>NC_089146.1:4465284-5945284 GCF_009819655.1 Sylvia atricapilla | reverse complement strand
GTGAAAGAGCATGGAAATGGTCTGTCACGTCAGATTAGGGTAATTCCAGTTAAACGCTGAACATGGATCACCTCCGTGCAGTGGTTCCTGCTCCTGACAAGTCTGTCTGGGACAGAATCTCAGGCTGAAATCCCAAACATGTCAAATACTGTTTAACAAAACAAACCCTCAGATTTCTTTCTCAGAGTTTCTTCACTGTGAGTTCTTTGGTTCAGGCAGATTAAGATAAAAGATAATATTGTAATCAGAACATCCAAAACCGAGTTAATTTGAGGGGAAAGACTGTATTGTTTGCAGTTTCACAGCTGACGACTCATATACTTCCAATATATTTTGGGGACTTTAAAATGGAAAATTTATGCTTTTCAGATTAGAATATTTTCATAACAATGCTGTTTATCTCAAGAGAGAGGAAGAGCAGTCATAAAATTAAAATTATATCCAGAAAGTGCTTATTATTTAAAGTAGCACTTTAACTATAATTCAGCATAATTGGGCTGCCAGCAAAACACTGTCAATTCATACCCAAACTGAAGTACTACTCCCTCACCAAAATTTTGTCCATTAATAGAATTGCACAAGTTACTTCAGAGTGTTGCTTTGAATATTGGCTGACACATGCCAATTCACAACATTCCTAACCACTTTTCCACAGCGATGTTTCATAAAACCCGTTCCATTTAAAATCCAGAGCGAGCCAGCATTTTATTCCAAGAAATAGCAGTACTTTACACTTCAAAATACATTTATACACTATGGAAATTTCACCTGGACACTCTGCACTTAGCTCTTGGTATCAACTAGTTAAAAACTGCAGGTTTAAAACCACTTCAAGTATTAGCAGGGATGGCTACATATGGAAAGCAGTGGAAATAGCATGAAGGCCCCAATGAGATGCACTCCCTTGAAACACTTTAAAAGTAATTCTTGTAGTCTACAAAGGAAGGATAACCTAATTTAGGTTTATAAAACATGAAAAAGAAAAATCTGAATTTGGTGGAATTACCCGGGACTCTGGAATACTACTAAAACAATCATATATCTGTATACATACACATAAATATATATATATATAGTGAGGAGAGTCAATGGATGGATCCTAAGACAAGAACAGTGAATTGAATAATAATTTTCCATAAAGAACTTACACCAATGCTGTTGATTAACCCTCCAGCAAACTTTTCTAAGACATCCTAATATTGTGAATACCTTGAATAAAGTTATGTAACTTCACTGGTAGTCTCCTTGACATAGAAGCAGACCATTTTTGAAACAATACACTTTTTCATAGTAAAACCTAACCTGAATGCAATTACATTTGTTATGCCAATGCATATCAATGAGGCAGGGAAACTGGAACTCCATGGAAAGCTTTTCTGCAAAGGATCTTGGGGTTTCTATCACTAAATTCCTTCAGCTGGGTGGTTTTTGGCTTTTTTTTTTTTTTTTTGGGCACAGGGTTACATTTGCATTACAATAGCACATCAGACTTTCAAAGGTGAGTAAAGAATGGCAACACATCTGAATTAATGTAGATGGGAGGGAATACAATAACAAGGCTCAATCATGCACGGAGAAGGGACTTTGAAATAACAAGAACCAGAAGCATCTGACCTTGGGAATGGCTGGATTGGTTCAACCTTTTAAACCTGTGCAAGATTTTGATCTGAACAACTAAGGAAAGCGACTTAGCTAAGCACCATTCCCTTTGCCTTGCACCTGCATTCTGCTGGTTTCAGCTGTTGCCTATTGGAAACGACCATAATCATTTATCCCTTTGACTGGGCCATTGTGAAGTACTTGTACCCCTACCACACCTTCTCTCAGGCATTGCTCCCTGAATGACACAGTTCTGGTTTATTCATGCATTCCTTACACCAAGGCCACTCATCACCTCTGCTGACTTGTCCCACAGTCTCCAAAAGAAGATCCAAGAACATGCTACAGCACAGTGCCATGCACAAATCCATCCAGAGCCTCTGTTTTCTACCCTTCCCCTTCAGAATTTTTATTTTAAATCATGATGCAGCCCTAAACTAACACTTCTATACAACTCCTTTATCACCCAGACCCTTTGCTGCTGTGCAGTATTTTGCTGGCAGATGTTTCCATGCAGCTACTAAACTTCATCCAGCTTGGAAAACTTCCCATTTCTCCAGGGCTCAAGACAAACCTCACGACTTCAGCCTGTTGTATTTCACATGCAGGCACACAAAATTCCCTTCAGAGACCCTTAAAGGATGGTGTTCAGGACACTCCCTGTTGCTGTGGGAAGCTCTGGGCTAGGCTGGGACTGAGACAACTGTTCCTGCTGCTGGTTGGCACTGGGAGTGAGGAAAGGCTGATTCCAAGGATGAGCAGAGGCTGGAAACAGAAGAGAGGCTGCTGGTTCTCTGCCTGCCAGGCTGTTACTATCATTCTGAAAGGAGTGCTGCCTTGGCAGAGGAGGCTTTCCCATCCTTGTCCATATTGATGAGGGATAACTGCCCAAAAACTGACAGGAAAAAATTACAGTCCCTGGACCTTGAGCAGCAGGAAATGGACTGCAGACAGAAATAACCTGGAAACTTACTGGAGAGGAATATTCCTGGATAAAGTAGCAGCCAAAAAGCTCACTTAAACTGGTTACATATGATCAAGCTTAGTTTCATTTTCATCAAGATTTGCAAACTGTCCTGCAAGTTTTAAAAGAACTTTGAATTATGATTCAGCCTGGTAATAAAACTCAGAACTGAGTGTCACTTAGTTTCATTATTTTTTTCCTGAAAGGCATATTATCTGAAAGCCTACAGCTATAATTCACTGTAGCTATTTTCATAATTTATATGAAAGATCTCTAATAAGTGATTCTATCTATCAGCTAGCTTTATTTCTCTAAATCCATCTTCTCCATCCTCCAAAGCCTTAAAGCCTGTGCAAATGCTACTGCAAACATCTGATAAATTGGATTAAAAGCAGGCTTTACTCACAGAGGGGCTGTCACAAACCAGACTGGACTTTGTGCTCCCATACAGGAGAGAAAAAGAAGGGAAATTACAGGTGTGCTGAACTCTTCACAAAGATAACTTTGGAGAGCTCACTGGATCCCTCAGCCAAGGGGATATTTTTATGGCATGCACTTCAGGCTCATACTTGTGCCATCTGCAGAAAGGTCAGCTAGACAAAAATAAAAGGAAGAACGTGAAATTTTAATACATTATCTATTCCATGGTGATTACTAGGGTGAATATTCTCACTTTACAATAAATGTGAGCTCCTTTTATTGCAGTAAGCTATTCTGCATTTAGCGTAGCCTTAAAAGGGTCAGGCCTGCAGTCATGCAAAGCAAAATGTATTACAGAAATAACCCCCTTCTTCAGGATAATTTACTGGTACAGTCATCCCAGAGAGGATTAGGCTGCTCTGGTCTGATCCTCTGGATTAGTACCCATTAGGCCTGACAGATGTTCCACTGTAACCTCGTTTCACAAAAAAATATTTGAAGCATTTTTTTTCCTGTTGCAATAACTAAAAGCAAAATTGTATTTTAGACATTTCCAAAAATAAAAACAAAAAATCAAGCTAATACTCTTGATTTAGAAAAACTCTGCATTAGCTACATTTATTTGAAAAAAAAACAGCTAAAAATATGTTAGGAAAAAAAACCCAACACCACAAACAAAATAAAACAAAACAACAACAAAACCAACAAAAACAAAAAAAAAAAAAAACCACACCCAAACAAAACAGCCACAAGTGAAGAGCACTTTCCTATAGTTAATTAACTGTGACATCCATGAGCACAATTAACAAAGGAATCCTTAACTTCTGGTATATTCACTTGGTATTATAAAGACAGCACAAAGAAGCAGATTTTGTGGAATAAAATGCACAATTTACTAACATCAACTCTGCTATCAATCTTGGTATTACTTGGTACATAGAATTTTTTTTAATATCTTTGCATAGCACTTTTTTGCCTCATGTAAGCAGTTATACATCATCCACTGATGCACTTAAAGGAATAAATAAAAAATGGGATGCATTAATAATATTAGTACAGACTAGTAACAAATCTAATTATTTATAAAGTTCCTGTCCTTATCAAGGCAGGGAGGCCAAACCAAAAGGCAGTTAGATACATGGATCAAATTACTCATTGATCCTGACAAATTCATTTCCAAGCAGTGCAGAGGGAGTTCCAGTAAGGAGATTGACAGCTGAATGGGAAAATAACTACCAAGACAACAATTTGGTCTTTTGGATTACCTTACCTGAGACTTTCCCATTAGTTGTAAGAGGTGATGGCAAACTACAGCTCACAGGGCCACAATCCTCAATCCTTCTGACATTCCCTCTGGGCAAAGGGATTTCCAGCAGTGTCCCCACTGTTTCACTGCACTGGATGGGGATGGGCCCAAGGCAGGAGTGGTACCCTGTATCAGCTGGACATCAGAGGCTGAAAAAAAACCCCCACACTACCCTTATTTTCCTTCAAGACTACCTGCAGACACCCAGTTCCACCCAAAAACACTCAGAACATACCGGAGAGGCTAATCAGCATTCTGCTGAAAATGCACACTTGAAAATGCTTTGAAGATGTGCAAATTATTACAAAACTGGTTTTCTCAGCTTCCCAATAAACACACAGACAGTCCTTCGTGTTTGGGTAAACACCCTGCATTAGGATAAATAACACACAGGCCGAAATTAGAATGAAATAGCCAAATTATCCCCATTAGGGCCGTTTGCTTCCTAAAGTCCTCCTAATTTTGCACACCACGTTTGCTGACCACACACCTACTGATGCAAACAGCTGAATCCCACCCCCCTGCACTAAATGGAGTGAGACAGATGAGAACAGCCTGAGCTTGGCTCAGTGGAGAGCAAAGCAAAAGCAGAACAGTGTCCTGCAATGGTGAGACTGAATCAACTGGAAAGGCAGCTTACAACGAGGCAGCAATTCGTTGTCAGATTTGTCTGTCTCACTTAGTAACTTGAAGCACTTATAATGTGTATAATTACATTTAACTGGGACTCATAAAATCAGTTGATTGGGTTTTTTTTCTGCCATTAAAACTAACTGTTGGGCACAGGCCTGTAGAATTATTTATTTATTCTGGTGCGTTATAAAACCTGCTTTCAGGCAGAGCAGGCACCTCTAAGGTGAGAGTGCTGGCCAACACATTTTTTGCCTGGGAGGCTGAATTAAGAAGGAGCTCTTTATCAGTGCTTAGGAAAAGCACAGGTCAAGTTACCTGAAGAAAAAATTTATCAACCACATCTCTACCACTGATCTTTTGACAGAGAGGAAACTGAAGGATGGCTTTGGCTGTAAGAAAAGAAAGATGGTTTAGCTCTAGATATTATCTTCTTCACTGAATGCTCATCACTGCTTAACGATAAGCAGGGGAAGAAGTAGCCTGGTATTAATCTCCTTTACCTCCTCTACATTAACATGCTAGTCACTTACTTTAATTAGAGCAGAATTTTGATTTTAGAAACATCCTGCGATGTAAAACACTTCGGCTTTTAATTTCCTTATAGGAGGCATGGAGACGTCTGAAGATTTCATAGCTACTTGACTTAATTGAATCGACAGGTGAGGGTGTAACATAATTACACTCTCTGGGAAAACCAAGTTGCTCTATTTGAGTCTTCCACTGACACTGAACTAAATGAAGTGCCTTTGAACCCTGCAGAGCCCTGGAGACGGACTGGAGCCCCTCTGGAGCACGAACAGAGTGCTGGAACAGATGTCACTCTTCGTGCCTGGCAGCACTCTATCCCAGGGTTATGGCCACGTTTTTCATAAGCCTTTCAGGACCTGAGGAAGGGCGAAGGACAGGGTTCGGGCAATTGGTTTATTTATTTTACAGCAGGTTAACTGGCTGTCAATTGAATGGCTACTGTTAATTTGTGTTAAAAAGTTGCTCTAGAGCTCTTCAAGCTTTAATGAGTTGGTGAAGTTAGTTTTTGGCCAAGCAAAAACTGCCAGGAAAGTTGGGCAAGGCATCAGGGAAACAGAAAATTTGACCCTATATTAAATAGATTTAATTTGGGGCACGTGATTGACCTAGGTACAACTTACTCCTGAAATTTTGCATACTTTATTTTCAGGGTGAGAGTTCTCGGTGATTATTGTGTTCAGCTTTCCTAGCTTTTCCTTGTCATGCTTGACTGTAATCATTTTGTTTTCTGCAAGATTTTAGCATGATCCTCTGTAGTGATTTTTTTTTTTCTAAACTTTCAAAACAGTTTTTCTTGTTTTTCTTTCTGCTTTTGCTTATATTTTTAAAGTTTTTTTTTAAAGAAAGCCCAAATCAATATAACACATGAATTGAAATAAAGATGTTTCTGTCTCAATTCATTCCCTTGAAGAATATAATTTCTCTCTGACTGGTTAAAACTGCAATCTGCTCTACTTTTTTTTTTTTTTTAAAAATCTGCTATATAGTAATTTAAACACAAAACAACATCTCAAAATTACAAGCATTACAGTTGCCCTATTGAGGGCATTTCAAGCCATATTTTAAATTCAATCAATGACATTTTCAGAGCCACTGTGTTTTGGGAGCTACTGAGGAGCACAGGGTGCTCCACTGAACTCAGCACTCCTGGAAACCCTGCAGCAGGCTCAGTGATTTTTTTCCTTACAGACCCTTTTCGTGGTTCCATTTTACTGTGGCTTTCCAGACCATTAAGCCTTTTCATGCAAATTTACTGTCTTTTTACAGCTTGGGGCATCCATCACGACCAGCCCTATGTTAGGTGCTCTGAAGTTATGTGCCACGAGCACTTACCTGCCCAGCCACTGAGACAGAGCCCTGAGCTCTGGAACACTCCTGGGCAGCCCGGAGTGTCTTCCTGACGAGTCCTGGATGTGCCCAGGAAGCAATTCCAGCTGCAAACCAGAACAATCTACTCTGGCACACAGCTGGTGCTCTGTAGGCTTTATCCCACTGGAAAGAACCACGTCCTACACAGACCTCTGGCTATTAAACAGAACTCGTGGTATGAGGTTGGAACTTCTAGTTAAAGCAAAGCCCCACAGCCACAACATCAAACCCCAAAACCCGAGGAATTACTTCCTGTGCTCCTTCAGTTGTCTAATTACGAATATCTACAAGCTTAAGATTTGTGTTACGACGCAATAATACACAGTTAATATTTATTTTCCTAAAACTAATCCTCAGCGTTATCACAGTTCAGAAGAACACTTCATCTAAAAAAAAAAAACCAAAAAAAACAACCCACAAACAAACAAAAAAAGCTTCACTCCTCATCACTCCTTTTTGGCATCGTTAAATAATGGAAATAAATCTTTTTACTCAGAAGCCCAGTGGAAAAGTTTGCCCTGATGGGAAATGGGATTAAAGTTTAAATTTGCCATAGAGAACAGTCCTTGGGAAAAAATCCTTCTAAAGATTTATTCTGCTCTTGAGTTGATTCAAAATCCTATTCACAATCAGTATTGGAGCATGATGAGGACGCTTGGTCTAAGTGAAAAGGCAGCAACACTGCCAAGGCAAAGAGAAATGAGACTGTAAGAACAGTGCTTTGCAAATACACAAAGAGATTTTGAAGATGCCGTTCTTTCATTTCTGAGATATTTTCTTTTAAGCTGCCAAACAATGAGAAGAGCCCTGAAGGGGTCCTCATTTACCCTGGTGGATCTGCGCCAGCTAAACGAGGAGTGACCTTTCAGCAGCCTTAGACACAACATCTCTGAGATGAGATGGGCCTGCTCTTCCTTCTCTCTGAAAACATAGTAAAAAAATATGCAAACCTCTGAATGATCTCAGGTCGACAAAAAAATAGAGAAAGGAGAAAAGAAAGGATTTTGGATAAGTGCAGCTGCTGCCTACTTGCTAAATACAGTAGCTAACTACCCATGGCAATATCATTTTCCAATGAGTTTTAATGAGTTTTTCTGACTTTGTGTGAGAAACAAATAGCAAAAGAAGCATTTATCATTGTTGTGACCCTCACCTCTGTAAGAAGTTGCTTGAATAGATGCAACTCATGAGAATAGCAGCTCTATGTGAATTCTACTACTTCAGTTTTCAAGACTTTAGACAGCTGGATAGCTGGTGGTCAATATTTTCCATAGAAGAGGAAGACAATGGAAGCTTAAGAGAAAATACCACCTAAGGTCCATATATGCTTATAAGCAAGCTGTTCACTCCACCTCCTGGCCAAGGGGGAGAAGAAAAAATTGGGTTGATTTGATACTTTCCATTTTTGTGTTAGAAAATCAGGAGAAAACGAAGGACCATGGTACAGCCGTATGCCAAGATACATGGTTAAGCAAACACTTCTGAAGCTGACAGTGTGAGACACTGAAAAGGCACGAGAAAGTATTTTATTGATCTATTTGCTGTCTACCAACCCAGGCAAGCATTCAATAGCAGCCAACCCTGCCTGCATGGCACCTCTCACTGAGAGACAAATGCATGGCGATGGAGCAGTGCCCCTGGTCATTAAGTGCATTCTGAGAGATGCAGGGAAAACCAGCCTCAGCCACAAAATAGCCACAGCTCCCTCAAAAATATCCCACTTAAGCTCACACTTCAGCATAAATGATACATTTAGACTCGCTCGAGTGCCACTGCTGCATTTCCTGTCCTGCTTTTCTGTGCTGAATGCTGTCAAAAGTCCCTGAAGTTAAGCAAAAACGCAGAAAATGACATCTTGTCACGCTGTCAGCCAACGAAATTGGGTTTTAAATACGTTTTCAATATCCACTGACAAAAGCTCAGGACTGGACTAGAGCCTGAGATCTAAGAGAAGTCTGAGGGACTATTTCTGCCAATCTGTCACACACTGCAGGGCTCAGACCAGCTATCAGAGGAGGAGATGCTAAACCACAAACCCTCTGTGAGCAGAGCTAATCCACTCCTGTCGGCTTTCCCAGAAACCAGGACACTGCAAAATCTATCAGGTCTGGTTTGAAATCCCAAATGTTCCGTACACCTCACTGACCACTTCTATTAGAGAAGTGCCTATAGATTCCTTTTGCTTTAGGGACTCTGAACAGAGTAGAAAGGACAGTTTTAGAGGCTCCAGAAGCTGAAGTTGTACTTTACAGGTACCTCTTTGTCCCTGGCTACCCCTGCTCAGAGCCAGCACACTGGTTTGCACATAAGTTTATCTAAATAAACCAGCAAGCTGATCTAGGTCAAAAAAAGGGCAAAAAATATGTTTACTTAAAATATGAGTCAGTTCATATGACCAGTTAAGCTCCGTGGCCACCATGCCAGAGAAAACAACAGGGAGGTTGCATGAGATGTGGAATAAACAAGAGAGATGGCCAAGAGCAGCCAACCTTTTTACAGGGGGAATCAAAGCCAGTAACAAAAGCACAAGGTCTAAAAGAAACTCATGCCATGATCAAAAACACTAAAATGAAGGCCTAATGTCATGTGCTCTGTAGGATAAAAAACCCTAGCACTTTCAGGTTTCCATAAGCCTACAGAGCCAAGGCATTTATTTTTCAGTCTTCACAAAGAAGTTGCTAAACGGCTGTGAACTGCTCAGCAGTTACAGCAGCATGACCTCCAGCCTCAGGGATCCTCTGACAGAGCCAGTAAAAAAGACTGGAAGGGGGAAAGAACGGCTCAACGCACCAGACACAAATGTACACGCGGAGATGCCAGCATTGCTGGTGAGCTCAAGGCATTTGGCAACTGAAAACAATTTCTTGCACACAAGTACTTCATATCCTTGCATTTTTCAGTTCTTTCTTGGCCCTAAGCCACACCTGCCCCACCAAAAGTTGTCTTTTTTAGTCAAAATGAACTCCAGTTGCCTTGAAGAAACAAACTGCAGACAAATACCCCACACTGTGGAAACAAGTGGATGCACAACAGGACTCATCCCTGGAATGCATGCAAAATTGGCATTTCTAAACATGATAATCATTTTCATTACAAAGCAAGAATATGGAGGCTGACACAGGAGTCACGTGAACAGCACTCCAGCTAGCAGTAAACCAACAAGATTTGATATCAACAATATGGCTATTTATAAAAGAAACAACCTGACAACCTGGTGTCCTGGGTTGTAGTTTAGGATGTATTCTATCACCATCTGCAGTTCACCACCAATGCCTCATGCATGACTCCTAGAGAACTCCCTCCAGGAGTTATCTCTCTTTAATGGGCCATCAAGGCCCTCTTCCATGACTCATCATCCCACTGGGAGATGCTCCGCCCACGGGGAGGAGCCAAGCATTCTCACCTGGATATAACATGGAATTTGGGACAGTGGAAGCAGCCTCACCCACTGGATTTACAGAGGACTGGAGCTACCAGACCTTTCTACGAGATCACTGCTTCAGGAAGAGCACCTCACCTGGACTGCTTCCATCACCCTGATCAGATTGTATTCTGACTCTGTCAGAGGTTTTTTTTTGTATTGTTGCATTTTTTTTCCTTTTCTTCTCAATAAATTGTATTTCTGACTTAGAGCCTCTCACTTGGTTTGTTTTCAAACCACAACACCTGGATACAGAGCTCAGCACTGCCTACTCAAAAGAGCAATGCTGAGCAGCGGTGAGTGGACAAAAATAGTGTATGGCCAAAGCTGAAAGGTCTGGGGATCTTGGACTTTGTTCTCCAGGACAGCAGAGGAACTGCAGCACAGACTGACTTCCTCTGGGCTTGAGACTGTGGTAAATGTAATGGATAAATTCATGTATCAAAGATTTGGTCTATTAAAAAGCTCCAAGGCGTCTCTGAAATTCCAAGACCTGTGGTGCAAGCTGTGAAACCACAACATTTGCAACAGAAATGACACAGCTGGACTGGAGATGGCCCATTCATCAAGGATGGGCCTCCACTTCACAGCTGCTCGACATCTGATATCAATTGATAGGGGATCTGGAGGATGATCAAATCAGCACCCCAAAGACGAGATCTGGGAAGACTATTGTCTTTTCACACTTACGGGAACCCCTTTCAAGACCTCGCTTGGAATAAAGAGATACATGAATATTTGGACTTTCAATGGACTTAGCCTCAGGATAAATAAACTGTATAAAAACTGTAGCTGAGACCCAGTGGTGTGTGGCTGAGGTTGGATGGTACCGTTGTTACTGTCACTTGCCCACTCAGCATTCCATTGATGTTGTCCAATTTTATTGTGGCTTTTAATAAGATTTTTTAAAAATTTGCTAAATAAGTTCTGTTATTTTGAATTGGCTTCTTATCATTTATAACAAGAGTCAAGTCCGGATCCTACAATATTAATGAGTAGAATCCTCACACTGTACCCTGCTTGTCTTTGCCATTAGACCCTACATTATGGAAATACACATAAACTGTTTGAGTTCTTTGCTTCTCAGTTAGCTGAGGCTGGCAAGGGTTTGCCATTCCATGTGTAGATGTGCATTAAGATGCACACATGCAGGGCAGATCCCACCACAAAAAATGAGACTTGCTTCAGGCGGTTTTCATTTCAGCCCACCTGACCTGAATCAAATTAAAGATGTACTTTAAGCAAAAGCTACACTTATGCAATAGCTGACTCCACCAGTTTTCTACCTTGTGGTCTTTTCATGGGTTTTAGTATGAAATCAGCAGAGTGAATACAAATAACTACTTTGTCTTTATTTTAAAAAGAAACACTCAGCACAGACAGCTCTTCCTGATCGATACTGCTGTGCCATTTTAAAATACATTAATCTAGCACACAAACAAAAAAACCTGCATACCAACATGCTGCTTTCTTGAAATTGTCCTAACAATTAAAAGGAATTCACCTATTCCTTATTTTCCCATAGTTATTATATGCATTTTGGGCATACAGTGAAAAAAAAAAACTATTTCCACAGACTGAATTCCATTACATAGCAAAATACTTCATGATAATTAAATGAGATTAAAGTATTTGAACTACTCCAGACAAGCAATTCATTTCCTCCAAACAAGGCGGAAGGGCACTCAGCAGAGGAGGCTCACAGTGAAGTTTTGTGTCAAGCTGCTGCCAGGAGGTGTTAAATGAAGACAAAGCACTTAGGGTTTTTGTTCCAATTTGATCCTCAACAATGCAAATGCAGCTTTTATAGATGCATATTTAAAGCGCTGTTCTATTGGAGTTTTTGGTGCATATTTTGATCACTTTGCAGGTCAAATTTCACATGCAGAAGTTCAAAACAGCACGTTTAAACACACACATGCACGTGTGTGAAAATAAAGTAGATGGCAACTTCATTTATCACCATCAACCTTGTTTTCATAAGCAGCTTTTCAAACAACTTGATCTCCAAGAGCACATTAAATCAAGTAATGACCATGGCCCTGCACTGATGGCAGCAGAGCTCAGCCAGCTTCCACAATGTGAGTCAGCAATTGTTCTGTGATATCTTTAATTTGCTACAAGCTAAATCCTCTTAACAGCGCCTGCTGCAATCCAAAAGGTCAAACAGGAAAGTGGCAGAAAATCAATACTGACAGCTTCTGTCACCCTCCACAATCTATATAGTTCTTTCTAAGCCAAATTGCCTCTTTCTAATCTTTCTAATATTTGGCTGCTTGAGTCTTTCTCATGGAACATTTAAAAAAAAAAAAAGGGGGGGGGGGGGAGGGAAGAAGAAATAATTACATCCCTGAAGAGAAAGTTGTAATTTTAGCATCAAAAATCAGAACAAAACTGGTTCTTGGCTGGGGTTTGTGCAGATACTGTTGTGATCAAAATTGCATTTTCACATAGAGACTGTCCAAAGCCCCAGCAAAATGACTGACTGCACTCCTGTACCAGCCACAACATTTTTGAGGTGGGTTAGCCCAAAATCTGAAAGCCAGACTAATACCAGTTGGGCCCCTTTGATTTTCTTACAGTTCTTTATAAAGTACACTTCCTCTACTTACAGGCTTAAAAGGGTATTATGAAAAGACAGTGAAATAAAAATGCCAGAAGGCCTTAGATCAATCTTTAAAAAAATGGTTTTCTTTCCTGCTGTACTTCTAATTATGAAAATACCAGCACTAGATCAATACATGCAACCTGGAGAAAAACACTAATTTTTCAGGGAAGGGATTTTAATACAAAGAAAAGAAAATGTCATTCTTATCTAAACCAGATTAATAAATTAGTCATCCCTTTAATATTGATATGAAAATTTAACAGTTGCTGCAGCTGTTAGCAATTTTTGTCTTTTAAAAAATGCCTTCACAATAATAGTAGAAAAACAGAGATTTTAGCAGACAGTGAATGACAATTTGTGTCCTCAAAAAGAAGGCTGAAAACATGGAAAAGAACCAATGCTCAGCAGTAGCCTGCTTTTATTTGGACTCTTTCCTTGAGAATGAGAGACACAGCTGTTGATTATATTTTTTTTTCCTGCATCCTGAATTTGTGAGGTTTTTGAAACAGTTTTTTCATGACTGTGTCCCCACCACCTTAAAACTAAGTTTTTCCAGCTCAGTAACCACAAGTGAGCAAGCGACACAGAGAGGCTGTGATGGTGGCCATCACTTTGGGTCTCTAAAACAATTCTGTTCAATCTTTTTGAGAAAGCTGCTGAAGTATTGATTTTTGTCTTTATTAAAAGAAAGCCCCTTTCTTTGGCCAACTCAATCCAGCATCTCTCTGTGTGGAAATACAAACCTACAGCAGCAGCTGAAATGAAGTGCAAGCCCAGCATCTCATCCCACTAGCAGGGATGCTCCCCAAAAACCAGCTCCAGGTGACAAATACCTTTGTGACAGCACAGGAAGGTGGGATTTCTACCTGGTGTAAGGCAGGCAAAGCCCTGTGCCACAGCATCACAGCGACGAGTTACGTATTTTCCTTGGCAGGCTTCTTTTAGGAATTATCAAGTTCTAACTATGGAGACTTCCCGTTAAAGATTATGTTGGTGACACATATGCATTCTCTCCATAGAGGCTGCTTCCTTTTTGGGAATACTTTGCCAAAGGAGTTGTGTATGAAATTACTGCTGTGAAAAACAGCTCCTGAAGAAGAAGTTTTCACTCCTTTCTCTTTCTGGGGCCAGTGTTTTAAAGGCTTCTGCTTTAAATGGCAATTCAGCCACTGAACATAGAGTTTTTAATCTTCACCTTGCACACTCAATTTTAAAGGCAATGAGAAAAGAACAATTTCACAGAAATTTGCTGACCTTTTAGAAAGCTTTTCTATACCATTTTCTCTCATAAATTGGTAAGATACTTACTAGTATGAAGCTTTTACTTTTCCCATTAACAAATACTTTTCCCCCCTCCCTACCCGATTCTAATCATAATATTCTTTATTTCATATAATCATTGTTAAATAAAGCATTTTTAAATAGCTTTTAAAAGCAATAGAGTCACAAAGAAGTAGCAGACAGAACAGTTCTACAGTAAAGTAAAAATGCAAATTTTAATATTTAAATGCCTGCTTACATCATCTCAGAGCTCCCCAGCACCAGTATTAGTTGCTTCAGTCTTTATTTTGGGCAGCTGACCACATCAGAAGGACAGACAGAAATGTTCTTGAAAAAAAAAAAAACCACTTCTGTCCTACAAAACATGACATTTCATTCCTCACTTCAAAGATTTTTCTTATATTGAGAAGGTTCTGTTGCAGGTTTTTATTCTTTTGACTACAGCAACATTTATTATAATTTATTATTATGTCATGATTTGGGTTCCCATCTCTGGAACATTAAAATCATGTTTCAAAAAAAATATCTCTGATTATATAATGATGACAAAATTTTATACTTTCCAGTCTTGCTCCTTCTCCAAAAGTGACACAATACACAGATTTTATATAGTAGGTACACATTTGTACTTCTAATTTGGCTTTTGGCGTTTCATTCAACACCAGGTTGAGTTTGGGGAAGAATTTTTGAAGAGAGGACGGTGGCAGGCACGTTGGCATTTATTAATGTCAGAAGAAAGCTGACCAACTTTCCTGCAGCCCTCGCACATAATTAACGAGCATCCCACCAGCTCTGCTGCTGGCACAGGAGCACCAGAAGGCAAGCCATGCTGTTGCACTTATTTATTTTTTTTTTCCAGCCAGAGGGGAGTAGCTCTTAATCTACTCTGAAGTTATTGACTTTACCGAGCAGAAAGGTACACCAGTATGTCTGTGGGTAAGATCAATGGTAGGGTGAAGAAGTCAACATCCGCCTAAATTACAAGGGAGGCCACATTAATACCACTGTGAAATCAGATAACCGGGGGAGAAACGTGATGTGCTTGGGCCAGCACGCAACTTCACTAACCGATTTCAACCCCTGCTCTCCAATCTGATTGTCATATACTGTTTGGAATTTATACTTCTGTAAATGCCATTACAGAGCAAGGTTGTACAGGATCTCTCCAGCCTCTACGCAATTAAAAGCAAACATTGTCACTTGACTGCAGAAGCCAGAACCTCTGTGAAACAGAACTTCATCGATGCAATAAATTCAACTGCAAATTTACTAATTATTTAAGATTAAAGCATGTGCATTACACACACGAGCTGCATGCTCTGACCGCCAGCAGAAAGTATTCATTACAAAAGCAGTCCTGCTTCAGTGACAGCAATTATCATCCCGTACTATGTTAAATGCCACACAAAATGAGACTTGCTTCATAGATGGTTTCATTTCACAGCCCACCTGACCTGAATCAAACTAAAGAAGTGCTGCAAAAGCTACACTTATGCAATAGCTGACTCCACCCGTTGATTACCGTGTGGTCTTTTTCATGGGGTTTTAGTATGGATAAAGAAGAGTGAATACAAAGAACTTTAATTTTATCTTTGTTCTAAGAAGAAATCACCCATGCCTGCATTCATCAGGGAAAAGCAATTTTACAGATTTCCTTTCAGCAGATGTAGCTTAACATCATTTTAAAGACCGCACTTCAGCTTGGATTTACTCCAGGTTTATAATACTGAATTACATATATAGCAACAGTTGATTATATGTGATATTTTTGGGACGAACAGATTTTCTTGTTTAAAACACATAATACAAACTGTCAAGAGGACCTGGAAAACTGGTTTGAACCTGCACTTGGTATAACAGTAATCAAGGCTCCTGCAATCACGCTGAAGCAATGGCTCCCAACAGATCCCTGCCATTGGATTCAGCTATTTCAGTTACAGGTGGCAAAAAGCCTTTTCCTACAGCTCAGCAGCAGGCTCAGAGGATTGCCATGCTTCGGGACATCAGTTACTTCTTCTGTCAAGGTTCTAAAAGAGCCCCAAGCATGCTGCAGCTCTCTTACAACAGAAAAGAAGTGTTGAATGAAAGGCTCAGGAGCTGCCAAAACCTACCAAGAAAACAGCATTTACCTTTCCACTAATTAAAGCACAGAAAGGAGCTGCCTTCCCAGAGCCTGTACAGGGCTGCGCTCTCAGGCAGCTTTTCCAAAACAAATCCACAGAATGAAGGAAGTCTCCTGGCAGGCTTTCTTCCCTCATTTCACACGTGTTTCTAAAGCTCATTGAAGCTGATTTTTCCTTGCCATTTCTATCTAGGTAACGGGGAGAACTAAGGGCTGTTCTCTCAGCCGCCTCTTACTCCGATGTTTGGCAGAGCACAGATTCAGTCCATTTTTAATAGCAAAGAAAGCTTCTCAGTAAAGAGAACAGGCTGAGTTAGGGAAAGAAAAGTGCTGATGAAACTACAGATACTAACTTTCTTTAGGATTATAAATCACAGATTTGATCGGGACTGATAAACCAGTAATACATCAAAGCAAAAAGTCCCTCTAAACTCTCCATCAGCTGGATGTGTTAAATTACCAAACTTACAATTGTTTTGCATTTTCTTTCTCAGCTCTGCATGTATGAAATTCTGTTTAGGAGTTTGCATGGCTTCATATTGGAAAGCAATTTTTTCTTCTAAACTATAGAATCTAACCCGTTAGAGCCAGATCTCTCAGGGAAAGTTGAGACCTTAAAGTAAGTTAGTGAAGATGTGAAAAGCTCAGTCTCAAGGAACTACACATAATATCCCCATTTTCAAGAACAAGGTTTTACTTGTTCTTTGTCTAGATATGAAGGAACTATCTGGAGCAAAACATTTGATTTCTATAAGAATGGCAAGCCCTAACACACAAACAGCCTTTAGTTCAATAATAATCTCCTGCAATGTGATGCTCACAAAAACAGTAAGCAAGACAAGACTTAAGTGAGTTTAGTTTTCTGAGGGCAACCCTAAGATTCAATTTGCAGCCTCTTTTATTGTTTAAAATGTAATATTACATATTGGGGCAAGAGTTGCAGTTTTGGGAGCTTTAAACATTATATCCAAATGTAGCACCAGGCTATCAGACAAAAGCTGTAACAACTGACATTGTTCAGCAGATTTCTGTGCCTACAGTACCCACAGGATCATGGAACTCACTCAACGTCTATTTGAAGTGATGTAACTGTCTGAAATGCTGATACTTTTCTGAAATACTCCTGAAAAAGTATTTTGTGTTTCACAGACGTATTGAATGCTTGCATTGCTGCATCACCAAATATTTCTTTCAAAAACCTCATTGAAATAACTCTAAACTATATATATATATATATATATATATATATATAAATAACTCTGTTCTGAAGTGGAATTCAATAAACAGCAGAGCTCTGCAATCCATGCCTACACAGCTCTCCCTGGTCTGGAGGCTGGGATCAGTAATCAGCCAGCTCAAAACTAACTCCTCACCATTTTTTTTTCTCCTCTGTTCTCCTGAGACCACGAGTGTCTTTTACACCTGCAAGGGGAAACCAGGCGATTGGGTATTAAACTAAATACAGCTAGAAAGTGGTAAGGCAAGCAATTCAGATCAGATCATGCTGATGTCCCACTCCATCTGAGGTGTCTGACCTGAGCAAGAAAGAAGCTGGCAGGTCACTGTCTTTAACAATGGCAATGATGAAATGAGGAGGAGCTGCCTGCTCCAAAATGTGACTCGGGGTCAAGTGCAGTGCAAGAAACTGATGCACATAATCAGCTTGGGCTATTTGCCTCAGACAGCCACACTGGCTTTTCAGAAACTGCTGCTGACCTTGGACATTTATCCAGTATTTGTGTTTCTAACCAAAGCTCACAAGAAGCTGAGCATCTTGAAAGCTCCATCTGAAGGGATAGTTTACTATGAGGACAGTTGTCACTCCAAAGCAAACAGGTTTTGAGATGCTTCATGACAATCAAATTACAGCTGACAGAGCCACAGCTGAGAAGATAAAATTAAGTGGCAAAAGGAAATGCATGATTCGTTGTCCCTTTTCTTTCTCCCTGGTCCCCAACAATTCTAAGCACCACCACAAGGAGTAAAGGCAAAAAACAGTGCAGGAGATGCTGCATTCAGTTACACCTGCCTGAGAATCAGAATGGCACTGCAAGTCAACAGGCCCCAACATACAATAGGATTCCTACACATGAGTCTTCAAAAGGCACTGAGGAACCAGAGACAGAGAGCCCCCAGGCACCAACACACCAGCCACTCTTCTGTCAACTATCAACTTGGAATCCGAATTTGAACCTTTTCTCAGTAAATTCATCAATTCATATGACCAACAGGCCATGCCAACAAAGCCCTATCGTTTATTGCCACTGCAGCACTGCCTGTTGTTTCCCAAGAAACTTCCACCCATGCCCTTTTACTCTGCCTTCATTTCACAGAACAGAAAGGTAACCCTGCTGCCTTACCAGTTTATCTGATTTTCCAGGTACAATCTGAACAACTAACACAAATGAAGACTGAAACTAACGAGAACAACACCAACATGGCACAATTTAGAATGAGAAAATGGTCCCTGTGGAAGGGACCCTTAAGGATCATCTCTTTCCAGCCCCCTGCCATCAGCACAGACACCTCTTCCACAAGACCAGCAATTTCAGGCACCTGGAGTTTCTTCTTCCTTCCAAAGAAGATAGGCAATTTTTTCAGTTATTGCTTCTGTATAATTATAATCTTCACATGATTTTTGTATTAGAATGAAACCTCCTATCAGCTGAGAGATAAAGGACAGTTTTATCTCTGACAGCTACTCACAGAAGCTGCAAATTAGCTTTCTTAAATGGATGTCATGTGGCAAATTCGTTGTGGGTTGACTTTGTCTGAGACTTTATAAGAAAAGTCTGCTACTTCAGTCACTTCTTTAATGACAATATTTTGCATCTATATTGATGTAACAAGGGAATGCCAGTGAGGTCCATCTGCTCGGACCAGGACTATACAAACACATGGAAAAGGACAAGTTTGCCTTCAAGAGTGAGATGCCAAAAAACCACAGAGTTTCCATGGAGGAAAAAAAAAAGGTTTTGTTTATGTTACAAATATCTTATTACCTTCAGATAAGAACATGAGTTTCTGAACATGTGCTTGAATTAATTTATGGTGGTGCATCACAGAAGGAAGAGTATCCAGAATAACTGGTGTGCATGAGTGGGTATATTAATAACTTTTATACATACGTGCTGACTAGTTCTAAATAGAGACAACCCAAATTAATAATAAATTCCACAGGAGGGCAAAAATCTTCTACACCAAAAGGAATGTGTGTTAGTACATCTAATTTCCTTGTAGGAAATGTGCAGCTAATAATTACAACAACTCTACTAGAAAGTCTTGCAGGAAAAATAAATGCCTTTAGAGAGAAGAATAGTATCTCAATTAAAAAAAAAAAAAAAAAAAAAAAAAAAAAAAAAAGAGAGAGAAAAAAAGATATGAGAGACAAAAGGAAGGATCTGTAGGATTCCTAATTGTATTCTCCTCCCAGGCCAACCTACTGCGCAAGCAGGGAGACATGAACAATGTGATACCACATATTTCCCTATTGGACAGTGTGCCTGAATCTCCCAGGCACATGCAACTCTAATGACATTGGTAATAGCTGTGCTAATTAATGCAGTATCAGTGTCCATTCCTTGAGCAAACACTTCACAATCTATGGAGGTGTCCACACTGCCACTGCCATGGGCAGATGGAAGGAGGGAGCACGTGCAGACACTTCCAACAGATGAAAACTACATTCTCTTCAAGAAATTATCCTGAGAAGAGGACATGGTGCACATGTCCTTCAACTCAGGTCTTTTACCAAGGAGTACGTGCTTCTCTTAATGAATCACATTGTGACATAGCAAGAATTGCCAGTCAGAAGGGAAAAAAAAATAATAGTGACTGCTAAACTCCAGTCACATTCCCCACTGCTCTAGTCTCCATAAAATAGATTTGAGAAAAAGGAGATCAAGTTTATTTTTTCTCCGATTTTTTAAGATATGGGGGAATTTGCGATGGATGACATCCAGAGACGGCAGAAATATGCTCAATAAATTATTATTTATCCGTGTTAGCAACTAAATTTTCTGCAAGTTTTTTTGGGTTTTTTTTGTTTGGTTTTTTTTTTTTAATCCGGAACGTAGCAGGTAAGCAAGAAAGACTGACTGCCCTCCAGTTCTTAACCAAAACTGAATCTGAACATCACCTTGAAATTCAGTAATTGTGCAATTTCTTTGAAAGCAGAGCCATCAAGTATTGTGTGTGGTGAAGTCACCACAGCCAGCTGAGCCTTGGTGGCTTCTGCATCATCAACCTTGTGTTATGCCTGGTGTGGGACAAGGAAAAAAAAAATCCCAGTTTTAAAGAAATGGAGATGAACAAAACAAAGAAATAAAGTAAATACACTTTACGGTATTTGGAGAAATTACTCTTCTTTCCTCATTCTTTAATGTAGACAACACACTATTTGGAGTAAATGTGCTCTTCAAAACAAAGCAGTGAAGGTTTGGGTTTCTGTCTTTTTCTTTCACTCCCCAAGTTTACATTTTCATTGCCTGTTTTATGTAGTTACTGTTTCAATGTTGCAATTTACTGTTTTATCCTAGAATCACATTCCAGCCTTTTCACAGCCAAGTCTCTGGTAGTATGATAATCAAGGATCAAGTTGCTCCTTATACAAATACAAACCTGAAGTAAGTTCAGCTGAGTTTCTCCAGCTTTAGTCCCGTGGGAAATTAGACTTTGAGACCTGACCCTAAGTATTCTAGACACTGGTTTTGGCAACATCAGTTCATTTTAATCTGATTTCCCAAGAGCAGAGCAGTGTCAATAACACAATTAGAGCTACCGAGTCATGTCAATATGCATTGTTGGAAGTTCTTAATAAAACCATTTCTAAGCTATATAGACAGGGAGGCAGGTGCATTTCCAATAAAATATTTTATATTCAAAGACTAAAGTCTTATTGAACAACAAATGCATAATTTACTCCACAGGGAAAACGGCCTTTTAAGGTACCTTGAAAACACACCGTTCTCTCCACTCCCACCTCCCTTTCTTTCACTCACTGCAAAATACTGAGCAATTAAGTAGGTTGCTATATTTGGGATGCCCAAACTTCACAGGTTGATAGCATAATGATGTTAATAACCACTTTAAATGTAACATAGTGACAAGTTGACACCCGAGGTTTGCATCCCGCCATTTGATTTTTCCAGAATTCTGTTATGCCTCAGGAATAGCAATATGATTAGGAATAATTTCTTGTTAGTGCTTCTAACTTTTAACTTTCCCCCCCCTTCTTTTTTCTCCTGTTATAAACACTGAAAATGTACTAAGTACAGGCTCCCTGGTAGGTACCAAAAGCTGGCTCCTGGTTCTGCCTTTATCAAAAGGAATGAACTAACATTACCAAAAGCATTCAAATCAGGGGCAGCTTTACCCTTTGTGAAAATATGAACGTTAATACAAGTTCACACGATCAGTATTATAATATTTCAGCACTGTGTAATACCAACAAGCATCTCAAAAAGGACTTGCAGAGCATTAGAGTTTGCCTCCACTGACAACAGCCGAGACCCACAGCTCAGAAAGAATTAACGTGTCCCTCTGCCCTCACAAGAACATGGAACAAAATATCCTTGAGGGCTTCAGCCAGTGCCAAAGCTCCAGTGTCCAGCAGCCCAGAGAGAGGAGCTGGACTCACTCACACAGAGCGTGGCCTTGTTTTTTGGTCAGGAAAAAGGTAATGTGACAGGAGAGATGTGGAATGGGGCTTATCTGTCTGGGATACTCGGGAGAAATACCAATCCCACCAATGAGATGCTGAGTGTTGCCACAGCCCTCAGAGACATGTTTGATGTACACCATTTTTTATTTAGATATTTTATACAGCACTTTTCCCATGTTTCAGGCATTTTGATCCCCCCTTGGATTTGGACACTGGCTCTCCAAATTCTGTATGCACGCTGAAAACAACTTCAATTGGAAGTGCAGTATACAGAGAGTTTAGCACGTTTTCCCCGATCTGCAGCAAAGTTCACAAAATGCTTCACTCCTGCCTTTCAGATAAAAATGGGTGTAATAAATTCCACGTTTCAAGAATGCACAAGGAAACCACAGAGTCACCAAGAAAGAGTACATATCCACCTTTGACATCTTCCTGCCTCTGTACAATAAATTAGGAGTTCTTAAAGCCCACACTCTTTGTCAATGTGATCACGTGTAATTTTGTTTGCTTGAGTGAAGTCAAAGGGAATACTTGGGAGCAACTGAGCCCCATTTCATGAAATGTCTGGTTTGCTATGATTATATATAATACATTTATGATGAAGAATACTCATCTACTTTTCAAAGCAGGTAAATCTTCATTGACTTTACAATGTCACTCTTACATACAAGATCACTACAGTTTCAGGACTTTATCATAAATAATGTAGCAAATTCGGAAGGAATACAAATGATACACATAGAAAACATTTTTCCATCACCCTGATTTCATCATCCTTAAAGGACTTTAAGATGTAGCTGAGAAATTCGCAGTAATATGCAAGCAGCACCTTATGGAAAACATTTTTAAGGTTCTTAACCACAGAATATCTACCCCTCTTTTTCTGCATCTGATCTTGAAGTGATTACACCTCTGCTTATGCCACAAGTTTTCTGGAAGATGCAGAAAAGTCATAAGAAGTACTGAGAAAGTACTTTAATGCCATTTTCACGTTCTAATGGTGATTAACCAAGGCTGTTTCATATGCAGCATATACTCTGAAAAAAAATCAGTAAAACTCACATTCATTCAAAGCACATTGGGCAAACAGCAGCCTACAAAAAGTAGCATTTGCTAGTTGCATATGATGAAACAGCCCTTCCAGTTTCAACAGTCTGCTTTCTCATTCATGTTTTACATTTTCAAACAGCCTTCTTGGCATTTTACTGCTGTATTGGAAATAATAAGGCGTAATAGTTATGGTCAGGCATTAATCATTGCCTTTAAACTGTGTGTAATGAACAGCTTTCCTCTCTGCCTTGAGGAAAAACTTACTATCTTTCTTTTTTAAAGACATAATGGGATTCAGTTGCTTTAGCAAGCCTTGAGATGAAGCAGTATTTTTGATTCTCTAGAGTGTCTGTAACTTGACAGGACCTACAGAACACCCACACATTTCTGGAGCAGTAGCTGCTGGCCAGACAAAAAAATATTTTAGAGCACTGAATATGTTAGATTTTCTATTTATAGACAACTAAGTCCACCCACCTTGTTAATTTTCACTTCGGAAGTCCATTAAAAATATTTCTGGCAACCCGCAAATGTTCTGCTTGACCTAACAACACTAAAAAAATCTGGAAGACACCACTTGTCTCAAAATAAGAATTGTAGAGCCGTGTCCTGATACTCTTTGCAACTGGGGTTATTTTATTTTAACAGCCTGTTGAGCATAGATGAATTTTTCCTGAGACTAGTAAAGCCTCTGACTAGTAAATTCCTGGTCTCGCCTGGGGGAAAATGCCTAATATCTCATTTTAAATTTTTGCTTAAATAAAATATCCACTCATATTTTGCAATAAATATATTACTGATATAACAAAAATCATTACAAAAATTTGCAGGTGATCCTTATCAAAAAGTCTTCTGTCATTTATTTTGTATAATATTTATCTCGGCTTACAAGAATGCAATAACCACCTCCAACAGCATCTTTCTAATTGGTAAAACCTCGAGTAAAAACTCACATCCACGTTTTTTACCTCAGAACTGCAAATCTTGGCAACTAAACGAATTCAAAATTTTTGCAGTAGCATTACTTGTAAAAGCCTATTGCTTTGTGTTTAAAATATGAGCTATGCAACGCTTGCCCTGCTCAGTGATGCTGCTCTGCAAAGACTTGACTGACTGACCCAAACTTCCCTCTCAGGTCCACACCTTGTTCCTCAGGCAGAAGGCAGCTGCTCATCCCAGTTTCACGGGACTCTCTTCCACCTATTCCCTCTGTGTTTCAGAACATCAGGGTCAGATATCCACACTTCAAATTTTCTTGGTTTTTTTTTTTTTTTTTTTTTTTTTTCTCAACAGCGATTTTTAACAGTTTCCTACTCAACGAGACACGGGCTAAAATTATCAGCTCAAATAACACTTTGTGTTTGTGTTAGTAATTCAGCTAAACACTTGACATTGATTTCTCACCGACTGTTTAAGTGCCACAGGGAAAAACTACAGAGTATTGAAATGCTAAATCCAATCTATATCCACTTCAATGACAGTGACTCTATTATCTATGTAGTCAGTAAAATCTAACTGTTTTCCCAATTCTTTCAAATGCTTTGAACACCCTCCTCCACCCCCACAAATAACAGTGCAGGTGTACTACAAAACACAGGTGAGTATAAAAAAGAGCCTGCATGTATCAGGGAGAACTGGGGCAGGGAGAACAAGCCTGAATGGCAGCTCAGTCAGGAGAGTGGCATCTATGGTTGGTCTTGTAGAAAGTGCAATATACAAAACCTTTTCTTTTCAGACAGAAGTAGAATCACAGAATGGCCTGAGCTGAAAGGGACCTTAAAGCTCATCTCATTCCATGGGCAGTGATGCTTTCCACTATCCCAGGTTGCTCCAAGCTCCATCCAACCTGGCCTGGAACATCTCCAGGGATGGAGCAGCCACAGCTGCTCTGGGCAACCTTTGCCAGGGCCTCACCACCCTCACAGCCAAGAATTTCTCCTCAATATCCCATCTAACCCTGACTTCTTGCTGTTTGAATCCATTCCCTCTTATCCTACCACTACAGGCTCTTGTAAATAAATCTCTGTTTCTCCTAGCCCCTTCAGGTACTGGCAGGCTACAATTAGGTCATCCCAAAGCTTCCCTTTTCCAGACTGAACAAAAAGTATTTAAAGGCTCAACTCTCCAGCTGAAAAGCAAAGACCTTTATTTCTGTCCTCAGCCAGGAGCACACTGCTGGTATCTGCTGATGTTCAAAAGACACCTGCCACCGCATTAAAATATAATCACAAGTCTGCTACAGATGAAGGATGAAGCAGCCTTTCACTCCAGCTCTCAAAACCAAAGCAGAGGAGATATAAAGTGGAACACTCAGAGCACATGGTGAGCAGCAGTGCAAACAAGATGCAAAGCCTTGCAACCGAAGTAAAATGTGACAGGGATACAGGGCATAAATCAGAGCTCAGAAACAACAACGGCTGAATTTCATCTTGGTCATCTGGCTCCAACACACGGAATTAATTGCAGCCTATTCAGACTCACATCATTCTGTTTAATAGCAAGAGACTGTGGCTATAGCTGAGGTGTAGATCAGCACCCAGCTGCTAGGGGCCCCTGAGACTGATCCCTGCCCTGCTGGGCACCCATCTCGCTCAGATTACTCATGGGGGTGCCACCATTTCCCTGGCTGCAGGATCAGATCCACAGGGGACGTGTGCGTGGTCTTTGACCAAAAAGAAATCCAATAACAACACGGATTAGAATACTCTAGGCTGCAGGTATAATTATTATTCCAAAAGGTTACAAAAAGAAATGTATCTTGCCTTGCTTGGCAGGTAGCATGCAGTTCATCTTCTTGCAGCTATGGACAAACACATTCAGCATATCTGGTTGCCACTGTCTTATCAAAAAAGCCTCTGTATCAATAAGAGAAATTACCATACAGAGCAAAGAAAACATTACAAGTAATAGATTCACCAATTAATTTCTTCCATGGCTACGACCTTGCTTATCTGAGTGTGGCGCAGGGAAATGTCTCTGAGTCATGGAAGCTTGAGCTTCGGCTGCTTGGGGACAACAGAGCTAAAGAAATTATCTGTACAAAAACAACCCAATGAGAAGCAAAGGGCTGCACACTTGTCACAGGAATTTATTTTCACCTGCGTGGCCATAAATCTCCAAACCATACCCCAATGGTTTCAACTCCAGAGCAGCACAGCAGAAAGCCTCTTGTTTGCACTGCCCTATCACAGACTAATAAAGGAGGGAGGACATCACTGCGCACTGCAACATTTCTTGTCCTGCTCCTCATCTTTAATTTTGAGGATTGAGAATTACTCAGGAATTAAAAGAAGGCACCATCCCCCCAAAGACTGGGCCGTTCCCCCAAGCCTGGATTACTTAAAATATGCACAGGAGGAAATTTTGTTTGCTTTGCTGTGGAAAGCTGATTAATTTATTAAGACTTGAGGCCTTAAAACTCAGCCTCACAAAGAAACTGTATGGATAAAAAGAAGCGTACTTATACAGTTTATTAAATACTTCAATTATAATGCTATGCCAAGCAAGTAATCATATTAGGCAATTCTAAATACAGATACAGAATCTAGATGACAATTTCAGGTTCTAACTTTTAAGGTAAGAGTCGCATCAAGGGCTTAACTATACTTTGAAGTAAAATTCCAAGGATTTTATGAATCCTAGATTACACTGCATTTACGCTACGAAGAAAAAAACCCTTTTATTACCAAATCCTGCCCTCTAGCCTGTAACATGCTTTCATTAGATGCTTTCTTTTAACAAAACCTCAGTATCCTCATAACAAACATAAAGGGGGTTTTTCCATGTCCAACTGTTGTCCAGTATTATGTTTCACTGGATCACACCCATGTTTATTTAGTGTTACTTACAGAGCCCAAAAAGTATATAACTGAAACTTGCTAAACCAGAGTATGATTCAGAATCAACATCAATAAATGGATTTAAGTTCTGAAGTTTGAGAATAAAATTTTCTGCCTTCAGAAAAACTGTGTTGGAGGCAGCACAAGCAGATGATATTTCAGGGAAAAAATTTAAAAAAAATTAAAAGAAAAAAAAAAAAGGCAGAAGTCTCTTGCATTGATGAGGATAAAGTCAATGTTCCCTTCCTCTTACTGACTGCAATGATCTGCTTCATCTACTCTTCATACACTGTTTGTGCCAGCACAAATCAAACCTGCTTGGCTCCTAGGCACTAGGAGAACATGGATGAAGGCAAGTAGCACCAGCCAAATAAATCTAAATGCCAGGAAACAGTAGAGAGGAGATACGCATTATAGATGAGCCTGTTAAGACCTTTAAGGAAAGTGACATATGAAAAATGATGTATTTTTATACGTAGTCATATCTGAGCTATTTTACATGAGACACTTGCAGACAAGGTGGGCCTAGACCAACAACTATGCTTTCAGAGTTTCAGCCCTCTGCAGGAGGAAAAGTCTCAGAACAAACATGTATTTCACTACATCCTCAAAACTGCAGTTATCTCACAAGACAAAAGATCCTTCAGTAAATCAGCACTGCTGTGGTGGGCATGTGCCTTTGAGGTGGGCACTGCAGAGTCTCTACTGTAAAAGCTACAGACCACAGTTGGGACCAAAAGAAAATTCACATTGCTCAGGCAGACCCTATTTCATCTGTTTATAGGGTAGAAAACTCAAAGCAACACTCCCAGAAATTCTTGGGAAACCCTTTCTTTTCTCCAGCTGTTTGACAGTAGAGGGGGGGAAAAAAACCAGACCAGCCAAAACCAAAGCAATCCGTGCAGCAAAAAAATGGGAGAGATTAATAAAATGGCAAATTAGTTTAGTTTCCAAATACTCAGGCACAAAGAAATAAAAGAGAGAACAGGCAAATGGGAATTAGCAATCAAAAAGAAGTGCAACAACTGGGAGCAGGAGAATGCCAAGAGAGGATGCCATTGCTCAAAAGGAAGAGGAGACAGCAAATGGATCCCTGGGATAAGGAGTGCTGGCTCTTCAGTGTACACACAGTCACCACGATGCAATACCCTATATTCAGCACTGGGGTTCTCATGTTGTGTTTTTGGAAAGGTCTCTTCCTTCCCTCCTGCAGAAGGTCAAAGAACAAAGGTCTCCAACCCTCTACAAAACAGAAAATGGAAGTATCTTTTCCACTCTCTTCGTTCTGTTCCCATCAGCCTCCCAAACTGACCTGGCTTCCCTGCCTCTCCCCTTAACAGTATTAATCCAGAAAAACCCAGAAAACTTCCCTGAGCTGAGCTAATGCCTGGGGAATGAGTATATTTAATATGAACAGTGCAGTAAGTTTAGCAAGTCTCTAGATAATTGCCTTCAGCAATACTTCTAACTCCTCTCTCCCATTTCTCTAATGTTAAGAGCAGAATTCCGTATTTTGATTTCTAAAACGCTATGATCCTTTATTCCCACAGTTTCCAGACACACTCACACACACACATAATCACTACACTCTACTGAAACAGAGCCCCAAATTATAATGCCAGGTTTGTCTCTTTCAAAAAAAATATCCAGACAGCTATTAAAAATATACTAAAATAAAAGAGAGTTAAAAAAAAAAAAACCCACACTTCAAACTTTGAGCACTGCATTTTTAATCTATCAGAGTACTTTATTCACTTTCTGAACACCTGCAATATCTTTTGCTCTATGTTGCACTTGCACACACTAAACCTGATCATTTAGCACGATTATAATTTACTGCTGATTATAACCATCGCTAAATCAACTTAGAACATTACATTGTTTTGACAAAAGCTGATGGCTTTCTTTGCACAAACATCCCAATGCCTCTGCTATATTTATTTTTGGAAACAATTTTTGGAAAAACCATGTGCGATCTTTATTCATACGGTCTTGTAAAATTATCTCCCCATTGGGCCGCCAGATTTTCCACACATGAAACCCAGAAAAATATATATTACATTTAGGATTGCACCTGAGTTTGACCAGATTGACCTGTACTACAGTTACGTACTACTTGGAATTTTTAAACTTTATTTATTTGGAGATGCATTCACAGATTTTGGTTGGGTTCTTTTGTCATGACCAAGGTTTTAGTAGCACTCTAAACGCTGCACGTATATTGTATCTGCTTTACAAGTCAATAATCTACATTGGCACTGACAAGTTTATCACCATGAACTGCAGAGTTAAATGCAGATTTTTCTTGGTTGTAATTGCAAATTCTGTATGTTTTATACATTTTCTGAAAATTCTCTACTTATCTCCCAACTAAATTAAGGGAGAGAAGAACAAACACATCAGGACAGGCCGATGATACCTCTCATTTAATATCTTGTCACCAACACTAAAAGATATTTTCCAGGTCATTGAAACCATTTCACGAAAGATGCTGGAGAAACAACTCTTTTCTAAGAAAATTTCCTTTTCCTCCCATCTACATTTTTTTGTTTTAAAATCTATTTAAAGAAATGGCGGGGTTACTCCCTTCCATTTTCACATTTCATCCTCTGTAATTGCAGATCTAAGGGCAGAGATGCAGATTTTTTCCTTAATCATGCTCTTGGCCTCAGTGGTATCCTGTCATCCTGAATTACCCATGACTTCAAGCTCTTCTCTCAGCTCTGGCTGTCATGTCCTTCAGTTTCAATGACTGCTCATTCACTGCTGTATCTGAACAATTTTACAAAAGCCCTAATTGCTGTAATTGGGGGCGAAGAGTAGGAGCCCTCATTATTTATGAGCAAGGGAACAGACTCCTCTGCACCTCCTGCCTTTAATAAAAAAATTACACAAAAAATCTTTTCACATCCAAAATCACTTCCAGACTATTCTCACCTTGCACATCTTATTAAAAAGGATTCAAAACCTGTCAGCAAAAGCCTTTTAGAGAAATCAGGACTAAAATTGTAGTTAATGTCTACATAAATAAGCAATGCTATCAAGCTACACATTTAAAGTTGGCATTGGAGTTTTACAGCAATCCCTGAAGTGCCTAAATGTTAAAATTTGCAGAAGCTAAAAATCTAATGTATTTCTGTTAATCTTAACTAGAGAATTACCATGTTTTTAATAGAAGTGTATCACCTTTTTGTAGTTCTGTCGCTCATTTGTTCTGAAAGAAATTCATGAAATTATAAAAAAATGTTTTAAATGTCATGAATCTCCACAGGGATATCCAGATCTTTTCCTGAATACTTCTTTACAAATGTATATGCCCACAGTATTGTCTGAGGATAAAATACTGAGTCCAGGATAAATGATTACCCCTGGATAAATTCTACTATGCAATGTTTATTTATTTTGACGTAAAAATTTGCATGTCAATAAATCATAAATTAAAAAAAAAGAAAAAATAATGTAAAAGAAACATGAAGTCAATTATTCAAAATTCATTATTCAAGCAACTACAGTGTGTTTAGATAAGCCCTATTTACAGCTCATTAAGGGCTGACCCGACTTCAAAAATTCCTGTGTTCTCCACTTCTGCATGAATCATTAATAAAACCCAATTGACATCAGGATGAGAAATGAGCTGTCTAAAGTGGTCTTTAGGTGATTTGTCTAATGGAGAACCTCACCACACTCCTGTGAAAGTTCTCCAGGAATACAGTGGGACTTCCCATAAAACTTGTGGGCAAGACGAATGTATGGAAATTTCCTGCAGCTTTGCTCAGCAGCTCTACATCCATCACAGCTGATAGAAATCTGGAATGCTTCCTTCTATTCTCTGCTCTGTCTTCAAGATCTGAATTCTCATAAGAACAGAAATTAATGTTTCCAGGAAGGCCTAACAAACAACCAATATAAAAGAAAATACTCTGATCTACTTTTAATGAACCAACTCTCGGGAAGCAAAGCCAGTGATTTCTCTAAGAAGAGACTGAAAAAAATTGTAGTAGAACTCAGCAAAATCGGTTGTTAAATTTTATCTCCATATAGGCTAACTACAAATAGCTCTCTTTTAGCCTTTTTTTTTTTTTTTTTTCCTAACAGTAGAGGCTGCAAGAATTATTTCATCACAGTTCCCATTTGTACAAAGTGCCACAGAGCACTTGGCCGTGCTGGGTGCTGTCCATGCACATTAACAGGCAGCCTCAAAGAAATCAACAAAAGGACCCAGCTGGTCAATTGAAAAGAAACATACCATTGTATGAAAAGGATGAAAAGATGATTTTGTTGTCACCTACCATCCTTACACCCCTTCGGTCTTCACCTGTGCCTCCAACCCTTCTTTCTACCCGCAATCTTGCTTTCAGACAGCAGCCAAACACACTGCTCACTGCTCACCACCTGACCCAGAAGGGCTTGTACCAGCAATTGATTGCGCTCATTCCTTTGAGAGGAATGGTGGGATTCATCACGCTCCAGGGAGACAGAGCTGTGTGCTAAGTGCAGTCTCTGGCCCAACAGAAAACAAGCCCCTGCCTGTTTCCACACTGCATTGTCCTTCACTGTGAGACACAAAAAACCAATTCCTGTGCTGTTAAACACAAAGCTCTGAATTTTCCTTCTACATTTTCCTTCCACACTGCTCCAACAAGCACATGGTTTCTGCGGTTTTTCATCAGTACCTTCTACCCAGCCAGTGCCCCACAGAACTTCATTACATCAGCCAAATTCGTAATGCCATAAAAATGATACCAAGCAAATTTGACAAGGTCTGTTTTCCATAAACCCAGGCTAATTAGCAATAACTATATTTCCCCTTGTTTAATTCTTTATTAATTGAGTCCTTTAGAAACCATTCCATTATTTTGCCTGAGATCAATGTCAGGCTGACAGACTTATAATTATCTGAGTCTTCCCATTTAGCCTTTTATTTGCACAACATTAGATTTCTTCCCATCATCTGGAACTTCCATGACACGCTACCAAAAAAACAAACCCACAACAGTCGTGACTCAAGAGAATGATTCAGATTCTTTTCTAACTCTCAGAAAGTCTCAGGTCTAACCTGTTGATTGCAAAACGTCCAGCATTACTACCCATTAATAAGAATTCCTAGTTACAATTGAAATGAGACCTTTTCATGCTCTTCTGCTGCCTTTTCCAAATACAGAACATCAATACTTACCCAGAATTTCTGACATTTCTGCATTATCTTTCCAAACGCTTTTATTTTTCATTCCTGTGGCATCAGTCACTTTCCATTTTCATTACTAATTAATTATGCTTTAAAGTTAATATTAATTTGTTTTACTTATATATATATTTATATATTATTTTTATATATAAAATTCTAGTACAAATGAAAAGATAATAGTTAACAATATTGACCCTACCTCCCCACTGATTTATTTAGAGGTGTATTTATACACATATACAGTATATTTGACATAGATAATGCAAATACATGTGTATTATAGGTACATGTATGTGTTTATGTGTATGTTTACACACACACACACTCCTCAGTAGCTTTCTACAATCCCGAGATTCCGATTCATACTTATTAATATCAATTAACCCTTAGCTTCTTTGTGTCTGGTTCATTGTTTTTATTCCTTGCTTTCAGTGAACTCTCTTTTTGAATTGCATCCCAATTATTCTTAAATTCAGGGCCCCTTCAGTGCCCTGGGCACACAGAGAAATCTGTGTACACCCCACACGCACAGATTTTATAAAGCCATTCTTGCAGCTCACATTTCAGCTAACTCGTGCTCTTTTGTACTTTGGTTAATTACTCCCTTTGGTACTTCAACCACCACTAATTTTGTCTCTATCTGGGAAAATGAGGCCTAACATAGAATTCTCTAAAAATCCAGTTTCTTAGTAGAAGAGTAATCATTTACATTTATGTACATCATCTATATCTGTTCATTTTTTTTTTTTTAAAGAAACACAAACAATACTGTTAGAAGGCAGCATGATTCCAGTAACATAATACAAATTGAAGTCTCCCATAACAGCGATTTTTCTTCCTGCACATTACAGGAGGAACTGGCCCCTGTTGCTCTCTGCTGGTGGTCCTTCTGCACATGGTGAGTTAGGTCCCCATTTTCCTTTTACTCATCACAAAGCAGGGCTGTGAATCATCCCAGAGAGATCCTTCATAAAGATCTCACATATTTAAGCCACCACTTCTCCCCTTCTTCCCTCCAAGTGCTGTGTAAATACGTTTTCAGCCTTTCAATCATTTGAATTTTCCCATTAGGCTAGATTATTAGCAACCTGTTCAAATGTATTATAAATTAGGGATTTCATTACCTTTTATTTATTGCAGGCACTTAACATTTGCACAAAGACAAAGCATTCCTTCTCCTCATCTTCTTTGATGTATTGATTAATGTTGTTTTCCAGGATCCTGATTTTATGCTAAATGAATGTGGTTTTTTTTCTCCTTTTGCACTTGTTCTTTTCACTGCTTCCATGGCTAAATTTTACCTTCTAAAAGACCTGTTCCTCTTAAGATGAAAACTTCTTTCCACCAGGGACTGGCCCTACATTGGCACCTCAAATCCCATATTTTACAGCATTGTTCAGTGCCACAGCTCATGGCAAGAATCTCTCCTCACTCACAGGACAGAAGGCCCGTAGGGTGCTCCTTTCCTTTGCCCTTTCTTCCAGTTCTACAGTAGATTTCCTGAAATTAATGGTTCTCACAAAGGTAGGATAGAGACAGAACAACCTGAGCACGTCCAGGGCCTGGGGGTGACAGGAGTTAAGGAAAGGCTCAGGCATCAATTCTGAGTATGACAAGCCAGGCAAGACAGATGAGGAGGAGAAACATCATAAACACACAGCTAAAAACAGGTCACCACCCAATGCCATTTATCACACGAGCAATTCCTGCTAGGATTTTGTGCTTCTCACCAACTGCACCATTGGAAACACCGCACCTTTTCATATCACCTTCATTATTACTGATGTTGCCAGAGTCCATCTCACGGCTTTTTTAAACAGCGAAAGCCTTTTACACCATGCTTGTTTTCTTTGTTACAAGATTTACTTTTTTTGTAATTTTCTACAGCTATCCTAGGCTGACTTGATGATGCTTGTCTTCCTCCCAAATTTTCCCCTAGACCAGGACAACAGCTCCATTCAGAACTGTGAAAGAGCCACGCAGGATTTCAGGTTTTTTATTTTTCTAAATCATGCTATTGTAGAAGTTATGCAAACACCACGAAAAGCAACAACTTTTTCAGGCTTTTTCATACAAAAGCAGCTAAACACAGTATGCTAAGTCAGGGCAGGAAACATCACCCATGCTCAGCTGGATTAAAGGACCAGGAAAAGGGGAGTATAAAACCAGCTGAATTGATGAATTCAAATGTACTTCTGGTGGCCCCTTGCAAAAGGGTCTGTGCTATTGTATTGTAGGTGGCTTTGAGCCACGAGTTCCAAATTTTCCCTGCAAACAAAAAGAATAGTGCCTGCACAAGAACTTATTGTGCTTTGATATCAATACATGAACTCTGGTGGTGCAGCAGGAAAAAATTATTGGGATGTTAGCATAAGACCACTACTCTCTCTCTCTCTTGTTATTATCACAGCCCCTTCAAGCTTTCTCCAAGTATTCCAAAGTGCTGGAAAAGCATTTTGAGACCACAGAAGTCCACGCTGCACGGAGATCACAAGGGCACACACTTGGAAAAGAAACAATGCTAATCCCATTAGGCCACAGACATGCACAGATAAAGTGATTCTCATGCTTCAGAGAAAAGCTGTGACACGCTGTAAATTATCACAGATCCAATCATGATGTTACCAAACCATTCCAATTTTAGCATACAGCAAGCATAATTTATTTAGATAAAACCTAAGGCAGGGAAACTATATTATAAAAATACTATGCCTGGGAAATTGGGGCATTTATTATTAACATATAGAAAGACTTGGCCTTCAAGGCGTTGCAAAAATGCTTTTTATTATTATATTGCTCTTTTGAATGCTACCTGAGGGTGCATTTTCCTTTTCAATAGTCATTTCTTTGCATAATACAAGACTTACTTTACAGTTTGAGAAACTGTTTTTTAGAACAGCAAAGAAGAAAGAAAATCACCTTAACTCTGGATGGCAGATCCTACACACAACAAGTGGAAAAAAAACCCAACAAAACCCCACAACAAAAATGAAAAAAACCCAACTAACACTAATTCATAAACAGGCAAGATTTTCATTACAGTCACTGCATAAATGCACTTGTTTATCCCCTGTAAATAAACAGGCTATGAAATCCAGTCATTATTTAACTGCACAGTCTATTTGGCCTCCAGGCTATACAGATGTATTTGAAGGATTTCTTTCTGTTCTGGATTCAATACATTTTGCAGATACCTTAAACTCCGCTGTTTTCACATGAAAGGAGCGTCACCTAAAAATCATTATTCGTTGCAAGTGTTCTTGTTTTTGCCTTTTCAACTGTAAATTATTTGTAGCTCTTGAGAAGGTCTGTACAAGTATAAATGCCACATGTATACCTTGTTCCTTTCCACTTTACCTGCCACTTGTGCCCATGTAAACAGTACCTTACTCAGCAGAGGCAGAATGAAAACTACTCAGCCGAAATAAAGAAAATCCAGCCTTAAGGGTTTTCCTGGATAGAAAATGTGCATTATTATATACATTACAGAAATGGAACAAGGCTTTAAGGTACAGTAAATCCCATATATCTGTGTAGCCATTCCAATTATAATCAGGGAGCAATTGTTTTCAAAACATGAATAAGGTGGAGAGGATGAATGGCAGGGAGCAGTTAGAATAATGAGTAACACAGGAACCACTCACCAGTGAATGACATTAGCACTAGACCAGTTTAGGACCAAAAATAAAAAGAAAGGGACCTCACCCAGGCTGTAGCTAAACCATGAACTTACTGCTACAGGATGCTGCAGATGCTAAAAATGCTGGAGGGCAGATTAGAAAAAATAGTATAAAAGAAAAAGGTTTCCAAATTATGATGAACCAGAAACTGAGCTGCAATGGATTAGAGGTTAGACTTCAGCAAGTGCATGTGGCCATTGCCAGAGACTGAATGCTGTGCTGTCAGAGAAGTCTTGACAGGGATTTTGTATTTACCCACTGCATAAAGCACCTGAAAAAGTTTAAATCAAAACAGTTTCACAGGTACAAAGTGCTGTTGCTATTACCCATGAGAAATGAATAACAGCACATGACAGATGTCTTTCATACATCAGAAAAAAAAAAAAGCTCTCACTCAAAATGATGAGCTGCAGCAAACCTGAAGAGCTTCCCTTCTTTTCTCATACAAATATAGTGTGCATCACCTGGGACTCAGAAAGAAATACATGACAGTAATTGAGCTCATAAGACACAGAGAATTCTTTCTCCAATCCAGAGAGATGTGAGCCTTCATAAACTTCCACAAACACAGCTGACAAATTGCACTGCTGGCTAAAAAAACCCAACAATTCCTCATTTCTTTGGACTTCTGGATCCAAATATTATTAATATTGAATTAATAAAGTCTGAATTTCAGTTAAATGCCAAGGTGAGACTGATCAAAGTAAGAAACCACTACAAAAAATGGGCTGATAGTCACTTCAGCTCTGACAGAACTGCACTACACCATGTACCATCTATCATAAGCCTAGCACCAAATAAAAAAAAGATTTAAAAAAATCATTTTTAAACACAAATTGTCAGTAAAATTTTACCTGCTCACTAAAACAAAACAAAACAACCAACAACAACAACATTTGTTACGATTCCCAAATATACTCAACTTTTAAAAATTTATCTTTCACCTCATATCTTCCTTTTCCACAGTGCTGCTATTTAAACCTCTCCTCCTTCACTGCTCCCATGCAAAAAAAAAAAAAAAAAAAAAAAAAAAAAAAAAAGAAAAAAACAAACCTCACAGGATTTAGCTATTACACTTCCATGTACTTGCTGTATGGTCTGACTGAACACAGCTCAGTGTGGAAATGAGGAGTGACAGTCAGCAGGAAAGATGACAAACCTTGTAAGAAGCCCACTTCCAATGAAATCAGCCTCCCCCTTTACTGCTGGAGCCTGACAGCCTGCAAATATCCAGTTGCTGTTTTGAATCATGCATGTGTGCTGCTTTCCAAACCAGTTTTCTATTTGGCAAACTCGCTCCTGCAAACACATTTGACTTTTCAGAGTTACTGAGAACTTTTATATTCCTCTAGGTAAATGCTGTCTGATGAGAAAGCACCTACATGAGGGTTTTCAGCCAAAACCAAACAAGTTTTTTCATCCTTCATGTTTCGCAGCCTTCCTCTGCAGTTAATGAATGAAAAATTATTAAAAAAATAATGAAAAATTAGAAGGTGGCAGTGGCCTGAATTGATCCCTTTTTATTGGAGATGGCTAAGATGGGAGGGCTGCATTTTTCCCTGAGAGCATGTGAAACAGAGCCAAAATCTTCCTCAGTTTCTAGATGGCTGAAGCTAATTAAGATGACTCTAACCCATTGCCCATAACACGACACTTTTTTTTCTTTTTAGACACATTTCTGAGTTAATTTTGGCTAATTTCATGTATTGTAGAACTAAGTTACACTTCCAAATGTAAGGAAAATCTGATTCAAATACTTACAGATGATAATAATCATCTCAATTCCACTCTGAACTTGAATGATTTTGGATTTATTCTGAATGGCACAAAATATTGAAGTTAATGAGCATAAACAACCTATTATGATCCTACAAAATGCAGCTCTGTGGCTTCTGCAGGAGACAGAGTTGGATTTGCCTCAACACATGCTGTGGAGCTTCTTTCTCTTCTCCTAAATAATGTGGTGAATAATGCTCCAATTCCTTTTTCAATCAGTCGAGTGATTGCCCAGGATTTTGAGAGCTGATACAGCAATTTGGAAACTCTTAGCGAGACACCAAAATGGCAACTGCAATTGAAACTAAGCAGTGGATGAGGGCAATTCATGAAATGACTGTGAAACATCAAAGGGGACAAAATCAGAACTGGCATAACACTGGCAAGGAAAAGAAAATAGCACGTAAAAGTAGGCTCTGCAAAATACAAAGTTTAAAAGGTTTTAGCATAAGCTTTCTTTTACTATGTATTGCACCTGTGCTACACTTGGGAGAGGGTATAGCAAAATTTGAAGCAGCACCTTTTGGTTTTCCACTGACCCACACAAATATCCCTCATTAATTAGCAACTCTATTTCCCAGTGTGAAACTACCTTCTCCATTACATTGTTCCAGGAGCACATCCCTCAGCTCAGAGATATTCCAGATCAGGTTTTTCTGTCTTTGTTTTTTTTTTTTTTTTTCTTGGAGAGCTCGACCTCTAAGGTAGCTTCTCTGAGACACTGAGTTTCCAGAGCACTGGGCACAGGTGCTGACATTCCCCCTAAGGGTTACTAAAGGGTTTTCTCACACACACAGCACATGATTTCTGTTCCTATGCTGGCTGGCAGAAGGTCAGAAAAAACCCAGCAGCTCAGTCTCACCAGAGATGTAAATTGTCAGGCAGGATGAGGAAAGGAAGACGCTCAGTGGGGAGTGCTCTTCACAGAGTCCTTCAACTCCTGTCACCTTCCCAAGAGGAGCTGGTGAAAGTCCCAATGTCACCTTCCAGCCATCCCGCAGACACTGCAGCAAAACAGCACAGGGGCAAGGCCATGCTCAAGGTCTCCATCACCCACAGCCAGGCAGGATTTGGCCTCCAGTGAGGATGTGCAACACAGCCCCTGCAGACAACTTTTTAATTTTTTTTTTTTTTTTTGTGGCAAGTGAAGGGCAAAATAGGATCTTCTTGAAATTGTTTGAAGTGGATTGACATTTTTCAGTTGAAAACTGCTGTTAGTTTCACAGCAGGCCTAATTTTTAAATTTAATGTTCTAGCGCATATGAAAAGGAAAGTATCCTAGGGGGATAATAACTTTTAGCAATCAATTGATTGCATATAGCTGTGGGTTTTTGCAGGTACAATGTCTTTAAGAAGGCTGTAAAATAGGAAAATTGTAGCCTTTGGATGTACAGATTATCTGAGTTTGCAGGACTTTTCACTGATCTGTTTTAGATTTATTTTCCTAATAATAAATATGCCCTAGTAAATAAAGCAGCAAATGGTCAGCAGGTCAGAAAGCACTGCCTATTTTATACTAGCACTCCAGGGTTTATTTTTCTCACCTTTTTTTGTGTTTGTAGCCACTTTGAAGAAATTTTGTTTTATATTTAACTCGGAGGAAAAAAATATGATTAACCTGGACTATTCTAACAGCAAGTTCTACCCAGTCAACTGAAATAGTTTAATATCCAATTAATACTAGAGCATTGAATGTCTCCCTGGACCCACAGTTTCCCTGGGTCCATCACTTTTTCCTCCTTCTTCCTAGACACATATATTTCTGTTATACAGGGTAGTACACAGAGGACAAGATATTATTAAAATTTATTAGCAGAGTATAATAAAACCCTGTATCACATTCTTCACACAAAACACAGCCTCTCAGGTGGAAAACCCATATTCAGGTTTGTTTTTACATTAGATGAATATCATTTAGAATGGTAAAGAGAAATTAAATGGTCAAGCACATTACTACTGACTTATTGTTATATGCAATTGGCCATTAGAAGGGGAAAAAAAAAAAGGGGGGCAAGCTGTTTTCTAAATGCAGGTTTGTTACATCAACAAAATTTTAGCATTAGTGAAACCCCAAGTTTCCACACACACAGCAGTTATGAAGATGCAGTCATACAACCCCCATGGCTGGAATAAATTTTGGGTTTAATACTTTGTTTCAGTCTCTTCCAGGTTCAAATTAGAGCCAGTAAGCACTAGATGAAATCAAGGAACAGAGAAACCTATAAGTGACCAGTTATGGATCTAAAATGAAGCTTCACAAAGGCAGGTGAATTTGGGGGCCTGCTGTATGCCAGATATCGTGAGACGTGATGAGGCAGCACCGCTATTGCCACTTATAAAAAGTGACTTTCGGGATAAACTCCTGTTTGGAAACTAGTTCTCATGCACCATACTAGTCTGAAAGCAGGGCTCCCACATTTCCATTGACACATGCTCATGGAACTCAGGCAGTATCTCATCTCAGGAGCTGCTGAGTTTAGACACACTTGGCAAATACAAACCTTGCAAAGTTTACAGGAAGATTCCTAAGGGTTCAGTGCCAGACCAGTCTCTTCCTCTTTATCTCCCAATATTTGTTCCTGTCCCACATGTAACAGCCAAATACATGCTCATGCACCTCTAGATCTGCTGCTCTTAGACAGGCTTATAAATCAAAAAATAGGTGATAACACACTTCCATGTTAAACTGAACCCATGAGACTGCCAGCCAGACCTCCAGATTAAAGCAATACATGCACAGGAAGATCTCAACCCAGACTGTAATCACAATCAATCAGTGAGATAAGTCTATGTTATTAAAAATATATTGAATCTTTCTATTCAATTACTTCATCACAAACACACGATGTAAGAGATGAACTTGCATTTAAAAACTCAAAGTTCTGGACGGTTTGAGCTTAATAAGGACAAAGTAATCAGTTGCAGATGCTTTCACTTAACATTCAAAAATACCCTATGGGACAGCAAGATTTAATTTTATGGTCATCTGTCATTTTAATGATGTGCTTGTTATAATGCAGAACATTTCTGTCCTACTTGCCTGGTTATAGAAAACATACTAAATAGAGGAGCATTTAGCAGCACTTCATCTACCTTGTATCATTAACAAGGAACACATGTCCTTGGGATAGGAATCACCAATACATCTGCTCTTCTTAAAGGAAAAAAAATAATAAAACTTTGCTATTCAAGTATAATTTAAATCTGTCTTATTTACTTTTGTTTTCCCCTTCCAGTCTTCAATTTCAAGCAACCTAACCTATCCTATATCCCTCCCATTTTTATCTGTCCAGTGCACTTCCTTCTGTTTGGGATGGGAGAGAATATAAAAATGTTGAGGGACTGGCATGTGTTTTTCCAGGACCACCATAAACTATTTTTTCATTCTCAGTGAGCATTGTATATCTCACATTTACAGGGAAAGGGGAGCTTTTCTCCTGCTACTGCCTACAAGGCAACCTGTGGATCTTAAGTAACTCTAACAGAAGCCATAAGGAAGGATTAAAATTAATTTGCACAGTATGTCACAGGTCAGATTCTCTACAGCCCCTAGATACCAAGCCCTAATGCCTGCTGAAGCTGGAAATGCAACCAAAGATGCCTCCTAAGGGTCAAGCTCACATTCATGGATTGTTTCCTGTTCCCTCCCAAAATCCAGCCTAAGACATGATTAAATTTTTATTGGAATGTGTGCAACAGACAAGACTATAGACAACAATCTGTTGTGGAAGAAGGGAAAATAGGTCATACAATACCTTACATTAAGAACATACTTGGAATATAATAAAGCTTGAAAATTGAAGAGTGTTAGCTGTCTGTATCTTTACACAGGAAGAAATCAGAACAGAAAGCAAAAGACAGTATTTGAGTCTAACACAGCCTTTTCCTTCAGGTTTCAAAAGCCCAGCAGGAATCACTGCCCTGACTGGAGTCCAGACAAAGAAATGCAAACACCAAATCCAAATGAGCTTGCCACCAGAAACACCAACATTAATATATATATATATATATATATATATATATATGATTACTCTATTTAAAATGTATGTCCTTTAAAGCTCATCATATCATTCATTATAAGCACCTTATATTCTTCTTGTTTTGCCTGTCTGTCCAGAGAGAAGCTAGTCCCACAAAGATTGAGAGTACTTTTCTTTTTAAGACAACTTGTAACAGCAAGAAAGAAATAAGCAATACTTACATAAAACTACAAGTTAATTCCTACTTCTCTGCTTCCATCTGTGTTCGAAATCAACCTTCAAGGCTCAGAGCAGAAAGCTATCACAGAGCAGCTAGAAAAAGATATAGAGGAAGTAGAAGATTGTCCATGTTCTCCAAATAGAAGCTTTCAGGAACTTGATGCCACCTACAAATACCCAAGTGCATTAGGGCAGTGAAAAAATGACTGCAGTTGCTGCTGTTATTCCGGGCAACATTGCATCACCATTCCACATATTGAAACAGAGGTTCAAAAGAACATGCCCACATCCATGGACCAAGCCAGAAGGGACAGCACAGAACTCAATCCTGATTTTTACGTCCCTATTCCAAGGGAAAAACTTAAGCAAATATTTCCTCTCAAGCAAGGCCTCGTCTTCCCACCGAGGTAAGGGTGATAGACCAATTAACACTTCACCTGTCCCTGTTACTCTCATGGAGCCTCTTACAATAAACCAGGGCCAGCTGCCTTCAAAGCCCAGGAAAACTGCACAAGCAGAGCATCAGCCAGATGTGAATCTGGGACAAAAAGCGAAGACTGAAAGGCAGGCACCCAATGTCAAAGCAGAGTTATCCCCACTAACGCTCTGGGGCTTATTTCCCTCCTTGCTTCCACTGAACTTAAAAATTAAACTTAATATTTTTCTACAGGAATGAAATTTTAATTTATCTGCTCCAAGGTAGCAAGGCATTAATATAAACCTGTCTTTCTACCTAATATTTCTTCCCCATCCATATTAAAGAATCTAGCTCAGCTTTACATCAGAGCTTCCAGCAAACCACCTCACTCCCTATAAAAAAAAAAGTGGTAGCAAGTATTATTTACTCTACTACAACATGTTGTTGCTCCTGAGTTCTCTTTTTACTAGACCTGATGACAGGCACAACAGAGAATATTTCAACATTGCCATCTGTCTCCTTGGCACTTCATACCAAGTGAGTCGCTGCCACTTCGATGGTAAATTAGAACTTCCCACTAGATATGTTAAGAGGCTGCTGAAAGGTTGTCCTATCTCCCTCAATACCTTCTCCCCTTAAGTCTATTTTTGATGTTGAAGAGTCTGAACATCTTAAGAACAAGTTTCTGCATGGTATAAAATTGCAGGGATCATCACTAACATGCAGTCTGAAGAAATCCTTTTATAAAGGACTTTCACAGCATCATTAAGTTTATGACACTACTTCTAGTACATCTGAGGCGTTCTCAGGAGTGATGGTCACAAAGAGGTTGATGACAGTGCTTGGGAGGGAGAAGACAGACATGTGTGTGGTGGGATAGATCAACTCAGAGCAGCTGGAAACTGTAACGTGAGGATCAGCCCACGCCTGCTGCTAAAACACCAATACTGCATGTCAGCACGTTCTCTTAAATCCACCTCCCTTCCTGTTGCAGCAGCCCTCTTGTTAGAGGATAAAAATGAGCCCAGACACAGACTCCTTGTTTATCCCAGCCTGCAAAGGGCCCTGGTTTGTTCCTCTGTACAGCTCAGCCATCCTGACTCCAACCATTCCCTGCCTCTGCCTGCACCAAGCTCCTGCTGGAGGTTTCCCTTGCAGCCTCTGACTGCTGCTTATTTCCTGCTGAACTCTGCCTGCAGGGATCAGTGTGCAGCCTCTGACTGCAGCTTTTCCCCAGCCAGACTGTGACTGCAGGTTCAACAACAGGCTCTGGCTGCACACCCACACTGACCTCACTGCAGGGATTCTCTCTGCCCGGGATCCTGCTCCTTCATGGGCCTCAAGGTTCCTCCTCCATGATGCTCCTGCCCTCAGCAGCCAGCCCACTGCCTTTTATAACTGACCTTTATTGGCTACAGCTGGGACTCATCAGAGTGAGGCTGTATTAGGTAATTAACAGGCTGTATGGAATTAACAGGCTGTATTGATAATTAACACAGCTGGTCCTTATCAGGGACCAGGTCACCCGGATTCCACACCTTCCAGCATAAATCACTAGAGCTGTGTTATAGTCCCAGTTTCTCACCACTGATTGCACTCTTGTCTGAAACAATCTAATTGGTTAATTTAACTTCAATATTTGCACTTGAACACACATAACTCTACTTGGCAGCTCAGCTCAGAGATGTGCACACCTTGCATTTCAGCACTGCAGGAAGAGTATTACCAAGCAGGGACCTTGAGGGACCAGAAAATACTGAGGATACATTCTTTTGTTGTTGTTGTTGTTGTAGGTGAGAGACAGAAGATTATTCTGAGGGTCTACTCAGTCCAATACAAACACAAAACAGATCTCCCAAAACCTTTGAAAACAAAACATTATTCCAAGCACCAAAGCTAGGCTTTTCAGGTCAAAAATGCCGCTTAAAAAAAAAAATAAACCCATTTCAACTGCAAATAAAGTAATGTGTAAGATAGGGCTAAAAAGATGGTAGAAGCAGTCACAGTCCCAGCCTGACAGAGTTCAAGAAGCTTTTGGAAAAAGCTCTCAGGCACAGGATGGGATGGCTGGGGTGTCCTGCACAGGGCCAGGAGTTGGACCCTCATGATCCATCTGGCTCCCTTCCAGCTCAACACATTCTAACACATCAAGTTACTTCAGGGGAATGTAGATTTTGTTTAGGGAAAGTGATCAAGAAGTGATTTAGAAAAAATAGCCCATTTAGAACAAGCAGACAAGTAGAAAAAACAGCACACGAGGAGAGAATTACACTCTCCAGTGAAGTCCCTCAGAATAGCAGTGCCAGACCTCACAGAGCAAAAGGACAGAATCCACATGCTGGATTTGTGTACAAACAGAGTGAACTACACAAAAACATTCATTATGCAATACCAAACTATGGGAAGAGAAAATAACAGCAGTTTCTAGCCTGATACTAAGAAAAAGCCAATGAAAGGATCAAATTATTACCAGAGGATTCTATTCCTGACAAAAAAAAAGCAAATTAATATTTCATAGTCTTTGATTGAAATACTATTTTCAGTCTTTCAATATATTTTCATGACTATCTTATATTTCTTACAACGAAAGACTCTGGCACATAAAAGTATAATATATTATTCCATTCCTGAATGTAGAAAATGACAGGACATCTCTTAGAGTCATTTTATTTAACTAATTCTGAGTGGAGAATTCAGGGCACTTAATGATTTTCTCAGTGGATTAAAAATTTTAAAAGCTACAGATTTCTCATACAATTTCCACTTAGTAGAGAGGATGCTCAGAACCAGGCAAAAGCACTCTGTAGATGGAGCTGCCTGATCCTGAGAACATCAATGACTGCACACAGGTAAGTATGAAAAATAGACAAAAACAAGCTCAAATCCACTGTTAAGTTTGTCATGTGTGGGTTCTCAGGAAGGCAGGAATCTCCAAAAAAACCCACCTCTCCCCTGAAGGACACTCACTGGAATGATAAGCACAGGGATGAAGGAATGTCTACATTAACACAGTGCAGCATTAGTATGACAAGTTTTTAGGGCAAGCAGCCTATGGAGCTGTTGATTTCCCAGGGCTGTAATTCAAACAGGCTTATTCTGAACTGCTTACCAGCTCCTCTGGAAGATGCTGATGGAGAAGTGCTGGGGTTGTTAGCTGGACACCAGTTTTGCCCACAAGCTCAGTCCAGTTCAGCATCTGTTTAAGGACCCCTGGCACGTTACACAACACAGTCTATTATTCAAAGTATCTATACTTTGAATAGATTTGTTTGCAGAGGATTTGTTTTCTCGCATTTGCTCCTCATCACTCAGGTAAGAAACTTAAAGGTTTTGCACAAGGATTTAATTGAGACAGAAACTGCTGCAACACAGCTCTGCCAGCACAGGAAGGAAGAAAGCAGCTCCCCCAGAGGATCTAAACCCCTGTGTTAACATTATTCCTCGTGTCCTAACGCATGATCACTCAGCTAGACTTCCCTCATCCAAAGGACATTCTTTATGCCTTCTCCCTGAAAACCACTCTTCCCAGATGAAAAAATAAAGAAACTTGCAGGGCTCAAATGTTGAGGCTTACATTCCAAGTTCCTATCACCAGATTTGATAAACAGGCTGCCTTTGAAGACTAATTGCTCGGCACTAGGGAGGAGTTAGGGAAATTAATTGTTATAAACTATTATCTCTATACACTAAATACCAGGAGGTCGAAGTCATTAACTTACCTAATTAAACACAGATAAACAGTGCTTGTTAAAGACAAATACAAAGTAAGCTTGACTTTATGATAGCCCTATTCCATCTTTTATCAGATCTAAATTCTGGGCACTCCAATTCCTCCTCAGCTGTTCTGGTCTTGTCTAGCACATCCTGTAATCCACCAACACCTCTCATTTAGCCAGGAGAAAAATGCCTTCAGAAAATAAAGAAAATAAAGGCAAAATACCTGCATCTTTTACAAGATTTGCTTCCTTCTTCTGCCTTACAGCATCCATAAACCAAAACCATTAAGTGTTCCTCAAACAAATTTCATAAGACTCAAAGCTTTTTACAGTATGTTGGGTCAAATTTGCATCTGAATCTGAATTTAATGATTAGGAATCTTGGGTTTGTCTTACAGTAAGTTAGGTTTCAGTTAGGTGCTAATAGTCACAAGAAAACAAAAAACCATGGAGCTGCTAAGGGAGATAAGACATAACAAAGCTAAAAGGGAGAAAGAAAAAAAATAGAGGAGAAACTTCTCCACAGTATTTTTAAGCAACTTCAAGATAAAGTGATGACAATGTTTATAATAATTGTTCATTAAAAATGTGGGATTTTTCATCTTTCAATAAATTCAAAGTGTTTCTATTTATAACTGAAGTTAAATATCAATGGTGTTTGAATTAGCATGATTTGCATAATTTGGAATGGCTTCAGATTGAATGAATATGATGATTTCCATTTCCACTGCTTTTAGCATTTTGAAATGCAATAACATTTTCCAGTTTTCACTGTGTTTTTATCCTCCACATGTGACAAAATTGCTTCGTTGTTCTTTGGTGCTACGTTTTTATACGCACAAATGAAAAAATACAAGCTTTTAGTCATGGAAAGGTAGACAAGAAGAGCCATGAAACCCCTTTTTCAGATAAAAATCAGGAATTTGCAACAGCATTGAGCACTGGGTGTCCCAGGTGTTTAAAAGCAACAGTCTGACTGCTGGTTCACTGCCTCAGTATCTGAAACCTCAGTATGATCTGATGCTCTAGAAGCAAAATCACAAATTTTTAATTTCTCAGTATTTACTGATGAATCAAAAAAAGACACAACCTGTCAACCAGACCCAGCACCAGCCATTGAAATCTGTCAAATCCATCATTCAGCAATGAAAGCTATGCTACAGTTATATTTGAGATACTTCCATCTTACAAATGACAAAATTCAATGCCATGAATATTCATGGCCATGAATATGGATTATTATATCCCATCTTTTCTCTCCACTTACAAATGTCCTGTGTCCAACACTGACTCTGTCTCAATCAGGAATCCTGAGAGGGCACCAATTCACCAATACAGTGGCAGCGTGGATATACAAAAAAACCCCACCCAAACAGTATTTTACTGCAAAATTGACTTTCCCAGGCTGTATTCCTTATTACAGTGCCTTCACTCATTGGCTTTTCTCAACTACCATTCATATCTGTGTATCTACAGATATACAGATACTTGAATGTTTCTTGAAAAATAAAGGGTTTTTTTCACTAACTCATCGTGACAAAACCACAAAATTCTCCTTCCTCATTTCTTAAAAATCAAACAAGCCCCTCTGTTTTCCTGCTGCCAGCCACATGCACCATTCCCAGCAGAAAGAAGATCCACAGCATATGGAGAGCTTAGCAGAGCCATTTTATAAAGCAGCCAAGATGTGAGGAGGGATTTACCAAGGCACGGTGAGGTACCCCAACATGACTAACGTTCAGATAGCATCTACAGTTGTCCTGGTACTGCTCAATATTTTCTATTGTGTGCACTTCATAGTGGATCATTTGGATCATTTACCAGTGATCCAACTGATCCAGCTATCAGTGGATACTTGGATCATTTAGCAGACTCTGAAAAGCAGTGTTCTCCCAAACGGCATCCCACAAAAACCATGACACCTAGTACTGCGTCTTCCCCTTGCAACCAGAATAAAGACTTGGGCAGAATGAAAGCAAAATTTCCACAAGGAAGCCAACCTATCCAGATTAGGAAGCAAAATCACACTGGGAAAAGAAATACTCTTTAAAACACCCCTAACAAACAAAAAAATCCACTTGACTTTTTCTGCCGAACAATAATGTTAACTCATTTAATAAGGCTCTGACATTTGCTTTCAGAACCACCTGGGACCTGAAAAAAAAGCTTAGTGTGCAGCCTGCAGTCACACCTATTATTACAAAATCCAGAGCCTACTCCTGTATGCCACAGAGGAGTTTTTCATACTCCCAGTTTCTCAGTGATCCGCTTTCTCTAGTATCTGTGAGATACTGGCAAAATCTCTCCTCAGCTGCAGAATGTGATTGTAGATATGTCTTCAGACAAAACAGATTGTATCCCACAGAAACCAGGACCAGGCAAACGCCTCTGAGCCACATAACAGCATCAAGAAATCGGACAAAAGAGGAATTAGGGACCTGTGACCTTCACTGATTAGAAACAGAAATAGTTGGGGTGCAAACATTCAGAGCAAGTTGCTTTCTCAGACTGAAACCAGCTTGTTTAACAGGATCATTTTAACCCCAAGGTGACACAAAGGGTAGGATTTTATGTCCATAAACACAAATGTTGTGCATTATGTCAGGCTTCTTCCTGACCACAACCACTGGAACTTGGACAGAAAGTTCCAGTTCTGCCTACAGAAGAGAAATTAAAATGCAAGCTTGTGGCTTCAGTGTAAGAATTAGATTATCATAGAATCATGGAATGGTTTGGGTTGGAAGGGATCTTAAAGATCATCCACTTCCAACCCTCCCCTCACAGACAGGGACAGCTTTTACTAGACCAGGTTGCTAAGAGCTCCATCCAGCCTAGCTTTCACCTTAAGACTGACCTTATCTCAATATGACATGAATAAAGAACCAAAGTTCAGAACCATTCGCTTGTCAAAACTTGTGAACACCCATTTGAAAAATCACATTTATTCCTCTTTCATCTCCTTTGCACATTGTTTCCCAAATATTTCTCAGCTATGCTTTCAGTTTAGAATAAATCCTGCTAATTATTTTTCTAGCCTAACAAACACTGTTCCTCCACTAGTCTCTTTCCCCTGTGTCACTAACTTTGTTTTCATCATACAATTACAGGAATAAAGGTTGATTGCTGGATTTTTATTCTCCAGATGTATTAGACCATTAACTGCCTGGTGAACTAAAAGCCAGTGTAGTGTTTGGAGTTTATGAATCACTTTAAGGTTATGATTAGAAGGACACGTGAAAAAAGTCACTGATCACCATCAGATAGTGTCATTAGCATTCTCAGCTGGCTGCCACAAATTAAAAATGCAGGAACTTTAAAAGACCTCATATAAAGAGTGAAAGACAACAACAGGGTAAGTCTCCTCTGAATTTCCATCAGCAATTTCCAGCTGACCTGCTGCCAGCCAAATCTGCTCTGAAACCCGGAGCAGTGGAGCTTGCTTCCAGTGCCTCAGTATCTGCGCTCATCACCTCTGCTCCAAGAATCTGCAGCTGGAAGCAGCACAAAACTGCTGCACTGCTACTGCTTTGGGGACCTGACCTGGGATTTCAACACTTAAACACCTCAACCTTTAAAGCTCTGTGCAGATACACCAGCTCCAAGTACCTTCCATCACTTCAGCACGCTCTCCCATAAAGCTGGAACTATTCCTCATAGCAAAGTCTTTGCTCACGCTTTGCTTGCAGTAAGCAGAGATTGAATACACTTGGACAATTTCTGGTGCTTTTAAATAGCTATCAAAATACATGAAGCCCCATGGCAGATTAATATCCTGTGGTTATTAATCCAGCACACAGCTACTGACATTTTAGGACAAGTGTTGCCCTCAGTTAAACCTCTTCCCTTGCTATTTCTGACTACTCACACATCAGAGCCATCTGTCATGATTAAGTGAGACTTGGTGACAAGCCTCACACGTGAACTTTTTTCTTCTCTCCCATCACTTCCTTTAGGTGTTTGCTGGCTCTTTCAACCCAGCACCAAAACCTTTACAAAAGGCTGAAGTCAAGGGCAGCAAACACTGTCTGTTCAGTCCAGAAACTGGTTTTTGGGTTTTTTCCTGAAGGCAAACCAGAGTTTCTTTAAATTATGTGCTGTACCCTGAAACTATTAATATATACACCCATGGTTGTCTTGATTGAATTTTAGTGTTCAGACAATTCTTTCATACAATATGCACTACTTATTTAATGAGTAGCATAGTATTCCATAAAAAGTGCCTTTTGTGTAACACCTAAATGTGCTAGAAAGGTTAATATGGTGCTTTATAACACACAGGCTAATGACAGGAAGTACAAATGCTATTCTGAAAAGGAGAAATGTCAACACATCTCTAAAGACATTAAATGACAGAAAATTAAATGTTACCAACTGCTGAGTCTGAAGAAAGGCTTCTTTAAGTCGAGGGACAAAATAAAATCTTTTAAAAAGGGCAAAAATCATATTTTAAAAGCTTAATAATCTACTTAATGGAACTTTATAGAATGCTTCTAAAAACACTGTTCATTTCCCTTATACTGCAATAATTTCAAAAGGTCCAAGAACAGAGTGTCCACAAAGGCAGACCATTCACTTTTTGAGGTAATTAGCATCTGAACTTCTGTATCTTTTTGCAAATCACAAAACTTTCAGAAGAACTTGATTTGTTTTAGAATAGAACCCTGACTTTATATTTCATTTCAAGAATAGGGATGCACAGATGTATATAAGCAGACACACCCACACATTAATGCCTGTGTTGTTGCACTACACACGGATGCAGATGCATTGATAGAGAAGAAAGGTCAATGTCACAGTGTGGGAGTGTACATCTCTAGACACACACATTTGCAAATAGAGACCAGCAGATATTTGAAAATTAACACCCATTAAATTTGCCTGCTTTAAATTAAATTGGCAACCCTCAAAGTTTCAGGAGGATGACAGGGTTCTCTGGGAAATGGAAAGGGTGGGTGGAGGCAAAAGCCTTGCAGTTTCTTTATGTAGTAGAATGCGGGAATGACAAATACTTAAAACAAAACAAAACAACAAAAAAAAATTAAACATCAATCTTCCAAAATCTAAAGATGAACAACAAAAAGGCTGGAGGGTGATTTTTATAAGGTGACAGGACAAGAGGGAATGGCTTCAAACTGAAAGGTAGTAGGTTTAGATTGGATGTGAAGAAGCAATTCTTCCCTGTGAGGGTGGTGGCACAGGTTGTCCAGAGAAGCTGTGGCTGCCCCATCCCTGGGAGTCTCCAAGGCCACATGGGACACGGCTTGGAGCAACCTGGGCTAGTGGAAGGTGTCCCTGCCCGTGGCAGGGGGTGGGACAAAATTATCTTTGAGATCCCTTCCAATCCAGCCCCTCCCACAATTCTACGAACCTCTAAATTAGCCCAAGCAAGAGCATGAGTTAAATATGAAATTGGGAGATTTGTTAACATCCTAGATTCCCCCAGTCCAGGTTTCAAATCCAATCCATTGGGAAGGTTTTGCAACACTTTGAAATCCCTAGGAAAACCCAGTGTGTGTGTATTTTACCAGCTTCAGGAACCTCCAGCTGCAATAACACAGCCATCCTCACCACCCTACTGATCCCTGAATTATCAGCACTAAATCCCAAACTCCTCAGGTTTTTTTCACTTATGTTTTTAATCAAACATGTCCAAGGGCTAACATCTGTAGACAACAGCACAGCCCAAGGTACAAGCCCGCAAGGAAATGTAGAACACCAGCTGACACTCCCAAATATTTCAGATGTGATCCCACTGGGAGCAGAAGCTCAGCAATCAGTGAAAACTGCAGCACACATTTATTACAGCTCAGCACCGAAACTTAGTTGCCAAATTTGCCCTGAGAAAAAATCAGGATGTGGAGCTTGTGTGGGTACCTGAGAGGCAGGGATGCAGTGACCAGCAGACTGGATTTACAGAGGGAATTTTAACACTGCAGAGTCTCAAAGCCCTGGGCCACTTTCTGGTGCCAACTTTGAACCACACTTGGCCAAGAAAAGTTATCCCCGGCTTAATTTTATTCACAATACTGACTTTTTTCCTTCAAATTGCATGCATCTCTGCAGTCAGCAGCAATGACCAAGACAGCCTTGTGATTTGTTGAGAAAAATGTGATATGGGCATAAACAGGAAAAGCAGAGCACAGCCCTAATTCTGTCAAGGCAGGTTCATATGGAAAGTACCAAATATGTTCTTCTGCAGTGTAATTATGATGCTATAATGACTGCACTCCCATCAGACAGCCAGGAAATGTAGAGGGCAATTTGGCCTTCTTCCTTTATGACTAAGTTAATCAACCCAAAATCTCAGCCAAAGGGAAATTTATACTCACTTGCTCAGATCAGAGCTCCAATAACGAGCACAGATATGTTTATCATACCACAACAGAAATGGAAGCAGAAGAGAGGGGAGAGGCATGGAAGTGGAAAGGAGGGGAAAACCAGAGACAAACAATGAAGGTGATGTCTCTGCCTGATGTTACAAGTCATTATAATTGAAAATGATAGCAAACATTTGAAAGACAAATCCATCCTAAGATATTTAATCAAATTTTTCATGATGTTGGACATTAGAGAAAATTTCATTTCTGCAAGACAAACAGGGTACGTGGCAGTATTTTTCGAGGCAGACAGAACCATCTGAAGGGACACGAGTGTGTACAAACAGAGATGTCTGTGCAGGTTCCAGACTAAGAATGGTATTTTAACCTCCCCTATTTCCCATCAAAAACCACAGTGCTGAATAACTCCAGAGAGTAATAATTTTCTTTCTCCTCCCAGAAAAGCAGTATGAGAATGCCCACTAAAGCACTAATAGACTCTTGAAGAACACAATAAAATGATTTTTTGCTTCTGTATGTTTCTTCCATCACAAGTGTCTGGTTTAGACCCCGTGAGAGGGATGCTGGCGAGATTCCAGCGTAATTGTTATTTTCATGGACAACATTCACATCTACTTAATAGTTTTAAATTAGATTTTTCATGACAACGGGTTATCCATTCTGTAAAAGCAACTTTTAAGCGTTCAACTGACAGAGCCCATGAGAGAACTGTAAAGGATTATAAAGGAAGGGCAGCAGCCATTCAATACTGGCAGTCAAGACCCTTCCCATAACATGAAGCCAGCAGGGACTGTAGGTACACAGCCACCTTTCCAGGGAGAACACAATGAAAACTTACTTCAAAATACACTAATTACTCAGAGGTACTGCCCACAGATGTAAACATGCTTTGCCAAGATTAATGGTTTATTTTCCTGTTTGCATGCAGACAATTATTAGCTTTAACAAACATTTGCCATTCAAGAGAGTAAATTAAGAGAAAAGAAACCAGAAACATATTAGTAATGACACAGAAAGTTTCAGGAAAAATACTTCTAAAAAAGCAGATGTAGGAGAAATTAATTATCTCTGGAAGGAAAGCAAACATTCAAAACAAACCACCCTGAAACAAACCCCCATCAGAAATGTGAGGCGTATACAGAGCACCGTCCTCAGGTCACAGACACACTTCCCAGAAGGCTCAGTGAATAAATGGATTTAGTTTACTAAAAATGTCCATTGTGAATGCTCTACAATATTCAAGTTTCTGTCATTGCTCAGGATTAACAACCTGCTACTATTACACTGAAGTCTGGCTGAGTCATATGGATAGATTCCTCCTAAAATCTCTGAGCTGTTCACAGGTACATGCACAGCTTTTACAAAACACACCGGTAGGTTCTACAGCAGCCACCACCATTTTCCATGAACGAGACCTACTCCTTTACAGTCTTTTAGTCCAGAGGAATTTCAATAGGCCACAGGAAGTGACCCAAGAATTCATGTCCTGGGCTGCATCAAGAGTGACCAGCAGGTTGAGGGAGCTGATTCTGCCCTTCTGCTCTGCTCAGACCCCACCTGCACTGCTGCATCCAGCTCTGGGACCCCAGCACAGCAAGGACAGGGACCTGTTGGAGCCAGTCCAGAGCGGGACACAAAGGTGTTTAGAGGGATGGAGCGCCTCTGCTATATGAAAAGGCTGGGGAAGTGAGGGCTCTTCAGCCTGGAGAAGTGAAGGCTCCAGGGTGACCCCATGCTGCAGCCTCCCAGTGCCTACAGGGGCTACAGGAGAGCTGGAGAGGGACCTTTTGCATGGGCCTGCAGTGGCAGGACAAGGGGGAATGGCCTGACAGTGACAGAAGGTAGGTCTGATCAGGTACTAGGGAGAAATTCTCCCCTGTGAGGGTGCTGAGGCCCTGGCACAGGGTGCCCAGAGAAGCTGTGGCTGCCCCATCCCTGGCAGTGTCCAAGGTCAGGTGGGACAGTGGATAGTGGAAGGTGCCTCTGCCTGTGGCAGAGGAACTGGAACAAGTTAAGTTTTAAAGTCCCTTCCAACCCAGACCACTAGTGATTCTATGACTTGCTTCTGGAAGATATCACAGCTTCAGTGTCTGAATCTGTGGAGCAACAGAACCTTCCTGTCGTCCTCCAGCACATTAAACCACTATGGTATTTATTTAGGCGTCAAAGTTGCTAAAATTGTTTATAAGTTGTGGAGAAATTAACCCACAAGTTCATCCTTAGTGCAGACTCCAATAATTCTCAGAGCAACCAGCATAATCCAAATAACTGCCCCATCTTCTCCTATTATTTTGATCCTGCTTTATAGTCTTTAGCACGTGCATAATCTTCCTCATTTCCTGGGCACCTTCCTGTTGAATTCTGATTCATTCTGCAAGGATTACACTGGCTACATGCAGCTCCAGTCCCAGGCAGGTCCCTGTTCATTAACATCAGGTTGGGAAATTCCATCACTACCACAACAGCTGCCCAGGACGGGGTTGTGGTTATTCCCCATCCTCCAACAGGGGTGCAACAGCTGGGGAAGGCACAGGCTGAATGTATTAAAGCCCAAAACAACATCTTTTCCCAAGACCTTTGTAAGCTCTCCAGTTCCTTCAGCGGCCAGAGATCCTCTACATCTACTCACCAAAGCAGTGTAAAAGCAACTGCAACAAACCTATTACTATTCTGATTAACAGAAAACAAAAGCTATGCTTTCCTTCCTGCCAAAGATCTCCTGAAATAAAACAACCAACTCTGCCCAACCAATTAATCATTCATTGGTTTTGGGTTTCCTTTTTAAGCTCTGTGCCACACCAGCTGGTTTGCTCAAAGCAATGAGCTGTTGAATTAGATAACATGTTTTTAATAAGTCAGTCTAGTAGAGCAGTTTTCAATGGCTTCACAATGCCTAAATTGTCTGTAGAGTAATATTAATGCTAAGTGGCAAAAACATGCATTTACGATTCTGTTGAGTCCACAAGTGACAAACAGACATTTTCTCAGCATAGCTATCAGCTTCTAATCGTGTTTTAATTAGTCCTAAATAAAATCGCGTATTTGGACAGCGTTAGGGATTATTTTAGGCAAATTATAGGTTAACAGGAATAAAGCCTCCACCTGAAATCAGAGCTAAACTGAATACACAAATAGATATGTAAAGTCTGGCTAGTGGTGAAAAAGGATTTTTTGCTACAGAAGAGAAAATCTCTTAAACTTTCTACTCAGACTTTTACTGCTCCCAAGACAAAAATCCATGAAGTTTTAACCCTGCACCAGAGATGCTGCAGCTGACACAGGTGCTCTCTGAACACAGCAGCATGTCAAAATTATTTTTTAAATAGTCAAGAAGAGCATTTTTTACATTTCCTGTACGGCTTTTCATAAAGTTTTCATCATTTTTCAGGCAGGTGCCAGTTACAGGGTTTTTTTCAGCCTAAACACTTAGCATGGGTTTACATGAAGAAGCACCTCCAGGGAACACAGGGCTACTTTTAAAGTTGGAAGTGCTTTGTTGGACCATGTGATGTATTAGGGGAAAAAAAAAATAGTAACTAAAAGCCATTAAAAGAATCAATGAAAATGCAATAAAGAAAAATGCTTCGTTTTCAGAAGCCAAGAAAATCTGCATGACTTGGAAATCAATGAAGTATTTATCCACAAAAGTGAGATTTCTGTAATAGCACAGTACCGAAAAAACACACATAAAGCTTAACTGTCAAAACACACCAAAACACACCAAAACAGAGCCAACTAAATGTTTAGATTAATCAATTATGTCTACAAAATATTTTATAGCTCGATACACTTTAACAAAAACCAACCTCCTTTCAACAACTGGGCAGGTTAATGGCTGGCTAACCTACACAAGCAGTGTCACTTCAATAATTTAATAGAAAAGGTGAATGCCACCAAGCCATGCTAAGGGTGCATTTAGATTACTCACTGGCCCACCACATCGAGGCATGCCAGGAACAATCTCCACAAACCCCACCTTCCCTGCATTTCTCTTTGTTCCCTTACCTTGGCCAAACTGTGCAATTCCTAAAGCATCTTTGTTCAGAAGCTGAGCAAGGAATGGTCACATCAGCTGACTCCAGAGAACTCCAAGGTCTCTGCCACTGTGTCACTCCCCAGAGCATGATGCATCCTTATTTACTGCACCTTTACTCTCCTCTGTTGGAGTATGTAGGGGCTGTTCTTGCTTTCTTTTGGCTACAGGGAGCAGAGCGCTGGGTATGCCCTAACATAAGGTCCAGCCAGGGAATGGGAAAATCCTTACGATTTGCCATCCTGTGATTCACTTCCAGAACTGATGAGCTTCCAAAAGAAACCATTTGCAGGCTCTTTTTAAAAAAAAAAAAAAAAAAAAAAAAAAACAACAACAACCAAAAAAACTAAAAAAAAACCCAGTGCCATAGCTGGAAATTTCAGCATTAATCCATCTATTTTTAACTAACAGTTAAGTACCTGCAATCAAAGTGTCGTCCATCAGCTTTTCTGAGGAGAAAATTCAGTTGTGATTTACAGTCTGTGATGTGTGGATGTTAAGTGAGTGTAACAGACTGTGACAGACTATGAAAATAGACAAGACAAAAAACGTACACAGGAAAGGTGAGAGAAAAAAACCTTTTTCTGTACTGAATTCTTCAGTTAGAAGGCAAATCTTAGTCTCCCTAGACGTGATGGAAGAATTAAAACTAAATGAGTTTGCTGGGCTTGCAACGATGTCCCTCAAGAAAATTTATTTCACAATATATAAAAAAAATCTTAAGGTATACAATCCACCTGCAGCAAATTACATGTGCACCAACAGAGTTTCCAAGGATTAGAAAAGCCAAAGGACTATGAACGACTGCATTCAGAAAATACTCTTCCTTCTCTTGTGTATAACAATTTCAGTATTAACTTTGCTGATCAAGTTTAGGCCATAATACAACTCTGCCAATAGCTTAAAGTAACTCTAATTTCAATATTTAATGCATATTAAAGGTACCAAACATAATCAGAGTAGAAATCACAAATTTTCTTTAAAGTACCCTTCATACCAGGTAAAGAAGTTAACAAGCTCAGTTCAGACATTTATTTATTTCTCTCAGGCTGCTAAATCATAAGACAAGCTCCCAAGGGAGCTTAGAATTCAAGAAAGGCGAGATGAAGGAATAAACCCATGGCTGAGAGAACAATAATGGAAAGAGAAAAACAACTGATATTTCCTGTACCTAATGAAAACTCAAATAGAGAATAAATACAACTTCACAGCAACACAGACCTATTGATCAAACCAAAATATCATTGAGCTGGGCTAAAGGAATGTCTCAGAAATGTGTTAGAACAGCACAGAAGCTCATAACACTTCCAAGCAAAAGACAAATAAATCCTTTTTTAAGAAGAGACAGTCTTGGGAAAAGAATGACTCAGTAAATCATAATCCTTGGGTTTGGCTCACACCGATGGCTCTTAGCTCCTCAGGTACCTGAAATTCTAATGCCATTAGGAAGTATTTTTCCTGTGTGATCCTTCCCCCTTCTCAGGCAAGATTTAGTACACCTGACTTTGAAGATGATCAGAATTTACATACTGTTGTGAGCAAATTTATCAAACTTCATAAACTGATCCTCCATCACTAAAAGATCACTGAGAGTTTAAAATCACCATCTTTAGCCATTACAGCTCACCTAAACCCCAACTCCTGTTTTGTTTTAACCTGTAAAATCATTCAGGTGTAATCTAGATGCTTTTGGATTTCAGACTTGTCACAAAAATGGAACCAAAATCCAGAGAACTAAAAATTCTGTGAGCAATGGCGGGGGGGAAATTTGAAACACACTGCTGACAACAGTTGACATCAATAAATGAACTCCCAAAGCAATGTTGCTAAGTATGTTAGAATCAGAACTCTTACAGACCTTTTCAAGTCTGGCTCCTAAATCGCCCTTGTGAATTGCCATGGATACCAGCTCCAGAAATGCTGCGTAGATGAAGAGAAGGAATTCTCAAAGACTGAAACAATCTTTAGTCTGTTATCAAATTCTGCCTAATCTTTAGAATTGCAGATGTGCCGACAAAGCGACACCACAGCCATTTTTGTTCTGGCTTATCACTTACTTTTAAAGCACGCTGTCTCGCAGTTGCACATCATAAATAATTCAAGGAAAGCCAAGTTTCAAACCCCTTGTGTTCTGAGCTCAAAACAGAGGAGTTAAAAAGAAAAGCTTGCTTTTTAATATTGCCAAGTCCTTACAAACAAACACACCACCCCCATATTCTCACAGTTCTCCTGGCAAAACCCAACATGCAGCATCCTTAGGTATGCTGTGTAAATGCAGACAGTATTACAGAAGCACTAGAACCCAAATAGTTTTGATTGCACTTTCAGCTATCAAGTATTTTACAATTCATTTTATTTCTAATTTAAGAATTTTCCACTGGCATTTTAGCTCTATGGAGCGATATAAATCTATCAATACAAACATCCATGTTAACATTCTACTGAAATTTGTTCCACAGTAGAAGCTGTACAACAGAAAACACCCAGGCTTACAAACCCCTAAAAGCTAGCATAAGTGTTGCAATAATACTTGTGATTTTGGCTTTGAAGGATGTAGATGAGCAAGAAACACTTTGGTAGTAACTCTGTTTGGGCAAAAGAAGAACCCCAATTCTGGCTTTTCTCTGCCCTCAAATTTCACTTTGAGCTAAAAAGAGAACCGAAAAGCTTGAACAGAAGAAATAGTTCAATTATGCTGTTTCCAATTAAGAAGGCAATAACAAAAGTCCGCTTATTTTGCAGGGCTTGGACGATCTATTTATCACCACACGTAGTTTGTATTTCTACTCGCATTCAGTGCTCCACTCAAAACATGCAATTATGTACCAGAGCTGTAATTTGCAGATGTCCCTACTTCACTGAGCACAAAGGAATTAACTGCCCTTTTTCTAAAGAGGATAAAAACTTTGGATATAGGTCTTCCAGCAACTCTAAGAACGTTAATAACGCTACCAATAAAATACAATATTACACAAAATTATACCAGTGGTAAATTTTTCATTTCGCACTAATCATTCATCAGAAGGCTGCCAGTGCAATTCAGGAATTTTATATATTCAGCCACAGCCAGCGTCTTTCCAAAATAAAGTAAAACTACCAAAACCATTCAGAGTACTGAACTACGGTACACAGAAGCATGGTGTATACTCTTAACTCCTCCTACAACGTAAACACACCCTCCAAGATCTGAATTTATGGGCAGAATTGAATTGAACAGATCTGAATTTATTTGCATCTGACTATGCAAAATCTGCAGGGCAGATTCTGACATCTGACGCTTGATTCGAGGCGTGTCGAAATTCAGGATTTGCACCGTTTATAAAGGATAAAAATTAATTCCTTTTTAATCTTTCAATTTTAATTAAAAATTAAAAAATAAAATGGCCCTCCTGTGGCACTTCAAACCAGCTCAGCACACCTCACCACAAAAGCTCAGCGCTGAGTGGGCTGAAGTTACTTCGCTTGAGGACGTGATGCACACTGACTCTTGGAGGAGCCATCCCTCCACCAAGCCTCCTTTCCATTCTGGTTATTCCAGGCACTCAGCAATTGGCTCACTCTGGGGTTTGCAAGGTCAAGTGCACGCTTAGCAGCCTCTCCTTGGCTGCGCTGGATCACTTTGGAATGGTTCCCTGAGAAACAACAGACTCGAGGGCTCGCAGCATTTCTGGAGTTTCTTGAGTCCTTCACAGCATTCATCTGCTTCCTGCCATGGTAAGCTCTGCAGTCTTTGTGTAAAGCCCCCTTCTCTGCCCTGATACACAGCTCTCCTTAATTTCACCTGCATCTGCCCCTCCACCCAGGCAAATGACACGACAGCCCTGAAGTGGGGTTTTCTGATTTCACCTCTATTTCTGAATCACAACGGACAAGGCAATTTTACCTTTGTCAGTAGTCAGGTTCCTAATTCTTCACCTTAATTAGTTCATCATATACCAAGTGTTCAGCTATTTAATAAAATAACTGCTTAGTGTGGGGGAGTTTTATCAACTTATAGCTAGCTACTGAGAACTACACACAGGCTGTGAGACATTTAATACATATATCTACATATACGAGGAAGGTTAATGTGACAGAGACACAGTGACTGGTACCAATGCCTACATCTGGGCTCTTGATATGGCCCAGGTTACAAATATGCTGATTATTTGGCTCTTGAGGGCAAATTTGGCAGTAACTAGGGTTTTTTCCCCTCTACAATGTGTCATTCAGCTTTAGTTTTTATTGCTGTTCTGAGAAAGCTATGCTGACTCTGCACAGAGAATGAGATCAAATGGGAAGCACAACCAAAAAGTGTTAAAGCAAGTGTTATAAACCACTACCCAGTTTCCATCAGTAATGCCTTCCCAGGTGCCTCAGGTTTGCTCTCCAGACACAATCCTGGTAGCATTGCACAGCTTCTTTTCTCTGTTGTCCCAAAACTGTTGAAGAAGTAACGAGTTTGCCTCCCCTCTGCCCTTCTCACCAGGAAGACTTATTTACCAGGAGGCATTTTGGTTCACAGTCACGGCTCAGGTGTCACAAACCCCAGCTGCCTCTGCTCACGGGATGCAGCAGGATGTGAGAGGCTTTGGATCATCTCTGCTCTTTCTCCTGGAGGGGACCTGACCCTAAAGCTCCAGGTGCCTGTGCTTCACAGGGAATCAATCAAACACACTGCTCTGCCTCACGGAGATCCTGCTCTGCCTATCTGTGACATTGAAGATGTCAGCTGACATCCCTCAGGTGACAAACTGAGGACAATGCAGCACAAAATCAGTGTCTGTGCTGCTGCTCCTGCTGCTGACCACCTTCACCTTCACCCTGGGATTTAATCTTGGTGCCTGCATTCTCCTCTGCAGGAGGCAAACCCCTGCCACAGCTCCCAGCCACACTTTCGAAACTTTGGATGTTTTGTGGAGCACAGCACTGCAGCACCAGGCCATGGAAAAACCTACCCAATTCCAGTTCTTTTAGACAAAAAGACTCCTTATTCCAAAATATAAGGAAACACCTTTTTATGAACAGAAGCCCCAAGATCTTCTGCCTAGGTTCTCAGCCTGCTAACACAGCTCCTCTCAGAAGGAATCATTATTCATCCCAGCAGAGGACATACTAAACAGCTCTGACAATTATTTTACCACTTCATACTGTGTAAGGAAATGCTTCCAAAGACACATTTGTGGTGGCAGGAAGGTTGTTAAATGGCCTTTTTCCTTTCTGCCATTTTGCTGGAGTGAGCTGAGACTGCAGATGTAGCATTGCAAAGAGGAGGGAAAAAACCACAACCCTGCCATTATGCAGCATTTATTAGTTTGGTAGGTTACACTTTCATCCTCTCTTCTTTAGGTCTTTCTGGAGGATCAGGTTATAAATGCTGTCACTGACACTGAGCTACTGAAAAACACTGGAGATTAACCTTGTTTATTCCAGTGACTTGCAAGTCTCCAAATAGCTTGTTTCCAGTAGCTGTGGAGAGCAGCATAAACACAAGTCAGAAGAAGGATTTTTGAAAGGAGAAAAGTCTTAAGCAAGAAATAAGAGCTGAACACCCTGGGAAGAAAATAAATATTATAGTACAGAACGGCAGTTAGAAATCTCCATTTCAATACGGCAGAAGACTTTCTTTTGGATAAATTGTTTCCCAAAGAATGAGTCTGGAGCAAGAAGCATCCTGTCATTCCTGATCTATAGGTTCCGTATATGTGAGTCCAGCTGAGTACCAGGTAAGCACACTGAAAACCAACAAACAGGTAATAAGATAAAACGTGGTTGCAAACTATTATTTAGTTTCTGTTGTAAACTATTTAATTTCCCCAATGCTTTCCATTTTTTTCCCCAAACACATTTTTTTCCTGCTAATGCTTTGGACAGAGGAAATTTCCTTATGGAAAGCCACAGCAGAAAGTTCTGAGAGCTGTGTAAAACTGTCTTTGCAAACAAAGTGAAAGGCAAGTGAAAGTGACTTTGTTCACTCCCAAACAGAAATGATTTCCTTCAGTGGATAACTTTAATTATTTTGCAGTTTAGGATGGCAATTGAACCTTTACAAGGACTCTACCCTGGTGCTAAGAAGAGCTTTGTGCCATTGCATGAGATTTAAAAAACTGAAAGCCATGGGAAAAACCCAACCCAAAAGACACCCAAAAAAGCACATTTCATGCGCATCTCTCACATGCTCATTGGCATCAGCAGCTAATTCTCTGAAGATGACTTGTACAGCGTATACATAAAGGTGGCAAGATGGACTGAAAAACTCTCATTTGTGAAAGAACACTAAAGAGAACACAAAAATGGCCAGGAAGAATTCAATCAACACCTTGGCCCTTGATTCCAATAAAGCAACACACCGCTGAGGAAGTGACTGAGGAATGACTGATTGCCATCCTGCCCCACCGCTGTGCCTGAGCCAGGGCTGGGAAGGAATGGTTCTGCACCAGCACCCTCCAGCAGAACACTCACACTCTGAGAGGTCACTGCAGGGATGACTGGCCTGGAAGGTGCTGTCAATAGTCAGGGTTTATTTGTCTTCAGAGCTGGAGGCCACGATCCCACCCAGCAGCTGTGACTACCTGTGTGCACCAGGAGCTGATGAAAACAGCCCGGATTTGTGAGAGAATCTCATCTGTGATGAGTGTGGATCTTCCTGAGCATCCAGAGCCATGGGGAGAAAGAGGCTTTTGTACTTCTGCATGATAGGAAAGGCTGTGCTGCAATCTGAGTCTGCTAACCTCCACTTTCTGGATGCCTGAGCACAGTTAATGCTCCTGGCACAAAAACGTGGAAGTAAGAAATTCAACTTAATTTGAGCACATTCTTTTAATGTTCCAAGGTAACAGACTTTATGACTAGGCCTTGTTTTTGTGTCAAGCGACCGCTGTAAAATTTGCCCAGTCCTCGTAATCAAGTTTCATTCACCTTCTTTTTTCCACACTCAAAGCACTGAGGTGTGGGAGAGACATCCTAGCAGACAGATCCTCAATTACTACTGCGGCAGCAGAGTGCAGCAACTAAGGGTTTCCAGCCCTTAGTCAGCACTGAGCTACTCTGCAACCCAGAGATAATACTGACACTGAGAATATCTGAAGGCAATGCAGCATCCCTCCTTACAGAATTTATATTTATTGGTTTTAGAGTGCTCTTAATTGGCCAAAGCAGAGGTGGTGGCTGGGTGGATTCCTCACCGAACTGCGCGCAGTTAAATACATCTCTGAGAAATTCAGCAGAACTGACATTTGGGGCCAGCAATGCAGACAGAAGTCAGAAGCTGTGAATTCCTTAAATTTACTGCAGGATATAAAGGGGAGATCAGGTAGCACTGATAAATCTTGAGGGCTGCCACAAAACCCCAGTCAGATGTCATGAGCTATAACCCTTACAGAGAGGGCAACTCGGAATAATTCTTTCTGGTGTTAGTTGCACTGTCAGGAGTTATTTCTGCCGCAGAGTTTCACCTCCCTGCAGGCACAGGGAGCTGCTCAGGTAGCAGCTGGCTTGCACCTGGGACAGAGCTTTCCAGGTAACCCTGTGCAAGGCCAAGGTGCTGGTCCTCAGGATGTTACAAGTCTCACAACAGCAAAAAGAAAAAGAATAAAAAATGTTTCTCAAACAGCAATGAAGCACTGACTTGGTATCTGTAAAGTCCTGCTATGACTATCTGTCATGCACAAAATAAAATTAATTCGGTGCTTTGCAGCAGTTCTCACAGGGTAACAGTTATTCCTCTTCACATCCTCTCTGCCTCTTTAAACCGCACTTTCTCATCTAACTTTATTTAAGAAAAAGGAGGAAATTAATTACATCTCGAGTAATTAGAAATTTAAAATCCTTTAATTCACTTCTCTCAGACACACAGCTTTAGAATATATTAAGATGTTAGGTCTAATACTCTCCTCAAAAGCCTGAGAGACTAATTTATTTTGATGGAAGGCACACTTGCCTCTGAAAGCAAACACAGCCATTAACTCCTTTAATCCCTCCCCATCACAAATGATATATTTTGTCATTTAACTACTGAATCGTTAAAAAAAACCACCCTAAGACAGGTTCCAAGAGAGTCAAAGGCAGGGCTGTGGGGGATGCAGACTAACAGGCTGCCTTGCCCTCCCACCCTGGCAGGCAGCAGTAAAACACACTGCAGTGTTTACAGCCCTGCCTGGAACGCACATCTCAGTCAGGCTGGCTGAGCGTGTCCCAGCAGACCCAGCTCTTCCCAGCCATAAACACTACCAGACATCTCGAGTTCAAAGCACCACAAGAAATCTGGCTCAACGTCTTAGCAACAATAGGCTTGGAACAATTAATTGACCGTGGGTTTCACAAATTAAGTTGGTGTACAGAAATGTTATCTTGAAATGCAGTTTCTCTACTTACCACTGAAAAAAAAAAAGGCAGATTAAAACACAACACACTTATTTTTTAAGCACCCTACCACACTGGACAAAACAAGCAGCAAATGCACAGATAATTTGATGCCACGTTGCTGAGCTAGACTGGTGTTGAATTCCAGCTTCAGCACTGTTAACACACTGGGCAAACTGAATTCCTGGTGGTGTCCCAAAAAGACACTGCCAAGGCGCAGTGCAGCACTCAGAGGAAGATGCTAACACCAGCTTTTACACCACAGCATTTCACACCAGACCCACCCCTGGGCATGCTGGCTGTGTTAGATGGCTGGGCCTGAGGGCTACATAAAGTCCATGGTCACAATCTGTTCTCCTCATCTAGGAGATTAAGAACACATCACAGTGATTACTTTAATTTTTTTTTTCTGATACCCTAAGCATTATCTGGCATGACAGCCTGTAGTAGATATCTTGAATTTTAGAAGATACCTAAGTAAATATTAAATAATACAGGCTGGAAAAAAAAAAAAAAAAAAAGGGAGGAGTTGGACAGGTCAGAAAAACTATTTTAGAGAGGAAATGTTGGCACCTCGTTAAAGTTATCTGTGGAAAGAACTGCAATATTCCCAGACCCAAAACTGAATTTCACAGCGGCACTCACAGTGCACTAAAATGGAACAGCCCTCAGTAAATATTTATTTCACAAGTCACCTACAAAAAACCTATAATGATTTTTTTCTGAAGCCTTATTATTATAGATTGCCAAGAGTTTAAATTAATTTATTTTAAGCGACGCAAAGCAGACAAAGAAGCCTAAAGCTGATGAAAATCTGAAGGCACAAGAGGACACTTCTTTAGAAGCCTGAAGATTAAGAGCTTGTTATGCTGCAGAGCAATTAACACACTTGAACTTAAGCAGGGGATAATTTCTTCCAGATGAGGAAGCAAGGTGGACAGAGGACTCATGGTTAATAATTATCCTAATCTACTTTCACCATTCCCACACTGAGGTTTTTAAGCCAATGGGATTTAGCAGCAAAGCAGGATAATTTGAGCCTGTGTGCAGAGGATGATGGAGAAGAGGTTTTTGCTAATGCACTCACTCAGGGCTAAAGCTCTGTGTCCCCCTTCCATATGCAGCGTCCATCACTCCCTTAGGAGAGGAGCTGGCACCCACTCATGTGGCAGAGACACGCTGGGCTCTGCCACCACTGGGAAAAGCACTGGGGCTGCGTTTTAAACGTTTCACCTAACCCACAACATCCAGCACTTGCTAAGCACTGCTAGTAGGTCACCCCAAAAAGGCTGTCAAACTAGAAGCGTCCCTAAAGCATTCAGGAAAATGGATGTGAGGCACCTACAGCAAAGGTTACAAGGCAAAGCCTTTTCTGGGGAGAAGCTCGAGGAGCTCCCTCATGACTGAGTGAGCAGAAGGACAGGATGCATACAGGAAAGGTGAGATGTTTAGGGTGTATCCCCTTTTGAGACCCTGCATCATTCTTCCTCCTGAAGGCAGCACACCGCAGGGTGGGGTTAGGGGTACATTCCTGTATTTCCATGTTACATTATACACCAATTTATAGCATATTATGTGGCCACATTTGTTATCATTCCACACCAACAGCATTGCTGCAGCACAGCACCCACCAGAGACACTGCAGTGGCAGCAGCTTGAAGCAGGAACTTGGGAAATGTTTGCAGTCAACTCTTTTGTCAGGGTGAGTGGTGAAACACTCACCTTGGCATTGCTTGTGATGCTGTTAAAGGCTCAAACACGACTTAAAAATCATTACAGAGATCTGTATTGGCATTCAAAGGGAAAAAATAATGCCCTGAGAGATAAGAACTCGTGTATGCCACGAGCTGTGCAATCCCATGACAGATGTAGCTGCAATCCCCTCGGACACACTGACTGCAGAAAAGGTCTGCCAAAAGCCACACGGGCCGATGAAAAATAATTTGTCACAGCTGGTCATAGCTGGGGGAGGGGGAGTCAGATTAGCAAAGTCACGCTGTGTTAAGAGAAAACGGGAAGAAATTAAAAATTACAAGAGCGAACAAATGGCATCTTCCCAAAAGATTTTAAGTACCATTTGAAAATAATCCAAATACAAATATTTGATGGAAAAGAGAACCATTTTCAGAAAACATCATGGAGTTCTTTAGGTTGGAAAGAAGATCATCGAGTCCAATTAGTAACCTAACTGTGCCAAGTCCACCACTAACCCATGCCCCAGGTGCCACAGCTTTGTGTCTTTTAAGGCTCTCCAGGGATGGTGACTTCACCATTTCCCTGGGCAGCCGTTTGGAGAAGAAGTTTTTCTTAATATCAACTCTCCAGAGCCCATTTCCTCTCATCCTGTCACTTCTTGCCTGGGAGAGGAGACTGGCACCCACCTGACTCCCCCCGCCTGTCAGGGGTTTATAGAAAGAAAGAAGTTCCCCAGGCTGAGCCCTGCCAGCTCTCTCAGCCTCTCCTGGTGCTCCAGACCCTTCTTCCCCTGCTCCATTCCCTTCCTGGGCACACTCCAGTACCTCAGTGTCTTTCTCCAGCGAGGAGGAGCCCAGACCTGGACAAGGGATTTGGGATGCAGCCTCAGAAGTGCCGAGTACAAGGGGACAATCACTGCCCTGGTTCCACTGGTCACACTGCTGCTGAGGATGGTTATTTGGAAGGTTTGGTACTCAAATGCAAATAAGAACATCCTTCCCCTTCCCATAGGGCCACACAGCTCTGGCCAGGAGTCGGGATTTTGAGAGGCTGGCACACACAGCTCAGGGATTTGGCCTTTGCAGATCATGGACAAATAAAAAATATCCAGAAGAACTTAAACATCCCCTCCTGGTGGATTATCTACACTGTACTTTCCACTTTTATTCCTACAGGTAAAAATAAAAGCCTGTAGCTAAATCAGGATTCCATATGTGAAGCACAAGAAACTAAAATATACAAATGTTCAATCATACACACAGATCATTAAAAACCTAGCAGAATCAAACCTCCTAGACAACACACTGCACACAATCTTCCTCCTGCGAGCTGTCTTACCATCATTCCTATCAGCATTTACATCCTGATGGTTAACATCCACAGAAGCTTTGAAAATCCTTTTGGCACTACAGTCATCTGTCATGAAAAGCATCTTTCAAGTACCTGGCATATTAGCATCATGAAGGATCCTCCTACTTAAATTTATCAATTCCAGAAAAGGTGCAGAAACACAAGCAAGCACCAAAGAATAATCAAATATGGAACAGGATCAATTCAAACGGGATATTTATATGAAGGTTTTCTGATGCCTTGTAATGCTGGTCTCCCCTAAGCTGCTAAAGAGATGTTTCTAACATAACAATGTTAGAGGCAGCATTGCATCAAAATAGGACAGGGAACAGTAAATGCACAGATTTTAAATAAATTAAGGTAAAGAACACTGAAAACACAGATATTGTCCTTCTGTAAAGGAAAACAAGCAAGAGATGGAAAAATAAGGAGGTCAGGCTGCCTGGAAAAACAGAGAAACCTGAGTAGCAGAACGACATCAAATCATTTTCAGTACTTGTCAATTAAGTTTTCTTCCTCTGTGAAGTTGTACAGAAGGACGGGGGTTGCCTTCCTCCCTCTTACTAGAAATCAAATAACAGAATCCATTTACAACACTCAAAAAACTCAGCACCTGGCTGCTGACTCATGCAATGAGCTTACACCCAGAAGAAAGATAAAAAACCTCCCTTGAGAGAATACTTTGGGTTGAAATGTATACAGAGATCAGGTTCCTGCAGTAATTTAAAACATGCAAGAATGTGAAAAAATTACCAATTTTCTTCTACTATAAAAACTTGCGGGTCACTAACTTGAATACCTTTCCTGTAGTGCAGAAAATTCATTAAGATATGCTTAACAAATGTAGTCTCTTAACTAAAAGGATAAGGATCCACCCAAATAAGTCTGAACTAAAATGGTTTTAAAAATAGTGTTGAGTTTACACCATATGTTTCATTCTTTTTCATGTACTGCACTGAAAACATACCTTAAGAAAATACTGGAGCTATCAAAAATCTTTATCTTCAATATCTGTTGTGCCAGCAGTCTATTTTCAGGCTGCTTTTAATAATTTTGGTTCTCACAATAAAATAGTCACTCACTTTCAATTAAACTTTAGAAAACTGTAAGGCATCTTGTATGGCAAAATTTCATAAACATCACTAATAAAAATACAGCAGAATTTGGGTTTACTTTTAGTTTGTTTCATTGTTTTCTTAGTGATTTACTCTTGGGGAGTGGGGCAAATTCCTCAAGAGTTCCAGAAGAAACTTTCCACCTCCAAGCCCATAAACTTTTCAGAAACAAGGGTCTTGTTACCAAACAAAGGATATTTGGGGGTTGTTTGTCTTTTTAGGAGGCTCCTCAGTGTAATCTACAAACAAGAATATAATGGAAACAGACATTATGAGAACTCAATATACTAAATTAATTTTTATAGGTTAAATAGCAGAAGAATCGGCACGAAAAATACATAGACAAGAGCTAAATTGGACTTTGTTGTCAACTCCCACATGACTAATGCAACACCACAATATTTAGGCCTATGAACTGTTTAGTAACAAATACTGGCTAAAATTTCACTTCAGGAAACTGACTTGTTAAGTCAACTAAATTTTTGAGGGCAAAATCTTTATGTGCAGACAGCACATTTGCAACCCAGACTCCAAATGAGGTGCAGCAAAAAGGGAAGCAAACCAAACCTGGAACTGCACACAATGCAAACTGAGAGATGGGCAGTGTGTTATTAATTCTCTCAATAGCTTTTCTCTAGTGCTGAATGCTAATCCATTAACCTTCACTCCCTTCCTCAGAGGTGTTCTGTTAATCCCAGCTTGCTGACAAGAAATTAAAGCATAGAAATATTAAATCCAGCAGCATATGAACAAAAGAAAAAAAAACACTGGAGAAAAAAAAAAGCTCCACAGACAAATAAGCAAAACACCGACCAAACAAATGAACGAAAAAACAAAGCCACTGCTTATTTGAGGACCCCGACACAGATGCTTAAACATTGATTTTCATTTTTTACCTCTTGGAAGTGTAATCTTCTTACGGCAGTCGTGACTACCGCATTTTCATACACATTCATGTGGCAAACACGAGAGTACTCCTGCACAGATGTTTGTTGACCTTCTTTTTTAATTAAAAACTCTGTTTGCTTTTATGCTCAGGCACCCATCCCGCAGCCGGTGAGTTCTTGCTGCAGTCACTCACCCAGCCTGTCACCAACCCCAGGATTCTCCCTAACGCCGTGTAATCCCTGGAAGGAAGAGCCAGAGATCCCTGCTGTACACAGGGAACATGCCAGAGGTGTATTGACCTCAGTACTGCATTTCCAACTCAACTGCAAAAGCTCCTGGTGCAACTCAGGATCCACTTTCAAAATGGAAACCAACAAATCAAATGTCATTGCCAAACGTAAACCAGAAGGTTTATACTTTTGTACTACTTCACAGAGACTTGGGAATATTCATATATAAAGATCGAGCTGTTCAAGGCACTGTCTCTGAATTTTCAATTAAAAACCCACCTCAGTAATCCCAAATATATGTGGGTATGTTCTTTAGGATTTGCATGTTATGAAGTGACATAGAGAAGGGGAAAAAGAAATGAATGTTTAGTTTCTTCCACTATGAAAAATCAATAAGCATGAAATCGAGTTGGAAGCCTGAGGTGGCAGTTTTGAGACCACAGGCAGGGATGTTCTAGGACTGGTTTTTTTTTGGGTACAGGTTTAAGAACAGCTAGAAGATAAAAGGGCTGAGAGGAGGCAGAAATAACTCACTCGAGGAAGCTGAATGAGGATGAGTCATGCCCCAGGAGGAAGGGTTAAGAAGAAATTGCCCGTCCAAAGAGAAAATTTTGGAGATTCAGCATAATGACAAATAACAAACATTAAATTCAGAATGTATGCACAGAAATTGATATGATCACTAAAGACAACAGTGAAGATGGAACCATATGAACTGTTACTCTTCCCTGAATGAATGCACTCATCCAAAAGCTAATTCAAGAAGAACCCAGTGTCCTGAAAAAGCTCCCATCACCTTTCCTAGACAATATTCTGTTCAAACAATGCTGAAACATCTGCCTGGCGAGGGCAGCACCAGGCACTAGGAGTTAAAATCGACCAGAAATGTTTGGAGATTTCATTCCTTCAGACCAAAGTCTCTGTACATGCAGCTATTGACACTCCTCAGCAAATGAATCCGCCACTTTGGACTGATCATAACATTCAGATCATTCAGGAGAAAATCACAAGAGCAAAACATTGAGTCTTGTGCCTGCTCTTACAGCACTCATTCTCTACAACTCTGGTGTTCTGTGGAATTTTTACATCTACAGAGTTCATTGAATTAATCTTGCTCTTTCTAGGGCAGGTTAGAGCCAAATGCTGAAACCTTGCTGTCTAATTCCAAGCCTCTCCATTACACACACAGCAGCCTGGAGTGTAAAAAGGTCCTCAGGAATTTCAGCCTTCATAAAGGCACCTATTCTGTGCATACAAATAATTACAGTACTTGACACAGAACTCCCAGTAAGACAACAAGGTCACCTCCCCATTGAGGGCTACTAGACGTGAACATCTGTCACTTAAACAAATGTCACTGAGTATATCAACCTGAAGGCTTCACTTATCCACAGAGAACAGGGAAAAAACAGTTGTGTTTTCAGGTTTATGGGGTGACATCTGTTTGAGTGACAGATGCCTGTGCCACAAGAGTACTGAACACAATGTTTTCCTGGGAGCGTAATCACTTCCAAAAGACTTTACCTGGAACAATAAACTGAGTGTTCTCTCTTTCATGATAAGCTCTTTTCATACTTTAAAAATCCCCTTTATCAGGGACCCAAGTAGCAAAATTTAGGAGCTGCATATGTTAAAGTAAGGCAGCCTAAAGCCTTCAGAGACACTGAGCTGTTTGTGCCTCAGCCTAAATCCTGGTGTTTAGATCTCATTATCTCGGTCTGACCGCGAGACGGCAAACAAGGCGTGCGGATCTGCGAAACATCCAGCGCAATTTGAACCAGAATTAAACGCTACTTTGGGTAGGGTGCAGTTTTGGGATGTTTATTTTTACTGCTGAATGCTACACTAATCTGCAACTGAATTGATCATTGTATTGAATTAGCCATTATTTGATGATTATCTCAAGTAGAACAGAACAACTGCAAACCAGCAGGGAGTCTTTATCTAAAACCAAAGGCAAACAGATTAAAACTGTGAAAACACGGCTCTATAATTTATTAATTAATATTTTTGGGGTTGTTTCATTAGAATTTAAATACTTGTTGGGGAGGCTACTCATTATTGATGGAATGCTGTAAACCCTGTAAAATATTCTATCAAGGATTTTGTTCTTCAGTAAATTCACTAAATGGGATGCTTGAACAAGGGTCAAGGTGGGGTAAGTAAATTTTTTATTCTTTTAGCAATACAATCATTTCACTGAAAGCCACAGCTTGAGAAGAAAGATCAGAAGATTTGGCTGAATACAAACTAAAACTGTCAAGGCAATGTGCCTATTGGAATAATTGATTCAAACCCAGGTTCTCTCCTTAGGAGGTATAGCAAAGCTATTGATGACTTCTCCATCAGTCAAGTCTTCTAGCAGAAAATGAACACTCTAAGATCTATCAGATAACTCAAACCACAGTTTTTTACCTTCATTCTATACATACAAAAAGAACTAAATAATTTGATTTTGAAATAATTTGGCAACATGGCAAAGCACCGTTCCTGTCTCCCAAGACTGTCTAGCCCTGTCCTTCTTTGTGAGTGACTCTCTCTGCAGAAATATCAGACCACTCCAGCATCTCTCTGAGTTACATATTAGATCCATCCAGTGGGTTATGTGCAAAGGAGCTGCAGGTCTGGATATATCAGTGGAAAATGAGTTTGTCCAGACTGCAAGTGGGTTATCTGGTACTGAAGAGGGAAACACGCTTTGGGAAGAAAGAGCAGCTCACTATGAAGCATTTTAGCAGTTGTTTTGCAGCACATTAATATTTTTGAATCATCAAAACATGTAATTCTCACCCCCAACAGAGCCATCAAAGCTATATTTTAAAAAAATAATCTGGGAAAAGGAGAAAAAGTGACACTTTAAACTTCTCCAAGGTCCGTGACAAAAATGCAATACTGACACACATACTTTTGTATGGTACAGGAATTTTCATCAGCCCTACGCAGAAACCCAACAGATTTACCATGACTTCTGAACCATATCCCTGAGAGTTCTGACTGTTTTTACAGTGGCTCCCTGTGTTGGAGAAACCCAGCTCCACAGAGATGGGGCAACTGAGAGGCATTTCAGAAGATTTTGTTCCATTATCATTCTCATAGAAGGGTGAGACATGAGTGATGTAAAACTCAACACCATTCTATCAGAAGCCAAACTATTTCTTGTTACAACACCTTATAACTGTTTTTCAGCCTTTTAGCTTTTGCCACACAATGCTGCTAATACTTCTAACACAAATCACCTCTCATTTTACCCCACATGCTCTTGCTACAAAGCATCTTTCACAGTTCTAATTCTCCAAAATACCTGGGCTGTTTGCATTGTTTGAAACTTGTTTCCAGTTCCATTTCTCTCTCAGCAATGTCTTCTCTATTCCAAGGCCTCTCTAAGTCAGCACTCAGAAAGGTTTAACTCAAGATGAGGTCAGACTATAGACCTTATCTCAGAGTTTGCACACAGATGTACAAGACCATGTGAGCTTTCAGCCAGGCTTTGAGAATCCTCTACAAATCCACTTCTCACATTCCCTGGACACCCAGGGCCAGCCCAGCCCTTGGTCTCCTTTCACTGGAAAGGTGAGGGAACACCTGGAACAGCAGGATTGGCATGGGAAAGAAACCCAGCAGCTTTTATGTGAGGGAGAGCCTGAGAGACAAGAGCAGGTGAGAGTGGCACACAAGGATAAAGAATTTGCAGATATTTCTGTATTCTTGCAGAATTTGCAAGGACAAAGAATCTGCAAATTCTCTATTTGCAGGGCAGAGAACTTGCAGATACAGGATTTGCATTGCAATCTCTTGCCTGGAGAGCACAACCTGGCCACCACAAAAAGGGGAGCCAGGACGTGTGATGGGCATGGAAAAAGTTACAGAAATGGAAGTGTCTGCTCAGACTGCCCAGAAGAAACTGCTCCATGAGACAACATGCTCCACAGCAAATTTAGTGCCACGCTAGGAAAATAAATTTACAACAAAAGCAATGACAGCTGTCTGTATCACAGCACATTTCCACTCAAAAAGAGATATTTTTTTCAGATGCTTACAATTCAAATCCTGGTTTTGAGATAAATTTAGCACATTTATTCTTAATTTGTAAATAATTTTTTAAAGCTTTGAAATAAAAATGATTAGAGGGGGAAAAACTGCTTCATGCTTATCAGTATATATTTATGTGCAATCACACAGTTTTTTTTGTGATAGATGTTCAGAATGTGAAAACTAACAGAAGTCATATTTCAGATTAAGGCTGTCTTCTGGTTGACTAAAAGTAGCTATACAACTTTTATTTTTTCAAGTATTTTTACAGTATATCTGATATTTTTTTAATACACATAACTCAACTATGCAAATATTACCACTGCACTGTTATATTTAGTATATTCAGCAGGACTAGCTCCTTAAGTCAATAGGCAAAAATTGTGGTCCCATTCCACTAATCAGTGTGCCAGAGACAGTTTACTTTCCCAAGGATGTACATACCAAAACAAAACATGTAAAATAAATAATAAAGATGTTTTTCTTTTTCGTTTTTGTTTGGTTTTAGCACCACAGATAAGTAAAGCTGCAAGTAACTCAGGGGGTTTGATAGTTACTAATTGTGTTCACATCCAAATTATTTTTACTTCATTGTTTAAGGTCAAGGATAAAATCATGAGGTGCATTCACATCTCCTGCATCCAGGTTAACTCAGTGAGGCACAGAAATCAAAGCCAACATCCTCACTGAGGCACAAAACACTTTTGGCCAAAAGCCCCAGGGGTCTCCTCAAATACTGGTATGTTACTTCATTCCAGGCTACTGCCAGAATCTCCACATGGATCTGTACCTTAAAACTGCTATCAGAAGGATATCAGAATTAAACCTGACCACATGCCTTAATGGCCAACTACACATTTTAAATCAAAGACCGAATAAATAAAGCTTATAAGCTAATAAACCTTCAAAGACCTGGTAAGCTCACTAGCATCTTACCACGGAATCAGCATTACAACTGTCATAGGTGCTTTTTCTCTTGATAAGGCTACGAACAAGTAAAGCTGGCTATTTTCTTAATCCCCAGCTTTCAATCATCACCCTACAGACTAAACTGACATATGGATAAAAGGGATTTAATTATCTGTATAGCCCTAAAAAACTCAGAAGAACTTCAGAACAAAGGGCTAGGATTTCACTAGAAATACTGCAAAATGTAAGATTAACTTCCATTAACTTAGCTGCTAAGTTAAATCAGTTAAATCAGTCCACATTAGTCAGGACTTAGTTTAATCAGTCCAAATCACCATGGTTCAAAGAGTTAAATATTTTAAACCTGTGCTACTGAAAGTTACTTAAATAATAACTAAAATAACTCTAAAATTCCTCTGCCTTTTTTATTGTTTTCATATTATTTCACATTTTTCTTAGTTATGCATTTCTTGCATTCCTCCTCAGTATCATGAGGCTACAAAGGAAATTTATACTTCAAAGTATTTCAAATTACTGGTGTATAAAACTGAATTAAGGCAATCAGCTTACTAGTAACGAAACCTGAATTCAAGGCAAACTAAATAAAACTCAATTTGAATTAATATTTGTGCATAAATATATTAATTATATTAATATATATAGATTATATTTCGTATAATCATATCTTTTGTGCTATTGATTTTATTTTTTCAAACTGGCTAGGTGCATCTCAAACAGCACACCTCAGAAAAGTAGATTAAACATAACAAAACTTCCCAAGGGGGATATCGGCGATTGATGGAGAGACGGGAAGACTGATTCATGATCAGAATTCGATTTTACTCAGGTTTTCCAAGTCTTATATACCATTTCAGTGAGGTTAATAATTTCTACTACAATAATTAGGATAGAAGATCATACAAGCAACTCATGCATTATACAACATCTTTATTGTAGGGGGTTGATTGAATCTTTTCCTTTAAACAGGTTTTAATCTCATCTTCTCATAAACTCAAAGTTCTGTTTGTCCTTGCCACAGCATCCTAGTCAGCAGACTAGTTATGCTAATTAAGTCTGTCTTACTCTCAGACTTGTGTATTCCCACAGGGGGATTTAAAGGAATTTTAATTGAAATGTGCCAATATCCCCTAAAACAGTCAGGCCACAACTGGATGGTGCCAGGGACCGTCCTGTCCCAACCATTGACACAATGACACACTGCCTCACCTTGCAAACATCTGCTGTGTTCTTTTCCTTAAAATTAGAGGGGAAATTAGTGCTTTTCCCCTTGAAAAGGTATTTTACATGATTTCTCTGTTTCCTTTAGACCTCCCGTTTCCATTTTGTGATGGGAATTGCAGAGTTTCAGCCCACATCGCTTCTTATCTGCTGTGTGTATAAAGCTCAGCCTGGGGAAAGTCTGGGCTTTGTGCTGGATTTAGTTTTGTACAGAGCAAACTGCTGTGGTGATCCATCTGCTAAATCTTTTCACACATGTCACAAAACACCACACATGGCTTTTGCATGTCCAACTCACTGGCACGCTCAGCCACCCAAGTCTATCCCAGCTTAAAAAGAGCCTGTTAGGAACTGTAAGGACAAGCTAATAGTCAGAGAGATTTCCAAAAAATACAAATCAAAAGCAGGTCTGCTTCATCCAAGCATGGTCCTAAAGCTGTTTTTTTTTTATCTTTCGGCAGTGATTTTCCTTTAGGCAAAGGGTTATTAAAAACAGAAGTGGCCAATCCCAAACTTACAGGAGTTTTCATGTTTGTAAGGAAACAAAATACATCACCAAATACCTCATCAGTAATTTGGTCTCTTTGCATAATCCTTGTAACCTTATAGATGCTAACAGTAGAAATTGGGAGATGAATGACTTTGTGGAAAAACCACTTATAAAGAGTTCTTTTATTAATTACCTGACAGAGAAACTATTACACTAGTGCACTGTGAACGCAGAAGAACTAAGAGTTTGAGGAGTTACCAGGTTCAATCCTCTAAATCATAAACTGTAACAGATTTTACAAAAATATGTTGGGTTTTGGCTGAGGCACTGGTCTAACAATCAGCAATGGCATTAGGAGAAAACCACAAGTACTGCTGAACTAAACTGACAGCATACAAATGTTTTGAATATTGAAACTACTTGTGCACAAACAAAACCAGATACATCAGTACCCAGCACATCTGCACATTTTCTATTCTGTCCATGACTGCTCCATCAATTTCTGGACACGGCTTATAAGAGCCCACTGAAAGGCCTCACAAGGTTCAGTTTGCCTTTTTTATTCAAGAAGCTCTTTTTCATTGTGAAGAAATACGCAACTACTGCTCTTTGTATTACTCAATACTTTGGTAAAACTAAGCTGGACTGCTACATTTTGCTGAGCATCTTGCAGCACACATTCCACACCATAGACTTTTTTTTTTTTTTTCCCCCCCTTTGGGGGAGGTGTTATGCTTACTGTTGAGTTTTTATACACATATGTTGAGTTTTTAATTTTTATTTAATACAATAGCTTGTATTGAATTCAAGCTATCCCATATTTTAAACTGAAAAATCAGTCTTCCAATCTACCTATGTCAGTTTTATGACTTCATCACAAAACCAGGGGTTTAACTTCATTGGGCTCACAATGGGGGTATTGAGATTATCCAGCACCCTAAAGCCGCACCAAAGGAGTCGCTGATTTGTTACAGAAGACATACACACACACTTACACACCAAAACCCATCACATTTAACACACACCAGCAGGAGAACAGAAGTGGAAACTTGACTTGGACAGCTCTGAGCTCATCATGATGACGATGCCACAGGAGTGACCAGGGTCTGGCCCACCACACCCAACACGTCAGGGGACAACACCAGAGGGCTCAGGCTGAGGGAGAGGATGCAGACAGGGAAAGAGAACAAGTGGCTGCTCCTGAACCATCCTCCACAGGAGTTTGGAGAGAACTGCAAGCTAATGACAGCCCACTTCCATCCCAGCTCCCCTCTGCCTGCCTGAGTGAGGACCAGAAGGGAGGAGAAGAGATTTAGGAGGTGTCTGCTGACACAGGACCTGAACACGGAGCAGGTGCCTCCAGCCCCCTTTGACACTCAATGGGATGCAGAAATGGCACAAACCTCTTATTTCTGTGTCTCTTGATGCTCCATGTACATGGCCAAGGGTTTGACCCTAAACAAATAAAAAAAAGTGAATGCTGTAGTAGTACACACCAGTAAAAGTCAAATCCCCCACAAAAGAAACCAAACCAAAATCCTAACAATCAAAACCTAAAATAACCCGAACCAAAAAGCTCTTCCCATCAGTAAAACTTAAAAAAGAACAACAAAAAAAGAGGGAACAGATAGTTGCTATTAAGGAAAAACAAAACTAACTGAAATCCAGACAACAAAGTCAGGTCAGTGTAAACACAGAACAAAAAAAAAAAAAAAATACACTGCTGAGTTTATAAACAGCATCCAAGCTCTCTCCTATGCATTTTTTAAAAATATATTATGTTTTCAAAGGATCCATGCAGGTACAGTTAGAGCCGCTTCCACAGTCCAGCAGTTACAGTGTTTAATCCTATCAGCAGGAGAGCATGGTTTACTACGAAAAAGACTTCAGCAAAGAAGTTGGGAAATTATTTGCACTAGAAGTCATTTACCAAACTAAAACTTTCCTGATTTGGCATGTGCAGTTGGGAGAGGGATTACCAATATTTCTCACCTGTACATCTGCTAATAATCCCAAACTCATCTGCATGACATACTGAAAAGGCAGATTTAAGTCCATCCCAGAAAATCTCACCTCAGAAATCCTGATCTAATTCATTCTTTCTCCTCCCCTGAGATGGGACTAAAGGCCTCCAGTGCCCCCCACACGATTGTGCGTTTTAAGGAAAGCAAATATTTATTTTATCTCTGTGCCATTACTATGGTCTTACAAGCAAACCAAGACACAGTCGAGTTTCCAAATGCTGTTTATTTGCTTCAATTTCTATTTTTTTTTTTAAATAGATAGTGACTAGAATATTAGTCCTCAGGTCACCAACCAGAGGCAATGGAAGATACAGATCAGCCAATGCTAAAATATTAAGGGTAAGGAAGAAAAGATGGAAGGAAAAGAAGTATCAAGAGTCTGGCCAAGCACTTGCACAAAACAGCTCAGCCTAATGCACTTGGAGTCACTCTCGGGTGGAAATCACTGAGCAGCACTACACTGAGAGCCAGGAGATGAGATTAATGAGGTCACTGCCTACCAGAGAGCTCCTGGCAGGAACTGGGGCCAAGGTTCCTGGCAGGAGAACTTGGGATCTGCCAGAAGCTGCGGGAGGCAGATGAATCAGACCTTCACACAAATGTCCACGCCTGGGGACAAAACCAGAAAAACAGAAAAACCCTGCGATGTGAAAGCCTTCCTGCTTGTGTAACTGACTACATTAAACTAAATTTTAATAGCCACAGGACACGTTAGTTCTGGTTTTTTAAAGCGGCTTTGAAGAGCAACATCTGTTTCCTGAAAAGGCAGAGTCCAGCTTCTCAGTGGAGTTCTCCACCACCAGATCACAAATCACTCTGCAGAGAGGCAGCATCCATCCCTGAGACTGGGACACTGCTAACAGAAGGAGACCCTGGGGTAGGGTAAGAGTTGGCTAACACCAAACAAAACAGCCCAAAAAGCACACAAAACAAATGCACATGGGAAGTTATTACAAGTTAAAAAACTATGTTGGTGACAAAAATAATACACTTCCACAATGGAGCACAATGCACCGGTCCTCTTAATTTGCTAGTCCTACATTTGATAGCCTTATCTAGACATTCTTAATTCCCACCCTTCGTATAAGGACAAAACCTAACCAGTGTGATTACATGACCAAGGAAAATACCAGATTTTAGAGAAAAAGAAATAAATAAATTACTATTAACGCATTTGTGTCATAAAATTTGTCTACTTCCTTGAAATTGCAAAAAATTAATGTAAAGGAACATACAACTTTCCTGTTTACTCCTTGAAGTGGCAAAAAATTAATGCAGAGGAACATACTGCTTCCTTATTTACTCCGAATAAAATGCAGCAACTCCCCAGTCCATGAAAAAAAATCAAGCATTACATCTGTGAAGGTATCATTGGCACATATTCAGAATACAACTGGCCATGTAGAATGGACAAGACTAATTTATGTCATTTTAGGTCTTCAGACTTAGAGAAAAACTCCCACAACTTTACAATAAAAGGTGCATTTCATGACACAAAATTACAATCATTAGATGAGTTACCCTACTCTAAAATAATTTTAATATAATATGTTTAGCTCCTTGAAATTGTCTTTCTATATTGTCCCCTAGTAAAATATTTTTTTCAATAAAGTAATTTACCAAGAGCCAAATTGCTTTGCTCCTATTAGAGTTTCTCCTGTACCTATTTTATTTTTGCCTTGACAATGTATTTTAAAAGCAGTAAAGCAGAAAGCAGTAAAAGAAGCAATAATGAAGGAAGAGACACACAAAGTGATCCTTAATGGATTGTCAGCTCATGAAGGCAATTCACAAGCTGGAGCAAAATGAGTTCTATGCACAAAAGAAATCAATACTCATTGTAGCATCCTTCCTGCTACACTGCAATTTATCAGCTAAGCAGAATGCTGTCACATCTCATAGGTCTCCGAGAGCTCCCTGCTCTCCCAAGCAATGTTTATTCTCCAGGGCTTCCACCCCAGCTGAGTCAGATCCAAGAACAGCCACTGACTCCAAGGAAAAGGCAGAATCTTCTTCAGCACCCATGGGCCAGGATGTGCCCCCAAACCGTGAGGTGGAGAACTGTAGCCTTGGTTTCGTGCCTGAGATGTTTTGTTTTTCTGAAATTCTTTTCTCAGGGAATTTTCTGTAAACAGGAGAAATGTTTTTGTAAATTGTACCTATGTTTTCATTCCTTTTCCTAGGAGAGACTTCTTGATGTCCCTCTGGTCTGACCAATGAAATTGAAGAGGTTTGCCTTTGTTTCACCAATCAGATTGTGTAGAATAGTATAAAAAAGGGACACATCCCAAAAATCAAAGTCATTTTCAGCTTTCTGAAGTCAGAGTCTGTGTCATTGTAGTGTACAACAGCATCAGAGAACCTCACACCTGACACAAGACATCCCTGGAGGGTACTGTGTGCCCCTACTGCTGCTAAAGGCTGCTGAGTCACCAGAGCCATATTTACACTGCAAAGAGACACATTTATTATTTAACTTTAAACAGCGACTTGCCCAAGCTGCCCGAAACTAGCATTGCATGGTTATGTTTTAAGGATAGATGGTAAAAAAAAAAATGGAAGTACTTCTGTCAGATTCTACCCTTTTCTGACCCAGAGATGGGGCAACTGAGAGGCATTTTAAGAACTTTTATTCCATTTTCAGTTTCATATGAAGGGTGAGACAATAGGGACATTACAATTCAAGCCATCACAATCAGAAGCCAAACTATTTCCTATTCCTAGCCAACTATTTTACAGAACATTATCAGCATTTCTTGGCCTATCAGCTTTTGCCACACAATGCTGTTAATACCTTAAAGCCAATCATCTAAAATTACCCTTTGTGGGTCCTACTACAATGCACCTTTCCTAGTTCTATTTCTCCAAAGTATCTAGTCATATTTGCAAGGCCATCATTTGAAACTCGTTCCTAGTTCCGTTTCTCCCTCAACAATGTCCATCCTATTCCATGGCATTTCTAAATCAGCATTTCTTATCTCAAAGTTTGCCTACAGATATATACTACGTGAGCCTTCTGTCAGGCTTTGACAATTCTCCACAAACTCATTTCCCACATACTTCCTTTAAAATTAATAGATAAATATCAAGAGACAATCCGTAAACTCACACTTATTAATCCAAAAATTGGGGAAGTCGTAAAGATGAACAATGATTTTGCCATGAGCAAGACTCATAACTATCACTCTAGTCATCTAAACCTGGAAATAAGCAAGCATCTAAACTCCTAAAGTTAGTCCTCACATGCAAGCCGAATTTATTAACATGAAAACTTTCAAATGCAATTCAGAGCAGAGAGCCCTGCAAACTTATTAATGTGGCTAGAATAAATAACAGCAGAGAACCAAGAGACACAAAGGTCAGACACTCACCATTTACCTAATGGAGCATATTTCTGCATTTCACATCATCTGAAGCCTTCTAATGAAACATAATAGCACCAAAGGAAATAAATCCCCCATTTTAAAGAGGTGCTCCCATCAGCTCACTGCTCTAAGAAGCATCCTGAGCACACCAACCAGCCTTGAGTGGGTGGGAGGATTGCTGGGAATTTGCAGTGGCACAGAAATCTTTTCCTAGAGAGCAACGGTGATGGAACACCTGCCCTTCCATGGGGCAGGCTGGAAGATGCTTGGAAATTTGGGGTAAGTGTTTTGAGGTTGGTTTCGAAACACTGAAGAGGTCAGCTGGGGAGTTTTCAACTGAGAAACTGAATAAGTAATGATGAGTAAAAGTAAAGCTCCATGTTTTAAAGGCTTCCAAACAGGCATCTTCAAGGACAGATTAGCTTTTCTCCCAATATTTTGCCTCCTCCTCTCAAAGGGACTTGGAGATTTTTAGTCAGACGACTTAAGAAACTGCTACAATAGTCAGAGCAAATTGGAGAAAAATAAATATTCTTGCGAAAGTGCTGCCTACTGCTCTGGTAATCTTGGCCATTTCTTTCTCTAGGAGATACCCAGCAACTGCAAATGGAAGGCCATGGAAATTAAATACTGTGTGAGAGAGAAACTGAGAAACTGAGAGATTGAGAGAGGGTACATGAAAGATATTGCCTCCTAAAATTAGGAGGATAAATGTTTGACTAAATATTGTGAACATAGTCAAGAAAATGTTTTTTTTCTTAAGAAGCTGCAGTATAACAATACAGCAGAATGACAGCTCCACCTAAATTATCAGTATTTTGCATCATTTCAATATGCACAGAAACCTGGAGGGTTTGTTTGGCAAAATACAATCTAATACACACAAACCTAATAATTTTTATAAAAGGACTAGCTGTAACAAAAGTTGCTGGTATCTGCTGAGTTATGCTGGAGAAAGCAAGCTACGAAAACACCTAGGGAGCCCCAGGCACAGAACTGCTACCTTGTCAAAAGGAAAAATTCATAATACAATTAAATAAAAACATCAGTGGTAATAGACACCAAATTTCAAAAACAGACAGCAAAGATCCTCTGATAAAGTCCTCAAAAAAACCCAAAGGAATTTAACAGAGGAATCTTCTGGAGCTTTGGGATCTATTTCCAAGACATTCAGGAACAATGCAATGAACAGCAGGACATTGAGTAAGAATATTCCTTTAGTGGTTTAAAGAGCAGACTTTGCTTTGACCTTAGAACCAGCCAGACTCTGGAACACTGCACAACACAAGTTTCTACAGGATTTCCCAGTTCCAGAAGGCTTTGGCCAGAGGCCTACTAGAAATAATATTATTTCAAGAAGATATGTTTTCATTATTTGCCTTTTCCCACCTATTGCTGGTAAATCTCCAAACAAACAATGAAAACAATTAACGGGCAGGTTACAGGAATAACAGACTTTTCCTTCATGACTCAGTCTTAAAAATAACCTTAACCCATCTATGCACATCTTCAGCCTTTCCTCACTCTTCTCTCCAACTCCCACCTTTAACCCACTGCCATCCTGGAAAACACACATTAACTCCTCACCTATCCACACACAGCCCTGCTTCCAAGACATAAAACTCAAAGGAAAAAACCCCAAAATTTACAGCACAATAACTATTCTGTGCCCTATTCATTACCCATCAGACAGCCTAGAGGTCACCACTTAAGACTTACAACAGGAGAAAATTAAAGACTAAATTGTAGTATAATCTTCACATGGCAGAGACATTTTTCTGTCTGATTTATTATCACTGGGGAAAAAAACCACCCAAAAATGCTATTTTATATATATATATATTTCTATTTCTATTTCTATAATATATATTTATGTATTATTTTTGGATGCCCCATCCCTGCAAGTGTTGAAGGCTATCTTGAACCAGACTGAGCAAACTAGTCTAGCAGAAGGCGCCCCCATCCATGGCAGGGGGTGGAACAAGATGATCCTTTCCAGTCCAAACCATTCCAGGATTCAATGATTCAGCGGAAAGAATAAATGCTTTGAACACTGGAATTATGCCTGCAGTTTGCTGACACTTGTGGCTTCAAAGCAGTGAGGACCACTTTACAGCAGCTTCACTAAAACATAATGTTGAAGGGTTTGACACATGCAGAACAAAGCAGGTTGATAGGCTGGTAGGCCTGTAAGCATAAAATATTTGTGCAAATAGTTTAGGGACACCTAGAGCAGCCTAAACTATGGAGCTGAAGGTTAAAAGTTGAGCAGGAGATGTGTACATACTTCAAAAGCACACACATACATATGCACCTACCTACACATAAAGTACAGATGGATGATAATGAATGTATGCGGACACTGAACTTGTCTTTTTGGAGAAAACATTCTCCTTGTAATTATTTTGGGAAGATAAAACAGGAATGGATAATTCATCGTACTTAATACAAGATTTGCAAGTCACCGAAACAATAATACAATATTTAAATTAATTTTAATACACAGAACCAGCTACGAATAGCCAATTCTGTTACATAGTTTTAGATAAAATACTATCCCTATAAACATTTATATACATATTTTATTGACTTCAACAGAAGCCTTATCCCATCCTCAGTCTGGTGAAACCACTGTGCATTCTCAATATTGTGAGGCCAGAACCTACTCAGCATGCCAATCTAATTATAGGTTTTGTCAGACATACATACAAGCTGACGGTTCAAAAGAACTTCCATCTTGAAAAAGCTCCAAGATTTATTACAAATAAGTTGGGCCTCTAACCAAGACACGCAGAGATTAATTAATTTATCTACATTACTACATTTTTTCCATGTTTGCACTGCATTTTTCTCCATAATGTTGTAGCCAGATGCTTCAGTTCTCCCAGGTCAGATTTTTTTCTGGCTCCTTGCCACATACATGTGTACGTACAAAAACCAGGATTTCTTTATATGGAGATATTCAGTTGTCTGTCTCCTCAACACGCAGGGCCTGGACCATAAGAGACAATTTCAGGCCAGTGCTACACACACTGCCACCCACATCAGGAAAATGTGCAGGGGGACTGAAACCAGCAGCACATCTATTGCTGCCTTTCCAAACCAGCAGAAAGAAGGGTGAGTTACTTTCCCTCTGGTTATTAATAGCCTTGATGGAACGTTATCATTCAAAATACACTTGTATTCCTTCTTTAGACACTCCAGGCATGTTTTACTGGAGATTTCAGAGTCCTCCTCATTTTCCCCTCCCTCATCAGACTAATTTGCTTTCGCTGCACGATAGAATCTACGGGCTGAGAGAACATCAGGGATAATCACGACGTTTCCAAAAGGATTTATTACAGATTATAACAAACTCATCACCTTAATGGGATTTGTCACACAATGGTTTAAATCAACGCTATAGATCTACAGAGGATAACAACTGCTTTAAAATATAAGGACCAAACCTGGAAAGAGTCATTAGGTACATAATGAACTCCCTCAATCCCCATGTAAATCCCTGCAGCCTCCTCAAGAGCATGGATAGGCATGATTAAGCCAGAAAGCACATGTTGCAAAATGCTTCACCTAAGACTTTTTGCTTTTCTCATCCATTTATTTATATTAAGCTATTTAAATAATGTTGCAGAAGCCATTCTTGTATTAAGGTATCTACTGCACTGTGACGAGCTGTGAATTTTCTGTTATTGGTCCTTTTTTTTTTTAGAAACAAAATTTCCTTTAGCCCATTAAAATCAGTTCTAAAAAGAACAAAATGATTGATTAATCTCAAAAAACTCCCAACACTATCAGTTAGCCCCTCACCTTTCCACACACAGCCCTGCTTCCAATACATAAAATTCAAAGGAAGAAACCCCAAATTTTACAGCACAATAATTATTCTGTGCTATCAGAATGCTAACACCATTTAAAACCAATATGAAATAACACACACAAACACTGTCACTCATACCCTGGCCCATTCTCAGTGAGCTTTGGGACTTGATGAAGAAGAAAAGCAATGGAAGGAGCCTCTGGAGCCTGCAGTGCATTGACCATCTACCAGGTTCCCACCATGTACTCTAAAGAGTCAGTGGCACAAAACTTCACAGCTGTCACCAAGAAAGGGATTTTACATTCAGTATGAACCTTGGGGGAATGAAAATTAATCTAGGCTGCAAACCCCCTTCTAACCACAGGTTAGAGTGAGAAAATTACCTTTTATACATCAGCAATCCAAAGGAGGAGAAAACAGGAGAACTTCAAACATAGAGCTCCCATTGGCAGATAAGCAAACGTGGCTAAATCACCACGTGCTTATCCATACAATGCTTCTCACAACCCGTATGAGAACTCTGGAGACAGATGCTGACAGGAGCATCAGCTGGTAACACACTCCTTTATATTTCTCCTCTTCATACACACCAACCCACGCAGTTGGCAACTTTTAGTTAATCCAGAGCAGAAGGCGAGTGCGCCTCAAAAGAAACCACAAGGACAATCAAAATGAATTGCTGGTCACCTCCAGAACGCCAGATATTCCACACTGGAGACAGGAGCAGGAGCTCAGACAACCTACGCTTGCTGACTGCTGCCCCGCTGTGGTGGATGCTTTAACAGACCTAGGATGACAGAGAGAAAAGGATCCTCCCTCACATTCCTCTCGTATTCCTTCATTCTTTGGGGTTTTCCTTTAGATCTCTACAGAAGCAATATGAGAAGCAATAGGGAATATTGTGGTTACTGAACACTGTTCCATGTCGAATTTTCCCGGAATTGGAAAAGAAAAAGAACTGCCCAAACATACATTGCTTTTATTTCCCAGTTGAACTGCTCAGTAATTTTTCCTTTTGTCAAGCCAGATACACAGCCAGCTTTACACGTCTGCCCATCCCCACAAGTCCAGGATTTGGGAGAAGCTGACTTACACAACAAAAGAAAAATATTAAAAGTAGGAAGCTTCGAGGAACAAACAAACACTGGAGAGGTAAAGAGAACATAGGTCTAAGGCAAAATCCAAAATGCCTTTATCAGTCAGATGAAGCATATTTAATAGCAGAAAGAACAGATACCTGAGCCATGACTGACTAGGAACTACAAGCTTCTCCTTGATCTGCACCCTTTTTCAAATGTTGGTTTACACTGTGAGAGACTAAATCAGACACATTTAACTTCAAATAATAATCTAAATCAAACATGTGAATATATACTATAAAATAACCAGTTTAGGCAGCTTCAAATGATGGCATTGATAGGAACTAGAACTTAAGGACAGTGGAATTTAAATTCCTTGGGAATGAAAGCATGAGCCCATTACTCTGCACTAGTATCAGCCAGCTGAGCTGTCAGGGCTGTTCCCAGGCGTAGTTCCCTCTCCTGGGAAAGTGTCCCTCTGGATAAACCTATGACCAAACCTTTACCTCCTGTCTCCCTTGAGGCGCTGTAACTCTACTTAATCATCAGCCAGGTCACAGGCAGCTCTTTCCTGGCATCTCACACCTTTCTCTGTAAAAGTACCTGCTGTGCTCTTTCTAATTCCCCTTTACAACAGCCCTAAAGAATACACTGGCCCTTTCCTATCCCAGTGCAAAAATAACAACAATCGAAAAAATATACAAATGGTTGTATGTTTTTCTCTAATTCTCCAACTTGCTGATGACAGCTGACACAGCCACCTCCCCCAAAACCACTCTCACCCATCCCATTTTACCTCAGTAGCTCATAGTGATTATTTCCCACAGCACTTGCCTCTGATCCAACAGTTCGACTGAAAGCCTCCTTAAGAACTCCCTGCTATACCCTACAGAAGTTATTAAAATCGAAAGCATATAAGAGACAAACATAAAATCATGTAGTTATGGGTCTCTAACACAAACCCCTTTCCCGGCTCCCAAAAAAACCCCGTATATTTTATGATTTCATCACAGTGGATAGCTAGCCTCAGCACAGATGAAGCTGAGCTACAGCTCATGAGGGCCAGAGCCTTTTAAGGTCAAAGCTGGTATTTCCAGCCCTCCTCCTCTGCTTCTCAGAAATCAACCCTCTATTCCCTGGCACACTCTGAAACCAAGACTGGCACCACACGTCCCAGCCATCAAAGGGGATGCCCATGATGCATCCATCCATACTGATGATGCCAAACTCGCAGGCTACCAAATCTCTGCTGGAATTCAAGCCTGGGCTAGCTCAGATAGGAAGACCTAGGTGAAAGGGATTTAATGCTGGATTTGTGCTGTTGGCAGGACAGAAAACAGCAGCTGTAGTTTAAGGCTGACACAGACAGGCTGCGTGTGATTCGATACAAAGTCTACTGCCCAAAGCTATCCTTTCACATTCCAGTGAAGAGTGAGATCTGTGCTACATCCAAACATGTTTCTGAGCTTGGCAGGGAACTCAAAGGAAGTGTGCATAAGCTAGAGAGAGAGAGAGCTGTGCCATCCTCCACCCAACAGCAAAATCCTGTCCTCGCTTTATTTGCCCAAAGTTGACTAATACTTGCCTTCTGAACTGAAAATGTCTGTCATCCAGCCCAGAATTCATCCCAACTGTGCTCCAAAAAAACTGAATTCAGATAGACACAAAAAATAAAAATCCAGCCAGAACTGTCAGTGATTCTCTACAGCCTACAAAAAAAAAAATCTTCATATGAGGTTCACTGTGTCTGTGTGTTCATTATTTAGCAATGAAAGACAGCAATGTAAAACACCAGCATCTCTTTCAAAGTTCTGTGTCAGGGATGAATGGGACTGTGCTCACACAGAGCATCTCCAGGAATATTAACTTTAAAGCCGCTATGAAGCCTTCTAACATTATCTTACTTCCAGGCTGATTTGTTTGTAAGTTGTCAATAAGGTATATTAATGTAAAATAGTTATTACCTTAACAACAGTTAATAATTAAACTCTTCCATCTTAGCAGATCTCCACAAAATCATTGCAGTTTTCCCTATATTTCTCTTTTTAGGATAATACCCACAGGAATATACAATGTTAAAAGTTGCAAAACCAGATTTTTCAATAGGAGCAAAGAGGTGACCTTCTTGACTAAATTACTGTGCCTGGAAAAGCTGTAGATAAAATAATCTATCCTTCTTATAATTACTGAGGGATCTGGAGGGAGGCAAAAAAAGGAAGTGCTGTAATTTTGAACTGCTGTATATAAATGTCCTGAACTCCATGGGTAGATTTTGAATTTGAAGCACAAACTGATTAAATGAAACAGAAGGACAAACCAAAACCAAGCAAAAACCCCAGGCCATGCCAGCAACCTGCAATAGAGCAGAAGTGGTCAAAGCAAAAGAAATTCCCCACAGCAGGGCAGAGCAGGGCTCACTCTGAGATGAGAATCCACTCACAGGGAAAAGGGCAAATTCTCCACTTCTGCAGCCCAACGAGACAAGAATAGAGGAGCTGATGAGCTCTTGTGCTTTTCACCGTGTTTCCTATCTAAAGACATGTTGAATTTAGGGAGGGTCAGGCTGTCTGGGGTTTTGGGGGTGGGCAAGGAGTGTTGTTTCAGTTCTTTACTGTTATTCCTTTTTATTTTCTTACTCCTAAAAACTGAGAGCTGTGTTCAAGTGGGACAACAGATCCAAGCACCTGGGCTGAAGGTGTGTCAGAGTTTGGGGAGCAGTCTGTAGGGAACAAAAACCACTTTCCCTGCCAACAAACATTACATGCAAAGAACAGTAATATTGACTTTCTCACAGCTTTGCAGCTTTTAAAATCATCATGGAAAACAGAAATTTTCTGCCTGCATGTGTACTCTGTTGCTTTTCCATGAGACCAAAAAACACAGGTAGGAAGGAGCAGAGGACAGGGACAAGAGGCATCTGTCTCCTTTGCCAAGCATTTGGCTGCAGAGATGTATCCAGCAATGCTGATCAGGTACTGGGAATTTCTGTTCTCTCAAAGAAATTCCCAGTATTTAAGACACTGGAATTTTTTAAGAGGTTGAGAGACAAAATTCAGACAGAGTCTGATGCTTAAATGCATCTTGGGCTTTTCATGCGTCTGAATGCCCTAATCAGAATCTGCATTCAAGAAGATTAGAGTCCAGTTAACTGGTAGAAAAGATGAATATTTAGAATTATCTCAAAGCATTGAAAAAATATTTTAAAATCTTCTTTCACAAAACACTTGCATCTTTGAAATGAAATAGAGGAGAGCAGGAGAAAAGAGGGCAGTAGTGAAAAGTATTTAATATACATTTTTTCCAAAGTGAGATCATAAAAAATACAAAGCAATGCATTTAATTAGTTTTTCTCTAATTATCTCCTCTAACACTTTTCCCCCCTCCCCCATTTTTTTCTCAAACAGTATCAAACAGATGTATTCAAGATACAGACCAAAGCAGCTTCATTTCAATTACAGGACTTTTCTATTGGAATCGCAAGAAGCTGCGATACAAAAGTGCTTTTAATAAACCACTTTTTTGGCAAAGGAAACGAGATCAGCTCAAGGTTTCTCCAATGTCACACAACAAAGAGGCTGCAGCACCCTCCCACCCTGCCTGGGAGTCATCAGACTCACGCTCCTGCCTGCCAGGACATGGCCAAGGGCTATTTCCAGGCTTTGGCTTCCCACTCCTGCACCCAGCTGTGCTGAACTGCTCCTGTCCTTATGTTTGCTTTGAGTCGGAGCCAACCCATCCTCCTCAGGTGCACCTGGAAAAAGTGAGCCCAGCCACAAGCCTTTCTCCATCCAAAGCTAAAGCTAGAAACAGAAAATGGAAAAAAAAAAAAAAAAAAAAAAAAAAAAAAAGGGGGGGGGAGAAAAAACCCAATAAAACAAAAGCCACCAAACCCCGGGTTTTCAGAGCACCTATACCAAGTGGCAGCAAATAGTCTCACAGTCTCACTTGTACCAAAATATTCTGAAATATCCAGCATTATAGATGGCTTTTTACTAGGAGAGTGCACTTATAACCCACACAATATTTACTAAAGCCATAACAAAATGAGAGTTGTTTGGGTTTGGTTTCTTCTTGCAAAAGAATGTTGCTGGAGCTCTAATTTCAGGTCTTGCTCATTCTCATAACTCAGCATTTCCCCACCCCTCAACATTTTTGGTTGATAAATTACTGTTTCTAGCTATGCCACTATTAAACTTGAAGTTCATATCAGAATTTGTGTATTATTCTTTCACCTTATACATCTATTAGAAAATTAGGTTGATCCACTTCTTTATAACTGAGAAAAGCCTGTCATTTCCCCTCCCCCCTCCCCCAACTTTTATTTCATGGATAACATCAGTGATCCAACAAACAACAGAAATTTTGGAGGTAAAATAAGGAAGGTACTTGGGGAGGGATTTTGTAAAGATCACTCCAGGCTCATATATTTTACTCAATTTTTATGGAGTAATTTCTAGGTGGGCAGAAAGCCAGCTGAACAGAAGGAGCAGGCATGGGCAGGTAACAGCCACCCCATTTAGGGCTGGTATGTCCAGTTGCTGAGGGGAGCTGAGAGCCCAGGTTTTACATCAGCAACAACAGGAAAATGCCTCCCTATCAACCTTGCTACCTTGTAATTCAAAGTAAGTACAAGTGACCTGTACTTCATTCGACAGGAAAATGCTATCTTTTAAACTCAGTGTAAAATACACAAAGCTCAGCCACTTACTGGTTTTCTCTGAAAAAGTCAGGATTCCTTAATTTCACAAACAGAAGTCTCTTAAAGCACGAAATCACCAACAGTAATGCTAACAATTACTGCAGCCCCTTGTACGCATCTCAGCATTTTGCTGCAGCAACAGTGAGCAGTAATGTCCCAGAAGCTCGTGTTGTACACATTCCATCACCTAAAGCAAACATTTGCACACATTTTTACATAATCATAGAAAAAAGCCTCACACAAACAGTCAACACTAAGAGGAAGGAGCCTGGGCTTTAAAGTCAGCGGGCATTTTGTCACCAGCTTTGACGGAACACTTCTGCTGCTCAGGCTGGCAGAGCGAGGAGGAGACTCTGAAACAAGAGCACACATCAGGAGCAGGAACACTCGCCTCTCTCTGGCCACACAGAGAGAGCTCTAGAGCCAGGAGAATATATAATATATCTGGGCCTTGTCCCATGTGCACAAGACAGGGAGAACAGCCAGACCTTTCAGACATCCCACGGAGTCCTCCAGAGCTCCTGTCCCAGAGACTGAGCCAAAGCGTCTTGGATTTATCCACTTATTTTTAAATCCTTAAGCTAAATCCACTTTTCCCCCATGCTGTTGCAGACGCCTGGGTCCCAGGGAGGAGACTGGGGAAGGCTGGACAGGGCTGGACAGTTGTTTTGAGGCAGTGATGTGGGAACAACCGCTCAGGAAATGCAGGAGGGCAGCTCTCTGCTCTGCTGGTGCCAAGCTCCTCTCCCAGCCCTGAAGCACAGCATGGGATTTAACTTAATTACTGAACTTCTGCATTGAATCCTGCCTAGTGTCAGATGGAGAGGCAGTAAGGGTTTAACCATCTTAAAATAACATTTCTAAAGACTGTGCCTTGTTTTTCCGACCTGGTTTATACAATCTTAAACAGAAAGAGATTAGGAATTAAACATATGCAGCGTGAAAATCACGAGGTTTGTTTTTTGTGAGCTCAGCTCAATAAAGCGAAGCGGAAAGGATAAACTACTTAAAGATGCAATCACTGAGAGAAGATCTGGAGACTGCAGGGATGGATGGTAAAGGTGTAGCTCTTCCTGTTGATGCAATTACCCCTAAATGAAGCCAGAAAGACACAGTCCAAGAGGGACAAAGACAGACAGACATGTGGCACTGATTCTGCTCTCAAATGCTTGGAATAGCTTGAGCTTTTCTTGCAAGCTTAATTCTTGGGTGTTGACTTAAATGAGACCCCCACTGGTTTTAATGATGAGCAGCCCAATTAATTTCAAAGGACACATGAATATTCTACCGGAGAAAAAGCAACCCCAACAGCAAATATAAATTAATAAAGACATTACGGGCTTTCATACCATCACCTGTCCCATACTTTCATCTCTCACCTGAAAGAAAAAAGATCTGCTTCCAGTAAATGCTATTTGGCAGAAGTGAGCACAGATGTGTCTGCATTAGTGCTTTATTTTCCACAGTGGGTGCCTGCGGACATCCCAACTGTTCTCATTTGCCACGTGTTGGTTCCCACCACGGAGAGGTCCTGGAGCACACAGGTGACTCTGGAAGGGCTACTCCAGGACCTGTCCATCCCTTCACACTGCTGCTGGCCTCTCAGCCCCCTGGAGCAGAGCCAGAGCCAGCAGGAAAGAAACACCCTCATGTCCATCACTGCACACACACTGGGAGTTTGCTGCTCTTCTCTACAGTCCTGCTCCGCTTGTGCCTCCTTACCTGCTAACACAGGGAAGGAATTCCGTGTGCTTTGCACGCATCTGGGCAAAAGGGAAGGTCTGTGTTCAAGCACATAATAAAGAATGTTAGATGTTTTAATTTTGTCTTGCTTTATCACCTGGTAGACACCAAAGGAAACAGTATAACTATTATAAGCATGATATCTAATTGCACTTTTATCTTAGAGAGTAAAATTCTGATTCTGGAAATAGCTCAGCCTACATTATATGTAGACATATGGCCACATCTACATTATAAAGAAATTGCACAAGAGGATGAGTCTCTATCTTGATGCAACTCTTGTAAATAAACATGTACCATGACTGCTAATTAGATTCATCCCAATTTCCTAGACCCAACACACGTTTTCCAAAGGGCAGCCATTGGTCTGGACATTTACTGGTGGCTTAATTGACACTTGGGTAGAATCACAGGGAGGAGTTTAATTCCATCCAGCCCCCCTGTGGCTGCACTGCCACACAAATCACACCAACACGTGCTAGAGGGGGAAAGGTGATCCAACTCCAAACTACAGGCCCTCCCTGAAATAAATTATAAATACAGGCGCCATAAAAAAAAAAAATTCTACATCATTTAAACCACATCAGGGCAGCTCCTACAGCTCAGATGGGCAAGGCCATGCCCATCATCCTGGCTGAGCAAGGCTGGATCAGTGTGCACATCACTTCTCAGGCTAAAAGTGTGCTCAGATAACACAGGGCAACACTGCTGAGGCAAGGCAGTGGGTTCATTCCTACAGCCCACAACTGAGTTAAAAATCAGCAATTACTGACAGAGGCAGTAGGATCTCTCTTCTGACTCGCAAGCACTGGCATGGACCAGGGGAAGCCACACGGGTAGAAATTGGAGCAAATCTTTGGGCTCTTCAGTGGGTCAGATATACTTAAAGAATCCAAATGCAGATATCTATATCTATATATAAATATATTTACATTAAATAGTAACATCCAGAGAAGGATGTGACTCACTCACCGCTGCCCAGTTAGAGCAGACCATTGAAGAAATCTCATTTACAGTGCATTTTATTACTGGAAAAGCAAGACAGGACTGTATTTTAAAAGCTGTCAACTTACTGACAACTTGCAATATGTGGTTACAAACACTGAAAATGAGTGAAGAAGACACTTTGCTTTAGGAAGGATGAGATGGGAATGGCTGGTACATGTCTTGGTCTCAAAATATCAGACAAGTTTGATGATAAAGAAGCGTTTGCAAGACTAACAACAAAAGCTTGCATGTTAGAGGATTGAGTGCTGTTGGGGGTCAGGTTTTGTTCCTTTTTACTCTAAAGAATTTTTTCCCCATAAGTTACCAAGGAGACTAAATATCATACTTAAGACTAACAAAATAAAGGGATGGTTGAAGCTCGGAGGAGGATGGGGGTTTGGGGCAGAAAAAAGGACAGAGTTTCAGGCAGCCCGGCTGTCTGGTTTTCGGCGTTTGCGGAGAAAGCTCTGGTGCTCCTGCTGGAGGATTTCACTGCAGTCCAGTCTTGGGAAATCTGCCATCATCTGCTCCCCCCGGAATTCTGAGCTCCTCTGCTGCCCTGCGAGAGCTGGGCCAGCCCTGCCCTGCCGTCGTGGTTTCATCAGCACTGCTCATCTGCTACAGCGTGACCCTGCATCCCCCTGCCTGCCGGGACCCTGCCTCTGCTCTGCCAGGACATTTCTCCCACTCTACAGTTACCAGCCCAAGACTTTTTTTCCACTGTTCCCAGCTTGGTGCTCTGAGGATCCTACAAAGGCACCGAGACCAAACTGCCCTGGGTTTTTTTTTTTTTTTGTGAAGCAAAGTCCTCGAAGTTCTTGGTATTGTTTTTGTTATCAATGCTGTAGTTGTTTTTGTTTGTTTGTTTGTTTGTTTTATAGATTAGTAAAGAACTGCTATTTCTATTTCCAAAATCTTTTGCCTAAAAGCTTTTAACTGAAAAAAAATGTAATTGGGAAGAAGGGTGGTGGTGGTGGTAGCTTACATTCTCCATTCCAAGGGAAGCTCCAGCTTTCCCTGGCAGATACCTGTCTTCCCAAACCAAGACAAGTGTGTGTGTGAATTTATGAGGGGATTAATTTTATTTACATGCAGGCAACATTAAAGGAAACAAAAAAGTCACTGCATTCATTAAAAAAAATATATATAATAGTGAAAACTGGCATTTAATACAGGTTAAGCAGGAAAAACTGTGCACTACATAAGCAGGAATCTTTCCAAAAACCTCACTTTTTTGGTTACACGAAGATAGTCATGAGTGCTGTGTTCAAGTGTGTTCATCCCTGTCTGTCTAGCAGTTTGGGCATATTCAACTAGTAGTCTAACACTTAACACACTGTAAAGGAAGCCAGTTCTCTTCTGGTATCTGACACTTTTAAACAATTTATATATTTCAGTACAAACTGTTTTTATAGGTGGTAAGTGGATCTAAGTATTAAATAATGAAGAGATGTTCTTCCCACATCAGTTGAGTGATTGCAACATTAAAAGACAGGAACATTACTGCACAAAACCTGCTACATTTTCCCCTCAAAGAAGCTGCTCTCTAAATATTTCATAAAGCTACTTTTTCGAGTGGCACTAAATATTTTTAAAGACGTTACCTCCTCAGTAAATGTCTCACTAAGTGGCTTTTCTGAACAAGGCAGCTGCTTTCCAGCCATTTAGCTTTTCTCCACACTCGAGCATCAGCCTGATGAACACAAAGGTGCCACACTACTCAGAGCTGCCCATTCTCCATGCACACACACAGGACAGCAAGCACCTGAGTGTGTGCACACCCCGTGTCCAGAATTACCACACATATATATGTTTATGAGAGTATTGGATTGCTGCTGTCATCTGGACAGACCGTCCTTGTGGGAGGCAAGCTGGAAAAAGCAAAGGGACACTGATCCAAGCAAGCTTTAATGAGATTTGACAGGAAGAGTCCAAAGTTTCACAGGCTTGTTTTTCTTCTGTGCCTTCCAGAAAACACCAAGTTTAATAAATTCTAAATTTTCAGTGTACACTTTAAAGCATCTCCTTCATTTTTTGACTTTTTGTAGCAACAAAAAGCAAGTAAAATACAAGGAGCAATTGCCAACTTACTTCATCAAAGCTACATCCTGCCACGGGTCCTTGAGATCTGTTCAAGAAGTGGCCAGAGAGTCCCAGGTTTCTCTGGAGAGTCCATCTTTCTTTCCAGTATGGACACTGCCCTCTTCCAGCTACCAGCCACTGGACACACCTCAGCATTCCTTGCACTGCAGCTGAAGCAATCCACACTCCCTGTTACCAGCCAAGTCCTACTTTGTTCCCTCACTCCCTCTCATTTCTCCAAAATCACTTCTTCATAATTTCTTTGCATCTCTGTGTTATGAACAAAAGTCCAGGTCTTCATCTTACTGAAAGTGAATTCAAACCAGGTGAAGTCTTCACCATCATGAGGAGAACAGTTTGAAACAAGACTTCAATTTCGCTATTATTTCCTTGTCCAGGAAAAGAAAAAAGACAAAAAAACCAAAACACACACACAAAAAAATACCCCCAGAAAACGCAACAATAACCATTATTGCAAGAAAATTCTGGAAGAGTTATCTTCACTATCACACCCTGCTCGTTCTACCTGAATAGAAGGAACAAATGGGGAATATTTACAAGCAGCAAAATAAGAGTAGCACAAACCAGTTTTACCATTCTGTCATTTGCAACACCTAAATACAAAAATTGTCATGTTTTTCCAATCAGCTAAATGCCAGCTGCAACGGTATCATTAAATCTGTACCAGGTCTAACAAATTAACAAGCAAAGCAATTAAGACTGTATTAGAGACCTTATTCTTACAACATAATCAAAAACACTTCTTTACTTCTAACAAAAAAAAGCATAAATGTCAAAACAAAAGCTCAGAGCTCAAATTCTCGTTTTCAGACGGAGCAAAAGCAGTTAATCTACTTCTGAAATGGCATCCAGTTCTGAAAAACTGCTTGGAAAGATCTGGGATACAAAATGGCATAAAGCTCAAGAATAAAAAAAAATTAAAAAATTAAAAAAGAGGCAAGTATTAGGGAGGTATAGGCAGAAAGCAAAAATATGGAAAAAAGGTACATGAAAAAGAAAAGCAAAGCAAAGAAGAAGCCCAGGACAGACAGACATAATGAAGTACAGGGACTGTAGCACAACTGCATTTAACAAACCATCTTCTCATTTACAACACAGTCACAGGCAGCCCCCAGTCCTCCAAACCATGGATGTAAAAGAAATGGAACAGGGAAATAAAGCAGCAAGAAACATAAAATACTAAAGTTTAACTTGTTTTTTCTTTCCCTTAAAACAAGTGTTCAGTGACTTCAAGGGAAGTAATCACTAGATCTGTTTATTTTCTTCCAAGTATTTCTCAAATACAGAACTCTGTCATAAAAAATGATCGCTCACCAGGCAATCTCAGTATCCCAGGATTTTATTCCATTTTTTTTTTAAAGTGTTCAAGTATGCACAACAATTCATCAGTACTGCCTTTTAAAGTTTTATGATGTTTCCTCTCCTTCCTTTCATGGCCAAGCTTGCCCACCCTACAGGGACCTCACCCCCAGCACAGAGAAAGGGGAACAGAAGAAAACAGAAGGGTCGCCCCAAAGAAGAGCAGCACAAAACCACAGCCAGTCATGTCCTGTGCTTTCCTGCAGCAATGAAGGGTGAAAGAAAGAGGCAGATGTAAGGGCTAATCCTGTTATGAAAAAGTTGACAATAATGTGTATTTCTGCAGCCTGGCAGTCTACAGCCTCCCTCGGAAATGGATGTTGCAAAAGCAAGATGCTCCTTCAGATTAAATAACCACACATCTTGACTGCTCTCATATTTTTTTGGAAGTAAAAATGCATTGAGGGTGACTAGCATTTGTTTGCTGTGAAGCTCAACTTCATTCAATTTATGTCTGTCATTTTAAAAATTCAGTCTGTGAAGAAATGATGGTTGCAGTAGGTAAGTGATAAGAATGACAATCTATTCAGGCTGGCAAAATCGAGAAAATTAAACTGTACAACTGCATGAGAATCCACAGTGAGATCTAAGTTCAACAAAACACATTTATTTCTAAATATCTGCCATGAAAGTAACAGATTTTAGTTAGGTGGGGGTATTTTTCCTCCCCAAAAAAGAAATCTTCAGTGGATTCAGACCATCCCCAAAACATCCTATAAGGGGAGTCAGCTAAAATTGACAGGGAGGTCAGAGAGATGCACTACAAAATTAATGGAACCACCAAGGTGAGGTTTGCACAAGGCAGGACAACACAAAATGATCACCAAGCTGGGGAGACTTTCCACAGAGAGAGAAAAATAACCACACCAGGGGAAAAGAAGAGAAAGATTAAAAGACAAAGAGGTCAGAAATAAAACTTATGTCTCTGAGTAGAAGTATTTCATGTTTAATTCTCTTCTGTCACAAGAGAAAGCACAAATATATCCACACACATACACAAGTTAGAGCAATTAATAGTGCAGAAGGAAATAAATCTGTCAGCTCCTGACAAGGATCGCATTATTCTTACAAAATACAAACAAGCCTATCTTACAAGGGTTTTAACCCAGAATTTATCAAAGCACCTCCTTGAGAAGTTGAAAACTCTAATGGATGCAATCAAAGGCAACAGAGAAGTCAGAGCACAAGTAGAGACTCCAGAAAACTAAAAACTACCCACAGGCAAACTCTGCATTTGTGGGAAGGAACCTGAGGAGTGGAGGAGGGAATAGGGAAGTGATAAGAATAGAATGGAGGGAGTGGTCCCAGTGATGCTGGTGAGGCTATGTATAGCACAAACACATGCCACAATAAATGCAGACTGCACAATCCACCCCCAGGTATCTACACATCGAGGAACCACCAGCAACATCCATGGAATTCTTCTAATTTCACCTTTTAGGCAGACTGCTGGGAGGCATTTTGATAGATTTATGTTGAAATGCTGGAGAGAGTTCAAATAAAAGCCACGCCAATATCAAAACTAGAGGAACTGATACACGAAGAAAGGAAAACAGCTAAGCATGCCAAGCTTGGAAAAGGTGCAAGTGATGAGGATTCTTACAGCTTACAAATATCTGAAGGATGCAGCCATCAAGGAGAGAGCAATTAGTCAGGACAAAATGGCCCTAATTTCAAATAACACAAAGGAAGCAGAGTTGCAAAATATAATAGTTCCAGGAAATCCTTTATGGCAGAAAAGTGCAACAGTTATTTTCAAGCACAGAGCATTTGATATAGATGTACACATTAGATCATCTTACATGGAGTCAGTCATAGGCTACAGCTCTGTCAAAGCATAATCATGATCCTACTAGATGGCAGTCAGACACAGGGGACACCCAAGGAGCCTTCCACTGTTCCTTTTTTGGGCGAATGACGGTGACTTCTATTCCAAACCAAACTGCAGAGAGGTTTGTGTGGAAATACAGCGATATCGAGGACTTGCAGCTATTCACTTCAATGAAAATTCTGAAGTGATTACAGCTAATAAACACGCTATTTCTAAACCTCTGAAGTGATATTACGATTCTGATAGACCATATGGTTTCAGTGTATTTATACTGCACTAAGCTCTCCACATGTCAGCTGTGACTGTGTTCTGGGGACACACAGCAGGTTTGGTGGTGGGGGAGCTTAGTGGGACTTCTGGTGGGTAGTGGCACTGCTGTGAACCACCCACCCCACCCCAAACTGCAGCACTGCCAAATTCAAGGAAACGTTTCCTCAACTGGAGTCTTCTTTCCCAACCCCAATGCCCAAATCAGTAATCAAATGTTGGTGTTAATTTGCAACGAATTAAATTAAGCAAAATACCCTGTGTTCAGACTGTTTTGCCAGCAACAGGAGCAGATGCTTTCCTAGAGGCAGTATTTAATTTACTAGGACCCCATTCACTTGCTGACAGCATTGAGCTTGATCAAGACCTCCTGTGTCATTGGGAAAGTCGTAGCTGCTCTAAGAGTGCCCGTAAGTAAACAAGGAATGTTGCTGAATAACACAAAATGTCACCGGCTTCTTGCAACGTCAATCCATTCTTCAGAGAGACAACAGAACCTCTAAAGAAGGGCACTGAGTATTTCTTCTTTATAGGTCACTGAGCTATTAATATTTTCTTACTTTTTCTACCGCTGTTCTCATGGAGTTATGCCATGAGACAGACCCACAGTCACATTAACCCTACTGCAATCCTGCCATTCCATTGAAAACATGACTTGTTAGTGATTAATCTTAGAACTTGAGTAATAATAGTGCTCTCCACCTTACCAACAGCACTGCTCATCCTGCATTGACAGCTCCTACAAGGACCCTTCACAGGGGAGTGTGTTAGCTCCTGCGAAACGAGACAGGAGCCACTGACTCTGTAACCCGTGATTCACCAAAAGCTTTTTCTTCATTTCATTTTCTGCAATTAAACACATACTTGGGGAGACAAAAGGTCCATTTGTTTCTCTCTCGATGGCCACATGTGAGACTCATTAATGTTAATTGGATTTATGAGTGCCTGCTGGAAGGAGAAGAAACCGTAAAGATTTCCCATTTGCAGGGAAACAATCAAAGGAATAATTTTTTGTGAGTCTTGCGGATGAAGAGATGAGGAAATAATGGATGAGTCACTTTACATTATGATTCAAAATTCTTAAAATAGAAGAGATGAAAACACTGATTTCTGTACAGGTCATATTCATGTAAAGGACTCTTTCTAAGAATCCAATTTGAACTTTCAAGTATAGCCCTGCTTCTAATTACCCAAGAAGAAATCCTGGTCTCTGAATTGTAATTATACAGATTTGTTGCTGTAATTCAATTTGTCAGGTGTAAAATACAAGTGCAATTTCCTCTACACCCCCCCCCCCCACTGCAGCCTTCAAAGAGACACTGAACTTGAGCCATTTGATAATTTATTCCATATCGTAGCTTTCACATTTACTATGCATAAAACCTCTGACAGATTTTTTTTTTTTTTAAGAAGGTGATTATACATGGCTCTAGTTACTCTACTAACTGGTCTGAAAATAAATCTAACATTCATCTCATGGCTGCAACACAGCATTAGCCACTACCCGCCTGGCCTGCACATTGACCATGGCACTTCAAAGTAAGCTCAGAACTTCTGCTACCTCTGATGGGCATGAGGGAGAACATCCACAATCCTCACATGCATTGATCTGTTCCCTGGGAATTTCTCCAAGGTTAGTCCTCTCCTCAGCCCCAGTCACTTAAGTGGAAACTCTCTGAATCAACAAAGCCCCTCTTTGAGAAAAGAGATTTTCAGACGCTCATGAAGAACTTTGGCACTTCCTCCTTCAGGCTCATGTTTTCTCTATGGCAATCAAGAGCTATAAGAAATGAGTATGATGCCACACCACTGTGTTAAACAATGGGCTTCAATATACAGAGGATACAGCAACAATATTGCATTATGCATAATAATATAAAAATACATATAGAAATAGATGTGAACTTAGTCTATAAATATATCAAAACCATAAGCACACCACGCCCACTGTATGAAAAGATGCAAAATATCTGAACAATTTATTGAAAATAACGAAGCTGTGGAAGTATACACCGCTCATCCCACAGTGGGAGAGCTCTGTGGGCTGAAGGAGGTAAGGCTGATAGTTTGTTTCTCATCTCTCCCCTCTTTGAAACAATCTATAATGAAGGACTGCAGCATATAATGCTTTAGAAAACGCTTGGCTAGAGTTTTCCTTGCCTCTGCATAAAGCTGTTCTAATGACAATAATTCAATTTCCCTGTCAGTTGTGTTCCTGAGTACCTTTTAAAAGCCTTTCCAAAATTAAGGTTACATACTCCAGTTATTTTCAATATGAAAAAGCGTAATCAATAAAATACTGCTGATAATGCACACGATCTGTGGAGAGTGAGAGCTAAATATGAATTAGTTTTGGACAAGTTCCGAGTCTATCATCTTTCTTAATTACAAGTTGGGTCATTGACTACGAATCGCATGACTCAGCTCGGGAATCCCTACAAAGAAATCCTAAGTAGATTTAACAGTTGCATTTGATTTATTTGTTGCTCAGAGCTGAAACAAGCCCTGTGTTTCAGACCTCTGGCAGAGCAGGAGCTCCCCGGAGAAAGGCAGCGCTGGCACTGCTCCTGCCAGCGGGATGTCATCGGAGAGGAGGGAAGGCAGAGCATCCAGGAGTCCCAGCAGGTTGGGAACAGGGAACAGCAGGGACATGCCTCGCTCCTCAAGGAACCTCACCACAGAGGATTAAATTAACAGCTGCTCCCCTACAGACCAAACGTGATCAAATTGTAACCTTGACTGAGGACAGAGGGACATTTACTCCCGCGCTTTGCTTAAAAGCACAGTCAATTAAATTAATGCTGCTCAGCCAAGTTTTGGGCATCTCCAAGGATGGAGATGCCACAGTCCCTCCTTCCAGGGCTTGGCCACCCTCAATTCTATTTTCTCCCCTTGTATCTGATCAGGATTTCCCATCTCTTAACTTGAACTTGGTGCCTTCTATCCCACCTCTCCAAGACAAGCCTGACAAACCAAAAGTTGTCCAAGTCTGTCTGGTTCCCCAGCAAACAAGGAACACAGACACAGCAGCGCCACTGCTGCCGTGGATGTGCTGACAAGGACAGGCAAACCCTTGTCCTGGTTTTCTCCAGTTCTATCATAATGTCATCCACTGATGATGTGTTATCCCTTAGTAACTCTACATCTTCTCTCCATTAAATACCTTAGCTCAGGTATTCCTGCCAAAATACCTTAAATGCCTTCAACACAGCTCGCTGCAGTTTCCTTTCAGACACCAGAGCAATGGGGAGCTCCACTTCTCCTTCTTTAATTCTCTATTATTTATAAAGTAGCTCCACTCTGGGCACACCCAATCACCACTGGGAGTTGGTGGTGCAGCCACCAGGTTCTGCTGGACTTTTCTAATTACACTGCCATGACACTTCCATACCCACGAGCACTCCAAGGTGTTTCATAAAGAAAACTTGAAGTGTTTCTGACATCCTGATGGTGGGGAGCTTTTCTATGCTCAGCATTAGTAACACAACAGGCTACAACTCCACAAACCTTTGGAAGGAGTCCTTTAAAACCGCTTTCATCTCTTTCTAATCCTTAATTCCACCTGCCAGTTCATGCAGATTCACTGATTTCCCAAACAAACAGGTGTCAGATGATTTACCGGCTCATTTGCACAGCAGAAGGACAAGCAAATATTATCTTGATTTTTCTCCCTCACGAAATATTTCCATAAAACTATCAGAAAGAATTAGCAATGCAATTAGAGAAATCAATGCAAAGAAGTGAGAAAACCTATTTATTCCACTGCTACCCTCAGAGTATCCTGAAGCATTAACTATCTTTTAAGAATGTTTCATCAACTAGCAGCATAAAAGGTATTTTGTTTTTTAAAAAAGGCTACTAACAACCTTGCTTAATTTGTAGAAGCAGTTGTTTACTGCAGGTGTAGAAGAGCATAATGTTCTTTATGCAATTACATGAAGTTTCCAGAGTCTCACTTTTAAGCAAACCTAAAACCCCCCCTTTTTTTTTTTTTTTTTTTTTTTTTAAAATAAGGAGTATTTTGTAAAAAATAGAATACTTAAAAAAAATAAAAGAAGGGACAATATATCCACAGTGAACTATACTGCAAGTACATAACAAGCCCAATACTTCTGGTATAAAGACATTTATACCACTTCTTTACTTTGCTCTTTTTCTTTAAATTCAGAAACCAACCCAAATGAGCTTTCAATACTCAGATAAATGGGCACAGAATGACCCATCAAGATTGGGAGAGGCACGTTTAGGGGCTGGCAAGGTCTGAGGACATCTTTGTCTGAGTTATACCCTCTCATGACAAACATGTCTCTCAACAACAGAGAAAGACAAAACATCCTATACAATTACACATCTTTAAGCAAACTTCACTAAATAATTATACATTTGAATAATGATCAGTTAAAAAAAAAAAAATTAAAAAAAGGCATTTTGCCTTACAAATTTAGGCTCAGATAGTTTAATGGAGTGCTTGGCCAGACCCTAATGCACCATAATCCTTTATAGACTCAAGTGTGTCCCAAGTTTTAACTCCAGACATTTTATCAAAATCCATTTGATGAAGGAGGAGCTGATATTCCATAATGGTTATTGTGATTTCCTGCCAAAAACAGTTGCAGCAGAAATGAAATACTTAGAAATTACAGCTATTTAAACAATTCTATTCTGCCATGTAAATCAAGAGGTATTTATCCAACAACAACAAAAAAAAAAATCCACAAACTTCACGGACACCAAGCTCACAGAATCATGGAACAATATGGGCTGGAATGGACCTCAAAGATCATTTAGTCCCAACTCTACTGCCATGGGCAGAGACACCTGCACTGATCTGTATTTGTTGTGGAAGTATGCCACCAGTTAGATGGAAAGGGAGCTCCTTTACTAAGTCCAGAACCTCATTTCCATAAGGCAAAGAGGCAAATTCTAACAGATACTGTGCAGAGCTAAGTTTGAAAGAAAGCAATCTGACCGAGACTTGGCCAGTGTAGGCAATCAGGCTATATGCTGGCTGTGAGAAATCCTGCAACATGAATATTTGAGTTCAGCTGGGTCCCAGAGGAGGTAGCCTGATCACTTGCTATTTGGGGGAAGAAGCCTTCACTAAAAATATCTTTCTCACGCACATTAAAAAATCATTTTCAAAATGCAAATCGCCACAGTCTGACACAAAGCCTGATGAGTCCTAAGTCGTTGGTACAAACCAAGAATGTTGATGAGCTTCTAAACACAAACAAAAAAAAACCCTCTCAGTTCCTCAAACCAATTCTCAACATTCTCCAAGCCACTTGCAGAATTTTTAAACAAAACCTGTTCTTCATCATATGCAATCAGGGAAGCAATGCCAGGTGGGAATATGGAGGTCGCTCTCCCGGCATTATTTCTGGATTTGCTCTTACAGCTGTGAAGAAAGAATCTGCATTTCCTTTCTTACACTACTATCCACGTAACTACCACCCATTTAAATTTCCATATTAAAAAATATCTGGAAATTTACCCTCTGAATAAAAAAAAAATAAAAATGAAAAGTTCACAGAAACTCATGCTTGCACACAGCTCAGAGCGTTCAGAACAAACATCCTCTGCCAAGGGGGAAACAAAATTCTTGTTACTGCCCCATCTGTACCCCTGCCTCGGCCAGTCCTCAGAGGAAAGGAACTGTAAACATACTTTAACAAAATAAATTAATTACACTATGAATTAAAATCTCCTGGTTCCTGATGCCTTCAGACAGTTGCTTATCTCCACTGAACAAACAAGGTTAAACATGACAAATATTGTGCCTCCTTGTGAGTAAATGTTGTTTTGTTTACTTTGGGGCTCTTTTTTTTAAACGCCAGTAATGCACAGCTCATCATATAACAGCCTCTCAAGAATGACGGGGGAAAAGCATTTGTTCTCACTCCAATAATGTGGGGTAAAATAGAAGGGTCTGACGAGTACTTGTTTTTAAGGGACTGGCCAGATACAGCCAAATCAGGAAGGCTCACTCCCTCTCCCGTGTTTACAACTGAATCACAAGTGAGCAAACAAAAAAAAATCAACTCGCTTTCCACTACCACCAGGCAACATTAAAGAATCTGCCTTATAAATAATTACTAACTGCATTAAGATATGAAATACTAGAAAATATTCTGGACTGATTGCGCTGGATTCCTTAGGCTCATCCCTACCTACATTTTAAGATGCATCTGAATAGATGGCTTTGACTTTTGATTTTTGCAGAGAGTAATTGTTCCTGTGGACATGCCTGAATGCCATTAAGAAAAAGGAAATATTGAAATTGTCACTAGTTAGGGGCATCAGAGATCTTGCAGCTACTTAATCAAGTCCTACACAAAACCCCACTGTGCTCAACTAAGAGGCCACTCAGTGTCCTATAGATCCACAACTCAGACTTATCTATTTTTATTTTTTTCAACAATGAATCCCTGCTGATAGGAAGGTCAGGAAACCTGAATTTTCCCAGAACCCACTGGGAAGACTTTTAGGATCGCAACCTGCACCTTGGAAAGGTCTAATTGGTTTAAAGACTTCAAAAATATCTGTGGTTTTGAAAATACAGGAGCCAGCTTGCTGTTTTCCAGTTAGCAACATGGCAAACAACATGTTAGCAACGTTTTCCAAGTGTGAGCAACGTGTTAAAATTAATGTTGTGTATCTCAGAGCTAAGAGATTGCTATGGGTATTTGCATCAGAAAATATTCCAGGCAAAGGCTCTCCTCAGACTTATTCTTTAAGGCCTCAATCTGAAAAAAAATTAAACAAGTGTACTAATTTAACCATGGTAATAGTCTAATTACATTCAACAGAATACCGTGTTTGAAGCCTACCATGCATTTAATAAGCTTTTACAGTACAAAAGTCTGCTCAGTAATAGCTCTGAAGCAGAAGCTGCCCCAATTTAAATCTGCTGCACGCTGGACTCTGGCTCCTGCTATTTTTTGGACCAGAGGATGGAGTCACACAGAGCCTGATGGACACAGGAGTGCTGTATCTCGCTGCACGAGGCTTGAGACCTCTCTGAATTGCTCTGGAAATGCACTTAAATTCTGATAGTTTCCTGTTAACTCACCAAAACATGCCTGCTGATAATGTTTGGAACCAGAACTGTTACAGACAGCCTCATACAAATAAACCAAGTCACCTGAGTCCAAACAAATGGACTTTAGAAGTAGGACACAGTTATGATTTTGTTGTTCCTTAAACTTTACCAGTTTATTCTGTTGTGTTCTGAGTGGTTGGTTTTCAATCATGATCTAAGTAATGCTTATTAATTATTAAAATTAAATTAGGCAGAATTTATTTTGCCACTTTAATTTTTTAATGAGTATGGGCTGTTGAGCTTCTCTCACAGAAAACACGTGAACGTTTTCAAGTTCCCAACTTAGGTCAAAAAAGACATTAACAGATCCACAGGGAACACAACCACTGAAGAAAGTAACAGGTGATTTTTCTCCCTTAACTAATACAATTCCGGCCTAGCAACTCAACCCTAAAAGCTCTGCAACATTAAAGATGAAAAACAATGTATTGCAATAACTCTGTTAAATTCTGCATGTGTAAGATAGAACTGAAAAATTACCCTCCAGCTACTGACAATATACAATATGGCAAACAAAACTGCAGGATGTCATTTTACCAGTATTTAAAATAAACCTATGGTAAGTATTGGTTATTTTATATGTGCACTAGATAGGTTGAAATCAATGGACATTTACCCTGATCATGCAGAATTACAGCTGCAGTTGTAATTCATCAGGAAATGTTTTAGTTTAATACTTTCTTCCTGCAGTAGGGAATGGATATTTGTAACAGAAATTCCCATAAAATACATTTTTATGTCCACCACAACCTGTTTACTTCAGTAGATGTGGGAATACAAGAATATTCGACAAAGTGTAAAAGAGCTAAAGACAACAGACAGCCTGAGCAACAGATGGCACTTCCAGAGGGCACCAGTGTGACAGTAGCTGAACTCCACGGAGTTTTCATAAAAAGTAGAGGCACGACCTAGGGCTTCTAAAAGGAGTTATAAACAGATTAACTACTTTATTAATTAATTACTATCCCTGCAGTCATAACCAAGCTGGCTGGGAAGCACAAAGCTGTACTTGTGGTAGCCAAGGTCATGAGATCATCTTCTCCACAAGGCTTATGGCACTGTGGTCAGAGTTTGATTCCAGTTTTAAACAATTCGTGACTGCCTCCCTTGGACATGGGGGCCCACTGTTTCCATTCTACCCCTGGGGTCCCCTGAGCTCATACTTTTAACCAAAGTATAAATCTACATATACTGAAGTCACTGTTAGTCACAGAAATAGATTCTTGTGTTTGGTGTATTTGGTCCTTTAACCAAGACCTTTCTAATCTTACCTGTTTTCCATCTGTACCAACAAGACTCCTGAAACTAGAATTACAGTGGCAATTTACACCACACAGAGGTCTAAACTTTTCCCTGACCTCCTCAGCCAAGTGACAACACCTTAACTCATTCTGATCACCACCAGAGAAAACGTATTTGTCCAATTAAAAGACGTGAAGGAGCCCCACACGCCCAGACCTCCACCTCTGTGAATCTCAAGGAAACAGAGCCGTTTACACCAGTGCAATATCTTAAGGTGAAATAGCAGATACTCAATCACCAGCCACAGACTAGTTACTCAGAAGACCAAAGAGTCAGTTCTCCTGGTGACCAACCAAAAATTGTATATATTAACTAGGGTAAATACTTTAAAATGGTTTGGGGTTTTCATCCTGAAAAACATTTTAAGAGGTTTTTTTAAATCACATGTGGTTCTGACTCCAAACAACTGATTTCTCTCTCCAGAAAGCTGTTTTTCTCATACAAGTATCAGTGCTTTTTGAGATTATAAACTGCAAGACAGCAGCCACAGCAAGGAAGATGAATTACAAAGACAGACTACTGTAATTTGGCATCAATAACATAAGGCCTAAAAAAAATAACAGAGCAAAGTGCATTAAAAGATCAGGACCACAGACAAAACAAAGAGTTTGTAGCAAAAAAGAATTTTATAAACCACTACAGCCAAAAAGCACATCCTTGAGAAAGCTTCATTGTCACCAAGGACGAACCCTGACATGAAATGGCCAAGCAATCAGGCCAATATTCATCGATCAAAACACCAAAAAGCATGAAAATGCAGAAAGAGCGCTAGAAATTTGAACCATCACTGCATAGTACTGACCCACATGGTAAGCTCTGAGCTCCTTGTTCACAAACCATCTGCCACACAAAGACCACACGGTAGTTGGTTCGCTTAGACAGTACTCCAGCACCAACAAAAATAACCTTCCAGAAGGCTGCTATGGAAGGCTCCAGTGCCAGATTAGCTCTTGTTAGGAGATTGTGCATATTTGAAGGACATTTCAGGCAACAGAAACTGCAGAGGGAGAGGATAAAACCTTACTCGACGGCACAAACACCACCAATTTCTTTTCATCATACTGCTCCATTTTACTTTTTAGTAAGAGTTTGGAGGCTGTTCTTCCACAGGGGCTCATTTCCCATCGATTCATTATTCAGGTTTATTTTCCTGACAAGAAATAGCAGATAACAATTAGGCAAGGGATCCCTACCCCAACAGCTACCCAGTGGGACTACATGCACTGAGTTCTGGGCAAAGCCATCAGGTACCCAGAACTCTGTGTAAATTCACATTCCTTCATGTCCCACCTTCACCTGACTCAAGGTTCATTCACAAGCACTCTTTTCCTTATTTTATTTAATTTAAGAAGTTTTTTACAGTAACCTGTTCACTCAGTTTCCTAAATCCACCCTCTCCTTTGTTCCCTCTTGTGCCTTTCTCCCTGAGCTCAGCTTTTCCCGGTGCCTTCTCCTGAGGAACAGAACTGTGGCCTCCCTCATCCTCCTCCTGCTTTATCCCTCACACACTTCTCTCCCTGTCCTAAATAACCCCATCTCAAAGCCCACACTCAGCAGGCATTAAAGACAGATGTGCTTTAGATAAAGTCCAAGGCAACAGAAACGCTGCCATTCCATCTTTTCCACCAAAAAGTAACTCCCTGATGCTCTCCACTGAGCGGCTTTTACAGAAGACCAAAGCTTTGTGTTTCATGTTCCCTACCAGCTGACCAAAGGTTTGCAGCTCTTTCTTGCTGCTGTGTTCTGGGAGTTTTGAACCAAATCTCCATAAAGTTTTAAGTGACTAATTCCGTGTGAAACAGGACGTAGGCACAGGACAAACACATAACGATCACCCGCAGAGACAAACCATCAGGGAAAATAAAAATCTCTCAGTGACTTCTCCTGGAGACCAGGGATTAAAAAAAAAAAAAAAGTTTCAAGGCAATACCAGGTCACTCCAGAATGAGACAACAGTGAAAAGGCCCAAGGAGCTTTCTCCCCTGAAGCCTGACCAGCTCAGGTTTGAAGATACACCACATAAAACCATCTCGAAACCGCAACACCATCTGACTAGATCCAGCATTTTTCTACCTGATGTGAATTTCTGCTGCACCATATACACTCAGCTTTATTTCTAGACAGAGCACGGTGGCAGAACTCTGAAGGAGAACCAAAACTTAACGAATCTAAGTTTTGCACAGAAGCAATTCTGTGCTGTACAAAGGGAGGCTGTTTCCAGGTTCTCCTTGGTTTATGAGGAAGCAGTGATTTTAGAAAGCTCGGAGCTCAGCTGAAGAGACAATGAATGCTTTAGAGCAAATAGGAAGATATGTCTGAGTCAGAGCAGCTTCAAAATTTGTGATTTTTAGCTTTACAGATTGCTGTTTCTCCTTGTCTTACTCTATGATGGAAGACAGCAAGAGCATACTAAAAGGCTGTGTTCTTACTGGAATTCCTAAAGGCTTATTCTAACTCCCACTAATAAATATTTTCATCCTTCCAAGTCTGAAAAGCTTGTTTACAGTGAAAGTGATCAACCCTCTGAAACAATGAAACATCTGATTCTCCCATTGAAATGGAGGTAAATGTATTTCAGCACCTCAGAACTCTGTCTGAGCTAGTAATGCCCTGCATCACAACTCAATGGCATCTTTGCCTCCTATAAATTAAAATATAGCCCAAACAAACCCACAAAATCTTGATTCCTTGAAATCTATACCATTTATTTCATAGGGAAGGATTTCATTTTGCGGTCCACAGAGGAAACATCAAGAACTCTTCCTTTTCAACCCAGCAAAAACTTCACCAGTGCTCACTGCCCACAGAGAAGCTGTTACGCTAAGGGCTCCTATGGCAGTCCCACAGCCAACACTGCCTTGTCTCCCCTCACATCCACCTCACTGAAGGACAGGGTTGAGTTAAATTGCTTCCCAGAGTATTTTTTTTCTCTAGAGTATGAGCACTTCAAAGCCCACACAATTATTTTTTATTCGAACTTGAAGTTAGCACCAAAATTTCCCAAAAACATTTTGGTCGCAAATAGTTTTATCAGTAAATAAATTCATCAGGAATATCAAGAATGTAGGGCTGCTTTTTTTTTTTTTATTATTTTGCCAAGGGAAAAAATTAAAAAATAAAATGCTGTTGAAGCAGAATCCATTATGAACTGCAAGATAATACACAGTCCAAAAGTTACATCAGAGTATTCTCAGTCCTGCCAAATGCATCTTCACCGAAATTGTTTAGTGGGAAGAAGGTGATGTATCATGCCATTATTTGAAATGCACCAAATATTTCTGCAGTAGATCTTAGGTTTGCAACTGTAACAGTGAAAAATTACACACATATTGCCATCTCATGGATACTACAAACACTTGTTTAAAATTCCAAGAACGCCATCCCTAACAGAAAAATAAGCAGAATCCACAGCAAATAAAACGGTAAGGATTTACAACGTGAAAGCAGGAACTTCACATTTGAAAGAGTCCAAAAATCTGCCTCAGATTCTCTCGTAGTAGTTACTATTTTTATGACTTGGCTCAGACTTGCTTTAATCTCTTTATTTAGGGAGAAATTGCAAGCTTGCCAACTCTAGCAAATGTTAAGTACTTCAGTAAATTCCCCATCAATATAGGTCGTGCATTCGAGGGAACAAGAATGTGGTGAGTAAGTTCTGCTCCATCTCCTCCGAAGGGGATTTCAGAACGAGGCAGTGATGGGTGAGAGAGATAAACAACGTGGCTAAGCCCCTCTCTCTCAGCTCCATCCTCCTCTCCAGACATCTGTCCACACACTGTGCTGTGCCGTGATTGAGATGTTACGTGATGCAGCCAAGCCAGGCTGCCGTGATCCTACATCCCCTTTATCTGAGCAGGCAGGAGGGAGAGCACATGGATTGCCAAGGCTATTGCATCGTCACTCTCCCATTAAAGTTCAGCAACAGCACGCAGCGACTTGGAGCGAGTCAGCAAAACCACAGGCAAACCCGACAGATGTAAGGACACCTAAGCATGGAGGATGAATTCAGAAACAGCCCGTGCACGCTTTCCGGAGCATCCAAGCCAAATCGCCCAACCCCACCGAGTCCTGTCAAACCCTGAGTTTTGCTTTTAAAAAGAACTTGCCGGCCAACAAACCCAAACGCGGCTCGTTTCTCGGGCTGCGCTCGAACGCATCCCCCGTACCCAAACCAGCGGACGAACAAGTTTGGGCTCCGTTCCCGCACCTGCCCGGGCGGGACCCGCGGCCGTCCCCGCACGGGGGGCCGGGGCCGGCGGTCAGCGGGGAGCCCGGCGCCGGCAGAGGCGCTGAGCCCAGGGCGGCCGCCTGTCCCCGGGCTGCGGAGCCCCGGCCCTGCGGCTCCCCGCCCAGCGGGGTCCCCGGGCCGCCCCCGCAGCTCTGCGGGGACACGGCAGCGCCTGCCCCGGGCGGGAGCCGAGGGCACCGCGTCCCCGCCGCGGCGATGGAGGGGCAGGCGGCGCCGGCCCCCGCCGCCCGGAGCCGCCGCTGCGAGCCGGGGGAGGAGGAGGAGGAGAGAGGAGGAAGGGGGATGCAAGGGAAGAAGCCATTACCAGAGTTTTGTTCCCGTTCTTGCTGAGGGGGCCGCGGAAAACTCCCTTGATGTTGCGAAAGTGCCCGTTGCTGAGGTGCGCGGAGCTGATGACAATGTAGTAGCACTCCATGGGGCCGGGGCCGCCTCCTCAGGCCGGGCTCGGCGGGGCTGGGCGGGGAGCGCCGGGGCCGGCGGGGGCCGGGGGTGCGGCCCCTCAGGCGCGGCGCGGCCGCGGGAGGAGGGAGCGCGGCGGGGCGGCCGCGGCGGAGCCGAGCGAGCTGCCGCCGCCGCTGGCAGGCATAGTGCTATTATAGCGAGCAGCCTTGCCGGTCGGCTGCACTGAGCCAATGGCAGGGAGCCACTGGGCTGGTACCGAGCGCTGTCAGAGGAGGACATCTGTCACACGCCGCCTCCACCGCCACCCACCGCCCCACGCCCCGCTGCCCCCGCCGCGGACGGGCCGGCGGCAGGTAAAGGGGGACGGGCGGGGGGCAGAGAGCGCGGCCGGCACCCCAACCGCGGCCGGCCCCGCAGGTGGGGTGTGCCCTCCTTTTTCCGGGGGTGGGGACGACGACGAGCGCGATTCCTCTGGGATTTGGGGGGGGATGGAGGGTGGGCACGGAGAGATGCCCGGGGTGCGACGTCCCCAGCCCGATGCTCCCGCCCTCCCCCCTCCCTCCGAGCAGCCTCCGCGCCCTCCACCGCGCCCTTTTCTTCCTTGTTACAGGTCTCTCCGACACCCAACCCGCGGGCACCTCCACCTGCCTGGGGAGGAGCAGCCCCCCGGGCTCCATCGCCCGCCGCTCTCGGCTCCTCTGGCCCGTGACAGCGCCACTGGGGGGAAATCGGTCATTTCTCAGCCCCGCTCCGGGTTAAGCTCCATCCTGCCCTTTGCTGCCGCAGCCCATCCCATCCCCGCCGCATCCCGCCCGGCAAGCTGCAGGATCAGGAGCGGGCTGGCCAAACTTCTGGGTCACGGCGTGGGGAAGCGCTTGGGGCCGCATCCCCCATGCCCGGGGCGCTGCATCCCTCCTCCTCCTCCTCGGGGGCCCGCATCCCCCCCTGTCCCCCGCGGGTACTCACGGTTCTCCCGGCCCGGAGGCGGCTGTGGCCGCCCGGCCTCGCAGGGCTTGGGCGTCTGCAAGGAAAAGGACAACAGCCATGGTTTCTTGCAGGCTCTGGCGCAGGCTCTGCGATCCTCAGCCTCAACGCCCGTGTAATGCACTCGCTCAGTCCTACAAAGCCCCCAGGAAACTGGACTGAAAACCATCAGGTACATCAGCATGAGGTAGCTACGGCGTACCCCTGGCTCCTTCACCAGCATAAGTGTTCCTTTCTTTTTTTTGCAGCACATAAATCGGAGCTGGCTTCCAGGACCAGGATTTGTCACAGTCTAAGATGTGCACAAGAAAGATGCTTAAGTGTGGTTTGTTGTTTTGTTGGGGATTTTCCCCCCAATAAGATATGCAGCTGTCTGATGTGAGGTGTGAAAGAAACAAACACTCCTAGCTGGCTCATCTTCCAACATGCTTTACCTTTATTCTGGATTGTAAAAATCAAAATTGATGGGATGGATTTCCAGTGCCAAAAAGAGGGAACACCTTAGAAAAGAAGCCCAGAAACATGATGTAACATCTGAACATGTCCCTTAGTCAGCATTTACTGCTGGCAGCATAATAGCAGTGTCCTATCATCTTGTCCTCCAAAACAGATGAGCTGCTGCCAAAGGATTCAGGATGGGGACACATACAAACACTTCCCTGGCAGGAATTATTGTCTCAGGTGATTGCATCCTTGAGGAAGGAAGCCCCAGGTTTTGAGATGTGCCTCCTTCTGATAAACATCTTCTATCATTTCCTCCGTTCGTACACAGTGGTTAGTAAATTTTGACAGCTGTCACTCATTCCTTAGCATTTTCAGTACTTAGGAAGGAATTAGGGAAAGGGCAAAAGTGGAAAGTTTTGACAGCCAAGACACAGGTGAGAGATCAGAACTGGCTGCTTCTTGTTACAGCCAAAAAAAGAGTGTGATGATGTACACGCACAGCAACGCGATTTTTCTGGTTATGAGGATGTACGTGTACATCTAGAAATAACCAGCAAGTTCGTTGCCATGTGAAAATCAAGTCAATATTATAAATACCTGATAAATTTAACAACACGAGCGCACGCAAGGCCTGGTTCCCACTCCAGACAGGATCATGGGTGTGGTTCTCTCTCAAAAATGTCAGAAGTTCAGGTAGGATTGGGTAATAAAAAAGACATAAAATTATGCAAGAAATAAAATTAGGTGACTCTTTCCCGGGAATAAATATATTCCAACTTGGACTAGAAAAAAAATTTTTCCGCCTTGTAAATAGAACATTACTGATATGTGAGGACCTTTCTGCCTGGGAATGAAACTCCACACATCCACCATCTCAAAGAACTGGAATATTTTTTTTCTCTGAAATCCTTGCACTGGTGCATTGCTGACACATTTACTCACAGCTGCTGCAGCCATACCTGGGCTCTTTCAGAGCTGCCCTCTGGCCTTTCAGAGGTGTGCAGGCACTGCTTGCACACTCTTGTTAAAGAGTCCAAGGACTTGGGAACATCTTCTTGTAGCAACAGAGAAAAAAAATCTACTCCCACAGCTCAAGTTTCAAAGGTTCACTCTGCTTTGTACAAAACAGAAGTGGCCAACAGCATTAAAGGCTGCTATAGCTTCTGCTGATGACAATCACTGTCCTCCTCTATTAAGGGAGGGCGAAAAAAACAACGATTAAAACCCACTTGTTTCCTTTGAATGAACAAAGGAAAAGTAGTACTGAATAACACCTAATAAGCAAAATATATTTTTTTCTAGTCCTGCTTATTCTAGTTGGCTTTTTTTTTTTTCTTATCTCTGATATTTTGCTATCTTAACCCTTCACCTAAGTTTTCTTGCCTCATTCTATTATGATCACATAGGCTCAAGATGCTACTTCCTTCCCAAATCTTTTCTTTTTAACAAATTGCTAATTTCATCAGTCCCTGACCCTATGGCTCCTACCTACCATCAATCTTCCCTACTTCCATCTTTCTCCTGTTCTCCTGGATAAGTATCTGGGTTTCAGCTGTTTATATTGCTATTTATTCAAATGTCTGCTATATAATAATAGCCAGTGCTGCTTATTCACTCATTCTCTTATTCTTCCATTTGGGAACAAATAAAAGAATAAAATTCTCCTACATAAAACAGCAAATATCAATTCCAGAAACAGGCTGTGGATTTGACAGACTTTCTGGAAAGCTTGTGAACTAGAAGCCGGTGAACAAATGAAACTAATTCTTGTGCATTCTACTGTTTTTCTGCCTGTGAGAATACTCAATATTCTGCATTCTAATATTTAATAATATTCATTATTTAAGAAATAGTCCTGGCATAACCCAGGAAGTTTATTCACGAGTACAAACAATCCTCTTTTTGTTAACAGTTTTTAAAGCACAGTGCAGCATATGTATTACTAACATATCACGAGAAATAATTCATTCTTTCCTGAAACATGCCCATCAAGGATAGAAAGGAATATCTGTGCTCAAGTCACAATAAACTCAATTAAGTTCCCACAGCGATTCTTATTGAATTCAACAAAATTCACTTTATCCTAAGAATATTTCACTGTCAGTAATCTGCTGCCTGAGACACACCTTTTTGCCATCTCCTGCACCTTCAGTCTCCTTGTATTGTATTTCTTTTTTTTCTTTTCCCCCTTTCACTCAGCCTTGTATGTGTCTCCCTATTCCAGATGCCCATCCTCCTTGCATTAAGCAGAAGGAAAGCCAGGAGTATCCCACATCCCTTTTAAAGGCCATTATGGGGTAATGCACATTATACACTGCATTACAACTTCATTCATTCATTCATTCATCAGCTGTGGGGGTGGTGCAGCAGGAAAAAGAGGAAACTGGGATACTCTGGTAGCTCCCAGCACATCCCTCGTGGTGTGGGAAGAGTATCAGAGTGGGCTCCCTGTTCCAGCACTTGAGCTGGGTGGAGCCCTGGTGTCACAAAGCCAAGGAAAGGCAGAGAAGCTTTCAAGCCCTGCAGTCAAATTATGGGCTGCAGCCCCCAGAGTTATGTCACAGGAAGAGAGGGCTGTGAAGGCTTCAAAGATTTATTAAAACATACTCTATTTTCTTTCCTCTGCTCCTTCAGCCCTCCAGATCACATAATTTCCTACCACTTCTCTGTTCACAATAGTTCCGGGAAAAAGCTTGTCCAGCAAGGATTATCCCATTCCCCCTTTTCACATATCCATGTAGCACCTGTATCCAGCACCACATTCCTGTGCTCAGAAATGCAAACACTTTTCTGCCTCTGCTCTTCCCAGCCACCAATATTACCACTGTCTGCTTTAGGATACTGCTGGGAAAAAAACTGTGTCGTTACTGGATATAACACAGCATTCTCTGTATCTTGCCTTCTTAATGTTTCTGCTGCAGAATTTCCCTAGCAGCTCATGCACACTGCATCTTTTGATTTTCTTCCCTAATCCATTCCTAAGAAACAAACAAAAAAACAAAGAACCCCACTAAGCCAGAAAAATAAAAACTTTAAATAGAATTGCAAATGACACACTGAATATGAGGTGACACCAACAAGTACCTGTATTATACTAGTATTAAACAGCAGGATATTTTCACAGAGGCCAGGAAATACCTGATGGCCCAAGCCAAAACACCTGATGGCTGCACAAGCCACTCCTGACCATTTCAAACACTGAAAATGCAATTCACTGTGCTATGTTAAACATTGCCTTAGAAGCAAATCCTCTATCAAACAGAGTGTCTCTATGTGAAAAGCAAATGGAGCCAGTAACTGGAAAATGAATCCCCGAAAGAGTCTGTCATGGAATTGTAGCTTCTCAATATCCATTAAAAAAAAAGAAAAAAAATCCAGGTCAAACCCTAACAGAATAAATCCAAATAAATTACCAAAAATCATAAGAAAAAGAAAATTGGATTTTATCTCAGGGGCAATGCTCCCATCTCTAGTGGAAGGTGTACCTGCATGTGGCAGGAGTCTTTAGGTGTTTCTGTTTTTCAGATGCTCTTTTAGGTCCCTTCCAATCCAAACCACTCCATGGCTTTTCCCAACTGACTGCTATATAAAATCTTCAGTTTCACTTCTCTAGCAATCCAGCACAACAGTGCAAGCAACACTCGTTCAGTGACAACACCAAAAAACTCATTTAAAAATATGTACCCTTTCATAAATCAAAAAGCAAAAGCCAAAAGACCACAGAATGGGTATGATTCCACCAACTCACCAGCCAAGGCTCAATAAAATCCAGCAGGCAAGGTACATAACCAACATTACATCAAAGCAAACAACACATGAACACCGTAAACAATATCCTGAGAGATTTCAAGCAGCCATTCTGCATCTGGTACTTTTCTGGAGATGGAGTTCACTACACAATGAGCACCAAATTTTCCATTTTTACCAATTAAATTTTAAAAATTAATTTTCTCCAGTTAAAACTTGCCGTGTTAAAAAGTACAACATTTTTTACGGTAGTTAAGAAATGAAAAGCATTTAACAAAAATAAAGGAAGCATTAAGGAAAAACCTGATAAAAGGAAATTCACAAATAAATAGGAAAATTTTAAAATTTGAGATCTAGGATAGCAGATGATTTATGGCCATTTGCTACAAACAGATTATTTTCCCTGCCAACATCCACACAATTTTTTTCCAGAGTTAAAAAATCTGGAGTCTAAAAAAAAAATCAGAAATATTCCACAGTCAATTAGAGACTTCACATCAGTGAGCTTGGGCTCATTTACTGATACTTCTGTGGGAAGAAGTCCTGAAGTTCACACCAGGAGCTGGCATTAGCTCCAGACTTTTCCACTGGGTGGTGGTAATGAGATCAGGAAGTTCAGGAGAACCGGTGGCAGACTCAGAACACCAGAGTATTCACTCATTTATGTACTCATTCAATCATTGTGTCTCCCCCTCTCTACCCACCTACCTACCCTTTGTGAACGTGTGCCACACTGGAAATCCACTGTCACAGTAATGAAAGGATGAAGGGAACAGTCCCGAAATTTGACAGGGCTGGACTGTAAAATTAATCTTAACGCAGTTTGCTGCTTTAGCATTCAGTTCAACGACATCATTTTCTCGGTGTAAAAGCTGACGAGAGCTGAGGTGAGACAGATGACAGGTCAGAAAATAGCACTATTTATTCCTGAATGAGCAAGTATAAATTAGAGCCCCACTGGAGGGAAAAAACGCTCCAGAGATTCATACAGTAATACATTTCATCGAGCTCAGTATATGACGTGCTGTGATGGCTTCCTTTTCCATGTGATCTGTAATTGTCACAACAGAGAATGGAAATTAAACTTAAAATGTTGTGTTTACTTTCCCCAGCGTTACACATTTCAGCGAGATCCATTTTTCAAAATGGGAATGTTTGGCATAATCTGAAAATCAAAGCCCTTTACAATATTTATGGTTACGACCTCCCGGCTTAAAGCACCATAAATCACACCAGGCATTAACTGGTTCACTTTCACAGGGCACTAGTTGTAACAATACCAAAACACAGTACAGTGCTAAGCACATGCTGGGGAAGGATGTTTCTAATATTATATAGCATGATGCATTGCCATACTTTTAAAACCATACAGTTTTTATGAATTATTATTTAAATACTGATAGATATGTACAGCCCAAAAACAGCCTTTAAGTCCTTATTTTGGCCCTCCTGAGTGATGCTTGACACTATCAGCTTACTGTCTGAAAGGCCCTGTTTATTCATTAGAACAATTTCTCTTCTCTAATAACTAATGACTTCCCAATCTGTCTGCTGTAGCAAAAGAATATAATTACAACTTGGCATGTTAAAATACTACCAAAAGAATTTAATCCAACTTGCAAAATATTAATAAGTTATGTGCTTAATTAAAGATAACTATATCAAAATAGCTCAAGTACATTATAGATTACTAGCCTGGGAAAAAAAAATGGCAAGAAATAGAGTCAGTATTGCTCTAAAAATAGGGAGGAGTTCCAAAGCCCAGTGTATCTGGTTTGGCATTGGGACAATTAAAAAACGTCTGTATAATTCATTTAATCAAGTAAGAACTTACTCATTGCCCCAAGCTGTATAAATCATACCAAGTTTTTACCAAATACACGTTTCCTTGAGTATCTGTGAGACCTGTGTGATCAGAAGACAAAATACTATTCACAGTAATATCAAGACAACTGCCATGGGTCAGCTACAAATCTGCGTCCAAACACCAACATGAGCAGTTGTTTCTTCATCCAGTTTTTGAGGTGCCTTGGAGCTTTGTTACTCTTGTATTGCTGAGCCCTGAATTAACAATCCTTCTTGTCTACATGATGGGGGAATGAAGTGTCAAAGCTATTAATGACTGCACGCTATTTTAATTAAAATAATGAGCACCCTGACATCATTTATTTATTATTAGAGTGAAAAAAGTTAGTTCCATGCTTTTTCTACTCTACAGCTGCATTCACATGGCCTTTTGGATCAAGAATTCCTTGCGATAGTTACATGGGAAGCGTCATCAAAGATAAACCTTCTCCAGTTTCAAAAGACTGTTTTTCACTTCCTTCTTTGCATAATCATGATACAGTGTATGCATGCATAGATATACATATATATATATATATGTTTAAGATAGTTAGGAGCTTAATTTTCTACTTTCCTTATTGCTCTGTACACTCCAGTGTCACATGACATACTTCTGTAACTGCATATTACCTTTTCTCCACACAAACCTGAATTTAATACAAGATATCTGTTATCTAGACCTACACTCATAATAAAACATCTTTGCTTTTACAGAATTTCATCGCCAACATCTCCTAAATCTATTAAATTGCCCTTGAACTAACCTTAACATCAGCATTCCCACTAGAAGCAGTGACCCTAATGCATTCTAAATGCTTGAAGTTAAGAGGAAAAGAAAGTATAAAATGTTTTAAAAGTCAAACCACAACTGAACTATTCCCTGGGAACCCATGTGCTGCAGTCTTTACAGGAAAATGCATTTACTGTAAAAAACAAAACAAAACAAACCAGCCAAACCAAAAAAACATGCAGAAAGAAAAGAAAATCTGTACTTAAATTCTCACCACTCTGGAAGAAATATTATGTTTAAATTTGCTAATCTTGAGTTAGTTTCAAACTAAGAAAAAAAAAAAATCTCAACAAAACAACAACCAAACAACCCATGCCCTAAACCAACAAAAATACCTCCATCCTACTTGTTTTGAAGCCCATCTTGGAATTTGTTCCTTGTATTTATTAAGCCTGGTAGACTCAGACACTGCCAGGATAGTCCTCACTCCCTCGTCATGCCTTAATTTAAATGTCTTTGCTGCTACCCTTTCATCAGGTGCAAATCACCCTCAATTATTTGACCTAACACTGAAATAAAATGATCTTCAAGCTTTTCTCTCCCTTTTTTTATAAATAATCATGCTTTACTGCAAGACACTGAAGTCTCTGCTGGTAAAGCTTTATTGTCATTACTTTAACGCTTGAGTATAAATTGATTCCTTGAGCTTCCTAGTTATTTTTGTACATCTTCTCTAAATTCCCTCTGCTCACTTTCCTGAGTGAATAATTCTCTTATAAAAGTGCATTTGTATCCAAATGACCATAAGTGTAATCTACTTGCAGGCAGATTATATTTAAAGATTAACCCCCTTAAAGACAGCAATTTAAGTTTTTTGATTGGATATCCATCTCTATTATGTCCTCCATGTTATTATCAGAAAGCAAAACATGGATTAGTTTTGGAATAACACTCTAAAGGTTGAAAAGTAGGAGCTGTAACAAAAAATGGTCTCACTGAGGGTCTTTGAGAATATTAAAAAATAACATTCAGGGAGCGCCACTGCAAAATGAGACTGAATATAAGGATGCAGGGGACACAACTACCTCTGTGCTGCTGCTCCTCCATCCTTCTGGCTTTTTGCTGGTGGAGGTTCTCTGGTGTGGGCTGACACTGGCACTCCAGGCTGCCCTTGCACTCTCTCCTCATGGCTGCCAGCCCATCCTGTTTTTTACAGGGACCACAGACCCTTGACTCCCACAGATTGCTCTTCTCATTGCTTAAATTCCAGCACAGCCAATCCTCTGACTCTAACTGACGCTTCACTTTGCAAAATATGTTTTCTTACCATTTCTCATCTGCAGTCTGCTCACCCTTCACATGAGGAACTAACAAGAAAGCCAAGAGAAACCCAAATACTATTTGTATTAATTTATTAGCAGGAAGCCAATTTTTGCTCAATATCGCAACCGTGTATTTTGGGTTTAACAGAACATTCCTCAAACTGAAGGCCAGCAGAGCAGTAAGTGGATTTTGGACAAAGCATTTTGTGCCCTCGTGAAAACAGCAGCAGGAAACAAACTCCAGTGGTCAAAATTGGATCATAAAGATGAAAAACCATATGTGTTTCTGGTCTTTAAATTGCTACTCTACAGAGTGATAAGAGACGTCATATAGAACCTTATCAGGATTTAATTTTCTAACAGAAATGAGAAAGGAATGTGCAAAGCCCCTCTTACATGATCTAGCATTAGATTGCAGGACATGATAAAAATATCTTAACAGGCGTATACCTAAGGAAGATAACATTCCATCTCTTCTTCTTGAAGATGCTTTCTATATACAAATTCTTTTAAAAATAGCATATTTCTGGTTTGCTGTGCACAACTATCTTCTTCAGGAAATGTTTTCTGGCAAAAAACCTCCTCACAGTTTCTGTATCTTTTCAGTGCTTCTGTAACAATACCTTGTAAACTGCTCTTGGTATATGAGGTTTATGAATGAAACCTGTCAAAGTACACGTACTACAAAAAACGAGGGCTAAATTTCTTTGAAATTTAATTCCTGGCTGTGGTCTGTGTCCTAAAGGTTCTGTACTAAAGCCACTACCACTGTGTGAGAAACCTGGTTTGTAAGTATTTGTATTTTGCACGTACATCTTTGCCATGTCATTCCGCATCCCCTTACTGACTCTTGCATCCTAAATATACTTACTAAATCCCCCACGTTCTATTCTATTTCTAGTCTCTAGCAACTACAATGTTATTTCCAGATAAATTTCCAAAGGGTTGCTCGCAGTGTGCAACGCTGCCCTTTTGATCAAGAAATTGAGTACATTTTAACACAAATTTTGTACTTTTCACACCGTGATATATTTACTGCAGGGGACACTAGGAAGAGCGTTTACAAACACGTTCAGCATCCGTGCAGGGCAGCAGAGGAGACAAGCAGTGCTCTGGATTCGGGAGTACTTGCTCTGCTGGGTAGTGGGCAGCATTTTAAGACAATTGACCATAGGAAACGAGGGCTCCCTTCCTCAGCTTCATCTTTTTTCTGCTCTGCAGGCTTTGCACCTTCTCCTCCTTGTATTTCTAACCTAATCTAATTCTTACAACCGAAAATACCTGTCACAACAGTAAGAACAGAATTATTTGCTACTGTGGCTATGCTATACCATGACACGTGCTGCTTTCATTTTCCAGCACTACAAGTGCCATTGAAAGGAGTAGTTTTCCACAGCCATCTTGGATTTTTTGTTAGAAAAATTTAAAAAGGGTAATTATTAATAAAACACACTGACATATATATCCCAGAAGAGACTAAAACTGTGGCCATCCTACCTCATTTTAATAATTTCTGAGTCCTATCCTCCATGCTTTAACAAAACAAAACAAAACAGCTCGCAGAAAGCATTTATAGTAGACATTTATGACACTGCTTCCTAGAAAAATCTTGGAGAAGGGTTTGGCTCTTCCTTCCCCGCTCTCCACATCCCTTGGGATGATGAAGCAGATAGGATTTCCCACACTTATCTCCAGTACGTCTCCTGCGTCAGGCTGTTCTGTGACTCTGCAAAGCACACTGCACATCTTGGGGCTGTGCCAAGCCTGCCTGGGAAGCCAGGCTTCCAACCAGCTCCTCATGCCACAACCAAAATCACCCCACTCTACAGAAAACGCACTGCTGACTACACTCTAAAATCCATTTTGGCGTGAAAAAGCTTCAGATAAGTAAAAAATTTTAGCAAAATCTGACCTTTCCTTGGACATACTTCAAGACGTACTGCAATATTATGTTCCCATTATAGAAACACCCCAAGTGAATAAGCAGATATTTAAATCTTACAGATACCACCCTAAGGAAAAAAAAAATTAGTTCAATATAAGTGGCGTGATTACCTAATGGGCATAGCAAAATGTTAGGAAAGTGAAGTGTTTGGATAAAACAGCAACGATTAATTTTTCATTTAATTTTTTTTTCTCGAATATAACATGCTTCTGGAGACCATACTTAGTGAACATACTCGTGGTTCCAGGCCCACACAGTATTTTAATTCCATAAGGTGTGTGGGAGGTTTTTTAAATCCACATAATTTTGTGTTATTTTCTTTTTACATGTTAAGTTATTATCATCAGATGGAGGGGAAATTAAACATTCTGAATGTGTTAAAAGCCTTGGTCTTCTTGACTCCTATTACCGACTGCTAACTATTGCTAAACTCATCCATTTTTGGAACATGAACAACCTTGATAACATCAGATGAAGACAAAATAAAAATAGAGCTTTGGCAAATCCTGTGAATTGAATTCCGGTATCTCGGAACACCGTGTAAAGCTCTCGATTGGCTTTGCAAATGCAACTCACTATATTAATACTGAAGCTAACTCATTTCCTAACTTTGCTAAGAGCAGCCAGAACTATAGTCATGCTGGAATAGTGAGGAACTAAATAAAATCTGGGCTATGAATATAGATGTGATTTGTTTTTTCCTGGGAAAGGTTTTGGGGAAAAATCTTTTCAGAAAAGGTTTTGGGAAAAAAACCTTTACATCTAGTTGTCCTTTCCCTTGGGGCAAGTTATATATGTTTTTTCCTCCTTTATCTGAGAATGGATCATAAAAGCCATCTTTATCATGACCTTAATTATTCAGCTTTTAAGATGACCAGAATTAAAAAGCATTTCTTTCTCTGCACAGTGCTTATTTTGACATACGGTCCTGTACAGAGCACTCGGATTTCATCACTGCTCAGACACACAGTAATAAAGATGATTAACGAGCAGCAAGCCCAGTTTTTGCTTGTCTGGGTCATGTTTACATGACAGGGCCGTGCATCTGATGCCTGGGGAAGAGGTCCCTGGAGCACAGCCCTACACAGCAGGGGGAATTCTGGGCTCTTCAGTAGGACAGCCCTGTCCTCACCCACACATCTCTGCAGTACGTGCTGATACATACAAGGTGGCACCCCCCTGGTTTTTACAACCCCTCCAGCGGTTTTCAGAGCAAACACACTCTGAATTCAGATACACACATTCAGCAGGACGAGGAGTAGGGCGCCTGTCACCGTCACATCACGAACACAAGGTCACAAAACCCCACAAGGACAACCGGCTCAGCCTGAGCACCCTCTGCTCCAGCAGCTCCCATCTTCAATGCCTGCAACTCTCACCTTGACACCTTCCTCTGTCTCCAACACACTGAGGAACCTTCTGCCAGCCCACAGGCTCAAAGGGATGCTCTGACGAGGCAAGAACATGGAAGTCCTACAGAATCACTCCCAGGTGCCATGTCACAGGAGCAATCTCATGACAAAGCAGTTTATTACATATGCAAGATCTATATACAACCACTTTTCCCCATTTCACGGGTGAGGAGTTGCCTATGGGCAACTTTTGCCAGGAGTTTTTGGCAAGAGTTGCCAGCAAACCAACTGGGAAGGTTGCAGGAGGGTGCTCGTGTTCCCAACCCTTGCTGGGTGGTGGGAGAACTCTTTAAGAGTTAAGATTCTAGCTAAGGAACAGAAGCAATTTAAATTGATTAGGATTTAAGTTAGAAGAGTAGACATGAAGTAAAAGAATTAGTAATTATTAGATGCTTAACCTAGAGCTCAGGCAATATATTACTTGCTCATTTTAGTTGTGTTTGCAGAAGAAAACAAGATAGATGAACCACTGGGATAAAGGAGAAGCCATGGCTACACCTGGACACAGAAACTAACTGGAACCAGGCAGGAGAGCTTGGACTCTGCCCAAGAGGTCACGTAGCCTGCCAAGAAGGTGAAGGTAAAATGTTCACTGTGAGGAAGGCATCCCTGACTTCATCCTTCAAGGCCATGTCAAAAACCACCAACCCAATTTGAGAGAAGAATTGCACTGGCATAAAGGACTTTAGGCTCATCTTAATACAAAGCAAGAGTAGGAGGTGCCAGGATTATGTATAAGAGTTTTTGAGTAATTGAATGAATGTGCAAGACTTTTATAGATAAATAAAGGGCTAGAGCTTTGTGATTTTTGCACACATCTTTGAGAGAATACTCCCCATGTTGCCCAGCAGCTGAAGAAACATATTCTAACTTTAACTAGTTAGAGAGTCCTTTGTCCATGATTTTATCAATTTTATCTGTTTCAAAGCAACAGCCCTGGGAGGACTCATGCTGGGACAGTGCCAAGGCTGCAGCCAGCAAACAGCACAAGCGTTTCCATCACACAGCCAAGGTGGTCTGTGCTGCTCCTCAGGGCCCAGCTGAAAAGCTACCCCTCACATTCCTGGGCTGCCCTGGGGCCCCAGCTGGCCCTTCCATGGCTGCCATAGCCTGACAGTGAGCACACAACATCTCAGCCCAAAAAAGCTCCTCAGCTGCCTCCTGACACATAAACAGCGACCATCAGAAACACCAGTGACATCAGGGAGAGGCAGATGTAGATTTATATGTAAAGAAGGTAATTTATGCTCATGGGCGTACAATAAGAACAATTCCAGTATATATTATGTAAAATTTTTGGCTTTCCAAAATCCTATCAGCTTTAGAAAATCACATACAGTTTAGGTGCTTTACTAATAGCTTTTATTTGTGGAGCACTGTATAAGTCTCTTTGCTACAAGGTGAGAAAAGATAATAGATAATTTTTAAAAGCACGGAATACTTTAAGAACCACCAAATACCCTGAATTAATTCAATTTTAGATTAAAAAATAAAGCCTCAAATGTCAGGTGATCTCACAGTAGTCATAAATATCTGAAAGCTGTGTTATTATTTAATGCCTTCCTCTGTTCATAAGCCTCTTAGAACAGAAGCACATTCTCCAGAGATCACTGGCTTGCTGTGTACCTAAAGAAATTAAGCTACAGTTCAATTATGGTAAATATATTTCATTTTCCCCCCAGAATGGTCAGGTGAAAGGGCTTAAGTTCAAATGGAAATTAGATTAACAAGAATAAGAAAGTTATTTAACCCATAACTCATATAGTGTAGTCCTTATGCAGCTTTGCAAGAGCAGTCACAACCAGTGTAGAAAACAAAGCACATAGAGCATATACCTCAAGTTTTGTTATGGATTTTAAATCCATTTTAACATCCTATCAGTGATCAATCATCCACCATTTGGTAACCATGTGTTCTCTCAAGTTCTTTAAATAATATTTAAAACTTAATGTAAGCAACATGCAGCATTTACTGATGTCCATCAGTATCCTATATCCAAACCACCCAAACCATGATACAACTCTGCAACAGAAGAAGTCTTTCCACTGAAAAACTTACAGTGCTTTGGCTACAGCCTTTACTTTCCCTCTGCCAAATTAGTTTCACCATAATTTTAATGAAGTTTCCAGATAGGTATGGTCCTGCTGTTTTGGGTCATTTTATCCTATAAGGCCTAGCAGAAACCAATTTTTTCCTAATTTCTTTTAAAGCTCCACAACATGCTGAATATTACACAAGGGATAGTTTTGCTGTTGCTGGTTTTGCCTTCAACAACATTGCAGTTTAGTGATCCATAAAAATGATGAGGCCACACTTCTGGAAAGGACACTCACATCCTTAAATGCACACCACTGAGGGGCCCTGTTGAAGCCAGTGGGCACGGATCTACACCAACTGAGGAAAGCAAGCCTTAAAACCTCTACAAGGGGTTTGTTGAAACCAAGATAAATGAGTGCAAATCTGTTGATAATAAGCAGAATCAGAAACTGAAGATCTGGATGGCTTTGCTGACTGATTTAAAATCAAGACCAAACCAGAGGTTGTCTAGGAACAAAGCTACCTGCTTCACAGACAGAGCACGGTGCATCAGAAAGCAATTAAATCAGAGGCCTCAGCATCTGTTTTTGTTTCAATTGCAGTCAGTACCAGCCATTGACCAGTAACAGCATTTAAATAGCAAGCAAACAGTGTCACTGTTGGGCAAGGAAAGTGAACCAGCAAAGATTAGGAAATACACTGCTGTAGGAAGACAGCTAAGCCCAGGCATCAGTTATTTAGGGATTCAGTCGTGCCTGCTGCCCACAACAACAATAACAACTCTCCCTGCTGTATTTTCAGAAATGAGCTTTCTGCCAACAGTAATGCAGCAGCTGCAAACTCCACTAAAGATTTCAGCTTAATCACTAGAGGATTCCTCCAAGCCCTGAAAGGCACTGACCTCACAAGGACTGACTCGTGCCTCTGAAACAGGGTGTGCAGCATCCTCACTTCTCTCTGACCCAGAGCCTTCAGATGCAGAAACCTTCATTCAAGCTCTTTATATGCTCACAAGCACCACCTCTGCTAATTCCATCTCCTTCCAGCTTGGATATTCCTGTAGGCCACACAGAGCATCATAAAATTCCTCACTGTTTGTAAGAATTCTTACTGGCATCCTACAAACCCACAAAAAGCCTCTGGCTCCAGCACGTGGCAACACATTTGTTGCCTCATCCTGCTCTTGGATGAGGAGCCTTTATTGTTCAGCTGAGAAACATAGATACACACATATATATATTCTATCCATATATGACAAATATACAGATATCTGTAATTATTGCATCACTTTCACCTCCAGGGAATGCATAAAATATTACCACTTTTATAATGTATTGCTGGATTGCAATGTGTAATCTCATAAAGGATCTTACTATGATGATCCTACTAGTAAGTTATAGACGAGAGACTCTGGGGCACACAAAAACATAGTCAAGCTCTTATGGGTGAGCTCTTGTTTTACACCACACAATAGATCCAAAACAAGGCAGGAAAAGGGCAAAAACCCTTTTAATTGGCACAGGGATCAGCTGCTGCTCAAGGAACTCCCTGCTCATGCTGGTAATTTCCTCTGCCATGTTCCCTGTGATTGATTTTCACAAGTAGGAGTAAAACAGAATCATGCAAGCTGGGACACTGCCTAGAAAACAAATCTTGGAGTTCACCTGACAAAATGAGTCAAACAGCAACATCATCAGGACCAAGATATGGCTTAGGCCGCCTTGCCAAAGAGCAGGAGAATCTACTCAGGAACCTCACTCTTAAAGAAAAGCAGTTACTGCTGACAAAATGTGTTTTAAATGGCAAATAGTGCCAGGCTGGGAGTGCTGGTACAGTCTAATGACATAAGTTAATGCTGTATCAACTTAAACCCCATAAGGCTCTGGAACAATAGACCTGAGTGACAGAAAAGTCTTCTTTGTGCACTGTTGAAATCAAATGAAAGGGAACAGGAAAGGCAAATAGGTTACAAACACATCTGAAAGGAAATTTAATGGATGGAATTCACTGTTCCTTTTCCTTTCACCACTTCCTAGCAGTTTATTGTTCACATCTTGCTCAGGGCTACCTTTTGCCTATTCATAAATGGTCCCTGGTCCCTCTGAACAAGTTGTTTCTAGCTACCACTTCCCTGTACTTTGTTATATTAAAAACGAGCCTTCTTAGTTATCACAAGGCTACTTTCCATTTAAAACTAAACTGGCTGGCTAGTCAGTACTTAGCAGCAGCAGAACGACTGTAAAGAGGAAGGTGTTGTCCCAAATTCTGTGGTCCACTCTTAGTTTTTACTGAACAGTGGTAACTTGCATTGCTCTCCTTTCATGGTACCTAGAAATAAAGAGAGCCCCTCCAAGATCATCTCCTGATGTTCAAGTAGAGAAAGTTTGCTAATAGTAAAGAGTTAGACTTAATGGAGAATGGATGAACAACATCCCAGCAGGCATCTAAACACGACACTTCACTCACAGCTCAGTGTTATTGCAATAATTGCCATTACAGTAAGACTTATAAATGTATTCACAAGTAAACATGTTCCAGACAATTGCAATACATGGTGCTGTTGGGGTAACACAATATAAAAATAAAGCTAAAAATCAAAGCCAATTTGCCAAGTACCTAAAAAGTCATACAACGCTAATGCCGAAATAAACAATGCCATTATGTCCTATTAATGTAATTCTCCTTCTCGCTTCCTTTGGACATACAAACCTATTTTCCAATCTCACAGCATCTCTGTTTTCATCCCTTGCTGGTCCACACATTGCAAAAGAGTGCACACTTCTCACTTGTGCACACTAATTCTTCCTCACGATGCTTTTATGAAAGAGCTTTTTAAGGGTACAAAAGAGATAGCCAGAGGGGCAAATGTCTCTGCACCAATTTCCTACACTCTGGATGGAATTCCTGCAGGAGAGAATGTACTCTCTCTTCCTAGAATTGAGAAATGCCATCTGATGGAAAGCATGAGAAACAGGAAGTGTGGGGAGGTGTTAAATGCTTTTTTGATTTTGTTCCATATCCAGGTGAATACTTCAAAATATGGCAGCTGTAAAAGCCAAGGCTATGCAATTTTTCCAGACAATTAATTTTCAAATCTGCTTTCATTCTACTCCAGAAAGAATGAAAATTTCACCAAAAAAATCACACGCATCCAGAACGAATGATCCAAAGTTACAAGTAGGGTATAGAGTCAGATGATGTGCCTTTTTATGAGAATTAATGTCACAAAATGGAACTAGAGAAGCAATGCAAGCCACAATTTCTGACTAGTAAACCTTCAACTCAAATCTTCCTCCTCCTTTCAACATAAAAAGAGCTAGTGAAATAAGGAGCTCTTTTACTCACAGATTTTCAGCCTGTCTCTCAAACAGGGAAACCTGAACGGCACCAAAATGTGGTTTAAGAGGTCCGGAATACAGAAAGCTGCTATGAAGGTCCATAAACATGAATCCCTGTATAGTGTTCCTGGAATCAGCTAGTGGATTGGCTCAGTGTGTGCAGCTTTTTGGCTGGGATAGGCTGGATATCCTAGCAAGGATACCCAGAGGCCAGATTGGCAGGCTGAGCCTAAACTCCTTAACCCGTGTTCCCTCAGGCCCACAGAGCAGACAAGTTCCTACTGACTGACAGGCAGGTGAATGAGAAACATGCTTTTCTACTTGTGGGATGATATATTTCAGTATAGCTGCTCTCTGTCTTTTTATCTCCGTTTTCTCCATGTGATCAGGGCTCTTTGCTAATACAGGCACCCTCTCTTTGACTTCCAATAGAATAATGTTCAGTAATAACCTACAAAGGAAGGCTTTACATCGTGATCGCTTTGACTGCACAATCTCTAACATCAGAAGTTACAACAATTTCCTCTTCCCATTCCCTTTCTTCTTACTACAGAAGTTCAAATTTACATGCTTTACAAAGACAGATTCACCTGCAGGATTACCAGGGAGGAAATCCTCAGGAGAGAGTTTTCTCCAACATCTGAGACTTGCTATTGCCCAGCCTCTGTGAGATCTCATTTCTGCTGCTGTCACATCATACAAGAAGCATCCCTTTATTTTTTCACTCTCTGCTTGCCCAAAGAAGACTTCAAGTAATGCAGATGCCCACAGTAACCCAAGACCTTAAATCCATGTTTATGCCAGGCTGATATCACTGCCAAGCTGCAAAGCATGAAAAGATCCAACTCAAATGGAGAGTATGGAGGTCTTTAGTGATGACCAACAGCTTCTGTATTTTATTTGCATCAAAAGTACAATGCTGTCTATGTTTCATGTTGAACATGAAAGTTTTTCCTTCCACTCAGGGAATGGATCACAGCAAATCATCTGTAAAGCTCTACAGCCAGCAGATGCAAATGTGCTTTTCTCTCCCATTGAGCTGTATCTGAGGACCATGAAAGCACAACCTGCTCTCCCCATCTCCCACAAATCTTGAAAATAAAGCAGTACCAGCTGCTTCAGAACAAATACCAACAGCACTCATTTTCCCTTAGACAAATATAACTTCTACACCACTTATAATGTTTGCCCACTTTTTTTACCCTATAGTCATCCCTCTGCACAAAAAGACTCTCAAATGGGATAGGGGTGATGTAGGAGGGAAGAAGCATCCATCACCACTTGCCAGGGATAAGGCACTAAGGAGAAGAGACTCAGGTTTATGACAGCATCATAAAGGTAGCTACGCTTAGGTTAAAGAAAATAACCCCAACCAGCCACAGAAGTCCCTTCTCAGAGCAGATTCTCTCCATCTTGAGGGTTTGGTCTACCCCCTAGGCTCACACACACCCTCAGAAGACAAAGTTTTCCCCTTCTGTCACTGCTTTCTGGACTGAAGTCAGCCCCATCCCAACAGCTCCCCACAGCCACTCTGGCTCCGGGACAGGCACTTGGCATCACATCCTGCAACTCTTAGCACATCCTGAGAATAAAAGGGGAAGAATGAATCAGCTGTTTTAGAGTTATAGCATATCTTGGCCATTAACTGGCAAAAAACTACAGGAGACAGTGCTGATTAATGTATTCCTCTTCTTCCTGCTTCTCAGTTAAGCTTGTAAAGGCTTGTCTGTCAATTCCTGTTCTTCCCAGCATCCACGGGGCTTCCTATGATATAATTATCAAAATAAATTCAAAAAAATGTTTTCTTTCTCTTCAACATCAACTATATTTGAAGAGGACATTTCAGCTCAGGGAAGAGGGAAAATAGCAATAAATCTGGAACAGCAAGGAGAGCAAATAACTGCATTCTCATAAGCACTCTGAGTTTTATTTGCCACACTAAGGATGAGATCAAGTTGTACCACAGGTATTCAAAGCAGCTCGAAAAAAAAGGGGGAGCAAAATATTTCTTCTCTTTCTCTCAAAAAGACAAAAGGTGCCTCTAATTTTAGGGGATTGAAGGGGATTGCAGCATGACTGCTGTTTGCCCAGTCCCAACTTTAAAACGGAAAGCACTGAAATACCCATTTATTTCCCTTCCAGCTGCATCACCTGGGAGCTGGAAGCGTGTTACACGCTGTGATCTCTCCTTGTTTTCTTCCAGGCTGGTGGCAGAGGGGATTAGGCTCTGAGCTCCACTGGCTCCAAGTGTGTCATTAGGATGACTCATACTGAAGAGGAATTGTGGTTTTTGGTGACTCACATGATGGCTAGTTTGGAGCTTAAGCCCTGTGTTCAATCCTTAGCTTGCAATCCCCTCAATAATCTTTTAATATAGAATTTAGTTCATATACAGGCCAGCAGAGCTCCCTTCACTAAAATTAATTGGAAATGGATTGTGAAAAGCCACTCACATTAATCACCATGAACAGTAAAAAGGAAGTATACTTCTTGGGGTGATGTGGTGGGGTTTTTTTCCATTTTATCTTTCCCAAGCATACCAGAAGGCCTGCTAACCAGTCAGCACAGTGCTGTCAGAACCAGCAAAAGCTTTTCAGAAATCTTTGTGAGCACACAGCATCCCTGCATCACCAGAGGTAACAAACAGCCTTTCAATGCAACATACCCACTCATCCCCCAGCCCCACCTTTCTCTGTCCTGGAGATGGAGCCAGATGGCTTCAAAAATGTGTGGAATATGACATTTTAATTATAGATCACCTGCAGTTAGACCAGAAGAGGCCTCTGTGAAGAGTAAGGGAGAACAATTAAAGAAAAAAAGGATAGGCTGGTTTCTAATTTTCTGTCTCCTCAGATGGCACGGGGGAAACAGGAGCAGGAACAGACCGGATGACAGGCCAATTAAAGTTGTTCTTCTGGCCTGGGTGATGCTGGCACCAAGCCCGGATCTCATTCTCCTGGCATCTCCTTTGTGTCCTATGGCATCTTCCATCTGAGGAAAAAGCATCTCCTGCAGCCCCACTGAGCCAGCTCAGGGCTCCAGCTGGCTCTCATGTTCTGAAGTTTTGGCATTTGCTTCAGCAACTTGCTGGTCTCCACCACAACCAAGGAAATGATTTTGGCGCAGAGGAAGTGGCTTGAAAAGTGTGTGCCATGGCTGATCCAGAAATGATCCCTGACCAGCACCAGCAGGGCTGGTAAGATTTTTTAGGTTTTTTTTGAGCATCCCATGGCCACAGCTGACCTTACAAGAGCAACTGCCCCTTTCCAGGGGCTGTGAGATGACATCAGATGACATTTGTTCGAGCTTTGCAATAGGTCTTTGCTGTCCAGTTTTTGTTCAGGTGGAATTGTCTTAGCCCTCCAATCCATACATTTTCTGATGTTAGCAGTAAACGCTTTCATTCTTTGCCTGACAGTTATTTCAGCTCTGAATTGTCCCCGATCAGTCGGCTTAATTCCATCAATAACAACACAATAAAGGGGCTTTAATCTTGCAGTAATGGCTACTAATGGCAGCTTACTCTGGAGTAGCCTTTAATTAAAGCAATTCAGGCTCAGCTCTGGTCACAGCCGAGTGCTAGCCTCACTACAGAGGTGTTCTGCTCGAGATGCTGTAGCCCAGGCTCCTGGAGCAAGCCATGCAAGCAGAAATTGTATTTGTGGGCTGAAGTGGGAAACTACTCCCAAAGGTGTCTGAAGCATTTCTTTAGCCCTCAGCAGCAAATGTGCTCCACAGTTGTGGTTCTTTTATATAGATGGCTCGGTTTAAACAAATCATTAATGGTTTGGATTATTTTTTCAGTGAAGTTCGGGGATCGGCAAACAAAACAGAGAACTATCACAGATACCAGTCCAGATTTAGACAGTTCAACACTACAAAATGCTCCACAGTTGTGGTTCTTTTATATAGATGGCTTGGTTTAAACAAATCATTAATGGTTTGGATTATTTTTTCAGTGAAGTTTGGGGATCAGCAAACAAAACAGAGAACTATCACAGATACCAGTCCAGATTTAAGAGACTTCAACACTACAAAATGCCACTGCTCCCTGAACATTTCCCAGATTTCACTCATTCCTTAAAAGAGAGAGTGTTTTCCAACAGGTCTGATTTTCAGTCAGACTCGAGAATTTAATATTTCCCTGGTTTTTGTCCATTTCTCAAGAGTTTTCCATGCAACAATGTCACAGTTTATCACTGTGCTCTTTTAAGGTCCAAGGATTTTTTTGCTCTCTCATCTCCAAAGTGATTAATTTCTCTTTTTCTGTTAGAAAAATTAATTTTTCTTTTTCACACTCTTCAATGAGTATGACACAGAGAATGAGGATTGCAGGTTGCCCTGGTGGTCTGGGCAGCCTTCAGCAGCCCAAAGAAGGAATTGCTCTGCAGCACCTCGAGCACTCCCAGGACAGATGTTCCACCAACCTGGGAGGAGACAGATGCTGCCATTTTAATCCCTTTCTTCCATAAATGGGCCTTGTCACTAAATCAAGGAAGAAAACAAGGACTGGTACAATGCAAAAAGATGAAAAGGCGTGGAGTATTTTGAGGAATGCCATTGACAATTAAAGGGGTGTTGCTGCAGATGTAAAATCTCTGGTTGAAGTAAAACTACAGATGATACAGAGAAAATCCTTAAAGCTTTCCTTGAAGATGCATGCACCAAAAATTTCTCCACTGATGCCACACTTAAACCAATCTCAGCTTAAGTGATCAGACTGTAGAACATTCAACAATTAACTTCTCTGATGCATTTCCTAGCCAGAGAAATGCAAGGCTGAGCTGTAATAGCAGCAATCACATTTTCTAACTGATAATTGAATTAATTACTGTAGACATTTAAATTTCATAGCATAAGATAAGCACAGAAATGTTAACATCCAGATATTTCTATCACCAAAGGCAAGTGCTAATTTTTTCAAGTCAATATTCCCATGGCAACTTTGTTACTGCCAACAAGGAATATGAGACAATGACACACATCAAGTGTGTAAGATAAGAGGAGAAAAAAGGAATATCTAAATGACTGCAACTTTTTAATTCAGAGAACACCAGAAAATAACAGAGAGACCCTTACAGTGATGAAAACGTGTGCTGTGTACGCCTTTGCATCCACTGATATACTCTGGAAAAGGTTACTCAGAGGTTATGAAATAATCCCTTCTATTAGATTTCTGAATTGGAGAAGACAGACACCTCTCTGGAATGGTCTAGGAGCAGGGTAATCTCACTTGACACCAGCACACGGGCGAGACAATGCATCTTCTCAATTTTAGGACGTGAAATTACTTGCACCTCTTGCCCTCTTGCTATTCCCTCTGACAGAGCCCTGCCTCTAGACTCAAAAATGGAAAACTAAAATCAGGAGTAGCTCGATGCATTACACAACCTTCTTCTCAAATTGCAAGAACATTTCAGGAAATTTCAGAAACTGTATTATTCATGTGTATTTTCAGAATTTTTCTTTTGGTCTAGTGTTTATCTTTCTCCCAGTTTTCTACTCCATGACACTGCCAACAGTCAGTGACTTCCTTCTGTGTTAGCAAAAGCCTTCTGATCATCTGTCTGATAACCAAATTGCCCCACATGTCTACAAAACCATTTTCCTAGAGACTCAAACATAATTATTGCATGCTATAAACTCGAGATACCTCAGCAACAAATTTGGTAAATCAATTAACTACCTGGAGATAGATGCATATATCTACTTTAAACATTTTTGTACTTTAGTGAGTATATATGTACAGGAAAGACGACCGAAATTGTAGCATTTCTTCTTTCTTGAGGCATTTCTTATATCACTATATACAACAGGTGATTCTTGCAGGAATGAAAGCATTTTTTTATTTTTACAGCTAAAGAATGACAAGCCAACCTGAGACTGAGTTTAGATATGTCCTTCAAGAACTTGGTTAGAAAATGAGAATTGTCTCTGAAATGTTGTGAAGATTCACATACTGCACAAGATTTGCCTTCCATGACACAATTGCCTCCCATGAATTTTGACTAAAGAGAAAAACCCAAATATGCTTCAGGAAACAAAGTGATAGAAACCATACAGCATGAGCTGTACCCAAAAGATGACCACTTCCTCCTCCAATGCAGTAAAAGGGCAGAAATAAAATTTCCATTTGATGTGGTTCCACACGGTGAGGAGGTGCAGCCATCACAGACACCCAATGCTACTGCACCATTACCACGGAAGTTAAATAAAATGTTGGCTTCTTCCCACCCCTGCAAATCTGCCATCAACAGAGCTACACCAACATCTAGGACCACCATCTTCCACTGTCTTTTTACACAAGGAGAGACAAGGTCAGAGAACCTGACATTTGCACATCTTATGAAGCGCTTCATAAGGACACATTGAACCTGGCTTAGAATGCCCTTACAGTCACAGAGCAACTAAGAAGAGCCAAGTACTCCACTCTCAGCCCCAATTCCCAGATTTGAGGGTGTTAGTGGAGATCTACAGATCACTCTGGAGTGAGCTCTCTAAGGGGCAGCTGAAGCAGGGGAGAGGCACTGCAGTTTAGTCAATATTATCATCATAAACCAAGGACAGAGAGCACAGACACGACAGAGCCCCAGCACAACAGACAGCGTTCTGAAAATGTAACTAAATCTGAGCCCCACTGCTGCTCCAGAGCAGCAGCCCAGAGGCCAGAGCACATTTTTCAGCATCAATCCTTTCTCAGGAAGCCAGGTTTTTTTGTTTTTTTGTTTTTTTGTTTTTTGTTTTTTTTTTTTTTTTCCCCCAAAGGCTTTAGTCTCTCTGGCTCTGCAGTGCTGGTACTGAGAATCTAACAATTTTACTGAAGTATTTCCCTATCTTCCACTTCACAGTGTGGGTGGAATGCTCAGGATAGACCACCAAGAGCTAAAACCACTGTGGCTGAAGCAGTTTTATAACCAGTATGACTGGTAACTGTTGTTGCTTTGCCAGGCATCTTTAGTACAGTACTGAGCACTTCCCAGCTTCTTCCTCTGTCAAAGTCAGGGGAGGGGAAAATGCAGCATCAAACTATACTGATGCAAATTCAATTGCACTTGTAATAATAGCTGTCATCCTTATCACTCTCCCTGAGAATGTTTTCTGGGTATCCTCCTTTTCTCCTATACTGACAATGAAAAAAAAAATACATTTGAATTCTTTTCTCATAGCTTATTCAGTGTTTTGAATCCTGATATGAAGGGAGAATAACATTATGCACCATTTTTATGGAGATAATGGGAGTAGTTCCAGCAGTGGGCAGCTTCCCTGTGATGGGTTTATATTAATGCATTGGTCAACAAAGGGAGTAATTCCTTATTGTGAAATATTCTATTCAATAACTTTATGAAATTTCACAGTCCTGATGAAAACCCAACCAAGTAATTTTTGTACTAAAAATACCCGGAAAAGTTAGTAAAAATCTGCAAAAGTGCTTATTCCCCATTCCCCAAAATATTAAGTCAAATCCCCTTTCCTTGTTCACCTTCTCCACCCCGTGCAGTTAAATGTCATGGCATTTCCAGATGTGAAAGCTCTCCTTTGAAGTATCCCAGCACATTCAGATGTGAAAATTTATGCCAGGGAAAATTTCACATTTATCTATAATATTGCACTCCATTGAGAACCTAAGTACCTCATATTTTAAAAGAGGATGCTTTATGATCCAGCTCCTCCCAAAGTTGCTGGTGGAACAGCACCCAGTGTGACACTTCCAGAGATTTTTGGACATTGTGTCTGTGAGAAGGTGTTCTCCAGACCTTCCTTGCTAACAAGCAGGGGGAATTTTTAACATAGAACAGAATACACAATAGCTGCAGAAAAAAGAGATTATTAATCCCCTTAATCTCCCTGTCACATACTCACTTTCTTTTTCCTATACATTGATGTAAAAATCACCAAGTACTTTGTTTTACTTAATACTTTGTGGGTTTTTTTCTGTGGCTTGGAGACATGCATCCAAAATAGAATATTTCATCCATGTCTCTAAGGCCTTTCATGATCAGGAATTCAAAAGGAAAACATGAGCAGAAACAGAGAAAAGCACTCTTGGAGGCAACAATTCCAATGTTACAGACTAGCTGATGCTAACAGTGACAGCAGTTTACACATTCTCCACTAGGACAACATTCACAACGTTTTTAAGAATTCTGCCCTAATTTCAGTGCTTGCTCTGTTGCACCAGAAACACTCAACAGTTTCTGATACCAACAGAAGAGGGTGTCTATCCTCTGTGCTCTGCAAAAATCGACAAAACACTGAGTGATCATCTGAATGGCTTATTTATTTATCTTAAAGTTCTGCCGAAGAAGGAAAGTTTAAAGATAGGAGGCAATAAGCATCCAATACAAGCAGACATCTCTTGCCTATTTTTGCATTGTGTAACCTTTCCTTAATGCAAGACTTAAATAGGTCGAATTAGAATTAAAATATCATATGTGTAAGGATGATTCTGCTAATAACTTCCAAGATTACTTTAATCACTTTGACATCCTCTATAATAGATTTCAGTCTTGCATTTATATATTTATCTGGTTTGCACTTAGGCAGACTTTATTCTTAAGGAAAACCCTTCAGTTTGACTCGTTTTACATTCCTACTTTTAAAAACCCCACACCACCTTTAACATTTAGATTATCTACACTGTAAAATAAAAATTCAAATTACCATCACAAAATTTAATGGGATCAGGTCGTTTAAATTCACTAAAAAACTAAGGTCATACTGTTCAGCCAATAAAGGTTTAAAGTGGGAACATTAAAAGAAAGAAAATGGGCAGTAAAACATTCTGAGAAATATAGATTGTTTTCCTTTTTTCTTACTTAGAAGATAGAGATGGCATAGGACACATGGGAAAGGTGCTCGGCATGGGAATAACTCCAAGAAATCTCCACTGGCTTCAGCAGAAGGAAATTATAGTATTGTAGAATGGAGAAGAAAACACTTCTTCAATACTTAGGAGTTGTCTTTATCTCCCAACTTCCCTCTGAGCTAAGACTAAGACAGCAATAGCCACAAAACAGGAAAAAAAATGAAACCAAAGAAAAAGTCTGCCCTCTCATTAGGACAACAGTCCCTTCTAAATAACTCAGCCAAGGACAGCACCTCCTCACGTATTTTTCACTAGAAATGCTGATTTTGCACCCTGTGCTGAGAGATACCCAAGAGCTCTGGTGAACGCACTGAGCACTCAGGCTGTGTCTGCCTGCTCCAGTCCACACGTTCAGAGCATCCTCAGCCCTGCACCTCTGGATCATCATTTCTGCAGCAGCCTGGGAGATCCCAGCTGCTGTCCCATCATTGTTGGGTTAAGCCCAGCATCCCCGAGCCCCTCGAGGCCAGGAAACCAAGGACTGCATTTGATATTCCTGTTTTAATAACGGTGGAGGGAGCACTAAGGTCTCCCTGGGTCGCGCTTCAATCCAAAGCTGTCAGTTCTCTGCCAGCACTTACAGCAGAGCAGCATCACATTGCTTGTAAATGATGAAAGATTGCCTAATTCTTCCCTAGTTTGTTCCCATACATCTGCAGAATGCAGTGTGTGGGTGACAAGTGACAAAGAATCAAAATGTTTTAAAGTAATAGCTCATCCTGGAGGAAACCAGAGCCTCACCTGCTTGTCTTGCTGGCTCAAGGAATATGTTCCAGAGAACAGAAATAAATCAGAATTGTCAACATCCTCAGCAAGCAACATACCTCAGAGGCAACAATAATATTGTCACAGCCCTTGCCCAAACAGGTGCAGTTGTTCCTTTACGAAAACACTGAAGGGCTCATTCAATTTTAAACCTGTTTTCTTAATGAGTTATTCCATGGAACAACTTGATAACATCTCCTTCCTGCCCTGTAGAGGGAAGAGGCAGCAAGCTACTTTGCAAAGCAGCCTCAGTCAATATACTTCCATAAGTATTTTTCATGTCTCATATCAGGTGATAGATATCTGTCCCCATGAAGCCTGGTACTTCAAGGAGACTGCTTGATACTTGCAAACTTCGAAAAAATGAATGACAACACATCAGTTTTACCTAAATTGAAGTGCACTAAGCAGACAGAGCAGATTGTTTTTAAAGATATAATGCTAAAAAATGCCAAGCTTTTACTTCCTGGGGGGAAAAAAAAAAATCTTTCTAAGTTTCTAATTATGTTGGATCATTCTTAGACAGAAAGCATTTTGTCTAACATGGTAGACTGTAAAGAAATACAATGAGTGGAATTTTTCAGATGACAATATCCTTTTTCCTGTTCGCAAAATAACCAACAAAAACACTGGCAAATCAAGAACACTAGCAAAAACAAAAACAAACAAAAAAACCCCAAAAAACCAAACCAACAAACAACAAAAACCAAACAAACAAACAAACAAACAAACAAACAACAACAACAACCAAAAAAAAAAAAAAAAAAAAAAAACCACCAAAAAAAACACCACACAACCGAAAAAAACCTCCTTGGTAGCAAGAGTACATCTGTATAATATACCAGTAAAATTGATGGAGTATTTTTCACAGTCTCCATGCTCCTGTACAATAATGAATTCTTTGGATACTCTGGTTAATGCATGAATACAGCCCAAGAATTGAAAACAATCATTTTAAAAGGGAATGGAGACAAAGGGAAGGGAGTATTCATTCAAGTTTAAAAATAAATTTAACCTGAGATCTGTTTATTTCCCACATAAATTTTTTTGAGTCATATTACAATCAACTCTCAAAAATCATATATTAATTTTGAACGCAAGAAAGCTGATTAACATCAAATTAATGTCAGTTTAACAAAAACACGTGAACAATCTAAAGTACCAAACTAGGGCAGGACAAAGCTACACCTGTCAACCAGCTCTGGTACAGTCCTGATTTTACTGCACCAGGATTTCACGTTACCCTTTTGGCCTCAGCAGGGTTTAAGAGATGCTGTTGTTTTCACTGCCATAACTGAGCTAACCTGCAAAGTTAAAGCTGGACCATTGTCTCTTCAGCTCTCCAGTAATGACCCGTATCTGCTCAGCATTACCAAAATCCACAGAATGCACCACAGGTAAAAACCAGGCCGGTTTTTCTGGTTTTTAGTGTAACTTCACTTGATTGTTCAATTTCAGTGCTTCACTGGCTGCCTAATTGCATTATCAAGGCTGTCAATAACCACAGCATCACCAAATGCAGCAAAGTGTTTCTTGAAAAAAACACTTCATAACTTATAATTGGTTGACTTTGTGAGAATTCTTTCGATTTTTTTGATTTTACGAAGTCTCATCTTCAGACTACTTTTCTGTAGTACCCAACACCTTGTCTGCTTTCTAACCATTCTTGTGTTCTGCAGATAAATTACAATGCTGTCAATGCCTGTAGCTTGGCCTTATTCAGATTATACCAAGAGCAGTCTGAAGAGCTGTATGCTTTTTCATTAAAAAGTTTGCGGGCTTGGTTAAGAAATTAGCAGTACTAATTAAATCAATATTTTACTAATCCTTCCCCACAGACTTCCTCTTGTAATTCAAGCATTCACATCTCTCTGTCAAGGCTGGGTTTCTGCTCCAGTTCCAGGCTGCACTGGGTGGATCTGCACAGATCCCTCAGACAAATTCATGGCCTCTTCCATTTGCAGAAGCAATGAGTGTCTTTGTTTGACAGGCTCACAATAAAAATGAAACACTGACGGGAATTTAAACAGCACCACTTTATGCTTAAATACTTCTGTTTATTAAGGACTGCTGCAGAGAGTGCCCTGAACTCCAAGACAACAAAACCCACATGTGGTCTAATCAGCCCGGGACCAGGAAAAAGACATAACCACATCATGCAGTCATCTTGTGCAAACTAATCAGATCTACTGCCACTGATTGGATTTGGTGCACTGCAGCTGAAACCAGACATGGGGCTCCCAGACTCTGCTGCTGAGGGATGGAGTGGCAGCATGGACTGGGGCAGGAGGCAGCTTCTCTTGTCCAGGACAGCTGAGGCTTAAGATGCCACATTAAAAGCAAAGTAGGTCTTTAGCTCATTCCCTTAGTCAACAGAAGACCTGGGAGTTCAGACTGTGGGAGAGGTAAAGCTGAACAATCTGCTGTTGCCATCCCTCTCCTTCTCAAAAGAGCTCTGTTCATGGTAGGGAAAGATGTTTCAGAGTGAGCTGAATAACTACCTCGAGAAAGAAATAAGGGGCCAATAAGAAACAGGCAGTAATAGAAACCATTAGTCACCAGAAGTGGAATGAAGTTACATTAGTTATGTCTTGCAGAGATAACAAAGGCACACTGAGATGGGTGGTGTGTACAAGAAGAGGAGGGGAGGAAGGTTCTTCAGCTGCATATTTCTTGAAGACAGGCATCAAAGAAAGATTTTTTTTTTCCTCCCTATTAGACATAAGATAAATCACGTTGTGAAAGTAAGACAAATAATTTGCTTCAAATACCAATAGGAACAAAATGTTGATCTCAGCAGGGGAAAAAAAAAAAAAAAAAAAAAAAAAAAAAAAAAAAAAGGCAAGTGAAATAATGGAAATACAGGACAAAAGAGGAGAAGATATTTTTACAACTGAAGAATGGAAAAAAATGCAGAGCACATTAAATCCAGGAATCTAGGCATAAAATTACAGACCCAGTAGTGATTTGGCTGCCTTTTTCCTCCTTCTAAATTACCAAAATCATGGATAGCTTCACGTGCAGAGACTTACAATGCAAGCACTTAACATTTCGGTGGGAAGAGGGCGAGGAGAATGATCTGGACAATTTCTACATGGCTGTTCAACTGATTGTTTCAGTATGTCACAACAGTTTTCATCCCTCAGATAAAAAGCTGCAGGTTTCCATTCTAAGGAGAACTTTGACAAATACTGGGCCAAGCACTGTGTGTTCATATTCTGTCACTGGGTGCTAATATCACAAAATAATTTTACATTGCCCGTTGATATTTTTATCTTGCATAAATCAATTAAGTTGAGACATAAAAAGTAAACTGCCAAAAGCAGATGTTGGGGCTGAACCAGCAAACATTTATAGCTGTACTGGAAACATTGATCACCGGTTTTAGGAAGAAAGTCAGATATCATGTTGCTAAGTCAGGCTGTCCTGTTTCCTGCAAGTAACCTGGTGAATCCTTTTTCTTCTTGTTGTTGTTATCTTTGAGGGCTTTATCTCTTTTTTTTTTTTTTTTTTTTTTTTTTTAATAAGGTGTTAAGCACCAGGCCAAAGCAAGTGTTTCTCAAATAAAAGCAGGGCATTTTTATGCCAGAAAACTTTCATTGTAGAAGGTCATTTCTATAAAAAAGAAAAAAAACCACCAAACTAAAATGCTGAAGAAAATCAGGGAACTATGAAGTTATCAACCAATACTGTATTTGAAGACAATACTGAGGTTTTTCTGAATTGCTTGGTTACTCAGATCTTTCTTCTCTTGTTTTCCAATTTAAGCAAAGTAAAATAGATGTGCTTGCTGGAACTTAGAGAGCTGCTGCCTTCCATCACCCCAACTGAAATGCACTTAAGCAACAGGAGGAGTGTGTATCCACACGAAACTTTACTGGCATCAGCTAGTTTTGGATGGATAGATGATACAGTAGTAGATAAACAGGGATTTTTGCAGTCACATCAAGAAGGCAATTTTCGTAGCTGTTACACCTTTAGCATTAAGCACTTTTTTTAAGCTCTTGCAAGAGAGTACTGAAGATAGGAAATTTCAAGGTAGATGGATGACATAAGCAGCCATGGGCATTTTTTTGGTCTTGAACATAAATTTTTACCTAAAGTTCATGAAAAACCTGACTGATCTACACATTGATATTCAACTGCTCTACTTCATGCATACCCATATTTTAATAGTGTGTAAATAAACACCTTTCTTCTACTCAGACATGAGATAATGACCACTGTATACTTTTACTGTGAAAAATTAAATAGATTAAAGTCACAAAGACAACTTAGACTGTCTGGGCTGCACATCTCAAGCTTTCCCTCCCCCAGTCTGGATAAGCAGCAGTGACAGCTTTGCTGCAGTGGCATTCACAACTGGCCTCAGGCACCACGGTTTGTGATCGCTGCAGTTGATGTGGTAGATTTAACCTGAGATATGATAAGTTAAAGTAAACAGGGTGTGATGGAACTGACAAAATGGGCATCTGGAAAAGAGCACTATGATCATGCTAAAAAAAAAAAAAAAAAAGAGGATATTATCCAATACAAACCTTCGAAGCCTGTGTTTTTCAAGAAACATGTATTGATAGATTTTAGCTTTATTGGCCAAATTAATTTGCAGGTATTGAAACAGTTTCACGATTTATAATTAGATTTGGCCCTGACTGGAACTCTCTGAATCCAGCCATTCCTACCAATGTTTCTTCTGTACAGTCAATAACTAAAAGCCAGAATTCTATTTTTTAAATAGTTGCAACTGCTTGGAAATCCCTGTAACAGGTCAACTCTGCTTCCTCAAAGTGCAAAGCCTTTCTAATTGCAACTAGAAAAGAAGTGCTGCCTGGTTCCCTTTTACCACTTACCTCAATGCTGCTGAGATGGTAAAATTTTCAGTTTGCATTGATCAACATAGGCAAGGGAATTACCAGAGGATTGCTTCCAGGGCCCTACCAGTTCTGAAGGAACCTGCATCTGTCAGTGCAAAAAGCAGGAAATCCAGGTGGCACGTCAGCTCTCTTTCAGCTTGAGCCACACACTGAGTTCCTGGATTTTTTCCTACCTTAAAACTTGTATTCCACCAAATTCCTGTTATGACACCAAGAAGCTCATTCAAAAGGACCACAGGTTAGCAACTACTCACTAGGATTTCCAGGTTTAGAGTCTTCAAGTGAGAATCACTTAGGAAGTTTTTTGTCCTGGGGCTGCCATGGCCACACCTGAGGAGTTTTTCTGGAAAAGCTGCTTCTAAAAAGCATCATCTTTACAAACCCACATGTCCCAAGTGTGGGACAATAGCGGCCAGACTGGGACCAGCTGATGCCTTCTTACTCGATTTGTATTTTCCTAGCTCAAGGTGACACTCTGTTAATCACACTGATGATTCAAAGATCACATATATTGTGAAAACTGTGAATTCAGGAGGTCAAGGGCATGAGATGTAAGCAGAAAAAATGTGCAAATAAGTCTGTGAAAATAATATTCAGAGATGCACAGTTACACATTCAGAGATCACAAACATTTTTCCATTTCTTTTCTTCCAGCTGGCCACATTGTTGATTAAATAAAGCTGTGCATAAAGATCTGTTATGAAGGATGCTACAGATGAGGAGTATTAGCCCAGGAAGAGAATCTTAATAAATTGCAAGCGCAATTTATTTTGTATTAAAATTTAATCAGATTAATCTATTTCTAATACTGTATGCTAACAACTTGGGCACATAGTCCCTCCCCTGATATTACTGTCACTCTCATAATGCTACTTGATTTATGTGATATTAAGCAGCAGTTGCAAGACAGACACGTCAGAGTTGCAACAGTCTCTAAAATTCTTATTAAGAGAACTGTATCATTTTTCAATTGTGTTGTAAAATTTCTATCAGACATTTTATAGCCAAAGTCTTAGAGCTAAAATACAAGCAATGGAGTCTTTAGTTACTTGCTTCATCTGCTGGAATAAAGGCAGCAATAAAAATAGCAGGCACGTGGACAAAGCCACTGCCTTTCAATATTTGTCTGAATTTATTTGACATCACCTCTTTAATACCAGATTGAGTTTGGCCTTATGACCATTTAAGATAAGAGAGAAAAAGAACTGCCCATCATGCAGGCACACAGGGATCTCCAGAGCCATAGCTCCAGGCTCACGAGGAAGGTCAGGGTGTAAAGGGACTGGGCTTCAGCACAGCCAGTGCTGAAAGGAGAGAAACTGCTACAGGGGAAGTTCCTGCAAAAGGAAACGCCAAGGAACCTTTTACTTCTCAGATGCTGTCACAGGAAGGTCAGCCACAGCCAGGCTTTGGAGCTCTCTTCAGAAAGATAAATCCTGATTTCAAGGAAGGGACACAACAGTGTTGGAATTGGTTCCCAAGCCACGTGCCTCATGTGCAAACCCCCTGAGCCACATCCCACACCACAGCAGCAGGGTTCAATGCCAGCACAGACACCCAGCAGTGACAACAGGCTCCAGGCTGGAAGGAGGAGTGTTTGTCCTTCCAGCCAGACCCAAATGGGGACAAGCACTGCTGGCCAGAGCCACCCCTGAGCATTCCCAAGGCATCCACGTGTGACACTGCATCCAACGGTGGGAGTGCTAAGGACTTGCCCCATGTTTTCCAGCTCTTTTCCCCAATCTATCTATCTTCTGCCCCCCAAAACCTGTACTGGCACTTGGCAGCTCACCCCCATGAGCCATCTGGATCTCACCTGGGCCACAATCCCATTAATGCTTCCACTGGGCTCCATGACTGGGCAAGAGCAGTCCCCGGAACAAGAGGATTCCCCACCCAAAACTCAGAGCAAACTGTTCAAGAGGAGCAGTGTCTGTATCTCTGGTAGCCATGGGTGGGTGTTCTCATCCACCTTCAGTGCAGATCCAACCATCCTTTTACACTCAATCACTGGCCAATCTTCCAACTTGTCATGGTTCAACCCAAGCCAGCAAATCCCCACACGGCCAACCACTCACCTCTCCCCTTGGGCTGGGAAGAGACTTTGAAAGGTAAAATAAGGAAAACTTGTGGATTGTATTAAAAACAGCCTCCTAACTTACATAAAATTATTAATGATAATCATAATCATCATCATCATTGGAATGAAAAGAAAAATAGCAAAAATGTAAAGAAGTTCCAAGAAAAACAAGCAATGCAAAAGAAAACATTTGCTTACCATGAACTAACTGAGGCCTAATCCCTGAGCAGCAGCCCCTGGACAGCTTTCCCACTAATTTATTTGCTGAGCGTGACTCAGCGTGGTTTGGGATATCCCTTCTGTCAGATGGGGTCAGCTTTACCTGTCTGCTCTCAGATTCTTATATTCTCACAGCCTCTACTCTGGTAGGGAGGGCTGAAAAGCTGAAAAATCCTTGATTTTTGCCCTAAACATATCATGTAACCAGTGCTCAGCAACAACTCAAACATCCCTTTGTTACCAACATTGTTCTCATGCCAAATCCAAAGCGCACACTGTACTGGCTACTAGGAAGAAAATTAATTCTACCCCTCCTGAACCCAGGACACCACTACAGTTTGCAAACATTGCAGGACTATTGTCCTGGGTTGTAGTTTAGGGTGTATTCTATCACCATCTTCAGTTAATGGCCCATCAATGCCTTGTGCAGGACTCTCTTTAATGGGCCATCAAGGACCTCCTGGATGACTCATCATCCCATTGGGAGATGCTCCACCCACGGGGAGGAGCCAAGCATTCTCACCTGGATATAAGCTGGGATTTGGGACAGTGGAAGCAGCCCTCACCCACTGGATTCCCAGAGGACTGGAGCTACCAGACCTTTCTACGAGATCACTGCTTCAGGAAGACCACTTCGTCTGGACTGCCTCCATCACCCTGATCAGGTTGTATTCTGACTCTGTCAGTGGTTTTTCTTTTTGTACTGTTGCATTTATTTTATTTTATTTTTTTTCCTTTTCTTCTCAATAAATTCTATTTTTGACTTAGAGCCTCTCACTTGGTTTGTTTTCAAACTACAACTATATTCATGTTAATCACAAAATTGCCAATAGAAAAGGTAGTGAAAGTTTATAAAAGTTGTAAGAAATACCACATTCTTCTTGTCAACAACACCTTCATCCCTACCTACCTACAGAGATCTGCAGTGTAACTCATGCACTGCACATGCCCTGTGTAGCTTCAAAGATACAGACTCTGTATCTGTAATAGTTTAATAGTAATAGTTAATAGTAATAGTTTACTTCAGGTGATGGTTTACTCCAGTGATTACAAACAGCCTGCTCAGGCTCATGCCACAGGGTAGCACCACAATTTTTTGTTGAAAAAAAAAAAGCTCTGAAAAAAAAAAGAGAGGAGAAAAACACATATCAATTAATTAATTACCCAATTAATAACCCAGAATGACTCTGACAAATGAGATCTTCCCATGCATTATGGTACATGAGCAAAGATCCCTTCCCAGCACAGCTGGCACTGGTGTCCCTGGGCTCTCTGAGCATCTGCCAGAACAAGAGTACAGCTACAAGCAGGACCTCGTAACTATCTGTCACAAGTCACTGTAAAATAAAATAAGGTGACCCAGGAGAATGAAGCCAGCAAGGGCATTTATCCATCTTTCATATTCATGGATGAAGATAAGGCATTATAAAAATGGCCTGGCAATTATTTAACCCACATCCAGCTGCTTGAATGGCACCCTCAGCCAAGGCTGCTCCTACCTGCACGTGTCTCCAGGTGTTACTATTTGCTCATGTTCAGTCCTAAATCAAGAAGTACTAAAATAAAACCCTCAAGGGAAAAAAAAAAAAAAAAAGGAAAACTTTAAATGACACCTGTAATTCTGCATTTACAACCACTTCCTTCCCTGTGGCAAGGCAACAAACTCATCTGCTCTCCTTTTCCCTTTCCTGTCCCAAGAGTCAGTTGGCTGATTTCATACCATCTTTAACGTAACATTACTCTATAATCCAGCTGATCTGCTCCCACTGACACTCCATGCCCTGGTGATACCACCATGTGGCTGTCTCAGCCTGGGGAGAGGTAAAGCTGTGTAAAGCTCCCCAAAGTCACCATATGGCTGTGGCAGGGTGAGCCCTCCCTGTCCCAGCTGTCTCCACACAAGTTCCTACCCCAGACTAAAGAGAGCATGTTCAGCTTTCTAGTCCAGGGCATTCATTTTCCATGGATGCTGGAAAAAGCCAGAATTTGTCACACGGGAAGTTGACACACAGAAGGATGTCTTCACACCTATCACCTCCAGTTTAGATTTTTACCCCTGGATCCAAAGCATCCACAGGGAAGATCAGCACTGACATTTTTCCCCCCTGTTCCATCATCCAGAAGAGCTGTCAGCCAGACAGGGAAGTGACTCATTCAACAGTTTTAAGGCTGAGTTGGACGCATGATGCTCTGCCCGGATTTCCACAAAGAACGGGAGCAGGGGATTTTCCAGGTGCCCTTTTCATCACACTGCATGGATTCAGTGGGAATCTGGCAGATAAATTCGGTAAAACTGACTTTGGCTCCACAATGCCATCCATCAGCACAGGCCTCAGTGGGGCTTCATCAGCTCCTGAGAAATTTCATGAAGGCAGCATATTATAAAAGCATGGCTGTTATTAAAAGTAAGTAGATTTGTCTGAGAGTAAGCACATATTTCATGACAACACAGCACTATTTAAAGAACATTTTCTTCTTTGCCCTCCTTCAGAAGAAGGGTATTATTTGTTTTATAATGTAGCTCAAAATACCTCTTTAAAATCCATAAGATACTATGGAAGCTGACAGGTTCACGATGAATAGCTTCTCCTCCAGATTAATTTCTGTTTTATTCCCTAAGTGAAGCACAAAGCAGCAAGCTTAACACAAAATGGAGTTAAAAGTAGATGCTTTTAAAATGAGCATTGTTGTCATGCACAGCTCTGAAGGAACTGAAAGTCTGCTTTCTAAATATGGATAAGTGAAATATAAAAAAAACCCCTCAAAACAAAACCTGAATGTATCAGGAACATTTATGAAGATATAATTATGAATTACATTTATGAATATGTAATTAAAAACTGGTGGGTGGCACCCCTGCTTTCCAAACTGAAACAACGGAAGAAATTACGTCAGGTTGTGAGCTTACATTTGCACTCTCAAGTATTTTATTTTTTTTAAATGAAGGTTGGTTTCAAGTCATACTTGGCCAAACTTTCAAAACCCAATAATAAAATCACCACATCATGCTCTATAAACTGTATTTGAAGGCACTGTTCACCTCTTGCTCCTTAAAATTAAAAATATTAATAATTAGAACAGAGAAACTGTCTTCAACTCACAGTGAATTTTTGCCATGGAGTATCATAAAACCCCTGAAACACAGAACCTAAGGAGAAATGCTGAGTTTCCTATAGCATATACTACAGTTTTATTACCCTGAGTTGGCAAATTCTGAGAAGGAGGAGTTCAGGACAACTTTAGTGGTGCTGGTGTCCAAACTATTTTTAAACACTTCTGTATTCGATGATCAAATGCTCATTCTTCTGTTAATCTTGTTGTTAACAACATTATCAATCTTTACAAAGCCTTATTACTACTGCAGCAATAAGATAATCTTAATGTTTCTTATTAATTTTAAAGGGATAATGAAATCTCTAGCAAGCTATAGGGATGAAGAGAGCCTTCCTCAAAAGTCCTTCTCTGAAAAGGTCATTCTTATCAGCAACTCTTCTATATACTTAAAACTGATTGTGGCATTCAGCAAGTTTCATTTTTTCAGCTAAATTATTCAACACCTGTAGGAAGCCATCCTGAAAGCTTCTTACACAGCATGAGATGAAGCACAAGTGGTACAGGGACGGAGATTTGAAATGGCAAAGTTACTAAGGCACCTGAACACCCAGCCAAAATTAGCACCAGAAAGAAAAACAGCTGGCTAAACTCAAGGAAAAGTCAAGAGAAGCAGGCAGTTGGAAGACAAACAGACTCCAAGCAACGTGTAGTATTTTCAAGGGCACCTCTCCTCAACACTGATAAATCACTTTCTTTATAGATTTTTTTTCCCCCCCTGTTGGCTGCTTGTTTAATGTCTATGCATAAAAGTGTGCAGCCTTTGGGATGCTGACCCCTTTCAGCACCACTCCCTCACCCTGGCCCTGCAGGAATTATTGCTGCTGTATCCCCACTCCTCAAGGAGCAAGGGCACTCATCCAAAACCTTTCCCTTGGTAACTCAGCAGCCCTTGTGCCTGTGCAAGCCAAGGGTTGATCCACTACCAGCATTCACTAGAGAACAGCTTTCTTTGTGCCCAACTCTTGGCCACTTTCTGCACACCTCTGGATTTAAGGGCAGCTCTGGGCTGGTGAAACATTCCAACTCCTGCAGCAAGTGCCATGGAAGTGAGGGATGATGCCCTGACAGCAGCTGCTGCACGGAGAGGAAATATAACCAGGGAAGCTGGTGATTATTGGAAAGAGAGAACACTTTTGCCAAGAAAACAAAACAAGGCCAAATATTTATCATTAATTGTTCAATTTTCTTTCGATTAGATTTTTAACTGTAGCAATGCCACCAAAAGCAAAGCACCAAACAAGAAAAAGGCCCTCCAAAAAATCAACAAGGATAAAGCAGCCAAATCCACCGTTACAATTGCCAGGTATACGCAAAGACAAAATCAAACTCTGTGCCGGCTTGTGTCACGTTATCTCAACAATGGGAAAAGAATTCTACACCTAGACACATTACATTTTCAGATCTCACTAAGCAAGCACAAGAGATTTCTGCAGCGTTTTTATGTTGCTGTCATATTTGCATCAACTTCCTTTTGAAGTCCCTATGAGAAAACTCAGAGATAAAAGATCAACTGATGTTCTTGTGCAAAACACTGAAGTGCAGATAAGTGAGGATTACCAGGCTTACATTTCGCTTTGCAGGAAAGCAGAGTATATGAAACTTCTGAAAATACCAGTTAGGTTGTGAAAGGCAGGACTGTATCTATTGTAATCAGACTTTTAAGAGAATATCTGAAGAAAATATGTCACAATAAAATGCAGTGCACCGTAACAAAATTAATGCCAATGTATACCCATCTGTAAAAAAACAACAATACAACCGATTTTTGAATCTATATCCTAAACCAGAGAGAGTTGGTCTAAAAATTTGAGTGGAAAAGTCATTTTTCTCAAAAGAATAATAACCTTTCCCAAGAAAATTGATATGCTGCATTTATTTTTGTCAGCTGATCTCTACAACACCTTCCTAAACTCCATAATACAATTATGAGCTTCCACATGAGAAGTGAAAAGATCATTGGATGTTTTAACCTTCCAGAAATGAGAAAATAAAATAACGTTTTAATTAAAGGTAGAATTTGACAACCTGAAATCCTCAAGGCTCCTCCTCCATGATGATCCTCCCCTCACCAGCAAACCCACTCCCTTTTATCACACTTTCCTGGCTACAGCTATGACTCAATGGGGCCAGGCTGTATTAGGTAATTAACAGGCTGTATTGGTAATTAACACAGCTGTTATTTATCAGAGGCCGGGTCACCTGGATTCCCTCCTCCTACAGTTCAGCTCTGGTGGGGAGGAGCTGTGAGAGGCAGAATATCCTGGAGAGGGACAGCTTGGGGTATTTATTTATGGGCACAGCTGGAAGCGGAAGACACTGAAGAAGATCCTTGTAAGATTTCTTACAAAAATGTGGGGACCTAAGACTGTCTAACACTTCAGAAGTTGTGCTACCACCTTGGCCTCCCTGTTTTGGTGCTTTGTCAGGAGCATCTCAATGATGCTCCAGGGCAGAAGCTGCACTAGCTCCAAGTGAAATTGCCAGATTTAACCCACATCTGCATGAATATTGGTACTGTTGCAATGCCTCACTGGATCAAATCACTCAGAGCAGTTTCTAATGTCACTGCAAGGAAATAAACACATAAAGCCCCTCACCAGCAAAGCCTGCCCTGTTTTCTGTGACCTGCCTGCTCTGACAGATCACTCTCTACAACTTTCTGAAAGGTAGTTGTGTCAGGTGGGGTTGGTCTCTTTCTCCAGGCAGCAGATGACAGAATGAAAGGACACAGCCTTAAATTGTGCCAAGGGAAATATAGGTTGGATATCAGAAACAAGATTTTTACAGAAAAGGTGATAAAGTATTGGGATGGTCTGCCCAGGGACGTGGTGGAGTCACCATCCCTGGATGTGGTTAAAGAAAGACTGGATGTGGCATTCGGTGCCATGGTTTAGTTGAGGTGTTGGGGCTGGGTTGGACTTGATGATCCTGAAGGTCTCTTCCAACCTTGTGATTCTGTGACTCTGTGTGTGTATGTGACAGCTCAGAGTTCAGCCCTCAGTGCACGGGAGTGCTCCCACCACCTCCTCCCATCCTCTGCTGTGCTCCTAAGCCCACTCTCCATCCTCTCCATCAGCACTGTCCCCACTGCCTGCCCAGCTTTCCCCACAGCACATCACTGGCACAGCATCTCCTCTGTCTCACTGCAGATGACTCCAGCTTTATCCTGAGGCAGGCCAACCATCCCCAGGGGGATGACATTTTTCTTTCCTGGCTCCTGTGCTTTTTCCACCCAGCTGTCCCCAGGAGCTTTGGCTTTGCTGTTCTCTTTGGTGTTCAGGCACAAGAGTGTCTCCTCCTTAAATTACTGCTTCCCACCTCCAGTGACCTTGTTAGATCCAGGTTTCTGAGCTGTATTTCTGCTCAGACCACACAGGTCCCGCAGAACAGGCTGACAGCTCTGCTGCACTGCCTTGACTCACGACAGACCTGCTAAGCCACCTTGTCTGAAAATTTACTGCCTCAGAAGCCGGCTGTTCTTTACTTATTCTTTTCGAGTCTCTTGCCAAAAGACTTAAGCCAGATGTAAGACCTGCCTGCAGAGAACGTGCCCTGGGCACTGGCTCACTCTCCTCCACTCCCTTGCCCCAGGGGTCTGACTACAAATACCGTGACAACAAAGTTCAGAGCAACACTATTAACAGGTGCTTTCCAAGTGTCTCGGGAGAAAAAGAGGGGAAAAAACAGAAAAAAGATGGAATAAACCCAAAATCTATATACTGCTACCATACAGCCAGAAAGCTGATGAGCCTCACTACAAGGAAAAGCAAAGGGAGGAGGGGAACAAGCACTAAAACGAAAAATATTCATCTTCTACCTTAAAAAATACTTTATCATTAAGATATTTATAATAAAACAGAGGCTTTTAGAAAACTGTCTTTTAAGAAAGAAACGCCCTATCCTCTTAGGTATAACAACAGAAATTCCCAAAATTTAAAGGTATTTATAGAGAGGTAAAACTCTCTGGTAAGAGAGGACTGGGGATGCTAACACATATAGCTTCCAAATCCCATGCTTTTTGGGAATTTATTCTGATGCACTACAGGCTTAGACACGATTTTACATGGCAGGTTAAATCTCGGCCCTGCTCGAGCTCTGGCTCCAAAGGCAGTGGTGTTATCAAATGGTGCAATCAGCAGTGGGAGTGTTTGGAAGCAGACACTTCATTAGAACACTTGTCCAAATTTCGGCAGAACACAAGCACTGAAATGAAGAACAGCCCCACAGAGCACTTCAGTGGCTAGAAGTTAGAGTGGGTTAGAGTGAGCAAGCAGTGTCAGCAACAGGCTGCTTCACCCTTAGCAGGTGAAAAAGAAGCTGCCTTTCTAAACTATCACTGCAGTAGAATCCAAGAGTCTCGCTCTAAATGTGGTGGAGGGATGCTTTGGAGGAGTGATTTCCAAAGGCCACGGAACCTGAAGTGATCCAGTAGGCTTAAAAGGAGCCCAAATAGGCTTTATCCTCTTCACTCCTGTTGTCACAAGTCAGGAAAGTGTTTCCAGTGCCAAATATTCTCGTGGGGGCTCCCATAGTGGCCCTGCAAGGCACAAGGCAGGGTTCTGCCCAGCTGCCAGCATCCCTTTGGGTGAGCAGAGCAGAGCTTTACTGAGAGAGGAGAAGAGCCCAGCCTACCAGGACAGCCCCCAACAGAGGCTGTCTCTCCTAGAACACACCCCAGCATGAAAAGCTGTCACACAGACCACCCAGAAACTGCTCATTGCCTCAAAAAGATACAGTGGAGGATGCCAGTGGTGCAAACTACTGTGTTTCCTTTTCCTCCATTAAGCTATCAAATGCCAACCTATGAGATGTTGCTGTTTTAGGGTAATCTTTCTCTGACATTTTCAGCGAGAGATTCAATTTTTTAGCTGCAGTTATCAGAGATTTTTATGATTGTAAAACACCATTTTAGGTTACTCTTTCCTTTGACATGTTTATGAAAAGGTAGGATGCTTATATTCTTTCTTTGCTCTCAGTGCCACTCAAAGAACCAAGATAGGCAAAAGTGTGAACTGCAAGCAAAATTAAAAATTTTAAAAAATAAAAGGTAAGGAAATCCAGAGTCTGAATCCTTTTAAATGCACTCATATTTCTGCACTGAGACAGAGCCACTCATGAGGGGCATTGACAGATGTCATTTATAGGTATAATCTGCTAGTCTCACACTTAAATTTCATAGCATTTTAAACACCAAATGATAGCACTGCAGTGAAAATGCTCTTACAGATGGTTTCCTGTCTATAAGAGCAGTCTGTGGATAATGTTAATTGCATTACTTGATTCCTTAACAGAGAACTTCATTTCACTACTTTAAATACCCCTGCCCTTTAAATACCTGCATAGAACTGCACAGAAGAATTCAAGACAACCTGAGAGTGTAATGTTAGCATCTCTAACCTTTTTGGAGGTCTTCCTACAGCTCTTAATTTATTCATTCCTAATTTTTTTTAAGTAGTGATATTGACATTTGTATATTCAAATGTTTAAATATTAAACCTCACTTTCCACCCATAATTAGAGAAAACAGACATACACAAACAGAAGATTCCAAGAATAAAAGATACACCAACCTCAGAAGCACCTGTCCTGCTCTCTGAATGAAGCCAGGTCCTCTGGGATGAGGTGGAAAGTGATAAATTCAGGATCCAGAGCTGAAAACACAACAACAATATTAAGTACTCAGATCTGAAAAGAGAATGGTCTTTTTCAAAGTGCTTTCTGGTATGTATATTTTCTCTGCTTTCTTTTTCTAAAAATATTCCCCATTATTCTTACAATAAGAGACTAATGACAATAAGACTAATTTTCTCAGAGGGAGAAAAATGTTTCAGTTTCTAAGTTTTTTGAATCTATGCATGAATAAAAATAGATTTTTTTTCAAACAAAGTGCTTTAATATCAAACATATCAAGATAATGAAGGAATCAAGAAATTCTGTCTCTTTCCATCAGCCTTAATTTAACCTGAGAAATCAAGCATTTCAATTATTCCTTGGGAAATTACGAAAAGGCATTAAAAGCTGCTGTTACTATTTGCTGTTGGCACACCAAAGACATTGAAGTTTACACCACATTGCCAGAGATCCATTAATTGAGGAAACCTTGACTGCCACACCCAAGAGGAATATTCACATTACCTCAGGTGTCTCAGCCCAGAAGCACCCAGCGCTTCAGCCCCTGCTGTAGTAGTGACCACAGTGCCAAGTGTGGCATTTGCCCAAATAAATCCAGGAATTCACCCCTGGAATTCACACTCAATGATAATTTGTAAGACAGGGCTGAGAAGAGCACAGTGATCCACAAGATCAGCTATTTTAATTTTATTTGAGGGGGGAAAAAAAGCCCAATAATCATGAGTAACCTGATGTCCTCAAAACCATTACATCTGTGGAATAAAACCGTGTTAACAAGAGAAATTTCCCAAAATTTCCACCTTTTTTGAGGAGTATTTTATATTTTAATCCAAAAAGTAGATAATTTATTGGGGTTTGTTTTTGTTTGTTTGGGGTTTTGGTTGTGTTTCTGTTTGGTTTATTGTTTATTTGTGGGGGGTTTTGTTGGTTTATTGTTTGGGGTTTCTCTGTGGTTTTGTGTTTTGGTTTGGCTTTTTGTTTGGTTGGGGGTTTTTTGTTAGATTTTTTTGGGTGTTTTTGTTTCGATTTTGTTTGGGGTTTGTGTGTTTGAGAGTTTTTTGGTTTGGGTTTTTTTTTTTTTTTTTTTCCATCTCACAGGTCTGGCATTCCTGAAAACACACGCAAGCAACAAGAAGGATGGAGGGAATTTCCCTTGGGTGGGGCTCTACAGTCTGCAAACCAAAGGAACATCACCACAAGGAACAGCTGCAGAGTCAGACTATCAAAAAAGTGTTTTGCACAAGCACTCTGCCATCAGGCCAAGGTACCACAGGGAGCTGCTGAAGCTCCTTTACTGGACACAGAGATCCCCAGGGGCAGAGTTGGAGCCAATCCATCCTCCCCTTGCACCTTCTCAATGAACCAACCACCTCACCCACAGCGAATGTCCCAGTCAACACATAAACCAGGCATCCTGGGCTTTGCAGGAGGTTCCTGAGCCCAGCCATCACTGACCTGCTCAGAACCATTCAGGTGTGCCTTGTGCCTTCCAGGTAGCTCCAGCAGCAGGTAAGAGGGGTGCTGGCACCCAGCAACTTCTACAGTTCCTCACAGTTAAAAGGTGACACAAAAAGTCCACAGCCGTGGCGCTAAACAGTCCTTTCTTTGCAGAAAAAGATGATCTTTGGTTAGTTTTTCTGATCTTTAAGCAGTTAAAAAACCCCGCACCCAATTCAGCAATTTGCTTCCAGTTAATGAACCAGCTCCATGCATACTTCAAGCAGCAAGTCACACCAACAGCACAGCACTCAAGGTAGCCACAGCACCAACACAAGGTGAAGGTGATAGCTGAGATCCAAAGCAGCACCAAAATACTTCTTTGGTGCTCCCTGAGTCCCCGAGCAGCCTGTGCTGCTGGCAGGGTGATGGGAACTGCTGCAAGGTGGCTCCAGCTTCCATCAGACCTCAGAGCCTGGTGCAGCCAGGGACAACAGCAGGGCCAGGGGCTGTGGGCAGCCACATCTGGTTTGGGGAGCTTCTCATCACAGCAAGATTTTTGAGACTTCAAAGCATGACAGCTTGTGTGCCTCCCTAGTTTTTTGATAGCTTTTATAATAAAAGCAAACAGAAGCCATTTGCAATTACAGGATTAATAGGGGAAATTTAAAGCAGTTCTCGGGACTGAGATGTTTTGTACAATGCTGTGAGTTGTTCAGGATATTATTTAATTACTATTTGTTTTTTATAATCCTGCATACATTTAGACATGCATTTTAACCCTAAAAATCCTGGTGAGAAATCCATAAGTATCCTATGTTTTAGCAGAGGCAGCTGATTCCAGTCACTCTGCTGTGACTCTCACCCAGTTTATCTCTGCCATTTGCTTCAGGGACAAAGACAGACTGAATGGCCATTTTCAGTGACACCACAGCCAAACGCATGGTAACACCAGCACTATAAAACCCCCTCTGGAAGCATTACCCAATTCTTCCTCTTTCTTTGTTTTACAGATCAGCTTGTGTGAAGTTATTCGAGAACTATTGTAATTTTTTTTTTTTTGTAAGCACAGCTTTTCTGTCTCTTTATAACGTGTATATCTTTCCTGCGTTGCTACTCAATGATTCAAACAGTGAAATACTCTTCTTCTTGGGGAGAAGTTACCTTCTTCTGGGGAGAAGGAAGGTGGATGGATTTTTTGGGGCAACTGTGGGGACCACTCCAAAAACTTCTGGAAAGTTGAAATTCCTTCACAGCCTGCAATTTCTATTCTTGAAGAACTACTTGAGAAGCATGTAGCAACTGGCATTTAAAAACTGATTTGGGAAAATATGTATAGAAAAAAAAAATTTAAATGACACCATGCTGGACTTCTAGTTCTACTTAGCCGTAACTCTTTTCCTAAAAAAACAAATAACACCCAGAATATCCCCACGTTGTGAGACAAAGTATATAAAGCTAATCTATGGAGAAACTGTGGTTTACCTTTTTATTGGCAAGTAGAGATCCCCAAGATTTACAATATCAGTTCCTTCAGGTTCTGCTTATCATCTCAGGCAGGAAAATCAGACACTCAACCCTGCTGGAGTGTGCTGGGTGAGGACAGCAGGATATTCATCTCGCCATCTGAAATGGAGAGGATTAATTTTATGTATTTATTAAGTCCCAAAACACATCAATATAAACGCATCTAACAAGTTATTTGGGGTGCTTGACCAAACCTTTTACATAGTTTCATCCTCTTCCCTTTCTCCCCCAGCCCGAAACAGAAGAGTTTCAGTGTGGGAATAATATCATATTTCTAATGGGAGCTGTAGGTCCCAGCTTGCTTGAAGAACAAATCCTAAAATTTCACAATACTGAAATTAGACAATCACTATTAAAACATCACTAAGATCAGCAATAAATTGAACTAGATTCTTCTGAGAGTTTTTCAAGACCAGGACTCAAGTGAATGCACAGAGCAAAATTTTTCTTTCCCTAGGCTCAGTGATGAATCCTGCATCATCTTTTACTCCAGCATACAGAAGACTTGCCCACTTCATCAAATTCCACAACAATATTAAGAGCTGTAATGTTGGTGTTGATAAAAATACAGGGAATAAAGTAATGGGTAATCAATACTATGTTTCTGCAAAAATACTCAGAGTAATCCAAATTCAAAATTCTTCAGCAGGTAAAAATATATATTTGACCTGATTAAAACCTGCAAGTTTATGCACAGGCAAGTAAGTTGGATGGGAGTCTCAGGTTTTTCACTACTGTGTGAAAAAGATCTTCTTCAAAAGAATTTTCCGTGCTCTCAGTTTTGAGGATAAAAGTACCAACACACAAATGCAAGTATTTCTAAAACAAAGGTGATAGTCAATTTTACACAAGACATTAAAAGAATCATAGAATTTAGACATTTCTTTAGAACCATAGAATGGTTTGGATTGGAAGGGACCTTAATGCTTACCCCATTCCACCCCCTGCCGTGGGCAGGGACACCTTCCACTATCCCAGGCTGCTCCAAGCTCTGCCCAGCCTGGCCTTGGACACTGCCAGGGATGGGGCAGCCACAGCTTCTCTGGGCACCCTGTGCCAGGGCCTCAGCACCCTCACAGGAAGATTTTCTTCCCAGTATCTGACCTAATTTCTCCTCTTTCCTTCTGAACCCAGTATCACAGAAGTTCATCTGCAGTTTATTACGTTATATGCGTGTGCTTGGGATAGAAAATTCGCCAGAGGGAAATGTGTAAGTGCAGTTTCTGGGTTGTATGGAAACAGGCAACACAGCACTGGAACAAATCCTGATCCCTTCAGATTTTCACCTCCATTTCTGTATCTAATTAGGATAGATAAGCACCCACTCTTCTGAAGCAGCAGCTTTTCTGCAACTGCTTTACCCTCTGAAAACTTCTTCATAACTTTTTCTGTATTAAATATAGTAAATCAGAACTGTATTTCTTGCCATCATCTCTCCAGCTCAGAAGGTAAGATCAAAGGCTGCATACAAGATGGTCAGTATTTAAAAAGCTATTAAGATCCTATCCACTCCCTTTTATAAGCACTCAGTGGGGATATAAAGGCTTCATTTTTCACAGCCTTCCGCCTGGGACAACAGATTTCATCAGCACAAGGTGCCAGGGAGTAATTTCGTGACTTAAAGTAAGAAGAGCAATAGATAAGCATCCAAAGATGTGGATGCTGTAATACTTTGTGAAATGCTGTAATACTTTGTGAAATGCTGTAATATTTTGTGAAAAGCAGGAATATAGGAAAGTAGAGGTAAGGAATGAAGGAAGGACACAGAGGGGGAGCTTGTACTATTGGGAAGGTGCTTACATTACAACTGCGAGCACCAGGATCCACCAGAGTCAGGGCTGTATCTCCCATTAAACACTATTAAATTTTAAAGAGCCACCATTAGTGCTGCAGGCCAGGTTCCTTGGACAGAACAGCACTGCTTATCTCCAGCTTCCATCTTTCCCTGGCATCCATTACTGGAGAGTGCAAGAAAATATTACTGAGCGAAATGGATCTTCTCTCTGACATCTGTCATGTTCCCAGCATGTGCAGAGCAAATGCCACAAAGGGAAAGAGAACAAAAGGAAGTCAGGAGACCAGAACAGCACTTCTTGTAATGATGCTGTTCAAAGCCCTTATTTCCTGGGTTTTAGATATTCTAAGTGAACGCGACAGAATAGTAGCTCTGTATGACACAAATACACTTTTAATACCTGTGTAGTTCTATGTAATTTACTACATAGGGGGACTACAGGAGCAGCTTTTAGAATTAAGGCTGAAAATTTCCTTCTCAATTAGTGTAACAGCATCTGCCTATTGCACAGCTTCAGAATGTGAAGATTTGGCTAAGGTTTCCCCAAGCAGAGAGAAATGAGCTGGTAGCCAGCAAGCACACCATGCCCAGCCCCTGTACATGCCTCTCCTCTGCTGGAGAAAGGAGGGCTCAGACACCTCACTCTGAACTTCATCACTCTTTTCTCTTTCCTTTTACATGGGAAACATGCATTTCAGATCATGGGCAAGGCATTCCATTTCCCTGATGGAGATTTCCTTTCACACCTAAAAGAAACATCACAATTATAAAATGTATGCAAGGTGAGTAGTGATGAGCACTGTGCAGGGAAGCAAAACACAGAGTAGAAAAACAACAAAATCAGGTATTTTATTCTCTAGGCATTACAGAATTTGAGGCAGACCTTTGAGATTTCTTGTAATTACACCCTTTCTTTTCCCTCAATAATTAGCTTCTGACTAAACCATATTTTTCTTTATTCCCTTTTACTTATACGTATATGCTCCCCTGACAGTGAAGTGTTATTGAGCTGTGAATCAACTGCAGCCAGTGGAAGCAGGGAACTAAATAAACAGGAAAAATATGAACCCTGCTGGAGCAACATTCTAAATTTGAGAGTGTCTTCATGACACTGTCCAATAAAAAGAAGAAACACGTGAAAAACTGCTTTAAAGAACTTTAACTCATCCACGACTAGCAATTTTCTTGCAAAGAAACAGAGCTAATATTCATTACTATAAATCTGAGAGACAACTGTGTAGGTGTGAGTATCCCTAAGGATATTTTTTTTTTCCTAGATGCAGGAAGCTGAAGGACTAAGCACAGTCTGCACTGCACAGCTGCAACCACTGACCTGCTGGGCAGAACCACGAGGATGAATCCTCTGAAGGAGCTGGTGATGCTGCTTTGCTCCAGCAGGCCATTAAAGCAAACATATTCCTGTTCTTCAGGCACTCGAGCAGTGCCACTGAATGCTTATGCAAGCCTGAAGTTAGGGCCTGCATAAATACTCAGCTCAAATTGATGTTACATCTGGTTTTTTACTGTACCAGAGGCACTTTTAAGCTCCCTGTGCTAGAATTGGACCACAACAGAAAGACATTTAACTATTTTTATTTTTACTGTCAGCATTTAACTATTGCTATGATCATCTTGTTCCTCCTGAGTAAAATAACAATAAGCTTTAGCCATCAGATACCAGCCACTAGAATCTCAAGTACCAGAACCCACTCCAAGAGGCATTTCTATTTTTCAGCATCCTTGTTCTGATCTTGAGCTATGAAGCAATCAAATATTCTCTAGAAAGAAAGTGATATTTTCTGTTATTATTGTACTAGCAGGTTCTGTACTCCAGGTGAAGGGATTGCATTTCACTCTAAAACTCCTTGACCTTCATTAGTGCTTCAGGGAGTTAGAAGCCAGATGGAATAACAAAAAATTCAATAAAATACACTAGTTCATATCTTTCTGGTTTTCTGAAACAACAGGGAAAATAATAGCCGTGAGGTCTAAAGATTAATTTGAAATAAAATGCTTGCAGGCAAATAGATATGATAATTGCATTAAATTATATACTGCTTGCTTTTAAAAGGGACATGAAATCTTATAATTAAATCAACATCTAGATCATATTTTAAGTTATATTATTTTAGTTAATCTATTTGAAAATAACTTTGCAAATAACCGAGGCAGTCATTAGATATTGCAATTTAATCAGCAGTTAAATTTGACATTTAAAAAAAAAAAAAAAAGTAGATGAAGGCCTAAAATAAGATTTTTAGACATTCACAGGCCAATAAAAAAATTTGTATGCATTATGCCCATGGAGGTTTTCATACCTACCTGCTGTATTTTGTTAGACTAAGTCTCAGGACAGTCAGACAGTACATGTGTCATAGATTTATTGAAGAAATCAGTTTACATGCACAGATAAGACAGTGCTCCTGGGATCAGTGAGTAAAGCCCTGTATGATTATCATGGAAACTTAAGGATGGAAAAAACCTGCAAGATCATCAAATAGTGTCTCTGCAAGCATTATACTCCAGATCACCTTCTGATATCCCCTTTCTACTTATTCAGCACTTTACTTGGCATGTTATTAAACCAATGGCATAAAAACGACCCAGTTTTGCCCCAGTTTAGACTGAATATTAAAAGACAGATCTGGAAATTATAACTACAACTTACAAGTGTTCCTTGACTTCATGGGAAACAAGGGGAAGAGGACAATTTATGTCACTAGCAGCAAATCTCTCCAAACCCAGAAGCTAAAACAATTTCACTAGCATATTCCATAGATACACACATATATGTGAATATATAAATCTGTCTAAGAATCTATAACTGATTTAAACTGCTTGGCAAGATCCAGAGACATATATTTACCAAAGCTGTACTTTCTAGCCAGGAAATTTAAAATTTTTATTGGGCAACTTTATAAACATCATCCATGCCATTTCAAATATCCCCTATTCAGGAGCACTCAAACGCAAGCAACGTACATAATCCATTTAGGAGAGTAATTACATCTAATTGGTTTTATCTTCTTGTGTTGGTGTTTCCAGGAGCACAACCACCCTACTACTGCCTCAAAAAATTTCCATGGATCACCTGCCCTAAGCCCACATGGCACAAGGCTTTTCTGGTCTTTTTAAAGTTCTGCATAAAGTTCCTGTGGCTACAGTCCAAACACAAATGAGATTCTTCTGTTTTTTGCCCTAAACTGTGGGATTACAGATTGTTTTACAGGAATCTTTTTAAATCACTATGCCAACCACCCATTACAGATTTCCCTCCAACTATAAAGGCAGAACTTTCCCTAAGAGCTCTTGGTTGCACATGAGTAACAAAGATTTTGAAAATTGCAACGTTTTTAACTTGTCTGACTTGGAAGTGTCAAAACCAACCGCTCTGCTGTTATTTTGAAGCCATCTCAATAAAGAGAAAGATGTTTGTTAAAGACAGAGCAATTTAAAACCCTGTGTTAAAACAGCAATTTTAAACCACAGTTGTTCATCTAATGCATCTATTTTGTACAATGCTAGCCAAGTTTTTAATACTCAGAAATGTACATTAACTCATGGCTTTTTTAATGTCCTTATCCATATTAACCTAATTCTTCGTGCTTCTACTTGGCTGCAACAGCTTTTTTAGAATTGTTCTGTGCTCAGTAGCTCCATTTTAGATATTTCTGTTGAGAAATCCAAGGAACACTTCAGGGTTCAGGTTTTAATTTGGAATTTTAAAGAGCACATTCTTTAAAGTTCTTTGGGCTTTTTTGAGGCTATTCAGGACTCAAACCAAATATCTCCTTTAACAAGTACAGAGATGTGTGCTCTGTGGCAGAATTAGAATGGGACAATTACGTGCAAAATTCATAATTTGTACTAAATTCACATTTTAATACACATTTTTACTTGGGTGTGGGCTTGAGAAGATTGCAAGTAAAAAGGAATGTTGAAAAAAATTGCAAAAAAGTCTTTGATTTTTATGTTTATTGAGGGAATAAGAGCATCCAGTTTAAAAACCAGATGCATATATATGTGTTTCCACAAATATGACAAACGTGCAAAAGCAGGGATTTATTAAGACCCACATTCCATCAACTTGTACACAAAACTACATAAAGGCAAGATCGTTCCTCGTTCCTCGCTATAAATTTGATATTAATTATTTTTTATGATTGGTCTGGTTAGATATTCTAGTGTTTGCGTGCAGAATAGCAGAAATTTGCATACAAATAAAAGCTGTGTAGTCATATTTTGTTCTAATTTCCCATACACATCCCTAAACAGCCCAGGATATATAAATTACAGCATCATTTAGCTAACAATCTATGATGGCTACGTGTAATAACAGAACCTGCCCAGGATTTAATTAAGCAAGTTCAAAACATGGAAATTAGAAGTAAGGAGCCACAAGAGAAGGATAAATTTAAAGAGCTGGCCTCCATTTTTAAGCTTTTATGATTTTATTACCTATACTGAGAATGAGGGAATATGCAAACAGAAACAGAGGAGATAAACAGTAAGTGTTTATCTTATTTTTTTCTTTCCAAGACAGAGAAAAAAAGACTTTGATCCTAGTGCCCCACTCTATTTTAGTACTTTTGGAGAGGTGTTGGATTTTCATTCCACCAATGGCAGGGGTAAAATCTGTCTAGAAAGAGTAATGTCAAAATTCTCTTTTTACTCTCTCCAAGCATGTGGTGACTGGATATGGAGAGACAAATCACAGTGATGCCATCTGGCAGTGCACGAGGTTCTACAGACTGTAAACATCACAAAATTGAGACTACAAACGGGGAATATTCTCTTCTTCTCACTTTATGTGGCACAAGATGAGCAGAAAAGTTTCGTGTAACAGTAAACCTGCTGTTTTTCAGCGCCTGTGTTCCATTTATCTGCGTAAACAGCTAAACGTGAACTAACTTTACTTTAAAAAGGAACAACCATGTATCCTTTTATTAGAGTAAACCCCATGTTGTTTGAGGTCTTAAATTGCTCAAATTCTGATTTTAGAGGGGATGATTTTGATGTTTATCACATCAGATCAAGGTTGACACAGCAAGACCTACCTCTAAATGTGTCACACAGCAAGACATCCTTTTGGTAGCTCAGAGGCAAAAATGAAAGACAATTTCACCTACACCACGGTGTTCTTTTAAAGCTACAATCTTTACACACACTGCCCTTCATTAACTTCTCTTAGCAGTTGCCATTTTTTTTTAAATTATCCAATAATTTATTGGCTTGGGCTGTTTAATTACATGCATTTTGGGGTTTTGTTTGGTTCCCCACCACCACCATCACAGTCACCCCACTGTACTTGAATCTTTTGGGGCAATATTCCTTGAAGTCTTGCAAAAATAAGTGATCAAGGACAATTTACTTTGAAATTGCTCAGTCAGAACACTGTAACACATCTGTTACAGATATTTAATTCCTTCCCACTATTACAGCAGGAGTCATGAGTTTGGGTACCTGCTACAACCTGAGGTACTTGAGGTGAGGTAGAACAAGACTCTTCTTCATAAGATTTTGCTACAGGGGAAAAAAACGTGATTTTTTTTTTTTCTTTTCATTATTAGTTTCTGCCAATCATTTTGATAGTGAATCTTTCTTTAATGCACCACAGCAAAACAGAACTCAGGAACCATTCCTCAAAACAGGCCACGTACTGTTTGCTTGTTGGGGATTTTCCCAATTTAACTAAGAGTTCTGTTCTCAGGTTACTAAAAGGACAAAAGTCTTTCTTGGAACTTGCGCCAAGGAAAGGTTCTGCAGAGATTTTCATGGAATTTAACAGTATTTCTCTTTTAATTCTTGAATAAAAAGGATTTGCCCCAGTTGTTCAGACCATTGAAATGAGAGGAAAGAGGTTGTGTGTGCAGGAAAACACATAAAACTACCTCAGGGAAAATAAATTAACCTCCACAGCTCCTCCTTAATAACTAGAGATCAAGGATTCTGCAGGTTTGCAAAGTTTGTGTGATTACCTCATCTGCCTTCTGAGTGTTGGTCTTCAACAGATACTTTAGTTCCTGATTTTTTTTTTCTCACCCATATTGCCAGGAGGCTGGAGTGAGGGACTTTACAATTGGGAGGACAGCTTTCCTCTCCGAATCTACTTCAACAACTCTGGATTATCCCCATCTACAACATATATTGCACTTTAATAATGCAAAATGCAGTGGGATTTTGGATTGTGTATCTGTTAATTTCTCAGCCTCAGACTGAGCTTTTGAACAGTTATTAATTGATACAACAAACAAAGTGGCTTTATCACATAAATCAGCCAGCCCTTTTTTACATCCAGAAAACCATGATAATGCCCAAATGCTCTCCATCATGCTTAGACTGGCACTGAGGATGAAATGTTCTGTAAACTTACAGAATGACAGCAGTCTAAGTGTCCCAAGAAGTTACATCAGGACTAAGATTTCACTGATAAGACTGTGAAATGATGAAACAATCCAAAACAATTACTTCTGAGCAAATAATGTGTAAAAAGGTCTACAATTCCCTTGAGGCTTATTTTACAAACTGGCTTTTTTTTTTCCATTTTTTGTTCCATTAAATTTTATTTCCTATCCCATGTTCTACCTGTACAGTACAATAACACAAGGCATTTCTTCTAGACAGTATTTCTTACAACAGAAGGAGACAAAACTATTTGTGGAAAGAAGAAAAAAAAAAATCTTTCAAATTTGAGGAATCTGCATTTGTTTTTTCCACAAGCAAACAAAAGAGCTTGATTTAAAAAAAAAAAAGCAGAATATTAAATCTCATAAAAATATACAAAGAGATATATAGATGGCAATATACAGCATACTAGCATTGCAGTATTTACATTAAAAGTTCTTTCTAGTACTCTCTGCAATTCATAAACCTCCTTTACTATAGGAAAAGACCTTCATTGTCACTTATTATATTTAAAAAAATCAGAAATACTGCAACTGCAGGAACATGTAAAAATGTCTGAGACTACTCTGCATTTTCAAAATTTCAATTTTTCTCCACAAAGGGGGAAAGAAACTCCATCATTTTTTAAACCCTTCAGCACCTGTTTATGGAGTTAGAATTTAATGTAACAATTGTCTTCTGATCCACTTGTAATTTTGATGCATATCTTAAGGAAAATACATGAATAGGACATCTGGAGATGTTAATTAAATTCCTTAAGTTCAATTTTTGTCTGGACGAAAATAACCTGATTTTTCAACACAAGCACTAAAGAGCTCCAAGAATTTTTGATTTATTTTAGATTCAAAAACATATGTTTAGTTCATAAGAATATTTACATATTTATAGCCTTTCTTTCTCTATGTTCTTAAAAGGAAATCATCTCAGTAATTCCAGAAGGACCAAGGAAAAGAAGGTATTTCTTCTACTATAGCTTAGCTTAAATAGCAGAAATGCTAACTCTAAGGTTTATGCTGCAAAGCAGAATTGCAAACTAAAAAACCGCATTATGCAGAATTCTGGTTTTCCCCATTTCAAACCCCATTTCTGGGCTCTTTTTCCTTTCCTCACCACCTCTGAAAGCAGGGAGGGTACCCTCAGGGCACACAGCAAAGCGGGGACTGAACTCACTATTCTGCATAACTCCACTTCTTCTCCAAGCACCAAGTTCGCTCAGGTTTCATGCTCACCTTTACCACAACAGAGATAACCCTATTTGCATCATCCTTTTCCATGACTTAATAACAAATGTCTCATCCCATAACCGAAGCAGGACTCTGTCAATTGTTATTTGTGGGACATTTCACTCCAAGCACTAAACTGTGTTTTACAGGGTTCATACAGCTCTGTTCCTTGTCTATTTCCTGACTTACATGAAATCAAACCAAAGATGTTCCCAGACAACCAGGAACCACCAGTTTGGGTAATGGCAGCTGGTGCTCACCACAAAGGCAGAGGACCAAGAGGATGTGCAGACTTCTTTCTCCAACAAGATCCTCAGCAGTGCTCACAACACAGCCCTTCCCTGCTTCCTTCTTTCCCTCCAATTCCTTCTATAGCTAGAGTGGATAAGTGCTCCTGAAGTTAAGGAGAAATGTTGGGAAACACCAGGGAAGCAGAGCATGCTGTTATCAAAAAGCTACAAAAAGGCTGACTGGAGCTTTGAGCAACCTGGTGCAGTGAGGGGTGTGCATGGCAGAGGGTTGGAACAAAATGAGCTTTAAAATCCCTTCCAACCCAAACCACTCCATGGTTCCATAACAGAGCAACTGCAGCCTTGGAAGGAGGAGTACAGAGCAAGCCTCACACTGACCTGCTCCTCCAACCTGATTTGGAGAGGAACTGCAGGTTTTTAGAACTGGGCAGGAAAAGCTGGGACACTGGTTTGGGAAGGGAGCAATTAAAATAAAAGTGATGCTTGGGATTGCAGGTACAGGATGTGACTCAAATTGATTGTCTGACAGGCAGGGGTCAGACCCTCACCTGGCTGGCACAGGGCTCTGTCTTAGAAACTCAAGACTGTCAGAAAGAAGTCATCAACCACCATTCCTTCCTGCAGCTTGTCTTGTTGGAATGTCTCAGCCACACTGATATCTTGCCTGCATGGAAACTCCCTCACAGCATCCCCAAATCCAGTGTGTTGAGAACAGGGCTGTCTATCTCCCTTACTCAGGACTTAGATATTTGTTCTTTCACTTCATACTTTCAGTAAAAAGGGAAGGAAGGGGAGAATGTTGTTCTCGAAAGTTTATAGTGACAAGAAATTCTATACAGTGTCCAAACACATTTGCTTAAACTACTTCCCACATCTCCAACAGGGAATGCTGAAGAAAAGACCATGAGAGAAAATAGGACAGGATCTCCTTTCTTCCCTAACACATTCACCTTTTTTTTTTTTTTTTTTAATTTTTTTTTTCCTGGCTATCAGCAGTTAGAAGCTTGAAGTTTATCAGTGCTGCTGTGTAATATCTGTTTTCATACCGATGCACTTCACAGGGAATCACAACTGCCTGGATCCATTCTGTAAATCCCTAGTAAGGAACAGAGATTGGGTTTGGCTCAAATGACAGCAATCAGGGGGCTTTTAGCAGAAAGATCTGAACCCATCTTCCTCAACACAAACCAGCAGTAATCCAGCAATCTGACAGGGCAAGATAAATTTCATAAATCAAGAGCTAAATGCCTTGCCTTCATTTCTTCTGCCTGCTGAACTCCCAGAGCCTGAACCCGAGGTGATATCCTGGTTGTACTGAATTTAATAGGAATACTCCCATTGACTTTGGTGGGTCCAGGTTTTCACTCACTAAAGCCACAGGGGTTTTAAAACACTTTTTGGGATACAGAGAAAAGCAAAAATAACTTATTTGGCACTTTTTTTTCTTTTTTTACAGTAATTCTGGGCACTATCCTATATTTTCTTAGAATCAATTGTAGTCTCCTCTACTTCCCCTTAACTATTGACTATTTTGTGATTGATGTGTTATTTCAAGTAATATATAAAGCCTTATACCTATTTATTGACAACATGCTAAGTTAGGTACCTTATAGGCAATTCTCCATCTTGAAAAACCAAGTGCTAACAGTGAACTCCAGACATCTCAATAGCACAGGCTGTTATAATTTTGAACATAAATGTACATATTAATCAGCTAATCACTAATCCCTGAAACCTCTAACTGCAATATTGGCAGTTCTTCTTAAGAACTATTTCCAAGCTTGCGTGCCTGTTGCTGCATTTGCTTAAGGAATCATCCATCACATAAATGGCTAGTTAGTGAAATGAACTAATTAACAAAGAAGTTAAATGGAGAAATAAATCTCAAGCCCAAGACTACTGAACTGTTGTCGTCCTCTTCCATCCAAAGCCACCAGAAATGCTTACACTTAAGAAATACTGCTGCATTTTGGAAGCCTTTCATACATGTGAAACATGTACCATTTAATCCCTATTCTATCATGCTGAACAACCATCACATTTACTGTTATAAAATATATGTAGTACAGCACCAAATACAGCTGTGCCTGTCTGAGCCCCCTTTTCCTCCTGCTTTCCACTTGAAACCCTTCATTTGCTTTTTAAGATCAATTTAAGAACTATTCCTCTGCATGCTTTGGAACTATTTTACTAATTTATTATTCACCTGTACCTTTGGGACTCACAGATATTTAGATCTGTGTTTAATTTCTGTTAATGTTTGTCCCAACTTTCCTGCAATATCCAGTGGGTATATACATATTTTAAACTCCCTCAATATTTTGACCGATAATGTTTTATGGAAAAAACCTTGGAATCAGATTAACATTTTAAGCTAAAACTAGCAATGCAATTGCTTCCATTTCAGCCTGTGTTAATAAATGAGAGTATCTTGTTGAAAGCAGTAGGAAACAGATGTACACTTTGTCAAAGTGTGAAGCTCAATGATTTGGGTGATAACATATGCATATGCGTGTATATATATCTAGATATAACTGAATAACAACATTTTTAACCTCTAATACTCCAATTTCTTTATATAGTAATCACTATGGGGCTTTTTTTTTCTTTTCCACACATAAAAATGACAGACTTACTGAGGGAAAAAAATGACTGGCAGGACCACAGAGTAAGCTTACAGCAGGACCCAGAACTGAACCTTTTCCTCCCAAATTTCAGTCCAAACCACTGTGAACTGGAAACTCAGGGAAAAACATGGTGTTCCCACGGAGCATTGGAACTGAAAATAGAGACACACACGAATTCTCTAAAAGGATAAATGATAAACTTATGTTCTTAGACCTGAGCAGTTTATGTCTGATTTACCTCATAGTGCATCAAATGCGTTAATGGTGTTTTAACTGACATGGGAGTTACAATAACACTGCCCAGCATTTCGCTTCCTAATGGCTTCTTAATTACAATAGGGTATTACAGCTTCATGGGAAGCTGCACCCTAATGCTCATGGCCCTTTTTATCCCTGTTGAGCATTTTGGTATTAATGATTGTTTTAATTTCCACCATTATTTTGTCCAGCCCTGTCTGTGACAATTCCTCAGTTCCTTATTTTGAGTGTCTCAGCTGCAGTGTTGATATTCATACTAATCAGTCTCTTCTGGCATCTGCAGTGTCAGCTTGGAGCTGATTCAGGAAAGGCCATAAAATCACAACACTACTGTTTCTGTAATTTTCTGCTATTTAGGATGCATGTAGCTCAACTTCTGAGCTTTAAAGATGCATCTGTAAGGCCTCCCGCTGTCATTTTGAGGGAAAAATACAAACCTCAAACCACATTTGTGCTCATGATATACAAACAATTCTGTTCCCTCCCATGAACTTACAGTACTTCTTCTTCATGGCAGTGATAAAAGAAAACTTCCAAGTTCAAAAGAGGCAAAAGGGTGATATTGGCTCCTCTGATTTAATATCTTGTATCTAGCCAGCCTGCTTTGTGGACCACTATCATCTGATGCAGATATCTTGATTAAAACATCACACCCACCTTGGACGCTCTCAATCTCCTCTTTTTTCATAGACTGGTTGGGGTTGGAAGGGACCTTAAAAATCACTTTGTGCCAACTCCCCTGCATGGGCAGGGACACCTTCACTATCCCAGGCTGCTCCCAGCCCCATCCAGCCTGGCCTGGAACACTTCCAGGGATGGGGCAGCCACAGCTTCTCTGGGCAACCTGTGCCAGGGCCTCAGCACCTTCACAAGGGAGAATTTCTTTCATAATACCTGATATAAATCTACTCACTTTCAGTTTAAAACTATTCCTGCTTGTCTTGTCACTCCAGGCCCTTGCCCGGAGTCCCTCTCCAACACCCTTAGGGCCCCTTCAGGCACTGGAAGATGCTCTAAGGTCTGCCCTAAGCCTTCTCTTTTCCAGGATGACCAACCCTAACTCTCAGCCCATTAATCAGAAACATCTCAACCCGTGTGAGATAGTCTGCTACAAAAGCATGGTAAGAATCACAGAAGACAATAACCACCTCAAACATCTCTTTCTCCTATTCAGGACACAGGTAACACTAAGAGTAGGATATTCAAACTTCTTCAAACCAGTAAAAGAAGCAAAATCAAGAGAGTTTTTATTTTCCTTTGATCTTCCACTGACTGTGGAAGTGTCACTTCCACACTGACAGAATTCAGAAACCAGCAATAAAAATATCTCAGCTGTCAAACATACCAAAAGGCCCGTTTACTCAGCAAGGCCCAAACTATCAGTAGTAATCAAGGCTCTGCTTCCCAAAGAGAAATGGTTTGCAAATTACCCCAACAAAAGAACTAGCTCAAGGTAAGAAGTTGTGCCCAGCACCTAAAATTGAGCAAGCTCTATCCACAGCATTCCATGTCTGTGCATCTGTACATGGGTCAAAATACATCCATCAGGTCCCCCAGGGAATACTGATTTCCAGCTCTTGTTACAGCTCACTGCCGATTGCTCTCTAATTACCTCAACCATGCATCCAGCAAAGCAAATTTACTGCTCTGCCTAAGACGTGCAAACCCAATAGTTTTCACTACTTTTACTTGGCATGGTTCTGGGTCTGCTTTTTGTGCTGCTGTATCAAAGGTTCCAGCATTGTGCAGTCACTCATTCCTATAGCATATCCCAGGGAGGTTACAAGAGACAATAGTTTATTGTCCCAATCCTTCGTCCAACACTGGATGCCTGCAATGACAAAGTTCTCTGCTGTTGATTTCAAGATCAAACCTACTGCAGGTGAAATTCAGATTGTGCTCACCATCACCATGGATTGCAGAGTTTTCTTGGCGTGTGTTTCCATCAAGTCATGGAATTCCATAGATTGAAAATTTGTATTTAAGGCTAACCTTTTATGTATATCACACTGGTGCGAATCAAGACCTAACCAGGAGCAGTTCCCAAGCATCTATAGTAAAATTGTTTTAATTAAATGTTACCCTTTGTATAACAATAAAGATGACATGGAACAAAGTCAAGCAAAGAAAACCTATTCAAATGTCAGTGCTTTATAATGAAAGAACTTGAAAGATCAAGTCACAGCAGAAAACAAACCAAACCATATTCCTGGAGTGGCAGAGCTCATACTGGAGATTTTATTTCACCCGTAATTTGTGCAAATTAGAGGATCAAATGGACTTGTTTAAAAGAAACTTGGGATTTCTCTTATCATTTAACTAACTTAGCCATTCAAGACAGGGAGTCTGTGTGACCGGGAGGGGTTTGTTCAGATTTCTGATTAAACTAAGAAGGTGCCACTGCATTATTACAAAGCTTGAACAGAAACCTTCACTGACAGTTGGGCAGATTTTTTAAACATAAATTAACTAAATACCAAAGCAAGGACAGCTCATCTGGGTCTGTCAGCAACAGAATTTGATGACAGCAGCAAACTGTTCTTATGGGGAAAAGGAGTTTTCTGCAGAGCTCTTATCCTCAAGGTAATACAGGCCTCGCTATTTTAGAAGTCTTGAAAAAGAGGCCAAAGATTTTTTTCCTATTCTATTAAGGCAAATTCAGATTAGTAGCACTATAAAATATATTGAGTTTTTGTTAACTTTGCTGACTTAGGCTAAAGAAATACCATTTGTTCCTAATATCTTGACATGGTTGTGGTCAGCCTAACAAAGAACTGCATTCTCTGTGGCAGCTGCATTTTTCCTTAAGCATTTTTGAAAATACTATTTTGATCATAAGTATAGAAATTTGCATCTTGTCAAGAAGGGCTGGAACCAGTAAACAAGAATATGGCTCCCACAGAGCTTCCTAGACAGGAGTTTTTCAGCATCTGTACTTTGCTAATTCTTTAACATCTGTATTAACCCGTATTTTTACTTCTCTCGGGTACCACTACAGGAAAATGCAAGAAACATGAGAGAGATAATACAGAACGTTTAGTACATCCAATTGAATCCAGTAGTGCTCCCTATTAGATATCAATCCATTTTGCTGACACCTGACTGTTTTGAACAATGCAACATGCTATTGTGACTGTCATTCAACCATTCTGCTGCTTATAATGCTGCATGTCAAATGCTGAATAGTGCAGGGCTTCTCACAGGGATGGCATGACTTCCACACAGGCTTCACTTTAAGTTACAAGCAGAAGGTGCACTCAGCATTCCCCTTTCCCACCAGCCTGGCAGCAGCTTTGCTGAATTGTTACATTCTCCCCGCGGTTGTTTGGCTTGAAATTTGTCTTCCTATAAAATTTCTGTTCTGTTGTAAACATTGAAACTCCAAGTTCCAGGCAGGAAGATGATTTCAGATCTATTTTACGCTTCCCAAATGCTTTTCGCACCATCCCTCCTAAGTAAATTGAGTGCCCATTAAACGTGCCAGATTGACTGAGACCAGACTGAGCTGCACTTTATTCCCCAGGAGCTCCAGAAGAGGCAAAGGCATTGCAAACTCCTACCTAGAGGTGCCAAACCATGTCCATCGTGACATGATGGAAACTCAGAAGTCACTCTGGGTGGTTTATGCAGCATGAACACAGGAGCACTACTCTTACTTGTCAGCTGTACTGCAGACCAGAGGAAAAGAAACCATTTTTAGCACACATAGCTCTGGCTGTCATTTTGGACCAAGACAGGCAACCCAGCAAAGAAAGGCCTTGTATATTCCTTTGTGAAGACTCTGAACTAGCCTGGTAGCAGGGAGCACCCCCTGGCTCAGCCTTCCTGCATCACACAGCTCTGGACAAGAGGTCATCTATTGTCATTCAAGTCGGCTTTAACTCAGCATGTAAAATATCAGCAGGCTCAGCTCTGCTCCAGGGACTGCCAATTTATCCATGAGGCATCAGCATCACCTTCTTCACATGGAAGGGGCTGCAAACAGCGATTGCTGCAGTGAAAAATGTGCATGCAGCAAATCACTGTCACAGCCTGCACTGCTGAGAGAGCTTGTGCAAACCACGGGGATAAAACAAGCTTTACCTAACACAGGCTACTTCATCATCTGTTTTACACCAGAGCCTTCATGTTACACCTCACTTAGTTTATCTCCTCTTGCTCACAAAGAGAAGCAAAGAGAGGAGACGATCGTGGAGAGGTGCTGCAGCAGAACCAGATGGTCCAACTCTCCCAAGCCTTGGCATTGTGTCTCTTTCTGTAACTTGGGTATTTTTATCTCCTCCTGCCCCCCGTGGTCCCATCTGCACCTTCCTCTTTCTCCATGTCTGTCACGTTGTTTTTCAGTTCAGCTTCCCCAGGAAGAGATGCTTATGCTGTCGTGTTCCTCACAGTGAACTCAGCAGACAAGGGAATGGGACTCCTCTGGATTCCAGGACAATATGTTTGAGGGGAGCAGAGATTTCCCAAGACTGCTTCCTAGTCAGGGCAAAGCTGTGTGCTGAGCTTTCACACGAGGCTCCACAGCAGGGGCCTGTGCAGAGAAATAGCCCTGAAGGAGCTTGTGGCCACTTCCCAGGCACTTTCAAAGTGGTTTTACACTTATTTTACTCTCCACCTTTTCCCTACTCTTGTCTCTCCTTGTCACTGCCCATCCTCCTCTGTCAAGTCTCTCCTCACACACCTACCAAAAACAAAGGGCACAGCAAAGGGAATTTCCTTTCTCTTTGCTCTTGTCCAGCATGAATCATGAATGAGAAAAGCCACATAAAGCTATTATCCCACTGCTTTAACTGCCAGCCAGGGCTGAGTTCAGTGGACAGATATTTCTCTGCATCAGTTGGTGATCTGGCAGTCACATGAAGAGCCCCAAAACCCTCAATTTTTTTTCTTAGTTTCAGTTGCAAAGAACATTCTAAAAGTAAAGCAGTGAAATAATGTTGGTTTTAGTGGCATGGAAAATCGATTTATAAACGAGTTGTTTCATATTTTTAAATACATGATCTATATTTAAATTTGATTTCTGTGAAGTTCTGCCTTCATATCATTATTATTACACATCAAGGATAGGATCTCTGACTCTAGCCCTTTTACTCACATGTAAATTAGTGTCTTGCTTTTAATGCTCCCTCTGCTTTTATGGCTTTCATTGAACAATAGGGAAGCCTACTTGTAGGTAATTTACCACCTGAAGACACTAAATAGAAGTTGCAGGACCTCATTTATTAAATCTCTCCCTAAGACTGAAGACACTAAGCATCCAGTCAAGGCTACGTTATTTTTAAATATCTTCATCACTGAAATTAGAGTATTTATCCAAACAAACTCCCCATGAGGGAATCCAGCATAAACTAGATTATTTATTGGTGAGCATTAAGTCAGGTTGGTAGTGCTGACTCTTGTGTGACTCTCCAAAGCACATTATCATATTATTTTCCTTCTCAATATCTATTATTTTAGCAAACTTTCTGGCACGTTGCCTCTTGTGTGTTACTTCCTTTATCGTCTACCTTTTACCAAAGTATTCTGGCACTCTCAGAGTGAAGTCAGAAAAGGGAAGAAAACAAACTTGTCCAAAAGGAAGTATCCCATGGTCCATGTGCTCCAGCTTGCTCCAGGCTGTATCCCTGACACCAGACCATTTCCCACAGCAGCCCCCAAGGTGGGAGCTGTTTCAGGTGCATTCTCTGCCTTTCTGGGCAGACCAGTCCCTTCGTCCCCATAAAGAACAGAGATTATATTAAGCAGAAGCCATATCAGTTTGTGTTCCCTATGTACACAAAATGTGAATTTTGTACATCTTAATCCCCAGAGGACATTAAGATTCTGAAGTCAGATGTCTCTACTGTGGTTTTTAAGTGCAGGCTCTCTGCTGTATCTTACCTGGTGAGCTCCTGCCTGATGCTGACAGTTAGCATGAGACTTGGGATGGTGATAAAGGGTCTCTTCTTTGGCTGCAAAAATGTCAGAAGATATGCATGCACTGAACAGAGCTGATTGATGAGGAGGATTTCTGGTCTACATGAGATTTTGACATTTGGAAGCTTACTTATCTTCTAATTCATAACATACAATATTTTTAGATGTCCCAGAAAACAGATGATCTGTACAACTTTCCCTTTGGACAAATATCAACACACAGTTTCCAAAATTAATTTTGTTCCCTCAAACCTCAGCAGCTGCTGACTGAAAAGGCTTTGTTCCTTAAAATATGATTTGGCATAACATAACCTAACAGCATACCCTAGTCTATTATTAAGGTTGAATTGTCAAATGAATTGTGTCAATGTAAATTAAATGCTGGGTTTATATTTTTCCCTTAGAAGAAATTTCCACCCATCTTCAAACCTCCTCATGAATTCAGAAGAGACATTTACAAAGACATCATTGTTATTATTGTTTATGGAACGTCAAAGTTTCCTGCAAAGCACTGCAACATTTTTCCAACATCTTTTTCAAGCTGAGCACAAGAAATACTGCTGAGCTCCTGGTTCTGTTATCTCAGATTCAGCTCTCTGACAGCATGGAGAATGGCTCCATAAGAAACAAGTGATTTGGATATACAGCAGATACCAAAGATCAAGTGGCTTATAATGTATGCATCAGTCCCAAGGGATTTTTTAGTAGCCTTGGCAATCAAACATTAATACATATGAAAATTTCTGTCAGGCTCTGTATGGCTTTATTTAAATGAGAGTAAGCACTTATCCCTTTGAATGAAGGTCAATAATGCAGCCAGATTGTTCTGCATCTCTGGTGGGGGTGAACATGGCCAAAACCCAAAGCCTGGACTGGGTTTCTGTGATCCATGGCCAGTGACCAAGGACAAGTGTTGTTTCACAGAAGTGAGTGCTTTCACGAGTGCTTTCCCAGAAGCATTCATCCCTGGGGACACTGGTACGCAAGTCACAGTCCAGGTGCCACCAAATCCATTTTACCGAGTCTCTAAAAGCAGAGCAGGCCTTGCTCACACCCTCTTGCAGATAAATAAATATGGGAAACAGTGAAAGGAAACCAGGGGAGGACAGTCAGACTCAGCCACTCACTCTGGCTATGAACATGTCATCATCTTGCCACTGCATAGAGCTAAAGGACATATCATGAGCTAGAGGATATTTTATACCCCATGAATGTACAAAACCAGAGTTTAGAACAATCTCTTGGAGAGGGATAAAACCGTGCAAGAGCATCTCAGTAATAACAGAATCATAGAGCTGCCTGGGTTGGAAGGGACCATAATGATCATCTCAATCCACACCCTGCCATGGGCAGGGACACCTTCCACTATCCCAGGTTTCTCCAAGCCCCATCCAACCCAGCCTTGGACACTTCCAGGGATCCAGGGGCAGCCACAGCTTCTCTGGGAAACTAACACCCTCACAGGAAAGAATTCTTCCCAACATTGCATCTAACCCTGCCCTCTGGCCGTTGGAAGCCATTCCCTGTGTCCTGTCACTCCAGGCCCTTGTAATGTGACATCTCATCCTCATTGGCTCGGCCTATCTTTCATTTTTAATGTCTTGCATAATAGATTTTTTCAGCTTTATCTTTCTGGCTTCTAAATTAGGCTCAGCTGAAAGCCAGCACTTTCTTGACTTCTGCACTCCAAAAGTTGATATTACATATTGTCCTGTCCTGCTGTACAAAGGGGAGTTGGAAAGGGTTCTTTCTGATAGGTCTCTCGGGCAAAAAGAAAGGGCAAATGAAGCAGTATTATATCTGAGAAATGTTTATTGGGAAAGGAAGGTAAGTGTTCCTACAGAAAGGGGATAAAAAAAGGAACAAAGAGGGGAAAAAGACAAACAGAAAAAGAGAAGGCAGGGGCAGTCCCTAGAGTACACGTATGTACACGGTTTTTCACCTCATGTACAACATATGTTGAGGCATAAATAAAAATCAGATTGGCCCCTCTCACACGTACATCACCCCATAAATATTTATACCTATAAACTCACTCATTATATTTGTGCCATGAAAAAAATCCAAGCCTTTAAAATTTTAATATTGACTATGAGAATACAGCAATGAAAAGTTTTGGAAGAAAAACAGTCATATATAAGCAGTGGTATTTGAGCAAACTCGTGCAAGCTAAAAAAAAAAAAAGGATGTTAACACATAGCTGTATTTTTTTTTGCATCAAAGCTCTGCAGATATGACATCTACAATGGAAAGAAAAAAAATAAACATTTAGTTGACCACCTGGTGGTAGCAACAGTTTGTTTAGTTCATATAAATGGCATTGGTTTTATTAATACAAGTTGTTAACATCCTCTATACAACCTTATTAAAAAGCATGTCTCAGCTGGAGAGGATAATGGGATTGTAAAGACATTTATAAGGAATCTGATTTACCAATATGTTCTTATTAAAATTAGCAGTTATTTTCTCATTACAGCTCTATCTATCATTGAACCTGTCCGCCTACATTTTAAGTTCAGTTATTTATGACCAGTGTTTGTTATGCCAAATATGAGATTAAAACCTAATCTTAAACCAGCTGTGACTAGATATTTTAATCCAAGTCTATTAGGAAGGCTTGGAGGCTTAAGCATCACCTGGATAATGCTAAAATCAACTGGATAAATTCTGTACACCTTACACCCTTCGAAGATCAATGTCTTTGCTTGATTCTACGAAGGCCTCACACAGATTGTATGTCTCAGAAATAAAAATAATAGAAAAAGTTACGACCTTACCTTTTCACTTTCTGGAATGAACAGTAATCAAACTAAGGATTTCTTAATATTGCTATTTCACCTTTTTTAACTAAACAAGCAAACATTATTTATACTCACTTTTACTAGCAGAAACCATTTCGATAAATTACTGTTAATTCAACTTTTCCAAATGTGAACAAAAGAGAAATTCTTTTCACGAGCATAGAGCCATCACAGTCCAATTCAGTAATAACAGCAATTTCATACTGATATGAATTTGTTTAAAAGGTGACCTAGACAATGAAGCAAGTATAATTAAATTGGAAACAGCTAATTCAATAAAGTACTAATGTCAAAAGTAATAATCAGGGGAAATTTTAGTGCAACACTCATCTGCAAAAAGGATCATTTTAGAATAATGGTATGCTTATGTGAAGAAATTTAAAACCTAAAATGTCTGATGATGGTTGATTGAAAATAAAACAAAACTGGGTTTATGCTAATAGATTTCTAAATGAGTACAAGGAGCAGAGAGACAGAATTGTTATCATTAATATGTTGCCACTGGTTTATAAAACAAAGCAAGCTCACTGAATTTGATTAAATTATCTGCTTCCTGGCCGGAAGTGGTTAAGGACAATTAAGTTTCACCCAACCTGAGCATTAAAAAGTGCTCTGTTAAATAGGTATTATATTTTCCAGAAGACAATTGTCACTGCACAGGCATTCAGGGTACCAACCATTCCCTCTGTGCACGAGGAGTGCTCAGCCAGTGCCTAAAGCTACGCTTAATCTGCCCACAACACAGAGGGCAAGTTCTCAGCCCCTTCCATATGTTTCTGCAGAAAATCAAGGCTAGCTTAGTATTAATTCAGTCCCTTGATCTGCTGGCCCTTATTGAGCTGAGGTCAGTATGAAAAACACCTAGCAGAGCTCTACACCAAAGGTCAAGTTCCTCTGCCCACTCTTCAACCACAAAGGTGAAGTTCACCTGTCCAACAAAAAACGCCATTTTCAATCAGCTTCTGACTGATCCAAGGCAGGGGAAAGAGATCCCACTGGACCATAAAGTCTCAGGCCATTCCAGTCCAAATGTAATGTATGTGGCCTAAACATTTATTTTTACAAATACCCAAAAGATGCGTAGAAATACAAAAGTAAGAGTACAAAAATATTTTGCTGAGCTGCATAAATGGTTCCCCCAGAGGGAAAATCACTTGAGAACATGAACAAACCAGACTTCTGTGCCATTGCTTACTCAGCAACACTCCCACTCATGAGGTTTATCTGATCTTGAAACACTACAAAGAGTTTTCCTAGAAAAAAAGTACTTCATATATGTGCACATACACGGAAGAAATGTTCCTTTTGCACTGTCACATGGTGAACAGTCTATTTAAATTAAGTAGCTGATCTGTAAAGGAAGATGTTACATACTTAAGCTGTTCTGTGTGAGACTTATATCAAGCTGTAGTCCCAGAAGGTGAAAACAACATACTGTTCTAACCAAGGATCAGTATGAATTCACCTGGTGGGAATTATATAAAGCCCACAAACAAGCAAGTATCTGTTGCAGCAATCCTCATGTCAGAGGGTAGAAATGAGCCCAGACACAGACTCCTTGTTTATCCCAGCCTGCAAAGGGCCCTGGTTTGTTCCTCTGTACAGCTCAGCCATCCTGACTCCAACCATTCCCTGCCTCTGCCTGCACCAAGCTCCTGCTGGAGGTTTCCCTTGCAGCCTCTGACTGCTGCTTATTTCCTGCTGAACTCTGCCTGCAGGGATCAGTGTGCAGCCTCTGACTGCAGCTTTTCCCCAGCCAGACTGTGACTGCAGGTTCAACAACAGGCTCTAGCTGCACACCCACACTGACCTCACTGCAGGGATTCTCTCTGCCCGGGATCCTGCTGCTTCATGGGCCTCAAGGTTCCTCCTCCATGATGATCCTGCCCTCAGCAGCCAGCCCACTGCCTTTTATAACTGACCTTTATTGGCTACAGCTGGGACTCATCAGAGTGAGGCTGTATTGTAATTAACAAAGCTGTTCGTTAACAAGGATGAGGTCACTTGTGTTCCCTTCTCCTACAAGTATCCTTTCCCTGTTTAAAAATTAGGAAAACCCAGATGAATTTTGCCTCGCACACCATAAGTAACACCACCACCTCGAGTCTCACAGTCAGCACTGCTGTACGGCAATGAGATGCAATTCCATGTTCCTGTGCTAAGCAGAAACACTGGCATCTGGAAAAATCACTGCCTGGCTTGTCAGCTGAGCCAGCTGCAGCTGGAAATCCCAGAGAAGGAAAAATATGGAAGCCCATAGTCTCATTTTCCTGTAGTCACTTTTTCTGACTACAGCCACACTATAATTTGTCAGTCAGAGTCTCTCAGGCCAACATAGATCTTGTTTCCCTGGAGACGAGTCTTTTAAATAGCAGTTCGAAACACCAACCAGATTGAAAGAGGAATTCAATTAAAGGGAAAACCCATCTAGTTGCACTGGGGGTCTGTGCTAGGAAAAGTTTCTGGAACATGTATTTCTGATTTCCTGAAAAGCACGTCTGGGGTTTTAAAATTCATTTATTATATGTCATCCACTTCTTTGTTATAGGCATGGATAAACACAGCATGATTTCAGCTGATAACTCAGTTATACTGATGTTTGTTATTTTTTTATTATTGGCTAATAACCTGGATTACTGCTATTTTTCAAACATTATGTAATTTAAACTTTGGCTTATTTATAACTTTTGGACAATTTGTATAATATTATTCCTGCTGTTTGAATGAGATACTTCTAGGGGAAAACAAAGTTAAACACTAGTACATATTAATGACTTTTTAGAGCAGACTCTGCCAAAAAAACCCACCCTGTTGGACTGAAGAGATGTTGGATCGAGAGATCTCCAGCCCACACGATTCACTCTCAAAACTTCTTTGAAGTATGAATTTTGAAAAAATTAGTGATTCCTTATCGTGTGATGCAGCTCAAACACAATACTCTGAAAACACATATGTAGATACCATTCCCAATAACACCTTTAAAAAGCATTTTTTAAGGAAGGAGAAGATTAACATCCTCATGCTTGAAGTACACCTCTTTGGAATTTCAACACACACTAATATAAGCTCTGTTGTTCACTTTTGCTCAGCTTTGCAGCCATGAAGGGTGGAAAGAAAACAGAAAATCCCTTCCAGGCGCTATTACTTGCAGCAACAATACTCTATTTCAATAAGTTAAATTTCAACAGCCACAAAAAAGCAAGTAATTAAACCTCTGTTTTCTTTACACTTTCAAGCACGATTTTCTCCTTTACCTGTAATGCTAGCAAACTAAATTTTGTGCCAACTTCCCAAGCAGATGTCCAAGTGTTTCTAAAGAAACACCAAATATTTGGAAAATTTTTCCCTTCTTTGCACCGGACTAAAATGAAAAACATTGCTGTTGGGCTACCAGCTGAGTGGTACTGATCAATATCGATTACGATTTACCACTGAAAAATTAGGGAAATGTCAACTGTTCCTTCTGCATCACAGCAGAGCAGATCACACAAAGGGAGGAAGCAACCTCATCGGCTTTTAAACAGTATAAAGAGTGTTACATGGCTTTGTTATGCCAGTATTGATAGGAAGATGAGACATAAACCTCTGTCAAGTGATTTCCTTCAAAGATACGGTCAAGACATCAGAAAGAAAAATCTTGCAAAGAAAAGAAAAATTAATGCCATCTGAATAACTTCCTTACATGACTGGGCTGCAGGTTTTCAAAGAAAATTTTGTACACTGGAATGTTAAAACTTCGTACGGTGCCTAGCCCAAAGCAAATTACAGATGCAGGTGAGGATTTACATATTGTTCAGTTTAAATTACTGAAATTAAGTATTTGGTATCCTGAACTTGAAAGAAATTGTTATTATTTAAACAACATTGAGAAAAATTGTAGAACTATGACAACAGTTTGATGTCAGACATTTAGTAGAGAACAACATATGTAATGCAAACAATTTGTCTAGTAACTGCAATACTCTTACATTTATCATTTTAACACAAGCAGCATAAGTTCACCCATGTGTTGTACCTGAGTTTATTAAACCAAATTTAAATAGATTAATAGTATCTGCCTTCAGCCTTTAAAAATTACCTAATTAGTCTTCCTACACGCTGATCTCCAGAAAAAGTGCTTTTATGAAGACATTAGCTCTAGTATTTTTATCATACAAAAGTATGCCAAAATTATGCTTGAAAATAATAAATTTACTTCAAATCCTTGTGGGGTGGGCTACTTAGTTTTAACTGAACATAAAGGGTATTAGATATCCATCATGGTTAAGACCTTACAGATTTGTGAAGCAGAGCAGCAGTGACCAACACAATGAACGGTGTAGATGACTATAGCTGGTGGGACCTGATCTAACACAAGACAAGAACTGGATGCTGTAAGAGATCTCTCCAGTGAAAACAATGGCATTTTCAGAAAGCCTTCTGCAGAAAACCTGGTCTGAATCCTCAGATAGGTTTGACTCTTCAAAACATCTGTTTATTCCTTTTTTTTCCTCATAGAAATAATATTTTTGTATTTACATATAATCTGCAGCTTTCAAAAGTGTCCTACTAATCTAGAACAATCAAATTTATTATCAAAATTACACAGATTTATTATAAACTGAGGCTGCATCTTGTTCAACTGTGGGAACAGTGTTGAAAAATGGGATAGTGCCCCTCCAAGAAGGGTGACGTGAATCAATGGACAGCTGCAAGCTGGACTGGAATTAATGGCCAAATAATTCTCATCAAAGTTTTCCTGTACAATCTTCAACTCACCAAATTTAGATGCAAACTTCTACTTGTTTGGCCTCTATTGTCTAAAAATTCATGTGGGCCTGGACACCCTGAGGTAGCTGGCTGAACCTCTGTGAGCTGAGTGAGCATCAGGATCAGCAACTTTTCCCCCAGCTGTCGAGAGAAGCAGTCTCCCTCCTGGCAGTAACTCCCTTTGGAGTGCATTTATTCTTTCAAAAAAGTACACCAAAGAGACAGGCAGTATATTACAGAGCTGCAAAAAGAAGCAATCTGTCTTAATAGCTGGGAAAGTCGTGAGCAAAAGAAAAAGCCTGGGTTTTGAGCCCTCCCCCAAAATTTTTTCAGTTATTCAGTGGTGCAGGACAACTGAATGGGTGATTGTTAACCATGATTCCAACTTCATATACAGAATACTTGAATTTTTTTTAATCATGCTATCACATAAGAAAAAAAAATAAAGGAGAGGGGATTGTATTGCACAAAACCTACTTTTGAAGAATTTCTTTTCATCATTACCTAAGCTAGTAGGAAGATGGAAATCCTTACAGCTACAGGTTTTGATCACCTGCTTTTGTTTTATATTCTACTGCAACACTTTAAATTGCTAGAGTTGTGATTTATTCTCACTTCACTCAAAATTGCTAGAGGTAGCAATGTACAGATTTTTATATTAAAAAGATTTTAAATAAAAGCCACACTCCATTTGGAAAGAGTGCTTAGTTATTTTTACCTTAAAAAAATAAAGACAGAAAGAATGCAAAATGCTTAGTACTGAGATCAGCATTGATCAAGTAGAATTAAACAGATTTTCAAAGTACCACCACAAAATGGTGGGAAAAAAAACCCTTTCGTGTAATAGTTTTCAGAAATAAGAAAAAAAAATTCCTCCTGATCTATACAGGCTGAGTATCCCCTGGGCGAAGAACAGTTAATTAATATTTACAATTTTGGATGATTCTTACCAACCTGAACAACAGCGAGATTCAATTCTCACCTCCACTGACATCTAAAATGTGTGCTGGGAGCACTCTGGCAGAACCCATAAGCTGTTGAACAAACATGCCCTGAGACAAGTCCTGAGAGACATCTGTGCAGGAAAGAATCATCTTTCTTTCAGCAAAAGGACTCTTACAATGGTTTTGGGGGAGAGGGTGTCTCTTATCATTTCTGCCCCCTCCTCTCTGCTCGCATAATTCCTTTTAAATGATTAAGCTGAATCTTAACTCATGTTGACTCAACTCATCAGTTAGCAGATCTGAGAGGGGACCTTACCTCCCCTCAGCCTTGCCTGTCATTTCCACTAAATCTTCACTTCCTTCCACAACTGAGACTGAGCAACATCAGAAATATAAAAAAAAAAAAAAAAAAGAAAAAAAAAAAGAAAAAATATAACTAACTTCAGTCTGCTTTGGATGAAGCCCAGCAGCAGCATCCTGCTTACTGCTCCATCAAGAGTTCCCTTTCACGCCCTTGGTAGTCATTTCTCTCTCCTATCAAAACTATTTACTTTGTTGCCTTCCAAAAACTGCTTTCTTACTCAAATTTTGGCCAGGAACATCCCTACCCTGGCTTTTTCAGCTCTTTGAAAGCAAATTGTCAGACATCTGGTGAACTGTACAGACCATGGGGGAGTCACTGACTTCTTGGCTTGCAGAGGCAGAGCCCTTCCACTCTGTAATTTCAATACCCAAAAGATCAGCATCTCTGTTAGAAAATAAAACCAAACAGAGCAGCCAATCTCCACACAAAAAACCAAAATTTGACTAAAAGCTGCTCAGTCACCAATTTGAAATAGGAAACACAGACATGTCCTTGTATTGACAAGGGACAGGACGAGTCCTGATCCTCTGAGGAGAAATTCAAAGCAGAACACTCACTTAGGTGCCATGTGCTCCATCCTCCAGGGAAACCTCTCTCACTTCATTGAACATAAAAGAGTCTAGACAGATTGTTTCAGGAGACAAGCCTAAAATGAGGCAGAAAGAATACCGCCCACAGGGAATTTTTTAAAATTATTGAAGATACAGACTGAAAAAAAAAAACAAAAAAAAAAAAAAAAAAAAAAAAAAAAAAAAAAAACAACCCCAAAACCACAAAAACCAACTCCTCAGATGACTTAGGATTCAATTCTGATTTCAATAGACTATTCAAAGAGAATTTATATTTTATATACTCTCCCCACAGGAAAGGAGAAAAGATACATTTGGATTGCATACTTTAAAGGTTGGATTCTTTTCCACACATAGAGTGAAAAGCAGATTTAGCAGAAACTTTTCATCTTAAAAGTTGAGAGGAAATTTTAATATCAACTACTTACTAGAGAGATAAATTCTCAAGAGATATGATGAAAAATGGCAAAAATAATGGCTTGCATCACCACAGTTATATCCTGCTTTAAGATACATTTGCAATGAGGATTAACATTATTACTGGATAACAAAAATTATAATATAAGGAACAGTATTCCTTCTGTAAGTGATAAGGAAAAAATATGTTTTATGTGTCCATTGTGGGGTGGAGGTGGGTAGGATGGAATCTGAAAATCATTGAAGGGAAGAGCTGCATCCAGTTTGATTTATGCCTGCTCTTCTTTTTATGCATAGCCTGGGGAGCCTCATGATGATGTGTAATGAGTCAGGGTGAAATGTGTATAAATAAATGCACTGCACAATTTGTGAAGGCTCTTTCAAGCTTTTTTTTTCTTTTTAATACACTCCATCCCAAATTGCATTTTCTGGGGGAGAGATGGGAGACATCAGACAGAGCTCAAGCAGTAAGAAAAATCTCCACTTGTATTCTATTTCTGTTCCTTTGGGTTTTTTGTGGGGTTTTGTGTGTGTGTGTGTGTATTTTCTTTTGGTGTGGGTTTTTTTTTGGTTTGTTTGTTTTTTGTTTTTGTTTTCTTTTCCATTTTCGTCTTGCTCAGAAGGAAAGCCACTGCCCAATATTTCATCCTGATGCAGTAATAACCACGTGGGCAAAGTTCAAGATGAATACCTCTGACAGATCTCTGTGTACAAGCAAGTAGCATGCCTCTTCCTCCCTGGAGCTAGGGAACTCCGTGGGATAAATAGAGTGTCAGTTTTACCAGGGAAGAACCAGAATACTATTCCCTCTTCTTTTTGTCCCTCTCCCTTGCTTCCCCATGTCCCGGGTTGTAGTTTAGGATGTATTCTATCACCATCTTCAGTTCATGGCCCATCAATGCCTTTTGCATGACTCAGAGATAACTCCCTCTGGGAGTTATCTCTCTTTAATGGGCCGTCAAGGCCCTCTTCCATGACTCATCATCCCATTGTGAGATGCTCCGCCCACGGGGAGGAGCCAAGCATTCTCACCTGGATATAAGATGGGATTTGGGACAGTAGAAGCAGCCCTCACCCACTGGATTCCCAGAGGACTGGAGCTACCAGACCTTTCTACAAGATTTCTGTTTCAGGAAGACCACCTCGTCTGGACTTTTTCCGTCACCCTGATCAGGTTGTATTCTGACTCTTGTCAGTGGTTTTTCTTTTTGTATTTATTTTATTTTATTTTATTTTCCTTTTCTTCTCATTAAATTTTATTCCTGACTTAGAGCCTCTTACTTGGTTTGTTTTCAAACCACAACACCCCAGTTGGCAAATCACCTTTTTCCCCCGTAGAATATCAGGTGTGAGAGTTCAAGCACTTCTTCACTGGCAGAGGGAAACAAATAATATCCTAAACAATGTCCTTCATTTATGGAAAAGAGAGTGTGAGGAACCATCCACACATCAGCACTTCAAAAACTAAAATTCCTACCCAAGACACAGAATGACCTTGAACCCTTCCCGTATCTTTAAGTGCCTCTAATTCCAAAGGGGAGCAGAACTGCAAGTTTTCTATATTACAGCAAGTTTTTGTTCAACTGTAGCCAGCTAAGGTAGCCAATCCACTATTTTTTGCTGCCAAATTACAACTGATCAAAATAGATCAAGACATATTCATCTACTTCTATTTTTTGTTTTATATTTTCCCTTCCCCCAATCTTCCCTCACTCAAAAGTACAAAAATGTGTGGAAGATCTTACAACAAAAACTGAATTATAATGTGCTGTAATTCAGCCCACAGGAAAAAAAAAAAAAGCCTTCACCTTTACAGAGGTTCAAATACAGCTCTTTATATTCATTTCTTCCTATTCTCACCAATTTGCTTTTCAAGTGTGTTCCCTCTAATCATGAGGAAATTTTTAATAATTTACAAGACTGAAAGAATAGTGGTTTTAAGATCCAAAAGCAGCCCTGAGGCATTCAAAATAAAATAACAAAAGCTGCCACTTACACAGAGAAAGGGGGGTGTGTGCCTATATAGGCAAGAGAAATTTTCTGCTATATGAAATATTTCATGTAGCTAATAATTTTCCATCAGTTTGCGACAGAAAAAATTGCTAAAATCAGTTCTGTTATTCAATGACTGGTAGCTGGGAGTACAGTGTCACATCTTGCTAGGAGTTTCAGTAGCTCCTTTATTAGAAATGAGTTTCAAAGTACTAATTTACAGAATTAGCAGTCTAGGACATCCCTACCCAAATTGTGGCCTTTACTCACTAAATGGTGAAGTTCAAAATTAATTAATACAAGCTAAAGTTCTGCCATGGCTTTGTTGCAATTATTGCTGTTCAGTGGAAGCCACACACCAAAAACACTCGCTATGTCTACCTGAACTTACTTGCATTTGCTAAGAAAGTTGTTTTAGAATAAAATCTAAGTCATATATTTTTTAATAGATCAGCACATTGCCTGTCTCTCAGAAATCCTCTTCATTATCTAGGGAAATAGGAACATACAGCTTTCTTAGTTGGATAAGTACCTGCTAATGCACTGGAGATACTTGGGTTTAATCAATAAGACTCACCAATACATCATCCAAAAGCAAAAAGGCATTTCTCTTTATGAAAGTAAAGATATTTGAGCTCACTCTACCTTTTGATGAAGGTCTCTGCTGTCTCCCTGTGTTTATGACCAGAGAAGGAGGAGATAAGGTAGATCATTATCTACAAAAATATTCAATTCCCCTGACATCATCATCACTTGCACCCAAGCCATGCCTCTTTCACCACCCTCACATTCAGAGTCATATTTATCAAAGGAAGCTGGGAATTACCAGTGTCCCAGTTGTGCTCCTGATCTAATTCACGCAGCACTTGTCACCATGCGAATCGCAGTCCATGAGTTGCTGGAGAGCCAGCAGAAGAGCAGCAGCTCACTTATTTCCATAGAAATGGCCTCATTGCCATGCAGACTCGGGATAATTTATAGGAAGGGATTCTCTGCTGAAAACAGGGGTGCTGCTGGCAAGGCCCTTCTATTTATACACAAAGAAATTAAATTTCGAAAAGATTTAAGAAGTATAACTTCTAAATCAGTGAGGTGAACCTCACCTGGACTCATTACAACAGCACCACTGAGGCTCAGAGAGCTGACAGACAACAAGAAGTGGAATAGAACCATAGAATGGTTTGGGCTGGAAGCTAGAAAACATCCTTTAAAATGTTTAAAAACCTCAAAAAATTCTTATTCCACCCCCCTGCCATGGGCAGGGATTCCTTCCACTTTCCCAGGCCCCTCCAGCCTGGCACACTTCCAGGGATGGGGCAGCCACAGCTGCTCTGGGCACCCTGTGCCAGGGCCTCACCACTCTCCCAGGGGAGAATTCCTTCCTAAATATCTAAATCTACCTTCCTTCAGCTCAAGCAATTCCACCTTGTCCTATCAGGAAAAAAAAAATAGAAAAAGGTAAAAGGCAGTTTTAAGAAGGAGTGAATTATCATAACAGAACATATTTAAAATGTAAATAGACATATGAAAAACATCTCTAAAATACAGATTATTCCTATCATCACATATTATATCAGTGTATTTACAAGAATAAAGCTGTTTTCATCATTTCCCTTTATAAGGTTTTTTCTGCCTGTTAATGTTTGCTCATTTTGTGTTTCATCACTTTTCATTTAGAAAGGTTTTTACCCAGAGACTACACAGATGACTGAGTTTAAGATTACTTGAGATAAAAAGAAATTATTGTACACATTCCGTAAGTTGCTGGTTTACAACCCCTACCTTACAAAAATACATCACAAATATCAAAGAAATAGGTTTGTCTGAGGTTTTGTTGCAATTTTCCTATTCTATCCTAGACAAACAACAAAATTGCTCACAGTGTTTTGCTGATATTAGTTATTTTCTGCACTTTAATTTCACAGGTGAAATATTCTGAACTGTTTTCCTGGAATAACTATATGAAAAATGAAAAAAACTCTCCTCCTTTTTGAAACGATTCTTTAAGAGAAACAAAGATTCAAGAAAGTGAACTTTTACAGATATATTCAAGTCAATCTCTTACAGGAAATAAAGGTCCTTCTCAAAATTTTATCCAGCAAAAAGGAGAAAGCAAAATTCACGGAATCTGAAGGAAACATTTAAATTTTTTTCACTTACTTACTTGAGCATGACTGTTTATAACTGTAAGTGTTGTGAGGACAGAGCACGGCAAAGATGCTTCTGTTCAGCTGCTCCATTTTGTGTGCAGGATACTTAATTCTGGATTTAACTGCAATTGGAATGATGATTTAAGCAGATGGGGGAAATGTGAGTGCTACATGGGATCAGCAAAATATTCAGAGACCATGTAGGAGGACAGTGGTGCTGGCACAGAGGGAAGAACACCACAGACCCATGTCCTCACCTTTCTTAGCCCCTGCCTAAAGGAGCACAGCAGGACTGAGGTGTAATTGGAGCTCACTCGTTGCTACATGCAGGTTCTTCCAGATTACTGTGTTGCTTTCTCTCTAGAATGTTAAATATTCTTTATCAGCCACAGGTATAACAGCAACAAACTTTTCTTGGAAGTGCTGTTAATGTCAGAGGGATGTTTCTCCCTGCCACATCCTTTGGGCTGTGGCTGGCAGAAGGGCTGCAGGGAACCGACCCTACTCCATAACGCTGAAATTTGAAATTTACAACTACCTTACTGAAACAGTGACTCAATACCCGGTTTTTTCTCTGTAAATTTGGGCTTTTTGTAATATCAAGTTTCCTGCCAGGTAAAAACAACCACCTCCAATGCTGGCATTAAACAGAATTACATATTCAGCTAAAAGTAACTTATTGCACCAGCTGAAGAGTAAAGTCAATTCTGAATGCCCTAATGCACAGTGTAAGTTCCTTAAAATTAATTCATAGAGGACATACTGTTTAATTTCAAGACATGGGAGTATATTTTTTCTCTGGTTCCGCTACTGAATACACTCTACATTCTACATTCTGTTTTCCATTTCAGTTTCTCCTTCACTGATAGCTTCTCAAGTGCCAGTTTCTATTTCTGACACTTTCACAGCACAGTTTATTAATTAATTATAAATTTACATGTACATACACAAAAAGATTCCTTAATTACCTGGGAAGCTCCACCAAATCAGCACAGGTTTATTTCGTGGGCATAAATGCTTTCCTCTTTTACTGATTACCCCAAACCTTCAATGCACACCCTGACTCTAAATTTCAGCCCATCAGCCACCACGGGTATCATTATAAAACTACACATGACCCACAGACATTCCTGAGGGGTCTGTCAGAAGGGAAGGTACCTGTGTGAGCAGCTTGGACCACTGACATCCTGACTTAGTTCCAACACATCACAAACCCCTGAAGTTAAGATAACAATTTTTCAAAGTTAAGACATAAGTTCAAAAGGTCATGATTCTACTATTAAATTCAGCTTAATTACAAACAATGTATGCCTGGGAGGACTGTAAGAAGCATCAGAACACTGAGATAATTTTTACTGTGAGAGATGTTAGAAAATGCAAACCTATGCAATTTATAAATGCTTGCAACAGCTGAGTCTGCAGAATTGTTAGAGTTGAGCATACACTATCAAGAGATGAAAGAAAATGGATTGTATTTATGAGACAAGGCAGCCTCTACATACTTTCCTTCAAACTACTTGTTCATGGCCTAGAAGCCTCTGTAAATATTGTGATAAAATAAGTGCCAGAACAGGGAGCAGTCATGCATGTGATGGGAAAATTCACTGGCATGGCAGAGGAATATATATGAGCGCTTGCATTTGTTTGTTTGCTCGCTCACACTTTTCACAGCAGAAAGAGTTATTATATTGGATGCTCTGAAACACTCCTAAAATACGCAGGATTTTGCAAAATATCATTGTAATTGTAAAGAGGAGATGTTCTGCTTTCTTTTAAGAATGATTACAGAAAATTGGTCATGGCAATTTAATATCCTGTGTTATGTGGCTTCATCTCTCCCCATTCTCCGCTAACCTGCTGGAAAAGGTTGCTGTTGATTTATGCTTTTGTTTGTGAATTACACTGTAGAGTTTCAGAGGCAATAAGAGCTGGAAAATTGCTTCTTACAGTCAATGACCTCCTTGTAGTTTACTTCCTTATTTTATCATAATAGAGACATTCACTTGATAGAGATTTCCCTACCAAAGAGAAGAGTCTGATCCTTGACCTTAATGAACATGTTTTCCTACCTGCTCAAAGCATTACAAGTATTTTAGTGGCAGCCAACTTTGAGCAGAGATTTAAAGATGGTTTGTTATTCAGTGATAAAAGTGCAGTCTACTGAGATAACTACTGCTGTTAAGAAAACAATGGTTTATCCTTTAGATTACAGTGCCTCTCACATAAACTTTCATTTCTCTTTCCCAGCAAATTCATCTTCTAAACAGGACCAGCACTGCTTGATCACTGCTGTTAAGGCTACTTTATCTGTAGCTCAGAATGAAAGGAAAGTCTCTAACAAGTGCCCAAAACCTGAAATCACTGGGAGGCTTTTTCCTTGACTCTGGGAGGATCTGATGAATCTCTAAATGAACAGAGCAATTATATTTTCAGATAAGGTACAGGGGGCTGCTGTCTTCTGTCAACAGTGCTCATGTAAATGAGGATTAACACCACCACACTTGAGCTAATGCGATTGCTTTATGGAACTATGGAATCATTAAGGTTGGACCTTTAAGATCACTGAGTCCAGCTGTTAGCCCAGCACTGCCAAGTCTACCACTAAACCATGTCCCAAAGTGCCACATCTAAATGTTTAAATATCTCCCAAAATAGTGCTTCAACAGCTTCCCTGGCCAGCCTGTTCCTGTGCTTGACAACTCTTTTCTGTGAAGAAGTTTTTCCTGATATCCAACCTAAACTGCCCCTGGCACAACTTGAGATCGTTTCCTCTCGTGTGTTGTTTGTTACTTGGGAGAGGAGACTGACTCTCAGCTTGCTATAACCCAGGAGAATCACAGGTTATCCTGAGTTGGAAGGGCTCCAGAGGAACCATCAAGCCCAGCTCCTGGCCCTGCTTAGGACACCTCAAGAGTCACACCATGTGCCTGAGGGTATTGTGCAGACACCTCCTGAATTGTTGCCAAGCTTGGTGCCATGACCACGTCTCTGGAGAGCCTGTTCAGTTCTCAGTCATCCTCTGAGTGAAGAACCTTTTTGTAATATCCAATGTAAACATCTCCCGTCTCAGCTCTAGGCCATTCCCTCGGGAGCTGTCACTGGTAACAGAGAGAGCAGTTGTAAGGAGTGACAAAATCTCCCCTGAGCCTCCTTTTTCCTGGGCTAAACACCCCCAGCTCCCTCAGCTGCTCCTCACAGGACTTGTGCTTCAGATGCTTCACGAGCTCTGCTGCCCTTTTCTGGACCTGCTCCAGAACCTCAATGTTCTTCCTGAATTGAGGGCCCCAGAACTGGACACAGGACTCGAGTGTGGCCTCACCAGTGCCCAGCACAGAGGGACAATCAGTGCCTTGGTCCTGTTAAGATAAGGTTAAGAATTTCTGTGGCCACAAAGCTGGGGAATAGAACCTCAGCTTCACTGCACCCAGGATGTTGCTTTCATTGTTTTAATCAAATCAAGTATAACTTTGCCTGGGTAATCAGGGAGGAAGGAAAATTAGTACAATTTGTACTTGGGGCTATGTATTTTAGAAATAAAGCTATCCTTTACTAGGTTGGGTGAAACTGTACCTAATCATCGTAAGATAGATGATATAATTGTAACGATTGTTGGTAGCTGAAGGTGATTATTACCTTAAACCAGAATCATGAGAATCATAAGGGAAGATATTTACCGAAATTCATGCTTGAGTGTATACAATAGAACAATGGGAGGACTTAATGATTAACATAGAGTTGTGTAACGGAGGGGTATAATATTGGGGCCTTCTTGAATTTGGGTTTGTTCCCCAGCTCCCAGAGCTCTCATCAACAAAGCACCCACGTGATCATTTCCCTGATTATGTGTTTTCCTCGCTAACAGTCCTGCTGGCCACACTATGTTAGATCCAGCCAGCCACTGACCTTCTGCACATCTGGGCACATGGCCTCCTATGTTCAGCCACTGTTAAGCAGCACCCCTGGATCCTTTTCCACTGAGCCATTTTCCAACCACTCTTCCTCCAGGCTGTATCTCTGCGTGGGGGTTGCTGTGACCCAAGAGCAGGACATTTTCTGTGAGCATAAGTGCTTGTTCCTAATGACAGATGGAGGACTCTAGTGCACAGAAAGATGTGGTCAGGCAGTTCTGGTCAAACTGGGCATCACGAATGTAGCTCAGTCATTGTGCATTAGTAATCAATTGTTCACAAATACCACATTCCTAGAGATGCACGCAAGAAAATGAAACATATTACAGAAGCAAGCCTCTTTTTCTAAGCCCAGCTCAGAACTCCCTTCTTCCTAAGGAAATCATATTAATGGATTGTCATTATCTATCGTTTTCTGCCCCGTAGCTCTCCAAACACCAAACTTCCCAGCCATACCTCAGAGTTACAGTCAACCCTCTCTGACAGTGGGGTAGAAGCACCAGGGATGTAAAGCTCCCAGGTTTGTCAGAAGAGGTGGCATGAAACGACCAAGGAGAGAAGCAGATTAATACTCCCACTGGAAAAAAAAAGTGTTTACAGAGCAGATTCAACCATTATTAGACATTCCCAGCGACAGATGGCACTGGAGAAAATCGAGCGTCATGCGTTCTGCCACTCACAGAAACACTGGCTAAATAGGATGCAGAATAGTCACTAATGAAGATAACACGTAAGAGAGCATTATACTGCTCTAAGGCTTAATTTGACTCACAGGGAGCATTTCCATCTATCCCAGATTGCTATTTCTTTTTTGCAGCATTTCTTTAATGCCTTTTTATTTTTTTCCTTTTAACACATTTTGTTCTGTTACCTTGATGATAGGGCAGTAAACGGCAAAATGAGATTTCTCCTAGGTTTCTTGACAAATTTCATTCCCCAAAAAAAGCAGCTGAGGTTGAAAAGCCAGTTTTCTTTGTCTTCCTTTCTGTGCCACTCCAATTAGACCCTCTCTCAGTTGATGAGTTCTTGCTTGTCTCATCTTGTTAGATGTTGTAGCCTTTACGCTAAATATTTTTATATGCAGATTTTTGATGCCTCCTTAATTTGAACACCTATTGTCTCCTTGAAAATTTAATAACCTATTATTCGGTTATGTTCACGCTTGTTTTATTCAAATTCTTCCATCTTAGTTTACAGCTAACGTCAGGTACCACAGAAGGACAGACTGCAATAAAGGCAAATGCTCAGCGTATTTTTTTTTTTTAATTTAAATAATAAGTATGAAATTGCTGTCTATGAAAGTGAAAAGGAATGTCAAAAGTTCCCTTCACCCCAGACCACCAGGCAAATCTGATAAACGTGTATCAATTACTGTATAGAATAAGATATATACGCACGAGGTTGATGAGTTTACCCTCTGGTTATGGCTCTGCAGCTTCAATTACGAGCTAATCCCTCTAAGTCTAGAGCGACTGAAAAACGGCTCTGACTCAGTGAAAGCCCAGTTTCAGAAATGACATTCAAAAAGTTTCAATACAAGGAAAGAAAAATACTTGCACCACAAAGCAATTTACATTCTGGATGTTCAGGGAATGTCTTGAACGATGCAGGTTGTGATTCCTCAAATTGAATTAAAAGCACAAGCCAAGTCCCCCCGTTTAAAGGCACCATGAGACGCCCACAAGATGAGATCCCTCACAGAGGTGACATGTTCTGAGATTTCTGGATGAAGTGAACATTTTCTATATTTCCAGATCCCACCTGGATATGGGCTTTCAGAGAGCACGTGAAGCCACAGGCAGGAGCAACTCCCTGTATTACAGTAAATCAGTGAAGTGCCTCTGTAGTGGGAATAGTAACTGAAGCTTTCCTCTGACATGAAAGAAAATGCTTCTGACTTACATGGTTACCTCTTACCCAGTCTCCTTTTCAAAAGTAAGGTCTCCTGTTGGGGCCAAGTGAAGATTACTGTTCTCTCAGGACTGATACTCCAAATGAGAACCTCGAGATGATCAAAAACATATTAAAGAGTATAAAAATTTTCTGAATCTTATGTCCATTTTCTACCTTCATCAAGAATTTTCCAGCAAGTCACCACACTGCCATAGAGAGTCGTGGAAAGAGCCAAAAAACCACAAAATTGAAGCTGAGTGGAATGTACAGTCCCAGGGGCATTTATGTTATTGCCGAGATACAGCTGCATCACCACCCACATGCTCACAGCAACAGACTGAAAGGCACTAGTACACCCTTTCTATTGGACCATTTTTCCAATGATTAAGTTTCCTGTTATAAAGCAGAGGAAATTATATTTACATTATCAGTAACATAATCAATTGTAGTGAACCACCGTAATATATTACAATTTATTTCAGGACTTTCTGTTAATTACCACCCAGGAGCTTTATCATTCAGCAGAACTTGAAGGAATTCATTGCATTTATCACAGGGCAGAGGTGAAACTTATAGGTTTAGATCAGGAGCTGTGTCCATGGTAATAAGCAGAAATGAAATTTATTCAATCTTCAAGCTCTCTTTCTGAAACAATAATACTTTTGTCTTTCATACCTACCAGCTGTTTTTTCAGACACTTCCATTTCATAAACACATCTTGCTTTTATGATGATTATTTTTTTCTCTATGCTCCTGTAAATTCTAGAACACCCCAGCAATAAAGAATATTTCATTTTCAGTCTTTCTCTGAGCAGAACAAAGCCAGTCCTGAGACTTTTCTCTCCTTAAAGCCACCACTGATTACATATCCCGAAAAAGACCACCCTACTGACATTCTCCTGTAGTCCACTGCTGTCCAGGTCAATTAACCAGCATCACAAGATTTTGAAATTTGTATGATTTGGGCATTTTTCTACCACTTCAAGGGATAGCAAAAAAAAAAAAAATCTTATTTTTGATTTTCTCTCATTGCTCTTTTTGTCTTTATTCAGCTAAATAGTAGGATAGAGAGAAGCATTTTATATTCTCAGCATAAACCTCCCCATTATCCCACTAAGGCAGTCTGTTTTCTGAAGAGAGGAAATGCACATTTCTGTGAGGTACTGCAGCCAAGCTCCTACAATGCAAAATATTAGGACATGCACAGCATTTTGTAAAATATGGCATACATTTCTGTTTCCCATAAACAGATTCTAATTCGCCTCACTCGCTACCCATGGACAGTAGGTGTCTGGGCTTTCAGGAAAAACAAGAAAAATGCAATCTGGATAGGTTTTTAATGGAACTTGGTTTAGTTCAGCTTTAGTTCCTTCAGAGGAAGGAAGCTCAGCAGCGTTCAGAGGAGTCAGGCTACTTTTTTTGGAGAAATTTTTTGTCAAACACAGAAGACTCTTGCTGAAAACAGACAGAAACCAGTTTTCCCCTGCAGCAGGCAGAGATATGTACACATGTGATACATTCTGACAAACTCTTGAGAGCTCTCTGCTGTCTAGGGAAGGTCATCTCCCCCGAGCATGATCCCCACAGCTTTCAGCTGCATTGCTGCTGCTACTTTTGTGAGGGATCATAACCCCAACTTTCACTGTACACCGCAAGGAAAACTCTCACATCCCTCCAGCACACTTCATCCCTCATCCAGGGAATTGGTAAAACAAAGACTTTTTTTTTTTTTTTTTTTTTTTTTTTTTTTTTTTTTTTTTTTTTTTTTTTTTTTTTTTTTTTTCCCCAGCCTTGTCCCTTTCATTCTCCTCTCCTGAGATAGGGATTTCCTGTCCCAGAGGGTGAATTTCACTTAATAATCCAGAGTTCTGGGCTGCTCGGGTCACACGCAGTCAGGAGCAGATGGAGCATGTTGTGCCCTGGCTTCCCACCAATGCAAATTTAGGTCTCACATCTGCCATCCCATCCTATATCTGACAACACGCTCCAATCCTCCTTCCTGGCTTCTCCACCCAACGACTGATTCCCCTCCACCATTCCTAAAGTGACAGAAAATTGGGGGCCGCCACAGCAAAGCACAAAGATGTTTTGCCAGCTTTATGCCAAGAGCAAAATTCCCCAGTCAGCAGTTTTGCCTGTTGCAGGGTCACTTCATGCTGCTCCAAAAGCATCAAGAGGGCACAGAAAATCTGAAATTCAGGCCTTCTGTGGTTTGTGACAGCAGGAATTTAGAAGACTGCATTAAATTTACTGTAAACTGCACATAAAAACACACTCAGTAACATGAACTTCAGCTTATCTCCCTCAGTCTGCATTCCTCTCAAGACACCAGAAAAGAACAATTTCCTCTAGGAAAGGGTTCAGAATTGCATTTTAATTAAAGCTACTCAGGCAACTCTTTGTTTTAGCCACCTTCTTCCAACTCAATGAGCAAGAAAACTGAGGGAGAGCAGTGTTCTCAGAGTTAGCTGCAGAGAATAACCTCTCCCACCCCACAGCTACATCAGAGCATGATGGAAGCTGTGTTCCAAAACATTTCTGGGAGCTGGGCCTTTAATTCCAGTACTTCTAATATTACTTTACATCACTGTATCAATGTCACTAGAAGATGCAACTCCTCTTGGATTTCTCATGGCCCTCTGAAGTTGTCAGCCACCTTAAGACCAGGATTTTTTAATATTGCCAGTAACACTTCAATATAAACCTTACTTTATTCCCAATCCATGCAAATAGCAGTTTATGGATTGTGTATATGCTGTGAGGGGCTGATTACAGGGACAATGCCTATTGATTCCAAAGCTTCTTGGAACCTGCAAGTTCAGGAAATTTTCTTGTCTGGGGTTTTTGTTGTTTACTTGGGTTTGGGTTCGTTTCAGCTTTTTCTTCTGTAAACTGGGAGAAGAATCATAATAATACTGTTTCCCACTTCTCTTACACAGGAGAGAAGAAACTTGGCAGTTGCTATGTGATATTATTAATTTGATATTAGTATTAGTGAATGAAAATACTACTGAAAAGATCATTTACGTTTTTAGAGATTAATGGGATTCCTTGATGCATATTTAGTTTCTGTCATCATAGCCTAATTACCAAGACTTCCTTTTATTAATGAACAGCATAAAAATGTTCAAAAGTAAACAGTTTTTTTAATACCTCACTTCAAGTCCTAAATCACTGAAGACAAGAAGAGACAAAGAGCTGGGGACTATGTGTGGGGCCTGGTATAGCTTTTAGACATTGTAGTGTTATTATATAGTGGAATAAAGTTACTTTTATTTAGACAAATCTGTTTTTCTTGAGAATACAGGACTGTCTTTCTTTAGGAAAGAGGAAAAAACCCTCAGATACTGTAAAAAAGGTTAATCTAAAAGAAATAATGCATGTGGTGAGTTTAGTTGAGTGATATACTTGTTTCTAAATATTTTTTCCAGTTGCAAAGATATGTTGGAGTGCCCCTTTTGTAACTACAAAGTCAGGGAAAGGAAATGTCTCATGGTAGACCAATCCTACAGGGAAATTTGAGGCCACCAAGGAACTGTTCAGAGACGCTTTCCACCTTCATGGGAGAGGTCTCTAGCTGACTGCCCAGGAGATATGTAAGGGAATTTTCTTCTGGGATGACAGCATTTGAGTGTTAAAATTTGTAAGTCAGTTTATGATTCTGAAGGCAAAAAAGGTGTTCCTGGCAAACAGCTACTTCCTACAAAACAGAAAATCATGTGGGTAACTGGCTTCAGACTCAGCTCCTAAATATGCCTTCTTCCCAAAGATGCAACACTCCAAGGCACAGAGGAAATAAATCAGCACAATTATGGCATATGATAACATTATGGCATATAAAAATACTATCCAAAATGAAAAAGGTAAGTCTCAAAGGACACTTCTTACCACCGCAACAAGCATGCCCATGGATTTCATTATGGTCACTAGCCTGGGGATTTGCTTTTAGGTCAACAGTGGCACTGAACTCTTGAAAAAGGAGAAAAAAAAACCAAACCTACATTAAACCAGAAGCATCATGACAAGCACAGCAACAAGATGTAAAAAAAAATACTTCAGAATTATAAAAATCAGCCATATTCTTGCTACTGAGGGACTCTGCAAACCCTGCATCCAAGTTGGAACCGAAAAGATGAACTCCAGGGCCTTTGTGGTCTTTTCCAAATCTACTTGAAAACCACATTCAGATTGAAACCTAATCGATCTTTAATCATGTATCATCACCAAAACCAGGAAAATCACAGATTGCAAAGGACAGTACTGCTAAATCCCAGGAATGTGGAATCTTCTCAAAACACCACTGAAGGGAAATATGTTTTGCCTGTTTTGCCATTAATTTGCCTATCCTGTTTCGTTTTGAAGACTCATCCTACAGTAAAAGAAAAGCAAAATGAAGAAAAAGTTTTAGGGTAGAACATTTCTACTACAGGACGTAACAGCTCTTGGGTTTCCATAGGTATTACTGTACGCAATTAACAGGCAAATTTACTCACTCATTTAGGTACCAGCTCTTACAAACTGCAGAACTTCGAAATGGAATAAAAATTTACTCAGACACCCTGGCTACAAGGTTCACTACCTTACAGGACACAGATTTCTGCCCGGTAACAAACCCTGCAGAAAAAAAACCCCTTCCATCATGACAGGAAAACACCGATACCTATTTTCACTTGGGGTGGAGTGTCTGCCCCTTGTATGAAGTGGGCACATTCTACACCATTTTCCTAAGCCTACCTGCCAATTGCTTGTTTTTGCAAATGCTGTGGATGGCTACACAGGAACCTTGACCAAAATCTTATTACTTCTGCTGCTGTGCCCTTACCCTCATGTGCTCTTCATTGAAACATGCTATGAGCAGTCAAAGAAGAGTTGTGATTTGTCCTTGACAGACCTCCATATCGGCAGCTTATTCTCAGTTTCTACATATATACATATGGATCGGTTAAATTTACAGCATCTTCTTTGCTTTTTTGCAATTAGGCTGCCTGCTTAATATTTCCTGAAACTCTCTGCATTCCATCTGTCATTGGAAATAAGGCTTATTTTGTGCCTTCTCTAAGTTCTCTGGGATTTTACCCAATTTTAAGCACAGACATTGCTTTAGTTAGTCCTGAAATGCCCTAGAGAAAAATTCGTCAGATCCTATTCACCTGAAAGCATCTAATTGATGTAAAAGTTCTTTGACCTGTTCTTTCTCTTCCGTCCCTTGTTGTGTTTTGATGATTGTATTAAAAATAACTAAAAATAATTACAAATAATTAACCTTATACGAGAAAACTGAAAGAGAATAGGCTGCTAATATTTGGTATTTTCAGTTGTTTACTCACCTTCCTCATGAACTCATTCTCTACAAATTAAGCAGTAATTTATTCTAAATCTTCCCTTAAATTATACAGCCACAGACTGTCATAAGGATAAGGCTTCTATTCTCCAACACCAATTTAGCCTCCTCTATTTCATGCCCTCCACTTGCCCTCCCTTACACACTTTCACTCCTTCCCACACCTCTTCAACCTCCCACCACTTTTACATCTCCACTTTTTTCGTGGAGTGACATGTTGCTTTCCAACCTCCAAATGCTTTTAAACGTCCTTATGGCTCTAGCTCCATGTCACCCTTCCCTTGCCCTATTGCTCACTCATGCCTGGCATTACCCACCCCTCCCGTGCCTTATTCTTGCCTACACCACCCTTTCCTTGCCAACCCAACCATTACCTCATCCTCCCTGACCCTGCCTTACCCTTCCCTCCCTTTTCCTGCCTTGCTTTGCCAATCCTTCCCTATCCCTCCCCTCTGTGCAGCAGAACATGGAATCCTTGGCTGCACCACTCTATATACAGCTGGTAAGATAAAAATCTAGAAACTTCCTCCCCCCCCAAAAAAAATTTGGCCACTGAACCACCTGTAAACTCTGCTGCAATCCTTTTACAGTGGCTTTTCCATGAATATTAACTTTTTGGAGTTGATTATGCAGGAATACTTGTCAAGGCTACTTTTCCATCTTTTAAAAGAGTGGAGTGTCAACTGCTAAAACCTTGGTGGGATATCAGCTACTGCCTCCTGATAATCACCATGCATCTCTTTCCCAGTGCCTCAGACAGCTCAGAAACAGGCCTGGGCCCTGCATTTTTATATAAAATGGTGCAGAAATCTCAGGCTTGGCCATTTTAGGCAGTGCCACCTCTGCTCAGAGCTCCCTGCTGACAACTCAATAATCTGCCTTGGGTTTTGCCACATATGACTGTGGTGAATATCTTGAGTTCTATAATTTACCTACCTTAGTGCTGTACTTTGTTTGTATGACTCTAGATTATCACTTAAATGGAGGAAGACAAAGTATTTCATTACTAGCATCAGATAAGAAAGAGTATAAAATCCTGATATTCAATATTTATTCTTATTTTTGATAGTCCTTGCCCATACTCATTACAAGATGCTCTTCATGTCACTTCTGCTTAACTTCACAGTAAAGTAAAATATTTAGTGATACTAACACATCATTAGAACAACCTTTTAAACCCCTTTTCTTAAAAATTAATGCAAGGGGTGGAGATACAAATATTTGCTACACGGCCAGAAAGAAGCACAAAACTGTGATGCTGAGAATTTCCTTCCCAATCAACAATGAGCTGTCCTTATCTCCCCAGCACACAATCTCACCAGAGGAATTATTACCATTTGTGCTGTGCTGCTCCTGATCTACAGTTTGAAACACATCAGTGCCATGGAGAGAAGCAATGTAACAACTTCCTAGATTACACAGAGGAGCGATTAGCCCTAAAGCAGATCAATAACATCAATGGTTTTAGCACCAGGATAAATAAAACCTGATATTGATAACAGGTTAATTGTGTTTCAAGCTGCTCATGCCAGTGATAAAAATTTGATAAGACTGGTGATTTCAAAGCCTTGCTGCACTTGGTTCTGGTGGGGTTTTTTTGTTTGGTTTGGTTGGGGATTTTTTTATGACTAAACTAGAGGTTTAAACTCAGACCATAACTCAATTATGCTGAGAGAGACAGAAGAACAAGAAAATAAAGTCACAGAATTTAATCTTATGAAGTGTGGTCCTGACTCTGCTGCAGGAACAGCTCAGTGTGTCACTGTGCATGTATGAGATGAACTGCAGGAGGCTGCTCTGCTTTGCCACTCACATTTTAATGAAGGTTTTTCAGTTCAAACCAGAATTTTCTCAGAAAGGACCTAGACTCTGACCTCCACAAAGCTTAGTCTGTACCTTGGTGACCTTCAGCACCTGACAGGGGATTGCTCAGTATTTTCTAACAAATCCTGTAAATGTTGGGAACACGATCTTTTCCCCCCCTAGCCACACTTAACTGCTTCGAGGTAAAATTGCACCTTACTGAATGATCAAGCCACAAAAACACAATACAGATGCAAGTAACAGATGCTCCTTTTGCCACAGTATATTGAAATTAACATTTTCTTCTCTCAGATTCGCTCTGCATTACAGAAAGCCTCTTAAAATATATCTGCTTGGAATATTAGCACTCAACTTTTTGCACAGTTAAGTAAAAGTAGTAAAATCTCGTTCACACTTGAACTCCCATGTATTTTCCAACAGTTTGAAATGCTTCTGATAGCAGTGTGTAACAGAGAGGGGCATGATATGAATGAGTTACATGAAGTAAAAATTATTATTTTTATGTTGAACATGATTTTTCTCATTTAAATGATCATTGGATTCAAGGTGACTCAATCATGCGCTGAACCCAGGGTAGTTCAGGAGTGAAATTTAATCATAGACATATCTCCTGAGAAACTAAACATAATCTTATTGTGATCATATGGAAGCAGCCATTTAGAGAAACATCTTTCATTTCAGCCTTTAATTCCCCTCAGAGTTTCCTTTCTTGTTTTTTTTTTTTTTTTGCCCCAAACTCTGCTTGCTACCTGAAATTACTCTTTCACTACAGTGTGTTGCTCTTGCTGACTGGAATATCAGAGTTATATCTATATGTGACTGTAGTTACTTAAACACATATTCACCCCACTGCTCACTTAAGGTTTCCCATTTCCTGATTAACTCTGGGAAGGAATTCTGGTGATTACATGCCCAACTTCCACTGATTTCCAGAACTATCACTTATTCCCCTCCATAAAAATTAACTAGCTAACAATTGTAAATTTGAAAAAAATTGCCCACGTAGATGCCTAACAAATTATTCCAACATTAGTTAAGAAGCCTCATATAAAACTCACTGCAAAAGAAGAAAAATATGTAGCAATAGCATGCCTTCTATATTGCTTTATTTCCTAAATAAGAAATAAGGCTAATTAAAATTCTACTCCATTTCAAAGGAAGAAAAGCACCTCGTTATGATTCAGTTTTCCTCCTCTCTAAGTAAACGATTATAAAATGCAAATATTTGCCCATTTATGCATAAAGCAATCACCATTTTTCTTTTCAAAATAAATAGGCATGGAAGTCAGCTTTAGCAGTAGTCCCTGGACTTGGTGAGAGCCACATCTGACCACATGAGCAGACAAAGGGCCTGTCTGCATCACCTGCAGTTCTGCTGCTGTCAAAATTAAATCCAGCTTTTGCAGTACACCTATTCCACAAATACTGGTCAGAGATGGAAGTCTTTCACTACAGATTTTTATTTATTTATTTCTAGTCTAAAGCTTGTGCTTTAACTATATAACACCAGGGTACCTTCTAGCAACCTCCACGCTGCACTGTTTAATGTCACAAAGACGTTGCAGATACTGAGGAACAATATTTCAAAACAGGTGAACTGACCTTTAGAGTCTTCCTGGGGATTCCAGTCATATTTGTCTCAGACAGAAATTGTATTTTGTTCTGGATTTTATTTGATAAAGGAAGGTTAAGCAAATACAAACAGCCGGAGCAACAACTGCTCGCTCACGTCAAGATACGAGCGCCAAACATCCCAGATATATTGTTGGCATGTTCCCAACATTTCCACACATACTGACTTGCAGCTTGTCTCTTATCAGTTTAAGTTTCCATGTTTATAAAATGTGCTTGTTGCTGCTTTGGAGTTGTATTTTCCTACTGGCCAAGAAAATAGGCCAAAAAAGTGGTGATGAAATTTATACAGACCATGGGGCAGATTGCCTCAAAAAAATGCTGCATATTATCTGCAATATCTTTAATAACAAATGCAGCAAAAAGTCACTTCTCTTATTTAAATAAAACTTGCTATATTTAGGTCCTTCCACAGAGCCAGAATAGTGCCTTATGGAAACATTCACTTAGCTTTTTTAATTAATTATGTGAGTAATCACTCTGTAGGAAGAGAGACAGAAACCTTAGCATCCTTGGAGTACAAATTCTGAGCCTACCCAGCAAAGCTGGTGGAAACTTCCCAGCTTCCAAGAAGCAGCTTGTATTTCAGAGTCATTTGCAAATGCAGATGTAAACTGAAACTGATTAATCCCAGCAGAAAGAAGAAGGATGAAAAGACCTGCAGCAAGATGAAAGAGAAAGAATAGGACATAGATCAATAAACCGAGCACTTTAATTGGACTGAGCTATTTGCAGGGAATATTTCAGAAGAATGAGACATCATTAGTTATTAACCAACACATTTACCAATTATAAGCCATTATTGGGAAGCATTTAAAAGTGGTACCTAGTTGTATTTTCCACTGAACCTGGTCACGAGGAGAAGCCTTCGTCTTCTAAGAGATAATGCACAAAACCCCATCACCGGATCTTGTGCAGGACCCAATGACCAAGATTGCATATTTATTGCTGGTCAGAGGACAGTTAATGTTTCAGGATGTACAAACTACTCATAAAACTTTAATACACTTGCTGTGTTGAGGTTGATTCTGGAAGAATCTCATCTCAAAAAGCCTTCTTTACATCTTAACCACTTTAAATACATATTCAAATTTTCACTTGAAATGCATACACACACACATATATATCAAGTGCATTTATGAGCCACATATCTTATAAAACGTTCTCCAATACAAAATAATTATTTAAGGGATTAAAAAACACAGTTATGTCGGTTAACTAGAAACATGACCAACAAATTACAAGAGAAAGTCAAGAGCTACATAAAAACCCACCAAGGAGTAGGATGTCTACGTAAGCCTCTTTAAGCAAGTTTTTGAAGGATATTCAAGGAACTTAAGAAAGGTCCTATATAGACTGAACATCAAGAAATGCTCTTGGCAGTGAAAATGCAGGCTAAACAGCAGAAGTACTTTTGAAAGCAAAGCTTTACTTTGTCAATCAAGCTTCCAGAGGAAGTGCTTCAGCTGGAGCCCTGAGAACTACTCAAAGCAAGACAGGACACACAACATATTCAGAACCCTGAAGTTTACATTAATTGTCCAGATGCAAACTGGACTCTGGTAGACATGAGAAAAGAAGTGTCTCATTTTCCTGGTTTTCAGTCAGTCACGCATCTGAAACTACCAGTGTTACCTCAAGGACTTGTCCAGAGGATTTTTTTTTTCCTTAACATTCATTTCTATTATGAAAAAAAAGTTTTATCTCCAATTACTTAGCAATCCATTAAAAGACTGTAAGAAAAGGCATTTTAAAAGGAAAAAAATTAGGATTTCTAACAAAGGCGGAAATAAAGCAGTATGCATTTCTCTATAATTAAAATTTCTGCCCTCATCACAGAAGTCACTAGCTTTATACAAATCTCATCAGAATAGTCATCTTGTTTGCAACTAGCTGTGAGACAAAACTCATCTGCAGTAAAATCAATTTTGAAAGCATCCTTTAAAAGAAATCCCATTGTTCCCTTTTTCCTATTTTACCACAGATATTGTTATAACACTTTCTGCAATACCTGGCAGATGTAGAACTAAAAACTCAGATTTATTTAAAAAATTAAATGTTATAGGTGTTATTAAAAAATAATAATAATCTTGCAGCTCCTGGCTATGATTGCCAGAAGAGTTATTGGCTTATGGAGCAGGTGAGTGGAGCAGAAGGCTCAGCTGCCTGGAGAGCAGCAAAGCACACAGATCTGCTGCCCCTCAAGTGTCTATCCCAGCTGCACAGAGAAACAGTCATTTAGTGAATAAATGAAGCAGTGAAATTTTGAGAGCAGGGAGGGAGTCCCCTAAGGATGCCAATTTTCATGGACTGTGTAAAGCACTTCAGGCATTCCTCACTGTCTGTGAGAGCATGTTTAATACAGCACACACAAGTCAGCACCTAAACCAGAGCAACTCCAAACCCACTCCAGCAGCAAAAGGTGTCTAACCTGCATCACATCAGTATAAACCTACAGTTCCACTTTGCCTTCTCATTATAACAGATTGTCCCAAGCTCCTCCCTTTTCCCATTCCATCTCATAAAAGCACCCTCAAAACCCAGGTAAAAGTTGGAGCTCCTAATGTTAAGATAGCGATAAGAGTTTCTGTGGCCACAAAGCTGGGGAATAGAACTTCAGCTTCACTGCACCCAGGATGTTGTTCCAACCAAATCAAATATAATTTTGCCTGGGTAATCAGTGGGGAGGGAGGATTAGGACAATTTGTACTTAAAGGTATGTATTTTAGATATAAAGCTATCCTTTACTAGGTCGGGTGAAACTGTACCTAATCATCATAAGATAGATGATATAATTGTAACGATTGTTGGTAGCTGAATGTGATTATTATCTTAAACTAGAATCATGAGAATCACAAGGGAGGATACTTACCAAAATTCATGCTTGGGTGTATACAATAGAATAATGTAGGTTTAATGATTAACATAGAGTTGTGTAACAGAGGGGTTAATATTGGGACCTTCTTAGACCCTTGTTGGAGTTGGATTTGGGTTTGTACCCCGGTTCCCAGAGCTCTTAATAAAGCACCCACGTGATCATTCTTGATTATGTGTTTTCCTCGCTAACACTAACAGAGCCATTACTTCATCATTCTTGGTTTTGGGGATGTCAAGCTGCAGTTATTGCTGGAGCTAAAACCATGGCTAAAACTTTTGCAATACCTTTGTTTTGGCTCAGTGCAGCATACAAATCGAAAATTGTTGTGAACAGCTTGCATGTTGTTTACTCTCCAGCACTATTCTAGCTCCATTTTAACAAGCTTAAACTCAAAACAGACACTCAGGGATATTTTAGACACCCCAGACCCCATCATTTTCACTACCAAGAAATAAGTGTCTATAAGGACCTGTGAACTGGAAATTATTCCAGGTCTCATCTGTGACAGTGATGTAGAGATAGGAAAATTATCTAATCCTACAGCAAATGCAGTTTTCTGTAGGATAAGATATTATTATTATTATCCTACAGCAAATTATCCTGCATCATTACAGCAATCCTAGCACAGCAGGGGATGAATCCTGAGGTGTCTGAGTCCTGACAGGACAGGCTTGAGGAACGAAATGCAGAAGAACGATTTCTCCCAGAAGAATCTGGGATGCTTCCTGCTTAGCGATCTACCTTCCAGGATGGAGCACAGACCATTCCAAAAGCCCCAGTTCCTCAGGGCTGAAAACTCAGCACTGATTTCTAGCTCCCTGTTTTCTGAACCCTTTCACCATGTTAATCTGGAGCAACACTGGGATAACAATCTTTTACTGCCTTCTCTCCCAGCTGCAGTCATGCTGAAGACTCTCTGCCTATGTTCAGTAGATGTCTCTGACAATATCCATTCTCTCCTACAGCACATCATCTGTGTGCAGTCAGAACTTACAGTCTCTTCCAGGAGGGTTTTGCTCACCATATTGGGAAATACATAGGAATTAAACTCTGTAGAAGATTTCAGACTGTTCCACAACTCCTCCAGTTTCCAGTGCAGCACCAGCACATTATGCACGTGGAAATATAAAGTGGTAAATTTAAGCTCTTTAAAATGTACTGATTATTTTTACCAGAGTCTGTTATTAAGCAGCTTAACTCTGACAATGTTTTACTTTTTACACTATTTACATGTCTATGTTTTTAAGTTCTGCCTGATACAGCTGCATAACATACTTACAGAACGTAAAAGATATAAAACCCCCTACTGAAAAATGACCTTAAAGGATCAGACATGAGGATTTTTGAAATATAACCATACTTCAACTGTCTTTAATAAATTCAGCCACTGTCCTGTTCCCTCCCCAGAAAAAAAAAAAAAAAAGCACAATAACACTTTTAGATCAAATTTTCCTCAGGACTGCACATCACTGAAACATATAAATGAAATAGGGTGAAAAATGTGGCATTTTCTGGTTCACCTCCTATGCATTTGAAATTTTCCATCCAACATATGTGCAGAATTAATACTTGCACAGAGAAATCATTTCATTTCAAATTAGTGGTGGAAAAACTGAAGGAACAAAGAGTCGCTCCTATTCAGAACCTTGAAGGGAAAAAAGTCAAGAACAAAGAGTTAATTTGCTATTCACTTGCAATTCCAGCCAGATGACCTTTTTGCCTCAATTCTCCAGCAACAAAAAAGCAGTTTCTTCCTGCTGATTTTCTCAAGTTTTTTGGGTTCCTGACTTCTTCCATCAGCAGGCAGCTGCACATCCAGCTACAGCTCTCCTAACACTGTTAGGCTTAATTAAGCAGCACAGTCTCCAAGTGGCTCCTAAATTTAATCCTACCATAAACGTAATGGAGTGTTCTGGTTTCCCCTATCTCAATCAGTTCCTTCTTGGTTCTCTTTTCTACTTTGTATTATTACATAAATGCTTAATGATTTCTTTCTTTGCTGTATTACATGCTCCCCTATTGCCCCTGTGAGCTGTCACATTAAGCTCTTGGCTGTTCCACCTACCAGAAGTTCAAATCCAGCTTCCCAGGTGATTATTTGTGACATACAGCTTTCCTGAACTGTATTACAACAACTGTCTGCAAAGGATCCCACTCAATAAAAATATCAAGCAGTATTTCTGCATCTACCTTTGTACAGAGAACTTCAGGAAAGGAGCTGGAGACAAAATAATTCGAGGCAGAGGGAGCAGAAGAACTTGAGGGGAATGACAACAGTCCCATTAGGAGGACAGTCAATACTTCAGTGCTAGTCAATAACTATGTGAATAATTACTTTCAGTCAAATTGCAGTCACACGGTGTGCATGATTTACCTAAATTATTCAACATGGACAGGACAGATCAAACAGTGTAGTGATGAAACAGGAGAATCAAAGAGCCTATTTTTTATAGGAGACTATCTCTAGTGATGCTCTTGCTTCATAAAAAGTACCTAGAAAATAGTGGGTTGCAGCAATCTTCAAGAGCTCAGCCTGCATCAAATATTTCTAATTACTTAATTTCCAGCACTGCCATAACATATACCCACAGAGGCATAAGCTCTCCTACCTTGCTATGGTTTCATTATCCAGCAAAGGTTCTTTGTTACAGAGGAATAAAGGTGGGAGTGGGTAGAAGCATGCAACTAATATCTCAGGATAGATAATTAAAGACTAGGAAGATTTTTTTTTCCTCATAAGTTGTCACTGGTGTTGCAAAACATGCTGGTGCTAAGGTATTTTACAGGATGAGGTAGAACTGGAGGTGGCTGGCAATAGCACGTGGCTGCTATCACACTGTCTGTTAGGGTCAAATTCCCTGATTGGAGCCCTCTAAACCTTTACATTTAACATAAACCTCAACAGAAAAAAAATATCTACGTCTTCAAATCTGAATTGCTGGTCTTGCTCTGCAGCTGGCAGGATTTCCAGAGAGAGAAACAATCTGATCAAGCAGAAGAAAAAAAACAATTCATGGTAATTCCACCTTCCAGACTGCTTCATTTCTTAAACAGACTTTTCACAAAAAATACCCTTCACAAATGCTTCCAGGGAAAATCTCACTACAAGCATAAAGACAAACCAGATTCAGGAGAAAGTGCAAAGGGTTCTTGCACAGTCCTCTACCTTAGATTTGCCTTTCATTTTTTTTTGTCAAAAAAAATTATTCCATTTTTTACCCCTTTGCCATTTCCTTGGCAGCTTACATCAGCTCATATTAGGTTTACAGCTTTCTCTTTTTTTTCCCCTCCTTTGCATTGCATTTTGGGCATTCCCATTGCTTTTACACAGCACTATACTTTCTCCAGTGGGGAAATCTGGAAAGAAAGGATCCAATTAAACACCCAAACAAGTCCAGATCCTAAATTTCCTGGGAGCTGTGCTCTAGGAACAGAGTTGGAAGTGCCTCCAGAAGAAGCTCTAAAGGAAGCTTCACAAATGCTAAAAAGGGGAACTGTTGGACCTTGCGGCAAGGTGTTGGTGTGGAGGTGCACTATTCAGGTACTGGAAACCCCAACCTTCCATCAGCCCTCTGGCTTGAATTTTAATTGCAGAGTGGCCCCAAAAGGAACAAGCATTAATTTATACTAATTAATTAGTATTAAATTTATTATTGTTATAGAATTATAATTATGTTAATTAATATCCCATGCAGGCAGCAATCCACTGGTCATTCCTCAAACACACGGCTCTGGAGGGTGCATCTGTACAAAAGGATACAGAAGCCATCAAGTCCCAGTAGAAAAGGAGAGTTTTACAGACAGAAATTATTTACTAGAAGGCAGAAGTAGAGTTTGACTTTGACATTTCAAGGGCACACGAGCTGACACAGCAAAAATCTATTTTTACAGACTTCCAAGCTGCCACCGAGCAAGAGGTGAGTGGAGAGAGATGGAACAAGACCACACATTTTTCTGCCCTGCCCTCCTTCCATCCCACACAGAGGGATCTGAGACCTTTTTCTATTTTGCTTCTTTGCACAGGGGAAGCCAAAGCTTAAAGGGAAGCTGAAAGCACACTGCTGTTCTTCCCCAACTCTATTGACACATCTCTGCAGTACATAAAGAAAACTCACATTTATTTAGCTAAAATATCCCCATCTCAAAAATTTCTTTTCAATATAAGGACAATATCAGTAGCGAGGATTTTGTTTTAACAAAATGTTAATGCTGAGACTTTGTGTTAGTGAATAACACCAATGAAAATATCAGTAGTTTTACCACAATAAAACAGGGGCCGTGCAACAAAGCACTCAGAAGCATTGATCTAAGATATAAAGTTCAAATATTTAGGAAAGAAGGAAAGTTACTTAAGACAGCAAGGAAGGCTGCAGCTGTGTGAAGGTCAGTGGGCACTGCAGGTGGTATCTGAGATGGCTTTACCCAGGTCTCACAGCCACGCTTCACCTTGGGCTTTAGTGGCAAGGTTTGAGAGGCAACTCAGCCACATCATCTGTTCTATATTATCCCTTTTATTTGATTCACGTTGCTCCTACTGTTTGGAACACTGCTTGAGGAGAGTGTGAAGGACAAACAAAATAAATTAGTGAATCTGGAGAACACAATCCTTATTTAACCACCTGACATCTCAGAAATGCGGGAGGCTGAAAAGACAGACTGACCCAAACTAGAAAGAAACATTAACAGTTAAACTAACCTTTCCTTGCTTTGCTATGAATACTACAGCCCCTAGTATTTATTTCAAAGTATTTTCAAGTGTTTTTGAAATTATGAATCAAACAGGTTGAAAAAAAAATTAGACATTCAAGCAGAAGCCAAATTTTAGACAAAGACAGCTCCATAACAATCAAAACTGAAGGTATGGCATAAATCCTTGTCTTGACTTTTTATCCTCGACACCATGCAATGGCATCCTTGGCATTAGTGTCAACTGGAAGATTCCTATGCCAGCCAATATAAAGTTTTCTGCATTTCCATAATTTGTGAATAACAACTAAATATTATATTTACCTGGATTTTTTTTCCTCCCATGTTTGTCTACCCTCCCCTTACATCTTCCAGCGGCTTTCGCTACTACACATTTTTAATGTCTAATGGAGAAAGTAAAACATTTCCTTCATAGCCAACATAAAAGCAAACAAAGGCAGCAGCTGAAGGTATGGTCAGGTTTCTGCTTTGCATTGACTCCCACTTATGTCACACAAAGGGTTGGTCACCACGGCAATGAGATGCCAGCACCCACTTTCCACAAACTTCCGTGAATATTTAAGGATGGGCAGAAAAGTTCACAAATTACTTCAACATTTTATTTCTTTTTCTTCTCATAAGCTCTTACGAACACCTTGCTATTTCCTTAGTCATTCATTAGTCACAATTATTTTTGGATTAATTTTAACAAAGATATTATTATTATTATGGCACTTGAATGAGAGCCACAACACAATGTTCAGAAGTAAGGGACAAGGTCACATTGCACAAGACACTGAAAATAAAATACAGATCAGAAAAATGGTTATGGCCTCAGTAATTTGGCAAGTATCAGAAATTAATCATCAAAAATGCTACTGGAGAACACCACACATTGAAATTTAATGATTTAGTGCCGTTGTGATTTAGTGCCATTGGAACTGAATGTCACAATTCAGTTCTGTCTTCAGAAGAAGTGGGGGTGTATTTTGTGTGCAGACCTGGTGGTAACTATTCTGCAATTTTTGTCTGAAACTCCAGTTCAACAAAAGGAGAAACAATTTTCTAGAATTACTACCAAAAGCCAATACAATATGTATATATGCATCACTAAACACCCTTTTTTAAAACAAACTCATAACTGGCACCACAATAAAATGTAAGTTATGATGTCGTCATAACTCAGCAAAACCTACAAAATCACAGCTTTCGTAAAAGTATTTTCATTGTGACACTGCTAATATCTTCTTTGTTTAAGAGAAGACTTAAGATCTTTTTTAATTCGTACACACTGCAAATATTAAGAGATACAAACTTTCTAATAAAAGTTTTACCTTTTCTCAGTAAACACAAGGCTTCTGCGTCCCCCACACCCCAAACTTAAGGCAAATAAGATTACCATACTTTCAATATTTACTGTTAAATTAAATGGAAATAAAACCCAGAGTGTCTGAACTAGTTCCAAAAGATGATATTGTAACCTTTACAAAAGAACTACAAAAGCAAAGAAAGAAAATGTTTCGTCCATCTTGTGCCTCAGCATTACTGAATGCATAATCAGTTTCCAGGTCTTTCTGACAGAAAAATCCAAGAGGTAAATTGAATCTCATTCTTCCTCTTAGCCTAAATCCTCACATTTACTGCATCTAAGTACAGAAGACGTCTTCCGGCCAAAATTCCATCCCCAACAAGCCAGCTCACTGCCTGAGAGCTGACAGAGATATTTTTATAAAATCTTTAAAGCTTGCCACAATTGAAAGTCACTCTACAGTACTAAAGCCGACAGAAGACCAAATTTCTCATGCCTCCACGGGATGCCCAACCTTGCTCACTCCCCCCTTGGTTCTGCAGCATTTGAGGCTCCATCTAGAAAAAGAGGATCCTTTCCTCCCCGTGAGCGTATCCAATGGGTAGAAGCGGGGCCGAGACAGATATATCATTGCATCAAGAAATTCAGTGTCGAAAGGGATTTTTTAGCTTCTCAGTGACCCCGACATTTGTTTAGAGACTCTATACATGGCACATGTGTACATACACATATCCCAGAGTTTAAGCAAATCCTCAGTTTCTCCCTGTGCAGAGTTTCTGAATGTCCACACACACATCAAAAGTGTCAGCAGTGTTTTACCCGAAATGATTTCAGGGTATAAACAAGCCAAGGACTGGAGGGAGAGGTGATATTTCCAACAGCTATTTTCAGAAAGAAACAGATCATCTTTTGGACACTGGAGCTTTCTTTGATCTGAGCAAGAAACAAAAAAAAACCTTTAAAGCTGAAACAGATGGAGAACAATTGCTCAGAGTTTAAAGCTGATTACACTAATCAATAACAGTCTAAAAAGAGATCACTCCTTCCTACAGATATTGCTGCATTGGCAGGGTGGAATGTCCCAAATTGCTCCCAGCTACCACTGTGCCCAGTCTCACAAGGACACCATGAGGGCAAGAGCTTTCCAGCGACATCTTTTTCCACAAACAGCACTGAAAAACAGCACAGACACAGCTCTAGACCATGTTTCTCTAATTAATTTTCATTTCAGGTCTAATTCTGTTTTGTGCCATGGTCTGCATTAATGTGCAGGGGGATTCAGGTCCAGAAAATGTCAATTGTAAAGGCAATATTTGTTTTACAGGAAAACAAGCACATAAATTCTTTAAATAATAACATGATTTTTTTAGGTCAAGTTTTATTGCAGTGGAAACTTTACCTTTATCAGAAGTTTTGTAACTGCTTCTCTCTTGCCTACATTACCTCTTGACAAGATAATTGTTGGCAAGACACGAGTAAGCAGAAAACAAGGCATCAGACAGACAACACATCCCTCACCAAATTAAATCAATGTCTCTTTCCAGCTTAGTTTGTCTAGGGAAAAAAAACAACAACAGAAAATTAAGGAGGATATGGCTCATTTTGGCCAGAATGTTTTGGATACATTCTTAATTATTTTGAGGTGTGTGTGCACATACTCCATCCCCTCAGTATCAACCCTTCATGAGCATTTTTATACTTTTGCTTTACTACAGTCCAGATATTAGTAATAATAATAAATGTTGATACAATTCAGATCCATTCCGAACTGGCTACAAAATCATTTGAACAAATGCAAAGTCATTAAGAGACACAATCTGTTCCTTTTCCAAGAGAGTGAAAATTTATTTTCTCAGCCCTTCATTAATATAATCTATTTTTTGCTCTCCTGAAAATTGAAGCTTCAGCTCTGGGTTATTTATTAACAGCAGAAACAAATTTTTAAAGGGCTATTTTCCCTGTTGTAAATCAAACACTGGGCAATTCAAAGCACTGCTGCTATAATTTTCTATTCTTAAAAAAAAACCCTTTGCTCAAACCTCAGGGGTTTTTTTGCATATTTCATAGACCATAATTAAGTAACTGCAAATTTAATCTCCTTAAGTTTTTAAAATTTGGAGGTTGGTTTTCATTAATCCCAAATTTCGCATTTGGATGCTTAAATTAACATACAGAATCGTTTTTCTGGAGGAAAAATATCACTAAGCTGCATGAAACTTGAATACAGTAGCCTAATGCTCTCCAGTGTTTGACAGAGACACATAGCAAAGGATCTCATTCCATCTGAAGAAAAAAGCCAGTTCCCACAGATGGTAATCAATATTTGGATGTTCTCACAATTCACGTATTTACCAAATTAAATACGTAGTTAGGGATGGTTGGCAGTGTAGCTACTCCCACTTGCCTGCCAACTTCAGCCACTTTTAACAGCATTCAGTGATCAAGACAGACTTTGGATCTGAGATGAGAAGGTAATTCCAGAAGGAGAGAGAGCTAGTCATGTGTTGGGGGTGATCCCCACCTTTTTTCTCCCCCTTCTCTTTGAAGTTCATAGAAAAGCTAAGTTTCCTTCATCACTTGAAAGACTGTTGTTTGTGGGGGTTATAGGACATTTAGAGGAAGTGTGTCGCTTTCTGTGCAATAACTAAAATGTTGATTTTTGCAGGAGAGTTTTGGTCAGTACTTGTAGCAAAACATTTAAGCAACGGAAGTGATTCCAAATTGCTGTCTTATGTTGAATTTGTATATTTTCAAGGGCTCTAAAATAGAATGTGAATATCTAGGCTACCCAGAACATCTTTAATCAATTTACTTATTTCAACTCAGCAATTTGAGAGTATAAGAGTATGACTGATCACGGGAGTAACAGGAAATTTTCTGGGTAGTTTGACTGGAGGAGTTTCCCTTGTCCTTTACAAGACTGGTGATTCCATGAGTTGGAAATAAAAAAAAACTGTTAGGCCATTGAAGCAGCAAGATTCATTTATCCTTCTACAAACTGCATCCAACCTCTTATTTTCCACAGGTTTAAAGCTGAATTGAAGTTTACAGGAACAACAGCATAAGAAGTAGTACAGCTACTTTTTTTGATTCTTTCAATCTCAAGAGTTATGGATTTTCTTGGACTACAACTGTTCATCTCTGCTTTGTAGCAGTTTTCACCAGATCCTTCTGTATATAGAACAGTTGAAGCTGAATTTTTAAGCAGCAATACTGGGAAAGAAAGAAAGAAAAAACAAAATTTAAAAAGCCACCTGAAAGTCCATTCCCTGAGCATAATTCAGAGAAAGCATTTCCTGCAAAGGACTCCAGCTGTGAAATCCTCCAGCAGGTCTTACTAATTTGGATTCATCACAGCAGATTTCCAAGTCATACTCTGAAGAGCCAGGAATTAAAACAGGTCAGCAGCACTGTGGGAGAGGCACACAAGAGCAGCCTCCAGCAGTGGCTCAGCATCTCAAGCAAGACCCTGCATCCCTGCGAGCTCAGAGCGACAGGTCTGGAATGAAGAGCGCGGCTCACTGCGGGCTCCGGGCAGAGTGTCCGAGGTGCTGCTCTGGGGCTGCACCTGCCTGCCACTCACACTCCTCCTCAGCTGCCAGCAGACCTGGGAAGAAGAGCCTTCACCATCAGCAGGAAGCTTGGAAAAGCATTCTCAACATGACACGCTGCCCAGCGTCCCTGCAGTTCACCAGTTAGAGCCCCTGAACCCGCTCCCCACGTTCCTGCTTCTCACTCCAAAGCAAACTCTCAAAATCATCTTGTAAATATGCCCATCATGTCCCTTTCAGCTAAAGCCATCACTGGAAAATCATCACATCCTGAATATAGACACCATTTGGACCTATGGATTAGTTCCAGCTTAAATCTGATCTCTCCAGGAGAAAGATTAAGGCAGGAACCAACACCTTCTTCTCCCTACAACTTCCAAAGCCCTTTCTAGTAACTCTTCAAGGCCAAAATTTAAACAGTTAAATCATATAAAAATTTGATTTATGCTTCTTCTTTTGCACATCTTGGGCTCTTTTAGACACTTGTCTTGCAAATTTATCTTGGCTCTTGTATCTTTAAACATTCATTACAAGCACTTTACTACAGATGTATGGAAAAAAATATCGTCATTAATTTGTCCTAAATTTTTTTGGTCTAAATTTGTTCAAAGAACTTCCAATGCACAGTGCACTTAATTCCATCACAGTAAACAAGGCAGGATTGCCTAAAAACAATAAAAAGTGAAGGACACTACCCTGCATTCTGAGCTGAGCTCATTTTTAGCAGAAACATTGATCCCTATTGATTTATCACATTCTGTCCTTGTGGCTATTACTATTGTTATGACTTCAGCACATCCATTTTGCTTTGTTTCCAGCATCTACAGCAGCCAATTCTTCACACCATTTGGCAGTTTATATATTACAGTCTTTAGACTAAACTTACATGTGTAAGATACATTCAAAATGTTTTTCTTCAGCACTGAGAGCTGTACATTTGCAGGCATGGTTTCACATACAATCCCACATGTTCAGATTTAGACCTTTTACACATCATGTCACAAGTATTTTTATTGCCATAATTAGAATGTAATATTGTTTGTTTCTATTTATTTATTTAATATTAATTTACATTTATTGCCATAACTAGCATATGATTGGCATTACTCACACAGGGTGTCAAAAAGAACTTCTTTTTACTTATATATATACATAAAGTTACTTATTTTTATATATAAATACTGGATTTCACAGATTTTTTTTGCAGGATCCTTAAGAAAATTTTTCCTGGGGATCCAAACCATATTTGTTTTTCTGCTAAATATATTTTTACACATAAAACCAGTGTCTGACATCACTGTGAATTCAGTGAAAACCAGACATCATTTTAATCTTAATTTTTGCTGGTTTAGGGCCTTGGAGCTCTAGATTAACTTGTAGACTGGGCAATGTCAGAGTACTGAACACACCTGTTTCTGCCAGAGGTTTATGTGGTTGGAAAAAGTAAGAGAATATAAACATACCTGTGACTTAAGAAGTCATTTTTTGTATTCCTTTCGTAAAGTATTCTTGGAGCATATTAAGTATTTCTCTACCTTTCCCCACCATCTGTTAATACAGTCTTACTGGGTTTTTTTTCTTTCTTTCTGAGAAAGAAGCAGAGCAAGAGCATCACTCCATGCACTGACCCAGGCTGCCCCAGCACAAGGTCACCAAACTCTGTTGAACACGGCCTACGTGAGGTGCATTCTTCACCTCAAACATCAAAGATATTTGATGTGAAAGTTTGATGCCACTCTCGGACATTTTTTACATGTTGGTCTGGGCAGCTTCAGCACCACTTTGGCAGATGTCTCTCTGTGGTATAGAGTCCTTCTTCTCCTTTCTCTTTCTGAATCTAATTCTTTAATATGGAGAGCACAAAACGGGCCACAGAGCACGGAGAGCATCTCACAGGTGTGATTTGGATTTATCTATACTAATGGCTTGGAGCCTGCAAGGTGTTTTCAAGCTGAGGATGAATAAAGGTTCTATTTTACGACAGAAACATTCCCCGGAACCAAATCCATTAAGGCTGCAAGAGTCATCCCTAGAATGAGGTTATAAGAGAGTCAGAGGAAATCGAGACAACAGCGTTCTGGTGCTTGGCTAGTTCCATTTGATTTTCATTTGCATTAGGATAAAATTTAGTCTGTTGACAGACCAGACCAGACATTCAGAAAGTAATATGTCAGATACAAAATTAATTTGGCAGTTTTACAAAGAAGCTTTGAGTGCCCCAAGTAGTTCTCTTAACATAGTTCCCTCTCTGTTTAAAGCATAAATACAGATTCTATCTAGACAATTTTGAGTTACACCCACATTAAAGAGCTGACTACGCATTGCCTGGGGGATGCTGCTCCTGCTTTACTGCAGGCAGAGTAATTGTGGGGCAAACTCACAGCAGATGAGTATTAGTTCTGTGCATTTCCAACCATAGTGTCCATCTACCCTCTCCTACACCAGATATTGTAATGTATTCATAAAGTACACCCAAAAGAGAGGAGCTCCAAAAGTGACCTTTCAGACAGAGATGCACACTAAGATTTTTACTCTCAAGCAGAATTTGTTTCCTTTTTCCTCTTCACAACTGGAGTACATAACACTTGCTTTGCTGTAAGGTGTTTTCAGCTGAATCATGAATGGAAGTACCAGACTGGAGCCAAAAATCAAGTGCAACCAGAGACTCACACAAAAGAAAAAATAGGGGTTGGAATGTCATTACCCAGACTTTTAATTGTGCCTTAAAAATGGAACCAAACCCTTCTTTTAAATACACCAACGTGAAGAACAGGAATACTTACAAGGATTCCCTAAAATAAAATTTCAGCATTGGAGAAGCCTAGCTCTTTTGAGACTGTGCTGTCCAAGAAATATTTTGAGGAACCAAGGAGGGTACTGGATATTATGTAGGAACCTGCATTAATGTCACATATTGTGGCATCCTGATATTGTCCAAAATCCCTGTCACTGCATGTAGCAGCAATACCAGCCTATCCTCAGAGAGACATGCAAACAGATTCTGCTAAAGCACCTGAATTATCTCCAGGGAACACAAATCTTAGCCTGATTTTTTTAACCTGTAGTAGAAACATTTTCTCTTAAATAAAACAAACATAACATTCTGTGAGATAGTGCTTCCAAGGCATTAATTATTTTTATGTCCCAGTAGGCTACCTGGTACCAGAGGAAGAGAGACATTAACTGCCTGCTGGAAGACAAATGGTAGCAACATTTGCATGAATATTTTTCAAGTAAGTTAATGTACACATTCAATAAAATCTCAACCTTATTGCTGAGATGATGTGTAATAAACTAGGAAAGTATCCATTCATGGAATAAGAAGGTTTCCTAAGTGTTTGATTTAGGATGCACACTCCAAACTGTTCACTTCCCAAGGCAGGTATTGCGAGAAAAACAAAACCAATTATTACACATCACAGAGCTCAGTCATCACGCTTATATTTAAAGGGCAAAGCTGCTCTAGATGTAAATTCACGTGGGATGTGCAGCTGCACTACCTTGGTATCAAAGCAAACAGGGGATTTGCCAAGCCATACGGGGACAACAATAAACAATACTTCTCTTTTTTTACACTGCTATTGACAGTGTTAGTAGAACAAGTGCTCACCTGCCCACTGAGGCCACATCGCTGTTTGGAAATCAGAGAGTCTCAAGAAGAGCATCAGTGGAAGCACAAGCTGCTCCAGCAGTCCTGACACTCACCTGGGACTCAGCACAGCTTTGTATTGATCCTTGCTCCCAGAATAAAGCATCCCAAGACAGCCTATATCCACCCTCATTTATGGATGGATACAAACTGCTGCCTGGTGGCAACTACGAATAAAATTACTTTTTTCATTCTTGCTGTGGGAGACTCCTAGAGACATTTTATTTTCACATACCTTGTCATGTTCCTGAATTAGTCATCTCTAAAGTTTGCATTTTCTAATTAACGATACAACAGAGCATCAAGCTCTGCTGGCAATTTTGAAAGAGTTTTTAGTATTCTCTTCAATAGCACCTGATTTCTTTAATCAAGGTCTTTAGCACAGAAATTGCTGATTTTTCTGCTGAAGGTGTCATATAAACGAACCCAGATCTATCTTTAAACTACATCATTTAGTGCTATTAAGCTGCACAACAGAATCTGTAAATACATCCCAGAAACCTCCAGTTCAGTTTTCTACAGCCCAGTGTAGTACAGAAATCAACTGCAAAAGTGGACCATTGTTTATCCTGAATAACTGACTCCCGTGTTAGACCTGACAGCAGACAGGACACTGCTGCAACAGCCCTCTTATTAGAGGGTAGAAATGAGCCGAGACACAGACTCCTTGTTTATCCCAGCCTGCAAAGGGCCCTGGTTTGTTCCTCTGTACAGCTCAGCCATCCTGACTCCAACCATTCCCTGCCTCTGCCTGCACCAAGCTCCTGCTGGAGGTTTCCCTTGCAGCCTCTGACTGCTGCTTATTTCCTGCTGAACTCTGCCTGCAGGGATCAGTGTGCAGCCTCTGACTGCAGCTTTTCCCCAGCCAGACTGTGACTGCAGCTTCAACAACAGGCTCTGGCTGCACACCCACACTGACCTCACTGCAGGGATTCTCTCTGCCCGGGATCCTGCTGCTTCATGGGCCTCAAGGTTCCTCCTCCATGATGATCCTGCCCTCACCAGCCGGCCCACTCCCTTTTATCACACTTCATTGCATACAGCTGTGCCTCATCACGGGCAAGCCTTTATTGGTGTAATTAACACAGCTGTTATTTAACAAGGATGAGGTCACCTGTGTTCCCTTCTCCTAGAGGACACAAATTAGAAAATCATAGAATTGTTGGAAAAGTCCTCTAAGATCTCCAAGCCAAATCATCACCCCAGCACCGTGACTGTGTTCATCATTGACTATGTCCTCAAGTTTAGAACCATGAAACTTAAAAATGTTAATGAAGAATTATTCACTGCTATCAATCACAGAATACCAGACTGGTTTGGGGTGGAAGGGACCTAAAAGCTCATTCAGTTCCACTCCTTGCCATGGGTTAGGACACCTTCCACTATCCCAAGTTGCTCCAAGCCCTGTCCAACCTGGCCTTGGACACTTCCAGGTATGAGGCAGCCATGGCTTCCCCGGGCAACCTGAGATGGTGGAAGGGCCTCACCACCTTCAGAGTAAGGAATTCTTTCCATACATCTAATCTAAACCTACCTTCTTCCAGCTTGAAGTCATTCCCTCTTGTCCTGTCACTACATGCCCACACAAACAATCCCTCTTCCCTGTTTGTTGTAGGTTCCCTCCAGGTCCTGGCAGGCCACAGTTTAGCTCAGTTTTGAGCAAAGAGAAATATGTACCATTGGCTCTAGAATTTGAGTAGAAACACAGTGTTAAAGTAGGTAAAAATAAAACAAGCTTGTTCAATTTCAAGGTCAACTTATTGCCTATTTTCAGCCAATTTTTACTCATGCACGTGATGGCAAATGGAAGAAGTTAACAGATGTTCCTCTATGCATAGAATTGTGTGTTTTCCTCATGATTTTGCAAGCTGGTTGTTTCAGGGGAAGGAAGAGGAGCAACCATGCAGACAGAATATCTTCCGTGCCAGAAAGGCGGAGCAGCAAGATGGGACCCTTCCCATCTATTAACATCTATTTTATTCTGCCTACTCTCAGTCCAGTGTGTTAACAAGCATCAGTACCGGCAAGGGAAGCTTAGCATACAGCCTCTGAGGGGTCAGAAAACACAGATGAGCAGCAGCATCAAAAAGTAAAATGAAGAGGAAATTGTCCTAGATCTGAAGGGGAAAAAAACCCAAACCATTAAGTGGATTATTTTTCTAACTGTGAAGTCCTGAAGAGAAGGGAAAAAAGAGAATGAAGTGGGGGGAAAATATTCTTCCTGGATGTGTCTTTAGAAGAAAAGGAATCTTTAAGGTCTTTTCCCAAACTTTAAAGTGTAAAATCCAAAACCAATTTGAAAATCATCAGAAGCATTTGGAATAGCATATGCATTTAATATAATATTGTACCTCCTGGGAACAATGGGAAAGAGCAATAAAAATGATGAATAGGTTTCATTCATGAAGATTTCTTAACAGGCAGGCTGTAGGGGAAAAATATAAGAGGAAAAGACGAAAGTATAAAGAGGAAACTTGGGCTTTCTATTTGTAACATAGTGAATTAAAACTTCCTTATAAAGTTCCTGATGAATAGCACACCTTGCATTACAGTGATCATAAGAGGAGAACACCACCATAAATGTGTTTTGGTCACACCAAAACACTCTGGATTGCCTTGCTCTGCCTACTTTTAAATGTATTTAAAAAATGCAGGCAGTAGATTCTGAGGGCAGTAGTGATGTGGTGGTTTGTATGGGGGGGCATAAAAGGGCACCAAATCACAGCAAACATTTTCTAAAAAAGAAACCCTTTTCCATGAAAGAAACTATATCAATCCCTTATCAACAAAGAAGAGACCATGAGAAGAGCAACCTCTCATGAGCTCCCCTTTCCTTCCCCCACTGGACAGAAATGCAGATTTACTCACTCATATCATTAAATCTGGCCAGACCAACTTTCAAAACTTGAAATACTCGGCATTTCCTGATGGCAGCCTGTATTGGCATCTGGAATCCTCTGATGAATATTAAACAGCTAACGATCAATAAATGGAGTTTGAGATTCAAACGTCCGACTAAATTTCTCTGTAAAACCACAGGGTGGTCAATAAAAGTTGTTTGCATTTTCAGTGACGTGGCAACACACTTGAGCTGGTTTTCCTGAAGCTTGACTATGGGAAGATACAACAGTGAAGACAAAATGAGGCTCCCACACTCCCTGTGTGGGAATACTTTATGGAGAACTTCAGGACTATTGTTACCGGCCCTCAGGTCCTGGTCTTCACACCTAAGGAGAATCAAGAAGTCTACAAGCAAAATCTATTAGAAACAGTGGGTAACCACAGATAACGGAAATCTACCAGATTAATTGGGAAAACACAAATATTACATCAAATTAAAAATGAAATTTAAAAACTGTTACTTCGCATGAGTCAGTGCTGACTCTCATTTAACATCCATGCACATGTGGTAACCAAATAAGTGCTCTTGATTCCTATCTACTCACATATGAATTTAGGATTTCAGGTAATGTACTTTGATTATTTTTATAACCTTTGAAAGGGCAGAAGACAGAAATCAGAAACTTATGCAAATTACTACACTTGATTATGCCCATCGTATTTTAGGCATGGCAAGTACAAGAAAATTGAAATGATGTTTCAACAGGAGTTGGTTGAAAATCATTCATTATTCTTCAGAGATCTTTCATCACTAAGTTTCATAAAATTAGAGTTGGACAGAAGTCAAAGAATAAAGCATTACTATTTTTTTCATTTTAAATCCAAGTTTTTCTTTACTTCAAAATTTTCCAAGAAAATGCTTTGATTTTGGAAAATATCTTTTCAATAAGATCTTTGTGGGGGGAGATGAAAAAACTATGTATTTTCCACCCTATTTTAGGTACCTTCACACATCTAAGAATAGTGCTTGGATAAGACTCTTTTTAATTAAAAATAGAAAAAGAAAAAAGAAAAATATTTCTATTGAAGACTGACAGAAAGCAATTGCTCAATATTTCCTGTCAACCTGCTTCAGAGGTTTTTGGGACCTGGAAAAGATGCCAAGTCAGACAGTTTATGCCTCTCTAACATAAGGCTTTTGCAAGTGGCTTTCATTTCCAAGGCTGTTGTAACACATCTCAGCTATTTGGGAATCCAATCTGTTTAACCAAAGCAAATGCTATGATTTATATATATAAATATATATATATATACACACACACGTATATGCACCCACCCACCCCTTCTGAGCTGCATGTTCAGGATACCTTTTTAAAAGAAAAAAACATACTGACAGCAGCCACCAAGCTGAGCATGTGGCCTCGTACAGCCTGTGGCACCCCTCCCAGTCCTGTTCTCCTGGGGCTCTGGTGAAGCACAGTGTAAATGCACATGCAGGTTTTCTTCTAAGAACAACACAGGAATTCTTTTTCTGTCAAGGAACTAGCCAGAGGTGCCCCTCCAGCCTGAACCTTAAGGCACATCTTACCCAGATTCTCTGAGCTCATCTCCTCCTGACTTTTCATACTTTGCTTTTGCTCTTTTCAGTAGCTAAATGCACTCCTCCTATCTGGCCCTGCCTTGGTGAGTGTTTCCTGACCTGTAACAGACCTACATGTGGCAAATAATCTCCTAATTTCAGGATGAGGTCCCAGAACTACTTTGAAAACAAACTGCCTCATGCCCTTCAAATGCAGTTAACAGATTACACAGCGTCTTTTAATTTTGGTTTAGAAAACCAGCAACAGATGGAGATCCGTGATTTGAAGTCACTAGAAATGGCTGAGCCTTGGAGATAAAGACAAAGCAGTAGGAAATGCTCTGTAAAAGCGACAGACAGAATTTACAGGGGCCTGTAGGAAAACAGAGCAGCGAGGTGAATACAACTGCATCAACATCAAAGATACAATTACCTGGAAAGGCAGAAAAAAAATCATTCCACTACAAATATTAAAATAGGCAGCCTATTCAAAAGTCCTGAGCACACAGAAATGATTGTTGCTCCAGTGGCTTTGATTTACACCATCATCAGCAAGAACTCAGAGGCAGCAGCACCTCCATTGATCTTCCTCTCCTGTACAGCACCCAGCCACGGCACAGAGCACAGCCCATACCTTGGAAGAGCTTATTTTTATGGAGGAGATCATTGATAGGGTAAATCAGCACATGGCTCTAAAGTCTCCCTATAGAGACAACCAATAAATACCTTAGGAGAACTCATTCAACTATAACAAAACTGAACACCAAAACAAAGTGTTCCCCAAAGATCACAATGCATTCTGCAGGTCTGATGCCAGTGGGGCACATCCCAAACTGTGCAAACAATTCCAACTCTTGGCACCAGTAATCAAGTATATGATTAATAGAGACAGTGTCGTCACTGAGTCTCTGTTTCTGTATCTACTCATTTATGATTTCAAATGATTGCAGAGCTACTACATTCCAGTAAAGCCATAAGCACACAACTCCCTGATTGTTAAAACATCTTCACTAACAAGTTGCCTGTTTCACTTGTTTCGGCAAGATGGAAATAAACATATTTTCATTTGTGTTTCATTAAATTATTCCGCAACCCATATGCAGTGTCTTGATGCACTTTGAAAGGTGAACAGATGGGGTTTTATTTTTAGCTCACGGTAACACAGCCCATCAAACACTCATTTGCCTGATATACTATCATAATATAGCTTACTATTCAGCCTTTAAAGTATATCTTTGCCTGCCTTGTAACATCCAAATGACAAAAGAGAACTGTATGATAAATATTTAATTACAATCACGATGATCACTTTGTCACTGAATACTAGGAACTGTAAGTGAATGGAAGACGTTGGTTTTTAAGAGGAACGCTTAGCAACTGTATGCCACTGATATCAAAGCATATAGTTAATCACAATATTTCAAATACATGATTTATGATTGGAAGAGTGCTTGAGGGGACCAAATATATGGTTTTATACAGATACATGAGGCATTTGCAACCCCTATGAGGTATTAGAAGTAGAGTGAAACTTAGTTTCAGTATTTAACTATATGAGCTTTCAATTGTATATAGTAATTTTAATTTATTTAAATATGTACTATTTTGCAATATGCAATAGTACATATAACAAAATAGAGTCTAAAAAATATAGAATGATCAAGCAGATGTAAGAGCTAAAACTGACTTGTGCTTCCTCACACAAATAATTCACAAAATAAAATTTGGAGCAGCCTCCACTCTAGACTTCTACATGTTGGGTGTTTTGCATGGGGTACACACACAGCCATGTAGAAGAAAGGCTGAGTTTTCCAGGTTGGCACAGCACAACTTTTAATTTTACATTTTCTCAATACATTCCACTCCACAGCCAATCTGCTCACCCCTCCAAAGTGATCTATCAGCCATGGGACATCAGAGTCAATCCCAGCACAGAGAGCATTTCTCCACACAAATACCTGGCTGAGGGAGAAATGCAGCTGCGAGAGTCATAAAGAATCAAAGAGTAAAAAACCCTCATGAATATTGTGCTGGTACCAGAAGAAAAAGAAGCAAATAGCTCCCTAGAGCACCACCAGTTCTTATAACCATCTCATACGTTTTAGGGAAATCTCAGCAAAGACAGAGGAAAAAAGAACCACAGCTGAGCAGCAGAGCTGCAGCAGGTATTCCCTATCCTAGGGAAAACACCATCAGCTTTCCAATGTTGTGTCTTTGACAGTGCTGAGGCATGAGGGTGAACACTCAGGGTTTTACTGCAATCACAAGATAAAGCAAGAGAGCAAACCCACCAAAAGCAGAAGGAATCAAAAGTCTGTCTGCATCCAGACCAGCTCTTTTGGCCTTACTACACCGGGTTTATATCCTTCAAAAGTACAATCCCCCTGCAGCAGGACCTGCAAGGGCAACGCAGCACAGACTATTAGCATGTGTTAGACAGTGTTAGAGTCAACATAGCAGCTTCTCTGCAAATAAGAGAGGATTCTGCAGAGAAATGGCTAATAATTTTCACATGACAGAGGAGGTGAAAAGTCTTCACACAACTCAAACACTGCCTTTCATTTTCACACAGAAAATGTGCTGTGAGGAGCAAAATACCTTTGAGAAAAGCACCACAAGAACCGACAGAAAAGATTTGTTTTAAAATAGAGCTGTACCTTTAGTGATCAGCAATGCCGCTCATTTGTAAATGTTGAGGGGAAAATGGAGAAATTGCAGGCTGAAATGTGAAAGGAAAAAGTAGGTCCTGGTGCCTCACAGAGCTTGAATTTTCTATTTGATGGGAAAGGGTAAATGTGCTTACATACCACTTACTGCTAAATCAACTGAGGGTAAGCAGATGCTACCCTCTCCCTCAAATTTTTGCTCAGGCTCTGTGCTTCTATCTGTATTATGAATGTGAGAGACAATAGTGATAATAAAGTACCCAGAAATAGTACAAAATCCCATGTGAAGAACATAAATCAAATGAGACAAGTCAGCTATATATAAAGGCCCTAAATTATTCAAGCTGCCTAAACACCCAGAAGTGCATTCACAGCTTTATCCTAATGACTGCAAATTCCAAACTGCATTGCTATATTTATTTCTAGTTTCTTTTTTTTTTTCCCCTCAAACAATTAGGCACAGAGGAATTAAGACTTTAAATCCGTATTTAGTCAGCAGACGCTCTGTACTAATTAATATGGAAAACAATGACCATGGAAAAGGAGCAGATGGCTTGAAGACAGAGAATGAAGATAAGCTGAGAGAGATCTGAGTGAAGATACCGAACACATACTTGAGCTTTCTTAAACACTGAAAGCTATAATATAGCTCCTTAATAGATTAGATTTGATTTGAAATAACATTTTAAGCAGAAAGGTCAGATGAGTCGCCACATTTAGTCAGCAATAAACCTTTTTTCCAAGCTCTTTTTTATCAAATCACATGACAGAGATAAGGTTATTTCCCACAGGATGATGATCATTTGATGTTTGAAATATTCTCATCCCTCACTAATAGCTAGAAACATTTCTTCATCCTTGGTTGGAAACTTTGCTAATGTAAAAATTAAATCTAAAATGAGGGTGAGGAATAAGAAAAAGGACTAGTAATAGTTTGGGGTTTTCTTCCTGGCTCGTGTTTCTGATACATATGTTCAGAAGAAAAAAAGAAGGAAAATGGGTTCTGATAATTTAGATATGAGTATTGTTCTCCCATGTGACATCTCAGCAGAAGGATAGGTAAGGGATCCTTCTTTTAATTCCAGAATCCAAATTCCAAACTATCCTTGGTGGAACCCACCACAGCCTGTAGCCCTAGAACAATACTGCAAAGTATTTGTATTCCTATTAACTTATAAGTTAAAAAAAACACTGAAAAATAGCAGCAGCCATCTACTGTCCCCTAATAATCAGGGGAAGAACCAAGGGACCTCAGGAGAAGCGTCAGATTTTTGTAGTGCTTAGTTTCCCTCCTTTGGCCTCATCAGCCAGGAGAAGAAATGGAGGGAAAGGTGCTGGGGATTGCCCATCAGGCATTAAGGACATAAATAACAGAGGCTGAAGTGGTGCAGCAGCACTTCAGAAGACAGTTTGGTCTGCCAACATTAAACATCCATGAAAGCATCAAAGCAGTATGTTTACACGTGCTAAATTAAACAATTCATAAGCATTAAAAAAAAAAAAAAAAAAAAAAAGAATAAAACCACCCATGCAATGTTGTGAAGAGAAATACAACATTTTGCTTTGTTTTTGTAGATACTGCAGAGATTTTGTAGATATGTTTGTAGACATTGTAGATTTTTTTGTAGAAATACTCTGAGCACCATTTCTTGCACAAATTTCGAAATACAGAGAAATCCAGTGACCAATGTGTAGTTCAGGTGCTGCTCATTTCACCCTGAGGCTTAAACCTCTGACTGAACATTCACACTTGGTACAGTTATTGAAGCATCTCTCTTACGTGGGTACTGACACTAACTCTCTTCGGTTTTCTTTGCAGCTTCAGTAACACAAATTTTAATCCCCTTTCCCCTGCCGAGACTCTGTAAATACTGTCACACCTGTACCCAACCAGTAACCAACTAATTGTTCATTAGCAATCCCTGCCTTCAGTATTTGCAGCATCTAATAGGAGACCTAGAAGTCTAAATCTCCCCATAAGATTCTATTTAGAGCAAAGAATTTTAACTTCTTGATACAGATAATTTTCTACTGCATTAAATCCTCAAATCTTTGCCACTCCACATTTTTATGCCATGATCATCAACTGATTTTTGCCCCATTTTTAGCTTCAGAAGGCAACAAAAAGTATTCTAACAAAAGTTCAGAGTTTCTGAAGATGCAAAATGGGATTTACTTTTTCCACTACAGCTGCATTTCTAAAACGATGACATTAGAATTCGTAATTTAGCAGAAATGGTAATTTTTCTAAGGGTGTTTGCTTGTCTACTTTACCTTCAAGCACCTTTCATATTTGGTCTCTGAGCAGCCTTCATGAAGCCACAGTCCATGGGCAAGGTCATGCCAGGCTAGAGGAAAGGAAGGAGGAAAACCTCAGAGATACAGAGAAAACCTTCTTCTTCACCAAGGAAAGAAAACATTTGCACAGCTCAGTGGTGTGTCTCACTGAGTGACTGATACACAAACATGGTCAATCCTATTCATTAGTGTCATTCCCTCAAATTATAAAAGACTTCTTTCCCTGTAGACTGCTTTTTCAATTTTGATCTTGCCATGATGAGTTTTAAATTCCCAGAGTCATTTTCAAATGAGTTTACTTGACTGTAATTTCTCCATCAGCTTTAAAAATAATTATACAATGCTGTTTCAGTTGGTGACCAGTTTTTATGGGTTTACAGACACATTTCCTTATCAAAATAATCAAAACCAAAAAAAAATCCTGCGTTAAAAGATGTGGGTAAAAATGCTGCAGTGAAATAAAGAACATACACCTTTCTTGCACCTAAACACAGCAGTCTGAAAGGGACTCTATTCAAAGTCTCATTAAAATTCGATTTGTTTCAATGTTTCTGTGTCCCAATATACAGCTCTCCAACCTTTCACCTTTCCAAGAAGTAAAATTAGCAATACTGACATTTACAGGATATTGGCTTAAAAATGTCAGTAAGTGAAAATAAAAAAGTGGAAGCAGAACAATATTTATCAGTTGCAAAGATTTGGCCATGATAAACGCTACCATTAACTTTGACAAAATTATACACCTGGAAGTATTCTTCTCTTCAAAGTAAAAGTTTCTGTATTTCTGGCAGATGATATTTATATAAAATATGTGACAAGAATTACTATGGTAACAAAAAACATATTTTAAAAAATACTATTTTTCCTATTTCTGTCTCATTTTTCTTTCAGAATAGGTTAACTTTAAGCACTGAGAAATCCTAATATTCTTTTTCCTTAGCTCTGCTATTGAGCTTCCTGAATTATTGGCCTTTGGCCAAAAATGCTGGGCTGTCCAAGAGCCTCAGCAATATGAGGTGATGCCCTGCTTCCATTTCAGATTCTAAGCTTGTTGCAAATCACAGCTGTAATACTAAAGGATTCCAGCAGAGACAATTTTTAAAATTGCATATGAAAAATAATAGGTACATTACAAGGCCCATCCCCTGGGCTATTTAAATTAAATGAAGAAAAAAAAATAATCCTGGTAGCTAACATACCATCCAATAGAGAACAATCCCAAAGGAAATGGAAAGCAGTTATCAGTTTTACTTCTACTCCTCTATAACTTACAGGATACTGTTCTAACAGACATATAGCTCTATTCCACTGAAATAAGGCTATTTTATTGATTTCAAACTCTCTCATAAACTTGAAATATTTTAATTACCAAATAATCCATTTTGCATTTCACAGGCAGCAATTTGCTGAGCAACATAAACCTAACAAAACAGTGCCTGATTGAAAAAGTGAAATATGTTCCTGTAAACAGAAAGTACCTGGTGTGTCCTTGAAGTCTATTGTTTTGGGAAGGTGCCAGAGAAAAATATTAAAACATGCAATTCAAGAGAGGATTTTCTTAGTTTCAGTAAGTCAACTTTTGAAATTCCCATAGATTAGCATAAAACAGAAACCCTCCAACATCTGTACTTCAAAAATGCTCAGAAAACAGGCAAATATCTGCTATCGAGTCCACTCTGAAGACAGGCAAGAGAAGGATGATTAGGGTCTTCATGCATTGATGTTCAGTAATATTTGTTGTCAGCCTAATGTCACTTATCTCTAAGCAAGTTAATAGCAGCCAAAAATTTCCTTCAGCATCCTCCTAACACTATCACAGTACCTTCAAAGCCACACTTGGCAGCACTGCACATAAAAAAGCAAATGAAAACCTGTGCTCTCTTTGTGTCAAGCCCTGCAGATGCCCGGGCTGCCACAGGGCTGCTCTGAGCTCTCACACAGCAAGTCCCCTTCACAGCTCTGAAAGAGTTTAATTATAAGGAAGATCTGCCCTACCCACTTTGCAGTGAAGACACAGATAAACAGAGACATCATATCTGCAAGTAAGAGATGTTAAAATCAGATCTTTAACCTGAAGGCCACACCAACATGCTGCAGAGTCTGTCACATCTCTCCTTCGTTAGCATAAATAATTCGTGGTTGTGTCAATCAGGGTGGCTGCAAATGCATTTAAAAGCTTCTGAGGTCTGCACGTAGTCCACAGGAATACCACATTACAGTTTAATATGCAAGACTGTCACATTTCTTCGAGTTAGGCCAAAATCAAACGGTGCAGAGATAAATATAACAGTTCTCCCCATTATACAGAGCTCCATGAACTCCACAACTTTGCCTGAAGCTCTACAGTTCACATGATAGAGGGACATGGATTTAAAATTCCAACTGTTGCTCGCTGTAAATACATATACTACGGAATTGAAATTACCAATCTGCTATAGCAGTGAAGTCTTAACCCGCAAGAAACACAGAAGCAGAGAATCATCAATGTAAAAGTAAAGCAAGCAGAGGATTATTCTTTTAACTTAAGATGCAGGATGTTAAGGCTTTTTGTCAAGATAAATTAAAGCACTAGAAGTTAACCCAGTTTTAATTTTTTTTTAACTTGCTTTAATTTTCCAGTCCACATTTGATCTGAATGAGTATCTGAAATATTTAGAACAGCAGTGTGGTCAGCCCTTAACAAATCTCCACCCAAAATCTCCTTTAAAATATCTCAGCTTTTACTTCCTTTCCTTCTACAAACAGCAAGACCAGGGAAAGGGGGAATAAAAACTAGAAATAAACCCCACAGCCGGTTTAGCTGGAAGTAGTGCTGTGGTTTTTCTCTGGCAAGGTTACCTAAATCCACACCATCAGCTCCCATACATTGGCACAAGGAGTAAATTAGAGGCACTCACAATGCACAGGGTGGATCAGCCAGCACCTGCCAAACAAGTGGAGGAGCAGCAACTCCTCAGTGGTTTTTCAAGGTTTTCTGCTGGCTGTTATTGCTGTGGTGTGAGACCATCACACAGCAACTCTAACACAACCATTTTCAATGAAACTTTAATCAGCACCAAGGCAAAGTCGTCTGGATGAGCACTCTCCTCACTGCCACTGTCTGCTTGCAGATAGGCAAGACGCAGGAGAGGGAGATCCAACTTTCTCCCAGTTTGGATGCAATGTGACATTTCATTGCATTCTGCCTTCAAATTAGCATTTCAAAGCCTAAGCCTTGCCTACGCTTGTGTTTGTTTCAGCTGTTCTTCAAATGCCCTGACTGCCCCGTCCATCCCCCTGACATTTCTGTCTTCCAGAGACAAAGTCAGAAATGCTAAACATGGAACAAATGCAGTGAGGGGGCACCCATCATCTTTCTTTTTGTGCCACAGAACTCTGTGTGTTCAAGACACGTCCAAATTCTTCCCACATCTGACACCAGGATCGTGGTGTTTGGTGGATGAAGCTCTAAGGCAGGAGAAGTTGACTTCATCCTTGGGGCATCAGAGCCCAGGAGAAAAAGAGAGATGTGGTTTTTCCTTCTCACTGTTGGACAAAAGAGCAGGAAAACCTGAAAGCCAAGGAAGGGAGGGTGGAGGACAGAGAGTGCATGAGGAAGGGAAGGAGAAGAGCACAGCCCCTCTCACCAGCTGTGGCTCTGGTCAGAGGGCACTCCTGGGGTTTTATTTAAAGCATCACAGACACACTGCCGAGTTTTCTGCTTCCTGACTCTGGCTTGGGATGCTGCCCACTGCTATGGGAGCTGCATGGAAAAACCTCAGCCATTCGCTGCAGCCTGCATTTGCAGTTTGGAGGACTTGCTTTTCCTGATGGGTTTGGGACTTGAAAGTTTTGGAATAAATCTGCCTTAACACCCACACTTAAAAATGCAAATAAGCTTTTCCACAATGAGGCTCCCAAAGAGGAGAGTTTATTGAAAACATAAGGCTCTTACACACTAAGCCACATTATCCAGGAGGGAGGAGACCTGTGGGAAGAGGAAAAAAGTGAGTGAGCCCCATGCAAAATGCATGAGTCTTGATAGCTTCCTCTAGTCCACCATATGCATATTTCATGAATTTGTTACAGCAACTACTGCATCTATAACCCAAATAAGCCGAATTGTTCAAGTAAAATGACCAGTTCGATATACAGAAAACAGACACTGTTAGAGGAGTACTGACTGTCTCCACACTGGAACTGCCACATGGCTGTCAAGACTACCCAGTGTCCTGTAGGCTTGGCCAGAAGGAGACACAGGAGAAGAACAGTTCTTCCCACAGGATCTACACGAATAACTAAAAGAACTGATCCTCGGCAGCAACTGTAGTAGCTAAGCTACAAACTGCAGTTCCAGTCATTGCTAACTCACATCCAAAGTGAAAATCTGTAGAAGACAATGTTCACTCTCTGGATCTGCACATGGAACAACCACAAGGACCAAAAGAAAGAAATCAGCAACATAAAAATACTCTGTTCCCCCTCCTCTCAGACTGACAGCTGTGTATTTTATACATGGAAATATACTGAGAATAAAATGGGAGTGAGAAATTCAGGTTGCCACACAGGTGCTTTGAGCAAGGCAGAATACCAGCTCCAGACAGGGCCCTACGCTGCTTTCTTTCTTTTTTACTGGAAACCATTTCTGATCATCCTGAAATCCACTCCACCAGGCCCCAGCCATGGAGAGATCCCCCTCCTACCTCCTGGAAGCAAGGGTAACTGGGTGTACAGAGTCATCAGGGTCTGTAAGGTCCATGCAAAAGTACAGAAAAAGAGGGCAATACCGATGGAAATCGTTTATCCAGCAGATGCATGGCTAAGAAAGGCCCAATTTACCAAATTTACCAGCAAGGATACACAGAGATTCAACGCTACTTTTGATCTGGCTAATGAGAAATCTGAACAATGAGGAATAATAACCTAAACACCTATTCTTTCTTGAGATTCAGATTGAAATAGGATTTAGATCTGAAAGCTCCAAATTTTCAGCAATTAAACACAATTGAAGGTTTTTAGGACTGAGACTCACAAGAGATGTCCCAGGAGCATTTCAGCAGAGACCAGGAGGTCTCACCACCATTCACCCCAACCTTCCACACACCAGGTCCCAAACTCGGCCCCCTCAGACTGCATGACCTGGGTTTCGTTGGGGTGAAGTGAAACAATAAATCTCTTCTCCAAAAGTGCATCTAAATCTCTTCCACTGGTTCCAAACACTCATCCACAGCATTGGACTAGGCAGATTTAAAAGTGGGAAACACCACCATATTTCATCAGGTGCTTTTTATCATTTCCTTCCTATCATAACAGTGATCTGATCCCCCTTTCCAAAACAGACATAGCCAAACATCATCTCAGATTTTCTTAAAAAAAAAAAAAAAAAATCTATTTAATTATTATGTTTAGGAGGCATGGAAAATTTAATGCAAAATGATCTCAAATAAAATGAAAGCAGTTTGAGATTTATTCACAACCACAGCATGGTTTTCAAGGCCCACTCACATTTAGCAGGCTTTCAACTTGTCACTGCCCAAGTATTGCCTTCAAAAAAAGAAAAAGAAAAAAAGACAAAAAAATGGCAATATTTAACCTTTCTTTTCTGGGTACAAAATAAATGAAAGTTTGTGAACTTTATACAGTAACATTTGTGCTTTGAATGAGCTTAATGTGCCTCCAGCAAAGCTGTACGACATTCGCCACTTCACAGTTTAAAAGTGTGTTCTAATAAAAGGTCAAGGGAAAGAGAAAAATAAGGGAAAGGCCTTCAAGGTTATAAATATACTAGACAGCAAAACCATTTCTGCTCTGCTAAATGCCTGTTTAAATATAAGTCTATTAGTCTGATGAGGTTAAGACCTGAATGTAAATTTATGTCTGGTTTTGAAAAGAAAGTGGTGGTATTCCCTTATTTTCCATTTTCCTCCATTTACTAATTCTCTTTACTTCTTCCTCTTTTCTTTCTAACTATTTCTGAGGTTCCTAGGGTCTGGGATTTCAAGATTTAAAAATAAAGGGAGAATATTTAATAAAAGCATCTCATCAGAAGCAATTAACTACTTTTTTGTGAGAAGGTGATGTTCAACATTTTGAATGGACAAATAAACCATGTGGATGACCATAAAAAGTTTTATATATATTTTCAACAAGCACAAAATTAATTCTGTCTGAAGTTTTAGAAGGGGTCTGAAGCATATGCACACAAAACCCCACTTTGAAAATCTGTCAAGCTCTTCTAAAATAATTCTATGTTTTTCTGTAATAGGGTGAGATCTATTAACTAATATTAGGCATATACCCAGGTACTTGAAAATGTAGGGATAGATTCCACCTCAGTAAGAAATACACACCTTTTACACATAATTTTTTTAAATGCTTGAACTCTTGCTTCGTAGTTTCTAATTTATTATTTTTATTGCTGAAAGGTTAATTCTAGCATTTGTAATAGGAAATATTAATTTAAATTTTGTATTTAAAAATGCCATGCACAGGAGCTGATTAAATATCACAAAACTTACACAGCTCTGTTAATTTTTCCTAATTTTTTATCCCTGTTGTATATTTCAATTTTTAATTTGTTTTGGTTATGTACTATAAACTTTAAGGTTTGTGATCAATCCTGCATCTGTGACTATTTTGCAGTTTACATTAGAAACTTCTCGTCTTGTATTAACATGCAACCCTGAGCCTGAAAATTCTTGCAAGGTGACTTGTTGCATCTCCTTTTGAGATACCCACCAAAAAAAGGCAACAATTAACCACAGAAATTCTGTACCAACTTTTACTTTGCTACTAAAGATTCAAAAATCATTGCAAAAACAACAAAATTATGCTGATTTAAAAGATAGCCAGAATTCAGTGCTTGCCTGAATAATAGCGAATAACAAGAAACGCTTTGCTTCTGGAAAAAAAAATAAAATTCCAGCATTCAAAAAATTACAAAAATATAATCAGGTCTACAAAATATAAGAGAACTTAAAACTATGATTTCAATTTTATTCTATGTTTATTTAGATATTGAAGAAGGTAAATATGGAAATTTTGAAAAACTAGAGCTGGGTAAAAATAGCTGTTTGTTTCTTCTATTATGCTATGCTTGCTAAAATCACTATATTTATGTCATTTGGTTAGAACCATTATTTTTGGTGCTCAACTCTTAAAAACAACTATTCTTTTTTATGATCAGAATCACAATGAAAGTCTCATATAAAATTTTCTTTAAAACAAGGATTAGATTCACCGCTGTAGGCAAATCCGCGGACGGCTGGGACAAGGAATTCTGCCAACCTGTATATTTTAGAACATGTGGTTTTATTGCAAGGGTCATGGGTAAAAGGGCCTTGCCTTCCGCCACCAGCCTGGGCTGGAGGGGAGTCCCAAAGAGAGAGGGAGAGAGAACAGCAGGGAGAGAGCTGAGAGAGAAGGGAGCCAGAGAGCAAAGGGCAGGGGGAAGAGGAGGGGCGAGGTAAGGGCGAGGTAAGGGCGAGGTAAGGGCGAGGTAAGGGCGAGGTAAGGGCGAGGTAAGGGCGAGGTAAGGGCGAGGTAAGGGCGAGGTAAGGGCGAGGTAAGGGCGAGGTAAGGGCGAGGTAAGGGCGAGGTAAGGTAGAGGTAAGGGCGAGGTAAGGGCGAGGTAAGGGCGAGGTAAGGGCGAGGTAAGGGCGAGGTAAGGGCGAGGTAAGGGCGAGGTAAGGGCGAGGTAAGGGCGAGGTAAGGGCGAGGTAAGGGCGAGGGTAAGGGCGAGGTAGGGCGAGGTAAGGGCGAGGTAAGGGCGAGGTAAGGGCGAGGTAAGGGCGAGGTAAGGGCGAGGTAAGGGCGAGGTAAGGGCGAGGTAAGGGCGAGGTAAGGGCGAGGTAAGGGCGAGGTAAGGGCGAGGTAGGGCGAGGGCGAGGTAAGGGCGAGGTAAGGGCGAGGTAAGGGCGAGGTAAGGGCGAGGTAAGGGCGAGGTAAGGGCGAGGTAAGGGCGAGGTAAGGGCGAGGTAAGGGCGAGGTAAGGGCGAGGTAAGGGCGAGGTAAGGGCGAGGTAAGGGCGAGGTAAGGGCGAGGTAAGGGCGAGGTAAGGGCGAGGTAAGGGCGAGGTAAGGGCGAGGTAAGGGCGAGGTAAGGGCGAGGTAAGGGCGAGGTAAGGGCGAGGTAAGGGCGAGGTAAGGGGCGAGGTAAGGGCGAGGTAAGGGCGAGGTAAGGGCGAGGTAAGGGCGAGGTAAGGGCGAGGTAAGGGCGAGGTAAGGGCGAGGTAAGGGCGAGGTAAGGGCGAGGTAAGGGCGAGGTAAGGGCGAGGTAAGGGCGAGGGAAGGGCGAGGTAAGGTCGAGGTAAGGGCGAGGTAAGGGCGAGGTAAGGGCGAGGTAAGGGCGAGGTAAGGGCGAGGTAAGGGCGAGGTAGGGCGAGGTAAGGGCGAGGTAAGGGCGAGGTAAGGGCGAGGTAAGGGCGAGGTAAGGGCGAGGTAAGGGCGAGGTAAGGGCGAGGTAAGGGCGAGGTAAGGGCGAGGTAAGGGCGAGGTAAGGGCGAGGTAAGGGCGAGGTAAGGGCGAGGTAAGGGCGAGGTAAGGGCGAGGTAAGGGCGAGGTAAGGGCGAGGTAAGGGCGAGGTAAGGGCGAGGTAAGGGCGAGGTAAGGGCGAGGTAAGGGCGAGGTAAGGGCGAGGTAAGGGCGAGGTAAGGGCGAGGTAAGGGCGAGGTAAGGGCGAGGTAAGGGCGAGGTAAGGGCGAGGTAAGGGCGAGGTAAGGGCGAGGTAAGGGCGAGGTAAGGGCGAGGTAAGGGCGAGGTAAGGGCGAGGTAAGGGCGAGGTAAGGGCGAGGTAAGGGCGAGGTAAGGGCGAGGTAAGGGCGAGTAAAGGCGAGGTAAGGGCGAGGTAAGGGCGAGGTAAGGGCGAGGTAAGGGCGAGGTAAGGGCGAGGTAAGGGCGAGGTAAGGGGCGAGGTAAGGGCGAGGTAAGGGCGAGGTAGGGCGAGGTAAGGGCGAGGTAAGGGCGAGGTAAGGGCGAGGTAAGGGCGAGGTAAGGGCGAGGTAAGGGCGAGGTAAGGGCGAGGTAAGGGCGAGGTAAGGGCGAGGTAAGGGCGAGGAAGGGCGAGGTAAGGGCGAGGTAAGGGCGAGGTAAGGGCGAGGTAAGGGCGAGGTAAGGGGCGAGGTAAGGGCGAGGTAAGGCGAGTAAGGGCGAGTAAGGGCGAGGTAAGGGCGAGGTAAGGTCGAGGTAAGGGGCGAGGTAAGGGCGAGGTAAGGCGAGTAAGGGCGAGGTAAGGGCGAGGTAAGGGCGAGGTAAGGGCGAGGTAAGGGCGAGGTAAGGGCGAGGTAAGGGCGAGTAAATTGCGAGGTAAGGGCGAGGTAGGGCGAGGTAAGGGCGAGGTAAGGCGAGGTAAGGGCGAGGTAAGGGCGAGGTAAGGGCGAGGTAAGGCGAGGTAAGGGCGAGGTAAGGGCGAGGTAAGGGCGAGGTAAGGGCGAGGTAAGGGCGAGGTAAGGGCGAGGTAAGGGCGAGGTAAGGGCGAGGTAAGGGCGAGGTAAGGGCGAGGTAAGGGCGAGGTAAGGGCGAGGTAAGGGCGAGGTAAGGGCGAGGTAAGGGCGAGGTAAGGGCGAGGTAAGGGCGAGGTAGGGCGAGGTAAGGGCGAGGTAAGGGCGAGGTAAGGGCGAGGTAAGGGCGAGGTAAGGGCGAGGTAAGGGCGCGGTCCTTGTTACAATACATTATATCTCCTTTTGTGATGAATATTCTAATTTACAGTGACCAACCAACACAAGGCACAAAATCCTATAGAATCTACATACAGCCTATAAGAACTATATTACCATACTGTGTTATATTTTAAACTCTAAAAACTACTCTTTAGACTTCTGTTTTGCTACATTGACCTTTGGATCCCTCAGTCAGCAGAAAGGGATTGTTCAATCCAAAGGGATTCTCCTTCAGCTAAACCATTGTTTTCAGGTTATATAGTAACTAAGACTCAGTATCCTACAACTCAAAGTAAGCTTTCATTTCTATTTCGATTATAGGTTTCATATTTTCAGAATCTTTTGCTAAGCAATCATATTTATAAGGTTTCCCTGATTCATCTTCCCCAAAACACACCACATTTCTTTGATATATTGAGAAGATTAATTTCTTGAATACTCAAAGCGGTCAGAAAAAAAAAAAAGCCCAGATCCTGTGCCCTGCTATGTTGTTATTTTCTGTTTCACTATGCCAAAGGTTTAACTCTGGTTTGCTCTTAAAGACTTGCAAGTGTGTCCCCTGCATGTTGCAGAGGTGTAGGTAAATAACTGACTCAAGTGGTTGAAAATACAAGCTTGGATGAAAATATTTCGAGGAATTGATCAACAGTGAAAATTTGCATTAGACTCTTAAAAATCAGCAAATTTGACACTACTTTCATGTGGCAGATCACCCAAAAAAATTTCCCTAAATTTGCTCTGGGCTGTCAGTAATGTGGTAAAAAGACTTTCAAACATGTCATCCTTAAAGGGCTGATAGCTTTAATTCTTGCTACCTGAGGATTTATGAGTAAAACATCTCTTTTAAGACATAAAGACACTTCGTCAAAACTGAAAAATTTATGCAAAATAGAATTCAACGTGTTCCCTGATGCATTTTTGTGCAGCTGTTTTCAAACCCTCTATTGTCATAACTGCAAATTGAAGTTTCAACTAAAAGTGATTTTTTTAAAAAAAATTGCTAAGTACCTGATATATGCCTTTTTTCCCCTCTAAAGATTTGCAAGATTTTGTGATTTCATCCCGATTTAGAACTAAGTTTTTCAAATACAAAAGCAAGCCAAAATATGACTTCCTACTTAGTGCTACTGCATACAGATTAACAACAGCTCTGATAAAATAAAATAAAATCTGATAAACACGTTTTTCATTCATCAGATTTCTAAAAAGTTCTGGCAAGTTTCAGAGGGAGAAAAAGATTCCTGAGAACTTTATAGGTTCATACTTACAACACTAATTAACTTTCTTACAACCAGTTCAACTCTGCTCTTACGTGGAGCCAGCCAAGTCATGAAAATACAATGTTTTGGGGGGAAATTTCAGTTTCTGCACCTTTTTAGGCTGATATTCAGATATTTAAGTCTACAAATGGCAATTTTGCTATAAAACTCATCCACTTTAGAACATTACCCTGGACTGAAAGTCGAAGTTTTGCCCTGCTTCCTTAGGGAAGTTGTAAGAGTTCATTGCTGTAAAGAAGATTCTGACTATGTAGGCACTGACTATACTAACAATAAAAGCTCCTCAAATACTTAATTCACTTTAATCTCTGAGCATCATCTGCATATTTTATGCTTGGTAACACCCACCATGCTTTTATTTGCTTTTCACCAAATTATCTTTGTGGAACACTTTTCATATCAATCACAGCTTCAGGCAAACTTGTGAACATCAGGTCCATACCTCTTCCATGAGGAGGAAAAAAAGAATAATATGGAAATGCCTTGAGTAGGTGGTTGTAGGGAGTTCAGAGTTATTTGTTGCTCTTTTAAATTGTCATTCAAAGCAATGTTTTAAAATTTCGGATTATCAAAAGCCCAGTGAGCTGGCATCAAGTTCTGCAGACTCCGAATGAAAATGGATTAAAGTGTACTTCTCCAAAGACTCCACTACATTACTGCAAAAACATACTCAAAATGTAGAGCAATTTCACACTATCTTAACAGGAATGCATATCCCTCTTTCTATTCCTGCTCATCTCCAGAAATTAATTAATCCACAAAAGATGAGGAACAATGGAAATCTCCAGTGGCTTTAACCAGGCACATATAGGAAAGACCAGGCCACTACCAAAATATGCCATTAAAGTCAGTACCTTTTGTCTTTGTTAAAAACTCCACCATATGCTATTTCTAGTGCAATATTAAACAGGAAAATGCATCAATTTTTTTTTGTTTGTTTTGGTTTTGTTTTGTTTCAAGCAGAAGAAAACTGCTGTACAACATATCCCCCATCCTTAACATTGCTGCCATTTCCCAACAAAAAGGTATTTATAATAAGCATTGACTTCTAGCTATCATTTCCAAATAATGTTCCTGGCATATCAGGTGCTCTGTGTCCTTTGATAATATTTTCCAATACACTTTTCCAAGGCAGAGAATGCCACCACCCCCCACCAGGGATGTCAGACACCAGTTGACACACAACACTACATTACATCTCAAGAACCGTCAATAATAAACATTTGAAAAATTAAAGCAGCTACAAAGTGCTTCAGTTTCCCGTATTTAATGAGCTGCTAACCCCTCAACAATTTGCTTTTGCAGCAAAGAGGTTTTATGGACAAATAATTAGCAATAGGGCAATTAATAGGTGATACATTATGCAGTAAAAGTAACTTAAATCTAAATCACAACCAGCATCGAGGGGCTGTGCTGAGCCACACCAAGGGTTCACCCAACCTCAGCTCCTTGTTTCTGATAGCTGCCAGCAACAGAAGCCTGGGAAAGCAAGAATCACACAAGTGTGAAATGCTAATCCCATGTGACTCTCTACCAGGTTCCAGTTGTTACCACCTCGGGGGCTTCCAGCACCAGGAATTGCACTTTAGACCACAGTCATTAGAGGAGAGTGCATCTAAAACCCTCCTGGCTTTTTCTTAGCTGACTTCCTGAAAACTCATAAACTCTGAAAAAATTGATTGCAGGAAATGATCAATGATTCAGAAGTCTGACTATTAGAAGAAACTGGAAACTTTGTGGGGTTACAAGCCTTTACCAAGAGTAAAAACAGGACTGGATGAAGCAGCAAAAACCTGTGCATGGGTGTAAGAGGCTGCACACGTACATAAAGATGCATATTCACACACAGAGGCTCTGAGCTGCATGCCTTGAACCCACGTCAACAGTTTTCTGATGGAGAAAACTTCAGGTTGTACTTCAGGACACTCCCAGGTTACCAGAAAATAAGAAGATAGGCCTTCGAAGACTTGTCCTATCATCCACTTTTAATTCCTGCACTGGATACAAGGAAACCAAAACACAGGGAAATACCTCAAAATTCCTTTCCTGTCTGGAAATCACCATTTTAAGCAAGCTTCAAATCATGGACATACCAGGCAACAGTGTTCTAGATTTAACTTTGAAATACAGAAACACAGAAAAAATTACTTGTTTTCTGTGATTTATTTCATGTGCTTTTAAAAAACACATTTTTTGCAGAATTCTCTTGCATTTTGAAGACACATTTTGAGTGTAACCAAGCAAACTGCTTTGCATGCAAAAATATTCACTGAAGTATTTTAAAATATATTTCAGTGTAGTTTATTATCTCCATGTGCATTAAAAACAGTTCACACATGAAACTATAAATACTGAATATTTGAAGCAACTCCTCTACTGAGAAACCTGAAGAAAAATACACTGGCTTAAATATATCTTTAGAAAACAGCCAAATAATGAATAATTTAAAGCAGAATGAGTTCACTAACAATTTGCAAGAGAAAGAGCTACATTCTATATGGCCTTTAGTGAATATCCTCTGTCTTTTCCTTCTTGCTGTTACTTTTCATAGCACATTAACTAGCTTGACATATATGTTATAAAAATTATTCAGACAAAATAGTAATTATCCAATTTGATATTCTTTAAGACCCCCACAAAAAAAGGTTGAGTTTTTTTTTTTCAAATGAAATATATCCTTTTGTTTCATCTACCTCTTATATTTCTTTTTACTTATTCCAGGACATTAGAATCCATTTCCTATGCCAGACCCATAAATCTGAATGGGGGGGGGTAGCAAATTAGATATTATAAATTGAAGAATACAAGTTCTGTTCTCACTGAACTTGCTGAAAAATATCCCAATTCCAGCTGTTTCAGCCTCAGTGGGATTGGGGACATCTGCTTAAGCCCTCGGAGCTTGACCAGCCTCCAAAGCTGAGATGATTTCATTTTTGAGGGGATATTCCTGCGGTACAATTCTGACAGATTCTGACTTCATCCAGGTGAGTACAAGCCAAGGACAGCAGGTAATAATAAGGTAACATAAACAAGAGGAGAAAGACTCCCAACCATCATGCAAGCTTCAAGCTGCAGCAGAGTGGCTTTGCCACGTTATCTCCTTCAGTCTCCTTCCATCTCACAAATACTTGGGATTATAAAAACATTGTAATATCTTTCTGAGTAACAGATGTTATTTGGCTCATACAATGGCTCCGAGTACCAGATTGCAATGACTTACAAGAATCCAGAGCACAGTATGTTTTTCCTATTGCTTAGCAATTCATGGAGCTGAAAATAGGAAATATCACTGAAATCAACGTATGTCTAATTCTTCTGATGGCAATTTGCTGTATGCGAAGCAGTAGGGTTTTTATTAGGAATTCTGTATTTCATGAATATTTATTCATTACTATCAAAAAACAGATATCAGTGTTCCATGTGAAGCTAGTGGATTTACATCATCCTCTCAGAGTAGTTACACGGAGCCCATTCCATTCACAAAGAAAGGCTCAAATTTCTGCATCTGAAACCTTGACATCACAAGGAAATATGATTCAGGGTGCAAACCTTGAATGTTCTGAAAGAAACCTCAGGGTGTTCAGGACTGCTCCTTCCTCCCAGGTGATTCCACAGACCAAAACTGAGACAATCTGCATTTTGCAGGCGGAATTTCTGCCTCTCAGAGATGCTTTTTTCATCCAATTCTTCTCCCTAGCACCTCTCCTATTTAAGGACTTTACTGTTGAGCAGAAAGTATTCCAGGGGATACAAAACTCTCCCTGTTCCTCCTCGCAGGCAAAGGAGGATGTGGCCCACCCCATTCCAGAGGGTGGCTGTGCTAGAAACAGAAATGCACAGCTCACACAGAAAGCACATCACAGTTTAAATCACATTTAAATTCCAAAAGTTCAGAATATAACAGAGGGTGCTGCAGTGTTTGCTCAGGCTGTATATTTTATGACAGAGTCAAAAATAATGTAAATATACATTAAAAGTCATGAACATGGAGGGTAGGACCCTGCTTTGTGCCTTGCAAATACACTCAGGGAATAAAGGCTGTCCCCAAATAATCTGAAAGTGAATTTAGCTCCTCAGGTGTTTTACTTGAAAAACAAAACATTAAGTCTAAGCACAAGGAACTTGAAATATTTTGATAAATGCTAAATAATAAAAAAGATAATGAAAAAAGTGAACTCATTTTGGACTCGAGGGTTAAACCACCAAAGCAGTCACAAGCAAATGGATTTATAGAAACTGTAGAATACTATTAAATGCATATGTTTGCATCAGTAGAAATGAAGGTGCTGGCTGAAGGAGTGAACAAAAATTTGCATCTTATAATTGTTTCTACAAAAGACTGAGAACATCATGTGAAATGACAGCTGTCTTTTTCTCTCTCTTTTCTTGAAACAGACTTGTCACCAGCTTCACCACCGTTATTCAGCCGTCAGCAGATAATGTGGCGGTTCTGGAGCATTTTGAGTTATCCACAGCCATATTTTTTAAGGTTTGGGAGGGAGGAGGGATTTTTTTGAGTGGGTTTTGTGGCATTTTATCCTTTTTGTCTGCTTGTTCTGCTTCCTTTTGGGGTTTTTTTTGCACGTAAATGAAAATTATGTTTCTTCTCATTGCAATTGTTAATTTAAAAAATTATCAAGAAATGCATTCATTAGTACCATTAACTGGCGTGCTGCCTCCCATGCAAGATGTTACCAGGCTGCTGCCATAACTGAAGTTTTGTTGGACAGACTTACTTTTAACAAGATCCTCTTTGCCTGAGGTAAACATCCTTGTAAAGAGGTAGAACTGGCATGAACATTTGCCATCGTGGAGGGGGAGCAGTGACAGAGGGTTAGAAGACCCTACGCAGATTTGGAAGACATGTACACTAAAATCAGGGAAACTGCAAATATTTCTCACCACCTCCACCTGAAAAAAGTCAATGAATGGTGAGAAATTTGATAGTAAACATTTAATCCTGTGCTTAGATTTTTGCATTGTATAGCTGCTAAAGGGTTAACCAACATTATCAATAAATACAGTGAAAACAAGAGTGAAACCTTACTAGCAGTTGGTGGTTGGTTTCTAGAGTGTATTAAAAACTCAATAAAATGTAGAGTGAGCAGTACTTCCCCACTAAAGCATTACTTCTGGCCTCTTGTCAGAAGGCTACAATTTTGAAGACCCACAGGCACTTAGAGTGACCATCTATTGGAAAGACCATCTTTAAATCTATGCAGAAAGACCTCCTGATATTTCATAAGCAGTCTCCCAAGACACTCTTCCCTCTGTAAGGCATCACATCACACAATTAGCACACACAGTACACAGAAGTAAAACAGTTTTGCCCGAGTCCTCACTTGCCAAATACCTTTAGCTTTTATTGCATTCAGGAAAAAGAAAATTATCTGGAAATGTATCACTTAATAAAAAACCTTTTATCATCTCCTAAATTTCCTTCTCCTCCTATTCTAAATTCTAAGGACTATAGGGGTACATCACACAAAAGATACTGCAACCAAGTTCCATTTTCCATACGGTTCCCTAAGACCCCTTTTGCTGAGAATATTATGCACATCTCATAGAAAATACCTGGGTTTCACCATAGGTAAAAATGGCCACAGCTAGCCTGTTCCACGATGTAAACTGCCACTTAGTCCCTGAACTTCACTGCCTATATCCCATCTAACACCTTATTATCCCTCTCCATGTTTCATAGAAAACTCTGTCCACAATTCTAATGCAAGGAAAAAAAAAAAAAAGTGATAAGCAGGACTCAAATCAGAAGCAGAGGAGGTCTTTAAAGTCAGATTTTTACCCTGCTTCCTTAGCGCTGCTGAAGTTATCAAATTATTCAGGGAAGGAGCACGAGATGCATTTCACCTTGAGAACACTGAAGGCTTTCTACCACCTAAGGCTGTTCCAAAGACCTCCCTGCCTCCAGCTCAGCCAGGGGAGCAGCAGCTTCAGAGGCTTTCATCAGCCCAAAGCCAGCTTTGGAGGATCCCCTCTTATCCAGCTGTTCATCAGAAGCCAAGCTGGCTGCAGATCCCAAACAGAAGTGGCAGGAGCATGGTTCACCCTTTGTCCATCCTGTACCAACAGTGGGGGACAAACCCATACTCCACAGCAATACTTCCAAATCAAATTTCCACTGAGCTCACCTTGAGTAAACAGTGTCCAGGTCGCTTCTCTTCAAGACAGAAACCAAAAACCAAACCAAACAAACAACCCACCATGCACACCCCTAATAAAACCTAAATCATACAGCAATGCTTAGCTTAAAAGTTTCTACCAGGCATGACCACAATGGCAGGCAGAAGGAATGAAAGCATCTGATTTTTTTCACATGAAAAACAATGAAGGCATGAGAAATCTCACTTTTCTGGAGGTTGTAAACGTACATGGCACAAAATATAAAGTGCCTTGAAGTATGATCTATTCAGGCAAAATTGAAATAGGTTAAATACTCATAAAAATATATTTTGTTCATTTAGCTGAATATTTTAGACTTGAAGTGTTTGTAAGTAATAAGACTATCACTCCAACGCAATTGGCACACTTTATCAAGGTATTACTCTGAAAATGTAGGCATGGACTATATCAAGGCTTTTTCAGCATAAAAGCAAACTTTTTTTTTTTTTATGTATTCTAAAGAAGCTGCCAAAAAAGGTATCTGCTCAGCTATTCAAAATCAGAATCCTCTGTATCAAGAAAATCTTAATTTTTAAAAACACCTACTACATGTAAAAACACATTGTAATGCAATTCCAAGCTTAATTTTCATTCACAGTCTCATTTACTCCTGAAGCTACTTTAATTTCAATGCAAAAAGGGACGTATTAATTTGGAGTTTGTCTACTGGGACTTGATGCACTTATCTTACAGCTGCACAGTATTATCTACGGGGCCTCATGTTGGTAGAAATATCACCACCTTTGCCACCCATCAAAATTCTCAGTACCTCAAAATACCTACGTGAAACTCAAGTATTTTCTACTGTAAGTTGATTTTCATGGTAAGGTGGCTCAAGAGCAGCCATGTGCATCACACCCCCAGCAAAACAAATGGCTCTATATCAAAAGGTAATTGTAGAAGTTGGTGATGCAATCTACTACCCTTTAATACAATTTTGCTGCAAAATGCAGGTTTTCCTTTTACAGGAAAATGGTCAGTGGAAATGTTTTATGTTCTCCTACCTTGACTAACAGATTTGCTTGCAGTAGGAAGGGGTGGACTACTCTGCTTTCCAACAGTGTCCCCACAGTTGTGCAAAGTATTTCCACTCAACCACTAGCCAAGTGCCCAAAAGAAAAAAGGTCATCCCAGGGATAGCTGAAATGATGGAGCAGCCATTTGTCTTGATCTCCTGCACACTTTGTTAATGATGGACTGAACAACACCGTGACTACAGCCAGCTGACAGGAATTCTAACCTGATTAAATGTCCCAGTGTGTTTTAATACCCTTAAATGGAATTTTTATGGCTTGTTCTGCAAGCATAGTATTAATACAGAACCATAAAAAAAAAACCAAACCCCAAAAAAACCCCACACCACAGACATCCATAATAGCTCATCAATTTATAGCCAGGCACTTTTGACCTTGAAAAATCAGCTGTCTTTCAGATTAGCACAGCTATGTTTTGGGCAGGGGAAAAAAAAAAAGGAAGCTATAAAATTATCATACTTTTTTTTTGTCACATGCCATCTCTGCAGTAGGGAATAAAGGCCACTCTGCTGGCTTTTTATTGATATTGCTGGCAACCTCTGACACAGGAATTAGAATCTGGGAGACCTATTTCTAGCAAAAATCCACTTAGACATTAACATTTCAGCCTTAGCAGGCCACAGGATGAGCTGCTGGCGGGAAGGTGGCGCTCAGTCTGACTTCCACTCCCCCATCGGTGGCTTTTCACATTTCCTGTCCTTCACAGCAGACATCAAAGCACTTAAAAGCCATTTCTAGTGTGGTCCACAACATCCACCCACAGAACAGGTCAAGAGAGACAGTGGCAGAAGAGACAGTGAAGGAAAAGGACAAGTGGAAGTCAGGAATTCCATCCCCATCTCTAAAGTAAGTGGTGGTGCATAAAGTGTGCTGGGGATAATACTAATATTGTTGAAACATTCAGGGAACAGAACTACACACATACCTTGGGAAACGAGGCTCCAAATTAGTGTGGGGGCGAAGAAATGGATGAAATGAGCATGAAGGTTGATAGAAAAGAGGAATCTTCATACCAGAAAGAAGCCCTTAATAGGCTTTCTGAGGCACTGGTCTCAGGATGTGAGACACAGAGACACTCCTAAAAGTAAGAGGAATGGCAACTCATTCTATGCTATGGGAAAGTTCCATTTATAGCGAGGGAAAAGGCACAGGGAACAGAGCCATATAAACAGACTTTTAATTTGCTTTTTTCTTTCCTTTCAGTATCAAATGGCTCACAATTGGTTATTTCTGAGGAGCCTCTCCTCTGGCACAAATAACCATATGTACCCCCAAACACCAACACAGCACTGGGTTCCATTTTCCAAAAGCCAGGCCACTGGGATCCGGGAACCACTTCTTATGCCTTCAAAGAAATATTTGTTATGTACTAAATTCAAGACAGATGCTTGACATCCGAGTTTACCAAGGTTTTTGATTAATGGAGTGGATTTTAATTGCCATGAACTTGATCTAGTTAACTCTATTTTTTATATTATTACTTTGGAGTATGACAGACTTACAAAGGAATTTTTGTAAAACAGACTTCCATATACTTCAATCGAGCCTGAATCTTCTTTTTTTTTCTGCATATGTTCCTTCAGGAAGCAAAGACAAAAATTGATCTTCTCCATATTCTGTTCTTTGTAACAAACTTGTTTGGAAAATTAAGTAAATCATATATACTTTTATTTAAGACAGACCTTTCAGTCTCAATTTTCTTCCTTCTGTCTTTACTCAACTTGTTGTGGAACAATAAAAGTGAGGAGATTTTACTTCTCCTGGTCTGTTTTTCTACCCTTTTGTCTTCAGAAAAATTAATAAAAAGAAACATCAATAAAACAGAGAAAGAGAAGAGTACAAGAAATACTCCCACACAGGGCTTTTAATGTTCTTCTAGCTTGATTAACAACCTGTCCATCCAATCGATTAAAGATTCAATCAAGACAGGCATCTTCCATTCTTTTGTATAATTACAATGCAGCATCCAGGAGAATCATAATGGTACCAGATGACAGAATCTCTCTAGTACACAGAATATTAACTTTACCTGATCTTATGATTACATTGTCTTTTAAAGGAGAGATTATCAGACGAGGCCCACATGAGCATTATTCACACTGATATTGATATCAGATGAGGTGAAAATAGCTAGACAAGCACTACAAACCATCCTATTTTTGTCAGCTTAACTCAGCTATTAAAAGCCAAAGGCAGTGCTGATATCTCCCTCCTGTTCTGAATCCTATGAAGTAAAGATTTGAGAATTAAATGAAAAGTTTAAGGTGACCTTCTTGAACATATTCCTGATTTTCTGTGTGATTTAGAAAGGATTTTGAGAGAAGACCATGACTTAGCAAGGATAATCTAGAAACAGTGAAGGTGGAAGTAAAAGAGTGAGTAACAAAACAAAATCCTGCAAAACTGTAATTTATAAATTAAATCAAGCAACCAACAAAACCAACGCCCTTTATATACAAAAATCAGTACTAACTGTTCCTTTGTGAGGTTCCTAAATTTTGATTTTAGCTAAATGTCAGTCTCCTGCAAACATGCAGTAATGATGTAAAAATCCCGGAGATCTCCTGCAATCATCTCTGACACTTCATTAGAAATGTCCCAGAAACAACACCTGAGCAATTTATCCTCATCAGAGCACTCTCATATTGGTGCCATGGAGAATCAAGGGAAGGAGAAAAGCCCACTCACAGCCTACACATAAACACCAGGCATGTTCCCACCAACCACGGCAGGCTGCCTAAAGGTTTCCAAGGCTTCATTTCATCACAGAAGACTCCTCTGTTCTCCTGGAGACAGAGAGATTTTCCCAGAGCAGAACAGCTACATTCAGCCTGGTGCAAACACTTCTGCTCTGTTAGTGAGGTGACATGCTGAACCATGCAGTGAAATATGCACCATCCTACTCAAAGCAGGTGTTCTGCTGCTGCTGGAACCCCCACTGCCCTACCCAATGACTTCTGGAAAAATGAGCATAGCACAGAGAGGTAATGGAATCCAGGTCTTGGCAACACAACAGTTAATGTATTATAAAGAGGCTGTGAAAAAAAAAGACTGTGATTTTGGTAATTTTTTAAAAGTCAGATCATCACTACAGTGGTTTTGTTTTTCCATGTCTTGAAACATGCAAAAGGAATTCTTTGGAGATGAAACTAACCAAAAAGGCAGAATCCAAGAGCCAAAACTCTGCTCACTTGACAGGACTTGGCCACAGATGCCACAGGGTAATCTTCCCTTCAGCATATTTAATGTGAAAGTAACATCCTCAAGACCATGTATTGCCTTGTCCCAGACCTCTGTGAGCCCATAACACTTGTTTATGTGGATATACAGCCTCAGACAACCTTTAGGATATTTAACATAGTGCCAAATTACCTTCCTTCTCTCTAGAACCTGCTCTATGGTACAGCATTTCCTACAGATTTGCATTTCTCCTATTTCAAGTTGTGAGGTTGGAGAAAAGTAGCCTCCTTAACTCTGAGATTTCAGCTAAATTGAATGCAAAAAGCAGACAGGTAAAGCACACACTAAACTGTTTAATCTCTGTGTTAAAACTTCCTGAAGCTCAGAGTAACTGCAAGCTCATTAGATCATATGAAAAAGAGGTGGCTCTAGCATTTGAATAATAGTGGAAGAGGATAAGTTTCATGCTTCATAGTAAAAACCCCCACAGTTTATCTGCTTCACCTAGTTGAATAGGTCTGACATTTTTCATTTATATCCTCACAGCTGGTTAAACGAAGCTGACCACACCTTGAAGTTGTTCTTTGTTCCTGTATTTGTACCTCCCTGACACATCACTGCAAAGGTGCACATAAAAATCAGTTGTTCCAAAAGGAGGTTGGGTGTCACAGTACACCCTCAGAGGGAGCCCCATTTGGAGAAACAGTTTGCAGGGGCTTATTAATCCTTATTTTCAGTGTCCCTCAACTGACCATAGAATCACAGTGTGTTTGAGGTTGGAAGGGACCTTTAAGGATTATCTCATTCCAACTGCCAGCCATGGGAAGGGCCACTGCTCACTAGACCAGGCTGCTCAGAACTTCATGCAGCCTTAGACACTCTCAGGGATTGGTCAGCCACAGCTACTGTGGAAAACCTGTTCCACTACCGTCATTGATTTTTTTTTTTTTCCTGATACCTGACCTAAACCCACTCTTTCTCAGGTTGCAGCAATTCCCTGCGTCCTGTCACTACATGCTCTAGTAAAAAGCCTCTTTCCATCTTTCCTGTAGGCACCCTTCAGGTACTGGATGTTGCAGCAGCCCTCTTGTTAGAGGGTAGAAGTCAGCCCAGACACAGACTCCTTGTTTATCCCAGCCTGCAAAGGGCCCTGGTTTGTTCCTCTGTACAGCTCAGCCATCCTGACTCCAACCATTCCCTGCCTCTGCCTGCACCAAGCTCCTGCTGGAGGTTTCCCTTGCAGCCTCTGACTGCTGCTTATTTCCTGCTGAACTCTGCCTGCAGGGATCAGTGTGCAGCCTCTGACTGCAGCTTTTCCCCAGCCAGACTGTGACTGCAGGTTCAACAACAGGCTCTGGCTGCACACCCACACTGACCTCACTGCAGGGATTCTCTCTGCCCGGGATCCTGCTGCTTCATGGGCCTCAAGGTTCCTCCTCCATGATGCTCCTGCCCTCAGCAGCCAGCCCACTGCCTTTTATAACTGACCTTTATTGGCTACAGCTGGGGCTCATCAGAGTGAGGCTGTATTGTAATTAACAGGCTGTATGGAATTAACAGGCTGTATTGATAATTAACACAGTTGTAACTTATCAGGGACCAGGTCACCTGGATTCCCTTCTCCTACAACTGGAAAGCTGCACTATAGGTCATCCCAAAGCCTTGTCTCTTCCTGACCAGCTTGGTTCCCCTCCTGTCTGGACTCTATGTCCTTCCTGTGCTGAAACACCAAAGCTGGATGCAGAACTGTAGGGTCTCACCTGAGCAGAGGGGTAGAATCACCTCCCTCCGTTAAAAGGAAGCAATTCTGTGCTTTTATCCTCATTAATCCAACTTTGATGCTAAAATTGTGACAAGTGCTATAACCCCCCTCAGTGCTGTTCTTGAGTCCTTCAGCATACATTTCCCACACATTCCCAATGAACACTCCTAAGTGAATGCCAAATGGAATAAATACAGCTCAGAAATGCATTCACTTACAAAGGGTCAAGGTTACAAACAAAGGACTGGACTAACTGAATCTACTTCAGTAACACCTTGGCTACTAGCATGACACAGAGCCAAGACAGAGCTTGTGCACACAAGCTCTTGGAAAGCCTTTCTTACCACCTTCCTACTCTTGGAGATTTCAAAGAGCTCCCTGGGAGGTGTTAAGTTACTTTTATTATCATACAAATCTGCTAGGCAAAAAACACAGGCTATCTAAAGTGCATAGTGTGCATATTTTTAGCTCTTTTTCTTTCACGAAGCAATTATACGAAAAGCAAAATATCTTCATACAAACAAATCAGCAACTTCACTTTTTGCCCAGTTGGGGAGGGAGGGAAAAACCCCAAAGCAAAATAAACAAAAAAATCCCCAGATTACTTATTTCAGGTAAGAATAGAGTGTGTCTTAGGAAAAAATCATAACCAGCCTGGCCTGGCTTTATCCTGCAATAAACTGTTCCATTTGAGACACACATACTGACCACACACTCAAATATCTGCCTATTTACCTATTAGCATTCACAATTTAACCTTAATTTTTTTTCCAAAAAAAGCCTTCAATGGCACTCTGAACAATAGCTGCATTTAATATTTAGATTTTCATTTCTGATGGTTGCTTTTTTTTCTCCACTTCCAGTACTAGAACAGAATCACAATAAAGTCTCCTTTTAAATATCAATTTTAGCAATTCAAATTAAAACACTAAAGACTTGCACTGGCACAGTATTGTTTCAGAGGAATTTTGGACTCCATTCACTGAAAAGCAATTAAACTAGCATTTTCCAAAGCAGATGATTTGTCTTCAGAGGTAAATTAAGGCAAATCTGTGGTTATGTGGGCAGTGAGGGGACATTTCACTTGTTACCTACGTAGAGAGCCCTGTTCCCCTCGTTGACAGAGCAGTATTATTGCAGGGCTCTGAAACGTTTGAGAGTTTCAAAGGGAGCAGGTTAAGGGACAGATTTGCTGAAACCATTCAGGCCAAAATAAGCATTTATCCCTAAGTTCAATCACACATTGCCTGACAAGTCAAAAGTCCTTCTAGAGACAGATGCATGTTAACATCAGTGCTAAGTCATAATAAAAACTATCCTTAGACTTAGAAAAAGAGACAGAAAAATGCTGCTCTGTTGTAAAAATCACAGGGTGTCAGGAAATGGATTATTTGAAGAAGAAAAGAGCTTCTTGCAACCTGGACAGATCCTGATTTCCAGTTGCTTTCCAGCTCTACACTAGCATAGCTGTCTTCACTTCTTGATTTCCAATTCATGGCAGCAAAAGTAAATAATAGCACACAATGAAAACTAACTGCAAACACTGTAACAAGGGAGCAAGTTTCTGCATTAGGATGACATTGCTCCAGAGCATCCAATTCAAGTTTGTGGTTTTCCCCAATTTTCTGTAAATATATTCTAAAGAAGTTGTCTACTGGCATCAAAAAGAAAACTGTCCGAAAAATTGAATTTGATAGTTTAATTCTATGATCATCACCATCATTCATTTTTCAAATTTTTTTCACCCCTTTGTAAGGAATAAAAGACAAATTGCTTTTCTTAACACTGAGTGAAGAGACACACTACATGATACAAAATTCTGTAAACACTGAAAGAGCATGATGCTGCAATTTGCTGGTGCTACTAAAGAGCTTTGGGCTCACTTCCCTTCCAAAAAAAACACATAAGAAAAAATGCTGTCTAGTTCTGTAACTTTGATACGCTGGCAAAAGGGACCAGATCAATAAATAAGCTGTGTAACTTCAGTTATAAAAACTGCCTAGGTATTAACACAGTCTTTCGTTTAACATTCAGCCCAAGATTGTTTCCTCCTCCAAGATTTCTTTTAAATTGTATTTCTGTGCATTTTATTACAAGGTGTCAAGTACTAACTTCCCATGCTGGTTTCTCCCAGATAACTGCAGGCACCAGTAGTATGGTGTCCTGTGGTTTCCCTCATCCCCCAGATATCTCTCCTTTGTTATTTTAAGTGAGAAAAACCGGGCATGAAAACAAATCAAAACAACAATAAACATCATAATAGCCTATAGTCCATTTTCCATTTCTTTTAGAAAGCATGTACTAACACATTACATAAAGCCATGACACAAAAAAATTGACCTAAAATGTTGGCAAAAGAATGCAGGGAAGGGGTGTCATTTCCTACTAACAACAAAGCCGTTTCAGATTCATCTCTCTTTTACTGTATTTTTATATAAAAACCAATCAGTTTACTGTAGTAAATAGGATCAGTTGTGAAAATAGTCGTAGTGCTGCTATTAATGAAAGGTGTACCCAGGACTAGCAAATGAATAACACAAGCTACATCCATGGTTTTTACCTCAGTCAAAGGAACTGTGTTAGATTTTGTGCTAAGTTATTAAGAACAGTGACCATCTGCATTCACAGATGTGCAGAACAGATTGTACTTCAGTTTTGAGAAGGAATTCATGGTTCTGTACTCCAAATTTCTTACCTACCTTTTAAAAGGAAACAAGTCTGAAGAAGTAGACCCTGATTTTGTGGTGCAGTTCTTCTCTTCCACTACCTTCTGTGTTTTGGCCATTACTGCTGCTATACTTTAGTTGGTTTGATCCCTTTTTCCAGCCTCTTATCCTGTATTTGCTTTTCCTTGAAGTTCAGATTTTTTTCTTCCCACAGCAGGGACAGTAGAAATTAGAAAATAGATTTTTTTTTCCTAAAATACTCTTATTGATATTTGTCCCACATGACTGTGGGATTCACTAGCTGCTTACCAGGATGTGGCTAATCCCAACAAAATAGACTGAGCTTGGCAAAGCTAAAGGAATGGCTGACCTGTTCCTGAAGGGGTACAGAGAAGGACAAAAGCACTTTTTCCATGGATTAACTGAATGAAGACTTTGAAGCTGGCCAGAATTCATCTGCCCTGGAAGTATTGCTTTGTGCTCAAGGACCTGTGGATCAGGCTGGGGAGTGCAAGGGGTGCTTGAGATCCTACCAAACCTACCAGCAACATGAAGCCTTTGGTCAGGTACTTCTATTCTACCTAACTTTTAATTCCTATTGTGCAAAAAACACCTGCCCAGCTTCCCATTTTCATGTACTGTATCTAATTTTGTGGTTTATGCTTCATAGCTTCACGTGTGTCACCATGTATATAAACAAAATATACCTAACAGTCAAAATTTTTTCTCTGCTTTTTTTTGATTTTCCTTTAGCACCAAACCACATTTTCAAATACTGGAAACAAGCATGGTGATTTTCTGGATGGTAACTCAGTGTCCCAGAACACACTTATTAACAGTTAAAGGAGAATACTTAAATCTGGCTAACAACACTTCAGCAAATCAGCACTTAAGAGAAGCACATATGGTTCTGCCTTCTGCCTGGCTCCACGCTGCCAACAGGAAGAGTAGGAACTTAATTTAATGTTGGCACTTAATAGGAATCTATTTTCTTCTCATTAGCAGAACTTTGTTGCTTCACATCCCTGGCCCAAGATGGACAAGCTTTGACTAGAGTGACTAAGCTCCCAACACAAATAGGAAGCTCTGTCAGAACTAATTGCAAAGGATCATGCACTCTGTGGAGATCAGTGAATCCTGGAGTGGTTAATCTTTGAGCTATTTCATCCATTTGCTTTAAAAGAAAAAAAAAAAAAAAGAGAGAGAGAGAGAGTGTGTAAAGGCTTTTTATTTTGCATTGGAGAATCTTTCAGTTAAAGCATTTCAGGATCAGACTCGATGTTGAGCTTCAAACTCATCATCCGTGTCTCTCCCAGTAAGGACACACACTCCCATGCACAGTAGTCAAATAGCCAGTGGAATTCCACGGGACAGCAGCTCTGTTTGCACAGGAACAGGCTGTTTGAATCTGGGAGAGCAACCTGCTTTCCTCCTGGACCACAATCCATCTCCTGCTAGATGGAGTTGCACTCAATTATCAATGTTATTCTCCTGTACAATAAAATTATATTCAAGGAATTTTTTGATGTAACTTAGACTTGCCCCAGATTAGCAGAGGGGAGGGAAAAAAAGCACACTTCCAAAAAAAACATTGGCATTCAGTGAAAGTTACTTCCTTAAAGCTTGAGCAACCAGAGCAGCAAAGCTGATCCTGCAGCTAACCCTCTTCCTTAGCCCAAAAGCCCTTCCAAATCCCATCAGCTCTAGGAAAAAAAAACAGGGTCTGCACTATTGTGACCTCCTAGCCCTTAGACTTTTCTAAGTACCAAAGCCCTTAGACTTTTCTGTGCCAAAGCAAGACACAGAATTTAGAATTAATAGTATGGAGGTACTAGCAGAGGGAGACTTATTTTGAGAATTGCAAAAAAACCATAAAACTCAAAAAGTCTGAGTAAAAAAAACAGTTGAATGACAACCTGCAACAGTTTTGCAATCCAATATTGCTCTCCAGGGAAGATTATCATAAGTGAACTTTCTGTGCAAACATTTATTAGAACTGAAATCCATGTGACTGGAGTATATAAAAGGTTTTATGTAGAACTGACAGTATATTAAGATTTTCAGGTTTATATCCATCTTTCTCTAAGTTTCCAAAAGAACAAACTTATTTTTGCAAGTTAGTAGCTGATAGTTGATATTTTAAAGAAAGGAAACTCTCTACAGAGACATATTAATATTTTTATTTAAATTAGCTCACAGGTAAATATCCTCCTTTATCTCCCTTCTTTTAAATAATCAACTTTAAATATTTATGACCCACCAAAGGATTTAGGAAGCTCAGCTAAACCCTCTAAATGTCTTTATAATGCCATTTGATTTGTCAGAAATTTTAAAATAACGCTGAGAAAATGAAGGAATTTCCATTCACACTGGATCAGTGCCTTAGGGCTCCAAGATGTTTAATACTGTGGCTGAGTTTGCAGCTTTGGAGCTGACATATGGGAGTTCAAACTTTGAGAGGATGCAGGCAAATGTATTGGCTATCACTTAAGTTCTAATAAGCTCTGTTCCCTAAAGACTTCATACACTGCACAGAGGAAAAAATTACTTAATGTACAAAGATAGGCTACAGCAAAATAATTTTTCTCTGTAACCTGATTCAGACCTAACTTCTTTAGCATACTGAGTGAGCCATATTTTGTATCTGTGGTCCCAGTTCTAATTAACACCTGTGACAATTACTGATTTTAATCTTGCTGTACTATTTTAGCTCCAGCCCAAACTGCTTAAGAGATTTATTTTTCCTCTTTTGTTTCCTAAATTAATTAACAGTTGCTGCTGCCCTGCCGGTGGACCACATTTTCCTTTGCTGCTGTCTCACCATCCACACACAGAGCTTGGAATCCTGAGGAGCTGGTTGGGCTGACACTTCACACTGGTTCTGAATGAAGCCATGTATTTTAACAATTTATATTTATTTAAATTAATCTCCTGTCTGGAGCTACTAGGGTAATGCTTTGGGAAAAGGCTCAGAGGCACAGACATGGTTTCCAGGCACTGGGCAAAGATCTGATTGTTCCCCATGTACTTCAGTTGTTTCCTTAGACAACAGAGTAGAGCTTTCCTCGATTCTCATTCTGTTTCTGGCTCACAGTTTGCTCTTAGGTATTCCCCACCACTCACCTGAGCAAGCACCACAAATCGGTGTACAACCTCTTGACACACTAAGAAATTTCAGTGTAAAGTCTCTCATTTAAGCACTATTCCATTAAACCTTTGTCCACGGGCAGGGCAAGAGCCAAGAGACAGGTGGACCAATGATAGGGATCAGACATAAAGGCAGCCCTAGAAAGGGAATGGAGTTCATCTTGAATTCCAGAGCTAGACCCTGCAGGAAAAAGGACTATCTTTCTTAAAAAAACAAAACAAAACACCACAGAGAGAGAGAATACACCAGTCAGACAAGATAAAAAGTCAATGTTACTACAGCTCACTTAATTGCTTAGTGCTGACCAATTCAGACAGGAAGATATTACATGAAAATAATCATAAGAACACGCAAATATTTTCAGGTTAATAAAATTCCAAATTTCCTTGTTAAATCATGGCCAATTTGTTTCTGCACAGTGGCTACTTCTAAGAGCCAGGCAAAGTTCTCAGGCCTCAGGAGTATTATTCAAATGTCAGTGTGATGCTCTCAAAAAAATTCACTGAGGACAAGATAAAGAGATGATCCACAAGCAGGGGTCATTTAATCTTTCCCTGCACTGCACACATCAGTGCCAGTGCACTCTGCAGACCCTCTCTGCAGAGCTGTGCTCAGACTTGCTATGGGTATTAAGGTTACAGGAGTAGACTTGAGACCTCATCATCTCCTATTCTTTCATAGTCTGGGAAAATGAAGACACCAAAGTTGCCTTATAAATATTACATGAGCCTGAAATGAAACCCAAGGGCTGCTCAGAGCCAAGCCTTATCTTCTTGATGACTAAGTTAGAAATCTCTTCTGTCTGTTATGAGGAATGCTTTTGTGCAATGGTCACAGAAGCCCCACTGCCTCTGAGTGGAGCTGGGACTCTCAACCTCCCCTTCTCTCCTGCCTCTCTTGCTTGTCCCTTTTCCCTCCACTACAAAGACTGACTTACTGCCCTGGAAAGCTTTTTGAAGTTAAGACCTTAACACAATTTCTTCCTTTGTTTGATATAGAAAGCTCTGATCTCCCTCTCTTCAGGATTCTCTTCCCCAGTCACGTACTCCTCTTGGAGCTGTGAGAAGACATCTCTGAGCATTTCAACAAATACTTGTTGCAAAAAATCTGGAATTAGGATTTCGGGCTCTTCTCTTCGTGTTCCCTCCCCCACACACTATTCCTCTAATATAAATAAAGCCTTAAATTCCTAGAGCTAATTCAGAGCAACTAAAGAACACAGATCATCTCAGATGAAGCAGTTTTAAAGATTTTTAAGACTGCTATAATCCACCCATCACAGGAAAGATATTCATGGTGAATATCTTGCCAAATTAAGTTTGGGGTGGGTTTTTTAATATTATCTCAGGAAAAAAAAATTAAAAATCACAATTCCTTATTCTGTCCATTTTTCACCACCTTGAGTTTATAAAGAGAGAAAGGAGCAGAGGCATAAATGTGAAAAATACACTTTGTACTGTATTAGAAGACCGAAGCCAAGATCTAGATGTTGTCAGAGAAGAACATTTAAAACAGCAAAATATGAAACAGGATTATATCTCTAGGGCAAAATCAGATTGCTCCTTTCTAAGCACTTCAATTGTACATAGAAATAGAATTATTGCATCTAATAAAGGAAAGAAAGAGGAAAATAACCACAGACAAACCCAGATGGATATGTGGGTTTCCTATATGTATGTATCTGTACCCATACAAATGTCAAATTTTGAAGTACAGCTGAATGTAACCAGCTCTAAGATGAACTAATAAAAGCAGCTCATTATTTCTATGTACCCACATGGCCCTTAATTTTTTTTCCCCTCTTTTTCTTTTTTTTTCTAGCAAAAAGAATTTTATTTGCTCTAATTACCAGTTATGGTACACAGGCAAAATGTTGTCCTTGTTTCATTCATTTCAATGTTTTCTATTATGTCATTTTGTTATAATTTAAAATACACCTATGATAATCTTATTCCTGTTTTGCTTAACAGTCTAAAAAGTTATTAGATATATATAAGCTAATTGAAAATTACTTCCAGTTTAGTTTCCCCCTATAGATATAAGATATAAGATAAGATATATAAGATAAGTATATATAAGATAAAGTACTAACTCAAAAACCATCTTGAACAAATAATAAATTATTAACATGTTAATAAAACAAGAACAAATGAAACTGAGAAGGAAAACTATAATTTGCATCCCTGGTTTTATTATGATTATGTCTTTAGTCCCGGAGTAGAAAATATTTTATCACTTTTGTTATGGCTTACCCTTAATGCTAACTTCTTCATGACCCTTAGCTTGGACAAAATGCTTGAAGACAAAGGATGCACAGCACTTTTGTAATTATCACTCTTTCTATAATTAGAGGAGTCTTTTACTTTTCCAGTGGTTACCAAACAATGAATTATTTGATTTAATAATCTGAGCTAAATCCCTGTAACTCAAAAAGGGAAAAATTTGGTCCAAAGTATTCAAACAACTGCATTCATGTAGGCAGAAGTGTGCATACAGCTATAGCATGAATTCCTGTTTGGGCTTGTTTTTTCTGTTGTTTTTAAAAACACCTTCAAGAGCACTGCTGATTTCTAGGAAATCTTCTGTGCAGCACACTGCGGTGCTAAGAACACAACAGAGCCCTGAAGTGAGTCTTTTTCTGAGGCAAGGAGACAATGTCATCTCACAAATTAGAAAAGGTTCTATCATTTAAGACCTTGGAACTATTTTCAGGCTGTTTAGCAATTATGGGAAAACTACTGAACACTGGTGAAAAAGTTTATTAATAGACTGCTTGCCTGCATTAAAGTATTAAATAACCCATCTACTTCACTGTGCAGCTGCACGGTTCCACTAATCCACCTTCCTTCGCTTTCACAGTAGATGAACTCTGAGTTTGCTCCTTTTTGAGTCTCACAGTTAAAGGTTTATACATTCAGAGCAGGAAAACAGTCAGAGTAGAACTAAGAGCAGGCACGGTTAGCAAAAATCCCTGACACCAGCACAGGGATGTGGGAATGCTCCAGGCAAAGCCTGCAGAATCAGTACTGGAAGAAAGCCAACCTGAAAGGACCCCAGCCACTCGCTGGGCTTTTAGGGAGGATCTCCTGCAGTAACACACCTTCTGCACTGTTCCCAATCTTTTTTTCCAGCATGGACTAGAGAGAATCATTCAGAACAAAGCCAAAAGCCTCATTTTACAGTTAAGCAATGCAGATAATCAGGGTAGTGCCCACATGCTCTCTGACCTTGCTCACACTCCACAGATACAGCTTAAGTCTCTAAGAGAAGCAAAACCAGGTAGAATTCAAGGACATCTTGTGTATTCAGCTTTTTCTAAAGGCACCGCACTAAAGCAGTAGTTCCCTGTGATACAATTTATAGTAGTGCCACTACACAGTGCTATACTCATTTGTGAATGTACATGATAATTTTTTAGAGGCTTATTCTGCTTTGGTGCAGAAATGAAACACTGCCCAGCTCTGTTCTGCACAGGTCTGGGAATATAAACAAGGTCTCCTCTGATTTCAGCAATGCCAAGAAATTCTTGGATTTTACACTGGCAATGTCCCAAGGAGAGGAAGTCGGTGATTTATAGGAAAAGACAACTATAAAAAGCTCTTGCTTTCCTCAGTTTTAATTGACTACAGCACCATTGGCCTTTAAGATTTACTTCCCCTCTAGATATCTTTTTAAGATACAACATGCATTTTGCAGAGTGCAGATTAGAATGAGTCTGTTTGCTTCCTCATTTCGCTTCTAAGAGAAAACCTCAAGAACACAGATAATGAGAGTGTGGAAACCACAGTCAGGCCCCAAATCTGCCTGGATGGCATTTCTCTGATATTCACATTTCCTATCAAAAATGTGCATCATCACACTGTGGACGCTGTGGCGCATCTGAACACTGAGTATATCCATGGCATGTATTTATATGCATATATATGCAAGGCTCAAGGCCAAAGCTGCAAATCCTCTTACCAAGCATGCTGTTTAATACTGGCATTAACACCAGGGAAGCATCCTCTGAAACACTGTTGGGATACTTTCATCTGGAAGAGCAAAATTACCACCCTGGCTTGCTGGGACGTGGGAAGTTCAGATCCTCAGTGAAAGCCCTCCTCAAAAAAAAGGAGCAGCACCATTCTCACCAATCAACCCAGATGCACACCTGAACTAGACCCATTCTCAATAATGCTGAATCCTATAAACTCTCTAAATCTCTTTGTTCTTCTCCACAAAGAAATTTCAAGGTGATAGAAAACAACAGCTGCCCAGCAGGGACCCGGGGTTGGCCTTTCTCTGTGCCACTGCTCTTGGTACTGAAATCTTCTTTCTGTGTAACTATTTCTGCTGCTGAAATTAGCAGCCTCTGCCTGCCACACGCAGAAGCAGAGTTTTGGTGTGATATTAAGCAGATGATCAAACTACAGAGAAATGCCTGTGTACAGCATGTGAGTGATCACAGAGCCATCCAGTGGACCAGCAGGAAAAGGAAGGAAGGAAAAGTCACCAGAAAAAAAAAGGGAGATGAAGTTATATGTAAGGAATCAAATACTGTTCCACTCTGCTGAATGTTTTTCCATATTTATCCTGGGCAGTAACTAAAAATGATAATGATATTAATGTTAATAATAATTTTTAGAAGTCATTATTTAAAAAATGTGAATATGCACGGACTCCGCATAGATGTTAAAGGGCAAGTTTTCCTAACCTTTCTCTTCAGCTCCACTTTCTCCTTAAACAATAAGTGGGAAAAGGGGGAGGGTTTTCCCCCTTTCATAATGCCCCCATGCTATTTTTATCCATTTCTTCCTCTGTCATCTTATTTTTCACTGAAAACTCCTTCATGGATGAAATATTCATAACCAATTATTCTTGATCAGTTTTCACCTACTTCTACACTCTCAGTATCAGAGACAAAACAAGTTTTCTTTAAATAGCTTTTCCCAGTGCAATGCCTACATTTAGTTTTAATCTGAAACAGCACACATTTTAACTAGCAGGGCACGAGAAGCCCCATACACTGCACAAATATTTACTGCCTAAACTCCTCCCTCTTGACTTGTTCTCAGTCTTTAGCAAAACAGCTCTTATTGTTACAAAAGACAAAAGGTTTTCTGTAATAGAAACAGCATTCAGTTAATGGAGACAGCAGGTGAAACAAAAGTCTCTCACTGGAATTACAGAAACATTTATACTAGAATTTAATTTTCCTGCCACCCATTTTATCATTTTTATTTCAGTTTAAGCAATACGGTATTAATTTTTTGCCTTGTCATACAGAGCACTTGAGATTAAAAACAAGATTTCTTTTACTCCAAAAGGTTTGAGATTTTTACTGTAACTGCCTGAAATTTTTAAGTAATCACCCAAGACTTCGTCATGTCTCCAAAAGAGAACCCAGAAGGGAGTTGCAATTGATTAGATAGCCTGATGGGAAAAAACTGCATGGAGTCCCTGGATGGACACACAGGCTAGTGGTAACTCCACTTGGTTACTCCCAGGTTATGAGAGAGACATGATTTAATTTGCTACAGTAAGCAAACATTTTTCTAGATACTGTGGGCAAGAAACAAAAACACGACTCATCATTCTGCTGGAAGTGACAGTTCCCACCAGTGTTCCTGAAATGTTACAGAAATGAGCTGCAGTTATAATTAGATCCCTTCCCCAGGTTCCCCTGCCTTTCCAGAGCACCACGTTGGCTCACCTTTGACAAAACAAATGGCAATGCCTCAACCTGAACTTGCAAATTGTTCAAGCAGCACAATTGTTAGCACAAAATGAGCATTTTGGAGGCGTGATTGAAGTGTTTCGACCTTGATAGGTCCCTCCATATGGAGCTGTGCTTGCAGGTCTATTGCTCTGCGCTTGGATGAGGAGGAGAGGGGAAAAAAGAATGGAACAACACAAAGACATAGATAAAAGATGTCTCCATACCACACCACACGTGCTCCTCCTCAGTGATGCACATGCACAAGAAACAACCAGACAAAAAGTTGCAGCATGTGAAGAAAAGCTGGTTTTACTCCTTCATTCCTGAATTAAATGGAATCCTGCTACATTTAAGCAGAATTCCTAGGATTTTAAAGGCATACAAAGGAGAGAATTTTTCACAGTTTGCAACAAAGGGACACAGAGTTCTAGAAATAAAGCTGGAGTAGCCAGGATGGGACCGTTCATAGTAGCTCCATGCGTGTGGAACGCAATTTCTCTAATGGGTACACAGCACAGTAAAAGAAGTCATTTGCATTGAGGGATATGCCAGATGACTGAATAGAATGGATACCACATGCCTACAGTATAAACCAGGGTGATATTTATATTATATTTCCACGCATTTCATGGGTAAATTCTAGTTGTGTTTTGTCTTTTTGAGATCAAATTTGAGCTTTTGCTCTATGGTTTGTCTCTCACTCTCACGTTCCCTGGGAAGCAGTGCCTTTCCCTCTCATACGTGACAGAAGATAATTTTTAATACTAGTTGAAAATCTATTACCATTTTTGATTAAAATAGACATATTTGCATGTATTTTTCCATCACTGAAAATACATGGATTAAATCAATGTATTAAAGCACAGGTGGTACTAAGTGAATTGACTATTTATTGACTATTACATTAATGAGTAGATTTAGTCTGTGCTTTCGGTAAAATTATTTCAATAGCACTAGATACCTACTTTTCAATACCATTGTTACCTATTTCTCTTGTGATTAGAGTATACCCACAGGTATCTCAAGTTATTACATGACACCATCAGTGATAATTCATATTTCTATGCACGTCTGTGATGGCTCTAAAGCAACTCAGAAAAAGCTGCAATATGTTGAAAGGACTTGTGAACTTCATGGAAAAAACTCAGCAGCATCCTGCATCTCTATGCCTAAAATACGGATGCCATTCTTTCTCCTTTAAGATTTCTCATCAGTACTATGGTATGCTGGAATGAGTAGGGTTCCTGAATTTTAAAATATGGACTGAAAATTCACATGACAGTGTCACTTCAGAGATCCTTTGAGTAGATACTTACATGTGAATACAGCAGCAATAACTCTTCATTTTAGTTTAAACATAATCAGAATCAAAATATTAGAAGAGGTTAAGACGTCAACCAGCCCATTTGGGTTCCCAAGGCAGACACAGGATATACTCAACCTCTCCCTGTAAAGTACTATTCTATTATTTAAGCCCCTCCAGAAACTCCAAATATTTCGATTCAATTATTAATTCTTGTATTTTCAAACACTAAAGTCTACAATACAAAGCCTAAACTCCGTAACGAATTTAAAAATTAAAAATACGTCCTTGAAACTCTGGACAACTAAAAAGGGAAGTGGTGTAAGAGGCACTCAGGATAAATAAAGCAAACATCTTAAAGACATTGTCACACATGGATTGCTTCTCTGCAGATGTATACAGTGTGAATACCGTGTTTTCTTCCATAAAAAGAGAGAATTTAGCAATAGAACACACTACTGTAATGATCAACTTTTATCAGAGAGCCCCTATTTTATTGAATAAACATATATGTGCTTATGCATACAAACACAACACTTGATTCAAAGGAGTTCAAACAAACCCAAGGAATTTTAAAAGTGTCTTTTCATTTTTTTAATCATGTACCTTTATACTAGAAAATATTTTTCCTTCTTTTTTTTTCTCCCATCTAGGGATTGTTTTTCATTTCACTTGTATTAATGTCAGAGAAAAGTGTCAATATGGTAATATATATATATATATATATATATATATATATATATATATATAAACTCTCTCATCACCAGAATCAAAGATAGCCATGAAGCAGATTTACACTTCTGGCAGAAAAATCTGAAAACAGAAGTTCCCCTTACTGAAGGGGAAAAAAACCCAAAACAAAACCACACAAACAAAAACCACCAAAAAATCAACATAAAAAACCCAACAAAACTTGGAAAGATTGAAAGAAGACAAAGAACATCTTACAAAAATACAATCATAATAGAAAGGAAGGATGATAAACACGACTCCTTTGTGGAAAACTGGGAATGACATTACAACCCATAATACATACCTTTTCTGGATTTTTTTTTCCTATACAGAGAAAACACCCCTTTTGTGTTGTAAGACCATAGGTATTTAGACTCTTATTGAATGCCCAAGATCCACCTTTCCATAGGAGTAAGGATAAATCCAATAATGCAACATGTATCCTGTTTTTCCTGCATTTAGCAGTGGTTAATATGCAAAAAAAAAGACCCCAAAAAACCTCACAGGTTTATTAGAGATGAAGATTCACACATCCTAGAGAGACACACAAGTGTGTATCCCAAAATATTTTCCCACATCTCACCAGCTTCACATTTAAGTGGCACTTGTTTTCATTGCTATTCACTAAATTATCTTATTGTTCCAGCTGAATAGTATAAGAAAAACATAGAATACAGCAAAGGAAATCATCAGTCACATAATAAAAACACTTGTTCAAGTACAGGAAGAGGGCAGTAGGTAAGTGGTATTTACAAGCCTCTGCAGAGAAACAAGGAGGCAATTGCTATTCTTGCCTCCCAAAATAAAATTATTCCAAAAAGAACAATTGCAGAATCAACTATCTAAAAACCCACAGAGGAACCCCTTTTTCCTCACTATGTGCTACAATACAGACAAAAGGACAGCACAAAGAACCTAAAAGGTAACACAGGCTCTCCAGAGAGAAACAATTGATGAATCTTGGACCCCCTTAACCTGCATACACAAACTCCTAGAAATAAAGCCTTTCACTGGTATTAGAAACAGAGGAACCATCAAATTCCTCCCCACCCCGTGCAATATTGAGCTTTCCACTACAAACCACTGTTAACATTTGAAGAGGAATTACAAGAAGCATCATCACAAGATACAACCTCGACCACAGAGAAAATATGTTTTCAGTCCTAAGTACTTAATGATTCATTTGTGAAATTTGGTATTTGCTATCCTTTATGAAAGCTATATCCCAATGCAAGTGCAAATGATTGAACTACATCCAGAAAGATATGCTTCCTTTTTTACCTATTTATTGTACCACAACAATACAGAAATTTTGGGTATTAAGCCTTCTGTTTGGACAATAAAATGAACAAAAGGAAACTGGAACTGGCTGACATCTTTTACCCTCATGTCCATCCTCCTGCCCTGGCAAACACCACAGCTCAAAAACATTTTATTCCACTAATCAGTCCTCACTTTTGAAAAGAAATTTATTTATTCCCTTCTACCATTCCCCCAGCTTTGATAGCCAAACTGAATTCCAACATTGCTGCTGGTATTTGAAACTAATCTTTTGCAAGGCATTATCTTTTCAACCAGATAGGAACACAGGGCCCCTTCAACAGGCACCTGGGTGTGTACAAAGTGTACTTACACAGGAAAAGGCAAAACACCAAAGTGGAAAACACCTTCATCTCTGAAAACAGCATTTCCTACAAGGTCTTAGACCCCAGAGAACAGCAACTGAAGTAGTAAGGATAAGGGGGAAACAAAGAGATCTGAGAAATCACGTGTATTTAATCTTCAAAGCACCGTAAAACCAAAGTGAAACATCTTTCTATTTTACATCAAAGCTGACTTTTTAAATCCGTGTTCTGCCCATTAACAAAGATAAAGCTGAGAAAAACCTTCTTGTTGCCAAACTCAGATGGCTGTTCCAGAGACCAGGGGCTGGAATTTATGGAGACTTGCTTTCTTCAGCAGCCACACCATTTCACCATTTCCAAGTATCTTTTCATTTGTCACAGAAATCTAAGAAGCAGGCAGAAAGCCAAGTTTACATGCCCCACTTCCCCCATGCACATCTCATTTGGTATTTACTTCATATCCAATGGAGCTCCCTTCCCAGAGTTTGCCTAAATCTCAGTGGGCAGCCAGTTTAGGCATCATGTTTTCCTTGAAGATTGCACAGCAAAACTGACATGTAGAGCAAAATATTTCATTTTGGTCAGACTTCCTCCATCTCACCTCCCAAGTGAGATCCCCCAAATAGCAAAGTGATTTCCAAACCCTCAGCGCAGTGTGTGTCAAATCCCACAAAACACCAAGACATGAGACAGCAGCACTGGCACAGCACCAGCTCCCTGACAAAAATGATAGTTTAGTGGTTTTTTGCTGACTTGTGAAAGAAGATTGCAGCCCCAGCTGCTGTGCAAACTGAATCACATTTCCCACAGAGGGAAAGGAAAAGGAGTCTCCTTTCAGAAGTTCTTCCAGAAGCATCAACCTGCACAGGGCACATTTCCTCTCCAGCTGAAGCCAAGGTAGGCACATGTGCAGGAATTACAAAAAAACTTCAGGCACAAAGAAACCCTTACAAATTCCCCTGCTGTATCATTCTAGGTGTTTTGACTAATTTTCCATGAATTTTCTGTAAATGACTAGGTCTGGGGAAAACTGAGATGAAGATTTGCCTATTTTTTTCTGGGGGAAGTGAAAGGCAATACATCACATCCATAGGATCCAGTGACAAGTGATTCACAGGGGTTTCACCACAAAGGATCTCTGCAAGAACAAACCACCCTGGCATGTAGAGCCAGATACTCATCTCTGGCTTGGATTTATCACGTGTGGGTTAGCAGCATTTTATTTGTGAGGTTGTTTGCTGTTGCTTTTCAGCTGTGTTGTTTTGTTTGGGTTTTTATTTTTTTTTCCCCTAGAAGTACTTGGCAGCAAGAAACAACTTTAATAGAATAATTCATGTCAAATCTAGCACCACCACATCAGGCTGAGGAGATCTCCTAGACAAAAACAAGTCTGGAAGAATGAGAGGAGCAGGAACACCATATGAGTTTGTCACAAAAATGCTTTTCCCTATGAATCCATTAATGGCAAGTAAATAAAATTCATAGGCATGAAGGGAGAAAATACAATGGATTAACAAAAAGAAGCAGAAAATACAATGGATTAACAAAAACTGCCCAGAAAGAACGTGTAATAGATCTTCTTTGCCTTTTTGCTATAATATACACCTGATTCTCACCCAACTAAATAAGTGTAAGAATTCCAAACTCAATATTTAGTATTTTTCTGTGAATTGCCATTGCTTTGGCTGCAGACAACAAACCCCTTGTTTACCTTAGTGCTTCTTTCACCCAAGAAGGAAAATGAACAAACTCCAAAATGAAAATTTGCAGAGGCACCCAAAGGTAGAATCAATACTTTCTTATTCCAGACATGTCTAACTGTATCTCAAGTGAAAAGTCCAAAACTGCAAAAAGGTTTTTTTTCAAGGCCAAGAGGATCAGCTTCAAGCTGAAAAACACCATGAAAGGGAAACACTTGCCTAAAAGCACTTACTCAAAGTGCCATGGCCATTATTAAACTAGGAGTTTATCCCCAGTGATTAAAAATGCTGAACTTCCTTATGGAGTCCAAATTCACCATTGTGCTTTATATAAATGAAAATATGTGTTTCTGCATTGGATCATCAACTGTTGTTCAATTATGTCTCCATGTCAAAGTAAAAGCAATCTCAAAAATTTGAAACCATGGCTTTGGAGCTTCTTCCTTGTTAGAACAGCAGCTCACACTGGGGCAGTTATATTGCAAGAAATATGCTGGTGATTTATCAGAACAGAAAACAATTTCTTTGTAAACTGTTTAAAGAAAAACAAATACATAAAATGCACATATTTTATTCCCTTATTAATTTTTAAAATTGTTTCTCTGGCCTGCTTGCCTCGCAATAATGTTTCACCTGATTGCTTATGTCAGATCTATTACTGACATGTTACAAACCATGCTGTACTCCAAAGCAGATTAATGAGGAATGTTTGGTTAGAGATGAGAAAACAAGAGTGCACTGATTTTTGCAGAGCAGAATTAATAAGGCAATCTGCACAGGGCAGAGATCTGCTTTGCACAGATTATGTGGCTTGGCCAGCCAGAAAGGAAGGATGAGACTGTACATAAGTGTTTTCAGATGATGAAACTGTTGCAATTACTCCCTAATGTCAACAGGAATTTTTGTTTGGGGATCAAAGTTTCACTGAAGTAAACAGGACATTCAGCTTAATATGTGACACTCTGCATTCATTGAAATAAATGCACTTGCTTTATGCAAGCAGCTAGCAGAGGGCAAAGCATGGAAAACCTTACCTAGAGTTCTGCCACTCCATCTGATCATAAACAGTGCCCCACTGAAATTAGTGAAACTTTTTTTTTTTAATTGTTACTCTGCCACTGCCCCTTAAGGCACTTATTCTATCTTTTTCCCTGTTGAACTGAGGCAAAACAAATTTAAGGCACTATACTAAATTTATTGCTGCTTTTAAATATAGGCATAGGCAGAAATATCACTCTTTCAAAGCACCTCTTCTCTAAAATATCCACTCATTTGGGGAAAAAAAAAAGCTTACTAAAATCACAATTCAATATGTGCACACATTTTGCAAAAGTTGCTGTGCAAATAAGCTTTCCTTATAATCACCACCAACTTACTAAAACCCAGGTGCCCCAAGCACCTTTACATTCTTTATTCTTACATGAAAAGACAGATATAAATGATTATGATGAACTCACACCAAGGATAAATGGAATTCTCTCTTATCATTTATAAATTCAAGACTTGTCACACTCCAACACTCTGCTTTTCCCTCTCTACTTTGCAGCATCCTCATTTGAAATCTGCTGCTCCAGAGACTCTCAAACTGTTTCCCAAACCCGTTCCTTAATGTCAGTTCAGCATTCAGTGGTCAGGCTGCAATGTGCTTATCTGAATTTGACATTATGGAATGGAAGTTCTTGGCAGGGAGAAGAGGAAAAACACTTTTCCAGCCGCTCTACTTTGAGCCCTTTTCTAGGTAAGCTGCATGTGTGTTCACAGCTAAAAAAATCTTCTCATTTTATCGCTGGATTGCTTGCAAATATCCCATTTTACTTCAGAGTCGAGAAGCAATTGTCCAAGGAGGGCATGAAATGTTTGTTCTGTTTATTCTACTACTTAAGGTTTTTTACTGAAGAAGAGCAACTAATTATAGAATTTTCACACTGTACTACTGGTCTATCAACTACCTCATGCACCCACCTATCCAATTCTCAATAAAATCCAACCAGCTGCCAGGGGACATACCACACTGCTTTTTCCATTTGAAATGGATGCTACCATAGAGACAATAGAATAGGGAAAAATTCCACTGGAAGGAATTTATAAACTGCCTTCAAGGCCCAAAACAAGTTTCACAGGGAGGGAATCACTTTGATTACACATTCACAGTGCTCCAGTCTCATAGTCTGCATCACTGAGCAAGGCAGGTAATGGCTTGTAGGAGATGAGCAGCCATCCTTTCGAAAGCTGCAGTGTACAGGGTCACTCAGGTGACCCCTGCACAGAATATATGTCCCATACCATGTTAAGTTGAAGTTAACTTACAGCAGCATAGTGACAAAAAAGCCATTCTGACGTTGGATTGAAGATCAAGCTGCTAGTAAGTGTTGGCTTACTGTTTCACCACCACAGATTTAAAAGTTCTCCTTCTCTTTACCCCATTACTTTGCTTATCCTTCTGGATGTGGTGGGAGACTAACAGAAAATGCAAATAAATACATGTCATCTGAATAATCAATTCAAGCACTCATTATATCCAAGTGGGTGAGAGCTGTCCGAGCAAAACACTCAATTTTCAAAGTGGAAAATGCCTTCTCTTAAATCACTGAGTTCACAATAGCGCAAGATAAGGAGTAGATATTGGTCTCTATCCAATATCCTAAATGACTACCAATATTGTTTGTCTCAGAAATTAGACAAATCATTCTAGCTCCTCTGAAAGTCAGAAAAAACCTTTCTATACCTCCTGGTCATGATAAATTCAGGCTGGTTATCCACAGAGAGAGTGTTAAACTGTTCATCTTCGTTTTGTTTTAAATATATCTCTCTCAAAATCATATGCACGTGTTTTAAATCACACTTCAAATTCAACATACACACAGAATGGTTCTTGCTCAAGATTTACAACCAGAAACTGAAACAGGCCCTTGCTCATGCACCTGAAAGTCACCAATCACAAAGAAAATCCATCTAATCAGCTCATGCAAAATGATCTTTTGTCACTTATTTTGTCTGTCAATTTCATCCAGATGGTTTAATCTTCTCTTTCAAGGTCTCTCAAGAATCTATGCCTGAATCTTAAGTGATTATTGAAAAGCATTAAACAATCTGCTATTTTATTCAATTGGTTTTTTGTCCTCCAAAAAGATATTACATCAAATTGTAGCTTGTAGAACATGAACAGAGTGAGGAGACGTGTTTGAGCCACATCCTTACTCTGAAGGATGCTACTGAGGACACTTGGTTGATATGTTCTTTTACTATTTTTGATATAAAAGGAATACAGAGAGACTTTAGAGTGATTCAGTGTCAGTGAATAGATTTCACACAGCATCACCTTTACAGTTGAAGGACAGACTCCCATTTAAGATAACTGTCAGTAGATACTTTTTAAATTATTTGGTGGCTTAAAAGTGCCTTATCCAACAAAGAAAACTGTATTTAACTTGTCTACATGATTATTTCCCCCCCTTTCCAGAACAATTTCCTTACCATCTTGAAAATAAAGTCACAGAATCACAAAGTGAGTTGGAAGGGCCCTACAAGGAGTTCGAGCCAAAACCACAAATTGGTTGGATTCAGCTGTGGGAAGGAAGAAAGAAAAGAGAGGGAGGATATGGTGTCGATGCAAAGAAAAACTATCCTAATTTAGCCAGTAATTTAGTATTGAGGAAAAAGTGTGTGAGTGGGTTTGAACCCTTGACAGCCACATTCCAGGACAATGCTAGGATAACCAGGGTCACATCCTCTAAACAAATTCTCTCTGCTGGTATTCCCCTGAAAATAAGATCATAAAATACTTGTTGCAAATATTTATTCTACCCCCATATGACAGTCAGACCCAAGACTATGGAATTAATCCTTATTTCATTCTCATTAAGTATATGGAGACACATGACAGTGAATAGCACAGAGAATAAAGGATGGAAACACCCAAAACCTGTTTACCCCAACTACCATTACAGTGATAATTCTACAGCAGGCCCTTGTCTCTCATATTTCTTAGCTACCACACTTCAGATTCTTTCTCCAATAGGACACATTTTCAACAACTTCACACGAAACACCACATTGGGCACACACACACACAAAAGGAGATTTAACCCTAAACTTTCTATCACAGGTCCTCTGTACAGATTAGTGCTGTGGACTCCTCAAGCAGAATAAAATTATCTAAGTCACCTTAGTAAGTGCCATTATTCCTCGGTGAAAGAGAAGAGAACCTCCCACAAAATCAGCTGATAACATCTGTGTTGGAAATTACTGTGTCTGTTGGAAATTACTCTTCTGAGAATTCAATGCACACGCAAGACACAAAATCAAATTTCTCTCAAATATATATAATAGAAATTGTTATATGGAAATTATTATCTAGAAAATGGAAATATATCCATAATTTATTATAAAAATCATTCTATAGAAATACTATTATTAGCATTTTTTTACTAGGGTTTACTTAGAGGGCAAACTAATACAGCTCATGCTATGCATCAGTGCTTGAGCCTCTAAGACAGAGCTCTGTGGTTTTCTGATCCCAGTCACAAAACTGACCATCACAATCAAAGCCAAGTGGAACAAGGATGTGTCACCACAAATCTTTCCCCTCTTCACTGGAAGTGAAGCAGCTGAGAATAGGTTGCTATATAACGATTACCACCAAAGAAAAACAGTGAACAACTGAGCATTGTCAATAAGGCCAGAAACTCAATCTCACCTGCCTGCTTTCATGGCTGCATTTTACAGTTCTGATAATCACTCAGGTGACACAAGAATTTCAAACTTTTGTATTATTTCTGTTTGTTTCCACACAGACAGGCAGCACCTCTGGAAGAGTCAACACACCAGAGGGCCATCATTACCCTTAATTCCCCTACACTCTCCTCTGTTACTTCACCTATATAATATGAATATAAGTTGAATTGTATTCAAAATTTGAGAGGAACTTCCAGAACTTAAACCAAACTTAGTAGGATTAAAATATATATTAAAGCAAAAGTAACATTACAACTCAATTACTCTTTTCAATGTGAACACAAATATGATCTTTTCCTGACTTGATCTCTGTAACAGGCTGTTCTGAAGAAACTCCTACAGAGGTGTATGAATATATTTCAAATCAGTTAAAATGCAGGTTTAGTAGTTAGAGTGATCAAAGAATTCATTAGACTGCCAGAAGTTCCTTATCAACTGAGACAGAAAACACACTTAAATAAGGAGTATCTTGAGATCATTTGATTTAACTAACAAAATCCGCTTTTTCTTTAGAAGTTGTGACTTCAAGCCGTTTTTTATTCTGATCTTCATAATGAACAGTTGTTTACTGTGTCTGTGCTGATTAAAACCCAGAACCATTATGTTGGCAGTGTTGTCCTGACACTTTTAATAGAGGAACAGTAGAGTAGCACCAGGAAGAGTGATGGGATGCATAATCATGCACAGATGTCATGGTAGCTAAAGCAACCCCCAAGCGTTGGTAATAAAACTTCCAGTGGGGTTAATAGATCAGCATATATTTCATTTCACTACAAAGGATAAAGATGAACTAAAGATGTTTTACTTGTATCCAGGAAATTAATCTAGATGAACATGAAAATGAATGTGTGTGACTATGTTTCTGCATCCTTAAATGGATTTACATTAATTGTTCTGTCACATACTGTATTTTATGTAAATATTCCAGCAAGAAGTTTGATGACAGAATGTTTATACAACTACAAAATTTCAGATGAGCCGTTTTCTATAAGGTTCTCAGACATCTCTAACAGAAAGGTTCATTGAAACAGGAAATAAAACTGTGTTATTCCAGCATCCTATCAAACAGCTTTGTTTTCAAGTGGCAAGTATTTAATATTATTTACAGACAATTGTAGTCAATTTATATCCCAAAAATTCTCCACATTGTCTGCTCCACAGTGCTGGATACAAAATAACAAATACATCTAAAGACGTCTTAAGGTTCTTCGTGAAATTCAATTAAATAAATCATCAAGTGATTTTTATTAGCCAAATATATCTACACTAAGAGAACATCTGAAACACAGGGGGAAGTAGTACTGATTTTAAAGGACCACAACAACTCTAACAACTTGAGTCATGATGATGAAAAATCGATATGGACCCCAATGTGGACTACTGGACATGGGTCAGTTGACCTAGATTTAAAAAATTCAGTGGCTAACACACTGCTGAGGAAAACCTCACAGCAGGACATGTACCACAAATACTGAAGTTCACAAACACAGTTGAAGAGCTAAAAAAGGTAGAAGCATAAAAATAGAACTACTATTTTATTACCTGCCCTTCAAAAATGCCATCTTTAGTGCAATTAGAAACTTCAAACTAGAGATACAACTCTCTGGTTTTTCTTATGTTTTAATAGATGGTATTATGTTTTAATACTCTATTTTTAGAGCAAAATCAGGAGAGCCCTGCTCTATTCAACCCCATTTGTGATAAGATTGGAACCATTTAATGATCCCCTGTAAAGAGAATCCCACGATGCCATCACACATAAGAACCTGCACAGCCCAAGGTTTTGAGTACAGGATCCCCAGTAAGAAACATTTCTATTGTCAGAAAATCTAACATCTCAATTTTTAACTTCATAATGTTGACCTTTAACAAACACTATTAACCACCCAACGGTCCCAGAGACCTTACCAAAGACAGGGCACATCCCAAAGCTGACATTAACCACTGCCAGGACCTGAGTGCTCCTGCCACCATTGGAAGGATTAACACTGGCTTCCAGCAGTTTATTTATTAATTCCTTAATCTAATTAATATTATATTAATCTCTAATTAATCTGAAAGAAATATTTCATCCTTGGTCACAAATCATGGCTAGCCAGCAGGTTTTAGACTAACTACTTTCAAACACTTCTCAGAAAAACTGACTATGCAATCATAGCAAGTGACTGGACACAAAATTCAGGGCTCTTCTCTTGGAAGGGCAAGAACTGTTCTACCTCATGAAATCACAGAATGGCCTGGGTTGGAAGGGGCATTTAAGATCATCTAATTCCACACACCCCCCCTACTTCATGATAATAAATTTAAGAATGCTTCTCATAAACCAGTTTGCTTAATTCTGACAAAAAACCATTAAGTCCTAACTTAATTAAAAACTTAAAAAACATTAAGTTACCTAGACTTTTCTCATAACAAATCAGCCAAGTTTGGCTTCCACTGGGAAAGTAAACATTACAAACAGCTCTTTTGGGGGGGAAGGAAAGTGCTCAGGGATTTTTTTTTTAATTTGTACAATATAATCTTATATTTTTTTAAACGTTACTTAACTCAAGGACTTAGAAAGCCTTATTATTCATGCCAAGGGATTCTGGTATCAAGCTCTGTTTGGTGTAGCCACGTTCCCTACAAGGCCTGCAGACAGAGGAAAATAGAAAACAAACTTGCTTTATACATAGTCATGTTTGTTTGCTGTATTAGAGCCTGGGTATGCAGGCTTGGACAGTGTCTCTAACAACTGCTGGTAGAAAAGCTGCTAGAGGATCATTTAAGCAATTTCTTAGGTCAACCATTGCTACATTTGCTGTTGCCTGTACAGCCACAATCCCCTGGCTAGTGAACAATCCTCCTGACCAGAGCAGAATGACAGAGCATTAGCTCTGATTCCTCATCTTTATATAAAGTTTATCTTTTCAGACCCTTCTCCCAAGGGCGGCCACTCCCTGCTAAGCCATATCACTGTTTAATGCTTTTACAGAATTTATCATTTCTATGTTTAAAACACAGCTTATTTTCAATTTATGTAAACTGCAGCAAGTCCCATAACAGACAGACCTGCAGTTCTTGAAGATGCATAGGACAGTTTTTTTATTTAACAGCTATGGAAATCCACGGTTATCCCTTGGGCTTTCAGAGCTTTGTTGCAAGCTTCCTCTAGTTTTCTTTTTTATTTTTTTATGCTAACAGTTTTGTAAAGTACCATACAGCTTTAACACATCATGTTTCACACACACTGTGAAAACACCAAAGCTTTGATGTGTGATTTGTTTCCACAGCTACACTTCCTTGTACATTCTGACCACATTAAGGACTCAGTTCTAACATCCTGACAGAGGATTTCTGAATGGGATTGGAGATCAGGGTGAAAACTGGAACTTGGAAACACTAATTCCCAAACCACTTCTCAACAGACTTTGGTTTAGAGTTCTCTGCCTTAAAAAGAGTGATTAAATTCTTGCCTCTTGTAGAGGAATGGAGGGAAGTAAAAGAATCCAAAAGAAAACAGAAAAAAAAAAATCCAAAACCTTGTAGTAAATTAACTTCAAAAGTGCTAAATCCAGATGAACTCTGGCTATGACACCAATCTCAATTTTTCTGCTACAGGAGGCTAGAAAATACTATTCTGAAATTCCCTTTAAATCTTATTTTCATCTCTGTACGTTATTTTATGTAGCATATTACATAGAATACGAATTTTATCTAGAATATTATCTAGCAAAGCCTTCAGCATTTCCACTGTAAACAAATCTAATAGACAAACACAGCAAAACCTCAAATTAAATATCGATGCTGTAAATTAATATTGCCTTTGCCTTTCTCTAATGAGCGACTTTTGCTCCTGAGGAGCAGGACCACAAACGAAGTCTAACTGCAACTTCTTTTTCAAATATCAGTGGCATTGAGTCTTCTTCCTGGCTAAAAAGCAGCCACTGGAGCCACCCCTTATCACCAGCTGAGGCAAACAGATTCTGGAGAGTTGCACTGTCAGTTCTGTGTGGAGCAGCAGACAGGTGATTCCTCCCAGTTTCTCCACAGAAACACAAGCACAAGAAGATGCTCGTGGTTTCACACCCATTTGCTGGTGGTTTGTTCCCTCAAAACTGAAGTTTGGGGTTTGCAGAAAAGGAAACTCAAGGCTGGAAAAGCTCAGACATCTCAAGTAGGAATCTTAAAAGGAGTCACTGAAATTGGATCTTCCTAAACATTCCACGGAATATTAAAGGAAAAAGCCAAAAAAATTCCTGATAGTTGTCTGTTCTATTTCAAGTCTGACTGACAAACATGTCACTTTTCTGATCTGAGAAACTTTCTTTAAAGAAGCCAATAACTGAACTGGGGGAAGCCCTTTTCTAAACTATTCTATTTCCATCAAGGAATTTTTCTCTCTGATATGACAAAATGGGCATTACTTTTTTGCACACAAGCAAATAGGTAGCAGGAAAATTAAATGTATCTTAAATTATTGTTTTAATACAGGAAAAAATCACAGAAAAGACAAACCCAGCACTCTCAAGCATTACACATTGGCATTTGAATGATATATTGTGTGCATTCAGTAGTTTTCAGTTACAGAAAAGGCCGTGATTTTTTTAGTTACAGAGCAGATATGTTATTTAGATGGAATGTTAGATCAGAGACAGCTACTGCTTAGAAGGAAAAGCACAAAGACTACACTGAAATCTACTTTAAATTTTCTTATAAGATAATGGCTTTATTTATAACCAATATAGAAAAAAAAAACCCAAACTTTAATCTTTTCATATGTTTAATCAATCCCCAGGGATCTGTCTGATTCAATACAAGAAACCTCACGATGAAGACCTTTGCTTTCCCCACAAGTTTGTAGCAACAATTTACAGAGAGAGAAGGCTATGCTAAGCAAAAAAAAAAAAAAAAAGCTAAAAAAAGCTTAAAAGACACTAAACAAAATCAATACTTTTATTTCATTAGCTGTTCAAAAAGACACTCAGTCAATACTGTGTGTAGGAAGTATCTATCACCACTTACAAAGGAATAATTTCAAAAAGATTCTCATTCTGATTCTACCTCTGATTTGAATTAGGGAAAAAAAGTATTGCAGAAGTAAGAAACTATTCAAGTCAAAGTGCTACTGGCTATTAATTATTTTAAAAAGCAGTATTCAAGTAAAATTAAAATATCAATAAATGATCAGAATCCAAAAGCTCTACTTCTCTTGGCTCAGATGCTTGTAAGCATTCTCAGGTTAAAGGATCTGCAATGATTTACTCTTGATGATCTGGTCTCTGCAGTTTCACTTCATTTACTCTAATTGCCTTGGCGTAGACAAAGATAATGTTTGGCTTGAATACAAAACCTGTGCCTGGACCTACTTTATCAATCTGGCTTCTGCCAAATTTTAAAGAAAGAATTCCAAAGTAGATCAAAGAAATGACAGGACAGACTGAAGAAGAATGCTAAAATTGCTTTGAAATTTTATTGATTGGGACTCTGAACTGGCTGGAAGTGCTTTATTCAAATCTGCACAACAAATTGAACGAGTTGTTCTCTGCTACTGCAGTTGGGTTTAGAAACCTCCCTTTGTGTTCCTCAGCACAGGATAAGAGAAGCATCTCCAGAAGTGTCATAAGAAGGGTTTTGCCTTTAAAGTATTTCTTTTTAATATCAGAAGCATCTTACTTTCTGTGCTAATAACCACTTCAAACATCTAAATAAACAATTTATGCAGCCATATTCAGTACTCTACATGGGTTTTTTCTGGAAAGAAGTCAATAATGTAGTCTTCACTCATCCTGAATGTAATCAAATTACTTAATCTAATAGATTTTAGAAACATACATATATTTCTGTCATCAGAAGTAAACTTATTGAATGGACAAGAAAATGCAAATAAGTTTGTCAGATAAAAGTTTATAAATCTGTCAATTAAAGAGACTTTTATCCCCATGATTTGACTTTGTTCAGAATGTTTAATCTTCCTGCAAAACACCCAGACAGCCAATACCCTGATACAAGTGACAGAGGTTGAAGTTTGACTTCCACGTTCAAATACAATGTCTGAAGCTGAGACATGCTGGCTCTGGAGCCTTGCTGCCTCAGCATCTGAGTATGCCCACAGTCAAAGCTTGCCAAGGCACGTTAAAGAAAGGCAGCTGAAAGTTATGGAGGAATTGAACTGGATCAGGAAAAGAGCTTTTTAATGTGAGTTATGTTGCCTTGGCAAAAGCAGCCTGTTGGAGACACTGAGCTCCACAGACATAGGGCAACTGAGAGCTGTTTGGAAAGATTTGATTCCATTATCATTCTCATAGAAGGGTGAAATACAAGAGATGTAAAACTCAACACCATTCTTTCTTGTTACAACACCTTATAAATGTTTTCAGCCTATTAGCTTTTGCCACACAATGCTGCTAATACTTCTAACACAAATCACCTCTCATTTTACCCCACATGCTCTTGCTACAAAGCATCCTACTAATTCTAATTCGTTCTAATTCTCCGAAATATGTGGGCTGTTTGCAAGGCCATCATTTGAAACTTGTTTCCAGTTCCATTTCTCTCTCAGCAATGTCTTCTCTATTCCAAGGCCTCTCTAAGTCAGCACTCAGAAAGGTTTAACTCAAGATGAGTTCAGACTATAGACCTTATCTCAGAGTTTGCACACAGATGTACAAGACCATGTGAGCTTTCAGCCAGGCTTTGAGAATCCTCTATAAATCCACTTCTCACAGCAGCCCTCTTCAGGGAGATTTCTAAATTCCAAACACCCAATCATAGAGTAAATCAGTCCAAAGTGTTCCCTACCACTTGTTAACAGCAGTAGAGGATCCCAGCACCCAAACAACCACCATGTGACTCAAAGTGCACTTCAAAATAAGAATAGCTGGCAGATGGCATGGAATGGTGACCAGGCTTACAGGAAAATGGACACATTGGCAGTCTGTGGAAACGAGGTGGCAGATGGAAAGAGAGGAAGATGCACAAAGTGCTATTAGAGATTTTAGGCAGAAGCTCACCAGCTACTAATTTGATCATGTGGAGAAAATTGCATTGAAAACCTCTGGCCAGAAAATTGATTTACTGGTTCCCCTACCAGGTGGAGACTCTGGTACAATAAAACACAGTCATTGTACACCATAAATAGCCTTAAAATAACCTGAGTTACTTTGCAGCCATTAAACACAAAGATTTAGGCATGATGAAGCAACACTTAGGCATTTTGTGTGAAGAAGGTAGCTACACTAAGAACACAGGGTTTGGTACAACATTGACAACAGGACAATGACAGGATGAGTTTAACATCTCTCTCTTACACTCTTTACATTTGCCCAGATCTTAAGACAAAGATAAATAATCCTGATTAGTGAGAACTGTTATCAACAGCTACTACAGGTCTAAATTCAGCTCCAAGAATAAAGAAATCAAATCCAATTATTTGTATACTCATTTCATCCAATATGATATGCTCAGCCTAAAACTACTTGAAGTTGCATCTTTACACATAAATAAACAAGAAATATAGGAAGCACCATTTGTAGCAGCTTTGTTCACACATCCTGCCTTGAACCACCAGTGACTAAAATCAAGGTGCATGTTTCAAAGACACTTTTTTCAAACATAAGATAAAGTTATTTGTGCTGGTTGTACAAACATGCAAGGTGCTGTCAGTTTTAGTCAAAGCAGTATCGGTAAGACAACCAACAAGCTAAATTTGGGTTCAATAGGTCACAGCAATCACTTGCAAGTTATTTTTATTTTGTCATTTTGCTTGGATAATCAGATTATACCTGCATTTCAGGCTTTCACTATTTAATTAGGCAAAGCCTTCATTCATTCAGGCCACTTGCACAATTATGGCAGATAATTTAGGGAAGTAGACAAAGATGAAGAAGAAATCAAAGCTGACATGATGAAGGAAAAAAAAAACTGAATTAGCATTTTCTCTCTGTCAGAGGTTCCTTCCCCACCTGCGCTCCCTCTCCTCCTCACAGGCATCTAAGCAGAGTATTCACAAGCAGTGACAGGTTGGCAGGTTTCTGTTAATTTTTTTGACCTGTAAATGTCCATTCTTTATTTAGCAGTGGTGCCCACCAGTTTCCAGCAGCTTTTGCAGTGCAGGTGTTCAGGACACAGTCTGAGGTCACCAGCACAGTGCAGCCTCTCAGAGACAGCACTGCAAAACATCCCAGCAGACTTGTGGTGGGCAGAGAAAGGTTTTCAACCTCTAAGAGGGAAAAGGCGCAGGCTGAAAACTTGGGCAAGTCCAGAAAATTCTGCCATTGCTGGATTAAATAAACGCTGTCATTTTAGAACAGCTGAATTTGCCCTTTTTTTGTAGATGGAAGCCTGTTATTCAACAAGCAGTTGAACTGCATATTCAGTATGCAAGCCCTGCCAGCCTGGTGTTCAGTGTGCTTTTTGTCTGCAAGCAAGAGGCAAACAAGAAAGAGAGGGAAGGCAGTGTAAAGTGTTAGAGTAATTACTTACAAGGTCTGTTACAACAGCCTCCAGAAGTGTCATTTGTTGTACACAGAATCCACATTTGGGTAAGTGACTGATACTATACAGCTCTAAACCTCTGCTCACATACCAAGCCACTGTTGGAGAGAGCTGAGCTCCTTGTTTGTTAATTTATAGTTATTTCTTCAAGTATTCCCAGGTGGAAGGGAAACTTCCCCCAAGATTAGCCACACCTCATTGAAAAGTAATTTACACGAAGGAAATAGTGTTTTCTTGCATTTTGGATGCTGTGTCAGATCAATTAAAATTTCTCAGACACAGACTAAAATTCGTGAGCTGAAAACTGTGCAGGGCACAGCTTAGGATACAAGAGCCTGGAATTCTGTAAAATAAGCAGATGACTACAGATCGCTTCAGGGTTGGAAGAAAAGAAACAAAGCCACAACTTCAGCAGACACCATCTCTGAGCACCATCATCAGGCAGGCACTGAGCCACTCACAAAGGCTTGGAATTTCCCCATTCAGCTTGCCCATAATGAAAGAAAACAGAAAGAAACAAAGTTCATAGATAGTACTGAATACATGATGTATAGCAAGTACTTATAAGGCATTATATTAAAAAAACACAAAATAAAAGAGCAGATCAGGTGAGCATACCAATTATTCAGTAACTAAAAGAACTGTATTAAGCATATACTATATCTATATAATAAGCTACAGCTTTATCACTGGTATTAGAACATCTACAAGTCACTGTAGTGTATATATTGAAGGATATATGTACAATTCTCCACTTAGGAGCTCTGAGGCTGCAGTACTATAATCAAAATATACTTCATTGACTGGCTGTAGCAAACCAGGACCTCTTTAAAATTGGTATGGCTCCAAGAGCGCCAGGAGGAGTCTTAAAAGCAAGAGAACAGCTAGGCCTCTAAGGATGCAAGAGGAGAGCCACAAAAGGACACCCCATGGCTGCTAGGAATTCCCACTGCACTGATGTTTTGCAGCATTTCCACTGATGGTTTTTAGGTGTTCACATCCTCCCTGCTTACAAAAAGGCACATTCACCATTCAACTCCACTGCACTTAATTTCTATTTATTTCCAACTCTCTACTTCCTGCTCTAGAAGTTCAGGATTCTCTGCAAGTTAGACAGGCAGATGAACACACAGAGCTCAGATATAAGCTAAAACAAAAGCTTTTCTTTTTGTAGTGCAAAGCTCAGCAAGTATTTGATGAATGATAAAGGTACTGCTGAAATTTTGTGAAGGGCTTCCAATTTGCTTAAGACTGCTGAATAAAACTTGGACAGTTCTTGAAACACCTGAATTTATGGGTATATACTGCCAGACAGCTTCTCAAAGACTTTTTGTATCACACAAAGTTTCTTTTATCAATTCCTGGATCACTTTGTTGTTTTTTCCTTTAAGTGAAGTTATTTGTTACTGGCTCCCTCTCTCATGACCTCAAAATCAGATAGAGCTGTATTTCAGGTACTGATGGCTGCCTGAGTCCAGAACTCATAATAAAGGCTGAAAAGCTGCAAGCATTCTTTTGTAGTACTTGCTTTATTTGAAAGGAAAAGCTCAGCTAAAGAAGCAGGCTTTGGGGGTTTGTTTCCCAGAAGCCTACGAACATGGAAGGGGTTTTTGTGTCAGTACTTGATGAAATTAACGATTTAAGTCATTTACTCAATGTTTGTAACTTGTCCAGAATTACATAAATACTGACAGAAGTACATTGTGCCTTGGGAGCCCTCCAGCAATTTTAACAACCTTTCACCACAAAATAACACTTGATTTTGATCCTCCTTATGTTTGGGCTTTACTTCAGAAGTTTGCTTTCTGTTTTACTGTATGCCTCAGGCTCATTTAATTTTTTTTTTCCTCAAGACTTCAGATTTTCAAAGAAAAAGCAAAACTCAGTTTGGGAATGAGACAAGGTGTGGCAGGAAGTTACGAGGCTATATAAACCTCTTGGACTGAAAATTAATTACATCAACTACAAAAATGGGGTGAAAATAAGCTGCCCCCCCCCCCCCCAAAAAAAAGTAAAACAGGTTTTTAAAAAGTGTCCTTAAAAATACCAGGAAACAAGAGATATGACAAAAAATTAATTAAAATATCAGAGACTGAGAGGACTAAATATTCAGGAAGAAGTAAGTGCTTATGCTTTCCAAATATGCTTCAATCAGAAATTCCTGGTAACTAATCTCCATTTGACATGGAGATTAACCTAATTTAATTAATCTCTAATTTGAGACTGTATCTTCAGCATTTAAAGATAAAGTCTCAGGAATCCAGAGTCAGCACAGATTCTTGCATATCAAATTTACGTTGATGATTGCTATCAAGGCATCAAACCATTTTTCCTTATTTAAAAAAACATTCAATTTGTTTTGATATTAGAGTTGCTTAAAGATCAATGAAGATTAATACGAGATTATTAAAATCATTGAGGGCAATTCTGAACACCATTTCCAGGAAGGTTTCCATTGATATTTCTATTAGAATAATTTGCCTGTATATCCACAGTGGAAATAGTTTTACAAGTTAAACCCATCTTCACTAAATGCAAACAGCATCAGATGGAGATGTTCAATTTTAAAAGTGTGATTGCTGGGTTGGTAAGAATTTAGAGACATTGCACATGCCCTGCAATACTTACAGAGTTGGTGGGCTCATTTCTATAGTCTCACTACCATGCTGATAGAGCTGACAGGGACAGAGCCAAAACTTTTTGATAAGCAGAAATTAATTTTTTCTTTAAAGGAAAAAATAAGCCATAAAATCTACATGAAGAAAAAACCCTACTCTTGTCAGCAGACCAGGAAAAAAGAGAAGCATGTTCAAGTGCTAGACACTTACATCTTAAGGACTAAACCAGGAAATTTGGCGTTTTCAGAAGTATGAAGGTTTTATTTTATTCCCATCATTTTTGCTTCTTTATGTCCTCCTTTCACAAAAGAAGCTTAAAGGCTTTGGACTTTGGCTTCTTGTGACCCAAATATATGATGCTACAGAGAATGTTTCATTGAGAGACACTAAATAAAAGATAACTCTTTAAAGCATCAGAGAACCAGGTGAAAATTTAAGATCCGATTCCCCTAATGTCATGGGGAAAACAACTTAGCTGAAAATACACTGAATTGCAATAATTGTCTACCATGTACATTGTTGTCACACCTAAAGGATTCAGAAAGGAAACTAAAGGAAAATTCGAGCCCCTAATTCAGAGGTTCCACTCTAGGTAGAGATGAGAATTATCAGCATGAGATGTTAAATATGCTTAGTCACAGTAGTGCCTGAGATGACATGTCATCCCCTTTACTCCAGTTTTCCCAATAAAGAGGAAATCTTTAGTTCTTCCAACTAATTTAGGAGCATTAATCAATGGTTCCCCTTCTTAGCCAAAGTTTTCGTATGTTTTTTGGTAGTCAAGGTCCTCTACAAGCTATTCCAGTCACATGGACAAACACTGTACCTTATCTTCTGCTACACCAGAAACTTCCCAAACAAGAGATATTGGCTCATATAGTGTGGAGCCAGGGCCCAAATTCAGCTGCTTCTGCAAGGTGGCTTCAGCCCTGGCCAAAGGGGAAAAGTCTGCACACAGGAAAAATTAGAATGAGATGTGATTCGCATAAGCTGCAGTGACTCACAGCCATTGCAGTAACCACCCCAAATATGAAGAGCTGGCACAAAATAGATCAGGATTTGCATTCTTCTTGCACCAAGGCTTAGGCTTGCCCTTGTATCTAAACAACCAACCCCATTTCAGTCAGAATCTATCCTCTAGGCAATGCAAACTTGATCTCTTCACTGCTTGTGCACTAGCACTGTATTTCTTTATGAGTTTTCTCTTTCAGGACTAAAATACTAGGTCAAGTTCAGAGAAAATTTACTTTCCTTAGAAGGAAAACACAACCTATAATGACAGGGCAGTCCCACAGCTCAGGATACCACATCTATAGCATGGAGCCATACTAAGAATAAAGAGTGCAAAATGGGAAATGGGGATCAGGGGGAATCACCTATGCCAAGGTACTTTTCATCACCTAGAGCACTGACCAAATTCATCTGTTATTCCTTGGCTGCCTGTATTCCTGCTTGGTCAGCTAGGGGGACTGTGCATTGTTAGAATGATTTATTTTGTGTATCAATCACATGGGAGTAATACTTTACTCTATAAAAAGGAAGAACTTATGGGCAAACACCTCCTTAGCAGCTTCAGCAATTAACTGGTGCAAAGAAAAAAGTGCCTGCCCAAATGTGAATACTAAAGTCTGTATCAAACACAGTATTTGGCTCAGTCTTCTGACATTCAGGACCCTGGATGAGGGAGAAAATCCACTCAGCCTGTTTCATTCTCAAAGAAAGGAACGTGTGATACAAACCTGACCTTTTCTTCACCCAAGTATGTGGATAGTGTTTCAAAATACAGCATTCTTGAGAAAAATGCAAGTGTAATATTTCCATTTGCTCTGATAGTATCAATTTAACATTTCTGTAATGGGGCTTCTACTCATACCCTTTGCAGTCTTTGCTGTCAAGACCTTTATTGTTTTCACATGCAGATACAGATTCTGCTATAAAAAGAAAGAAATCTTCTCCCTTCCCGGTAATCAGAGATGCTTTCAACCCCTTCATCTTGCTCATTCTTTTTCTTTCCACCCAAAATAATTCAAAGTTACTAACAGAAGACAAACTGACCAACAGAGAATCTTACAGCAAAAAAGTAAAAATAGAAAGTGAGATTGTGAGGAACAACAAGGCTTGTGCAAAAATTGAAGCATCCACATGGCCTTTTGCCACTGCCTTACCACATGGATATGGCTACATGAGAAGAGAGGCAGGCTGTGAATCATAACAAAGAGTAAAGAATGGGAAAACCCTTCAGTTTTAGGTTATTTTTAATGGGAGGTATTTAGATAAATTGATGTCCAGAGTAGCTTACAAAACTGGTGAAGAGCAAAAACTAAGAGAGATATGAAAGGCTTTTTTTTTTGTCCTATTACATAGGTTTCAGCTGATGTTTTTGGTATATTCAGCTGTAGATCAGAAACTGAAGAAACCAGAAAACACTCACTGGAAACACATCAGAAGCAGCATACATTACCTAAATTAACTTGGGCACAGGGAAGCATAAAGGACACTATCAGAGACATCTTTAATGCTAAGGAATACACTGAGAACAGTACATTTTCTCCTCTCTTTCCCCAGCTCTCCAAGCAGGCAGAAAGTAAAGAAAATGTTGAAATTGCTAGATCAATAGAACAGAGGAAAAAGTGAAGTTTCACTAAAATAAGACAGGTCACAAGCTCCCTAGGGATACATACCATCTAGGGGAAAAAATCTGAGGGAAAAATAACCCTGAAAAATCCCAGAGAATAATTCATCAGCTACATTACGAATATTTTTTTGGAAAAATGACATTCTATCAGTAGGTCAGAACCCCAGTACAAATGGTGATGGGATAACTACAGTTATTTTTCTGTCCAGGGTGATGAGGGAATGATAACTGATGTCAAGAATGGCATCTAAGAGAAAAGTTTTATTGACAGCCATTCAAGAACACATTTTTCCAAACAAAAAAAAATGTCAATATACAGCTAAAAATAATGAGTTTAAAAGTTAGAGCAGGAAATGTTTAAGTAATCTTAAAATGGTGTCAAATAGAAAAGAATAAAGAATTCAAAGTTACAACTAAAAATATACATAAAGTGGGAGTACAAAAGAATGATGAGTTTCATGACTGATTTTCACAGATGCTCCATATTATTCCATAAAAGAGAACCCAACAATTCATTTTCTTTTGCTTATTCCACCTGTAATTTAAAATGACTTGAAGTCTGGATGTATCAGCATCACTGCACCCAATTTCTCTGTGCAAGTAACATGTGCAGAGATGAATCCTGGAGTTCATCAATCAACCTATGGCTTAGGTTACAGTCCCTTGTTCTGAAGGATGTATGGATGCATATTCCATTAAAGACACAACAGGAAAAACCTTATGCCCCCTTCAAAGGAACAATAAGCAGAGGGGAAATGCACACCACTGAAAAATTTCCATCATAAAGTTCTAAAGCAGCAAGTGAAATCAGAAGTTATTCTACTATCGATATCCAGCTTTTTGGCAGATACAATTTCTAGATCAGTTCATTTTGTACAACATATACTTGAATATACATATATAAAATGAATATATTGAGTATGTATAGTGAATACATATAGTGAATATAGTGAAAACCAACTGTACCCAATGTTTACTCAGCTTCATTTTAATGAGAAAGGTTAAATATTTAAACTACACACCAGACACTACTCTTCCCAACTCCTAGACAAGGACTCCTTAAATCCAATTCCTTTATCAGTCCTGGCTCATTATATCACGTTTGATCCAGAGAAAGGCCATGAACTTTGGAATTATAGACCAGTCAGGTTATGTGCTCTTTCCTGAAGAGTCACTGTATGATTTAACACAAAGTAAATAAATTTGTATTGCCTTTAACACAAATTTTAAAAATAAAGCACTGAACATGCAAGAGCAAGTTAAATAATACAGCTCTTAGTGAGCAGACATAAGCATTTACATATCTTGGACAGCTTCTCACCTTTTAAAGGCTGAGTCAAGGAAATGATAAAAGAATGGGGCATTGAGATGAAAGGGATTGCTTGCTGCCAGCAGGTGAACTTTCTCCTGAAAAATTAGTTATCCTGTGAGTCATTCCATGACTATCACCTGGCTCAGAGATAATGTTCCACATTCGTCTGAAGGAGAAGAAGGGAGAAGGTTGCAGCCAAATATAAGTATATTTAAAAACTGGTCCAAGGCATCTTGTGAAAGTCAAATGCTAAAATATTTTGGGTAAAGATAAAAGGAAAAAGAAAAGGTAAATTAGGAAAAAACCACAGTCTCAATCACTACCTATGAATGATAAAGGAAAAAATGTTCAGTGAAGAAAATAAGTATTATGTTTGAGGCACAGTAGAAGCACACAGTGGAATAAATGACATTTATGTTGGTCAACTTATTGGGAAAGCAGCAGGTGATTACAATGGTGATTTGAATGTCACAGGAATTTGATGAGGCATACCTCAGAGCTCAGCAAATCCTGCACAGCAGCAGAACCAGAGGCATCTCAGTCTAGTACAAACTACATGTGGTATACATCATAGAACTTGGTATTTTTCCCCAGGATTTTTTTCTCTAGAGACACAGTCTATCACAGTGTGTTCACAGCCTCACAAGCCATATAGACTGCAAGTTCATGGAGTCTGATCCTCAATTTATTGGAGAAAAATGTCAGACAGTTAAGAAAACCCTAGCCCTCTCTAGAGCTCAGCACAGTTGCCCGAGAAAGGAGAATTCGAATGAGTAAACCATTTGCCCCCAAACACTCTGATGTTCTGCACTCATTCTGTCCTTTGCTTTCTTCCCCAGGCAACACGTGTTTGGGAAAGCTCAATTCCAGATCTGCCAGGTGAAACCACTGCTCCAAGGCTCCAATCCCCTTTAAAGCTCTTAGTCTGTTGACCAGTAAGTCGCTTGGATGTTTCTAATATATTTTATACTATACTAAACTTATGCAAATTATGTATTGTATAAGATGCAAATTATATATAATATATTATAAATTATAAATATATAATTATATAAATATAGCTAAATCTAAACATATAAAATAAATACATACATTATAAATTCTATATCTTATATGATATATAACCTATATAACATATATGTTGACCAATAAGTCACTTGGATTTTTAATGTATTTCTATTATGTTATACTTAAGTTATAAAAACTACATATTGTATTAAACATATATTTATATGTTTCCAGTATGTTCCCAGTAACGATGACTGTCATACAACAAGTTGGAACCATTTAAGCCAGAGCACCAGTGCCTTTGGGAACCCCAGGATGCAGCACAGCAGTTCCACAGCAAGCAGAGATCCCCTGATGGGGATGTTACTGCTCAGGGAAGATACAGACCAGAGTGCAGAATCAGAGGCGTTACTGGGAAATGCTGACAGGACTCTGAGATTTGGCTTCACGGATGCAATATACCACTGTTTGGAGATGTAAATCATGACATTCATCTCAGCACAAATAGAAAAGATTCACTTTCATATAAGAATCAGAAAAGCAATTTCATTGCAATTATTTAAAGTACTTCTAATTAAATCCATCCCCTTTACTTGGAAAAGTAAGGCTTGATAATGTCCATTTCCCAGTGGGAAAATGTGAATTAAAAGAGAGAATTTTGCTGGTTCTAAAATGGCACTTTATATCACCATATTAAACAGATTAAATTACTTTCAAACACTGACACATTAAAATCCAAAGGAAAACGCAATTAATCACTACCAAGTAAAATAAACAGAGCCACCATTAACATACATGACTATCTTCTTCATTATGTTTGTCATAAGAAGTATCTAGTGTTAATTATGAAACATAAATTTTGGTATATGAACACAGGGAGTAAGAAATCATTTTTTGCATATATTTCTCATATAAATGAGAATATATAAAAAGTAGGAATCTACAAGTATCATAAAACCAAACTGGTGAAAGAATATGTATGAAATAGAGCCTAAATCATCTCTAGGTATTAACAGGCATTTCACAAGTACACAGTGAAAACAACTCTGAAATCCTTTTCCTCTCACTTGGCAGCCCTTCATAAAACAGTAGTATTCCCTGGATACAGCTGGAGGATTTTTTTTGGCTGTCCTCTATAACCTCTGTGAGCCCAAAACGTTTTTTTCTAACCTTTTTTTTCCAACCTGTGCAATGACAGGCTATGGTAGCCTTGCCTGGCTGCCTTGCTGAGGTGTTTTGGGGTTTGTGGGTTGTTTCCCAACCAGCCAGGTACATGTCACACGTGCAGTGGAGCTGGGCAGAAGAGATCCAAGGCAAAGGAAAAGAGAAGATACTTGCTCTGAAAAGGTTGAGAGATGCTGTATTGGAATTTTCTTGTAGCATTTATTAATGCATAAGTATCTCAAAACAGGGTCAAAAGAGACATGTTTCCTTTAACTTTGCTCAAAACGCTGTACATCCAAGAGATAAAAAATAAGGGTATACAGCAATCATCGATTAGTACTTTATGGCAAACAATATCAGCCTTTCTGTCCTTAATACTTCATGAAGTCTGATAAAACTGTGAAAATTATTGATCTACCACATACCATTTAATTAATCAGAGTAGGAAAGAACACTTAGCTCCTAAAAATACACAGTGTTGGTAACACACACTTCTCAACTGGAGATTTTTTTTTTTTAAAAGAAGCCATTTTTCTGGTAACTAAGCCTATAAGTTCCAAATAGAGACATTTCTAAGACAAGTCAAATGGCCACAGGCAACTCAAACACAGCTCTAAATACCAGGTTCAGACTTTTTCTTCCAGTTTATTTCTGAGAAGACAAAGTGTGAAAACCCAGTTTTAGCAGGAACAAACATTATAAGGGACTAAAGATATGCAAAGCAAATAGAGGAAATCCTTTGATATAATGTTGGGTGCTTTAAGAAAATTAGTTTTCTATTGTACATTCTTTAAGACTTGTTCCCACAACTAGACTTGAGCAAGTTATTTGCAGGGAGCAATTTATTCAAGCCTGGATTTGCCCCTGCACGAAAATGAGCTAAAAGAATTACATTACACAGAAATAGCTTTAGCTAATCCTTTATAATGCACCAGGGATGTATGCAAATTAATTTCCATCTCAAAGTTTAAAACATTGCACAGTGTAGAATCATTTTATGATCGTCTGGCAAATTGTTGTAATGTTTGTTTATGCCTGATAATGCACACTACAAAAAAATGCCCGAATTTAACAACGGTGCACACCAAAGGGACTTATAAAGACATTCCAATTTGTTCTGTGTAAAATGAGAGAATCAAGCCATGTAAAGATGTATTATTGTAAAATACCAGGAATGTCTGCAGCATCTCTATGGAAAAAGTCTCTACTGGGAAGCTCCATGTAAGATGTTTGAAGGGAAGGCCCTGGCATGGCCTAATGGCAGGTTTCCAACACCTGAAGGGTGTCTACAAGAAAGATGAAGGGGGAGTTATTACAAGAGCTTGGAGTCACAGGACAAGGGGGAATGGCTTGAAACTGGAAAAGAATAGGTAGAGATGAGGTATTAGGAAGAAAACCTTCCCTGTGAGGGTGGTGAAGCCCTGGCACAGACTGCCACAGAAGCTGTGGCCCCATCCCTGAAAGTGTCCCAGGCCAGGCTGGATGGGACTTGGAGCAGCCTGGTCTGGTGGAAGGTGTCCCAGCCCACAGCAAGGTGTTGGATGATCTTAAAGGTCCCTTCCAACCCAAATCGTTCCATGATTCTACTGCTTTTTAATGGCACATCAAAGGCTCATACAGAAGTTGCTCGCTAGTGATTTTCTGGAATATTTTTGTTTGGGATCTATGCACAGTAAATATTCCTAATGGGAACTGGATTTATACAACAAAAAATTATTTGTCTCATGAAGAAAACCCAAAAGCCAGGCTCTGTTTGCTTGACAATTAAAGGAACAATGGAAGAGGGATCTCCTTCACTGAAGCATTTGAGTACCAGCACAGCTCCAAGCACCTCTCTTGTACACAGCATACTTCACTAAGAGCTAATGCTTCATGAAGATGACAGCTCTAAAGACTTGGTTGCTAATTAAACCACATCTGCTGTAGGATGAATACTCCTGCAGATGACTACCATCAGCTGCAGAGTCATCTGTCAGCCCACACGACTTGGTATGGAAGAGTTTTAACAAAGACAAATAAACACTCCAAGTCATACTGCTATCCCACTGACAGAGCCTCCAGATTTCTGCTGGAATGAGAAGTCCAGAAGTGAGAGTTGTTGTCTATGAGTTATGGCTTTTCTTTTTTTACTATAAAGCACAAAGGTATTGGAACCTCAGGTGTTGCCACCAGAAGCCCTCCAATACAGCCATGAGAGGAGAGTCATTGCATTTGCAGTTGAGGATTAAAGAGGGCAAAATATTCACCCAACAGCATTAGATATAGTAAATTATGCCCTTGAGTCTTTGTTTCTGGCTCATCATTGCACCTCTACAACAGTATCTGAAACATATTTTGCACTAGCAATGACTTTGCCATCATGTGTCTATGATGCACATTAGAAAAATGCCCTCAGAACAATATACAGCCAAAAAAAAATCTCCACTTTTATACAAATGTACCAGAAATGGAAACGACTTCTACAGATTTCTCAAACACTTCAGAGTATAAACATTGCTGGTGTTTGTACTGTGACTCAAGGACAGAATAACTCCATTTATTGCTACCAAATTAGCTCTTTCACACATGTACTTGCCAGGTCTCATGGTCAGCCCCTAGAAACCTAGAAAAACCTTCCCAGAAAGGAGAAAACCCTTTCTCCTTTCATCTTCCTCCTCCTGTTCTCTTGCATGGCTAACATTTCAAAGCTAAATGTAATGTAATTACAACATTGTACAGAAATCAGGAAATGAGGACAACTACCTGGATATTAAATAGAGAATTCGCTAGTAACATTTTGGTTTGCATTTGTGTCAACATCTGCTTGGGCCTTTCCTAGTACTGAGTCACATCAAGATGAAGAAACTCAATTTATTCCACACAATATTTTCTTCTATGCCAAGTGTCACACAATGATAATGATGAAAGCAAAGACTGGATATGTACTTATATTAATTAGCAATTATTAAAAGACAGGTCCCTGTGATTACTGCTTCACAGGCATGAGAATGAATTCATTATTAAAAGACCGTTGCCACCGCATGAATATCTGATCAGCGCTGGCAGATCAAAAAAGCATATTAAATAAATGAGTAATCAAATGATAGTGTATCATTTGTATAAATTACCAAAGGACAACCTCCCCTTCTGATTGAGACACAGATTTCATTTAGGTAGTTTCACAGAGCAGCAAATCCTTTGTTACCATGAGTCGTGCTTGCAGAGGGAGTGATTGTTACAAGAAAGATGGGAAAAAACCTTGATTCAAATAAGTTATTCACACTCTGCCTGATGGTTCTGTAGCACACAACTACCCTTGATTTTTAAATGAACAGTCTTTTGACCCACACTACAATACTTGTAATTTAAAACAGAAGAAAAAATATTAAAGATGGATTGGGAAGACAATCCAAGATACACTGGATCACAAACACAGAGTACCTTTGTATTCTGGGGTACATTTTTGTCAGACAGTGGAAAACAACACCATTATTCTCAGAAACACACATGGCACTGGTATTGAGATAGCCCAATACAACCTTAGAAAAAGAATAGAGTAGTTTCAGGGCAACAAACGTATTGTTTGGTATTTAGATACTTGACAAATATGTGGACTTGTCTTCTTAACTGAAGTTATGGAAATCAATCAGCCAACCAAGCTATTTTATAAATAGGTGGCACAAAACCAAAGGATTCAACTGGCAAAGAGGTAAAGGTTAATTGGCGACAGAGGCCACAACTTGCTGGCCAGTTATTTATCAGATTATAGAAAAGAAATAGCTGGCAGCAAGAAAGGTGTTGTACAGATTTGATGCACATGTACTTGAACACACATGTAAGAAAAAACCCCAAAATCACACCTGTCTCCTAAAAAACAGCTATCACATGTTCCAGAATTCCTTTTCAGCATGCCTTGCTTACATCTGAATTGTATCTTCAGAAGAACTGATATTTTAAATTCATCTAAATATAGAGGCTGTCTATTTCCTCATGAATTTATATTTTCCAGAACTTATTATTGGGCATGTCTCTTGTAAATAAGGTTTCTTTCCTGTCCATATGTTCAGCAGCAATAAAAAATTATTATTATTATTACCCAGTCTGATGATCAGGACATGAAACCTTACCGTTTTTCCTTTCAGAGAAGCAAATAAGTGCACAAAAACTGGCTGAATTTATCAAGTGTATCAGAAAAATTTTATCAGATCTGCAGGTAAATTTCCAACCTTCTGGTTGTGATTATTGGTCTAATGATAAAACCATTTTTTAAAGTGCTCAAAGTCCCACATTGTCTCCCCCATTAACTCAGCCTCCCCCTAATCACATACCTATATGCAAACATTAATATGGGAAGATTTTTAGTAAAAACACAAAAGTTAGGTCAACATTACATATTTCAAATTTTAAAAACTGTTTTGCTCTTCCTTGCTATCTTGCTCCATATACTTTGCTGGGTACCTTATTTTGGATATTTTGATGACCTGTGTAAGTATTGTTTTTGCTTACATTGTACCTTTGAGACCCAGCAGAATATTATTGCTTATTCTGAGTATGAGTGGACAAAAACATTCATCTTGGGTTCTGTTTCAGGAATCAGGACCTAAATACATATTTGCATGAAACTGCCAGTTGTGAATGGGCTTAAAGATCAAAGTTCAGAGACATGCATGGCTGAAAATGCTGCATATTCAAGCTGCCAATGAACAAAGAGCAGACTATTTATTGCAAGAATTTTGAAGCTGCGAATTTGAGTGTGCTTGAAGAATAGTAAAACTTAAACAAGGAATACAGGTTTTAATTGATAGAGTGGAACTGGGAAATTTGTTCTGATTCCTCTACAAAACAAAAAAGGAACTGACAGAGCAGGTTCAGCTGAGACAGAAGAATTATTCAATTGCTAATTCCATTTAGTTACAAAGTTTTGGTAAATTATTAGCATCTAGTTATGCTATTTTCTACAGAACCATTGCTCCTAGTTTTCCACAGTCTGTAAAGAGCCTTAAAAAGGCAAAGGATTAGTATAAAATTGGCATATAGAAGTCCAATCATTATTCCTTTGGCTTCTTCTGGTGCTCCACACGACACCAGTGGCAGGCACATGTAACAAATGAAAATGCAAAGCCAATAACCACATCAGAAAGGCAGATTCAATGGGAAGGACATCATTGTACCATTACTCCACCACACAGGACACTTGTATTTGAGCAACTTCTTGAATTTGGGATCAGCCATAGATTTGTCTTTAAAGGGAGGGAGCCTGGATAACCATCCAAAACTATGCTAAAGTTACAGAATCATACACTTGGAGTAATACAGCACCAATAGTCAAGTATGACTTTTACATAATATTTGCAGAAAGGCACAGATCAGCAACTATAAAGTCATGCACATATTTCTTGTGCCTTCAGAGACCAGCAAACAACATTTGCTAATTTAGGCATCCTTGCACACAACTCTCTGTGAAATCGAGGTATTTTCAAGATCCTTCAGACTCTGCACTTTAATGTGATGCTGAAACAACTCTGCACTAGAATATTTCAAGGTTTTGAAATTTTTCCTTACTCTGTTCTCATTAGATCAAAATAGGTGCACACAACGGATGTTTTCTCATCCACTGGACTTGCAGCATTCCTTCCAGGTTTTATTTGTCTAGGCTACTACTAAAATCCATTCTCACTGAGATGTCTAGATAAGTTAAGATATATATCTACTTCTAAAGCTTCATTTTATCCCTTACTGTTTTCCACACAGGTTTTCCTTTTCTTTTTTCATTTTCTTTATCTTTTAAGCTCTCCCACCTATTCTTCCAAGACCATTTTGCCACCATAAATAATGTATGCCTGCAATGCCATAGTGAAACAAAGTCAGTATTAACCATATTAAACAGACAAAATACACACAAATTCCATAAGCCAAAAAATAGCTCCAAAGTTCTGAATTTTTGCAAATAGTTAAAAAGAAATTTCTTGGATGGCAATATACAGAAAGCTCTATTTTCACCTGAGTAACTTTTTTTTTTTTTTTTTTTTAATTGTCATTATTTGGTACATCTCAACTTAGAAGTTTTGTGAGGTTGATGGGCAAAGTGGCTCAAAATTACAGGAAGGCAAGTCATCATCTCAGTCAAACTAGAATCTTGAAAATCCTTCACTGAAGGTAGAGAACTATAAAATCTACTAAAATGGAGATTTCAGACTCTGAGAAGGAGGACACCTCTAACAACGTTGGTCATACCAGGTTGCAGTACAGCCAGAGCTAATTAGCAAGGCACTCCCTGCATTCAGTGGAGACTGATGGACACCAGATGATATTTTGTTCAGTAGATTGATTAATTAGGTTGACCAAATCCGCTTCTTAAAACATGTGATTTTCTGTCTGAAACACAGAGGGAGCCCAGGCAACTGCCTTCAGCTAATGATACCACTTCCAGACAGCTGAAAGTAACTAGCAGCCATCCTAACAAGTGTGTCTTTTAAAGAATGAGCAATCCAACTTTTTCTAAAATCCACAAGTCACTGTGATGAATTGAAAGATTTTCATAATGATGATTGAGTGCCCTTTTCTGCAGAAGTTCGTGATTTTGGGTAAGAGAGTAGCAGCACACAAAACCACCATTCAAAACAGCTTCCACAGCCCCAAAACCATGGGCAATTTCTGGATAACAAATGCTGTAAGGAAAGTAGTTTGCTTACTTATTCATTAATAAAGTTAGTAAGTCTTCAGTGCTAAAATCCACGTATTAGCTCTGTTTCCTTTACAAAAATAGATTAAAAGTATTTGCCCCAAACCAACCCTATTTATTTATTGCACCAGGATCTGGTAATAGTTAAAAGGTGATACTTATTGAATTCAACACAATTAATTTTCCAGATGTAAACTTTTTACTGAATAGTACCTGTAGGATGGTAATTACAGAACCCCTCATGCTATCACACCATCATAAAGGAGAAAAACCTGCTTTTCTCAGAGTATTCCCCCTTTGCCAATTTGTCAATAGTTATTCAAGGTAGAAATGCAGTAACTGCTTTCAACACCAAAATATCATTCTTACAAGACAAGAGGAAAGGGGTAGCAACAGGATTAAAAAGCCCTTTGATTCACACTTCAATATGCAGACAATGTAGTCAAACACATAACCATGCCTGGTTAAAACAAGCGTTTCCATTTTAAGATTTTTAAGACCTATTTTTTTTTAAGATTTTTTTTAAGATCTATTTCACATTAGATCTTAATACTTCCTATTCTCTGCCTCAAGCATATCACGCCAAAAGTGTAAACAACAATCAAAGCTGGTAACTTCCCTTTCATGACCCCTACACTGGACCCTTACTCTTTCAGAATCACTTTTGGTTATCTTTCCAGAAATGCCACCACAGAAAATGTTTCAGCCAACAAGCCTTGTAGCAAACCAAGACACAGTAAAATCAACAGCAAGAAAAGTCAAATGCATCATAATCAGTTTTAATTGACCACATATTTCATCTTTCATGCCACCAGTCCATCAGTAAATATTTATTATAGCAAGATCTCAGCACTGTATGTCAGCCACCTGATGTGAGCACCCCCTCCCAGACCAATGGCACTTCTTATGCACCAATGCACATCAATAACATACTCAGCACCAGCACACATGTTCTTTCACAGCCCCAATCCCAGAAGGAACTGGAAAATGCAATATTGATCTAACGACCAGAATATTCATCAGAAGTATTGGAATCATCAGCTACCTAATTAAGTGATTAATCAAAAGCAGTATGACTGCTTTAGCATAAAGCATCTGGAAGATATTCAACTTTCATTAACAATATTTGCATTTATAGGCCATGTAATATATATTGACAGAGCTGAAGATAGAAAAACCTGTTTACAAGCTTGGGAAAACGGCATTTGGCCCTCAAACTGTTTCCAACTGTCAGAAATCTCTTGTGGAAACAAGTATGAATGATTGAGAGCTCATAAAAGATATGCATAGGGAATTAGGAAAGAAACATTTAACTGGAAGCCACGAGAGTTAAATTAAGCAACAGATAAATTGAGAATATAAGAAGCTGCTGTATATGCATCAGAATATCTTCAAAATTTCTTCCAGGTGGGATCCAGGTTAATTACACTTGATAAAGTAACCAGACAAGTTAAAACTGGTCAACCTCACATCATCTTAAGGGATTCTGAAGAGAAATCTGAAGGACATTATTTCCATACTCTACAAACTTGCATCATTCTCATTTCACTGGAACTGCAAATACAATTTTACATTTACAAAGATGGTCATCAAAACTGCCAGAGATTACAATGACAAATTAAATTGCTTGTTATGCAAATTTGCAATCAAGTACCTCATCAAAAAAAAAAAAAAAAAAAAAAAAAAAAGGCAGTAAGTGAGCAGTTGTGTTTCTCTACCTCATCACTGCCTCTCCATCAGGAAAACTAAGCTGTAGGACACTGGGGGAGGAATGAGGGCAAACATTTAGACTGTTAAAACAATGAAATGTAACTCTACTGCAATTTTTCCATACTATAAATTTACAAAAGCTCAGTACCATGGTACAAGATTCATCTTTAAAAACAGTGTTAGCTACATGTGAAACCAGTAAATTAGAAGGTTAACGCTGACGTGTAAAGGACTCTCACACTTGTTGCAGCAGGCTTGGTGATGTTGTGGATCCTTCCTGCTTCAGGTTCTATAAAACTGTACATAAACTATGAAAGCCCTTTGATTCCTCAAGATTTACAGTACTTGATTGTCAATATAATTAATTTGGAATAAAACTCCATGAAGTCAAAGACCTATTAACAACACTTTCCCATTAAAAAAAATCTCATCTTTTTTTTTTTCTAGAGTTGACTGCCTGTGAGAGAAATATATGCCAAAACAACTATTTAGAAAAAGAGTCCAAAAGAGTTGTTTTGGGACATTTGTCTATGTAGAGAAATCATTAATCTCTCTGCCTGAATGAGGAAAAAAAATCTTTGCCACTGGCTGGACACAAGTCATATCCTCTTTACCTCGTTAGTTTAGGACAATTTAGTTTAGTAGGAATGAATTTATCCTGTTGCTGTTTCTACTTGCCTCTAATTCACTTGATAAGTACTTAGGAAATTGCCTGATTATCTCTTAAGTGTCTTGGCCATCTATCAGCAGCACAATAAATAAACAGTAGCTTTTCAGGGGGAAAAAATAAAAACAAAAACAACAAAAACAAAAAAATCTCAAAGCATGCAATTTTCCAATCCCTCGATTTCAAGTGACATAATGGAAATAGTTCCCAGCTGAATAAAATAATATTTGGGCTTTATTCAGCTGCTTAAGTGACTGGAAGTGATATGGGGAGATATTAGTCCTTTAAATAAATGACTCTCAGCATCGTTTTCAGCACTTAGAGCACGCACAGCTTCTTTACAAGTGGAGTATGGTGTGATTTACAATTACCAAGTTATAAAGCAACAGAAATCATAGTAAAACAACCTACCCCATATATATTTTATCAGAAATGAAGAAAGTGCTGGGATATATAACTGGAAATGGTAGATCTGCCCTCAAGAGCAGAAGTCTAAAGCCTGCCATGCAATTTGAAAACAGCCTCTAATAACATGTGCTTCAGACAAGAAACGTGCTCGGGGTGCAAAATTACTTCTCTAAGGCTTCCTTCATGCAGAGCAAGTTGCTCACACTGATTAACAAATATATAACTCTGCAGTTACATTTACATCATCTGAATTTGACTGAGAATTGATCCCTAGAAGGGCTCTGCTTTCTAATCAAGCCTTCGGTGTAACTTCTAATTAAGATCTCGTTCATTGAAGTAACACAAATACCCCATTAGTATGGACATTATGCATGCCTAATTTCCATTAAATGATAAATATTTGGGATTTCTGAATATTACACCACAGAATGCACAATGTCCCGAATGCTTGTTCTTTCCCTCAAAACACAACAATAGGAATTGCCTCGAATTCATGCTCTATCAAATTCCAGAAATGCAGTGCTGGAAAAGCTGCAGGTTACAAGTTTCAAAGTAGGCAGAAATGTTTTTCCCATTATTCCTCTTCCAGCTCCAGGATAGGTATTTTAAGGAGACAACAGTATAACCAGTAATTTTAAAATTCAGCTAAAATTTGCTGAGAAAGGAATGTCACTCACAAAATAACCTCAATGAGTGAACAACCTGACCATATGCACAATCACAAGGTAAGAAACTAATTTTCATGGGCCTCTGCTCAATTATTGCAAGCTGGCACTCTGTTGTCAGCTCTAAAGGTTAATGCAGTAATGAAAGATGACAATATCTCCTAGGTGATTGCTGAATGCCCAAGCAGGCATCCACTTTTTAAATTAAAGGTGCTCCAAGCAGCCTGAGGATACCAGGTTTGTCCCAGGTCTCCATCCCAGCCTGTGTACAAGCTGAAGCTCTACAGCTCCCAAGTGTCAGGTACAGCTCACATGCCCGTCATATGGCACAGCTCCAAATGTAATATTCTGCCCAAAACTGAGACAAAAGCTTTAAATCACCTGAACAGTTCATAAATGAACCCACCGTGATTTTTCAGGAGACAAAACTTTCGGGTATTAGCTCCTGTCTAACGTTGATCAGTATTTCCTAGAATCTCATTTAGAGTCTCTGAGATGCATGCAGGTAAGTGGGGAATTAAATTATAAATTAATAATCACAATTCCAATTCCCTTTTTAACTAAACCTTTACAAGCTAATCTGATCTCATTGACGGCTGTCATGTCTTTATCTGGAGCTAATGTTCTCCAAGGACAGATCCAATACTGGAACAGACAGCACATCAAACAAATGCTCCACTGAACACCCACAAAGCACACACAGATACATCACAAAGGATGGAGGAAACAGAGGAGGAGAGGGACCACCACCCACTCACACTCCGGGTAATCTCAAATCCACTAAAGTCTTTATTATGCCATTAATAAATAAAAATATAATTAAACTATAACCAGCAGCAATAAAGCAGAATTAAAGGGCTGTTCTGGCAGACATTTCAACTGCATCCTCATTCCTGCACCAAAACCACAGATCACCTCAGCCTCAAACAAAGCAGTGGTAATCTCACAACACCAATATCTACATGACAATTACTAAGTACTCCCAAGCAATTTATAGAAGGCCAAAAATTACAGCAGTGGTCATTTTTAAAAGTCTCCTTTTGGGGTGAAAGGACTTTGTAATAAAGAAATTATTTAATCCTGCTTCAACCATTTCTTGCAAGTCTTGGGTCATTCTTCAAATTATTTCTGCTGCTGAAATCCTGGAGAGACAGGCTGAAGTTTAATTTCAAGGTTAGTTTGTATTAGCTTTAAGCAGAAGAGGAGAGGAAAAGTTTAATAAGTGAAAGAGCATGAAGAGAGTGTAATCTTCACAGACTCCCCCAGAAAAATAAACTGCCATAAGCTTCCTGAAATGTCATAAGATATGACACTCAGAAGTGGTAACCAAACAAAGGGTATGAAGTTTGTCACAGAAGCAGTTTAACTTGTAACTTTTAGTAATGTCAAGATTTAGGGATATGTAAACAGCAAGCTCTACCTGGAAAGCAAACCAAAGGGAGATGATGCACACTCAGTGATCAAGGAAAATGTTTGAGAGAGCCAAAATACAGCAAGTCAGTTTTGTACCTACACACATCTTTTTGATGTCATTGTGGGTAGTGGTTCTAAGACAGTTCCTAGCTTTCATAGGAAATATCTTCATTTGAATCCCATGCAAAGAGAAGAAAAGGACCTACTTTTTCCCAAGAAAAAAGTTTTTCCCCGTTGGTTTTGATTCCAGCTTTGTCCTGATTCCATTGCAAGAGAAGAGTCCAAGATCAAATGGCAGGGATGATGTGTCCCTCCACGGTCTGACAGCATGTTTAATCCCAGATCAGAAATACCAATCTTGATCTTTAATCATGCATAAAAAGTAATTATTAAATGTCTTAAAGATGCTGGATTTCAATCCTCTTCATGACAGCATTACAGACACACTGATGCAAGCAGAGAAAAGTATAAAAAGGAGATATTGTTTTAATGTTTGCTAGCTCCAGGTAAAAAAACACAAATGAGTAGTTACTGCTGAAATTAAGAAACATTTAAACTTTTTTAAAATCTGTAAATGATCCAAGAAGCAAGCCCTTTAACGTTTTACATGTTTCTTTAAAAAAGCTAAAAACAAGTTAAGTCAATTAACTATGCAAATTTTAAGCATTTAGCATCAATACATATTTTGCTGCCAAGATCATGTAAATTATACAGTGCCCCTGTTAAGAGCAAAGGTTAACACATCCACCTGCTGCACTATGAGCAAGAAAAATTGCTGATAAAGTGTTTGGGAAAAAGCAGTTGTGTTTTCCTCTTGGAAACAGGAACAAATCGTAAGCACCCTGTTTCCAGATCTCCCTGGATTTTCAGAGCTAATGAGATTTTGATTTTTAAGACTGGCATAGCAGCATACAAATGTTGGGGCAAGAACAACTGAAAAATGATGAAGTACTAATTATTTTGGAGTCACTTGGTCTTTTGTTGTCAGAGACAGCAAGAAGTTTTGATTCAGAGAGAACAAGTTCTTCACAGAACACCACAGGAATAGCTTCAGAAATGGTGAGCTATGCCTTGAGTGGCTGAACTACTAAAAAAAACCCGTTATTTACAGAAGTACATTTTTCCTCATGATATTTCTCATGAGCAAGTGGCTACTGAAGCCCACAACAGTGATAAGAAAACACTCAGGTGGCACAATCCTGACAGAAGGACGAACTTTGCCATCATTAGAGCCTCATCCACAGAGCTCATTCCATTATGGGTGGTCATGGAGAACCTCTTTGAGACTTATTAATACCTCCCAGACCACTTCATGTGTAGCAATAGCAAGTCTTGTTCTCAGCAACAAGCCCATAACTGTCTATGTCCAAAGCAACATAAACCTACTGAAGCTATGTCACCCGAGATAATTCATTATCTGTCCAAAATCATTTGGGCTTCCATTGTTAATTTTTTTCAGCCATGTGAAAAATTTCTCTGCAATCCCAGTTGTGGGAAAGATAAGAAAATGAATGCAGCATTCAAGTGAAATATTCCTAAATGTTTCTAAGTTTGAGGAGTACAAAACTACATACTGTAAGTGCTTTTTAATAAAATATTCAGACAAGGTTTATATGATAGCTGGGCATGTTGCTAATTTTTTCAGGGGGGGAAAAAACACTGAAAAATAAAGAAAAAGTTTAGGGGATGAAGTGACATTTTATTACTTAGACTGCGACATAAGTTTAATGATTTCAACTGTGTCATTAACTACAAGATCCTTTATTCTTCAAATTAAAATGTTCACAAAACAGAAATTAATTTTATTATATATAGCAACTGGCAAGCATTTATTGACTTCAACACAGAAGGCTTTCAAATCCCACCCAAGGGGAAAAGATTAAGCTTAAGGTTAAACAAAGCAAATTCCCACCAGCTGCCCTTTAAACAAATCGAACAAAATAGATTGAAAAATAGAAAACTGACTGCCGGACATACAAATTCAGTTTTAAATATTTTAAATTAATCTTTAGAATAACAAAAAAGAAGCAGCAAAGCTGTAGACTAGAAGCAGCAGCAGAATAGAAACCACTTTTTTAGTAAGTGTTGACGATCAGTGTTACCCTTTATGTTGCCTTCTACTATTACTTACATTTATTATTTTTTTTTTAATAGTGGAGGTTGATTGAGGGTAATGAAACAAACAGATTTAAAAAAGCCCACATTTCACACAAAATTACTTTTGTCATTCTGCCCTTAGGTCACGGTCAGAGAGGGAAACACTGCTCCCAGGATCTCTTTACAGTCTCAGTGGTCTCCCAAATGGAGTAATTACAGGCAGTCGAGCCTGACTGCAACACCACATTGAGGTGCATTTGCAGTCCCAGCTGACACAACAGGCTCATTCTGCTCTGCTTCATCTGAGCTTTTCAAAACCTCCCTTTGCCAAACACAGCCCAAGGCTGACAAACAGAAGGGCTTGCAGACCTACATCTGAAAATTACACATACAGCAGAAGTGGACAATGGGATCTCAAATGCTGTTACAACTCCACACTGCAGCTTCAATGAAGTGTGCTCAGAAGGAGGGACATACCAGAAAACACCAAAGTGTGCCTGCTAAACCCTCAATAAAATAATATATGAATTCTCTGTCGTGGGGTTTGTTATCCTTTTCTTCTGTTAGAGCCAGGATTAAATACTCCACAAATGCAGTTTTCATGTTCAGACTCAGATGGTTATTAATTCTTATCTACAGTACAGTCTCACAGGTTGTGAGTTCTAGCTAACAAAGTAGAAAATGGCTCTAACTCCTACCAAGGTCTTTTAAGCACTAACAGTCCAATAACAAGATGACACCTATATTATTTTTACTTTTAATCCAATAACCAAACACCCACAGTCTGCAATGTGGATTTTTTTCACCCAACTACAAAATACCACCCAAACCCATGAAGAAGAAGGTGAAAGAAGAACTTAGCCAACACCCTAAATCCTCTATCTTGCTTTATATATATTACTATATACTAAAACCTTAAAATCTAAGTTTTCCACCCTATTATATCACACACTTCCATTCAAACTACACAGTCATAATCCCAGTGCTCTCTCTCAATTTGGGGAGCCTGTTCCACAGCCTTAGGTCAAATGTAATGCTGACTTGATGGTCAGTGCCTTTTAGCACAGAAAGCCTAAAATTCTCAGCTTCCAGGGTTCCAACACTCAGTGAGGATGGATGTTTCAGCAAAACAGGTGTGAACCTTTCTGGTCAAAGGAAAAGAGGACACTGAGATGCCACCTAGTCCTAGAAATTGCCCAACAGCTGCACTCCCAGCCTCCCCTCAGGAATCAGCAGTACCCAAGAGCATCCACAGCCTGCAAATCCCCTTTCTACAATTAAACTACCTGAGAAATGCGTCAAAACACCAAATAGTTAGGAAATTACAAATGTAACTTTTGTATAAAATTACATTACCCAGCTGGGCTTTTAAATAATCTCTCATTTTAACTTTGTGGTGTTCCTCACCCAGAAGAAACTGCAAATCCTTCACATACACCTCACAATTGTGTAGTTATATACTCCAAGGATTTACATTAGAGAGGAAACATGACATTTTTCTCACATACTCCTGCATTTCAACTATTGTGTTATAAACATAGCTTTATACTGCCCAGCATGAGACTAATAATATAAAAAATAACAAAAAAACTCAGTATAAGTGGAAAAACTTCCAAGTTCAGGTTATAAACTGTAGCCTTTCACTATTTTACATTAGAAAAAGACACCAATTTCACTGCTATTTTACAAAAAATCCACTGATTTTATTGCAGCTTTACTAGACCTTCAAAGGTCATGCTATTCTTAAATATAGCAATCCAACGAAATGTTGTCCTTTTGCTCATAAGCCTTTATCTGCTGGTTGCAGATGATATCACATTCACGTTTTAAATAATATTTAAAGGTCAAACCAATAAGGCATAGAAAATGTTGAACATCTTGTACAATTCAAACAAGGCACTGCAGGAGCCACAGGGGGGTACTTGTGAAAATGATCGAGCACTTTTTAACACATTTATTCAATGATTTCCAGGGACACAATGTAATCCACTTCTGATGGAACCCCTCGGGAAGGGAAGACTCTGCTGAAAATTCATGAAAAACAGAGCTTGTTCCTCACCTGTTTTCAAACCATGTGAAGGAGAAGATGCAGCTCAGAATACAACTCAATTACAGTTTATTATATGAAGATGGCCAAGCTAATTTTGAATTGCTTCAGTCAATAGGAACTTTCAAATGAGGAAGGCGACCAAGCTGGGAAGCTCAGGGGATGCATGGGGCAGATAAATCCCATTGGAATGTCCCATGGGGAGATTCTTGCTGTACTCTGAGCATCACTGCCCACACTGGATAAACCTTTTAGCTACACACCTAAGCAACTCAGTCTCACTGGATAATTACAACTTGGCTCTGATTAGTATCAGTTTACTCCCAAGGAGCAGAAAAGAGACACAGGAGAAAGGGTTCATTGTCCAGTTCTGACTAGTGCAATTTGCCAACAAACAAGCCTTTAATCAATTTGTATCAGGTGCTGCTCAGGATAATTAATCTACATGCAGAGGTAACAAGCAGGTAGGTATTAAACTACAATCCTGTTCTGATTTGATATTAAGTGTGTGTATCTTTTCTTACACCCTGAATTTGTCCAGGTTAGACCTTATGGGACCACAAAACCTGCTACTCCAAGAGTCTCCTTGAAGCGGCTCAGGGCTTTATCCACACCAGTATTTATGGTCTGCTGTGCCATGTTCTAGATGTTCAGGCTACAACAGCAATCCCCTAAGCCATAAATCCTATGCAGATACACTTCTGTGTGCATAAAGGGCATTAAATATGCAGGGAAAAAAAAAAAAAAAAAAAAAAAACTCAAAAGAAACAGTGGCTCAGAAAGGTGTTTTGGAGCCTGAGTAAAAAATAAGGTTTTTCCTGTGATGAAACATTTACATCAGCTTCCTTTCTCCCTGCATGAATAATTGCTGCAACTTATGAGCCATCACCTGCAAAGTGCCAGGTACTTCCCTGTCCTCACACACAGAGGAGAGAAGAGGGAGGCACAGACCTGTGTTACAAGAGAAGATACATCCTGTTAGAATGCCACACAGGATGCTGAGCCTGCAGGAGAGGTAGATGTGCCAGCAGGACACTGCAGTGCTGACAAGAAGTGGCAGCCAACCTCCTCTATCTTTTCAGTGCTGAGAGGGTTTTGCTCCACCAGAGCAACAACCCTAGGATGCCAGTGTGAAGGGACAGCCTGGAGGCATCAACAGATTTTGACTGCGAAATCTTGTCTACCACAGTGGATTGAGCCCTTGTCCAGACCTGTGTAATTGTGAGCATCAACTCTAGTTCAAGGCAGTTACTCTAGTTAGAAAAGTGCTTAAGCACAGGTTTTTTTCAAGCCCTCCTTTAAACTAAATGAGTTTTTTAGGCACTGCTCAGAAATGCATTCACTTTCATTGGTAAGGTAAAAAAGAAAGTCATCATGACAACACAGTTATGTTCCTCAGATTAGGTGGAAAAACTTCCAAGTTCGAGTTATAAACTGTAGCCATTTACTTTTTTATATTAGAAAAAGACACCAATTTTACCACTATTTTACAAAAATTGAAAAAGCACATATGGAGAAAAAAACAGAACATAGTAAAAAAAAAAAAACTTTTAAAGCAAAACTTGACTTACACTATTGGAAGCACATTAACAAACATTTCAAAGCACACTTGTCTGCTGAATTTACTAACTCTGCAGAAGTGTGGAGGCACCAGTGCCTATAACAGACACTTATGCATATTACATATACAAATATTATTAAAATATTTATAATACAAATATTTATGAGAATTTGTATTATATCAGTGTATTGACACAACTACATATATAAATGCAAGTGATATTTATGCACTCCAATACCATTACTAGAGTTTACTAACAAAAAGTTAACTTTAATATGTCCCCTTGCTTCAGGGCAGAACTGTCTCCAGACAGATGGGTTTAACATTTCCTTAAAAATCCCTCTTAGCAGGGTCTTTAAGAGTTTCTGTTGAGTAATATTTATCAGCTTTTGCAGACTCACCTTTATGTTTCTGGAGGATTTTACTCCGAGTTTGATTGATGGACTTAATTATTTTGCCAGCATTATCTCACAACTGCAGCACAACTTTCTGCTTAGCTTGTTGTTATCATGGATATTGAGTTGGTATTGACAGTCCAGACCAAAAAAAAAAAAAAAAGGAATTTTCACATTCTCAGAATGTTAAAATATATGGAAAAAAAAAAATCCTGACTTATTCTTTGAGACGAATTCTCTTTTCTTTCATAGAGTTCTTGCTTACTATATTTTAATAAATTTTAAGACAGGCAAACTTCCATCTTAGAAAAAAATCTCATCAGATATAGTTTAACCACGTATTTTTGTTAGTTTGCTTGGACTGAATGCTTGTGTGAGTGGATGTGTCCAGTGTTAAGGATATTCTGCTCTGAAAACAAAGTTATTCTGTGATCTCCTTCAGTGAGTAGCAGATCTATTTTCTATTTTAGACCTCAACTTCTTTCACCCAGATCCTCACTTCAACCCCCAGCCTGAGCTCCATGTGCTCCCAGCAGCTGCCACTGCTGGGTGCCACCAGCTCCTGCTACCAGCAAGGACCTCAAAAACCACAGGAATAAGACAACAGCTTTTCCCATGACTCAGACTTGGCCGACAGGAATCACAGGACGAAGATAATGAACTAGAACCCAGATTCAATTAAGGACGCACAGCACACATTTTGGTTAGTGACTTACACCATCAGGTCAAAAGGTCCGAGGAAAACCAAGATAATCAACACAATGCCATTTCGTAAGTGTTTCTTCTGGGATCCAAAGGGGGGATCAACCCATGTAGCAGATGGCACATGTAGAGAATGATCCAAATATATCTAAAGCAATTACAACTTCTGTGTAAAAATCAGTTTTAAGTGATCTACATTGTTAGCTTTGCTGTGTGGCTGAATACAGCTGATTTTTTTTTTTAATTTTGACATTTTAAAAAAAGGAGGGAGTGTCACTGGGATGAATTCCTCTTTGCAAGGTATCCCCAGAACAAATATCCAGTGCCTACATGAAGAATAATCTAAATTTCTATACTTTTAATCCCTAATTCAGTGGTGTTTACACAGATCCCACCCATTCTAAACAACTAAAAAATTGACCAGCATTTGAAATAAAAAGCATGCTTAATGCTGTGGCAGACACTCCCTTAAAGCAGATACGTAAAATTTTACAGAAGAGATAGAAACAGATTAATATTTAAAACAAAAATCATGAGCTATACTTCAATGATATCCCTTTTTGCCTCCCCTTTCGCTACAAAATTTATAATCAAAATATTTTCCTTGACAGGCTTATAGATATTAAAGATGGTATTAACAGCTACTTTGCAAAATAAGAAAACACATTAGTCAAAGAGCTTTTAATCTCTTGTTACTGTTAAAATTTTAATCCTGTTCTGGAGAAGCAACATTTGAAGAGAGACAGAAGAAACAGCATAACAAGACACCACTTTTGAAGAGCAGAGAGAGAGAATATATGTTCTGATCAGCCACTCCTGGGCCCTTGGTCTGTCTGTTTCCACCCTTCAAGTGCTGAGGGTTTCTCAGCAGTCCTGGAAGGAAGAGGCAACAACTGAAGTGCAAATTTAATTTTCCAGGTGTTTGTCTCAGTTATCTTGACAACACACAGATGTTGTCATCAGTAAGTTCTCTTGCTAAGTGCTCTCTGTCTGGCTTTCTCAGTAAGGTCAGAATCTCTTTTAGAAATAGGAGATGGCAATTCGACTTCTAGGAAGTTGTCCAATGCACCAATAAAATAAATTATATACTATTTCAATCCCTAAATATCTTTACTCAAAAGGACAACTTGAACATCTTATTTCCTCAGGGGCTTCTCTGTAAACCACATCTACTTTGTTACAGTGATGTTATTCTAATAATTCCCAAATGCTGCTTATGGTGATCTCAAGTCACAGTCTAAAACAGGGATTTGCATTAAGTTCATTACAGTCAGCTCTGTTCTGAAGGAAGTGGGGTCTTGTTATACACCAGAGACTGCAAGAAAGTGAGAGAAGAACATATCCTTGGGATGTTGGACTATGCTTGGTCACTTTCACTTACAAAGCAGTGGAAATGTGCAGGTTTTTGTGTGTTTTATACCAGTTTTCTAAGTAACCTGTGAGCTTCTCAGCAGAGGGTATAACAGCTCCTGCTAGTTTACATGATTTGAAAGCAACTGGAAAATTTTATAAAATAAATAACAGGCTATTAAATACAAAACCAAAATATACTTAGGTCAAAGTGCACATAAACTGCTAATCGTTAATGGCTGGCAGACCCCTCTGAGGAAATTTCACTAAAAGCTTGCCTAGTTAATCTATTTTTTCCCAGGCATGATCAAGTAGCCAATTAAAGCACAGGGCTGATGGACAAATCTCTCATCTGCTTGAGCTGCTCATTTGTTCTAGTGGGAAAAAATGTTGAAATATTCTCTGGGGGCTTTCCTTCTTTTTTCAGCAACTACAACAAAACCACCAAAAGCAAGGCCCAGTGTGTCTGAAAGACGAGTGAGCAGAGACATTATCTCTCAGAAGCTGGATAACATGGGTAACAGGAAAATAAAAGTCCACAAATTTCTTAAATACATAGATTCCTTCCCTAAGTAGACATCAGACTGTCAGAGTTCTACATCACAACACTTCTCCCATACCTAGCTGAATTTTTATTTCATGTCCTCATTGGTGGAAAAATTGCCCACTTTCTCCTCTATTTCTCTGTTCCCAATTAGGATTACCCTCCTCCAAGTAAAAAGTACATAGACATGAGGGGCAGCGGTGGTGGTTACAGTTTTAAGTGTACTGACTTTTCAGTGAGCTCTGAGATGTGAGAATTGTGCTGGTGGTTCCAAATGTAAACATTGACACTGAAGCTGTACAACTCAATTCGCTTAAAACTACACAGAAGCAATATTTACCTTGCCTTTTTCAGAAGACCACACTACATACAAGTCAGTCATCTTGCACTGTGCTGCAAGAAAGATCCACTGCACAGAGCAGCACAAACACAGCTCCCTTTCCAAGTACTACTACCAACAGCAACTCCATCAATCCTGCATTTTTTCCTCCTAGAAACTATTTAAAATGTAAATAACGCAGACGGTCTGAGTTGGCAAGTTCAGGGGGGTTTTTGGGTTGTCAGTAGATGACTATTCCTTCTTATTGCTTTAATAGGATTCTTTTGGTGGTTTTCCACTGTAAAATGCAGACTGGATATTCAAGATGCTCCCACAGTTTAGCTCTTGGTTACGGTGATCTGCTTAATCAGTTGTTCCACTGATGGTTTATACAGTGAAATGGGCATCTGGCTGGTAGACAAGGCCATCATTACTGTCACTGACATATATTCTGTTGTTAAAATAACATTTTTATGTACCATCAGAGTTGATGAAATGAGAAATGGAATTCCTTTTTCCTTTCAGAAAGGATGCTGTCATCACAACTACTTCTCAAACATACCCAGGCACCACAGAGGCAATGAATTTGAGTTCTCCACGTTATGAGACCTTTTCAGACAGAGTTCCTGTCTCCTTAAGATTTCACTACAACCACCATTAAGTTACATTGTATTGCTTGCTTCCACACAAATACCCTGTTACCTAGAAAGACAAACTTAATTTTGAACATTTTCTCAAATACTTGTCAGGGTTTTGGTTTTTTTTTTTAATCTAAGAGACAAAAGAAAAATCAGAATAAAGTCTAACAAACCTGGATCTTGCTGTTCTTTTTTTTCACAAGCATTTTATAAATTAAATGTATTCTATTTTATCTACAAGGCTTTGCAGTAAAATGAGCAAAATGGAACTGCTGAAGATGTCCATATGGTGAAGGTGTTTGGGGCACACTCAGGTGACCTGCTGGGTGTGCACAGCAAACCTGACACCTCTGATGGTTAACCACACCCAGTGAGGGTTTGCACACCTGCTACACCTCCTTCCTACAAGTCTTACAGTAATAAAACCCTGAAACAGTGCTTTTGTTTCATGAAATGTTAATTCCCTAATGTACGCTTTTTTGGAAGGGTTTTCAGACCATTCTTTGCACTACTGGGATATTGGTTTTCTTCTCTTTCATTCAAGCTGCTGTTTCTTAGGAAGTAAATTCTGTTGAAGTGACTGAGCAACATTTTTTTTTTTCAGTAACAACTTCATTGTTTCAGTCAAATCTACTGTGTGATTAAACATCAGTGATTATTTGCACAATCTTTATAATGAAAGCTTCCTCAGTGTGCTGGCTGACTTTGCTGTGTGAGGCCCGATATATATATTAATCATGTAGCTAATCTAATTCTCATCTGACCTTGATTTAGTAAAACCACAATATTGCAAAGAAAGAAGGTCCTCTGGAGGTATTTTATCAGACTTAGAAATCTTTATTGCTACCTACTTTTACCCTTTGCAAAAGGATTGAAAGGTTACTGGAAAATTTACCCATACTCTGCCTCTCACTTCCTTCTCCTCTCTGGTTATGAGTTTCAGTCAAACACTTCTTGTAGGTTTCCCTTCTCCCTGAGAATTTCAAATTAACTGTGGGGAAAAACAGGTATTTTCATGAAGGTTTTTAATAAAAGACAGTTTCAGGCAAGCACACAGTAATAACACTATGGAAGTGCAAGTCCACATGGCCAAGGCATAAACTGCTCCCTTAACACTCCCTTGGATGTTTAATATAGATACACAGACTCTCACAATCTTGAAGATTTTTATAGCAACAACATGGGGAAGGGGAATTTGCTCATTAATTAGAATACAAACACAAGGATTCAACTGTGCCCTAATCACTTTGCCATGAATATTTATAGCCTAACAAGCATCATTTCAAAAGGGAGAGATGGGACAGGTTCACTTGGGACACAAGCTCTCCTGGACTGCAGAATAAGTTCTTAAAAGCCCTACATATAAAAGTTGCAAAGATAATGACTGGTACTGGAGGGATTAGGTATGGAGTAGAATAAGTGTTACTTAACCCCAAGTGTTTCAATTTAACCAAAATCCCCCAAATGAAGAGGCTACAGAGACTATAGGAGCAGCTCCAGCACCCTTCCTCCACCAGCACAGCTCAGCCTCTGTGCTAAGGATTTATGTAACAGAGAAGAGCTGTTAAAACTCTCTAAAAAACTGTTTCAAAGTAAGAGTTTTTCTGACCTTTCAGTGATGAATGTGAACTGAGAGATGCTAGGGCTCTCCCTCCCGTGACGATAATCCTCTTGGAAAAACGACCAGTGCTCCTCCTTGCCTCAGGCAGCTGACAGTGGCAGTGATGACACGCGGTGTCATGCTATCAAAGTTGGACAGCTCCAGCTTGGCACTGGAGGGCAATCTTTAGGCTTGCATCACTGTAGTGTAACCCCTGTGTATTCCAAAGGCTGCATTCCACAGAAGTTTATCCTTTATTAAGTACACCATGGGTACTGCTTTCCCTTATAACACTGTCCCGGTTTGCTTTGGGTGACCTGCCATCTAAGCACACAAAAGATACAGGGGGATGCTAAAGACACCATTGAAAAACAGACTAGGGAAAGATGCCAATGTAAAGACAAGGCTGCAATGGAAGTTCTACCTGTTTACACACTTGGAAGAAGTGTGTAAACCAAAGCAAACCATAAAAAATACATATGCATATGGCAGCCTTAGGGTCCAGGTGAACCATGTTCAGGTCCTCAGGAATATTGTGTTGGATAGTGTTTATCTCAGCACAAAATGAAATGAGGTGTGCTCAGAAGCCATGGGATAAACTGCTCTGAATATGTGAGTGGAAAAGAAAGTAAAGATAGGAAGAGCAACACAGAGAACCAAAAGAGAATACAGCAAATTTGGGTCAGAAGACCCAGATAACTCATGACGATGTGTCAGTCAAGATCTGGTCACAGTAGATGACAGATCACATTAACATTTGTCCTTCTCTCACAACACCCAGATGAGTGACCTCTGCCTTCCACTGCGGTGAAGATTTCACCAAGGCAGGCTTCAGCCTGAGCTACAACCCAAGGTTAATGAGCACAGTCTATAGTGAACCAAACACACATTTAATTTAAAAAATCTGTTCCTGAGGAAACACTGCTGGCTTCCAAGTTGCCAGTACCTACATCTTTAATGTCTATTCTCTTCTCCTTACAGAAGAAAAAGTGCCACTAAACACAGCCGCTGTTCCAGTCTACTTCTTTCAGGAGCCCTAAAACAAATGGAAGCAGAGATCAGAGGCTTTTCGCCAAGTGATCCTGATAATGAAACTGGCCTTACAGAAACCATGAGCAGCAAAAGCAGCACTGAATAGTGTCATTCAAATGCTGTTGTTGTTACTTACATTTCTATTTAGCACTATGTACATTTTTAATGTACCATATGTACAATAAAATCATTTTTATTGTATCTACAAGTAAACACATTCCCCATTTCATTTTTACTGCATCTATGGTACTTTTAACTTCACTACATATTTACATGGGTAATTAAGCATAGCGGATTAAAAGATATTTTAAAATGGTAATTATCAACTGGAATTATTCCCAGAAGTAATTTCTAAAATCTGGGGCACTGCATTCCACCAAGTTTCAGTACTAATATATGGTTTCTTGCCTTTTTTTTTCTAGCTAAATGTACATTACAAGACTACTTGATCCAGATGAAATTGCTATGATAAACACAAACTGTGGCTTTTCCCAACTTGTATTAATTCTATAGAAGTTTCAAGGAAAAAATCCAACAATGCAGCTAAGACTGCAAGCATCTAATTAAGAAACTTCTGCAGGTTGGAAAGAGAAACCAACAAGCACAACACTTGATCCAAGATAATGCAGCATAGAACAGCCATAAATTATTCGAAAATACCAGGAACTGAAATTTCCTTATTCACATGTACAGGAACAGCCTCTTCCTTCTCTAAAGCTGAATACAAGTACTGGAGCTGACACTTGACATTCAAATTTAAGACAAAAATAAAATACTCTCTTGTTTCACCTACACATCCTAAAATAGTCAGTCTCTTCTTCAATACCATGTTTTAATGATCAAATTTCACTTAAAAGTCATGCAAGTCTTATCCCAAAGTTCTAATATTAATAATAAAACAAATTTAGAAGTTCCCCTGCAAGACAGGATGAAGGCACCATATTTTAACAAGTCAGCAATGCTCACAAAAGCATAAGCCAAATTTACACCACCAGATCCATAGAGCAGTCAATAAACAGAAATGAGCTGACAGGTGGTTTCTTTTTTTTTTTTTTTTTTTTTTTTTTTAAAGGGTCTGATTCAGTGATGAACCTCAAAAAGACTAATTAAGTCAGATTTTCTCTGTGGATGCCAGTCCTCTCAGTCTGGTAAGTTTGAGATACAAGACGCTTTCTATCCCAGAAGAAAAAGTGTCCTCAGACAAGCCTGAGGATTTTACAGGTCCCAAAGTCAAGGGAATGTCATAGAAGAAACAGAAAGACAAAGGTTTGGAGCTCCCATGTGGTTACTTCCATATTCACACCTCCTTAGTGACCACCAAGTAAATCATCACCCCAGAATCATTCTTACAATCTGTTATAATACCTCACATAAGAGGTTTTAGCTTCATCTATTAAAATTTAGTTTGCCTTCTTCGAGCAAAAGAGGATTCTCAGAGTGGAAAAGTACACTTCCCCTTCATTACCAGTATCACAGCACTTGCCCTTTACTGTAGGATACTAAGTCCTAATTTTAAGAAAATTCTCCTGAGATATAACCAGTTTACATCTCTATAGTTTGGAGTAGCCTGCTGATCTATCATCTTGAATTATCCTATAGGACAACTTCTCTTCATGCTGTGAATTTCCTTTCATGTTAAAGTGTTTTTTGTTTTAAAAAAAAATTCCTTCTTCCCTGTAAACAAGCACATAAAACAGTCTTTAACTGCATAATCATATTCTTTAAAAAAATGCCACCTAGGTAAATGGTTTTAATTAAAAATAAGAGATGCAGATATTGCTTAAGTCATCACAATTTTGTAATGTCCTAAATTCTAGTGCTTGACTGAGCAATCTCATTAGTAGTCTAATGTATGCTTTTGTGCGCAAGACCACTATGTGCTTACTTCAAACTTCTTGATAAACACATTTTTGGCATACATGTATTATCAACAGTTGTAGCCAATCACCATCTCTCCAGCCTATATAGTTTAGTAAAAATGACATAAGTATATAAATCAATCTCTTAGTAATTTCTAACCTCACAATAATTAGAAGTGGCTAATAATTAGATCAGGTTAACCCAAAATTATCCACTTTTATCCCCAGACTTTTGCACATTTGAAGGCTGAGCAGAGATAACCAGCTGTCACCTTTCTCTCAGGAGTATTTTCTCCTTCATTCTGCTCAGAATCTATGAAGACTAGCTCTTGCAAGGATCTCTAATTAATAGGAGGTCAGACAGAGCAAACAACACGTCTCAACCAATGCAGCTACCATGTTGTTCTCCCCTCTATTGTTCACCAACAGCGAATTATATAGATCCACAACATAGTTTACGATTACAGGGCATACAAAGAATGCAAACAAGCCTTATTTATCTTAGTCTTAAGGTGGCTAAAGTGTCAGAGTTACAATTCTATATTCAGAAACTCATTATTCCCTGGGGCACCTTAATGTGAATTTCTGCTGCTCCATAGCTGCGAATTTTTGCTGTGTCACTGTGGCCTGCAGCCCCAAGGGCCCAGTCTGCACTTGCTCAACCCTCAATAAATCATGTCCTCGCTCTCTGCAACAAGTACAGCCCTAGGAGAATCATTAGCTGTGAGCCCAGGTGTGTCAGGAAAAGCATCAAAGCCAAGAGGAATCTCCTACAAAACTTCCAAAATGGGTTCGGTGTACAGTGTTCCCCTGTGAAATATCATCGGTGCCCCATGCACCCATCGGTGCCTTCTCACAGCAGCTCATCCTCCCGTCACTCTTTCCCAAGATCATCTACCAGAATACTCACTACCAGAGTAAAAGAATAAAGTGGCAAGCATTAGTTTAAGACTGCAGGTTTAGAGATCTATCTCTGCACACTGTCTCCTTTCTCCCCAAGCCCCTCCAGCTGTTAATATATTTTTTTTAATTATAGTTCTGTAAGAAAACACTAAGTTTATATATCCTACCTTTAATTGGTCACTAGGTACCACCACCATAAGAAACCATCCCTGCAAAACTGCCTTGGAGACATAGGATGAAGAATTTCTTTTACAAAGTTCCCACAGGGCAGGATTTATACCTGAGCATCTGCTTTTGTTATCACAGCTCCCTGTATGAAACATGTCTATCTGAACACGGGTGCTCCTGCTACTTAAAGTCGTTGACAGCTGGATGGTTCACTATTTCTGTGGTTAAATTATATTTACCCAAGAAAGAAGTGTGATCCATTTTGAATATGGCATGTGCTTTTCGAATGTCATCATGATGGATTCATATCTTTTTTCTTCATTACATATTTTTAAAATATTATGGCATACGACATACTAGGAGGACTTTTTTATGTCTAGCAAATTAATTGCTTGTTAGTTATTTTTGCTCTTTCATCAAGCTGTTTTGTTGGTTGCTTCTCCAGATGAATCATTTAATTCCAGCATTGATCAGATGAAACAGATTTTAAGCAGCATTAAAATACCACCCCTAGTTCTGTGCCTTATGAGCTACCATGAGTGTGAATACTGACTACCTATATCCTATACTGACACCACAGCCTGGTCCAAGGCAGATATTTTGATGCATTTTTCACTGCAGGTTCAATTATTTGCCACATTTTCTTGGTGTCATAAATATACTACAACCAATTTTCTTAATATTAAATAGTTTGAAAAGAACAGAGAAAAATCTGACTAGATGTTCCTTAATATACCTTACCTTAGCATAGGTATAAATGCTTTAACACTTAGTCTAAAAATTCAGCAGATAAAAACATCTTTCATAATTATCTCTAAAAATCAGTTTTAGAAGTTACCTTATGTTACTTTAAGTTATCAGGCAAGAACATACATCAAAAGGTTGTATGTACCCTTGAGGTCAGAGCCTTAAAGGACACCTGAAAAAATCTCAGCAGTAAATTTCTGTACATGCAGTCATTTATATTTTGCTGTGGGCAAAGGGGTCGTGCAGTTTCTAACAAATCAATGCAAGCCAAACCAAAATTAGCAAATTGTCTGATCTGACAAAACCAAGTTGAACAGTCGCCTTCAGGAGGAGAGAGCTAGCAAAGCTAATAATGCAATTTACTCTGCTGCTAACAATCAGTTGTGGCATAGTGGTAGGACTCCAACTTAGAGGTCTTTCCAACCTAAAATGATTTTATGATTCTGCAGTGCACAAAGTTTGCTTAAAACAAAATATTATGAAATTTGAAAAATACTTTTAAGTCTCTCTTTTGCAGCACATGCCTCTCATTGGTTGGTTTTGCTTGGTTTTTGTTGTTTTTTGGTCGGTTGATTCAATTTAGATTCAGGGTACTGGAGATTTTTTGTTTGGTTTGCTGGTGGTGGATTTTTTTTAACTGGACTATTGAGTAAGCTCTATTTTTTAAGAGCAATTCCAGCACCTTACAGAGCAGTTCACCTGGAGCTGAGTGCGACCATTTGCCTCAAGCTACAAGATCAGGAAAACCACTGGTGTGACCTTGATGATATTTCTGCTTGAAGAAGTGTTAACAGGCACTGAGATTCCTCCCCTTGAACGATTCCCTTTATTGCAGAAACTCTCCACGGTGGGAAGCTACATTCCTCCTGATCTGGATTCCTAAAGCAGCCGAGGGCACTGGCATACAAGCACAGCAGCCTCAGGGGAGTCCTAAGGAGCAGAAAACAAGATGAAGCTTTCCATGTTTTATTCCACAACAGAGCAGCTGCAAAAGCAGAGGAGAGACCACTGCTATATGTCATTCAGAAATAATATAATCCAACTGCTTTGTGAAAAAGGTATAATGCACATATGCTTCTTGAATGATAATAATCTATTTTTCTGTTTAAAGTTTGCTGTGAACACAAAGTGGTGTTTCTACCAGTACAGTACCCATCACACTTTTCATGCACACTATAGATGCAGCATATACATATAATAAGTTACATTTAATAGGTCATAAGCAATGTTATTTTTCTTTAAAAACATACTGCATGCTATTCTCCATCTCCCTTTCTGACTTTTTACTTGCAGATATGACTTCTGATATTTATATCAATATTTAAGACAGTGCAAGTGTCAGACACAAATGCATTACTCCTGTTGTCAACAGGCTAAGCTGAGGAGCAGGTTATTGTTTCTCTGATTAAAAGCAAGATGAATACATGCACCAGAATAACTTATTTATTTCTTACAATTCCATATCACCATGGCTTTGCTTCAACCTGTCAGATGAAGTGCACATTAAATATTAGCAGATTTAAAGCTAACATGGTAGGAGTTTCTTTTTGTGATCATTTTTAGTAGAGTTTGCTTCAGCTCATTACACACATCAACACAATAAACTGTGAGGTATACTGCTATATATAGTGAACATATTCTCCCCCACACAGAATGCTAATCTCCTCTCAGGATTAAAACCTCTTAGATAACATAATATAGAGGCACTGATTTATTTTCTTTCTACCTCCCCTTTCCCCCCACAAGATGTGCTACAAGCCCCCACCCCAAGAAACTCTCAACTTGTCAAAAATCAGATGGTCCTCTCAATACCTTCTCAGGTTTTCCCCTGTCAAGTTCAATTTTAAAAAATTAATTAATGCTTATTGGAATTTCAGACCTCATAAAAATGCAGTCGAAGAGGAAAAATACTTGGACTACCAGAAATATCTGGGTCATCAAACTAGGTTACAAAGAGAAGATTCCTTTTTGATACACTGTTGGAACAGCATTGGGAGATGCAATCCTAAAGCTGGCAGGGGGAAAAAAAAGCCCAGCCCTAAAAAGACTGGACTGGATTCTGCCTTGGTATAACAAGAGCATTATCAGCAGAACTTTGATAAAATAATAGGTTTAACTATAGAATAAAAAAATAGAAGTTGAGTATTTTTTGTACACGGAGAGGATCACAAATCAGTGGACTCAGTGCTCTCACACTGAGTGAGGGAGGCAAGAGATTTATCACACCCTGTGCTCTGATGTCCCTCACAGAAAACCCCATCCCAAGGGCAGGGACAACTGACCTACTCCTCAGTCAGACTATTTGATCCATAATATTCCCAGTCAAGCATATTTGAGTAAACTGGGTAAAGAAACAGTGATCCAGCAACTGATTTCCAACCAGATTTTTTAGCACTCCACAGGGATACAGCACAAAACAAATATTTGAGAGTACTGCAATAATGATTTTCCTTTTTCTCTCAATGTGCTATTTTTTCTCAGAGCTATAAGCTAGTAGATGTCTGAGTAAGTTTTATTATGAATGCACTGGAGCATTTTGCTTAGGACTGAATTCCAGCTGCAAAATCCAAAACAGACTGAAGGGTTTGGGTAAGCAGAGTCAAGTTATAAAGCAACCATCTCAACAATCCCCAGCTCTAGGTGTGGTGCTGTGTGCATGCCTGCTCTTCTTGTACCCGGCCATCAGTCATCAAATCATACAGATACACAGAAGGCACACTACTATAGAACACAAATATTCTCATACTGAACAAAACCAAGCTGACAACCAAAGCATAAACAGCAACCTCTCTTTAGGTTCTGTTCAGTCCATATCAGTATGGAGAAGGGGGTGGGCAGCCTACTTAGCTCTTGGCACTTCTTTTCACTCACCATAACAAAGGAAATTACTTTCTCTAAATGAAGGCAAGGTTTCAAAGTCAGAAGTAGCTGCTGCCAGGATCTTGACCTGGCCAAGTCCAAAGTAGCATTCTTAAATCAAGGCGGGATCTAGCTCATAGTTTATGGCTCACGTCCATCCGTCTCAGCCATGCCCTGACACAAATCTGGATTCACAAAAGGGATCATTTCAACACACATACCAGAAAATAGATGGCAGAGCACTGCTGATGCTGCAGTAACTGGGAGAATGTTCTCTATTGCTCAGCCGCAGAATAATGTTATTTTTAGACAGAAATAAATCCAGCCATCACTGAAAATGGAATCTATAAAAAATGCTGAACCTCTGGTTTATTTTATTAAATCAAATCCAATAGGAGGTCATGCATTAAGATGCAGATTTCCTGCAAAATACCTCTGTGCAGAAGCACTGAGTAATGAATCTCTACTCTTATTCTCAGTATGCAGTTCTGGCACAATATTCATGAGTGCTGATTGCTTATTCATCTGATTTTTAAGATGGAACTGTAAGATCACATCCTGGCATTCCTTCTGAGCACAAGAGCAGGCAGATTTCAAAAGGCTTTCAAATCCAGAGGAGGTTGTCCCCTGAAAAATGAGGCCTTACTCTTACTGTGTTTAAACCTTACTGTGTAGCCAAATAGGAAGAACACCTTTCACTGATATGTAAAAACACATCAACTAAGAATTTATTCTCAGTCTACTGATCATTTAACAGTCCTTATTATTAATTGAAATTAACTAACAGAGAAAGAAAAACAAGAAGAAAACTAAGCATTTAAAAATATTTACCTTAGCTTGCCCTGTTGCTCTGAGTACTTCAGCCAGGAGTTACATTCTGGCCTTGATGTGGTTGCAGAGCTGCCACCATCACTAGTCTTTGTCTGAGGGGAATTAGATGCTTGTGGTGATGGCTTCCTCTCTCTGGAGCTCTTCCTGATTCTGGAATGAGCTCAGGACAGGGCTTTTTTAATAGAGGTTTGCTAACATTTTTACTCTTTTTTTTCTCTATCAGTTCACAGCTTCACGTTACATCCAGGATTTATTACATGAGACAATTCATGGATGTTAGGAGCTATTGCTTTGTTCTTAAAGCCAGTTTTACCCAGGTCTGGGGAGTTGCATCTCTTTGCATGACCATGGCCAAGTCCCTTAGAGGCCTCACGGCACCCTATGCCTGTGCATCTCCATGTACCTCCTGTCTGCCACTTTTGTTACCTCACCAGGCCTGGATTTCTCTGTGTTATGCCCTTTGTGAGCCCCAAGTGTAACAAAATCATAGTGGCACCACATAAGGGTTACAGGCTTTCATCATTTGTACTGCCTCCTCTCAGCTGCAGGACGCAGGTTATACCAGGAGGGACAAAGCACAGAGAAAAGAAGGGCTGGAAGTACAGTTTTCCAAGGCCAATGCCTTCAAGCCATTTCACATAACACAAACGTGGAACTACAGATCAGCTTTCCACAACAGCAACACCACTGATGGAGTCAAACAGCATTCTTGTGCTTGGATTTAATTAAACCAGTATCTCATTGCCAGACTTTCATTTGGTGTACAACAAAATAACCAATAAGCAGATCTGCTTTAATCTTTCAAATCAAAACTACAACCTCAATACTTCAGTAGGATTCCGCCAAACCTTTGTTTCACTGCTCGTGTGACCAGCACAACGTCAAAATTTATACACTGCAAGAAACACTCTCCATAAAGAAAGATTGTTTTATTATGCATTCAGCAAGATGAGTACAGCATATTTTACTAGTAGAGGTTTTAGTATTTGAACAACAAGGAGAGGAATGAACAGCAACACACACTCCACTGCACACAAGCCTTGGGGCTGTTCAGCGTCTCACTTATCAGTGATGCTCAGATGATTTCCAGCAGCATGACACAGACTCCCTTCTTCGTGTAACACAGCTGCATTCTAATGTACTACACATATTTAAAGTGTGCCATTCAGATGAGGCACCTTTGTTCTGGATAACTATAGATAAATGAGATTGGAGCTCTATAGAGAGGAAGCTCCTGCACCTTTGTCACAGTTTGTGTGACAAAGAACATTCAGTAACAAAAGCAAAACTTCTGCTTTAAAACCTGCAAACCAGCATGAAATAGGAGTAACTGCAATAGAATTGAAACGGAGTTGATAAAGATTAGTGGTGTAGTTAAGAAAACTGAAGTTCCTTTCAATGGAGTAAAGACAGTAGTAACATATCTGCCATATTTTCTAGCAATGAAATATTACACCTTTCTTTCCTGCATACTAAATGGAATCCAGAGATGAGTAGACCTAGGTAAATCTCATTCTTTCATAAGGGTGTTGGCGGTTTTTAGACAGTATTTTTATTATTTCTATCCAGCCTTTCCTACATTTTGCTGTTTCTCTCTCCTGAACTTGATTCCAGAAAAAAAATTTAGAGGCCAGTAAAACTCAATTTTCCCCAGTGCTGCACTGAATGCCAGCCCCAGCGAGAGATTAAACTGACATAATTAACTTCCCTACCAAATCCTTTAAGGTGCTGTTGATAGTGCAGCACAGTTTGAACAGCAAAGAGGTTAATGGGACATCTCTAATTCACATCCACACACCAACTTGCAAGTTACATACTCCAAGACTGCCCACATTCTCATTTTTAGCTCACTTAAGCTTTATAGACAGCCTCATGTGACAGTCCATTACACTACCATGTATGATCTATTCAGAGTCAGCGCAGTATTTTGAACTATCATGTAAAAACTCCTGAATTTGAGGACACTAAAAGGTATGATAATCTTGTTTAATCTTCAGATGTTCTATCCTGCACCTGGTGAAGAAGTTGGCAGCATTTAATTAATTTTTCTTTGCATCTTAGTTTCGGTTGTCATAGAGCAGGATACAGCACTGGAATATTTTTCGCATGCACTGCTGCAGGTTGCACAACCTCAGCCCATTGGCAGTTTTTGCCCTGGAATAGATCTGCCCCCTCCAGGTCAGCCTGAGAAGTCTGAGCGAGTGGGACTCAAAATTTAAACTAATTGGAAAGTGAACTTGTAGGATACTTGGCTTTTAGTAATGGCCAGCTTTCATATTTAACCCAGGTTTTACCTTGTGTGCCTTGCTCACACAGAATTTGTTAGAGAAGGAGCTCCCAGCTCTGTTCTCAAAAACACACAGTTGCACTGCTGCCCCCTTCCCCCTGTACTCTTCCAGCTCCAAGAGCTGATGTATCCTACTGATACCCAGATCGTGCTTAAATCTCATCATTTACAATCCTCCTGATGAAGGAATTAAACCCCACACTCCAGTTACAGGGCAGCTCCAGGCCCTGGTGTGGGGACAGCCCCTGACCCTGCTGCCGCAGCACTGGGCACAGCAGGTGCCTGCAGGGGACAGCACTAAGGACAACTCACATGGCGGGACACAGCTGCAGAGTGCTCCCATCCCTCCTGGGATGGGACATTTGGGGCTTGGACCTGCAAGGCAGCCTGAGGAGAGGGCTGCTGAAGCATGGAAAAGAGGATCCCTGCTAAGCAGGGCTGGCTGAAGACAGGCAGCGCCTTGAACAGCGAGGCTGGGTCGGTACTAAAGCTACAGAACGATCGTGTTCAATGATATATGGAAAGGCTGTTGGCAGCAGTGAAGGGTGAAATTCCACACAACTCATCGGATGATGTCTAGAGTCTCCACCCTGGCTTCCACAGCTCACCAGATCACCCTAGTCCAATTCCCTGGAGTGCTAACAAGTGTTTCAAAACAAATTAGGGGTCACCAGATGTTGCAGTAAAGCAACAGCTTCTCATGGGACTCAGTTTCTCATCCAGAACAAGCCAATTCTTTATTCACATAACTCATTTTTATACTGTTTTCAAAGATATGGTGTTCAATTAGCCAGTAGTTTCCTTGCCACTGAATTCATTGGTGAAGGTGCTTGTGTGTGTAGGTGTTAACACTCTCTATCCACAAGTGTTTATGTTTTTTTCTTTCTGGATTCTCATGGGGCAGATCTCTCATTATTCCAGGTGCAACTTATTTTTCACTGCAAGAATAGGTTGTTGTGCAAACTGATTCTCATTCTCAGGATTTTTTCACATGGGAACTTAGCTAGCTGCTCAGCTCCACTTAGAAGTAACAGGCCTAAGCCCTGATTTTTTAAGATTTTTCTTTTACTAGATTCCTACCTGTATGCAACATTAAGTTACAGGGGCATCTCTGTAAGTGTGTGCCCATGAAGTGAAATAAAAATGTTCAAAGTCTTAGACTGCTAGAAGTGTAATACAGGTTTGCTCACTTAAAATCAGCAAAAGCGTGTTGAGGTTTTCATTAAATCATCTTCACCAATTAAAAATAAGACTATTTTGATAGGCCTGATTTGTATTCTAAGTGTGTTTTGCACAATTACTCAAGCCTTTGAAAAAGCATAATGAGAAAAATTACTGACAAAGAAGAAAATGCACCAAATGTAAATGACATCTTCACCTAATTTAATCAGTCATTCCCAAACAAGAAAAATAGCTAAATAAACTCATACTCTGCTTTTACTTTAACTATTAACTAACTTCCCATTCAGTTTTAGGACCAAAATCTTACTAAAAGCACTTCAGATTATTTGAATGGTTTTCATTTTAAAAAGAGCATCCAAATAAGAAGAGGAAAACAAAGCTGTACTACAAGAGGTAACCAATATGAAAACGTGATAAACCCTAATTGTAACAGATTGCACATGTTATAAAATACATCCTTTATATTGCTTTAAAAATCAGCTTCAGGTCTCAGGGCAAAGGAAGTCAAGTGAGAGCACGATTGGTTTCAGCTGTACTTAGGGCAGAAATTCAGCACATGCTCCTTGTTTTTCTGGGCCTGTCCAACTCCATGATGCCAGACATGGAACCTCTACACCTTCTTGTCTTCCTCCAGTGGGGAACCTTCTAAAACCTCAAAAGACATGTAAGAGGGTAGGACCAGCAGCAGCTGCCAGTCTCCTTTTCTCCTGCACTCAAGTTCTACTTCTGACACAAAGTAAAGCATTCACAAAGGTTCTGGGCAAGCCCAGGGCTTTTCCAGTAAGTTTCAGATGATGCCTTGTTTGAAGTTTATCCTTGTGGCCCACTTAGTCCTCCTTTACAGATATGCATGGACTCATCATTGCCATATTTTTGCCAATGGAGATCAAAACTATTTCAAATGAAGTATTTGAAGAAAATGTTTCTTCAGTTTCAAAGTTTTGGAAGCTTCAGGTAATTAACCAGGTTAATTGTACAATTAGGAGGAGACATTTAATGCAACACATGCCAATTCATAATATACCCTCCTATCAACAGCTCCAGCTGTAAAAAAATTTGGATTTTTGTTAAGAAAGCTAAAAATCCTGTAGGTTATAAAAGTTTGAGGTGCTATTCTGTCTTCCAGTGGAAGAGTAAATTGCAGACGAAGACTGTCTTGCTCTTCCTTTCTTCCTAAGTGACAGAAATAGTTAAATCACTTTTTTTTTAATCTCTGAAGTAATTAACTGTAATCTTATCGATGGCTTTACAACCCTTCAAATTCTGAAAAATTGGCAGCAAACAGACCAAAACTGGGGTGCTAAGCTGGCAGCCACCTTCCTGCATGGCCCACCTCTGTGCCAGAGACATCCCATCTGATCCACCTGCACATCCCCTCACGTGGTGCCTGCAGCCCTCCACAGCAAGGCAACCCACAGCAGGAGTTCATTACCACACTACCCAGACTGAAAACTGCTGCTCTTCAGGACCTCATTCATTAGCTGAGCAGACAGCCCTGCCCCGGGGTCAGAAACATTCATCAAAACGATGGAGCAAATGGCCAGGGACAGCAACAGCATCTGTTGTCAGGTCTGATCCTCATCCCCTCCCCGTGTCTCAGAGCCTGGATTATCCGATAGGGTTTAAGTCAAACCAGAAAATATCTTTGTGCCTACAACATCACAGCAAAGTCACCAGTTTCCAAAAGGGCTATTGGACTTCTTGAACGAAATTAGAACCAAGCCACTGAAATTTATGTTCATGCCCTTCTCCATTTTTCTAGTACTACACCAAAAACAGCAAAATATTTGAGATGACTCCCAGACACAGACTATTAGAAACTGGGCCTCTACAAAAAAGTTTCATTTAAATACGTACTAAAGAACACACATTAAAATGGCTTAATCTGGTAGGAGGAGGGAACAGTAAGAAAGTTCAGGAGAACAGTAATTGAGGGTAGCCACATCTGCTTTGAAATCATACACTTTCAAGCACTGTGATCAAATACACTCGGTGACAAGAAAATGAAGTGTTATTTCATTTTGGAGATCAAATATTCTAAGATGAGGTGACTTGAGTGCCTTAATGAACTAGCTAGTTACCTGAAATTTACTTAGAAAGGCACCAGCTTGCTCTCAGAAGTAGTCCATAGCAAAATCTCCAGGTAGACTTCAGCCTAGCATTTAATATTCCTTTTAGCCCTTACTAAAACTGGAAGTAGGTTTTTATATGAGTACAGTTGACTGGAAAATAAAACAGAAGAATAAGCAATAAGATACTAGAGCAAGGAATTCTTTTGCAAATTTATTAGGATTTGGCCTTCAGCATAAAGATTCTAGTGGTTTTTCCTTAGGGAAGCAGAACTGCCCATCTTAACGTCACACACACCCGATTTTGTGAGGGGAAAAAAACTGCACATGATTCCTAGAGCTCAGAGAAGCCAAATTTTGCTGATTAAATTCTACTGAAGACTCATTCCCCTCAAAGGCCACTAAGGTCTCTTGCAAAGCTTCAAACATAGTTAAGTGAATATTTATATGCTTCTATATATAAAGGCTGTATTTTTCAGGGGAAAAAAAAAAAAAAGTGGTATTGATTTCATCAAAAAATAGTTTCTGAATTTGTTCAGTTCCTTTGCAGGAAATACTTCCTCAGAATCACTGGTTTCCCCTGGCTGAACTCATTTGAAACAGTTTTTCCTCCACAAGATAACAAATTTATGGGGGTTTGCCTGCAGGTAATAATATAGGATGCATGAGCTTTAACTTTCCCAAATGGACAACACTTATACCACTGAAAACCCTCATTTTTAAATCATTCAACTAAAAGGCCAATTCCACATGATCGGTAACCTTGCACAGTGCTGGGATGCCTCAACTTTTCTCTGTTATCCCTGAATCTGCTCAAAACATGGTCAGAGGGAGAAAAATCTTGATTGTATCCAGTTGCTTGTCTCTAAGGACCCCTCCAGCTACGTGCAAGGAAGCTCCACAGCCAGGAGACTGAGGAAGGTGTTTTAGAACACACTTTTGAAGATGATTTGTATCTTTCCAGGGTACCAAATACCCACTTTTTGGTCAAATTTCTTAGTTCCTCTGACTTGTAGGAAAATACCCCGTAACAAAGATGTTTATGATGGCAGAAAGTTTGCCCAGTGTTTCCTTGCTGCTGAAGTGGTGCCAACTGCCTCAGAGGCCTGGGTTTTGGGAAAAAAAAAATATTAAAGGAACAGATAAACTGAAAAACCTAACTCAGCAATTTCATGAAAAGTCAGTCTGGCCCTCTTCTCCAGTTACTTATTTTGGCCAAGGCTGAATACCAGATTCCAGCTTAATAAAACAGGATTGAATCCGTATTTTTTTTTATGTTGGAGTGAAATGAAAAATCAGGAGCTGGGACTAAAAGGTTCATAGGACATCATGACACAAGAGGTGAATTCCACATCGTGCATATCTTAGCAGTTTCACCAAGTGCAAGTCAGAGTATTCAGAGAATGAAGCAATGGCATAAACACTGAGTAAAAACAAATATTCCAGACTACTAAGTGCTTTTAAGAGATTTAAGTATGTAATATCTGCCAGCCACAAAAACCTCACAGAGTACAACCACAGCAGTGGGAGATCAAACACAGGTATACACAACAGAAGGAGTCCTCCAGAGAATGGCTATTCCAGCAATCTCTCTCAAATATCTATTTGAGATATATTGCTTTCTTAATTTATGATATGCAGTCCTTTATTTTCCTGTTTTCAGCCTTTCATGCTTTGTCTCAGAATCAATTTTTTATCTGCTAAAAGCATCTTTAACACTGCAGCCAGCGCTGCTTGCACTCTCTCCCACTCACTGAAGCTGCAAAGGATGAATGAGTTCATCCAATATGCAAGAGACAGCTTTAATAAAAAAAGTATAATCTAAGTCACAGTCATTCTTTTTTGAGAGCCTGATAAATACACCCATGAGTGACAAGGTGAACATTGGGCTGCTGTTCTTGTTTTATAGAAGGTACTTTCATAAGAATCAGGATTGATGGGAAAAAGAGAAGCAAATTATTACATAAAAGAATTACACAAGCAATAAATAATAATAAAACACTGGTATGGTGCTATTTTTAGCTGTAGAAATAAAGCTTTGGTTTGAATAACTATAAATACAAAGTACACTCTTAAGGAAAACTCATCTCCTGCTGCCCTCCTTGCACTTTCACATGCAACAATAGCTCTGACTGGCTGCACAGGCCCTCCCCACAAATCCTGCTCACAGTTCTCCCAGCCAAGTATGTGCAAGTTCTCCTATAATTACTCCTGGTTTTATTTGGTCTTACAAAAGGTTTTTTTTCCCCCCTTAATTTCAGTTTCATCGGAATGATCATATTCCACTCCTAGCATCAACTGCATGTATTACATTTCCATCACTATTACAAAATACTAAACATTGTTATTTACATTAAAAATTGCTTTAAGACATTTTTTGGATTTGAAAATACTAAAATTTAGCTCACCCCCGATTTTGAAGCCTTGACAGTCACAATACACAAGTAAAACCAGTCCATGAAAAGGTTCTGAAAATGGGATTATTGCCCCACAAAAATTCAACTACAGTTTAAGAACACATTTGTTTAGTGCATCTTTTTTCTTCCCAAAATCCCAAAAAAATTCTACAGGATGTTTTCACACCCCTAATAGCCCTAATACTGGTTTTCAGATTTCCCCACCACCATGCTATTATCAACTTGTTTGTATGAACTAAAGTGATTATTTCCTCAGAATGCTGCACAGGAAAAACTCAAGACAGCTTCTATTTTTACTTCAACAAGATTGTACAAAAGCACTGCAAGTTAGAAAAATTACTGAAATGGTAATGCAAAATCAGTGGGGAACCAGCTCACTTGATTAAACATCTGCATCAGGAGTCTCAGACCCACAGAAATTAAATTGAATTACTGTAACCCATAATATTTACTGTAGCACCAAGTGCATTCCCCAAGATACAGGAAGGGAGCAGGAACACAGAATTAGGAACTCAAGACTAGAGCTGAAGAACCCCCTATGAATAAAATCACTGATTTAAAGCTCAAGACAGTTGTGTGCAGGTACACTGAGTGAGAAGATCCCTTAAATTACTTCCAATAAATACTCGCAATAACTGCTTTCTTCCCCTTCTACTCATAAAAACTCTAAACTCTGCATTTCTATAGCACAGCCAGTTGCAGAAGACAAATTTTCCAGTTCAGGAGAAACCTCACACCAGTGAAGTTTAAGACTGAACACAAAGGTATGCACTGTTCTTGCTGGGTTTCTCTAGTCCACAGCTCTGGCTGGGACATCACTTGGTGCTAGAGACACCTTCACACTTCCCTAAGAATAATACTTGCTAATGGATTTTCTGTAACTCAGAGGCAGAGAACTTCACAGAGATCATCACATTTTGCTTATCAGAAAGCACAGAGATAACAAGGCTCAGGAATTTTCTCCTCTTCCTGGTGACCAGCTGCTCTAGCAGTGCCAGAGTGCAGACACACAGCCAGCCTTAGCTGAGGGCAGGGACAGCAAACATCCCCCTGAGCAGAACTCCCAGTGCATCCAAAGGCAAACACAGATTCCATTACCAAGCCAGTTTGCCAGTATTTCCCCCAGCAACTCAACAGTTGAATCATCTTTTCCCTGCACAGCTGAGCACCCAGAACTGCACAAAGTGTCTGCTTCCATACATGGACAGCTCTCCCAAAATCCAAAGGACATGGATCTCATCACATATTCTTCTTGCCTTAACTCACACACAGTGCTTGAAACATAAAGAAACTTACAGTAGGAAAACCTAGAAATTTGCTACTTGCCTACTCAGTAAAACACAAGTGTTTAAGACAGATAATGAGAATTTGTTCCATCAGGGAAGAGTATTAAGTGATGCTGCAATTTATCCTTAGTTGGTTAGGCATCTGCAACTTAATCTTGCTTGAAACCCAAGGAAGAACCCTCACTGGTCATAAATACCCTCAATTCAGTTACCACTTTATATTACCACAATACACCTGCAAAATAACATTTGTGTGTTTTTCACAAAGTGAGGCACCATTAAAATAAAGCTATTTTTAAAGTTTGCCACTTATTCATCCACAATGATGACACAGCATGATCATCCCAGCACACTAAGCACAAATATCAGCCATCTCCTAGTCGTATTGGGAAGATACGTTCAGTGTCAAATGAAGCCACAAACATGACTTTTTCATCATTCTTAAGATACAAAGATCTTAAGAAAAGAACTTGTAAAATCCCATAGGAAGAAAAAAGGAATTGGCCTGAAAAGAGGGAGGCGCAACTGAGGTAGAGGCATTAAAAAGTGATGAAGCAGAAAAGATATTCAAATAAAAAACATGGTTTGTTCCTTCATATTCCTCTATACCGGCCCAAAGCACACATCTGGATACATGACATATGATTGCAATATAGCACACAAATTAAAAGGCATTGATTTCTACCAAATAAATATTTCTTTTAGGGAAAATCTATTGCAATTACTTAAAGTATCCTTTTTCAATACAAAATTAATCTAAGAACACACAGCTTGGTTGCAGTGGCAAAAAAATTACTGCGTTTATCCTGTAGATCTTCCTGATGCCCTTGAATTTTGTCCTTTGGGAAAAATCATTAATAACTCTGCAGATATTTGCTGGTATTGGGTTGTTGTTTGATTGGCTTTTTTGCATCATCACTTCCAAGGCAACCTCACCCATATTTCCATGTTGGGTGCATATGACTTTCTCCATGACTGCTTTTTGATTTTCAAACACTGCTCTAAGAGGGGTGCAGTCACAAGTCTTAGCCCTAAAAGTTTGAATGCCTCCATATCTTTGGGATTAAGAGCCTTTCATAGGCAGCCTTTCTCCACCATCAGCTCTAGTTACAGAGAAGACAAAACTTCAAAACAACATCCTTACAGGAGCATCACCAACAAAATGCAATTACTCAGCATCCGTGGATGCTGCTACTGAGCCCAGCTGAAGCTCTCCTTCACTTTGTGCTCCCTGTGGTGCTGGAGCTTCAGATACTGTCTCAACTCACAATCAAATGCTCAAAGAACAAGGTTGTTACCCCATTTACACTCTCACTCTGTACAAATTGAGGTTTTTCTTACACATGTCCCTCTCTCTACCCTTCTCTGAGAACTCTGCAAGTCAATCACCGTGAATCTGTTGCATTTAACTAGCACAAGGCTCCTAGTATCCTCCAGGTGTTGAGTAAATGAAAAAAACCCCTCCTCAAACTACATTTTAAGTTATGGAAACATGGTATGGCACCCCAGTTTCCTAGATGTGCAGCCAAAACACATCCAGCTTTAATGTAAGTTCAGTCAGAGAAAAAAGCAAAAGCAGTCAGGGAAAACATAGATTGGACGTCATGATATTAACTGGTTTTGTAAGCAAATCAGAAAAATCAGCTTATATCTGTTTTTTTTTTTCTTTTCTAAGAGGCTACACAGTCTTACTATTCCACCACTATTCCCAAATCCACATAAGTTAATATTCTTAAAGAAACTGAAACTAAGCATCTGTTAAGAATCCTGCAAGACATGCGAGAAAATCCTATAAGAGAATGTTCTCTATACCCTCTTGCCTCTGTCCTGTATTAACACACACAACGATTTCACCAAGTCTCAAAATGTGAAACTTATTCAAAAAGGAGACATTGCAGGAAAAGAAGTCCTGCAAGTTTACTAATACATGCTAATAGTGATATACATTTTCCTTGGCTGCTGCTGCTAATTACCCAGTTAAAACCTATCCCAAATAGGATGGTTTGCACTGTTTATCCTTTTTATAGAACGGTTCATTAAATATAACATCAGGCAGGCATTAATTGCTATGGTTATGCAAAGTCTCATGTTTTTGCATTACACACTTTGCCTGACTGAAAAAAAAAAACAGGCAGGGAATCCTCTAGGAGCACATTTCTTGGACTCATGAAAGGACAAAAAGCAATTAGGAACAGTCAACAAGAATTTATCATAACAAGGAAGCCCTGCCAGTCCAACCTTACCACCTCTAAAAACAAATGACCAGGTTTGTGGACAAGGGGGTAGCAGCAGACACCATCTACTTGATATTTAGCAAGAGTTTCAATCAGAGTCTTGAACCCAAGTTCTGCTGTTCTCACAGATGGAAGAACAGGTCTAATGGTTGAAGACCAAGCTCAGAGGCTGGTGGTTAACAGATTAATCATCTCTCCAGTTGGAGACTAATAACTTCACCTTGCACACCTGCAGTAAAGTCAGGGCTAAGGCAAGAACTGAGGTAAGGAGAAATGTCCACCTGTGTATTATCAAAGATCAGGAGTTACTGCCACTGAACTGTTTGCTTTGCCATCTTCCCAGGTGTCTGAGAGAGCCAAACCATTTCCTGTGTTGCTCTCAGGTAATTTAGATTATAATCCACCTGGAAAGAAGCTATTTTTACTTTTATTTCTGTTCAGAGGCACAGCAAGATTACCTCAAACTGCATTAATGCTCACTATGTTTCAAGGTCTGCTCAAAGTTGCAAGAAATGGTGAAATAATAGGCTATGGGAAACTCTGGCATCTTTCAGATGAGAATCAAGCCTACTGTCGGTTTACTATAGATTTTTAGCCAGCCAAGTTGCAGTTTAAGATGCTCCACTTTTGGCACTGCTCCCTCCTGAACATTGCTGCACAGCATCCTGAAAATGCTCAGCTCTACAGCACAGAGCCCTTCTCGTTTGCAGCTCAGCAAGAGACACTTTGGATTCAATTCTGGAAGCACTTCAAAAAGCCCAGCCATAATATTCTTCACGACAGTTTCCTATAAGTAGAGATTCGTTTTTCACTAATCAAATGCTAATATATAAATAACTGAATATTTATGGAAGCTGAGCATTAACACTGAACACAGTAATAAATAGCACAAACAGCCATTTAATTTGTAATTGTATTTTTCCATTAATTCTTGTTTTGCTGATGCAATTCCCTTCATGGGAAGCCAACATGTCACCTAAACCATAGGCCATTATAGGCCATAAACAGGTGATGTGTGCATACTTAATGCAAAGAGCAAGGGTTTAAACTATGAATTTAGAGAACATTTCTCTGGGCAGAATTCACTTTTAAGTATAGATTTACCCATTGCACAGACTTGGTGCCACACCCCCCCTTGTATCAACAAAGTCACAGGTTTTTCAGGTATCCAGTTGTGCAGCAATTTATATTCCCTCTAAATATTAGCTGATAGAACTCGTGAGGGTTATATCTGTAAACCATTAAATTTTTTATGCATCAGGATTTTTATTAACAAGTTTAATATTACACCTGTGGACAATATACTTGCAGTGCACACCAGATGATTCACCAAAGTTATTGATATTTTTATTCTATTTTAGGCTTCCTTTGTGTTAGTTTCCAATAAGGTAACACAGTCAGAAAAAAGAGAGAAACAAAGTTGTAAATGGAGACCAGAGGAAGGGCAATTAACAGCAATTGCTGGGGAAAGAAAAAAGAACTTTATGAAGTGCAGAAGTTGTATTTTTCACCATCAATGACATTGCCATTGTCATTATTAATATGTCTCCTTACATTACTGGCACTTTAGTGCAGTTAATGGCCCATTTCCCAAGCTACCTCACTTGAATCTGTGTCTTTCTTTATTAAACTACTGGTAAGTGAGCAGAGACAGTGCTCTTTATTAACATCTTCCATTGGAGACTGGATGTTGCATTGTTTCAAACATGAAATACACAGATCCCTAGAAATGCTCTTAAATTATAAGTAACACATGCAATTCCTGTCTTAATATCCATTAGTTCAAAGACTCTGTGGCAATTCATTTTCAACCCATAATGTATTTTAAAAAGCCTGTTTTGTTTGCATGAGTGTATTCAGAGTGAGCAAATGCAGCATTTTTTGTGCCTGGAAACACTGATAAAGTTGGGTTTTCCACTTACTACTCATTTAATAAATCAAATTATTTTCAGAAGTGTTTTTAAATAACAAATTGTTGTTCTATTGGGAAAATAAAATATGCATTTAAGGATAAACATTCATTCCTTCCAAGAACAACTCATGGAAGTAATTTCAAAAAAATTAAGACTATAAGGCAAAGTGTGGAGATCTTTGCTACATTCTTTTCCTATAAAGTAGAGAAGGGCCATAACTCCTGGTTCTCAGACCTAATTTTTTCCCCTACTCTTCTCACACTTCAGTTCCAGAAAAATTAACTGAATGCACAAATGTGAATGTTATGCTATGCCACACACAATGGACTAACACAACGGTCAGCAAATTGTTGTGCCTACAAATGTTCTCCTGTGGCTGTTTCCTGGTGTTGTTTGCAATAGAAAGCTGCACGAAGCCAGTTTTACCCAATCTTTCGCTATAGTAAACAGGTCCCTTGATACATCACTGAAATATGGGAAAGTGGTGAAATATCTCAAAACAGAAACATTCCTCAACAGCAAAACCCAATTGGATAAAGAAAGCTGGAAGCTTGAACCAAAACATGCAGTATAACACTGAAATATGTTAAGGAATGCGAGTTTCACATCCACCTTGTTTTTGTTCTGCTGAAGGGGCAATCGCCCAAACATCTCATCTACCACAGAAAGCCTGACTGCTGCATTCAGTTTCTTTGAGACTCAGATCAGCTGTGATATGTCATTTGACTTTGAGGCTCTATAAGTTAATCTATCACATTCTTTAAAGCTTTGCACATCACCTTGGGCATAGAAGATGCTCAGAAAAAAATAAAAACCAAGAAACACCAAGGTGACGCTGTGTCACCCTGTAAAAATGAAAAAGGTCTTAAAAAAAAAAAAAAAAGAGACAAACTGATTAGTGCTCCCCCAAATATTCAACAACTGCTTTAAAACTTGGCCTACTTAAGGCACCCACATTTGTTTGTAATTCTACATTGAAAACTTTATTTCCTGTTTGAATTTGAGCTAAATTCATTAACAGTTTCAGATTATATTTCCCTGTATAGATTATTCACTGAGGGGAAGGCAACCCCAACTGCGAATATTAAATTTATGAGAAAATTATCTGAATGGCTTTCCTCAACAAAACCCACAACAGGATACATTCTAGTGTGAAAATTTTTCCAACCTTTAGTTAAGCATAAAAAAAATCAGAGAAAAGGGTGGGGCAGGGGTTTGTGGGGTTTCTTCCTGGAGTTTTCTTTGCCCCCTCCAGTGAGAAGTTTAAACTTTTTCTTTTCCACCCTTCCCACACTCAGCCCCAGAGCATTCTGTCTCCCTCCACGTTATTGCATTGCTGCATTTCCATCACCTTTTCCATCACACTGAGCTCAGACGTAAATGATGCAGATCTGGCATTGCATTTTGCCCTCCAACCAACAGGCTGCTCTCAGCAATTTCTTTCCTTTTCTAAGGGAGAGTTTTACAGTAGGTCACTGATTGTAGGAGCAAACAGGTAAGAGCAGTAATAATCTAAGAGGCCACGTTACACATTCTCAACTATGAGAGAACAACTTAAGCTATGTGAAACACAAAAATTAGCCTTCATTTCTAGACTAGCATCTTGTTGCTTGAGCTTTGACTAAGAACTTTATGGGACAACTTGTTTTGGTAAGGCACAAACCAGATGAAAGCAGTGTTCCTATACAGCCCACAGATAAAATCACAATACTTCAGCAATTAACAAGAGACATCTTGTAGAGGTCTACTCTTTCATTATGCCTGATACAGCTTCAAAACTAAAGCTGAAATCACTTCCACCTCTAAATATTAAATGTTGCAGCAGCCCTCTTGTTAAGAAGCCAGAAATGAGCCCAGACACAGACTCCTTGTTTATCCCAGCCTGCAAAGGGCCCTGGTTTGTTCCTCTGTACAGCTCAGCCATCCTGACTCCAACCATTCCCTGCCTCTGCCTGCACCAAGCTCCTGCTGGAGGTTTCCCTTGCAGCCTCTGACTGCTGCTTATTTCCTGCTGAACTCTGCCTGCAGGGATCAGTGTGCAGCCTCTGACTGCAGCTTTTCCCCAGCCAGACTGTGACTGCAGCTTCAACAACAGGCTCTGGCTGCACACCCACACTGACCTCACTGCAGGGATTCTCTCTGCCCGGGATCCTGCTGCTTCATGGGCCTCAAGGTTCCTCCTCCATGATGATCCTGCCCTCAGCAGCCAGCCCACTGCCTTTTATAACTGACCTTTATTGGCTACAGCTGGGACTCATCAGGGGCCAGGCTGTATTGGTAATTAACAGGCTGTATGGAATTAACAGGCTGTATGTAATTAACACAGCTGTTATTTATCAGGGACCAGGTCACCTGGATTCTCTTCCCTACAATTAAAGACTGTTGTTTTTTTCTGACTGCCCAAGGCAAATTCACCGTTGATCTCTTTGTGAGATTTAACACTGAAATTGCTAGAAGAGAAAACATGACAGATAAAATTAAACTTAACAGATAAACTGAGAAGAAAATTAGGTGAAGTATCAGTCTAACTCCTCACAGCTGATTATAATTTACCAAGGCGCACACACACCTATTACATAAGCAACCAGACAGAATATAAAAATGTTCATTATTAAATACACTTGGAAAATATACATAGAATTCCTAGAATAAGGGCAAGAGAAAGGAATGACATTAGATTTGGAAGTGTCAGATGCAGCAACTGTTAACATTTCTCCTCTCATACCAAAATATGCTGCTGAATTGACAAGAATAATATTTTTCACTGTTCTCAAAGCATTTTCTCGTTGTGTGACTAGATCAATCTGGTAAGTTAAAGATCAAAGGCTATTCAAAAGGAAGAGCTAGTTTTCACTGGGAATCTGACCTGTTGCCTGGCTGGGAACATCATCCTTTACAAAGCGGATCTTGAAGAATAGATATTGTCAGAAAAAGCAAACTCCTCTTACATAGTAATGACCAGGCATGTAGCAATTTCCTCCCTGGTGGTCAGTGAAGAGCAGCTTCCAGCTCTGTAAAACCTGAGTATTGGATCTGCAGGTTGAGATAATGCAAGGCACCGCTTCCAAACGAAGGCTCAGTCACCAAAGCATTAGAGAGCGATTATTTCCCTCTCCTTCTGCAAAAAAATCTGAACTAGCTGTAAATTTAGTGTCTTCTACTTCAGCAACAGCTGCTGATCTTGCAGCACAAGCTCAGGCAACCTGTGGCTACAGATAAGGAGTTCCCATCCCAGAAGTAATCCCACTTCTACCCTAGGGATGGGGCTCACACCCAAGCACCACTTTGACAACTTTGAGGGACCAGAAAATTCAGGGTCAGCACCTCTTGTCCCTCAGTTTTACCCCAGCATTTGTGAAATAGTAAGTGGTTAGGTTTCTAGTTTTGAAGGCATCACACAAAATAGGATGGGGAAAGGGGTGTTTTCAAGTGGCATAAAAACACTTTTTTTAAAAATTTAATCACCACAGAAAGACCTGGCAGAAGCAAGCACATGGCCACTATTTAGTAAATTATCCACAATGAATAATCATTCAACAGGTATGTACAGGAAAAAACAACCAGGCTCTCATTATGAGAAGGACAAACAATCGTGTCTGTGGAGCCTCTACACTTAATTGTCTCAACATTCTTCTGAAGTCTGCAAACCCAAATATATTTAAGCAACGATAACCAAAGACATTTAAAGCTGCATAATATCTTTAAGGTGACTATCTAACTCATTTGTATTGAAAAGAATTCTTTGCACCTTAGGGGAAAAAAACCACACTTTTTTAACTTAAGAAAAACATACAATATGGAACTTAAGAGTCAATTATCCATATTGAAAGGGTTACCTACTTGCAAGAAGCAAGGCAACATATGGGCGGACCACCAAAGGACCTGTATTCTCAAAAATTATGAGGCTGGGCAGAGATTTTTACTTCATTATTTTCAAAATATCTGTTCCTCCAAACCCTGACTTCTTAGTCTTTGCTTTCTCTAGTTTCTTTTAACAATTTTGGTTCTTCAACTCAAAGAACTCATTTGCTGAGAATCAGTTGCTTTATTTTTTTCACTGCCTCCAAACAATGATACTGTGATTGTGTTTTTAAGAGCTGAATATTAAGTGGCAACAGCAAACCAGTTTTGAGAATAGTTTCTACAATAACAGTACAAGAGAATCATGTTATGGAATACTGGCACCAAAGTGGTAAGTGGCAGAGGGTGGTTTGGAAAAAGCCTTTTTTGGATGACTATCAGCAACCTTCATACAAATCAAACACATAAGAAAAGTACCAATATCTAGCCAGAGTATGGTTTTATATTACCCAAGCAATATTTCATTCAGTATTAGCATTTCTTACAGAAGCTTCATGAAAAACATCGTTTAACACTTTCCATTACAATTTAATTTAAGGACTAGTAATATTTTACCTGTACAATCTATTCAACATAAGGACAGAGGAAACTGAAAATACATTGACAAAGTCTCGTAGTAGTGAAATCACCTTTATGTTCATATGACAAAATCACTGTCAAAAAATCTTGTTACTTATCCAATTAAAAAATACAGCAGAAAGCAAGCTCAAACTGAAACGCAAACCAAAGTAAAACAGTTTACTGAATCTTCCAGAAATAATAAGTGTTTTAGTAGGACAAAGGAGACAATTCTACCTCTCCATCCCACTCCCAAACCTGCTCCCCTTGGAGTACTGCAACCATCTGTGGGGTGTCACAGAAGTCTGAGTCTTTAGACAGAAATGTAAAGGGATTTTTAGGAATCTCTTCTTTGAATTTCCTATACTGCTGTCACCTTTTTACTTTTTCATTCGAACCATAAATGGATACAGAACACCTGAAAGAGAAGGAATCAAAAAGCTGTGCAGCACCAGAAGCTGATGAGTGACATCCCTGAGTGAGGCACAATGGGCATTTTCTCAGCTCTGGTGCAGTCTAGTGAAGGAACCACAAGATCTCCAGAGCACCAACGTGCTCCACAAAACCAGCAGGTACTTACTGCCACATTTATTTCTGCTAATCTGACTTATTGGAGCAATTAAGGGAGCATGGTGTTCTCTACTAAGTACAGTCACTTATTTTGCTCGTACTTTGTGCCAATTTATCTTTTACTTTGACTTCTAACTATTCCTTTACAGAGATATTTGATTTAGCAGGACACTGCCTAAAGGTTTCTTAACTGCTATCCCAAACTCTGCATGCACATGCTTGGCTTCTCAGGACAGGCTTAGTTGGAATTCAGATTTTGGGATCTTTTCTTTGGGTTTTTATTTTTTTGATTGTTTTTGTTTGTTTGAGGGGGGTTGCTTGGGTTGTTGGCTTGGTTTTTTGGGGGGTTTGGGTTTTTTCTTGTTTGGATTGGTTTTGGAGAGGGCAATAGGTTTTGGTTTTGAAAAGGGGGATATTTGTTTGGTCTCGGCTTGAATTATTATCTAGTTTTCCTTTTCCTGTCTGAACTTAGCCCTCCTGAAGGGGCTGCTGAAGTCAGAGGTTTCTTAGCTCAATTTGACCCTTCAAACTCCACAAATACTAAATATTTCCTCAATGGCTACAGTTATCCAATTCAAGCCTTAGGAAAAACAAAAAAAGAGCACTTCCAGCACAGACATAGCATTGAAATCATTTTTCTTGGATAGTGGTGTTTTGGTTTGCTTTATTTTTTCCTTTTGGTTTTTTCCTCTGCTTGGTTTGTAATAGATTTTCACAGGATTTCTTTTTTGCATATATATATATACACACATTTAATTTTCTTGCTAAATGGAGTTTTCAGCTAATTGGACACTTCTCAGCTGTAGCTTTGCTGTTGGTTTTGTCTGGTATGACAGATCAGGTATCTGAGCCACTTATCCAAGTTGGAGAGTTAAATGATTCCCACAAGAACTGCTGAAATATAATTTCTGTAGTTTACTTTTGAAGCCACATAGATGGGGAAGTTACACACGCAGCAGAAGAAAGGAAAAAATACATGTATATTTTGCTGCTTAAGCTAATAAGGATACACACCTTCCTGAAATAAGATTTTGCTTTCATTTGGAATTCCTCACACGAGTGATTAGAACTATAGAAGTACCACTCAACCTTCTGTTATCTATTGAAGTTGAGTTGCTTCAGTACATATTTGTATTTGTGCAGCAATTATACAAATAGAAGGGTCCCATTTGCCTTTTAAGGAGTAATGAAATGGTACTAATTGCTGTCATGCTGTACAGACATAACTTTTTAATTAATTTATTCTTTTAGAAGAAATTCCAAGGTGGAGGTATATTTTTTTCCATAAGATAATCATCAGTCAATTCATTTCTGCTTTGATCTATCCATTCCACAGTAAAAATTATCACTTTTAGGGTAGCTATTAGAAAAATAGTTTTGAGCTAATATTTTGACATATTGCCTAATGGCAACAACTCATCAACTGAGCAATTTCCAACAGACACCACCAAAAAGGCTTTTAACATATAACAGACTGTTTTAATATTGTTTCCCTGGAGAAAACATGTGAGCTTGACTAAAGTTCTCTGCAGTAGATAAATATTTTATACATTGAAGAGGCTGCTGATTAATATATCTGGATTGAAAAGATAAAATAGATACATATGGTTATTTAAAAAAAATAGTCACTTTCCCTAAATGGAGACTTCTGCCCTTCAGAGCTGAAGGTATTTCTCATATACCAATGTCTCTGAAGATACTCTAAAGAAATTTCAGAAGAGTGTAAAAAGCACAAACTTATTAGAATAAACCTTATTTTAAATGTTGCAAGCTAGTCTGCCTGAAACTCAGTGAGTAATTTTGCTCCTTAAAAGGATGGTAAATGAAAATGCTCAATTTTAGTTGGACCCAATAAGTGACGATTAATCACATGAACTTACACTCCCTTTAATAGTAATGAAAGTCTAGCAGGACTACTTTATCTCTCCAGCTGATCATCACATCAGTCTGAGAAGAGGAACCATTTCCTTTTTGTGTACTCACAATGGATTTCAAATACTGCTGCACAAATCATCCAATACAGGCCACGGCCTGAAACAATGCACCAGGAATTTATTGAAAATTCCCCTTTATTCACCTTACAGCAGTGCTCTGCTCAGAAACTTTCAGTCCTACATCACGTACTGCTCAAAGAGCTGCGAAAGAAGAGTTGCTGTATGCACCAAAAACAATTTCCATCCTTAGCACAGCCCTAAATTGCAGGTGGAAAGCAATTTCAAGTGTGCCAGCTTATCACACAGACAAACTACACAAGCATCAAGTATAGTAGTGAAACAAGGAGTCTGGCTCAGGCGGTGCTATGCACATACACTATGATGACACACATACACCTGAATAAAGAAAGCACCAAATTTCCTAAAAATATCATCGTGGCAAATGCTGAGAGATACACAGAGTGAACCACAGTTCAAAACCTTTCCTGTCCTCAAAACTATAGCATTGAAAGCCTCAGCCCAGTGAGAACAACAGCACAAATATTTGACCCTAACATAGCAAAAAGAAGTTGAAATAACTTTGTTCTCTACTTTATTCTTTGAGCCTGAATCTGTTTTTGCAAGTTCCATTTTTAAGCACAGAAAGATCCAACTGTGAGCCATCTGCATGTGAAAGAGCAAATTTAAAGGCAGATTAGAAAACATGGAAAATACCCTTTTTCCTTATGTCCTGGGTGTTGCAGAACACCCTGGCACCCATACCCTTCTGCCCGGGTTCAACCTGGGAGTTGAGATGTTGAGCTACAAGACATGTTGAGAGATCTGAAATCTATAGATTAAATTCACATTTCTTGGCACGCAGAGGTTTTCAAGAGTCTTTGCAGGAGTGGCTGAGATCTAAGATACACAGCACTGAATAGTTAAGAAACCAGTACAAATCAGGGTGTGTGTAGCCAGCACAAGGAGCAAGATGATCTACAAGGAACAAAACAGCTCTAGATGCATTCTGCATGAGAGCCTTCTCCATCAGACATCTCAGGGGCAGTATACAAATACCAGCACTGAGAACAAAATGGACAACTAAGACCCAACAACAGAAACCCTCTACCTTGCAAAGGCAGTTTACCAAGGAACAGAAGCACACCTGTGGGCCCTAGTAATTATTTCAGACTGGCAAAAGATGAGAAGCTACCTGCAGGACTGAACCCAATGTTCCTTCGTGTGAGAAGGCCAGGAAGTATCTGTAGTATTCTTGCACTTAGCTCATGCTTCAAAGCAGCAGAAAGCCACTGCTGAAGAACCTAGGTGTTTCAAAATAATAAAGTTTCTAGCTGTTCATTTAATAAAAGTTCCCTTCTCACATTTAACATGCTGCTGCAATATAACATAGAAACCATCAATCTGCACATTGTCTACTGTCTTGTACAACTCCTGTTCCATCAGTGTTGAGATACCAACTTGCAATACCAAGTTTTTCAGCACTTGCCTCCTGAAAATGTGGCTGTTTGTCTTCAAGTAAAGAGGAGAAAAAAAAGGCAATAAATTAAAATACCTGAATTATAGCAATTGGCTCTGAAAATTACAGCACTATAAATATATTCAGTTTTTTTTCTGAGTAATGGCAACATTACCAGAACAGAAGAAGCTACCTCAAGGCTTTAAGAGGAAAATAGATACTTGCTTTTGGGGCACATTTTAAAATAGTTCTTAGAAAGATCTCTACACAGGAGTGTACTTGCAGCAAACACAAAGGTAGAAGTAATCTGAGGAATTGAATTCTATAAAGGAACCAGATCACCCTTAATTCTTTGTGGGTTTAATCCTCCTTATTCAATATCAGACAGCCTACCAATTTTCCCTTCCCAAGGCAGAATTGGGATTCCAGGAATGCTAGAAGCATTTCCACGTGTTCTAACTCTCATCTCCCTCAGTGAGATGTCTCTGGCTTGTCTTCTCTGGAAATACAACCGCAGCCATCGTTTCCGAGTGAATGATTCATCTCTGAGCTTTCTATTCTGGCATCTCCTTATGGCTGCTGGTATTTCAGCTCCAGCTCAACGAGGCGAAAACGGAAATCCTGACCTTCCCACTCGAGGTAACTTTTTCCAAGACATGCAAGGCAGTGCTCTGCTTCCTGTCGCTCAAATCCATCACTTGCATGTCACTGCCAGTTCTTTCCCTCCCCTCCAGTATTTGGCTAAGCCTTGGTTATTGCTCCTGCTATCTTTCAGGCCAGGCTTGCCTGTCCACCCGTGCACCAAGGATTTGCATCAGAGCACATCTAGGCCACTGCAATTCACTCAACGCAATGTAGAGAAACTCTTCCTTGCTTCACTTGATTGACCAGTCCTCCAGCTGCACTGAAAGCCCTCATCACACTTTTCCTTCTTATTCACCATTACTGTTAAGATAATCTCTTCTAAGGAGGAAATTCTTTTTCAGTGTGTGTGCCTATGTGGCAAACACCCGCTGCAGTTGAGGCGTGACAACATTTACTGGTCCTGGCTGTTGTCAAGTCAATACTGTGTCATCACTGCCACACACACAAAATAAACACTGCAGGACACCACTCAAAGATCAGGAAGTATCAGTAATTAAGACTGGTGCATAGGCCTCAAATCACACACTAGAGCAGGCATGTGACAAAGGAAGAATGGGGATGGAGGGAGAAATGGCAACACCAAAGCAAAGGGATGTCTGTAAGGAGCAAGGACACAAGGCCACAGAAGAAAACAGGCAGTCCAAATGAGTAAGTTCTTATGGCATAAAAGGGAGGCAGTGAGCAAAGAAAACATAAGATAGTGGCTGCACAAAAGAAAGTCAAGACAGGTGATGGTTCTACACTTGCTATAAATCTCCCCCTTCATGGAATCTTCACAGGTAAGTAATTTTTAAGCCCCAACCCCACTGACCAGTGATGGGAGCAATAAAGTAGTTTGAAATGAAAAGGTCCACCAGGGTGAAAGGATGCTCAGATTAGAAATATGCTGCACAGAAGGACAAAATACTGACCTGTTCAAAATCAACATGAATCCTTTGAATAATTTTAAGTTAACGAATGAGGTTTTGGTTTGCAGGGAGGAACGCAGAGGGAGAAGAAATAAATTTAAAAGTAAAAATGGATTGGAAAGAAGGATCTATCTTGAAGGAAGCTGAAAAACTGGCAACACCGACTTTATACATTCTTATTGCCAGTTTAAGGAACTTCTAAATAACTGGTCTCCTACAATTATATCTCAAGTCTTTCATCAAAGTAAATATGGTAAAAATGCACTGTAATTACATGAACAATGTCAGTCATAATTGCCTTATTAAAATTCGTTTATTCACCAAGCCTTTTCTTCCTACATAAAGCATGAGAGGACAAATACCCCATGGCTACTGAAGCAAAATTTTAAACCCATCTTCATACATCCTTTTAAGTACAACCAAATGCTAGAGGTAACAGAAAATATCTGATCCATAGATAATAGTTATCACCACATTCCAGGAGTTTAATAAAAATTAGACACAAAAATTTTGAAGTCTATTTCTTATTTAAAAATTCCATCTGCTACATGCATTCTTTTCAAGCCTTGTTCAAAATTTTCTAGGCCTTTGATAATTTCCTCCTCTAAAAATATCCACAAATTCTTTTACAACAAATGGTAAATGAAATTCTGCACATCCCTTCTGAAGAGAGCTCTCACACAGTACAATTAGAAATGTCAATCTGAAAATGTCAAAATACCTCAAAAATAACCCTTTTTGAAACTGCAGGAATTTAACTGTTTCAGCATACTGACAGAAAGCTTTCTTTCAGGTCAACAGAAAACAGCACACAGTGAAGATATTTGTTTGGATAACTCTATGCTGTCCCATTAGAGCCACTCAAATTGTATATAGAGAAGACTGGTTCATGGAAGTGGTTTGGAAAAGCACCTTTTGATTCAGCTCAGCACAGCACAATACTATACTCTGTAACAACAGAGCAACAGTGAAGTCTTTCCCTCCATTTTCTTGACAGGCAAGTATCCCAATTTACTAGCAAGTGAACTCAAAAAATTCATCCTAGCCTTACAAAATACAGATGTATTTGGATTTTAAGGAGTGAAGAAATTATATGGGTTCAGATGCTCAAGTTTAAACATTACCTTTTTTCCACACCTGTGCCTGTAGATTTATTTTTTCAAGCTTTTCATTCAGGAAACCATATTTCTTTGTTCCCCCTGGAAGTACCTCTAATAGCTGACTTTTCATGTCTACAATTATTACACAGAATCAATTAGGTTGGAAAAGATCTTCTGATGAGTAGGAGATCTGTATTATTTGGGTTGGAAGTGAGGAGTTACATGAATCCCACTCAGCCAAAAGGAGGAGCGTTGCTCTTCTATGGCCTTTCTTAGCTTGATGGAGAATTGAGGCTTCTGATAATTTTGTTTGCTGTAGGGAATACTCACTAATAATCCATCAGAAATTACTGTGTGCTGTATGACACAAAGCAGTATATTGTAAATGAGGAATGAAACAACCACATATCTTTTCTGACTTGCAGTTTTTAGAGCCAAGTTGCTCCCAAGGTATTGCATCTGTCACACACCCCTCACACTTTCATTAATAAAGTTTTCTAGCAGCCTGAGTTGGTTTGCTGGGTTTGGTGTTTTTTTGTTTGTTTTATCTTATGGCTTTTGGTTTTGGGGTTTTTTTGTCTTGTTTGGGGTTTTTTTAACTATTTCATCATACAAAGAAAGTTCTTTATATGTTCAGGCACTTGTTTTCAGAGAAAACAACCAAACCCATCTATTTCTTCAACTTCTTGGAGAGACAAAAGAAAAAACCAAAAACTCCAGAAGAAAAATAAGAATGGATACACTCTGCAACTGCCTCTGTCTACAAGAAAAGGCAGTATATGGTGGTCCATCATCTACTCCAGACTTCAGAAAGGGACACCAACTAGCCCAGAGCAATCTTGCTCCAAACATTTAATTATTAGTTTGGATTTTACTCTCAAGCAAGAGAGGGAGGAAATTCAGACGTCAGACGATTTCTGCATCTAAAAGCTAGGAAAACAAAAAACCATGAAGAGATTGACACATCAAAATTAATCATTAATATTTAACCCCTCATGAAGAGTTTCCATCTACTGTCACTTAGGTAGAAACTTATTCAGAAACTTAACACAGCAGCAGTCTGCTCTAAAAAGTATTGTGCAATATTCACCAGAGCTCAGAATATCTTCAGGAAAAATATATCCATGTCTTCTAAATATTAACAGATTAATGCAGACATATCAAGAACTTTAAAGAGGAGACTATTATTCAGGAAAAATATCTGAATTAATAGACACTAGAAGAACTCATTTTTAGAGATCACTGAGCTACTCCAACATTTTTACGTGCCGTTTGTGAAGCTTGGCTCAAGGTTAGGACCACATTATGTAGAGAATTTGTCAAATGCAGCACTGACACACTTTAGCTGGGTCTTTAGAAGAGGATTCTTGAGCTTCACCTTCAAAGAAGGGAGACAAACTCGATGACAGCAGACTCAAGCAATCCTCATGAACACTTCAGTGGAGTTTGTTTTGTTTGTGACACAGCTTGGTCACCTCTTGCCCTGTTATAAAACAATAACTTCTCTGGACACAACAGATCAAAGCTGGGGAATAAAAATTCCAGTTTATGCAGACCAGTGTACACACATGTTCCCAACATGAACTGGAAAGTACTCATCCCTCACTGTGCTCCCAGAACCCAGCTTACAGACAATCTGTGAACAGAAAGGGATGACAATGACTCAACTCCTTACACATGGCAAGCTATCTGCTATTATGAATTACTCATTCAGACTCTAAACACCATATTTAAACGTGTGAATCTTCTCACTTTCTTGTTAATAGTGAAGGGCACAGTTGCATTTACATATCTCTTTGAAGGTTAGTAAAGTAGTTTATGCCAGATCCTCATGGAGGAGGAAACTGGTACGCGCTCAGTTTTGTTGTTCTGGGTGGTTTTTTTTGAGTTACTGTTACTTGCCAAATAGTTTTACATCAGAACATATGAAAAAATTCTCAATTCAGGGTCATGCCCGTACCAACAGAAAAATCACCCTGCTCTCCATCAACAATTATGTTATTATAACAACAAAAATGTTATTTCCTAGATAATAATGATATTCAGGCAATGAACTCATAAGCACAGATGGAGATAAAATTAGTTCATAAGCATCACAGCTAGAACAGTGAGGTGAACACACCCTGGCTGGACATCAGGTGCCCAAAGCCATCTACCACTCCATTCCTTAACTGAACAGGAGAAGCAAAACAGAACTAAAGGACTGTGCATCAAGAGAAGAGCAGAGAGAGATCACTCAGCAATGACCATCACAGGCAAAACATCCCCAACATGAGTATATTTGGTTTTCAATATTTTTATTAACAATTAACACAATCTATGTTACCAAAACCAGAAGAAGCAAACATTCCATGCCAAGAACTACACTTTTTATGTCCTCACATTATTAAGACAGGGCTCACTTTCAGAATACACAGTATATTCTTTTGTTATGACCCCTGGAAGGACACACCAGTCAGCCTGATTTACTGAACCAAAAAATAACACTACATAACATACACTGGTCATTAAATGGCCATGTCAATAAAGTTAATTTTCTCCACCAGATAACACTTGACAGTTGATTAACATCTACAAAAAACATGTACAACATCAAGAAAAATACAACTAATGCACAATGTCACCTTGGCTGGGTGAAGTGGCATTGATGGGTGAAACAGTTTAATGTCATTTGGTTAATTTTTTTTTTCTTTATTAGTGCTTTCTTGATATTTTAGTCTATTTTCAAGACATTTTCCAGAATATCCTTCTGTAGGCAAGTATTAGTAAGTCAAGCCTTTGAGAAAGATATTCTACGCTAAGACTCATAAGTTTATAATGGAGGGAAAGGGTTGAGTTTTATTTGTATTTTTTATTTTAAAAACTTATTCATACATAGCACACCCAAATGACAAATGCATCTTGTTTCCACAAATGTTTCCCTCCAAGGAAATAAGTTAAAAAAACCCTCAGTTATCATAAACCAAGATATGCACCTTCATTAGATCAAATATCTCAAGTTTCTTATATTTGTTATTTTTGGCAGTCGTTTTAATATCATATGAATAAAACACAAAGACATCTAAACTGCAGACAACAACTACTGAAAATTTTAAAATAGTAAGTCAAAATAGATTATGAGATATATCCTAACCAGAAAAAGTTTTATCCATGATCCTATATAAAATCTCAAAGATATTTCCCAGAGTGAGGCAAAACAAGTATAATGTTGAAGCTCTATTTTGCTGATCTGGCGAGTACAGACACATTGGGAAAGGGATAACACAAATTACAGAACTTCATCTCAGTTTTTAAAAGAAACCATATGTCCAAAGAAGAAAATATGCATTAATAGCATTAATATGAACTGGGAGTATCAAGCCATACACGACAAAGAATGTTGAAGAGGCAAAGCTTAAATTTTTCAAACCATAATGACAGAACTGTACAATCAGCAGAACTGAAGAAAATAAAAAGAAAAGTACTACCACAAAAATAGCAATTTCCACAACACTGCCAGATTACATGGTAACATTTTAACTTCATAACAGGAAAGTAAAACAGAGTCAAAAACCTTCTTTCACCCTCTTCCCTCCAAAATGCAGAACTGCAGTTATGTGACAAGATCAATTGCTTTATTCCGAAAATAACCCTGGAAGATACTTAAAAGCCCTTTCAGCCTGGACATCACTCACCACACCAGATACCTGCACCCAAACAGGATGATGTGGGAGCCAAATAAATACTAAGAATGGCTGATAATGATTTAATGTTTTCAACTGAATTATCACATAATTAATTCTAGCATCTACTGCATTTATGGAACTAGATTCTGTCAACGTACCCAATGGTAAAACATTTTGTTCTAGTCAAGCTACATCCATATGGGACAAAGCTATTTAAGCACCAGAAATAACTTATATCCTACATCAGATATTTAGAGACTTGCTGAAGGTGTCTGCAATGATGCTGAATGAACTTTTGACTGAGAGAGATGCCTTCAAGGTATACAACACTTGGGGTGGTATATTCCCAGAAGCAGAAAATATCATTGGAAAGCAGAAATGATACACACATGTTGCTGGCCCAAGTCCCTCCATCAGCCTTGCATTCCTTATTGCTTTCTGCAACAACCAGAAGACAAAACCAGGCATCTTCTGCCAAACAATCTGGAATGCACCACTAACATGGTTTCTTTCATATAAAAGGTAGTGTATTTAAGGATGAAAATTAACCAATCTTAACATGAATTAAAGACTTGTCCCTATCAAGCCTTGATGTATTTTTTAATTGTTTTATAGAAACATCCCTATACAAAGCATGCAGTCAATAAAACAACATGTAGAGCAGTATTTCTTCCCTCACAAGCAACATCGTAACAAATATAATTTTATTTCACTGACATTGGGACAAAACATCACTGCTGAATCAATCACAGCCTGTGGGGAGGCGCTGGCACAGGTTGAAGTTGTAAATGCCCCATCCCTGCAAGTGTTCAACAGCAGGTTACATCAGGCTGGGAGCATCCTGGTCAAGCAAAAATTCTCTGCCCATGGGTGATCTTTAAGGTCCCTTCCAATCCAAATCATTTTATGATTCTAGGATATTCTATCGTCAGGAAATTTAGCTATAGCATATTTTTATCAACCACAAAATTATAAATTGATGGCACTAGGCTTGAACTCAATATAAAAAAAAAAAAAAAACAAAAAAAAAAACCCACCCCAAAGCAGCACCAAACTTTTAGTTCCATATTTCTGATTCAGAACACGGTAGAAACATCCTGATTATTTACCAAAGGCACTGATATTACCTACATGGCATGCCAAAATAAGCCATCAGAAAGGTATATTTGAGCTGTGTGGGAAAAGGGGGTCTGGTGTCACTCGTATAGCTTGAAATTCAAAAGCAGATTAAAAAAAGATTTCAATTAGCTCATGCACCTACTGTGAGTAGGAGGTCTCACTGGGGTTGTCAGAGGAAATGCTATTTAATCAACATGATGTCAGTCAAGTGCTTGTCAAACCTACCACAATTTTTCAAAATCTAAAATTTTTTAAACAATAACTGATAAAACATCATCCATAGATATTTGGCTACTTTAAAATAAATTACAGTATTTGAACCTTTTCTAGAAGTTTCTGGAAGGAGGCATTGTTACTGAGTTTATTTCCAAAGCCTCCATTTGCACAGCATGGAAGAAATGTTTACTACCCATCTGCCCAAGTAAGGATTTGGACCATCTACAAGAACATTGAATTACATAATTAGGAAATTACATGAGACAGGCATTAATTTAACCTGCAGCACTTCCTCCCTGAGCTGCATTACAGCCAGAAGAGCAAACCACAGTATCATCCAGATCCAGGCTTCCTCCTGGAAGTGTGCTGGGGCAGGTTTCTCCCAGGAAGCTCACACCTGCTGCTGCACCCAGCTAAGGGGTTAACCAGCTTTAATGCCACTGCCTGGTGCACAGAAGGATTACACCAAGGTTAAAGGCTAGACAAGACAAAACAAGATGAGCAAGGTCCAGAAAAAGCTGCAAGGAGTCAGCTCAGGGTTAACACCAAAGTCAGAGCTATAGATAGGCCTCCTGACCAACTTGGCTTTGATGTTTGAGTAAGATCAGCTCAGAAACCCCTGAATTCCTGCACGCTGCTGTGCTGCAGCAATGGCTGCATGGTGAAATTCCCAGAAAGGGCCAGAGATGGCACCTTGAGACAGTAAGGGCCAAATCAATATGTGAAAAATCTTGTAGAATTTCATCTTTCCAGAGGGCTGGGAATCAGAAACTCTGAAAATTTCTGATACAACCTCTTTTTAACAATTTACTATCTATCCACATGCCCAGAAAATTTCTCTTAGGTAACAGAAAGCTGGAGGTTTTTCCCCTTCTTTTAATGAAGTGAGGGTCTAGACAGCAAATGAGATCCACAGTATTCCATAACTCCTAACTACTGTGTGTTGGAGTCACCATAGGTTCGTATCATGCAGAGATATAGGTTAGGCTAGGAGCAGTGTGGTAGGGGAAACAAGGCTGATGGTATTAAAGAACTATGAGGGCTTCTCCAGAGGACTAAAACCCCTGCATCAGCTTTTCCCAACAAAGAGCAAGTTCACTCCAAATAAGCATCAGGTCACAGAACAAAGCACGTTCCAGCTTGTGCAGAAGTACATAAAAAAATATGATGGATGAAACAGCTTCATAAGCATTTCTGAGCTCCAGCAGGAGGTCTCAGCACAGATAAAACTCCACAAATTCAAAAGGAATTATTCATAAGAGAAATAGGTGTTCCTGCAGCAGGAGATGAACAAACTACTAGACCCAAATCAAATGGAAGATTTCATGTTTCTATGCTTAAGACTCTAGTTACCAGCTCCTTCCTAATGAGGGCAGCTTACCACAACTACACCAACTGCAACAGGAAACTAGAGGTAAACAGATTTAGATAAACTGGAACAGAAACAACTTACAGTATTGGCAATACTACAGCGATGACAGAGAAGGTACAACTGACACCAAAAAAAGGCTTCAAGCATCAGCACCTTGTTATCTAAAAGCTCCTCATACCTTTTCTGTGTAGCCTCTCAAGGGCAGCTCCACACAGCTCTGGCTCTCTCTCCTCCTTCTGCAGTTTCAGCTGTCTCCTTCCTGTCCCTAGCACAGCCACCTGACCCTGTCTGTCCCCAACAGGACCTCCCATCCCTTCCTCCTCACAGCACAGCCAGCAGACTCCAAATGCCCTCTACCAGTGAACTCACTCTTCTGTCACACCCATGGCTGGGAGGGCAATTGTCACTCTTCGGTCATTAACACAGCTGCAATGGATGAGGGGCAAGACTGCCTTCAGCACTATCTCCAGCTGTCTCCCCACACAGTGAGGCCCCACTCAGATCGTTTAGTCAAAAAAGCAACAGGTAGTTTACTGAAAAAGGTTAGTTTGATTGATAAATCTTGGAGTTATTGCTCCCATAAGAATTCTTTGCAGCCTTCCAGTGAGCTCAGGTTATAAAAGGGGTGTTTCTGAGAAGCGTAGCTTCATTTTGCTTTGCTTGGGAGGCTAACATTCCAGGGAAAGGCTTTGGAAATCACCGGGCTGTTTTGCAGCTACTGCCAGAATAAGCCAAGCAATGAAGACACTCTTCTCTAATCATATTGAGCTAGTCCTTTCACGAAATGTGATACACCTGTCTTATATACATACATTTAATAAAGAGATTCTTGCAATGCTTCTACTCATGTAGCACCACCTGGCAAAAATGCAGCTTTGTTATTTGGAAAGAAAACTGCACTTGATCACTAATTTGGCTCAGAACCATCCCCATTATTGATGGAGAATGGGAAATGTACAGATCAGGCCTGCTGAGCAGGACTTGAGAACACTGGTGGACAAAAGGAAAACATTGGAATAAGGCAGCAATGCACAGCTGCAGCCCAGAAAGCCAGTCTTAACCTGAGCTGCGAAAAAGAATGGCCAGCAGGTCAAAGAGATGATTCTCCTCCACTCTCATGAGACCCTCCTAGAGTACTGCATGCAGCTCTGGAGTCCCCATAAAAGACAGACCTTTGAGAGCAGCTGCAGAGGAGAGAGAAAACTATTAGAGGGCTGATATTCTATGAGAGAGAGACATCTCTCATAGAAGAAAAGACTATTTGGGGGAATGTTCAGTCTGGACAAGAGATGACACCTGGGAGGCCTTACCAGAGCCTTTCAATAAAAGAGGTGGGGAGGAAGGCAGGCTTATAAGAGAAATGTAAAGGGGCATTTTACCAGGATCTGTTGTGTCAGGACAAAGGGAAATTGTATCCAATTCAGATGGTTTTAAGTGAGGCTTTTTAATTTACTTTTTTTGTAAACAATGAGGGTGGTGAGACACTGGCACAGGTCCAGAGAAGCTGTGGCTGCCTGATCCCTGGAAGTGTTCCAGGCCAGGCTGGATGGGGCTTGGAGCAGCCTGGGATAGTGGGAGGTGTCCCTGCCCATGGCAGGGGGATTCAAACTTGTCTGGATAAGCATTAAGGTCCTTTCCAACCCAAACCATTTTATGATTCCATGAACCATTCAACAGTTGACTGGGATATCCCTAATTTTCAAGCAAGAAACCAACACCATAGATAGTTTTGGACTGGAGGGGTTTTGTGGGATTTCAAGAGTATTTTCTGTTGTTGGTTTGGGGTTTGTTTCTCCAAGTTCATTAAAACCAAGATATTATAGACAAGAAGCAGACACAGAAGTAGTTAGTTATAGAAATGGATGTAGCATTTTATACCATGTAACTGGACAACCAGACATGTTGAGCTTCACTCTCTCCATCTTTACCAAAAGAAGCATTTGAAAACTCAGAGTATTGCAACTGCTCTGGCTGGTGTCCTTGAAGAAGTGGATCTCAAAGTGTGTATTATCATAACAGCCTGTCACCAGAGAACTGCTCTTACGTAGCAAATCCACTATAGATAGATGCATTTTAGTTAAAAGCCTGAAAACTCTGAAGCATTTGGGGGATAAAATGATGATTCAAAACCTCAACAGCAGATTTAAATGCCCTGCCTGTTGCCACATCCAACCTCTGCATCTTCAAAACTGATCTAAACAACCCAGTCAGATTCCTGCCTCCACTAAGAGTCATGATTGAAATGGATTTCTGTTCCACACTATCACAAACTCTGTAGTCCAATCCACAAACATGGGATTACAGTTTTATTTGAAGGTCTTTTTCTTATTGTCAGGTTTATCCTATATCATTAGGAGGACTGAGTGTTTAAATTGGCAATCGTCCAAGTTATGCTTTTGCTTCTTTATGGTTGTTTGTCACTGTGTTTCAAAGGAGCTCAAATGCAATTTTCAAAATTTATTACAACCTATTTTAAGTAGTGCAGAAGGTCCAATGACAATTTTTTTTTTTTTAGTTTTACTGTTTGGTTTAAGATGGGCATTCACATTTAATCATATCCAATGATTACCTCAATGAATACAAATGTGTTACATTATCTTTAAATAAATGAATGTCAATATGTTCCAGGGTAACAGAAGTAATTGCATATTGATAACAGTCATTATCATAAGTCATGGTTGCTGGCAGAAAACCCACTTGTATTTTTTAATAAGGTGCAATATTATGGTCTATTTTGAGATGATAGCTTTCTATTTCCCCATACATAATACAGTATCACTTCAATATAGCTGGCAGACTGTGGAAATAGATAAAAATTCAGAATGCAAACCTGCAAACTATAAGATTTTACAGTGCTTTGAAACTAGTCTGGATAGTCCAAGTACCTCAGAAAGAGCGATATGAGGGAATCATTATCTGTACCAGGCTGATGTACCTTCTGTTCCACTCACCACAGCAGATAATAGCAACCAGCACATTATCCCAAATTGATACAACCAGATAGTTCAGACTTTGCATTGTAGCTCATTGCAGTTTGCAAAGTAATCTGAAAGACACTTGAGAAAGGGACACATCCCCCCCGTTCTTAAGGGGCACAAAACTTTAAAGCTAACTCAGATATTCTGTCTGCATCTGTTACAGGAGAGCAAGGAAGTTCTAACATCCAATATCAGGATTGGAGGCTCTTGCTCTGCACTACTGCTATACTTTATTGCTTTAAAGCAGCAGAAAGGCAGGACTTGCTAAAATGAGCAGACAACTGCAGTCCTGCAGTGTGGACCGATTGTCCCCTGGAAACTGCCCAGGCTGGAGATGACTGTGTAGTGTATTTTGCCAAAAAAAAAAAAAAAAAAAAAAAAAAAAAAAGCTTCTGAAGGGTCTTATCCGGGCAAGGATTTTAACTTGGGTCAGTAGTATGAGGATTGGCAAGGTCACAGCAAGGTCAAAGCTGAGTGACTTCCCGCCACCTGGCAGCTGTGAGGCCGTGCCTGGAACACTCTAGTTTCCAGTTCCACACACAGAGTACCAACAATTAGCCCTCAGGGGAGGCAGGAATAACAGTGCACCTTTAACTTTCCACTGAAGCAGAGGCTTTGGTTCATGAAGTGAAGAAAGAGACGGAAGAAACAAGTTTTATTCACTCTGGAGAACAAGAAGCTTGTGAGAGGTTGGTGTTGCTAGTGCTCTCAGCAGCCTGTGGCATGGCTGTGGAGGAGACAGGGCTTCTACTCCTCCCCAAGGTGATCAGTGAAAGGATAAGCAACAAATCCTGCCTGCAGCGATGCAAACTCCCATTGCATGCAAAAAAAACCAACTGGAGTTTCACAGTGGGACTGGATAGACCCTGGTAAAATGGACAGACCTGCTGATAGAGGACTCACCATCTGTGGAGATTTCCAGAACGCAGACAGCTGGGCCTGCCTAGAGCAGAGTTAGTTTGCTTCACAGCAGCTCATAAGGTGCTGTAGGTTAGATTTTTGACCAAAACACTTCTGGTAACACAATGATGTTGTCACTTTTGCAGAGCAGCACTGAGGCCTTCTCTTTGTCACTCTGCCTCACCAGTGACCAGACTGGAGCAGGGTGTGCAGGACCTGGGAGGGGACACAGCCAGGCAGGTGACACTAGCTAAATATTCCATATCACATAACAGCAGGCTCAGCAGTGAGAGAGAAAACAAGGGGGGTTTGGAGGGTTTGCCATCTTTTGCTCAGAAACCTGCGTGGGGGTGGCAAGTGACTGCCACTGAACCACTCCACAGAATCACTAATGTTGAGAGGGACCTCTGGAGATAACCCAGTCTAATCCCCCTGCCAAGGCAGGGTCCCCTGGAGAAAGTGATACAGGTAATTTGGAGTGTCTCCACGGAGGGAGAGTCCACATCCTCCCTGGGCACACTGCTCCAGTGCTCTGCCACATTCCAGCTCTTCCTTGTGTTGAGGTGCAACTTCTCATGGTTTATTTTATGGCCACTGCTCCTTGTCCTGTCACTGGGCACCGCTGAAAAGAGCCTGGCACCATCCTCTCCACATTTGCCTTTGAGATATTTACATGCATTAAATACCTCGCTTTATTTTTCCTCTTGTGAAGCAAGTTTATTCCTTCCCCCCTTGACACCATCAAGTCAGCCCCCTAACAGTCTTAGACGGGTTAGTGTGAGGGGTTCAGAAGAAATGGAGGTGATTTCCTGTATTTCCAGCAGAGCACTGTGCCATCCCTTGGGAAGGCACTGCCATACCAAGCCCCACCACCTCCCGAGGAGCACCCAAACCAGCACTGCAGAAAGAGCTTCACTTGTAATTACTAATTATTGCACAAGATAAATTCACAGTGTTTTGTAGCACTGTTCTGTCATTCCATTCTGCAGCGAAAAGGAAAGTGTCAGCTCTAACTTTTCTTAGTCATGGGCACAGAAATAAAATGTTCAGGCACCCAGAGAACATGGTCACCATGAAACCTTTTTCCTCAAGTGAGGAGTGGAGTCTTTGATGGCAAAAAATCCCCGACTGTTCTCCTAAACTCGTCTGCAAGGAGGTATAATTAAACCTTCATGTGTTTCTATGCAACTATTCCATTAAAGTCTCAAGCCCGAAGCTTTCCATCCAGCAGCAAAACATAAAACTTTTAAAAAGCCAAATATTTTTGAACCTAAATGCCCCAAAGGCATGTCTTAGAAGCAAAGCCACACACACTGCCCCAAGCCCTCAGGCAGGTGGGCCACCATGGGCAGCACAGTGGCCCTCGGGGCACTGATCAAACGTGTGATTTGATGGGGTTTTCTGGGGTTTTCCTTAGGTTTGGGGTTTTTTGTTTGGGGTTTTAAATGATATGAGGCCCAGGCGTGGCTCAGTGGCTCGGCCAGGCCACCTGTTGTCTGGTAACCCCTACCCACGGCAGCCAGTGCTTAACTTCTCTAATTAATTATGTCTAGTTAACCTCATTACTTCTTTATAAGTAGTGTAAATTTTACACTGTGGCCAGCAGGCAGAAAACGTTTTTTGACAAGCCGCTGTTGTTAGGACACAATTTGGGAACATTACTGAAACCAAGTTTTGCTGAACCAAGCTTAGTGTGTGTCAAAGCACAAAACCTGGGGGAGATGTGCTGCTGGGGACCAGACACAAAGAAGGCAGAGCTTATGGACAAGGATGTGCTGCAGAAACCCGAGCTAAAGAGGAAACTAACACAGACAATTCAGCAATTCCACTGAAACGCGCTCTGAGAAAAAGAATAATAAAAAGGCTGCAATTATGGGCTAATTAGCATGAGAATGGAGAAATCAATAAAAGACTACTAATTAATGATATGTAATTTCCAGCCGATGAACATTAATTTCTTTGTTTGCTAAAAACATATAAATATTGAGAAGTTTTCAAAGTGAGTGCATACATTTGGGGAGCAACCACACCACCCCAAGCACTGTGACTAAAGCAGTGCCTGCCTCCTAATATTCATGTTTGATTTAGCCTGACATAGGTTACCATTGTTAATTGGGTATGATCAGGCCAGGGCATGTCTTGGGAGAACCTTCTGGAGGGGCCAGAAGGACTTGGTGGACCTCAGACTCTGTTTAGAGTGCCCCCATGATGCTGGATGTGCATTGGGGCTCACCTAAATGCTCAACAGCCCTGGAAAGCATGCCAGGTGTTAGGGCTTCAGGAATGGTTCTGGGTTGGGAAGGATATGAAAGTCTGGATATAAAGGAAAGTCACCCCTTCCCCTGTGCCTTCCTCATCATTCACAGAAACAATGTGATTCCTGGGAGCACCAGGAGCCTCACAAAGCCTCCAGGATTCACCACAGAACCAAATTCTCCACATGGGAGGTGTGGAAAATATTTCTCTGACATCCACCAAAATATACAACTTCTACGAGGGAGGAAATGTCAACAAAAATGTGTTTTTTCAGTAACCAGTTGTGACTGAGCACACACACTTGGAAAAAGCTCTCACTATTTGCATGCTACTTATTCTTAATGGTAGAGGTCTGGCAATGTTGGTAACTAGTGCAAGTGTAGTGTAAAGTCAATTTGAAAGTAGACATGTAAAAAATACTGGATTTGTAATATTTTACTGCCTCATGAAAGGCATCTAATCTGGACATTGAACGTTTTTGCAGTGAGTAAGTGCTTCCATGAATTTCAATAAATGTAGTTTCCCACAGAGTGAAATTTTTATGGAAAGTTGCACAAGTCTGAGCTGCAAATACCATGTGTGCTTAGTTAGCAGTTTTATGAGCAGACGAGTTGGGGTTGCTATCAGGTATCATTTTTTTTGTTGTTGTGTGATCTTCTTTAACTTCACAGCAAGCATAAAGGCTGTTCTTAGGAGAAAATCGTCTTTCCACTGAGAATTAATCTTTTTTGCTATGCTCTCTATTTCTGGCTTCCACTACTCTGCTGCGGTCAAAATCCAGGTTCTCTACAAGGTGACTGACACACTGAGTACCCCTTCCTTCCCTCGATTTTAATAATAAAGAATCTACAGGCATAATGATTTGTTTATGCTTTTATGCATTTTCCATTGAAGGAATTTTTCCTTTTATACAACTCTTCTGCTCCAATTTAAGGCTGAAATAGAGCCGCACTCTTAAAACTATCCAATGGAGGCCAAAGAATTCAATACCTCTGTGGTCTGTATAGTCTATTTCACAGCATTTTCAGGGTCCTCAAGATTTAAAAGGATTCTCAACTAACTTAATTGAGTAGTAATTAATTCAGTAGTAATTCTGAAACTTGACAGAATTGTCGTGGATAGTTCAGTGAAGGTCTCTACTCACTGAAAACAAAAAAGGGGAATGAGACTAACATTGGTGGTATTTATAATGCACTTATAGTGCATTATAGTGGTAAAGCTATCCTTAATATTGATCTCTATAGGAGAATTTATGTGACAAAAGGGGATTAAAGCAGAAAAGGTCATCATTTCAAAGGAAACTGTGAAGATGAGATTGTGTATATTCAAGAGGAGACACATAAGGCACATATAACAATATTTCAATCATTATATTTCAATTATTTCTATGCATCTCATAACACTACAGATATGGCCTCTGTCTCTGTACTTATACATAGAAACTATATTATAATATGATTTATCCAAATAAAATAAATCCTAAATGGGGAGGGCAAGGGCGTGCTTTGAACAGCAATTATAACGGATTTCCTGTGTGGAGGGCTGGTAACTCTGTTACTGAGTGATGCAAATGAGATCAGAATTTAGTCCAAGGTTCTGTTCTCCATTTCTAAACCGGTTACCTCCCACTATGGCAGATGTGAATACATATGGGAGAAAGAACAGAACGGATCAGATCCATCTAGTGGGAGGACAGGAACAATGTACATATTGATCCATTACATGTAACCACAAATCAAAGAATTTTCACATTGTACGTATGTATTTGTTTCATATATGATATACTTGCATTTTTAATAAGAATTACATTAAAATCATGTAAAGTAATATCACATAAAGATATGATAAATGAACACCAGAAGTTATGCCACCAGGTATTCTTTAAATCAACACATTCTATGTTGTTAGCTTTATAGCTGATGTTAAATTCAGAGTTTTTCTATGTTTGAGCTTGGAGTCCTTTAAGTATTTCTAATAAGAAATAGGGCACGGTAGAACTTTTTATTTCTAGTTCTTCCTCCCTGCTCTGTCTGTTTTCTCACTCTTAATGCCACTAGTATTTGTTATATTTTCAAGTGACTGGTTTCCTAGAATGCATTTTCCAAGAGGAGTTCATGATAACTATTTATTGTGATGGGATTTTGTTTTTGTTTCTGTCTCACAGTAAAAAGTTACCTTCACAATAAAAGAGCTGAAGTCACGATGAAAAATCATCCAGAAAGTTTCTGAATTATAAAAATATGTAAATTATGCAAAACCAAGTCTTGCCTGAAGGGTGAGAGACAGGAAGCCTTAAAGTAAGTTGACACAGTTTGTGAAGTGACAGACAGGCCTTGTTCTTGTGGAGTTTTTAAAACAGTAGAAAATTCAAAGAAAAAAGCCAATGGTTAAACTGAAAATCACACATCTCCACAAACCTGAAGTAAATGTTTCCTGGGATGATTAATTTTCTGGTGTGGATGTCCAGCAGCTTGGCACAACAATCTGGTCAAAAACCCTGTCTGGTCAAAAGTTCATTGGAACATGGGTTTCATTAATACTTCCACCAATTTCTCCAGTATTTTTCCATATCTACACTAAGCAGAAACAGTACTTGAGCTGCTAAATTGTTTCCTCTCTCTCTCTCTCTCTGTTGTATTTTCTACAGCTGTCCTCAGAAAGGATTCAGTGCTGCCATAAAACACTGCTATTGATGATAAAAAATGCATTAGATCAAATTATTCCTTCAAAATGGGCCCAGCCTTGCAGGAAAAGGATAAAGAGGCCACATGAAAGTGGAGGATGTAATTCTTGATGCCCAAGATGACAGGATTGGATCCTAGCAGGGAGGTGCACCCATTCACATTCCAGTTGTGTTATGCACTGGTTTTAGTCCTGTTCCTGTTAGCAGGAGTAACTGGCTGGAAATAAAAGAGAACTGGCAGAGCTTTCCAAAGATGGTGGAAGTTCTCATCACCATGACAAGAAAACAGGAGAAGGGAGAGGTTAAAACCGTCTTACAGCTGTCCCCTCTCTAGAAAAATGTTCCTAGAAAAAGGCCAGTGTGCTGTTTCGCATAATTTCCAAGGATGAGGGTATACCCAGTGCTGCAAACTGTTTAACATTTACCTGAAAACTGTCATTTGCATTCAGGTTCACATAGGAGCTTTAGATCTTGACCATCGTTCTCAGGAGTGTGCAAAGAAACACCAAAGAGTTGGTTACTGTCCTGTAGGGAGAAACAAGCACTTAAACCTACTAAGTTCCAGATATTCTATTTTGCATTATTTCTGTATTCCTGGAATTTAGAAAACTGGTTCAAGGGGGATTAAATCTGGTTTCCTATGAGTCCATCCTTGCAAAGCTTAATAAATTAGGTATTCATTTCATCTGCTGAGTCACTGCAATGGTTTTGCAGCATACTTGCCACAAAGCAGAAGTTCAGAAGAGGACTGCAACCTGTCACAAGATAAAAAGGAGACAACTTGAAACAGGGGAGGGAAAGTAAATACTTTAAATATATACTATCTATATATACATATATTTCATACATACTTTAAATTTTGTGTGTATATATGCACACACACATACAAGGTGTAAGTCCTAAGGGCTGTATGTGCAAGCAGTTTAACAGCCAATATAGAGCTGCCATTCTGACACTCTGTGGAAAAGTTGGCCCCTTTGGCTATACATTTTATTAGAGGAAAGAAGAGAAATCTGCATTCTGGATGGTCATTGGACAGTTTCCAGGGCTACAGTAAACTGTGATACTTGAAAACAACCCAGAGGACAAGAGTTTTCCTTGAAAAGCCCAAAAATAGTCTAAACCTAGTGGTGACTTAGAAACAGGGAGGAGGGGAAAAGGAACAACAAATACAAAATGTAACTAAATCTAGAGCATCTCAGCTCTATGGAAAGATTTTTTTCTGAGATGCCTTCAGTCCCTCTTGCACATGGTAAATTATTTATTAATATAACCCAGTACAAAAATTATATGAAAGAAAAAAAAGATATAATTAAGGCCATGGTAATCCGTTATCAAATGTTCACTCTCTAGATTTTCAGTGGACTTTTTTAAATAGTGTTAAGTGCCCAGAAATGGTTGGATTCAATCATATCTACTTAGGACTGATTTATCTGTCAAGAAACAGCATAATAAATACTTAGCAGTCCTGAATTAAATGTTTATATATCAAAATGCTGCTCTGCTTGCTATCAGCTGATGTTTATTTGTTCAGAAGCCTGTCAATATTCTTCAGAGCTACTATTATCACCTAAACTTAAACTCTTTACATCTGTACATTATTTAGTGGGAAAGATGTAAGACCTTCCAAAGGCTCTTCATAGCAAGAACTTAGTTTGGCACTGTGGCCTGACAGTCATGTGATAACCCGAGGGGAAACATTCTTCTAACTTTGATATTTGAGTTGGTTGCCACATGGAAAGAAGGATAAATATCCTCGTTTCTCTTCTTTTTAAATGCTTCCCTCAGGATCTCATTTGTTCTTGGGGGTAATTTACTATGTTAAAAGCAGCAGGATTAAGCCTTTAGCTAAAAACAAAAGCAAAGTTACAGAGAGAAAGAATATGAGAAGGAATAATATATTAACGTGGCAAATAATTTAGCCATTTTTCTGTTTGCATTTTAACCATTTCTTTATAGCTAATGAAATCAGAATATTTGGTGGCACTTTTTATCAAGATACTGATTTTTTAATCTGCCCTCTCTGAAATTATCAATTTGAAAGATTAGACTGTAAAAACTCTGTGTATTTCATTCTGAAATGACCTTCAAGTTAAAATAGAAGTCAGTGAGGGTACCTACAATATAAACCAATCCACTCTAAAGATACCAATTTCTGTTTTTTTTAATTCACCTAGAGAAAAAAAAAAGTTTTAACTTACTTAGTTCAGAGGAAAAGAGATGATTTGTTTCTTGCCATTTCTGAGATTCAGAAATTTCTCAATCTCACCTCCGCTCTCTTCCAGACCATTTCTTTGTTATTGCTTGCAGCTTTTCCAGTTTCTAATTTTCCACATAAAGTTGTATTTTTGTTAAACATAAAGTGAAGGTTTAAATAAAGTAACTATAGATAGCAAGCACAGATTTTTAATAACAAAGGTAATTGACCAGTCAAACAAGCTCAAATTAACTGTGGAGTATTCAAAGCTTTATCTCCAAAGCAATGCTGGGAGAGGTGTGTTAGGACAATAGTGACTGTTAAAAACAGAACATAAATTAGGCCGTCCAACCCCAAGGGTGTGTGATACTTCTAACGAAGAGTATCAGGGTAAACATGGAATCTTGTGCTTTACTAAAACACAGATGAGATGATCCATATTTCTTGCTCATCTCGATAGAAACTTGATATTTTAAAGTCATCAAAGCAAATGCTTCAGTCGTAGCAAACTGCTGAAAATTAGAATTTGAAATGTGAGCTCCAGCACTGCTTTCTACATCAGCAAATTACATATATTATTTAAATGTATGCGTATTTTGATGTGTTACCCACGCTACTGCTCCGTGGATTTAACCTCATGTTTGCAAATCACATAACTGGCAGAGTTTGTAATCCCAAAATCACCAAGGGCCCTAAAGCCCTGCAGTAGACTAACAGGGCAAGGCACCACCATAGAAATAAATAAATACATCATAAATCATGCAGCAGAATTTGAAATTTAGCCTATATATATATTTGAACTTTTCTAAGGCTTAGAGCTAACTGAGCAGAATGTTAGCTGGCATGAATCCAGATGGTGCCCCAATTTTATTTTAGAGATGCCAGTGTCTAGCCTGGTGTATTTGTTATTGTAAGAATAGAAAGAGGACAAATATTAAGCCCTATTAAAGTAACCCATATGGGCCCCCAAAGTGATTAAGTGAAACAGCACACAGTGTTCCTTCCATGTGCTAATTTGCAGCAGAAATTTCTGTTCACTCCCCTCTTTTCTAATGAGAACTACTTCTTTCCATGACTGAGGGGAGTGCAGAGAGCAGAACAGTCCTGGAAATAGCAATTTAACCTCTTGCTGATTCAACAACAATTTAGCTAAACAAGTGGAGTCTTCAAGTGCCCTTATCTATGACGAAAATTGTTTCTCTTAAACCCTTATTGAAAGGTCTGGGGGAAACCATGTGTATTCTAACCACGGGAATCTCCCCTTACTTACATTAATCACTCCTCACTCATCTCTGCAAAGATCACGTTCACATTGGACTAGAGGCCGACAAGATCTTTTTCATGAGATATATTTTAATTACTTTACCAGATATGTATAACATATTTATATTTTGAAATATTCATTTCATTACTTACTTTTGCAAAACATTGATTGCATTTATATCTGTAATAGAGCTCCAGAGAAAGTAGGAAGCAGGAACAAATGTAAGGGGTCAATGGAAAGGGAGAAGATTGAAATCTGTTTGATAGAACGGAACATAAGACTAAAGGTTAATTTAGACATCTGATACCTGGCCCAGAAACGTGTAAATCCAGAGAGCAGAACTCCTTTTATAAAGGCACAAGGTTGTTTCTTTAGACATGAATAGCTCAGTGTGTGAAACAGTGGTTAACAGGGCATATAGTTTAAAAATCCTTCTTCCACAACAGATGGTTTTATTTACCCTGTTAGGAATTTGACATGGGGAAATCTTCCACTGGAAGGGCAGTTGTGAGTGCTGCAAAATAATCAGATGTGGGTCAAAAATCAGATTGCCCTAATGCTTGGAGCCAATGTCTATGTAAGACTGTCACAATCTGTCCAAAGCAGAAGATTCAAATAATTAAATGTATTTAGTGTGAGAGCTTTTCTCCCTAAAATAATTGTCACCAAGCCTCAAGTGAAACATCCATAAGGGAACAGGTTTCCATTGCTGCTTTTTTCCATTTGGTACAGTGCTTGCAGTGTGACTTCTGCAACATCCCTTCTTGCCATCAGCCTTGTGATAAGTCCTGGGAAATACAAAGTCAATATAAAAATCAGGGTATGCTGAAAAGTGAAGAGTGGCTTATGGATGGAAACAATGAAGAGCAGCTCTAGGAGACACTAGGAGGAAATGCTGGAAAACACTGCTCAATGCTCTTGAAATTTCCTTCTAGTGAATGTCTTATACCTAAGAAAGTGTTTTCCCTGCTCCTTGTTTTTCTGCCCAAGAACGCTGCTGACCAGTCTGACCAGAGGAAAAATAAAAGGTGCTGTAGCGCAAAGGACACCCAAACAAGTAATGAAAGGAGAGCCTGGAAAACAGGAGGCGTGTTAAGTGATGGAAGGTGATGGAAGATAATGTTTTGTTCGGAGGAGAAAGTGGCCTAAGTTAAAATGGAGATGTTTCTCCAGAGTCCATGGACATCCTCAATGTATGACAGAGCTGCTAGGAGATGATACCCCTTTAAAAAATCCTCTTCCCTCTAAATTCAGTATCTATCCATCCTGGTCACACAGTAAAGGATAAAAAATAAAAAAACAAATGTATGGTTATTTTATGGATCCTGAGAGTTTGAGCTTGGGGGCTTTTTTCCAAGTTTGTGTAAAACCAGAAGCAGTTTTTAATGAAATTAAAGTAATTAGCCAGTTCCAGTGTGACTTGCTAATAGCAGCAGCACCAAATTCCCATGGTGGGTCAATCATAAGCATAACCTACACTATATTTTTCTGTTGTTGCCTTCAGAGGAAGGCCATTAGCACAACAAAACGACTCTAGTCTGAGTGGACTTCTCACAGATCTTCCTTCAAACTGTGGAGCCAGAACAGAGAGAACAACAGAACTGGTAAATTAAAGTGCAGAACTGGGATGCTGTTCAACATTACTAATTTCTAAACTGCCATTAACCTAGAGGTGTTACTAATTTTAGGTAGGAATAAAGCAAGCAAGAGTTTTATCAGTTCAACAACACATTTTTTAAGGGAAGTAAAAGGAAAAGAAGTGATATCAGCACTCATCTACAGCTTTATTGTTACTGTATAAGAAACTGAAAAATCTTCTCAAACTGAGAAGCTTGTTCAATGGCAAGCTAGCAAAACTGTTTGTTTTATACAGATATTCACTGAACAGGATAATCAGGATTGTGGGGCTTTCCAGAAAAAGAAATGAGGACAATTTTAAATGCAGTTATTTGAAAGTAAGTGTATAGTGCAAGGCCTGGCAAGGTGATTAATGTTACCTGGGGGTTTATGGCTTGATTAGCTATAAATTCTGCAGTGCTGCTGCAACAACAGCAACACAAAATTATATGTGGGGTCTTGTTGTTTGGGTTGTGGGTTTTTTTAATTGTGGTATTCATTTATCTATTTGACTCTCTCATTTTTCTTACCCTGAAAGTTTGTTGACTCGCTGATTTTTCCACTGTCCAAGCTGTGCCTGGCTCAACCCACCAAGCCTGGCGTCTTGGCTCCATCAAACGAGTGGCAAAGCTGGCTGCAGAGGGAAGGGTTTGTGTGGTCACAGCAGATGTTCTAAATCGCCTCCAGGGCATTCTCACTGCCAGAACAGGAGAACACGACCAAGTCCACAGTTTCCAATATATATCCAAGCAGCTGGAAGCTTCTCAAACTTCCCGTGTGCTGTGGAGGTATTTTGCAACATAGCAGCCTAGGAAGTTGTTACTTCATCACTTTCCATAATGATTTCCAAGTAAGGAGCTGTAGAAGTCAGGAAAATGCACGGGTTAAGTGCAGTGCAAATTGTGTGTCGTTTGACATAAACTAACTCCTTTGAAGTGTTAATTTGGAGAATTTGTCTCCTTACTCCCCAAGCTTAAAAGGCAGATGAAGCACTCCGGTAGCGATAGATTTTTGAGATAAGATAATGGATAACAAGGCTTAAACAGAATAGTCCTTTTCTTCTTTAATTTTGGGTATGGCATAAATTTCCTCTGAGGAAGCCTTGGGGGCCACTAAAAAAATATTTTTCTTCGGAGGGAATTTAATTTTTTTAAAAAGGGAGATGAATCAATCAATGGATATTGTGGACAAAATACTTCGTCCTTGCCTCCATCAAATCAGTGGGTGAAACTGGAGGGGGAAGAAAGGAAAGAACGAGACGCTATTTTTTCACGTCTCTAACAATGCCACGTATTTTACTTTTGAATCTCTTCTTGACCACAACATTGTCTCCTTGAGGGAGTGAAGTCACTTAAACTGCCCCTGTATGTGGTTCTTTCTATTAATACCACTTGCAGTAGCCTTCCTACAGAGTTTGATTCCGTGTCTTTCCTCGGCCACATCTGCCAGATGTGTGAAACCGTAAGTGTGGGATCGGTGACAATGAGGAAAGGCTGGACACTGACACCAGGATCAGTGACATTGGGGAAAGGCAGGACACTGACACCAGGATCAGTGACATTGGGGAAAGGCAGGACACTGACACCAGGATCAGTGACATCGAGGAAAGGCAGGACACTGACACCAGGATCAGTGACATTGAGGAAAGGCAGGACAGTGACACCAGGATCAGTGACATCGAGGAAAGGCAGGACACTGACACCAGGATCAGTGACATCGAGGAAAGGCAGCACAGTGACACCAGGATCAGTGACATTGAGGAAAGGCAGGACACTGACCCCACGTTAATTCTCTGTGGCCAGGCTCTGCCCATGGGGTGGGGTAGGGCAGTGACCCTTCTGCCAGCAGTGGTCCCTTGGAAGGGCAGGGACAGATTGCCACAGCACCTGCACACACCGAAGGCACCTCTGCACACCTCGGTCTGTGATAGCAGGCTGCAATTTCTGCTTTATGGGCAGAAAAATGGGGTTTGTTGAAAAAACTCATCATGGTGGTTGTGAAAGTAGACACAGAAATGACCATATTTTGAGGCTCATGAAAATATTTGGGTTTGTTCAGAACAAGAACTCCAATCATGTACCATTGCTACAGCCGCACTAGGTGCTACAACAGTGTGGTTGTTTTCTTAAGCTATAAGCTTTATATCAAAGCCAAACATCTGTGCTTGATTACATGGGTCTTTTCTGGATAATGATAAACAATTAATAAATAAGAGCTCCAGTATTATCTCATTAATAGCTTTTGTCCAAAAGCAAAGAGTTTTGTTACACTCTGCTATTACGTCCACGCACATAAAAATTCAGAAGACAATTCACTGACTTAAAATCACTAACCTAACATCTGAAAGAGCCCTGAGGGAGGTGTCTGATGGTTTGAGATGTGCTTACAGTGATGATAACTACTTCAGGCACCAGATTCCCAGGGTGAATCATCATTCTGAGAAGTCAGGGTTTGTGGAAGGTGAGGGTGGAAAGTCAGGTCCCTGTCAATGGGTTCATCCCTCCTTGCTGGACACCCCTGCTGGGACTTTCCCCCAAAGAACAGCACTTTGCCTTGCCATGACCTAGTCCTGATCTGTTATTTAGACATCAAAACAGGCAGGTATTTTCAGGCTGATACAGTCAATCCTACCAGCAATGTGCACCTGAGGCAAAACACCTGAGCTGTCTGTGCTGAAGGGATGCGACACTGAACACATCTGCCTATAATTAGGGAGATACAGAGACCCACAGGAGTAGGGGTTTTTTTTAGTTTAACAAGAAAAAACTTAGATTTGAAACAAAGGCAAGCATTAGAATTGTTTTGAATCATTTAAGCTACACAGTTCTCTCTCAAGAAGCTTTGATCCTGTATAATCCTGCTGAAAGGCTGCCTTGTAACCAGCCTCACATACATTATGTTGCAATGCTGCAGCACTAGTGCATGACAGAACTTTATTTTCCATTAGTTCATTCTTTGCTGGAAATATAAACACTCTATATGCTTAACAGCCCAAAAAATGAATAGTATTGCTTTTTTTAAATTGCCTGTTAATGAGAGTTTTGCTTGCTATTAAAGAAATCTGAATGCCTGAGGACCATCTTTCAAATGCTGACACACCATTTATTTTTTTCAACACCAACAGTGCTGAACAATCAAAACAAAATCATCCCAGACACTGCTTTTTAAAAAAAGCAGCCATGTTTTTTTTAACAGATCAAAACAGATGTTTACATTATCTCTGAACCACAACTGTTTTCAAAGTAGCTTTTCACTGAGCTTATGAACAATTTCATATCTACTCCAGTGCAGCAGCGGTGTCTGTGCAAAAACATCCATGGAACAGGCAGTAAGGACAAGCCTGTTGTTCTAAGCAGGCATCAAAGAAAAAAAAATTTAAAAAACCCACACAAAAAAAACCCCAAAAAACCAAAACCAAATAAATGAAGAAACCAAATAAGGTAGGAAAGTCTGCATAGAGCTGAGTCATAAAATCCATGCAAGCACAAGGCCAGTCAGAGCTGTTGCCATTTGTAGGAAGAGCCTTTTCCCCAGGCAGGGATAGTCTGAGTGCAGGAGAGGGTTGAACACACACTGCTGTGTGGGAAAGGCTCCTCCAAACTCCACTCACACCCTGTGCACCCGCCTCTACCAGCAAAGAGGAGGTATTTGTAGGAGCTTCTGTGTGCTGACAAATCACCTGCATCAGGAATAACTGAAAGCACAACTGTGCACTCCAAAGGAAGAATGGAATTCAGACTGTTATCAGTTTTAACTAAATCTGGATTATCCTACCTGCAGTTTTTCATGTATTCTTGTATAAGAGCGGGAGCTTCACGCAGCCAGAATCTGAAAGGAAATAGTTACCCAGAGCTGTTGATACAAATCTTGTGTTAAAGGATTAAAAACCCTTCTTCCCAGTTTTGCAAACATAAAGCATTACAGGACAAACAGAACATTTCCTTATCTTACTTTCACACATAAGTAAGGCCTTCTGATAGCTTCTGGTGACTGATACTAAACACCTGTGGAAGCTGGATTTGAGGTTTACTGCAGTTTAAATATTTGGATTTTTTTTTTCTTCCTATTTTCTACTTTCTTTTTCCTGTGGTGGGAAGTAGGAGGAGGGAATCCTTTTAGCTTATTCTAGATATAAATGTTAAACTTCAGGGTATTTTGGAAAACTTTAAGCGTATATAGAATATGGCACTGATGAAGGAAATAGCTGAATAGCCTGTTGAAAAATGTTAGGATTGTTTCTATTTAGCAACAGTGAAAGAGAAAACTTTTCCCCAAACTTCTAGGCCTAGTGTCTTTTTGTAGCTGCTTATAGATCTGTGAAAAATTCTTGGGCTTATTAAACCTTAATCCTATCTGTAGTTGTGTGTAATTTTTGGCTGGCCCTAATAATGTAAAGGACATTTCCCTCCCCATGGCAGGGGGTTTGGAAGTAGATGATCTTTAAGGTTCCTTCCAACCCAAATTCTTCTGTGATTCTAATGTAAAAAAAGGCTTACAAAATTAATGCCTCTGTGCTTTCCATCGTATTAGGGAAAGAGATCATAGCAATAGGGGTATACTCAAACATAAAATATTGCTAAATAATCTCAGTCAGAAATCATATTTTTCCTTATATTCCAGTAGCATACAGAAACACCACATCAAAAATATTTCACTTTGCCCTTCTGATGCCCTGTGGTGGTGTGCTGAGGTGGACCTGGAGAGCCACAGGCAGGAGTGGGTGTATCTGTTATTGTCCTGCTCTAACTCTATGTTGACATGGACAAATAAAAGCAGGACAGAGAAATTAAGTTTAGGGGGGAAAGAAAAGTTTACCTCCACTCAGTTCTAAGTAGAGACGTATTTACACCACAAAACCTCCTTTGCTGGCACCAGGAGTAGTCACTGATGGAAAAGTGTCTTTATTGGACAGCCAGAAGGGAAGCCATGGACTGAGCAGGCCTGACTAATACATTTGGCAGCATATTAGGATACCTTTTTTCCCCAGCCATGTCATTTATTTTGTAACAAAGCTTTCTTTCCTTGAATCAATACTGGGCAAAAGAATAGAAGTAAAACATTTTTTTTTTAAATTCATTTGTTTTAAATGGAAAGAAAAGTCAGTCTGAAAAATAAATAAATAAATATTATTTATTTAAGTAACGTTTCAATAATAAAAAATATTAAATAAATATAAATAAATTATAATTTACTTTTCTTCAATCAAAACCTGCTAAAGGTATTGCACATAACTAATTAGTGCTCACAAGAAAGGAGAACTTCTTGGTTTTATTTGTTTACTCCTGGTTCCCATGATGCTGGCTTAGTTGTTTGTCTGAGAGAGGAAGCTGACAAAACAAAAGTGATATCAAAGAAAACAATACTTTCTATATTAATATTTATACTGAAAAATAAATTGAAAGTAATGCAACATAAAATTATGTGGCTTTTTAAAACAGAGTTCACCGAAGTTGCATTTGTAATGATACATCCTGGGTTTCTGCGCAACCAGTGAAATTTTATATCAAACAGCTAATAATTTACCTGTTGGAGAAGCCCAAGTATCATTTAGGAAACCCTATATATTCCCAGCACACTGCTGAGAACAGTGTAAAGAAACACTTTCTCTCCTGGTTAATTTCCAGTATATCTGTTTGTAGGAACTCTGCACAACTTCATTATGTATAAAAACATTTTTTTCCCTACAGGCAATCACCACATAACATACAGTGCCTGCAAACCTTAACTATACATAAATAAATAGTCCATAAGGACTTTCTACAGGGACTGTATTTCCTGATATTCAAAAACATTTTCTCCTGCTCTTTTGCCAGAGCATTAATTCCATTTTCACCTAAAAATATAGGACAAGGAACTAAGCCAGATCCTCACACATTAGGAAACCCATGCATGCCCACTGTAGCTGGAATTACTGCCTCAGAAAGTCACTAGAAAGATGTCCAGGCACTAACTTTTCATTTGTTGTATCCGTATTTGATGCCAATCCATAGGCACCAGGCATGAACTGTAACTTCAGAGTAATCTTCTGTCCTGGGTTGTAGTTTAGGATGTATTCTATCACCATCTTCAGTTAATGGCCCATCAATGCCTTTTGCATGACTCAGAGATAACTCCCTCTGGGAATTATCTCTCTCTTTAATGGGCCATCAAGGCTCTCTTCCATGACTCATCATCCCATTGTGAGATGCTCCGCCCATGGGGAAGAGCCAAGCATTCTCACCTGGATATAAGCTGGGATTTGGGACAGTAGAAGCAGCCCTCACCCACTGGATTCCCAGAGGACCGGAGCTACCAGACCTTTCTACAAAATTTCTGTTTCAGGAAGACCACCTCGTCTGGACTGTTTCCATCACCCTGATCAGGTCGTATTCTGACTCTGTCAGTGGTTTTTCTTTTTGTATTTATTTTATTTTATTTTCCTTTTCTTCTCATTAAATTTTATTTCTGACTTAGAGCCTCTCACTTGGTTTGTTTTCAAAACCACAACACCTTCTTTTCCACTCTGCTTGATATTTCATCCTCAATACCACAAGGTTAGTTCATACACTGAACCAAAAAAAAAAAAAAAAAACCCACATCATTTCAGTGTGCAAATTTGAAAAACTGAGCCAAGGATTTTATTTTATTTCAGTGGGAAAAGCGTTGTTTTGCACATTGTACAATTACGGACACAAATGGATGCTTGGTAAAAACTACAGACACCACGGGGGGAAGACAAGCAATTACTTTGCTTGTCTGCTGTACTGGTGTCCGAAATAAAGATTAAATTATAATCTTTAATTATAAAAGACTTTAAAATCTTGAAAGAATGATGAGGAATAGATCTCCTTGGTACGAGGAGCCCTGTTTCTAAGGATAAGGAAATTGAAATCTGTCTGCTGAGTTCTGTCCTTTCAAACTGGCTGCCTAATAGCATCCTGTAGGCCTGTGAAGTGGTACAGATGGTAATAAGCTGAGCCTCAGATTAAAAATATGTACAATTTGAAGAGAGAATACATAAAATGAAATTCTATAATTTTAAAATTATTTGAGGAGGAAGGCAGTGTTGTAATTAAAGTACTTACATTTTTGAATAGGATAAATGAGGTGTACTCAAGTTGCTATGTGAACTGCAAAAAAAAAAAAAAGAATTTGTTAGTTAAATAAAAAATAAACTTGCAGCAGGTGTTTTTAACTAGTTTTTCACGTACAGAGATATAGTGAAATAGTAGCTGTATCAAACACAAGAAAAATTACCTCATTCAACAAAGAACTAAAAAGACACAGGTAATAGGCTATAGAAGGAATCTGGAAGTATTATTTTTAGATGCCTGAATTACAGCCATTTAAAAAATTCTTTTTACAGCTCTCACTCTGCCTTTAGTTTCCATAAATTAGCAACACCAATTCTGGCAGAAATAGAGCTCTGTTGCACACTTGCAGTGGAAAACAGAGGTGAAACACATCTCCTGAGCCAAACAAATAAATCCAGGCTCTCAACATCCCAACTCTAATAACAGTCTGTGAAAGCAGGTGTTTGTTTCAAGCATTCCTGTTTATTTTACACTAAAGTCATATAATGCCATTAATGCCCACTTAAAAAGATTTAGAAGACTAGACACAGTCTTCGCCAGAAGTGATGGCAGTTTTCATGGAAGAGTGCATTTTCAGTACAGAAGAAAAAAACAAATCAGTGCTTTAATGACAGAGTAGATATTGAGATTAAATGCAGCAGGTCAGCAAAGCCTGCCTGGATTTCAAAAGAGCAGCTCGCAAACTATGATTTTAAGAGTGGAGTGAACTTTCCTTGACTTCTCTATTGTCCCTGCACAAGAGAGCAGGAAATGTTCCCTTTGCTTTACATACCCCACTTTGCACATCTACTCCCCAACAGAAACACTAAACAAGTCCAGCAAATACTAAACAATATCAAACACTGTTCAGCAACTGTTCTCCAGTTTTACCTAACCATAAATCAGCCTTTTCCATGCAATTAGGTCATGTAAGAATGGAAGCAATGCCAACGGCAGCTGCTTTATGTAACTTGCTTCGGATCTTTCCCAAGGTGAAGAATTTTGCCAGTCAATTCACAGAAAGGATGATGGTTCTTCTTCCAGGGGTTTGAGCCCCGTGGTCAGACACTCATGTTGTAGCAGTGCCTCTGTCATCACTGGCCTTGCACATCATATCCAGCACTGCTGAAATACAGAGACATTTCTAATGACAACTCTCTGGAGTCCTTCTATGAAAGCTTCCTCTTTCCCAAGATTAGTGATGATGTTCTGACACGCAGAGCACTTGGCATACATGTAGTGCATATAATAATGTGCAGGCCAAAAGGAAAATTCAAACTATTCAATAGAAAACTAAGTTCCTCAACTTTCCAATTTTCCCTCAGAGGCGTAAGTCAAGATCTTCTGCTGCCTGAAGGAGACCAAGAACATCACTGTGATTTTTCTGTTTGTTTTATTCCTCTAGACAATTCCTATCTGACACATCTTAAAAGTCCTTACAAACAAAACCTGAATACCCAAAGGCACAGCTGAACTTCTGTGGCAAAGAGCTGTGCTCAGGCTGTGCCCTCACAGAGTATAACTGTACTCCTGAGGCAGCTCCTGTGTCACCAAAGAGCAAGTATTTCTTCAGTGCATGGCTGATAACTGGCTCAGAACATTTCACCCCAGTATAACTGCTCTCCAGTCCCCATCCTTGGAGATACTCAAAAGTCATCTGGAGATGGTTGGAGGAGATAACTGCCAGAGGTACCTTCAGCCTCAATCATCCTGACATTCATAAGGTCTCACAGTATAACTATTACAGGCTTTAACAGGCTATATGAAGCACTTTATACTGGATTTCCATCCATAGATCATATGTTTCTTCATTTGTCAGGGCCTTAACTTGAATCTTTCTTCTCCATCTGAATCTTCAGTATTGCACCCAGGGCTGCCTGCAAGGCAGATCTGGGTTGTATGAATCAAACACATTGAGAGCACCTCAAGTTAAAGGTTCCAAGGTTCCTCATATGGAGCAAGGTGCCTTGACTCCTTGAGTGATAATTTTCAAGTCATTGTTCTGATGGATATTATTCTTCGGGTTTCTCTGCCAGAATTTTTTTTTATGTGCAATCAATTTCCCCTTTATCTGTTATTTTATTTTTTTTTAAGTTGCTAAGAACAGCTAAGTTAGTAAGAAAGAAGGTCCAGGGGTACCTTGGAGAGGCAGGTTTTGAACACAGGAGAGTGAATATGAGGGCCAAAGGAGAGCCACAGACTAGCAGGGATTTTTTTTTGCTACAGGTTCCAAAGTGTTCCTGTTCAGATGAAAATGGCAACACTGGCACTGCTTCCCTGCCCTGAAGTGGACGATTTAATCTAAATGCTGCACAGTCCTAGAGGAATTGGAAGGGTGAAAGCAGGAGGCAACTTTAAAAAGAAAAGATTTTGTATTTTCAGGGTAGGGTTTATCACTTTGTTCTCCACCATTAATTATACATATCATGCATCTGATCTGACAGTTTTATATGCATTGCATCTTAGGTGAATCTTATTCCCTGAAGAGGGAGGAAAGAGAAATTAAAAGCTTGCCAGGGTTGAGACTCAGGAGAAGAGTCCCTTGTCAGGATATATATATTATTTTTAAGTCTATATAGTTGCTGAACACAATTTTCAAAGCAAAAAAAAAAATTGTGTCTAAAACTCAAATCCTTAAACTCACACTACAGAAACTTAAGAAGCTTGATGTAATGCCAAGCAGCCAGTAATCCCAGGAATTCCAGAGAATTGCTGAATGCTGTGCAGGCTGAAAAATCAAGCCAATAAAGTGCAGATACTACATTTGCAGGTTTTCACAAAGATAGAGTTGTTGAAAATTCCCTGATTAGTGTGGACAATAGAGCTGTGGTTATCTTACAGGAGGAGAAGGAAAGTGGATAATTTAGATCTAGATGATCAAAATGAAGTCTAGGAAAAATTCCTTCCTACCTAACTCTCAAACTAAGTTTTGAAGCTTCACCTCTAAAGTGGCCATATAATTATTTTCCTACCATTCCTGCTAAGCTCTGAAGGTCTCCAAGGGCCCAATTCCTTTATTATATTTATGGGATCTAAATGCCCAGACACTGCTTTGGTGTACATCAGAACAATATCACACCTGGCTAGGGGACACAGATAAGGGCTAGATACATTTTTTTAAAAAATAAGACTGCACTGTTAGAAGAAAAGTCCATCTTAGTTGGTCACATCCTCACCCTCCCTCTCCCCATTCCAGCAGCTTGTCTTTGTTGGTGCCCCAGGCAGGCTCTCTATTTTACTGCCTTCTTCCACCCACCCACCAGTGGAATTGTGTGGCTTCATGATTTTGGTGAAAGGGTGGCTGCAGGCTCGAGATCCTCTGTTTGGTTTTGAACCTCAAAACTAAGGAGAATTTACCCTTAAGACTTGGCTGAGCACCTTCCTAGCACATCACAGAATGGCCCTGTCTCAGCCAGTTTCAAGCTTATTAATTTATGGCAGAGATTTTAGGCTTCCCAAATGTACCATCTATTAATAGGCAGCTTTATGATCAGCAGGTTCCTGCCCTGTAACTTTGATTTAAGCACATTTCCCTCGCTGCAGCAGAACAGCACAGGAGCTGTCCAGCACCGTATCCCAACTCCCATGGCTTTGCAGGGGCAGCAGTCACTCCTCATAAGAGTTTGCACTTCTTCCCTGCATCCTGAAGCCTTGCTTTTGAACGCCTGCCTTCTGTGGGTGACCCTCACTGTATTTAACAAGTATCTTTTGTTTCAGCAGCTTCTCTGCTGATCTCACACTTGGGTGAGATCGCTGTTGACGAGGTGAGCCCCTTCGAGTAGCTGCTGCTGCAAGGAGCCTCAGCTTAAATGGAAGTGGCAGCACTTCAGCAGGGTCTAACGTACATTCTTTGACAGAACATAGATTCCCTAAGAGAAGTCATTCTTGCTGCTGTCATAAAACACTGCTTTTTTTCAAACGTCAGCACCATATGGCACTGCCATCGATAGAGCAACTGCTACCACCATCTACTGGCAAGAGCGTAGAAGAGAATGGATAGAGGATGTTGCCTTCGGGTGGGTCTCAGCAGGAAAAAAAGAACAAGAAATACAGTCTATGATCATCTTTGATACATCCCCATCCAGTGCTGCACTAGTGATAGCTCTCCAGTTGCATTGGTAAGGAAGAGCCTCAAGAATGAGCTCCCAGGTAAAGCCTATTTGTTCCCTGCAGCTTGTGGACAGGACTTTACTGTTCAGTTCTGCCTTGCAGCAAGAGAAAACCTGGGTAATCTGCTCTCTGCACTGCCTTTACTGGGAAAACATCACTAGGATGTGGTGCCACAGGAGAGCAGCGAGAGCATCACATCCGAGTGCTCCAAACAGGGATTCCTGACAGAATATTTGTGTGTCTGAGCTGAATTCAGGGTGGATGGAGCTGTGTCAGCATTACAAAGTAACTGGGAGCTGTAAGAGTTTAAAAAAAAAGACAAGACTGTGCTGTAGCACAATGATTCACTGTGAATCTGATTCAAATATTATCAAATAAGAACACCTTCTTTTACACCGGTGGGAATTAAAGCAAGCACTAAAAAAACGTACTGATGGGGAATGTTGATACTTCATAACAACTTTTCTGATTTAACTCTAAAGCTGCCTTTCCTTAGAGAGATGATGGTGTAATTGTCTTAGAGATATTAAGCACAGAATCCTGGGGTTTTTTTTTAACTTGACTCTAAATGAACGTGCAGGCAAATAACATCTTAGTTTAAGAAATCACAGTGTATTTCCCCATTTTTCACTGACACTGATTGAAAGATAATTGAGGGTCTTGGATTAGGTTCTAACATGAGGCAAATAAATTAGTCATGTTGTATTCAATCAATTTCGGTTGTGTTTTCTGCATAAATCAAGTCCAGAAGAGGTCTTAGCTAAGGCATTTAATTCCAATTCTTTTCCCTGACAATAAAAACAGAGCCAGATTGAGAAGATTTCATGTTCACTTATAGACTACCATACAGGATCATAAAGAAATGCACCAATACCTCTGTCAGAATCAGATGTTCAGACTCATAACCAGACAAATCAGGACATGCTGGAGTCCCAAAGCCCCGGCCACACATTTCTACATGAGCAGTACCTGGGACGTGTCTGCTCTAACCCACAGGATAAATGACAGCCCAAATCTTGTCTGCCTAGATGTGAAAATATCTGACAACCAGTTGCTCTCTGGAAGGGACTATCCCATTTGAGGCAGTGGTCAGCAACTTTCAAACTTCCAGGGAGTGATGCTGATTCATTACCATTTAATCTCGACAATCTCCTGTTATCCTTTATACTGGACAGAGGGCACAAACTACAGCCGAATGCCAAGGACTAAGAACTGGTACAAGCATGATGTAACACTGCCAAGTCCTGAGCCAAGTTCTGCTGGACCAGCCAAATTGCATCCCAGTGAACTATTTGAAACAATGAAACCATGAGTTCTTCTAAGCTGGACTCTGCATCAGTGCCCAACACCAAACACTGCCAAGAAATCTTACTATATTTCACTTTAAGTAACCCAGGCACTTAGAAGATTACTCAGACTGCAGACCCCCTCTGCCTGTTTCAGTCAGCTGAGAACTCAACTGCCCCCACAGTTTACTACAATTCTTGAGAGACTGATAACTTGTTAGAAATTTGACCCAAAAAGTTGCAACCCAGTCCACATTCTGAAGAACAGTCTCAAGAAACACCCTCTTGAGCTGTCATCCTGCTTCATTCAGGACAAAATTCCCCTTTTCTTCCCTGAAGTAATGTTTCTTGAAGAAACCCACCATCAGGGGAGAGTTTTTACAGTTGTTGCTTTATGACTTGTGATGAAATGACCACTCAAATCTAAGCTCATAAAACTTCCCATCCTCTGTGTTACGTGCCAAGTACATCTCTGTGCTGTTATCCTACAAGATACACAGAGTCCTGACTGCTGAGATCCAAATGCCAGCAAGACCCAGGCTTAAATTTGAAGAGGTCACCAGTAAAACAATCTAAACTACTGCAGAGCTTGTATTGTGAAGCATCTGCTGCCTCTGCCTTGCCTGCTCTGCTCCACCAGCCCCTCCTGGACTGCTGGTGGCTCTTGAACCACATTGTGACAGCTCTGTCACCAATCTGTGTCTGATCAGTGCTCCCACACCTCTCTAAAACAGCCTTCCTCCACATTTGCCAGTTGATCCTCTCCCTCACTCCTTTTTCCTGTGGCTGAGGATCTCCAGGCAGGTGCAGAGCACCTTTATAGCAAAATCCAGGCCCCTTTAAGCATTTAGGCCTGTACATAGTTTAAAATCATAGCAAACATAATCCAACCAACCACCACACCCCACGATGTGAACACACAGCGGTTGTGTAACTCGTTTTTCTACCTCTCATTCAGCTGAGTCCCTTCCCCACAGTCCTTTTCTGCTTAGCCAAAGCAGCAGGCCTGAGCCATGATTTTACAAAGGTAACAAGGCCCTAATTTGGTAAGTTTTTACCTATATGCAACATTTTTCCCTTCACCAAATATCAGCAGTCTCCTCTTCTTTTCCAGGCTCCCTTCCCTGGCATCCATCGTGGGTGCTGCCACTGGAGCTTACGGATGGATTTTCATTTAAAAGAAAATCTTCAAACTTCCTTTGATATAAACACACACAACTGACCTCAGCTGTACCAGCCTCATGACACTTTGAACGGTTCTCCAAGCCCTCCAGAAGTATCTGAGAAGTAAGAAAACAAAAGAAAGTAAAAAGAAGTCCAAGCCTGTGCACCAAAATAATGCAATTTCTCTGATGTTTGTAATTTATTCATTTTGGAATTAAGGTTAGAAACCAGAGAAAATAATCCTGGATTTTTCTCCTTTTTTTTCACTTTCTTTTTACAACACTGATGCAACTAGTGTTATCTCTTTAGAAAACTGTTACTTCTGCTTCAGTCTTTTTGGTTTTTCACATGGTCAAGTGTCCAAGGAATGTTGTTTCTTTGTATGAAAAAGCCTAGATAATCCAAACGTTGTATTTGGTTACTTCACTTATCCTTAAAAGCTAGTTAGTCTATTGTTTTTCTCCAAGTCCTACGGATTTTAATAATCTCTAACTGCAGGAAGGTAATTCTGTGGTAAAAGCATGGTATAGCCTTGATGCAGTGTCATAATTACATGACTTTCTTTATGTCCTACTTCTACACCTAATTCTGACCCTATAAATCCTGCCAGATGCTGCAGGTACTCATTATTTCCATTTTCTCCATTTCCTACTGATTCTGTCGTGAAGATGTTCAGCACCTCACACATCTGAGTTTTGCTGGTGCCAACAGCTCCCAGCTGGATCAGAGAACAGAACTGAGCTTTCTGTGCTGATGTCTTCTTCAGAAAAGAAAATTGGGTGGCATTGAAAACATCTATATACATACAAATTTGTCAAAATTCAGTGCTGAGGTCTTCTTTTCTGAGGTGACTTGGTCACTAGAGGCCCAGTCACTACACAGTGTACAGGTCAGTAGGGCTTAACACAGAATTTTTTGCAACAATTTTTTCTTGTCTTGCAGCAGTGCAGCAGTGTTTATTAATTGCTCCAAGAGCCTCGGATGAAAGGACTTGCAAATGTAGAATACACTGTTCACTCTCATTAATTCATTCTGTAAACTACCTCAATGTCCTCCCTAAGCTGCTGCTGCATCTGGAGCTGTTTCCAATTCCAGATGGGATTAGCTTTAGACAAAATGGAAATCTGAATAACCGGGCTATGAAAGGAAAAGAACAGGCTGTTCATGTTGTATTTGCAATATGTATTTTTACATATTCTGCAAACATTAATGAACAAGTAAATATTGTCCATTGGGCTGCCTTCTTTCTGATTAATGCATTTCCTCACAATAAACTATGATCCTCTACGTTTCTCTCCAAACCCCGCTGCCTGAAGTATTTGTTAATACTCCAACTAAAACAATTCTTTACTTTAACTCTTATGCATCTTTATTGCTTCTTTAAGTATCCAAAGAATGCTGGATGTGTACCAGAGAAACTTGCACAAATAAGAAATCCCTATTTATTTGCTGTGAATTTGGACAGGTCATTTTAAAATGATCTGATGAAATAAATCCAACAAAAATAGTGCCATAGGATCTAAGCACGACTGACTGGCTGCAACTGCCTTAAAAAACGCAATCTTCTTTAAAACATGCCTTTTTTTCTTCAAGGGAAAAAACCCCAAATCTTTAGGGTAAAATTATCCCTTATTTGATGTAAGAGAAAATAGTTCACTGTAATCAGCTTTCTTCATCTCACTAATGAAGAAGTCAAATTCATTTCAGGGACAGATTAGTCTTTCTCATGATGTGACATACCCTGGAATGCTATTAATGCTTTGTGCTGCACACACAGTCTTCGTTCTGAGCTACCTATGCACTGTTCACAGCACTTTAAATGATTACATGGTAGGTGTGTGTTTATATATAGTATGTAATCATCTCAAATGCTGGGATTGCAATGTGAATAGGTAATAAGAAATAAATTCCACTTTTGATTACGTAGGCCTGTGATTAATTGTTTGAACTTTGGTAAATGAAAAGGACTTAATTAATTAAAAAAAAATAAAAAAAAACAAAACCCAAACCAGCAAATCCTGAAAAGGGGGTGTTATTTTTTTAAGGTTAATATATATTTTATGGGGTTTATGTGCAGAGTATAGCATTTTTTAGGGTTTCTTTCATTTTTTATTCAATTTGGTTTATTACCTTATTCATTGATTTCCCATAATAATGCTTGTGCTTATATACTGCCTTTCGCTTGGGCTCATAAGGTACTTTACAAACATTAATATATTTTTCTCATCCCTTTTATTTACATTCCCCTTCTAATGAAACTATCATAGACTAGCTGTATATAAATTACACCAAGAGCAAGAAAAGCAGAAGGCAGAACATGTACCAGCTAGGAAAAAAAAATACAATTACTGAAAGGAAAGCCCAAAATGCCATATCCCAGGTGGCTGTTCCACCTTCTGCTCTGCCCTCCACAAGGAGAAGTAGGATCATGGATAGTGCAGCTGCTTTCGGGCTCAGCCAGCCATACAGAAGTCACCCAGACATTGGGTTAACCTGCTCTTTAAAAATTCCTATTACAGAAATTGTCTGTGGAGAGTAGAGACTCTGTTCTCACCCTGAACTACCCGTGCTGTTGGAAACTTTTTCCTAATGTCTAATCTAAATCAGCTGCTTCAGGTTTAGGCTTATTATTCTATGTCTCGTTCACTTGGACACAGAGAAAAATTGCTTCCTACCTTTGCAGCAGTCTCTTCTCAGGTTAAAGGCAATTATCCTGTAGCACCTGTGTCTTTTTTCTTCTTTAGATGAAATAACAGCGGTTCATTCTCATTGCCTTAGTCTTGCAATTACACTTACACTTGCAGTTTTCCAGTGTTATCTCTGGTGAAGGCTTCTGTTGGAAATGGACATCAGATTTTCACCAGAGCACCTTCACTTACTCTGTTACTTCTTATGGAATATTCTGAGTTGGGATAGACCCGTAGGAATCATCCAGTCCAGCTCCTGGCTCTGCACAGACACCTCAACAATCCCACTATGTGCATCCCTGAGAGCACTGTCCAAATGCTCCTTGGGCTCTGTCAGCCCTGGAGCCATGACCATTCTCTGGGGAGCCTGTCCAGTGCCCCAGCACCCTCTGGGGGAAGAACCTTTCCCTGATATCCAACCAAAATCTCTTCTGACACAGCTCCACATGTTCCCTTGTGTCCTGTCTCTGGTCACCAGAGAGAAGTCATCATTGCCTCATCTTGCATATCCAGAGAGTGCCTGGAAATGCAGCTTGACAGTGGTTTCACAGCAGCTTGACAGTGGTTTCTTCCACTAGTGATGCCCAGTAACAGCCCAGACCTTTCCCTGCAGATACCCAGTGTATTCTGAACTGGAACAGCTGGCTATCCTTGTACAATCACATTGTTGGTCAGCACTGTAAAGTCCATATCTGTCCTTTATTCAACTCCACTCTGTATTTCAGACTATTTTTCTAAATTATAAAGCTACTGGAAAAAACTTCCCTATTTTCCCAACATGCCTGAATCAGCCTAGGATGATATGCTCTGCATATTTACTAAGCATATCTTTTGCTTCATCATCCAAGTTATTGATGAGGAAGTTACTGCTGCACCCGGAGTACACAGGCTGCTGTTGAGAATTTGGCAGTGAGTCATTAATAACCTGTCTGTGAAGGAGGCCTTCTAGACAGCCCTGTGTCAACCTTAGGGCAGTTTAATTACAGACACACTTTGCCCAGTCCTCTTTGGAAGCCACCATATTGTGCTTACAAAGCTCAAAGTATATCACACTCACAGTTCTACTGGCTATTCTAGAATAGCCACTCTATTCTTTCATAGAGAAAAAAAAAAGCAGGTTTGAAACTTGGATAATTTGCTTTTGACAGATCTTTGTTGTTTCCCACTTCATTTTGTTCTGTGCTGTGTTTGGGGTTTTTTCCTTACAAATTATTTGTTTCTTCAGTATTTATTTCTGGGGAGGCTGGCTGACCTGTAATTTCTCTGATTTTCCTTTTCCCTCTTTTTAAAGATAAGGACTGCATTTACTCTTTTCCAGCATCTAGGACTTTTGTAAATCCTTCATACTTTTGCAAAGGTATTCTTTGATGCCTCTGTTTGATTCATGCTATCCATAGCTCTCAGTGAGGACAGACCAAGTCCACCCAATTTCACAAGTCAAAAGTTGCTTGGCTCCCTGTGATGATTTCTTCTCCTGCTCCAAATCCTGCTTCTCTACTGCTGTCCATGTGCAGCTGATCTTCCTACTGAGAGGTGAACTCTGATTTATAAAAAAAAGTGGTATGAAAGTATGTTGGCTTTCTCAGTGGTACCAATCAGGAAAATTGATATCTCAAACAGTATCCCAGCACTTTCCATCACTGATAATCTCTCTGTTCTTTCCCGGAGTGTCATATCCCGTGCCCTAATGAAAAGGCTGACTACTGCAATAACCAGAATAACTCCTGCAGAATCCCACTTGATACATCCTCCTGGTTTCATCTGATATTGTACAATGTATCATTATTAAACCAGTCTTATATTTAAATGTAAGTGTAAAGGGCTATTTGGGCATCTTCCTGCTCCTTCCACTTCTCCTGCAAGATTGTTTTAGAAATACAGATTTAACAGGAGACTTGAGCAGTGTCCATGAAAGGCTCTCTTTAACCACAGGCACTCACCACTTTCATTCTGCTTGGCATTTAACAGACTTCATTTACATGGTTACAAAATATATGGCACTGGCATAACACTTGCCATCAGAAGAGTTCAAAGCACTTTCCACATGAAACTTTTTAATAAGGCAAAAGTAAGTAAAGTGACTTTCCAGAGGTCGCCCAGCACGTTATGGGCTGAGCCAAGAACAGAGTCCAGACCTCCCAAATCCCAGGCCAGTGCTCCATCATTATGTCAACCAGCCTCCCATACTATTAATGCTCAGCCTAAATATATTCTTGTAGCAATTGATTTAATGCCATTAGTTTCAGACAGCTAATCCAAAGCTCCTTTAGTTATCCAGCCCTCCAGGGATTTACTGGAACAAAGAACTTCAAGACTGATCCAGAAAATAACATCATAACTTTCCCAGGGATCTGAGCTAGATTTTCTTAGTGGTAAAGTTATTTTGAAGGAAAACCATCATCTGTAATTCTAAATCCACTGCGAATCAAATAGAAAGATTAAATTTAACTGAGTATATTTGTGACTAGACCCACAATGGTTTTCTGCATTTTCTTTTCAGATGACAACGTTCAATAAAGATGTACAATAGTTATTAATGGTATGAAGTTAAGATAATGATCATGATACATGAAAAGAGAATTAAGTTAAAAATTCTTAGGGTTTTAAAGAGATGAGAGGGTGGGTGGAATTGGAGGCTGCAGAAAAATTATATTCATTCAGCATCTCTTGGGCACAAGACGAGATAAATGTTCTCTGTGAGTTATAGAAACAGACCAGATTAAACAGCAACCAAAGGGAGATACATACAGCCATAAAAAGGACCTTGGAGTCCCAAATCTTTGGCAGTGCCCAGAAGGGTGCAGTTCTAAGTCTTCAGAAAATGGCAGAGAAGTTTCCTGTTCATTAAGTGTGTGAGAGAACATAGGCAACTGGGACAGCCAGACCATGAGGAACATCAGGGGGAAGTACAGAAATCTTTGTACCAAATAAACCACGCAGTTTTCTATGCTCCTGGCTTTCATAATCCAACTTATTGAACTGGTGGGAGAGGGAAAATGCACCTTTCAGTCTACTCTCTGAGATCCAGAGATTTTCTCACTCACCTGGATTCCCCCATGATGTAGTTTCAAATTACTGAAGCTTTCAGAAAGCTCTGCTTATGCTGTGTGCTCTCCAAGACTGTAGATCAAATAATGGAGTGTCATCTTCTTTCCATGTTCGTTGTATGTTTCCTTTACAAGACGTTTCTTTTTCTCATCCAGCCAGCCTTTGGATCAGACCTTATTCTTTACAATTACTAGGTTTTATGTCAATGAAATCTCCCATACCTTTTACAATTTTGAGTAACTTATTTTTATTATTTCTGCTTCAGTATGGATATCAATGCTCTTAACAGCAAATCTAGTAATAGTTCCTGTTTTCTACAGCTGAGTACATTAAGAGTAAGTCTTTTGCTTCAAATACTCTATTGTGTACACAGATAAAGTAGAAAATAAGAATAAAAAATACAGAATCAATTCTTTAAAGAGAAAATTTTGGAATTGTAGTAACATAGAATGGAAAAAGATGACTTTCTCAACTCTAAGCAGAAACAGCCCTGAACAAAAGGAAAAATTAAATTTCATCCGACCACATTTTCAGCTTACTGATGCCACAATTTTACATGGATGGAAAGACTAAATATCTGGTTTTCCTTTACATTCAGATTCAGCATCCACCAAGCCTGATGCACTATACTGAGTACATCCCAGCCTCAGAACTGGGATTAAATCTCAGACTGAGATTTAAAATGGTACATCTCAGGGTTGGAACATTTAAAGAAAGAGCAGACTTGAGGAAAAAAAAAATTCAGTAGGTTCAGAACAAGAAAGACCACTGTAGTTTGCTGTGTACCCAAGCTGAGATTAAAACATATTTTTAGGTACATAAAAATATATAAAGAAACACATATATACTTTTTAATAAAGTATATACAAGTGTATTTTAAACATACCTTTCATGACAGAAAAGAAAAGCCTGTGACTCACATTTGAGTGCAGAGTAGGGTTACATGCAAATCTCTCAACTCATTCAGGGGAGATGTTTGTCTCTAGGCAGAAAGCAAACACCTTTCAATACTAATCTCACGTGATTGATATCTCAATGTCAGAACTCGAGCTCTGAATCTTCAATAAATGGCTCAACCCCCATATAATATGCTACTGTATCTCTGTCTGCCATGAACCCTGTTTGAATCCAGTGCTGCCTGTTTTATGTCAGGCTGTTTATCACCATCCTGGCCTCAAAGCACAGCGCTGGTCAAACATCTGCCTCCTGCACTCAGGTGCCAGGTCTGAAACTTGGAGTACTTGAAGGAAACCATTATAAATCTCACACGAGGTAATTTGCAGCGTTCTACCATCTCCATCTATCAGCCTCCTCCAGTCACTGATCAGACTGCAGCAGCCCGCAGTGCTCCAAGCTTTAATCCTTGTGATTCCTGCTAGCAGCCCCTCAGCAGCCTGACCTGCATGGCAACCTGCCTCAGCAATACCTCAGCAATTGCTTATGGCCTGCCCAAGGACAGAAAGATAAATGTGTTGAGAAACCTACTTTGCCCATCCTGAAGCTGTACAGTGTCTCCTAACTTTGTCCATGCTTCCCGGCTCTCTGTAGCTATCTTTTCTGAATCAGATCCCAGTACAAGTGTCAAACGAATCCCTTGTATCAGTCATGACAGTGTGATTTCTCACCACTTGTTTTGTTTGCCTTGTCACTTTTCACCTTCAGTAACGGGAAGCACAAGGCAGGGAAGGTCACTTTTATTATTTTTATTACCTTAGACACTGGCAGTTCAGGAATGGGTGTTGAAACTTAGAAGAACAGCAGCAGTTCCTTGTGCACCAAAGGACATGGACTGTGCTAATTCTGACTAGAGGGGGATGTGTTCTCTTGTACTCCTTCTACTTGTGCTGAGTTTTCACCCGCCCTTAACCAAGCACAAACTTTGTGGGTTTTAACAGTGTACATAGAATTTCCTTTTGCCTTCCACCTGAGTAAAACCAGAGCCTTCATTCACCCTCCTGAACTGAGGAAAAACCCACGCAGAGATGCGTGTTTACAGGAACATGAGCTGAAAAGAGATGGCCATAAAGCAGCAGGAGCTTTTTGTGGCATTGATGTGTTTGGCCATTTTCACTTTGTGCTGGCCTTGCCTTTTCCATGTGCTAAATGACCTGCAAAAAGTTCTTCAAGAGTTTCTTCAACTGTCCTGTGCTAATGGAAAAGTTACACATCAGTCTGATGTCCCCATCCTAAGCTGAGCTGAGCCTGATGCTCACAGAGGAAAAAGCATAAAAACATCCTAGAAGTATTTATTTTCTTTTTTGAATTTTTTTTCTTGGGTCAAATTTATGAAGTGGCCCTGAGAGAATTCAGTGCACCTCCTGAATACTTTTTTCCCAAATATCCCTCTGAAGAGCAAATCATGATATACCTATAGGTGTCTGCAATTTATACAGCAAGGGCTGTGCTGAGTGAACACAATTCTTTTATTTCTACAAAGCTGAAATTTGGTAGCATCAGCGTTTAGAATTCTGTTCATGAAAGGAAAATGGTAATGACAAATTCTTTTTATGGAAGTATCTAAAGAACCACTGGAAAGAAAAAAAAAAAACCCTGAAGCTACCTTTCTCTTTGGAAAGAGGCATTTCTAAATGCCATCCTTTCAGCAACTGAAAACGAAGTGATAGTAGAAAGTTTCCTTTATGAATTACCACAGTATTTTTTTTTCTTCTTCTGGAACAATTTTATCAGGTAAACCTCCAGAAAAACTTTATATTCATGCTAGTAGACAGATCTTTACCACCTTCCCAAAGCAAGCATAACTCCTAGCCTACCACAAGAATCATCTTTGGCCAAACACAGTGGAGAGACACAAACGTGTCAGGAGGACAAGGTGGTGGCATTTGGTGAATTTTCAGATACACTTGGTGTGACAGGCAGCTCGCTGGGATTTCTCTCTTTAGGTGAATTTTCACCAAACATTCACTTTCTAACACTGTTTGGAGCCTCTAACTCTGTGAAAGAAAACTCAAGGCATGTACGCTTCCTTTGAAAAAAAAAATAAACTTAATAAGAAAATTGCATATTATTGCTACACTAGGCAGCTTCTGATAGCCCAAGAAAAACCTTATTGACCAGAAAAGATTTGTTCATGAAATCCAGGACAGCTTCACAGAGCTGATGAAGCAGCTGATGCTTATTCTAGTACAGACCAAAGTTTTACATGGGGTATCATGAACAGTTTGAGTTCACTGAAGTAGAAGAGAATAGAAGAGAGCAAGAAATTAACATCAAAACTTATCTAAGTTAGATCAGGCTCTCTCATGTATAAATGGTGGCAGCTTCCTGAGGACTTTCAAATCTGTTCCATAACATTATCACTTTACTTAAGGAGTCTCAGAATTCTTTGTTTCCACTTCACTTCAAAATCTATCCCTGCTGGAGTATCTCCTCAGGTAAACATTATCCTGATTTCAACACGCCAGCCAAAAAATGTCTTTGAACTAATCTTTTCTATTGGCAGCTGAACAATTTCTGTTATGTTGGAAGGACAAATATTGTACCATGGCAGGTATTTTTAAAGCCAAATCGAGACCTGACCTTGGGACCCACAAATGTAATACATATTTGCAAAGTAAGTTTTGAAAGCCAAATTCACCGTCTGCATCTCCACATGCTCAATTCACACGTTGGTATTTAGAGACCAACGAAGATTTGTAAAGGCAAACACAACAGTGTGGGCAAAACAACTTGCTCACATGAAGAAAGTAATTATTCTTCTGAATATCTACTCCTTACCTGACACGTCAGCCCAAGGATTTAATGCCCAAACAGCTTCTTATATATAATTGCTAACATTAACTCCTGTGTTAACACTGAAGTACCTAATTCTGTAATAGATTTAAGGTCTTAATATATTCATCCCTGTTTGTTTAAACAATAGGCTGGAGCTTGCAAGGTTCTGACATTTGTTGTTTTTGGCAAAACACAAAGCTTTATAAATGTTTGTTATGTGCAGGGAATTAAAATGCAAATCTCCTTAGTACAATGAAGGCATTTTGTTCTCAGGGCTGAAAATTTACCCAAAGTACAAAAATGACTGAATAAACGGTTGCATTCCTAACTATTCACTGACTTCTGCTCTTCTAATTTATTTTCCTCATCCACACTATTACTAGAGGAGTCGTTCACTGAAAGCTCATTTCATTGTGAAGCCCAAAACTATTAAGGGAGGAAGCAATTCCTTCCGCCACTTTGAAAGACAACAGCTTGACGTGCTGTGTGTACTGCCTGAATTTAAAGCTATTTAGTTTTTCTTTCAAAGGAAGGTTGTGACAAAGCTGTCTCAACGTAACCCATCTTTTAATCACCAGTTACAATCATCATGAGAGAGGATATTCCTGGCCTGTTTCACCTGGCTGTATTTAATAGAACATGCATCGCTCAGCCATGTCAGAAAAATGAGCCTCCAGCTCCCCTCTTCCTGCAATATCAAATTATCTAGTAATGCAGATAAAAACACAGCACATCACAGCTTGCAGCTCCAGCTTCAGGTTGCAGAATAATGGTAGGAAATAATAGCTCTCATATTTAAGTCTAGGATAGTTCCAGAAATAGCTGGTGCTGCATACTGTAAAGAAATATTAATAGAACAGGCCAGTTACAGATCAGAGACCCTGTGATTTTATCACTGCCATTTGGCATTATATACTTGCATATCAATGAAATGTGTCATCTAAGACATAGTTCTATTTTCTCACATGGAAAGAGCCTTTTTCAGTTAATTTAAACTCCAGTTGAGCTCTGAATGGGGTCACAGTAAAAACTGCTTACCTTTCCACAGATTTATTTCTATGTCCGTGTATAGCTGATACTTCACACTGCTAAATCTCTTCTTTTTCCCTCTTCACCCATTTTCACTCCTTCAACAAGGACAGAACCAGTAGAGCAAGGAGCATTTGTGCAGGTTACTTGTCACCAGAGTCATCGAATCTGTTTACTGTGATCAGAATAATTATATCATTATGCTTGTTGGTTCATTAATGATGAATGATGCAAAAGGAGAGAAGAACTGAGCTGGACTCTCAGCCCTCCATTTGAATTTCCATCAAGGAAGCAAACACTTCCATGGCCAGTAAAACTCCTAAAACCACGTTCCTGTGGATTTATGTCCTGTGCTTCAACTACCAGTTGCCCAAAAGAGCAAATTCTCATTCCTTAGTTATAAGAGAGTATTTCTGTGGGGATGATCTGGTGTCTAGATGATTTCCCAGTAATTAATGATAAGACTGATGTAATAACTTTTTAAAAGCAATTATACTTAAGCTACAAGCATATGAAGCTTTTGTAATGAAATATAAGAGCTCATGGCCAATTCTTTTCCACAGAAAAGTGGAAAATATCTCTGCTTTAGTATTAAATTTTTACAGAGATAAAAAGAAAATCAGGCAGTGCAGGCTCTCACAGAAAGCTGAATATATATATATCATTTCAGCCAAAAAATGTATCAATCGTTCAGACAAATAATTAGCGCTTTTTTTTCATAATTTAAAATACAAAACTGCAAGGTAGACATCAAAAAGCTGATGATCTGGTGATGACGGTCTCTAATTTACCTTTAGATCATTTCACACAGTTTGGCATGTAAGACCAGCACAAAAACATTCTCCAACAGCTACTCAGAAAAAAATGCATCAGGGGGGACTTATTCCTAAAAGGTGCCTCTAAGAGAGAGGCTTACTTTCTTCATCACAGTGTCCTGTGTATTGTGATGATGTGGTAGGAGCTTTTATTACTTCATTTCCAATCTGTTGTCAGAATGGAACTAATTTTCCACTGAAGTCATCTTGGATTCTGCTGTTGCCTTACTTAAAAATAACTAGGTAATATTTTATATTTAAGTAGTAACATTTCTCTCATTTATGTTATTTTATAACAGCCTTAAGTTACAAATTCCAATAATAGATATGTCTCAGGGCATGTGCATACATATTTTTACGTATAAAACTGACACACCTACAAGGGTGAGTGACTGACAATGACATACATCCTCATACAAATAGATAGACCTCAGACAAATAGGCAGAGTTTCCCTCTGTAACCAGAACACTGAAATGCAACAAACCCATTTATAATCATCCTCCAAGCACATGAAAAGTTTCCCATAAATGTTGTCATTTGACCTTTTCTGAAAAGGTCACCAAAAGGCCATCGATCTCTCATTGGATTTCGATTACACACACTTTGAACCAAAGATCTTTACATTTACTGCTCTCATTTATCACAGAACGCTGATTACAGGAAACATCCAAATTCTGACATTTCAAAGGTCAGTTTGCAATTTTTAAAGATTCCCCTCCATTATTAATTTTATTGCCTGCTCTGCTCCACAAGTAATCCATTAGAAATACAAGTTTATTTCTTGATCTAAACAATCTGCATCAGAAGCTGAGATTTGAAGGGAATTAAAAACCACTAAAATGAAAGACAAATTATTACGCTGCTTATTCATCAGCGGACAACATTTTACTCAAAATAACCATCTTTACATTTATACAGTTGTAGATGTGGTTGGTTGGTTTTTTGGAAAGAAGGGCCTTGCTCTTGGTTTTCCTAATCATACTTTAGGTGAGAGGTGAGACACCAAACTTGCAAACAAAGAGGTGTGTATAGTTTTGGTTTCTGACTTACCACATTACCAGGTGTAGTGTCAGTAGCATTACAGCTCTCCAAATTCCCCAGCTTCTCCAAGGTCATGCCTAGGCAACATGGCAGGCGTGTCTAATCAGTTCCTACATTCTGCTCCAATATTTCAGTGAACACGCCTTCTCTTTTTGAATGCTCACAAAATTAATGTCTTCTCAAACACATTTTAGTCCAGGATTACTTGCCATTATATACAAATATTTGTTTTATCCAAAAGTCTTTATTTGGTGTTCTGTTGCAATAATGAAGTGAAAAAAATGCTCAGAGTTCTGAGCACTAACATGATGCTCAGCTTGTTATGGAAGGGGAACGATTACCTGTGACTTTTTTTTTTTCATGAGGTACTTGCATCCCTTGCCAATAGCAGTTCTGGACTCTTGGTAGAAAGGTGCTTCTAACTGAGCTTGAAAACCCCACGGATGTACATCTTCAAGCAGGCACAGCTACTGTCATGACCTGTAAAAGAGTATTAGAACATGAGAGGCTTTTTCTGTTCTTTAGCCACTACTGGATATGTGCACATACCATTAAGTACGTTTGCAAGATCACCCCCAGGTCTTCCTTCCCCTGCTCCCTGCTGTCCCACCCTCCTCACGTTATGCCACAAAATTATATCATAATTAATTAATATTTAATTAATTTTTGATATTTTACTTCAAGAGATGGACTGGCAAGCCCTGCAGTGGTGGGCCCTTGGTCTTGGGATTCGGGAACCACAAGGCTTTTTGGGTTTTTTTTTTGGTGCACCTTTTCATAGGTTGAGTTGACCTGTGGCATTACATCTTTATTTTGAGCACTATACACTTCGGAATATTTTGATATGAGATTTGGGATATTGGGGCTTTGCAGAGAAATCATATGCTTATTCCAGAGTAGCTGAATAAATACCAAACAAAATTTGACAACCCAAGTAAATCTTATACCTCTGGCATTGCCACAGGACTGCAATAACATATGCCCTTTCCCTTTGGGATAATTTAGTCTGTGCACTTCAAAATGGATAATGTGGATTTGCTCAGCAGTGGGGTGTTCTGACTCTTTGTGGGGCAACAGTTTCGACGGCAGCATTTCGTACTGGCTGCCAGTTGAGGTCCAAAATCATTTAAATATCTGTTCTAATGCCATAGAAGATGCTGAGAACCATGAAGTGCCATGACCAAAATGTGTATAAACTATTCCTGCTGAGCATACAGACTCACAGGTTTGGGATCAGCCCACATAACTCATCTACCACAGAGCATGGAAGAAATCTCCCTGCATTAGTAAATTCCCATGTGTTAAAAATCAAAATGAGACAAAAGGAAAAAAACAAACAAACAAAAAAAAAACCACTTATGCTTTTTATTCCCATAGACTTTTTTGACTTGCATTTTCTGGAGAGCTACAGAATGTCAGATGGCTGCTCTTGTTTAAGCCAAAAGCTGAATCCCTCAGGTCCTTCAGTTTTGAAAAATGAAAGAAAACACTTCTAAATTACTTCCTTCTCCACCACTTCCATGGCCTACTCTGATTATGGGTTTTCCTGTTTCTAATTCAAATAAAAGAAGAAAGACTTCTAAGCCACAGCTGGCAGGATATCATACTCCATTTCATTAGTCTTTTTAATAGAGATTAATAATATTCTCTCCTGTTTTAATGGGATATCACACTTCCTTATGCACCATGAGAAGCACTTTTGATAGAGTAAATTCCAACTAGTGCCATACCATCTCTTAGGAAGAGCTTTTAGGAGGTCTCTGCTGTGTACAAAAAAAAAAGGAAAAAAATGGAATGAAGCTACATTTTCCACCTGCAGATAACATTTTATTCACACATATTATCCAGGGTGTACTTTACAGATAATATTTTCTCAATCCTCACTCAAAAATATTGGGGATTTTTTTAGTGTTTGCAATGTTACTTACATTGCTGTTAATCTCAACCATACAAAAAAAGTCAGGCAAACACTAATGACTTCTACCTTCATTACAGTATCCATTTGAGCAAAGGATTTATTCAGAGCATTACAGCTCTTCGTTATGCACTAGATTGAGTGGTTTGGATTTACCAGCAGCACTTTGATACTCCATGAAAAGTTAACTTCAGAATTGAATGTCTTCACTGTAGAACTGAATGCCTTAACTTATTTGCCACGTTAAATGTAACTGAGCCAAAGGAACATCTCACATTCTAAGGAGGATTATAAATGCAAACTATTTGAAAGGGCTGCTCAAAACTCACTGCAGCAGCACAGTGCATTTTTTTTTATGTTCCTGAAACTCAGCCCAGTTGATAAAATGCATTAATTTGTGCTACAACCACCTTGCATTGCATTCTACATGAAAAGTATTGTTGGCTGAGAGATTTTATTCTTTTATGTACTGGACTGGTTTTGAGGTGCTTTCATTAGCACGTTTGATAGGTCCTGGCTTTGATCTCTGCATCAGGAGGAGTTCTTTGGCACACCTTGCTGCAGAAGATGTATTACAAACCAAAGCAGAACAGACACCTGAGTGTCAGCTCTGAAGGAGAGAAAGGAAACCATGCAGTGCTATGAAAAGGATGAAGAGCTCCAAAATTGCCATGCTCTTCAACCTATCTGATCTCCTTGCTTTGTTTCACAGAGATCCATTTCACCATTATTACAGTTAATTGGATTAGGATAATTTTGAAGCCATGAGGTACTTTCAAGGTACACAGTTGTAAGATACAACCAGCTACAGGTGGGGTAAAAATCCCAGTTTCCAAGTAGATACAGCAAAGGTCTCAGCTGAAAGACAAGGGGCTACTGGCTACATCAAGCTCAAATGTGTGTTCAGCTGAATGGTTCAACGTCTGGCACTGGACCTAATTTGTGAAAGTCAAAATTACCTCTATTTTTTCTACTACAGAATCAGGCAGTGAAACTTGCTACACTGAACACTGACTGTAAGAAAGTATCTAAATTCTTATTCAGTGGGGTGTCCCCCATCAATCCAATCAGAACAGAATTTCTGGTGACTTATGAAAACCATATTTTTTGGTGCAAGAAATTAAGGACTACCGAGATAATATTCTCAAGAAGGAGGAATGAGCTAGACCCTCAGGAACATAATTTATTTTTACTATTTTAAAAATCCTTCCTGGTCTAATAAAATCCCTGTGTTTTAGCATATATATATATATAAATGCAGATATTTTAGTAAGGTTCTTTAGAATCTGTGATGGGCCAAGTCTCTCAGGAAACCTTCAGTCTAATATAAGAAGATAATTTGGACTAGTTTTATCACAAAGAGGAATTCACCATGAGCTACTGGGTGCTATCAAAACTGCTGGCAGTTTATAACCAAATCCAATATATATCCAATATATCCAAATCAAAGGGTTGTTGTTTTTTTTTTAACAAAGGTCTGACTCCTTGTAATTACTCTAATGACTGCATTCTTTTCACAATGGCATTTATTTAAAATAGCACAACAAAACATGTCCTGTTAGAGAAGAAGAAAGACTCTCACTCCTCTTTACCATAACTGAAGTCCTCATAAGACACTTCTGATAAGAAATCGTATGTTTCAAATGCATTCTTCCCAGCCAGAATTTGGGATACAAATTCTAATTGCGTTTAGGCACTGCTTCAGGACATGGCAAGTATTTATCCAGCAAAACTCCTGCCTTGCATGCTGTTTAGGTTCAGTTCAGGATTTTTTTTTTTTTTTTTTGGTCAGTTTAAGGATCGAGGCTTTTGGACTGGCTCAATATTCTTTGTGTAACCAAGCATTTTTGAGGTAGGTACACCCCCCAGCCATCCTCCCCCACTGCTCTATGCACTTGTAAAGAACCCACATGTGCAACAGAACTTGCCCAATATCCCTTTAGCCAAGATATTCGCCCTGTATGTACCAGTGAACTCTCAGAGTCAGCATTAAATAAAGCACTTAAGAGATTATTGTGGAGGAGAGGCTTTCACAATGCCAAAAGAGTGGACAGATTAAAAGACAGAACATCTTTCACACTCAGCTGCTGTGTGGCTTAGCCTTTACCCATCGTACACTCTCTTTATGCATTGTCTTTTACAGCTTCTCAGCAGAAAGAAAAAGCTTTGATAGAAATATATATATCTATGAAATCAAGGTGAGGCCAAAGGTGGCTGACCTTTGAGAGATGAGAAGATTTTTGGTTCCAGTAGGAAAATTTCAAAATTGTCTTCAATGGATCTATTTCAGAATTTAACTGCTTTTGACATTGGGAGTACCCATGGACTTTGTCTCAACTTCAGTGTGGGGTTTGAATCTGTGCTGAAAATTTTTTGGTAAAAGAACCTATCTTCCCTTCAACATCCTCTTAAATGAAAAACATGTTAAGTACTACTTCATTTAGTCATCCCTAGGAAACTAGTCCTGCAATAAAATTTTAAGTTCTTAGGCACTAGGAGCCCAAGGGTTAATTCAGTGACTGGTGCTCACTGGGTGACCTGATTTCAGCACCTAACCAGCAGAATCACAACTGTTTTGTCACTGAGGCAGGGTTTACTTCTGAAAGGCCAGCAAGTGTTTCATGCCAGCATACCCAATTTCAGAGACTGCAAAGAGAAAAATCACCTTGTGCATCCAGACAGGCTTTGTAAGGTTTTTGTCTTTGTTAAGTGAGAGGACAAGAGAAAGGGACTCCAGCACAGCAAATTACATGATCATGCAGCACCATTGCCTGCTCACAGACCTGCAGGTTGTAGCAGGACCTGTACTTGATATCTGCCCCTTGGTACTGGTGTCAGCTTTTAACAAGAGCTGTGAAAGATGGCTTAGCAGCAGGTTAATCTCATGAATCCTTATGCAGCCTGCAATTGTAAAGGAATAGCAGCAGGCCTGAAATAAGAAGGGTGAGTTAAACTACCTGCTTTTGTTGTTGTTGTTGGGGTTTGGGGGGTTTTTTGGTTGGTTTGTTTGGTTTTTTGTGGGGTTTTTGTATTTTTATAATTTATTTGTGGCTGGATGGTATGGTATTTCTCGTGGTTCAGCCTGGTTACTCCACTGAACACTGAATTCCAAATCCAGACACTCCACAAACAAGGCACGCTCTGGACTCCCTCCACAATGCCATCTCCCCTACACAGTGTCTCTGTATCCTTTGGCTCTCAATTCTATCAAAGTTGGTAATAAACATCCCTGTCTTTGAGCCCCTGACAGCAGGAAGAAAGTGCCTGAGTGTTGAAAAAAGAGGTCCCTAAACAACGGGAGGTCGGAACAGAGCAACTACACGTCTAAACTGGTGCAGTTATCCTATCATTCTCCTCTTTACTGCTTATCACAACAGCCTTTATACCTTAACAACATAGTTGACATTACAGGTTACACAAAATATGTAAACAACACTTGCCGTAAAGTGGCTAAGATCAAGAAGCTACAATTCTACATATCAAACCCTACAATTCCCCAAGACACCTTAATGTAAAAACTAAATTCTTGCTGCGCCACAACTGAGAATTTCTCCTGCGCCACAGAGGCCTACAGGCCCTACAGGCCTCACAGGCCTTACAGGCCTCACAGGCCAAAGGACTCAGTCTGGAATTGCTCTTACCTCGCTCCAAATATAAATCATGTCCCTGATCTCGGAGAAACTCTGCCACACCTGAGCTCAGCAGAGCAGATTTCAGGAGCTGGTGTGTGTGCTCCAGCCACTGGTGCTGAGCACAGCAGCCTCTCCTGCTCGCGCCGCTCTTGACCATCCCAAGGGGAGCACGGGGCTGCAGCACTGATGCCTTCAGTTTCAGCTTCCATGGTTTTCTCATTCTGAGCTGCCCAGGGGTTCTGAGCCTCACAGTCAGTGTCACTCAGCTCTTCACAGAGCAGGGAGACAAAACAAATCCTTTTCCTGCTGGAGACCAAGGACAACTTTCAGGCCCAAAAGCACAAACAACAGGGGTCTGAAGGGAGGAACAAGAAGGATGAGACCTCACAACCTGAAGTTGTTAATTGGACAATTAAACCCCAATATGCAAATGGACCAAAACTTATAAAAGTGTGACACCTCATGATCAGTCATCCATTTTGTGACCATTTTGGGTCCACCTTGGGCACAGCCCTGATCAGGCTCTTGTCCTGCCCAAGGTGTGCCCTAAAGGGCTTTTAATAAACACCTACTTTATTCTGTAGCTCTGTCCAGTCTCTGTTCCAGGTCAGCCTTCCCAAGGCATCAGCACCACTGTGCTCCATTTTCATGCAGTAATTGACACAAGAACAGAGTCACCTCATGCCACTTGCTGTTCTCACAGCCTTTGTCTGAAAAATCAAGGCTCAAGCACAGTACCTCATTTGCCAGGAAATTGGTAGGAAGGCAGCAAGCTCTTCAGCTCTTCCCCTGTTCTGCAGCTTGATTCTCGGCAGTTTTGAAGGGTTGGGGTGTTTTTTTAAGGCTACAGGGAGAGGAGAAACAGTAATCAGAAGGAAATAAAGGTATCACAGCACCTTGCACATGAATGCATTGCAGCAGTTAGAAGCACAAAGATTGCTCTGGTAGACAGTGGTGGGGGGAAATGAACCACAGTATTTCTCTCATGTCTAAAAATGTCCTCTCTGGTCAGCATCTTTAGGAGTTGTATCTCCAGCAAAGTAAAAAACCATTCTGTTGTCAAGGAATCTCATTTTAGAACCATAGTTGACATTCAATGCTTAGCCTTTACATGCTGCCAAACCAAGATAGGAGTGAAACCCACTAGCTTTCTGAATCAGCAGTATAATAAGGACCAAGGTAGAATTAGCTAACATTCAAAATCAATAGCTGGTATATGTCTGAGGAATTTACGCTATACTAATTCAAGAAAAAATAACTAAAATTTACTCAGATTTATGCTCTGAATGAACCAAACTGCTGAAGAGCAGTGGAGAGGGAGTTGTTCATGGACCAGGACCAGACAGGCAAATTTTAACCAAAATAAATGAGGCATCCATTCATTCAGAAGAGGGGTTTAGAATGGAAACAAGGACAAGGCCTTAGAACATTTGCACTGTGACCAGTAGAGCTCAATATGGCACTGATGGGACTAAATTCTAGCAGGGCACTCTTCAGCATTAGCCAAAATTAAGACCTCCATAGGATGGTTGGAGTAGCCACTAGACTCACTTATGCACTTCCATTTCAATTACATGGCAGGTATTGTTGCTGGCTTGGATGAAGAGTTTGCTCCTGTGGATTGCCAGGGTGAAAGAAGCTGGCAACAATTCTGTTTCTCCATTTGATTCAAAAAGACCCTGCAGGGTCTGTAATACCCAAAGTTACCATTTTATAGGAGCAGCTGTAAAAACCCTACACCAGCTTACCTGGAATCCACACAAGTGCCTGCACCTGTCTTCACCTTTCCTTCCTCTTGCTTGCTTTTCTCTTACTGTAGATAGTTTTGTTTCTTTCTTCACTGGCTCCCAGAATAGTCAAGATTGCATGCCAGTCTCAAATATTTACTTTCAAAATAACCTTGAGGAGGGGAAAAAAAAAAAAGAAAAAAAAAAGGTGACATTTTTGTGGACAAAGAGACTTTTAAAACTTTTTCACAATAGTCTGCATTGAGCTTACTGAACCCACTCTCTCTCATGTGATTGACTCATTATTTCCCATCAGTTCCATCAGTGAAAATGATTTCCAATATTTTTCAGAAAAAAAAATACAATGTCAGTAGGGCACAGTCAAACACAATGGCTGTGAGCAGCTCAATAGACTGAATTACTCTTGCACAATTCTCTTTGCCCTGCAAAGAGACATTTTGCAGCATCAATTAGGTTCAGCAAGCATTTCGTTTAAAGTCAAGAGCTGGAAGAATAATGAATTTCTTTGAAGTCTGATGACAGCCTAGGCAACAGCACAAGTAGAAAGAGAAACAACCCGGAAAACTCATTTACATAAGAAATTGTACCGGCTGACCTTTTATTAGATCTGATCTCATGAAAGATATCACTATATGAATTCTTCATTTTCACAAGCAATTCCTCATTTAATAAGGGCTATTTCCTGCAAATTATGGCACTGGGCTCAGTAACTCCCTAGTAAGGGTCAGTGAGAACAGAAATTATGGATGTAATGGACAAGTGCAGAGTACTCAGGTCCAGTGAATTTCACACCTCATCTATATTTAGTGTTAATTTTCAAAAGGAAGTATCTACTTGTTGCCAGGAAATATCTGAACACCAACAGACTTGCCAAAATCTCTCCGTGTACCTTCAGTAGTTTTGTGGCTTTCATTTTGCACACAGCTACCCAAAACATCAGTAAATTGAAGATGTATAGTCACATATTTCTGGTTCTTACAGGTGCCACAGGACTCTCAAACAACAATTTTTATTACATTGATGTACAGCTTTCCAAGAAAATTTAAGTAGGGAAGATGCCAGAGATGGTGACAAATATGTGTGTGGAAGGTTTGCATTGGCACTCTTCAGCATTTGGAAGGAATAGCACATAGATTCAGGTAAACTGAGCAGCAGATTTAGGGGAAATCTGAAGAGAGAAGGTATGGGGGTAACAAATAATAATTTGACTCAATGATACAAAATAGATGTCTTGAAGTTACTGGGGAACAAAAGCAACTGGTAACAGTGGAAAAGAAACACTTACTTTCCAAGATTGTTAAAATATACCTTTTTGTAGCACTCTCCTTGTGGGGTTTTTAGCATGTTAAGTTGCAACGTGAGCAGATATTTCTTCTACGATTTCACCGCAGCTTTCAGTATCCTTAAAATGAAATTATTTTTTCTTCATAATAGCATCATTCTGTGACTATGCCAACAACTTCAGCAGAAAACAGTTTTCCAGACACTGCCAAATCCAAAATGCCATTGTCAATAAAGAATGAAACCAACCAGCACTGATTTGTTTCTCCAAGAAACATCAAAGGGCTTCCTAATAAATGCGCCAACTCTTGAGAAAAATAAATTTCCATTATTCAAAACAATTGCATGTTGTAAACTTATCTTTTTCCCAATCAGTTTATATTATCTTGGCAATGAATCATAGTCATTAATAAGTATTTCTGGGACAAAAACAAAAAAAATTAAACCTTTGAGCATGTGTTTATAATATAGCACATACAGACCGATAAATAGAAACAATATTTGCTCCTGTTTTTCGTTTTCAGATTACACAGCATTTGGTAATAGAAAACATTATCAGCGCTGAGGACCTCTTTGCTTTGCAGCTTGAGGGATGTTTTCATCCTGTTTCTTTCTGGGACACTGTGTGCAAAACATTTCATCCCTTGGGCTTTCTTTGGAGGGAAAGAGAGACTGAAGAAAGTTTTGCTATGCCAGGAATAGAGGCACTTTTCTATCATGCTTCCAGCATGGAATGACCAAGAGTAAGACAAATCCTACTTTCACAGGGGTGCAGTATTTATTTCCTATGTACTATCCAATCCCTTCCTAAACACCATGATGCTATTTGCCGTTAATCTCCAGCTGAATTGTATAAACTACATCATATCACTAATGACCTTCCACTCCATCCTGTGATTTTCTACGTACAATAAAGCATTTTGACTTCACAAAAAGCACCTGCAGATCCAGATATTCTAGGTTTAATAATAATTTAATATTTATTTTCAATAATTATTAAGAAGAATAGCAAGTTTCTGAGATTATTTCTATATATTTCGTATTCACAGTTTGCTATGTGTCTTTTCCATTCAAATGAAAGTGGCAGATCAGTTACCCTGCAAACCCATCCAGACTTGTTTTACAACTTCAACAGTAGCCAATTATTTGCCACAACCAGCTTCGCTTTCAGACTAAAAAGATGAGAAATAAAGTAAGAAAATAATACAAGTGATCAGAAATGTTCCATCCCCTAAACCTGAGGTTCTGGAAAAAACATCACAGAAAAAACTGTTTCTACAGAAAACTGGGCACCCATCTGAAAGCCCAAAACTGCCACAATAGTTTGTTTTCTTGAACAGCCACCACAAATGACTTCTAGGATTCCTAGGAAAAATTAGGAGAGTCTGGATTAGTATTCAGATCTGCCTTCCAATATAAAAAGAGTTGATAAACTGGCAACCTGGATACACATACATACGTGTGTGGATGTACATTTATGGACACCTGATATACATCTCTGTATATCCTACAGGTTCTTCCACCAAAAGGCAGAGAGCTGAATCCTAGGACCAACCATGTGGACCAGCACTGTCATTCCAGCCAGTGGTACCAGATATAAGGCCACTCTTTGACTACAGCTTCCACGAATAAAACTGCTCCTATTGCAGATGCCAGCATGATCAGAGTGATCAGAGCTGTTCATAAATACACTGAATTAGAGAATGTCTCTATATGAACAATGCACCTGAGCTAGACAGATTAGAGGATTAAGTTTCCCACTGCAGCAGTTCATAGTAAGGTGACACAGAAATGTCAGGGATAACAAAAGTTACTACCAAAGCATTTGAAAAACTGAATATAAAAACCATTACTTTAAAGCAAAAGCAAAAAAAATAATAACAGATTCACAAATCAAATTAAGCAATACACTGAAGAAGTAAATAAATTCTGAGTAGAAATGATTCAACTGTATTGATAAAACTCATTAAAAGGTCAGCTCTCAAACCATTCTGTGTGACACACCAAAACCAGAGGATCCATTTCCCAACCTGCTGAAAGGGGCATTTAGGATAAATTTAATCAATTTACCTCTTAGCAATTCAAAGCTTTCTAGAAGTATACTTACATCTAGTAAAAGCTGCAGAATGTCTCTGTGGGAGGATTCTAGTTATTCATCTTGCTTTCAAAGGATTGGGGGTGTTCCTCAGAGAGATCTTCATGTAAAACAAACTGAATTGTCCAAACACAGAAACGTCCTGTTTCAAAACATTATTTCAATTCCTAAAATGACTTTCCTGTTTGTTTTCATTGTCTTTACTGTAAAACCAGTATTTTTTACCATAACAATAATTACATAATAAATAATTTGTAATTATTTTTAGTAATAACTAATTTTACTAAATAAATAAATACTAATAGCTAAAATAAATTGCACATTAAATAACCACCATGGAAGTAAAGAAGCCTCCTGTTTTCCCAGTATCATCTGTGTAATGGAAAGAAAATCCTGCATGGATTACTCTTCTTGTTGGTTATTGCACCCATGGGGCTAGAGAAACACTTGTGACCTTCAGGACACTAAAGACACTCGATATCAAACCCCAGAGAAAAGGTAAATTCACTGCTGATGTGGAAAAGTGGATGAAAAATTGCAGTTAATGGAGTCAGTTGCACTCGCCAATGTTTTTCTGTCAGGTAAAAGAATGAACTTCAGTCTACAATAAATCACCAGGTGCTTGTTACCTTCTTGAGGGTCAAGTGTTTCTGTTTGCATGGGCAAGCTGGAGAGAAGTTTTTAATTTTGGATGCATCTCTGTAGCCCCTCATCTGTACCACCAGCATGGGCTCAGTGCTCGACTTGCCAACGAAAGTATCAGCACCATCTCTCAGGAATCCCCTTCAAAATTCAGAGCCCAGCTGGAAAACTGAGGTTTTGCCACCAATATTTTACATTACTTTGGGTAATTACACCCCTCCAAGAAATTAAAATGTAAACATGGCCTTTATAAGCTTCTGCAGTAAAGTCAAATGATAAAAATACTTCCTCACCATGCTTTTCACCCATATAAATAAACAGCTATTTCCAGTTCTCCTTTGATGCCTGAAACCCACCAGATGGAATTCTGCCAGACCTCTGACCTGTGCCCTCATCTGGCTTCGTGAGTCAGCACCTGCTGTTGAAGGTAAAGAATTGCACAAGAAGTTGTTTTCTTCCAAGTCTGAAAAGAAGATGGAGTGAGGGGGTAGCTGTGAATTTTGGGTTCATATGTGGTGTTTGATTGATTTTTCCTTATGTTTAGTTTGGGGTTGTTTACTTGCTTTGCAGGGGGTTGTTGTTGGGTTTTTTCCCACATAATACTAAAATTAATATTTTTCCCTTGAACTGACGTCTCTGGGCTCCCTGGTCTTTTTGTTTATCTACGTTTGATTAAAGAGCATGTGCAGCATCAGATAAGAAAGGGGAGAGTGGGAACTGAAAAAAGTGAATCTTTTGCAAGAAAACCCAACAAACAGGCATTTAGAATGCAGATATTTCTGAGCCACTTTGTTGAGCACCATTAAATTCACCTTTATGCTGCAAATCCACCACACTACACAAGCAGAGACGTGCCAGCAAATTCCACAAAGGAGTTGCTGTCATACATACCCAAGCCTCTGAACCCTGCCCTAATGACATTTATATTTTAAATCTTTGGAAGGCATAAACCAATGCCTCACTTGATGCTATATATGCAAATGTGCTATCAAATACTGGTGCCTTTTAGATTACAAAGCACTTATTTGCCTGTGGTGTTTTCTACATAATCTAGCCTCAAATAAAGACATCAGTAATTTTGACTTGATTGCGCTATAATTATTTAAATATCTTTAATTTCATACGCTGGATTAATTATCGTATCTGTTGTTATCATTAAAAGAGATTGTCACAGATAATGGATGTCATATTGTTCCCCCTAATTGAAAAATGCAGTTCTTGAACAAGAACAGTTGTGACAAAACCAGCAGTTCTGTTTAAAGGCTACCCTGGCAGTGCAGCTGGAATTATTGCAAACAAACCACAGTGAGGCACCACAATTAACAGCAGAGCTGAGGGACAAGCTGCTGACACTTAACTTGGTCCCTTCTGCCAAATTTCTTTCCCTTCACAACGATCCAATAGACAACCCTGGGAGTTTGCCAGGGAGCTTCCAATGCTTATTATTTATAAAAGTCTAACATCCAGGGTTTATCCCAGGTAAATTCAGCATACTTGTCTCGTGCTGAAGACTCTCCATATCCCAGAAATTGTGAGCAGAGGGGCAGGATCACTTCCCTGGACCTGATGGCAATGCTCCTCTCCCTAATGCAATGCAATCACCTTCTCTGTTCAGAGGTGTGTTTCCTCCACATGACCTTTTCCTGTTGGCTGATTCTTGCTGGATATGGAAAGCGAAAGGGGATAGAACAATTCAGAGCCAGGATTGTTACAGATAAAACAATTTTCAGCCAGAAAAATATGCCTTTGGACAGATGATTGCAGGAGTTGTCTGTTCACAGCTCTCCTCCAAAACTGTGAAAAGAACCAAGAGGGAAAATGTCAGACAAAAGAGCATCCATGGAAAATATGACAGAACTGTGACCAAGATTTTAAAAATGGAGACTGAGACAATGCAAGAAATTGCAGAAAAGGAGAAGGAATTGAGAGAAGGGGAATGTTAACTGTGAGAAAAAGAACCACTGAGGAGAGGAAAACCAAACTATAGTCAGACATAGAAGTGCAGATGCATGAACTACAGATTTGCCAAACACCAACACAGTTCTGAGGAATAAGTTCAGGTGCTATTACCAGAATAAAAAGAGGATGGAAATACCAGATGAAATTATGAACACTGGGAATGTAGAGTGGCATTAAGACTGAAAGCTCTTCAGGGGAAAGATTACCTTTTTATTGTGTGCTTTAGCAGGAGTCAGGAGGATTTTTAGCATAACTCTTTTCTCCAAGTGCTACTTCAGTACAAATAATTAATAACAATAACAGTCAAAATAATTCATAAGACTAATGACTTTACAAATGATCTTGTGCAGTTCTCAAGGGTAAGTGCTCCTTTTCCTCAACTCACTCCCCAAAATTCACCAGTGAACGTAGGTGCTTCCCCTGACAGTTTGAATTATGGACCAATTAATATACTTTTTACCTTATGAGTGGAGCCACAGTCAGCTTTGTGCTGAAGCTGACTGCATGTTGCGTTGAATTTGTAATTAATACCCTCCTGGCTGGCACTCAGCACTGCCTTTTCAAAGCAAAGCATTTTGGATAGGTAAATAACAAATGCTGGATTTGTCAGATCTCTAGAACATTGGCATTCTACCATGGATATTGCAGCGTCTGATTACCACACTACAGTGTTAATATCTCTTTTTAAAAGTATGCTCTCAAGAAAATGAGTTTCCTTATGAGCACATTTGATCATTAACTTATACTTACGAGTGTGGACCAGCTCCAACACAGTCTACTCACTCTTCTTCACACTGATATTCTTCCTTTCCAGCACACACTGGGCTGCTTTTTTAGCAGGAACAAAACAGCAGAGACTGAGAGGCCAGAGGGCGTTACCTGCTGTGGCTGCAGACTTGAGCCACACTCTGAGCCATGGGGATGTGAATCCATGGATCCATGGCTTCCAGCATCTCCCATCTCCAGCAGAGCCATCAGTGCCTCCAGCAGTGAGCCAAGGTGCACCCATTGCCTGGCAGGCAGATGCCAGTGGAACAAGGAAATTATTCCATGTATCTGCTATCCACAACGTTTGTCCATGTCTCACCTATCTCACGCTGTGAGAAAAAGGAAAAGGACTTATTTAATCGGAATGTTGGAAGCTTTTTGTTATCCTCCTGCAAGCTCCTTTGAGATTCCTTCTGTCTTGATTTCTGAGTGAAAGCATTCTTTATAAGGGTGAAATTTCTTAATAGAAAAAAAAAACCAAACCACCAAACACCAGAGCATATCATCACCTGCCCTTGCACCCCTTTTGGAGTAAAGTGGACCAGCAAGGATTTCTCTTTCTTTGCAGTAGTCATGCCCCTAAGTGGATGAATGTCTTCCCAGGAGCCAGTTGTCAGAGAGCACTGTTGTATTTCACCAGTGCAATTTTCACTCCTGTAGATTAAATTATTCTAATTGAAATAGAATCCACACAGATTAAAAGGCAGGCAGGCTGATCTTCTCCAGGTTCCTTCTTCTTAGTTCCCTCCATCCTCCACTCTTGTCACATACTGACTAAGTTGTAAGATCGTTGTGGTTTGAAAACAAACCAAGTGGGAGACTCTAAGTCAGAAATACAATTTAATGAGAAGAAAATGAAAAAAAATGAAATAAAAGAAAATTAATGCAACAATACAAAAAGAAAAACCACTGACAGGGTCAGAATACAACCTGATCAGGGTGATGGAAGCAGTCCAGACGAAGTGGTCTTCCTGAAGCAGTGATCTCGTAGAAAGGTCTGGTAGCTCCAGTCCTCTGAGAATCCAGTGGGTGAGGGCTGCTTCCACTGTCCCAAATCCCAGCTTATATCCAGGTGAGAATGCTTGGCTCCTCCCCGTGGGCGGAGCATCTCCCAGTGGGATGATGAGTCCTCCAGGGGGTCCTTGATGGCCCATTAAAGAGAGATAACTCCCGGAGGGAGTTATCTGTGAGTCCTGCACAAGGCATTGATGGGCCATTAACTGAAGATGGTGATAGATTACATCCTAAACTACAACCCAGGACAAAGATTCAAGTGCAAAAAAAGGGAATTTGTATTTCCAAAAGTAAGGAGATTTGTTTGCTGTTGCATTTTCTAACATTGCAGCATCTTAGTTCTTGAAAAACAGGTGGGCACATTCAAAGAGAATTGGAGAAGAGAAACTAATTCATGTCAGCTTTGCACTGGTCTGCTGCCATCTCACCTTTCTGGTAACTGTGACACCAGCACAGAGATATTTAGAGGGCTTAGAGGTTTTTGGCAAAGCTAGAAAAGGGTCTGATGTTTCACCAGCTTTATTTATCATTGATAGAAACAATGGATGGGACATCCATCTGTAGACAGAGCTTCCTTAACAGAAATTACTTGAAGGGATTTAGGGAATGTCACTGTGCTGAAGTTCTGTTGCCACCTCCGCTGTTCTGGGGCCACTGCCACCACAAGCAGGTTTTGTAACTCAATGTACACGCTTTTAAGTCACAGGTTCATTGTTTCAAAGTAAAACCCCACCACTGTCTCTAATGAATGCGTTTTTGTGCTAGCAGCAGCTTCACTGCAATACTATTAACTTTTACTTGTGCACAAACTGATCCTGTCTCAGCACATCTGAACGAGCAAGGCTCCCCTGCAACTGCAGTTTTGTTATAAATCTAATAAATAATAATGCACGATGAAATTACATTTGCTCTTTATGCTGTCATATCACATCAATTTCATATGGAGTGATTTGTCTGCTCTCAAACGAGAGCAGCACTCATCAAGCTGCTCTCCAGTTTTTCCCCCTCTGTGCTTCTAAGTAGTATTCCCTAATACTGTTGCGAGAGCTAAAAATGGGGCTGGGGAGGGAAGTGTGTTGCCTAGGAGGCAAAATATCTTCCATGTTCATAAAAAAAAATAAGTGAAAACAACAAATCTGCATCAACTTGACTTAAATGACAGCAGGGTGCCAAGGCAGACAGCAGCGCTCAGAGACAGCTGGGCCTTGATGGGAAGGGAATGGAGAGAGACAAAAACCAAAATCAGCATCCCTGAGCACTGATAGGATTAATTCTGCACATTGTAAACACCTCTGAACAGGTCCTACAGTGCAGGACGCCGTTTTTAGACTGACCTAGGAAGGAAAAGTATTTCCCACACCAGGAGAAACATGAGCTGGCAGCACTTCTACCTGTCAGGTAACCGCAGCTGAGCCAGGCTGACACTTCAAGGGGAACCTCTCAGCAGCAGGGAGGAATGCATCCACTTGAGCAGCATTCTCAACACTGGGGCTGCTTCCTCACATCCAAAACCACCTCCTGATACAAGCCTCCAGTGCATGATTGATCTGACAGCAGGTCCCGACTGCCCCTGACAGCCTCCCACGTGTCCTGGAGCACTGAGCAGCCCGTGTCTGCTCTTCAGAGGCTGGGCAATTAACAATTGATTCGATCATGCAATATTAACAGCAGTAATAACAAAAGCAACCCCAGCAGCTGCAACGTGAATGACAACAAAAGAAACAAAAACCAACGGCAACAACTAAAAAAATAGTACAGAGGAGATGGTTTCTTTAGAAAAGTGCAAGTTGCTTACCCAGGGATGAACATAAGCATAAAGAAGCAGAGAGGCAGGACCCAGAAGAGCTGCCTCTCTCCACCAAGAGAAGATGAAATTGGTTTGAGTTTCCTGGCAGTGCTCAAAACCACGTGAATGTGGCCCCTGGGGATGTGGTTTAGCAGTGGCATTGACAGTGTTGGGTTAACTGTTGGATTCAATGACCTCAGAGGGATTTTCCTGCCTGTGTCATTCTATCCTGCAAAAATCCCAAGGGACTGAATGCACCACAGATGTTCATAAAGGCTTCACTGATCCCCCAGGTTTCTATTGCAACTGCATTAACATTTTCCTTTCTGACTCTGGCAAAGGTTTTAAGGGACTATTGCTCAGGAAGGATGGTTTTGGTACTTATCTCTTCAGGCTGAAACAGCCAGAGGTCTGAACTTGGAAAGCAGTGATTGACTGTCTTCCAAACCAACAAATGCTGGGAACAGGTGAGATCAAAACCTCGGTGAACAGGAGACACAGATACAAGGGGGGTTATTTTTACATATAGGACCACTGCAGACACTTTTTCAAAACACAGATGTCCCTTTCCCTTGGCCCACTGCAGAACTCTGCAGGCGTTCTCACCTTGTTTCATGCCCTGAAATACTGGAAATTATCCATGCAGGTCAAACTGAACACAAGCAATCTGCATTGCAGATAAGGGAGGTGAAAGGCATGTCTCAGAAGAAAAAGTTTTAACTGGTTGGCTAAATTGCCTGACTTAAATACTTGTCTCCAAAGATTCTATACTTAATCCTGTTGATATTTGCATGGTGATAGCTGGGTTTTAAGATTTAATCTGTCTGAAATAAAGTGAATAAATTGGGTGATAAATCTTTAATAATCAAGCTGCAACTCCTATCTCACTGATTTTATCCTTCCTTTGGGACTCAATGCTGTTTGATTAAATACTTGCCCTTTTTTCTCTATTCCATATTATACTAAATTCATTATGATGATTTCTATAATCTATGTAGCTCTAACTGTAAAAAAAGCCTCCTCAATAAACTTTTTCTGCTTTGTTTCTGCCAGGTTCTGTAGTGGCTTCAGGACATGCAGGAGAGGACAGTCTCAAGCAAGGCCCAGCCTGTGAGATCACTTTGCCCATCCCATCCCCGTTCCAGTTCTGGTGGAATCAAGGAGTCACATTGTCGCCTGTGGTGAAGAGCAGGCAAGTGAGAGCAAGGAAAAGGCCCTGAGCCAAGGGAGCAACAACCACCTGTGAAAAACCTGCACAGAGATCATTCATAATTTACTACTCTAAAATGCATCAGGAATGCCAGTTTCCTGTTGCCTGGGAAAGAAGAAAAAGGGAGGAGGACTTATTCTAGAATGCAGTAGATATTTCAGTTGGAATTAGTCAGGTATATCAAAAAATAGAGTTTCAGAAAGGGAAACCTCAGAAATTTTTATCCTGAAAATGTTAGTTCAGATTTATTTAAATGAAAGAGACAGAAGGGGTCCTACTGAGTCCTGCAGTACTGCTGCTTAGCCAAAGCATTCAAAATTCAAATCAAACCAGACCATTAAAAGCAAAAAGATAAAGAATAACACGCAGCAATGACTTTTGTTCGCTGCTTCAGCTTTGCTCAACACATTTAAAATACACTTGAAACTCTACTATTCCATTATCTCTTAAGTTACTTCTTTTTTTTCCTTGTGAATACGCTTTCCCAGCCATAACTGGGATGTGGTGGAAAGTTGTACTTGAGTGACAATGACAGGCTTCTAACTACAAACATAAGATTCTGTGGATGCAACCAGTGCATGCATTTCTTCAGGAAATAGTGGGCTGTGAACAGCTCTCTCTCTCTCCTTTTCTCAACAGATACACCAGCTGTGCAGTTCCTAAACAGGAAAATCAAATAAGTAAATAATCTGTTTAATTTAGTAATACCTGAGGCTTTAATATGTGAGATTAAAAGACTTGATTTCTGAGTATTAGCAGAGTATCAACTAAGTAGGACAGCTCTGAAGCCCTCTGACTTGGTTTTACTCTACCTGACTGACTTTAATCAACCTCTGCAGTCACTGGTCCTGGTTTGCTGCACGGTGGGCAAAACAGCAAGAGCCTTTGAGGGAAAAGACCCTGGGCAGCCCCTAAACACCCAAAAAGCAGGAATGTGTGCTGCAGTCTTGCTGAATGAGTTGAAAAGCAGGGCTGTGCCAACTACCTGGTCTGGGCTGACTGCCCCAAGCATAGAGTGCTCAAATTCCAGGGAAGAGCATGAAATAAAGCAATTCCCTGGGTAACCATTCCCAAAAGAGGAATTTGCAGCAACTGCACCTCAGAGTGGTGCTGGCCAAGAGCAGAAATATGGGGGCTGCCAGGCAAGGGGCAAAATGGCAAGGACACACAAGACTTGTCTCCCAAGGATGGAGCAAGGAATGAGGCAGGGTCATTCAGACACCAGTGAGGTATACAGGTGTGAATGCCAACTGAGCCATCACCTTTATGCCCCTTATTAACATATACAGGGCAAGAGGAAGCTGAGGAGGTTTAAAGTATTCTCATAGTTTTGTAAAAATTCCAGCATTATGAATTAACGCCTCTTGTTGGCCACAACTGTGGGAAAGCTCAGCCTGAAAATGCACCAGGAGTTCAGTCTGTCCGTTGTAAAAGTCATTCAGCTGTATTCCTGTAGCACTCTGTCTCTCACCAAAGATGATTAGTTTAAACAAAGACTTGAGCCAAAGGAACTACCAAGTTTCCAGTTTAGACCAGTTCTGTACCTGAAGGCTTAAAATGCAAGCACAACAACCTGAAAAAAACAGGTCTTAAAGTTCTTGCACATGTAAATTAGTCATAAGTACAAAAAAAAACACCGCAGCTAGGGAGGACTAATTTTTCTTTGCCTTCATATATTTTATTAATCAGAGCCAGTTTCGCAGGGAAGCACTTTCAGAAAGCACGTCAGTCAGCAAATCTGACACTGCCTCTCAGTGCAAGGCCAGCTGATGGTGTGGTGCAGACCAACCCCTTGGTGATGGCAAGCAAGAAGCTCTCTCACTCAAAACTGGTCAGGGAATTAAAGGCTGAAGAAGAGTTCAACGCCCAAGGGCATCACACATTCTGTACCAGCCCACGAGATGAGGCAGGTGCCCTGCTCTGCTCCCTCACAACGTCTGTGGCACAGTGAGACCTCCCAGGCAGGACACATCACACTGTGTGACTTGTCCCTCAACCAGAAGTTGCATCAGTGCCAGCTAAACTTAAAAACACATCAGTACAAACCACAACTGCTCAATTTCCTCCTCCAAGAACCAGGCTCACTGCTTCTTCCACGCTTCCACCCCACAGCAGCTCCAGGCATGAGCTTGGGTTCCAGAGCTCATATCTGCTGGAATAAACACCAAGTGGTCCATGGCTTATTTACCATCAAAATCCAGCAGCAGCAGGGACAGGAACGCGGGTAGGTGGGTATTAAATTGAATTTTATTTCATTTCCCTGAGTTTCCCAGAAGCGTTTTGCTCACATTAACGCTGCATTCAGGAGCCCGTGAAAGGGAGAGTTAGAAACACAATTTTAAGAGATTTTAAATATTCATAGACTGTGGTTTCATGATTGCAATAAAACCTATTGCACTTCTGGGGCATCTCCATTGTTGGGGTCTTCAAGTTCTATGAGGACTTCATTACTAACAGGAAGTTGGCAAGTAATTTAATGGATTTTTTTAAATTCTATGAGCAAATGGTTGAAGCAAGCCCACATAACCCTGGGAGGAATTTGTGTGTGCTCTTCTAGATACTGCTTGAATTTTGTCTCATAAGATGACAACTGCTCAACTTACTCACTACTTCTGGCTCTAAAGCTAAATTTATGTAGCTTACTCAGAAATGGAGTAAAAGAGAACACAGAGGCAGCATCTGCTGCAAAGGATCCAAGTCTCTGCAGGGCCATACAATTTCTCTCCATTCCTCAGCATGCATTTTTCAACATCACAGCTTCCCAGAAGCTTTGACAAATTGGCAGGCACATTTTAAGGGGGATGAAGGAAGAGGAAATAATTTGTATCACCTTTTCACTGCTCTACTAGTTAAGGGGGGGGTTGTTACTCTGATTTCTGCTAACTGTGACCCAAACACAATATGTATATAAATACACAGATTTGTAGGGACTATTTGTTTGATTGGTCAGGGGTTTTGCCTATGAGTGGTAAAGGGGATGTAATCAACTGTTTTCACACCCAGAAGTAATCTCAGAAATCTCAGCCTGCAGCAGTTCAGCCTGAAATTTCCAGCACCAAATGAACCTTTTGGTTTTGTATAAGACGGGCAGCACCAAGAACAAACAGACAGACTTGTTTACCCATCCTTCCAAAAAGCAGCTTCTAGTTAATCATCATCAAGCATCATTAAGTGGAAACACAGAGATGTCTCATCTGGCATTGACTATTAACATCAGGAAATGACTGTATGGGGTAGAAAGCATCTGGTTTAGTAGACACACTCTACTAAGAACTGACTTGCTTCCTACAGACACAGCATTGAGCAGCTCCTGTCTCTCACAGGAGGAAAAAGGTGCTGAACCCCGCTGTGGGAGATGCTGGGAGAGCCAGGAGTGACAATGGCTGCACCTCTCCATCAACAGGGATTTGGCAAAGTCATGGCATCCCTAAAAACTGGTTGTTTGTAAGGACACTGGAGGTGTTTCAGCCATGTGTATCAAACCCAGCTGCTCTCTTCAGCAAAAATACACATTTCTTCCACAATTATATTTAAATTTCCTTTTCTTAACATGGGAGCTCCTGATCAGAGCATATAAAATGACTCGATTTAGCTTAAACCCGAAGGAAGCCTCAAGCTCTCAGCATTCCTGTAGCCAAAACCAATACCATGGCACCATCTTCTGGGCACTCTATAAAGCAAGTTCTGGAAAAGCAAACGCTGCCCACAGGTATTAGGCTGCTTGTTCCATCCCTGAGCTCAGACAGAAGCACTGTGTCAAAAAAGGGGGTTTAAAATCTCAAATTCTTCATGTCCAGCTGTTTAGGAAACTATTTTATTAGTTCAGCAGCAGGTTTAGGAGAATTTATATAAATTTTTAGTACAATTGTAGCACGAAAAATAAATCCTAAAATAGATAAAAATTAAAAGCAATCCCCAAACCCTGCAGGTAATGTGAATCTCCACAGGATCCTCAGTGTAAATCCTAAATGAGACATATGGATATATATCCTGCCTTCGGGAGTAAAACCACTACTGTCATGAAGGGTTTTTTTGTTTTAGCAGCAAAAATGCATCTGATTTCTAGCCCATATTTTGATTCTTGTTTTAACCACGAAACCATACGTGGCTTGAAACTCCCAGTCCTGACACAGTGACACACTACATCAATCTATCAAAAGTGCCCAAAAATCTTATTTTTACAAGGTTAGCCGAAGGGGTAGAGGAGCAGGTTACTTGATGTTTAAATTTGTCTGGCTCTTCCATTTGGGTTAGCAGTTCTTTTCACATCAACTTTTCAGCTGACAGAAGGAACAACTGCACTTTGAATTCCATAAAAACTTGCCTGTTACCTGCTTGTTCATTTTGTGTCTTTTATATCCCTGAATGCTTTGTCAGCAAGTCTGTAAAGACATGAAGAAAGTAATTTCTATATTCACAGGTTTTTCACTTCAATTTGGACCTTTGAGGAGCAACTTAAGAGTGCAACACAATTTCTGAGGATGAGGAGCAGAAAAAAAAAATCTGTTTAAGAATTCCCGAAGGCCACACCATAAAGATGGAATTTCCCTGCAAAATAATTTAGGCAGCACAGCAATTGAGGCTACAGATGAAGCAGCAATGTTTGGCATGCCTGGGATTTCATACAACAGTTCTTCCTTAGGGTCTGTGTTGTCCCTACGCCAGTGGTCAGGGACTCACAGAAAGTCAGTTCTGCTTGAGCACCCTGGTATTCCCCTTTCTTGCTATAATATAAAATTTTATAGCCCTATTTTTCTAAAATATTTAGTCTATTTGTAAAGTCATTATCTGAAACTTGTTTCGAGCTCAATTTCTCTCTCAACAATGTCTGTCCTATTCCATGGCCTTTCTAACTCAGGGTACTTTATCTCAAGGTTTGCAGACAGTTGCATAAGACTGTGTGAGCTTTCTGTCAGGCTTTGAGAATTTTCAACAAAACCATTTCCCACGTCTCTTCTTCTTTTTTATTATTTTCTTTTTTTTTTTTTTAAGAGAATTTAAATTTGGGGATTTTGGGGGGTTTTAGTGGTATTTTATAAAAAAATTAATTGGGGTATTTTGATAAGTTGATGAATTAGTTATTTATTGCACACTCGGACACCAATTTGTCAGAAAACCCCTTTTTCTGACCCAGAGAAGGGGCTCCTGACAGGCTTTTTAAACTATTTAATTCCATTTTCAGTCTCATATGAAGGGTGAGACAGTACAAATGTTACAATTCACGCCATCAAAATCAGAAGCCAAATTATTTCCTAATTACAATACAATATAAACATTTTTGGCCTATCAGCTTTTGCCACACAATGCTGCTAATGCTTCTAAACCAATCATCTATTAAAACACCCCACATGGGTCTTGCTACAATACACCTTCCATAGCTCTATTTCTCCAAAATATCTAGTCTACATGCAAAGTCATCATGAGAAACTTGTTTCCAGTTCAACTTCTCTCTCAACAGTGAGAGAGCCTTTTCCACAGCCTTTCTAAGTAAACATTATCCAAGTCAAACCTTTTATCTGAAGGTTTTATTTGCATACAGATGCACGAGACTATGTGAGCCTTCTGTCAGGCTTTGAGAACCCTCTACAAATCCATTTCCCACACCCTCCTGGGTAGGCGAATCTGCGGGTGGCTGGGACAAGGAATTCTGCCAACCTGTACATTCTAGAACATGTGGTTTTATTGCAAGGGTGGTGGGTAAAAGGGCCTTGCCTTCAGCCACCAGCCTGGGCTGGAGGGGAGTCCCAAAGAGAGAGGGAAAGAACAGGAGGGAGAGAGCTGAGAGAGAAAGGGAGCGAGAGAGCAAAGGGCAGGGGGAAGAGAGCAAGAGAGAGCAAGAGTAGGGGGAAGAGGAAGGGTAAGACAGAGTTAAGAGTAGCAGGAAGGAGAGAAGGAAGAGGTAAGAGAGCGAGGTCCTTGTTACAATACATTATATCTCCTTTTTGTGATGAATATTCTAATTTACAGTGACCAACCAACACAAGGCACAAAATCCTATAGAATCTACATACAGCCTGTAAGAACTACTGTATTACCATACTGTGTTATATTTTAAACTCTAAAAACTACACTTTAGACTTCTGTTTTGCTACTTGACTTTTGGATCCCTCAGCCAGCAGAAAGGGATTGTTCAATCCAAAGGGATTCTCCTTCAGCTAGACCATTGTTTTCAGGTTATATAGTAACTAAGACTCAGTATCCTACAACTCAAAGTAAGCTTTCATTTCTATTTTGATTCTAGGTTTCATATTTTCAGAATCTTTGCTAAGCAATTATATTTATAAGGTTTCTCAACACTCCTGGGCTATGGGGAAGTCACCCTTGGATCAAAGCCACAGGTATAAAACTCACAAGCTCTGCAGAAGCCAAACAAAACGATTGAACAGTGTGTGTAGAGGCATCTCACACCATTTTTCAGTGACGATGGACCTGAAAACCACCTTTCATTTGCTCTTGGTGAGAAGGTTTCTGAACAGGCAGAAAAGCATCCCGCCTGGCAATTCCAGGCTATTGTAGCAGGTGTCACTGAAAATAATCCCCTACAGCCCTGCATTCACCTGCAGCTCTTCTGACTCCTTTGCCCTGGATTCCTCCTCCTTGTGAGAGATTAAAATTGCTGAAGTCAAAGGTGAAATACCACACTACTGCAAAAAATCTGCTTGGGAATTCAAAACCCTGGACTCTGCAACAGCCCTGATGCCCTACTGACACTTGAACATCCTTTCCTCCCCCCAGTCTCAGCAGTAAAACCAGCTTCAGAGCATTTCTGTGTTTTCACTGTAGTGGACTGATTCCTGCTGAGTATCTTTCCCTTCTCCTCCCCTCCTCCTTCAGTTGCACCAAGTCCACAGACAGAGAAAGAGAGTTAAAACAAGAAGCATCCAGGAGAAAAATGAAATCTTGGCTCACCCTGCCGCATGCAGGCAAGACAGGCATGGAAATCATCCTGAAAATTCAAGTCTCCACATCCTTTCAAGTGTCTCCTTGAGAAACTCTCCAGTGATCCAATTGTTCCTAGACCTGCTGGAGCTTATTAAACAACAAGAAGTTTCTGCTTTGTAAGGAGAAAAAAGACCTCTCTGCTTTATCTCAGTGGGGAATTTGTTGGGTATAGATGCTAATTGGCTCCTCCATAATTCAGCCCTGAGACTGGCAGCAGACATGGAGACATCTCCAGGGGCTCAGCCCCTGCTGTTCTTGGAAGCCTTAAAAACTTCCAGAATTTACAAGACTGAGACTCAGAAAGGACTTAAACATCCAACCAAAATTGTACAGCAATGAGTCAGCAGTCACCTAGAGCAGGACCTCCACAAAATAAACGGGATAAAAATAGGAGTGATCACCATCTCAAACACCTTCTATCCTGCCATCCTTTCCATGTATTTCAGAACACACAGGTACAGACCAAACATTAACATGATGCACGTTGAAATTGTAGTAAAAAAAAATAAAATACAAAGTGATTTTGGCTACCCTGAGCTGACAAAGCATTGGTTTGGGCTTATGAAGTACTCAGCTGGGAGGCTGGAGAACCGGGCTCACTATTCCTGCCCCTGACATCACGCCCTAAAACAAAACTATTAACTATTTGTAAGCACTATATTTCACTAGAAGAGACATCATCATGGACAGAGGTGTAAAAAGCCCCCTGGACTCTCAGCATGCAGCACTGCTGCTGAGAGACAAATTCAGAGTTAAGGATAATGGGGAAACACAGAGAATTACAGCTCCACTGCATGCAAGTGCATCCCCAAGTGCCCAGGAGAGACCCAGGTACCAAACTCTGCTGAGCTCAGGGGGGGGAAAAAAAAATCTCCTCATTTTCTCTCACATTTGCTCTGGCTGCTTGCCAAGAGTTTGGAAGCCATTTCTGCTTGGATTGCCAGACTTTCTGGACTTTTTATGATCATGTATATGCATATAAAATCTCAGACTCTCAGTAAGGTGTTTGGAGTGTGATCAGCACAGACTGGGAGGTAAGCCAGCTCCCAGAGGCCCCAATACATGCAAAGCAGACCCATTTAAACACAGATTTCATTCTTCATGTACTTAAGATAGGGCTACATTTAACTGTATTTCTCTATTGGACTTTAATACGTACATAATATACACAAGTATGTACGATACAAATATTAAACAGATATTTTAATTTACAAAAGTAAAAATACCGCTCCTCAACTGAATTCTTCCAAAGGAAAAAAAATTATTCTGAAAGGCATGCAAAGGCCATTGAAGTAAGGGCAGAAATCTCAAAGTGGTTTCAAAAGGAGATGTACCAAGTGCTGGGTCCCTGTGAGTGAGCACAGGTTTGGACTCTGTTTCATCACCAGGGCACGTGTGCATTACCACACTCTTGGCAGGTTCAGCTGCCTTGAGATGAAATTTTCAAGTTTCATCTCCTCTGCCTTTCTATTATACTTTAGAGCGTGTTATAGCGACACTGTAACATTATATTATTCTCTTTCACATGCATAAAATTGTCTTTCACAAAGTTATTTTGATCCCCTTGTACCAAAGCAGAAAATCAACTCCTTTAAGAAGCTGCAGTGCTCTGCAACTTTTTCAGCCTGCAATATCTAGAAGTTTGTTCTTTTCTGCTCTAAGAGCAAGAAGGTTAAAAGTCCAAAACCAGTTTATGACTTACTGCCATAGAGAAGAGGGACCCAAGCTCCAGCCTGAGGGAGTAATTCTGCAAGGTCATCCCCAGCAAATTCATCCCAGAACAGAAGTACCCTGGACTAGGAGACAGAATCTTGTATTTACTCACCTCAGAATTCACTTGCCTCCCACATTCTGCCAAATGGCAACACCTCAAGCTGCTACAGCTGCTCACTGTGTCCTAAATCCTTTCACTGGATCTCAACTTTACCACTACATTGTCCAAGACAGGTTAATTCACCCCTTTCCATCTTTCCCCTCCACTCCATCCCTTCTGTACGTCTTCTCATGCATTTTGATAACTAAAAATTCAGAGTTTAATACCTTCTTAGCCATTGCTCTATTATACCCAACATGAATCGTATCTGCTTGTACTTGCAGGGAGGAAATTTGGTCAAAGAATAACCTATATATGAATTTCTGCTCTTTGATATGCATCTGAGCCCCTGAGTGCAATAGAGAAACAGCTGAAAGAGATCCTCAACAACGAATCCATTTTTTTTTTTTTCATGGAGTTCTATAGACACAATTCCTTTGGGTTGCAAAATATTATATTTTATTTTAACTGGAAGGGCAACAAAATTCAGAGCAGCATCCTTGAAATACCACCATGGGGATTTGCCCTCTGGATCAGGAAGGGGAGGGGTAGCAGGGTGAGCTACTCCTTTTAACCCAGGCACAGACTGTGCTCCTTTTTCCTTAAACACACAGAAAAAAACAAATGGCCCCACTGGCCAGTAATTTTCCTCTTTCCCAAGGAACTCAGAGGCTAATATATCACTTTCAGAGAAAAGAGACTTTGGCTGCAGGCTTGTTCAACACACAGAAAATTACTCTTATTTCTGGGACTCTGTTAAGAATGCAGGCTGCCTTTGTTCATTCCTCTCTTCATTTTGCTGCTTCCAAACACACAAGCAAACAATTAGCTCAATGGGCCACTAGTGATTACAGTCTCTTTGGAAAGAGTGAAATATGAGCTCTTCAGCTGGGGAGAGGCAGATCCAAAACCTCCAATGAATATGGAAAGGGAGAGGGGAATCCTGTTCCACCAGCAGCAGCCTCTCCTGAGGTCGGTGTCAGCTCAGGGATCTCCCTCAAAAGCCTGACAAACACTAAATCCTGGTGGCAAACCTTCCCTTCACACAAGTCTTTTTCTAGCTACAAGGCAGCCGAACAGCAAAATGCCTTTTAGCCTGCACCATCATGCCAACCTCCCAGTGCTTTTTGTGCAAGCAAAAAGGTTTACAAAGCTTAGCTTGTAATATTTTTTTTCTTTTTTTAAGATTTCATCAGTGCTAGCGGAAAAAAATCCTCTTTGCAGGTCACTGTGCTGCTTCAGGGCTCTCCTTTCCTGTCTGACAAAGGCCTGAGGCTACAGAGTGGTCAATTTTCTGGTGGTATCACAGAAGTGGGCAGTGCCACACTGCCTCTGAATGCTCTTTGGAAAACAAGGGTCTCAGCACAGAGGTTTTATCCACTTTCTTTTAGTTCAAGGTCCAGCAGCAACCTACAGATCCACTGAGGAAGAGCATTTTCACAAGTATGAAACACACTACAGTGTGTCCTGGAGAAGAGTCAGAAATGAAACGGGTATAGATTCCCTGACCTAGCTCTCTATTAAAAAATAAAAAAGACTGCAAGGCCTTCAGGCTGCCCAAAAAACAAGCTACTAGCAAGTTCTTAATTATCTAATTAGCCTAGAGAAAAAATAAACTACAGCTGTTGGATTTGGGCTTTATGGTCCTTAAGAATTGAGAGATTTAGTTATACAGTGCAGAAGAAACTCTAACAATCCCAGTCTTAAAACTGAGGCGGGTTCCACCATCCTCAAGGTGCATTTATGCTAAAACATTTCACGTTTCAAAACCAGAACACTGGGTTTTGCCACGGATTATCACAGTGAAAAATTGTGAGGGAAAGATGCCCAGCCCCAGTGCTTTCATCTCTTTCACCAACTGCTATCCCTCCCTGTGGGAAATCCAGGCACAGAAAATCCTCAAAACCTTGTGCATGTAGGAAAGCATAAAAATATGAATACAGGGTTTGACCTGAGACTTTGGAAAAGGCTTCCAGACTTAGAGACCACAAGCAAGAACGGGGGTTTGTAGTTTAGATAGAGACATATTAAAAGCTAGGTAGTGGAAAGTTTTAAAGCTTTAAAGCGTAGATGCAGAGCTAGTTACAGAAACAGTAAAAAAGTTTTAAGGTGTAACAAGTAGGCTTGTGTGTTGTTATATGATTGATTAAAAAGGTCCTCATTGCAGCAGGACAAGTGGAACAATTTAATTAGAGATTGTTTCTATTTTCACACCAATCTCCCTGGCAGTAGTTTATTGGCTAATTAACTTTTAAAAGACCTTGCAACCAGTGATCTCGTGACTTCTGACTTAGGCTTTGAAGACATTCTCACTCCTTCGTGAGACTGTAGAAGACAAGGGCAATAAATCATAGTTTAAGATTTCTCTCAGTGGTTCTGTGTCTCTCAATATCCCAACACCTCCCTGTGCCTAATCCCCTCCCAGCTCCCCTACAGACTGCTGAGAGAAGATGTATGGAAAGGAGCTCCCCTGGCTCCTTTCCACAGAGTCTTCACTAAGCAAATTCACACTGCACACAATCTCACCAGGAGCTTCAGGTTTTTAGAGCGAAAAAAAGAACAAGCCCAAGGCATCTGCTTGGTGACAAGTCACTGCAGATTCCTTGGCAGGACTAGCAGGAGTATTTTAGACTTGGATTGAGAGGCTTTCCTAACCTGTGCAATTGCAGAACACAACACGTGGTGGATTGATTAATCTTCATCAAGCAGTAGGTGGGATGGTGACTAAAAGACTAGATAACCTCGATTTCAAAGCTGATTGGGTTTTTTCCTGGCCTTGTTATAAACCAGCTACTCCTAACCCAAGGCAAATAATGAAATCATCTGCTGTCCTGCCTTAATGAGAATGCCTTCTAATATTCATCTATTTAAAACCTTAATAAAGTTTAATTAAAATTGCCTTTCTGTGCCCACGTTTCTGCAGAGCAAGCGTCTGGATTTGTGTTCATGTGCATGAAATGGGAAAAGAAGCTTTGGGAAGAATGGTTATGGGGTTGCACCTACCACCACTCCACATTGATTCCAAGTTTGCAGTAGGTGGAATTTGTTTTCCTCAAGATAAACTGGACACAACCCACTCAGCCTGAATTGCATCTCGGTTGTGAAAAACATCTATACAGCTCTTGTTATCCCCTGGTGTTCCCTGACAGAACTGAACTGGCTATTTATATCTACCATACTCTCTGTTTGTTACTAATGATCCAAGAGAAAGTTAAGATGGATACACTGAGTATCTCAGTTTTGTGGCTCATACTGCAACAAAATGAGAATTTTACTCTTCAAGCAATAGTCACACCAGTACAACTTTTTACTCCTCCCTGTCTAGTACCTCATAATTCCTGGCGTCTATCACTGCAAGATTTTGGTCTTCCCAAAAGCGTCCTGAAGGTTAGTGATACCATGTCTCTGAAGTTCAAGTATCTTTGGAACACACAGGAGCTAATCAGTAATCACAAGGCAGTGCAATAACCAGCAACATCTGTAAAACCCCAGCTAAATCTTTAATTCTTTCTCAAACAAGAGGAGGAAGGAGGCTGATGGGTTTAGGAGTCATAACACAAGCTGCAGAACTTTTTGAGAACTGTCAAAAGGTGATGCAGGACTTCATGCAGGGGCTGAGTTTTATCAGCACTTCTAAAGTTGCTCTGAATCAGATCCTAACCCAAAGTCCTAAAGCAAAACTAAGGGACGTGTTCCCACCTTTTGGGAATAAATCCATTTGTTCACTGGGCCCCCAGCAGAGAGGCTGGAACCAGCTGCCTTTAGAATTCTGGTCTCCACAGTTCTCCCTCACAGCTTTGCTGACAAGTTCTTCATATTTTACCATCATTTCATCCAGTGCTACAGATCAGCCTCGAGTGGCACAGATGAAATCCTCCATTTCAGCTTTCCTATCGTACTTTAGACTATGCTGTATTCACACTATAACATTATAACATATACAGCCCAGTACAGCTCTTCTGACAGCAGCCTCTGCTCCCTCAGCTCTGTCACTCTCTATCCTTAGTATTCTTTAATCTGGTTTTTCCCTCGATTCTTTCTATTTATGATATATTTTATTTTTGTGTGCAACCAAGCCATTTTTACCCAAGCTGGCAACAGAAGTGGAATGGGAAGTAAATTAGTTTTCAAAGCCATTAGGACACTCCAAAAATAGTAAGGAAAAAAGGTGGCAAAGTGCAGCACTGTAAGATTTTGCTTCACTAGAAAGAAAGAAAAACAGTGGCTGCTCATAAAAATGCCAAGTGAATTGATGTTTCATTAAAGAAAAAAATTCCAGTGGCACAAAAGACTAATTTAGGTCTTAACATATAGTCACTGTTTACTATTCCCCTAGATAAAGGGTAAAATACATTCATGGCCTGGTTGTCTGTGCATGTATTTTATTGCACCTAAGGCAGCTGCTCTGGGATACTCAGTGCCCTTTAGACAACGACTACAGCAAAACCAAATACCTGCTTTTAAAACAAAGTCACTTGGAAACCAAGAGGCAAAATAAATACTAATCTTCATAACCCATAGTCCTGACCTAAAGATAAGTAATACTGGAATGGAAAACATTCATCTCTTCATTTTCCTAACTCAGAGACTTTGTTCATGATGTAGGGATTGTCAGTTTACCTAAAATACATTTTTGTGTTGTTTGAAATACCCTGGAAAGTGGGGGAGCTGTTTCAGAAAAAGAAAAAAAAAAAAAAAAAAAAGAAGAAGAAAAGGGATAGGATGGGTGAGAGTTTATGTTACACTGCTCTTATTCCGGGCTACAGATGAGCATCAAAAGTGCTGAAGGGCAGTATTTTAATATGTTACAAGACAACAGCTATAACATTCCTTGACCTGTTTCCAGGCTGCTCAGCACAGTCCAGTCCTTATTTATCAAGTAGGTCACCTTTTCCTGCAGTTTAATAAAGGCTTACAGGGCAATTTATGGACTTGCAAGAGAGATTTATATCAGCAGTGGTTCCAGTTGTGTCCAGAAACTTCCAGGACAGCAAGACCCTTACAGAGCCATGGTAAGATCTTTTGATCTCATGAATTTATGTTAAGCTGTTAAAATTAAACTCCTGTTAGAGCTATCAGCAATTACATCACCAAGTTTTGATAAATCAATCAGGAGAGAAGAAAACCAGGTAACCCCTGTGGTACTGGGAAGCCACAGGATACGGGAGGATGTACTGTATACAAAGATTTCAAATTCTTTCCCTGCACAGGTCATCTTGCAATCTAATTTTCATGCTTTTTCTCTGAAGAGGTCTGAGTCAGGACTAACCTTTCCACAGAAGCAGGCTCATAAAATAGCAACAATAAATATGAAAAGGGAAAGCCTGAAGTTGAGATTTGCAGTCATCTCTCACATCCGTAGCTCACCTCTCAGTTTTCTCAGCCTTACTTCCCCATTAAAGGAATGATTTTCCACCTGTCTACATATAAATTACACACATATTATGCATGTAATTATGTGCATAAATTATAATGATTTTAATTGCTCCATCTCCTTCAAAAAGACAGCTTCTCTATTTATGCATGCTCTCTCTCCATGTAAGCAAAGAATTTCTCTGCTCTGGAACTAGTTACAAACAACTCGAAATTGCACTTCTCAAGTGAGAGAATGGTAAGTGTGTGAGAACTTGAATAGTTTTGAGGCTGATTTCACCTGCACACAGCAAACAGGTTTCCATTGAAGCAGATGGAAAAATCTTCATTCAAGGAATCCTTTAAGGTGATTCAAATTTTACCAAAGTTAGCAAACTTTTTCCATTCACATCCCACACACACACTGTTTTAGCAAATGCTTTGCAGTCTCAAACCCATCCTGGATTTCAGTAGTTATTCACAAAGCTATTTAGGAAGAACCACGGTGAATTTTCACTTCCAGAGTCTGCAGATCTGATTTCCCCACAGAGCAGAGCCAGCAGTGTCTGAGAACTGTAGGGGTCAAACCCCACAGTATTTTACCCATGATTTTTTCAGTGGAGGCTAAATTTCTTGCTCTATTTAAAAAACATTGTGACTGTTTTAGAAAAGACAGTATTTCAGGAGATAAACATTGCTGGAACTGTTGGAAATTAAACTTTTTTTTTCCCCTCTTCTCCATAATTTTGCATTTGGCACATATTACTTTTTCTGATGTTAACTTTATATCATTACTACTTTTGTCAAACAGTGTTGGTATAACCACAGGATTCATGCTGGGTTAGATGTTTGCTGGTAAACACAAGAACAAGCTGGTCTTCCAAAGGTAAGTTCTAAAAATCTTAATATTTTTTATTCCACACTGATCTGTTACAGAGTACATTATTTTTTGAGTCAAATTATAATTTATATAGTAAATAGGATAATATAGAATATTATATACAAATACAGTATGTCGTAAATAGCATAATTTATAGAGTAAATGATTTTTGTATATTACATCATATTTTATACAAATATAGTAAATAATATAATTTCTGGAGTAAATTTAAATTGTTTCCTACCTCACACAACACATTCCCAGAGATATCCCTTTATATTTTAAGAAGTACACAAGACTTGTGTAGAGATGATTTTGTTTCAACATCACAAATGAGGACTGCCACTTTTCCAACTGGGCAACTATTGACAAGAGCCATTTAAGCTGTCACAGACACTCCTGAGCGGCTGTGCTCTCTCTGTGGGCTTTTGGAAAAGGGGGAAAAAAAGTAAAATAAAATGCTTTTAAAGCAGCAGAAGCTGGGCTGTGGGAATGGGAACAGCTTGTTTGCCAGAGCAGGGCAGTGCTCTGAAGGAGTGCTGCCAGCCCCCAAACACAGTGGCACAGTCACACACTGGGTGACAGCAAGGGGCTCGGAGCTGGTATAAAGCTCTCAAGGACAACTGGAACTCTGCTGATGCAACTTTTTTGCCTTTAAAGCAAGGTCAGAAAAGCTGACCTACAAGACTCCTTGCAGCAGCTGCTGGTACTGAGCATTTCTATCCACTTCCATTGGCTGCTGCTGCTGCCAAGCTGAAAATAAAAGTGCCTCGTGTGCTTCAGCATAAAACCACTCATGGTTATTAGTAACAAGCACCTTCATTATTCACAGGAATGTTAATCCCCATGCTTTCAAACCAAAGAGGTTTGATAAACACTCCGTTTCTTTTCATAAATATTGTTTCTTCAAGCCCACAGTGTTTTCAGCTGATGAATATACAGCAACTGTGCTCCTTCTCAGGACCTGCCTAGTTTGCTGCACCCTTGGTGGAAATCCAAGCATTTAGTCAAGCTCTTTTCCCTGGCTCCTCCTGGCTTTGCACATGTGATGAGAATTCTGTGTGTCTCCACTCTGCAGCCCTCAGAGGGGAATGACAGAGTCAGCGCCACATCAGGGGAGAAAGCTCTGCAGAAAACAACCTGTGCAGGCTCAGCCAGGTGCCACTCTGCTTCCAAATGTTGGAAACAACCAAACATCAAGAGGTAATGATGGGACAGAGTTTGGTTCTACAGTCTAACTTTGCTCAGCTTAAACCATTTTTGAAAGTGTTACCTTGAGAACAGACCCTGTTCCATACACTTCAGGTGCAACAACCTTGCACGTGGTTTGCAAACGTGAAAAAAAAATTGAAACACACTTGAATTTCAACATAAACCACTTTTTGCTGATTTTCACTACTGCAAGGAAATTCCTGCCTCATATGTATTATTTCGCATATCTGCAAACAAGGGTTCACATCTGAAAACTACCAAAGGACAGGTTAATTTTGCACATGAATGCATTGTGGCATATGCAGCCTTTGTACTACTGCTACAATTAGCACAAAATGCACTAAAATAATTAAAAGCCTTTATATGTATTTTCTTCTTATCAAAAAATTCTATTCTGATATTCACTAGTGCTTTTTTCTATTCAGCAAGAGACTGATGCCTCCTGTGAAGCCTACACTAAAGTCCATTTTATTTAAACCTGTCATCTCAAAGCAACATATCCCTGAATAATTTGCTAAATGGGGATATCCTAAAAAACTACATATTTCTTCCTGGAATTGGGACCCTCATGCTCAACACGAACCCGAGCTGATCATTGCCAATAAAAGTATTATCCATTGTCAGTCTGTTCTACAGTACAAGTTCAAACCAAAAATAAAGAAATACATAAGCTGTACCCAGCAGCTCCTTTAAAACAGTACTAATGGCTAAAATAACCTCAAGGTTTAATTTTTTAATACAAGAACATGTTAAAAAAAGTCCTCAATGAAATAACAATGAGACTCTGGAACCAGTAATCACTAGAGGATAAAGGTCCCTTCAGCAAACTGACTGACTCCGTATTTGCAAACTGGTGAGGGCAGAAACAAGGTAACAGAACATAAATCACATTCTGAATGATAGGTTTTTCTATTCTCTTGAACATTGACATGTTTTAAAACTTAATAAATGCATATTTTAATCTTTATAAATGTACCGTGTATTTCCGTGAACAGAAGGATTCTCTCTGCAGCACCAGAAGGACAGACAATTAAGGAACGAGCTGATCAACCTTTTTGTGACAAGGGACAACATGACAGACTAATTAGGTCAGCCCCACTTCATTTTTCTCCAGTAAAACTGTGTCTGGTAGGCAAGGAGCTACAAGTTGTAATTAACATCAATTATTTATTAATCCATTACCCAGCTTCTCATCTGGACCAAAGGTAGGTGTCCCATTTTAAAACAACATATTGCATTTTGTATTTCAACACTAGCAACACTGAGAAAGTTTCCTTGACTTTTCTAATGTAGAAACCAGAAGGTGCTTTATTTTCACCATAAAATCAGAACAAAACAACTGTTACTTGGTTTTTGAAGTGAGCTTGACACACATTTTGTAAACCAACTTGATACACCCTGTTGCTCTGCTTTAGGGTTTCGTTTGGTTTTGTTTACTGCAGCACCTTTAGCCAAGGAATCACACTGTGACAGAACTCAGCCCACTGAGGAACCAGGCCCTGTGTGCCTTCACAGTGATGCTGAAAGAAAACAAGAGCTTCAATTGCCAAAATCTCTTGAAAGAAAATATAAAACCTGAATGGCATCACTGAAGCGATGCCTACAGGAGTGCATGGACTCATCTCTTCTCAATTACATAGCACCTGCAGCCCAAAATCAATCTAATATCTAATAGGACCACTTTGAATAGCACCTAAATCTTTAATTCGAATTTTTGGAAGTCACTGTTGGATACCAAGTGACATCCTTCATTCCGCTCATATTTCTAGTGGGCAGAAGCAAGGTGAACATACATGACCATAAAACATCAAGAGGAAAATGTGTGAGCAGGCAGTCAGCTGGGAAGATTACCCTAAAAGGCACTGTTGTCTCAACCTCTGGTGTGTCTTTTTTTACCTTTCAGAATGTTCTTCCATAGCCTGAGAATCTTTTGCAGAGATCTCAGTTTAAAACCACACTGCCTAAGGAGAGACCATGTGAAATCTAACCTGCAGCCACCAATTTTAACATTCCAGTCAAACACATTTGGATCAACACCCGGGACAGTCTCTTGAACTGCTTCAAAATGCCAGCTCAGGAGCTCTTTCTTTTTTTTGCAATCATCTCTACCAACTTTCAAAGCCACGTGGCCCCTCCAGAGGACAAGCTCTGCAAAGACTTTGGTGGCAGAGAGACACACTTGGATTTTCTGCACACCATACTCCTTCCACCAAGATGCTAATTTTAAGCTTATGTTCCATACCCTTAGGAGGAAGGATATTTATATAGTAATTTATACAGATTATTAAAACCTGAGGGGGGAAAATGGGGGAAAACAAAAAAAAAATAAAGAGAATTTGGTGTATTACTTCTATTTGTCACCAAAATCACAATCCACCAAAACACTCCCACCAAAGTTGGGGGTTTTTAAAGTAAGAAAACCTTTATGCATGTGTTAGGATAGGTCTGGCTCTAGAAAGATAGCTGGGCATTTACATCTCCATCTGACAGGACCTCTGTTGGGAGGTAAAAAACCAAGCTTTTATTCCCCTCACTTTGAGAGGCTACACTATGGGGTTGATACTTTAGATCCAGGAGGATTTCACTCTGTCTCTGTTGTGTAACACAATATTTCTTTGTTCTCTTTTACTGAGAGGTTTCTGTTGCTCCTGCAGGAGACTAGACTTAACCTTCATGTATGTAACATTTGCTGCTGCTCCCTAACACACCAGCCCCTCCTTTGCCATTTCTATTCTCCTCTTTGCCATTATGACACGAAGAGTTTACGACAGCTGCACTTGTGTACAGCTCTTGACTTGGAGCTGATTACAGTTGCTGTCTCATTTGAAGATGACAAGGCAAAAAAAACATAATTTCCACCCCCTCAACACACTTGGGTTCCTGCTTGCAAAATCAGAGAGCACAAAGGAAGGGAGCAGCACCTCCAGCTCTGTGTGTTTGTGCTCCAAAAGAAAAGGGGCACTGATACAGCCTAGCCCATTGTTTTCTAGCAGAAGCTGCCCAATGCCAAGTTCTCTTCAAATAAAATAAATTTGCTTGTTCCACATTGACATTAGCAAGAAGGGAAGAATGTTTTTTGTTACAGTGCTACACCAGACTCTGATCCACCCTGGAACCCTGGGTCCAGTCACTTGACCTTTCAGCTCAATCATTTCCATGTCTAAAAAGGAAGACCCCAATTTCCATCCAAGTCACGTTTCCAGGTTTTCAGCTCTGAAGGGCAGCACCTACTCCCAAAGTGTCTCTGCAGCACTCACCAAAGGCACTCAGACAAGGGTGGGAGTCTAAAACCAGCTCCCCAGCACAGGTGCTCCAGAAGGTTAAGTCCTCCACACAGGATTTGGAAGGTTTAAGTTTTCAGATTTTGAGTATTCCTATTGAAGACAATCTTCAGCAATATAAGAGACAAGATACCTGGATTCACAGAACTAACAAAATTCTGGGTTCTAGACAGAGATCCTCCTACGAGAACAAGGTCCTTCTTACACAAGAGTGAAACCCTGAAAACACAGGTTTTGATGGTGACCTAAACTTCCTCAGCCATCATCTGTTACAACATTGCTGTTCCCACACTTTTCCTCTCTGCATGGTGGAGATCTGTGACCTTTTTCCTGCCTAGAATATTGGCAATTCAAATGTACAGAAACAATTCAGTGGTTTATCAGCTGAATTTCCAGGTGTTGGCACCTCTTTCTATGAGAGGAGGATTTTCCTGCTGTGCCAAGACAGCCTGGGATAAAATGGGAGCAGATTTATCAGGGAATCTCTGAACAGTGACACAGCACTAAATGCCCTTAAGAACAGGATAAAACCCTGCAGTAGTAGGCTCTGTTTCCCTCTGTAGAACATTTATTTGTATTTCAACAAAGGGAAAAAAAAAAAAAAAAAAGACAACAATCTCTTTGCTCCTGAGCATGCAACAAATTGGGAAGAAAACTGTTGGATGAAAGTAGTGGATGGGATTGAAAAGGGCAATCGAGATCAACCATTTACAACAACAGCATACAGTGGATAACAGATCCTCTTCTCTTTTGCAACTAGCTGTAGGAAAAGCCATTACACGTGTGAAACTTGCCAGAGCAAGTATTCCAACCTAATTGCCACACCAGGTTGCTGCTTCCTTTAATTTCCTGCAGTAAGCCACAACAATTTCTAACTTTTATACTCCCATTGTATTACTGGACACAGAGAAAGTCTACACCATTAGGTCTAACAGTGTTGGGATGCTGAAAAAAAATTAACAACAATTAAAAAACCTCACAAACACAAACTCAAAAAGCCAAAGATACCAACAAAACCAACACACCCTCAAAAAAAATTGATGCAAATGTAAAGTTCGAGCTGGATAAAAGTTCACCCTGTTTTTACTGAAATTTCTTTGATGTGATTAGTACATTTGTTTTTATGAGGCTATTATTAAAGCAATAAAATATAACCACAGTTCACTTAACACGCTGTCAAACTCACCAGCTATTTTAGTCCTGTCATTGCATAGCTGGAGATTTCAATTTTAAGATTCTCACTGACTTCAGGAGACCAAAGTTTGAGAAAATTAAACCCACAGAATATGAAATAAAATTCCATAAGGCTTCAGAAAAGAACAATTACTTCTAGTTGAAGTATAATGATTTTTTTGGCTCTTGGTGATATCAGAGAAGAAAAACAATATATTCTTCATATGTAGTTAATTTCAAATTATCTGGTCAACCACTAGTCCCTACTCAAAAATTGAAATCTATATATGCAAAAAAAAATAGGGTTTGTTATCAGGGTTTGCCTTATTTTTTTCAAGAATAACAGTTTTCTACTGGTTAGCTTTCATGATAGTGCTCCTTGGGTTTTTAATAAACACGTTTTGGGGGGAAACACAAAACCGAACAGCACCTAACACAGAGATTATGGAATCAAATCCCTGAACAGCTCCTTTTCTCCAGCCCAAAGGGTTCATATAAACTACAGGCACCCTTGTTCCAAATCCATCCTGCTGGGACTCAAATGTCAGCAATTCCAGCTGGTCAGAGAGCTGCAAAAGCACTTCTAGATGTTGAAAAGAACTGCTTCACCTAGCAAATAAAACACCTGCCTCAGAATGCCGAGCAAAACCAGGCTGGCTGGAGAAAACCCTGTGCATTTCCTTCCCACAGGCATTTACAGCACTGCTCTGTCAAATGTAGGAACTTCCACCTCGGGGCAGAGGGGGCAGCTCTTGAAGAAACACAAGCGACAATTTTGATCATGCTACTTTAATTGCACCCAAAAAAAAAAAAAATAAATAAATAAATAAATAAAAAAAAGGAACGGGAAGAATACTGGGAAAATGTTCTTAAGACATGTCTTTCTCTTTCCTATGCAGTGATAAGGCTGAAAGCAAACCCATTTTTCTGCAAACCCATTTTTCCCATGCAAGGTATCAAGGTTCAGAGATAAGTGCCTCATTGTTTTATGGCAAAGCTAAATTTAAGTCAGAATTTTAAATTGTTCTGGGGTAGGTCTCTTAGTGAATTTCTTCATCTGAAAAGATATCATGCTTGGCAGGTGGAAAACTTCTGGTATTGTGTTGTTGTTTGTTCTGTTCAGTGTTACATATATATTCACACACATATATATCCTAAAAAAGAACCATTATTCCTTCTCCTTAATTTTTGCCTGGAACGCCCATAATTTTCAGATTTATAATAATTTGGAAAGAGAGGGTCTCCTTTTCCATTCCAGGGAGGTTCCCACCTTCCTCAGCAGAAATTTTGTTCCTTAAACCAGGACATAAACTTTTTAAGCACATCTCAGATGGCAGAAGATATATCAGAACATGAGCTTCCAATACACGTTTGCATTTTACAGCAGCTTGGTGATATTTGTACACTAGAAGTTTCCCAATCACATTTTCAGACTATTCCTGATGCCTTGCAGATTTTACTCTTCATTTTGGACAAGTTATACTTGACCTGACCTTTGTCACACTGTGTATTGCACCAGTAACTCTCTGACTCACTCTCTCACACGAACACTTCTCAAGGTTCATTGTTACAGCAGCCCCTTTTTAGAGCATAGAAATGAGCCCAGACACAGACTCCTTGTTTATCCCAGCCTGCAAAGGGCCCTGGTTTGTTCCTCTGTACAGCTCAGCCATCCTGACTCCAACCATTCCCTGCCTCTGCCTGCACCAAGCTCCTGCTGGAGGTTTCCCTTGCAGCCTCTGACTGCTGCTTATTTCCTGCTGAACTCTGCCTGCAGGGATCAGTGTGCAGCCTCTGACTGCAGCTTTTCCCCAGCCAGACTGTGACTGCAGCTTCACCAACAGGCTCTGGCTGCACACCCACACTGACCTCACTGCAGGGATTCTCTCTGCCCGGGATCCTGCTGCTTCATGGGCCTCAAGGTTCCTCCTCCATGATGATCCTGCCCTCAGCAGCCAGCCCACTGCCTTTTATAACTGACCTTTATTGGCTACAGCTGGGGCTCATCAGAGTGAGGCTGTATTGTAATTAACAGGCTGTATGGAATTAACACAGCTGTTATTTATCAGGGGCCAGGTCACCCGGATTCCCTTCACCTACAGCTCATTAAATGCCCATCCAGAGCCAGAGGCCATAAAAACCTTGGAGAAATAAAGCAACTATGCAGCTTCTCCTGCATGACAATTTGATATGCTACTGCAGCTTCAATTCACCTAAATAAAGTTGGCTTTATCTCCATGGGGTCAGGATGCCAGCTGCCAGCACTGCAGTACAACTGCGGGTGAGTTAAAATACGTACCAGTGCCACCGTTGTAGTGACAAGAGTTGGACAATATGATCCTTATGGGTCTCTTCCAACATGGGATAATTTATGGTTCTCTACCCTTCAGGACCTTTCCCAGTGGCAGCTCTATTTAGATCTGGGAAAAACCCCCAAGCATTTCGAGGTTTAGCTAGGAAGATGTCCAGCAACATCTAATTTCGGCCATCTACAGCTGAAGGGACAGTGATGACTGTCACCCACTGCACTAAAACACCCATTTTGCAGTTCATCACGGTGTGTCTATTAGGCCAGCTGTCTCCATAACAACATCATTAAAAGTACATTTAAAATTCTTCATTTTCCTCATGTTCATGAGCAAGATTAATTTTTAGAAAGACACTCTTGCAAGACCTGACTTCTATTACAGGATTGATGAGCATTTTTGAGCAGGAGACAAAACTGGCTCTAGCTGAATTAATAATATAAGTCATTAATATATTAAAAAACTTAAACAGCTTTAAAAATTCATTTTACAGTGCTTCTTTTGTCATTACATATGACTTCGTAATCCTAATTGTTTCAAGCCCAGTGTAGGTTTAGTTGCCAGGAGGAAAACAGGAATTTTGGCAAAAGAACAACATTGTTTAACTCACCAGCACCCAAAAATTAGGTGGCTGAGATACACAATAGAAAAGAAAAATAATATTGTTAAGTCCTCAGTTTTTCATACTAAAAACCAATTCATCCTTACAACAAATGATATGATTGTAAACAGATTTCTGCAGTAAACTATACCAAAACCTGATGCAATAAACTATTGAAACCATAAAGGCTGTTCAGAACAATTTCTCTCTTGCCTGATGTTTCTAAGCAGAAGAGAGACTCCAGCTTCAGGCAAAGAACTGTAATGCATAAAACCCACAATTCTTCAGAAGAGATCACAGATCAGAATTTTGGGGTCACTTTAACTGCATCTGAACGCAAGAAACTTCTATTGAGGCTGAAAGTCCTCTTACAAAGCTGACAACCTGGAGAAACCCAGACATCTGATGGCATGCAGGGCACCAGAATTCAGAGTTTCTCAGCCCTGCTCCTGATTTCAACACGAGTTTTACTTGTGGAAAAGTGCAAAACGTTGCTTCGTTGGTAGAAGCACAGCTCGTACACATTATTCAGCAGCACACCTGAATCAAAGCATTCCTTAATAAAGGCAAAACGCATTTAAAAAAGTTTTTATTCTAAGATGTTCATTCCTGAGCCTTCTCAGCTGCAGTCTGAAATTCAACAAATTCAGCTCCCAAATTCACGTGGCTTGTGGAGCAGCTGATTTTCTTTGCCTTCACTTGATACCTGAGCAGCCTAGTGTTCCTAAACATCGTTAAGAAGCACATTTTTAAAGGCTCATCTGTGAATTAAAGGAAAATGATGATTGTGTTTTGTTTTACACATGTACACAGACTGTCAGAAAATAGATGATTATGTTTATATAAAAATATATATATATATTATGGTATATTCTGCTGAAATATAATTTGGTCAATGTACCCATCTCAAAACGGAGATGAGTGAACATTGGTAGGATTTTAAATGAGGTTTAAAAACGACCTCATCGAAGCAAAATTTAGAAGCCTGAATTAGTGCTGAATTCACCTATTTAGTAAACTCATCTTTGTCCTTTTTTCTACTGCTGCTGAAGAGCACAAGTCAGTTCTGAAGAACTGCCACACGGTGGTGGTAAAGTCCTATAATTTGAAAAGAAAGTCTCAGAGTCACTGGAACACTCTGCCCCCCTTTTATGTTAGTGAAAGTGAATTACCGAAATAAATATCACTCTCTTTGAAAGCTACTAGAAAGCTGAATTGAGAAGGAGTGGAAAGGGAAAAGAAAGAGGAAAAAACCTCCAAGATTTCATCCCAAAAATAGTTTAAAGAGTAGGGAAATTACCATTGAAACAATAGAACAAACTCCTTTTCAGATTAAAACCTGTCTAGATCTATACACTAAGAGAATTATGTCCCTGAGGAATAAGTCTGTGAAACAGGCAGACAACAGAAAACATTCCTAAGTTTGATTCTGAACTGAAGCCATAATACTACAAAAGTGCCATGAGCAGTCTCACAAGAAACCCCATCGAGGTAAAATCAGAACTAGCTGAAGTCCTTAACTTTGGTTTTAATGTAAATCACATCCAGCTACAGGCAGAAGAGAATACTTCCTTGCTTCCTGCAAAGCAGCAGATGCACTGTTAACAAACTGGAAAAACTGGAGTTTAAATGCAACTCTACCTGACACCAGAAGCCATCCTGGAAAAGGTTGGCTTAAGGACCTTCCAAGCAGCCCAGAGATTTTATACAGGTGTACTCGTGAACATGTGGACTCTGTATATTCATGTAATTATTAATACATTCTATAATATTTAAAAAAATAATAATAAAATTTAAAATAAAACTCCAAATTTAAAAAGGCTCCTATGTGGAAGCAAAGGGCCCAATCTGTCAGCCAAAGTCTCCTTTTGGAGAATTTTTCTGCCTCCCTGGGGCACAGGATAAGATATTAGCAGGAAACTTCCAAAGCCTCCTAGGGCCTTGGCATTCTTATTTGCTATCATTTTTCTCTGTGTACCAAGGAATAAACCTAAGGGTGTGGGGAGATAGTTAAAGGCTTTAGGAGGCCTTTTATCCTCCCAGCTGTAGGAAATAACATCCAAAGAAACAGGTGAAAGCAGTTTATCCATACCCAGCTCTGAGAATAGTGTCACTGGTAAAATGTTGTGAGTTTGGAGCATGGTCTGTCCAACACCAGGGCTGTTGGTGCCCAACAGGATTCACCTTTACCCACGGAGAAAAACAACTTTTTCCTCATAAAATTGGCTGGATCAATCAAAAGAACACCACTGTGTTATTCCGTAGGTTATTAAGGAAAATCTCTGGATCTTTACCTTTATAGATAACTCCAGCTTCCCAGTTGTTAGCTGGGACCATCATAGCACAGGCTCAAAACAGCTCCAGGAAATTGAGGTAACATTGAGCTGGCAGCCAGTCCCCAGCTGTGCCCCCAGGCCCAATGGGCCAGTGATAATAGATCAGAAGGAAGCATTAATTCCCCTGGAAACATTAGAGGGAGATCTGGATGGATTAGAGCACTTGGAAATCACCAACCAAAGGAAATCTAACAAGGACAAATGCTGGATTCTGCTCTTAAAAATGCTGCAATTCTGGATGTGTGTCCAGACTGGGTGACAAGTTCCTCACCAAGAGGGTGGTCAGGAACTGGAACATACCTGGAGGTGGAAGTTGCACTGGGTTTGGCTGGAAGAGTTTGTGGTTTTTTTCACAGTAGCTGGTAGAGTGCTGCTTTGCAGCTTTGAGATCAAATCTGACCAGAGAATAATGTTTTACTGTTGCTGAGCAGCATTTGCACAGCACCAAGGCCTTCTGTCTGTCATTCTGCACCTGAGAGTGAGGTGGGAGTGGGTGGCTTTGCTGAGATGATGAAGGAGTAGAGGCTTCTAAGATCATGATTGTCTTTTCATCAGGTGTCCTGTCCTGCTGTAGGAGCAATCAGGGAGGATTCTTTTTCGTATTTCTCAGAGGAAGATAAAGCGCAAACATGGCAATGTTATATCTAAGAACTGTTTATGGATAAATGTCTCTGGAGAAGAGAGGATAGAAAAGAGAGAAAGGGGAGAATCATGGAAGCTTTCTCTGCCCTTGACCTTCCCAGGCCAAGCCTCCCTGGGACAGGGCTCCCCTCCATTTTCTGTCTCCTTAACACGTGGCTCATGTTGGGGTTTTCAGCAAGTGTACAGCCCCTGAAGTAATTTTTCACGCCATGTCAGAAAATGGATTCATGGCATATAGTGAGGCATAAACAAAAATCAGATTGGTCTCCCTCATCAGGGTCTGGTTTTAATACAAACAACATTTATCCTGCCACAGTCCTGGCCCAGTGGTCCAAGCCCTCCCTCTCCCTGGGCTCTAGAAGCCAACTCCTGCTCCCACACAGGCTTGCTGCTGAAACCCACCTGTTTTGGATGGTTCCCCTTTTGTTGTGCAGTACAAACATCCAGAAGTGACCATTGCCAGAGGATTCCCCTGATTTCCATTCCAGTGTTGGATACAGCCATGGAAAACGCACATTTACCTTCAGAAGCTGGTGGCACCCTGGCTGACTGCACAGCCATCCAAGGAGGAGAAAGTCTCTTGAGGTTCACCACTCTGCAGCCCATGAGAGATTGAACTATTTCCATCCATGGACATAAACCACTAAAGAGAGGAGGATGAATATCCTTTCTTTTTTTTCTGCAAAAGGAAGAGTACAACTCTGCTGGGTCCTAGGAAGGCTCAGTGGTGTGGGGCCATGTGAATAGAGACCTCAGTGAATGCAGAGGTGCCTGTGCAGCAAGAATCCTTACCCTCTGCTGTCCTCTCTCTCTAAGAGTGTGGTGGCTCATAACTGTAGTTTGATTCCTGGTAGCACAGCCCCCCTCAAAGCATTTACCTCTTACTGGCATCCCTTGGATCCCTGCTGGGGTCAACTCATAGGTCTCCATTGATGCCTTAAGTTTCAGCTTTCATGGTTTTCAGATGCTGGGCTGCCTAGGGGAGTAGTTCTGAGCCTCATATGAAGTGTCAGTCAGCTCTTCACAGAGCAGGGAGACAAAACAAATCCTTTTCCTGATGGAGACCAAGGACAATGGTTAGAAGTTTTCAGGCCCAAAAGCAAAAAACAACAGCAGACTGAAGAGAGAAAACAAGAAGGATGGGACTTCATAATCTGAAGCTCTAATTGGACAGTTAAACCCCAATATGCAAATGAACCAAAACTTATAAAAGTGTGACACCTCGTGATCAGCCATCCATTTTGTGACCATTTTGGGTCCACCTTGGGCACAGCCCTGATCAGGCTCTTGTCCTGCCCAAGGTGTGCCCTAAAGGGCTTTTAATAAATATCTACTTTATTCTGTAGCTCTGTCCAGTCTCTGTTCCAGGTCAGCCTTCCCAAGGCATAACCATCCTAATGGTTTGAAGTTCTAAAAATCTGCTCCCAAGGCTGTTTGCCCCCCTGGCAGAAGTCCCAGTGGCTGCAGCAGTAATCCTGCCAAGCTGTCCTCTTCAAATGTTGGCACCCTTGCCAAGGCTGGGATGATGCCTCTCATGCCTGGGACCATATTGGTTTGTTTTCCAAAAGCATGCACTCATTGCTGTGAGGCATCTGAAATAGCTGCCTGTTTGCTGCTGCTGCAGAGCATTGTCTTTGTTGGAGCAACTCAGTGTAACATTAGCTGGGCCATCACTTCAGGCAGATGGCCCTGTCCTCATCAATACTGGATTTTGCCTGACGTGGAAGTTTCCTGGTTTACAGACCCCACCTCAGCGCAGGCTCTGGGAGAGAGATAATTGTTATTTTCAGCAGCTACAGTATTCATGTCTGGGCTGATCTCTCAGTGGGAAGAGCCAAATCAGCAGCAGCAGGTCACACCTCTGTGTTATCACTGTGGCAGAGGCAAACTGCAGCGATTCTGACAACTGGCAAAGGCTTGAACTCAAACTCAGAGCCAGACTTTTCCATGAGGCTGCGAGAGAGATGAGGGAGTGAAAAAAAAAATCCATTAAAACTTACCACTGTGCCCACAGGTTAGTGTTTCCATAGTACACTGCTCAGCTCTGCCATAACCTTCCCATTTGCTACAAGTTACGTATTCCCAAGCCAAAGAGAGCAAACACAGCTTCTGCTGCAGGGGAAGACCTTCTGCAGCTGCCCTTCCTGCCCCAGCCACCAGCACCCTCCTTTTGCTGCCTCCCGAGATCACTGCCCTCTACCAAGCTCCAGCTGCTGAATCTGAGGCCATGAACCCTGGTGGGGTTGTCACCTGACTGGACAAAACCCAGTGCCACAGGCTGGGGGAAACAGGCCTTGGCTTGGGACTGGTGCCTCCGATGTGGTGCCCCTTATCCAGCATCCTCCAAACTGTGGTTGTGCAAGTGCTTGGTGACAGTACCACAGAGGCAATTAGGTTGGGAAAAAACCTCTCAAGTCATCAACCCATCAAGCCAGAAACCACTTCTAACACTGATAAGAGTTTCCTTTAATACATTCCTTGCTTTCTCTGTTGTTCCTAGGAAAGGTCACAGAATATTCCAAGCTGGAAGGGACCCACAAGAATCATGGGAGTATACAAGGGTTCTTTCCAAAGCAGGTGCATCACCCATGCACAGATCTCCCATCTTACTGCTGCTCCCAATCAGAAATTGATCTGATAAGATCTGATAACAAATAGAAGCCTTCAGGCTGGTATCTGTGAAAGGCCCACAACAAGTAGGCTGTGGAGCAGAACTGCCTTGGATCTGACTCATTTTCTAAGATATATTTCCTCTATACAAAGTAAGTTTGTGCAGCTGCTTCCAGGGGAGCAGATCCAGAAGGGCCATGTGTAAGTGGCTCCCTGCCCTTCCTCAGCCAGTGCTGCAGCCCTGGATCTGAGCTGGCATTTCTGACTGATCAGCTGAGTCCAGGATTCTCCAGAGGAATCCTCTGAGCCGGATGCAGGAGCAGCACATTTGGACCGAACCTTCCTGCTTGGTTGGTGCAGGTGCAGGTTAAAGGTGACCATCAGGTGTCTGTGCTCCTGCTGTCCCAGCTCTGGAGAGTTTGGTTTCCCCATCAGGCAGTGCCAGCACCCCATGGGCTCAGCAGCTCCCACAGCAGCAGCTCAGGGATGGCCACCACCCTGGGCAGGATCCAAACCCAGTGGCAGACACTTGCTGGGGTGATAACCCTGGTGACCACCTACAGGTTTTCAAAATCTCACTTGGGATTTGAGTGCAAAGTGCCAGTTTTAAAACACATCAGAGGTGGCACAGCCCTTCTGAGACCCCTAACACAGGCCATGTATCTACACTGGAGTCACAGACCTGCTACTTGCCCTCCCCTTTGCCATGTTCTTACCAGCTCTTGAGGACATAACCAAAACCACCACCTTCAGGACATGTATTTTATGACGTTTCAGTTATTGTTTTGCTGTCACTAGCAACACTGATACAAAAAAAAAAATAATGAAACTTAGCAATTATATAGCTCTTTATATTTTGAAATCTCTGTACAAACATTACTTAAACAAAGCAAGGTAGTGTGCAAAACAGTCATTGCTTAATCGACCGAAGGGTTGTGCTTCAGCAGTGACACCGGGAGAAGGACAAGGATGCAGGAAGGAAAGCAACAAACCAGAGGTATAACGAGTTCTCCTCTTCAAATCCGGGGTTGTGACTGGAGAAAGTGCCAAGGGCAGTGTCTGAGAGTGTTCTTTAATAACCTCACACCAGGTGGGTAAAGCCGAGGTATTTGCACTATCACACAGGGAGACTGGGGAAGAGTAACTGCTTAATGCAAATAATATACAGCAATATTATACATATGTATGTATAAATACATATTCACACACACACACATTGGATCTTAAACTTGTTGAGGACGTCTCAGCCAAACTGCAACAAAAACGATATTGGCATGATAGTGACAAAGATATTAAAAACATAAAAACACATCAGTGACACCAACTGTGGATATTCCTCTCCTGAGAACACGTATTAGTTAAACTGTTCCATCTGCTGAGGCTGGCTGCAAACATGGCTCCCAATTCCTCTTTCCTGGAATGACTGAAGAAAACACAACTACCCACAAAAAGAAGTCCTGCAAACACAAATGCTGTTGGTGCAATTAACTGCCCATTCATTAACAGATAGTGGGACAGACCTTTGGCTGAAAAACATGGTACATTGACATGATCCAACAAGAAACATGTGCCCTCCCTGGCCCCCACAGCCCTGCCAGGTCCAGGATTCCAGCCCAGCTCAACTCCTGCAGCCCCCCTGATGACTGGTTTGCATTATTCCCAGCTAGACTGAACCCATGGAAGAAGCAGTTTTATTGGAAGCACACGATGCCAGTGATGCACTGAGGGAAAACTGCCGGAGTTCATCCCCCCCTAGGTGTGTTTTAGGGACAAACACCTGCCTAGGGATGAACCCTCCCCATCCTGCAGCTCCACACATCAAGCCTGCCTGCCCAGAGGCTCACACAACTTACTCCCATGGGGAAAAAAACCCCAAACTGCTGCAAATGCTCCAACTGTCTGCATAAAGGAAGAGCAGCAACCCCAATGAGCCTCAAAAGCCTCAGATGGACACACACAGCTGGTGCATCTGAGCCAAGCTGACATTTCTGGGAAAAGCAGGGGCTGGGAGCACCTGCTGCCAGGTGGGCAATTCCTTTGGTCCACACTCTGTGTCTGCAGCCCAAGGGCCTCTCCAACAAAATCCCCATCCCATGCCATCATGTCTACATTAGAAACCAGCGATTTCCATGTCTCTCCTCCTGCTTCCATCAGGTGCTGACTCAGCACAAGCTGTAGCACATCCATCCCATTGAGGCACCAGCAGGATAAGGGACCAACCCCAGGAAACTTCCCCCTCCCAGTCTTGTGGCACAAATTTCAGCATCCTTTCTAAAATATCCCCTTGTGTTCTTACCAAAACCTCTGCACCTCTGCTAGCTCTAGCCCCAGGATAAACATGACTTCCTCTGCCAACAGGAGCACACAAAGTGAAGGTGGAAACATTGAAGCTCAAGTGAAAACACTTGGTATTAGAAAATAAAAACAAAAATGGATAAAGAAACCCAACAAAAACCACACAGTGATTCTGAGACAGAACAGTTACATTTCATACAGTTTATTTCTGTGGGGTTTTAGGTTTTAAATAACATGAGACATTTTTGTTCTGACTTGATACCTGAATTGCAAGTCTCCTTCCTTCTCACTGAACTTTGGGATAATTTTCACAGTGGACAGTTAATGATGATGAAATTGGAAAAAATTCAAAGTGCAGCTTCTCTGCAAGCATGAGCCTTCCAAACATAAATTTAAGGAATGGAAATAAAAAAATTTTTTTGAAAACCACTGATATTTAAAAAAAATCAAAATTTCAATTATGTGATGACCATGACTAGGCAGTTCTTAAAACACATTCTCAATTCCTGGCTGGTAATTTTTTTAAGACCACAGCTTAGTTTCCAAGGCAGCACTACTCCATCACACAGGCTCTGCCTCGTGCTCCCAAACACTCTGAACAAACAGGTTTCACTTGTGCACATTTGCACTGAGAGCACAGTGCACTTTGGGGTTTCCCTTGGCTACATGCACTCCTGGACACCACAAAATCATGGAATGGTTTGGGCTGGAAGGACCTTAAAGCTCATCCAGTTCCAGCCCCCTGCCATGGACAAGGACATCTTTCACTATCCCAGGATGCTCCAAGCCCTGTCCAGTCTGGTCTTGAACACCTCCAGGGATGGAGCAGCCACAGCTTCTCTGGGCACCCTGTGCCAGGGTCTCAGCACCCTCACAGGGAAAATATTCTTCCCAAAATCCAATCAGAATCTAACCTCTATTAGTTTGTGGCCATGCCTCTTGTCCTGTCACTCCAGGCACTCTCCAGCTCTCCTGGAGCCCCTCTAGGCACTGGATGGGGCTTCTAAGGTCTCCCCAGAGAGACCTTCTCTTCTGGTGAACAGTCCCAGCCCTCCCAGGCTGTCTCCAGATCTGGACTGATGAAATGTAACACCAGCTCCATGATCCTGAGCCTTTCACCTGCTCGTTCTTTTAAGATGAACCACACACAAAAACCTTCCACTCTGTAGCTTCCTGTGCAGTAAGCAGCCATGGAAAGGTTCCTCCAAGACAAGGAGAAAATGAGAATTGCCAGCTGTAAAGAAACTCCACTGCTGTAAATCCCTAAGACAGCAGAGTCACTGTTCCCATCACCAGCTGTTCCAGGGGGAGAGCCAGCTGGACATCCCCACAGCCAACCAGCTCATACAGTAACACTCACACAATCAGTAAGAATAATCTACACTTATTACCAAGTCCTGAGTACAGTCATAAGCAAGATTTCAAGTGTTAACCTTTAGGCCCAGATTTTCTTACAACGATCTTGCAGAACATATACATATATATATATTTAAAACATCTATATTTAAAATTTTCTATTTACCTAACCTACAAAACTTTACTACAAGCCAGACTGCCATCTGGAGAAAAAAAAACACCTTAAATTCAATTTGAAGTATTCATCAACATTAAAGTTGTTGCTCTAAGTCCTTTTGAAGATCCTGAGACAAGTACTCAATTATAATTATGTAAATATTCAATCAAAATAATTATATAAATATTCAACCAAATATAAGGGAAAAAAATAAAAAAGAATAAAAGAATGGAAGCAGCTCCCAGAGCAGCAGTACAACTCCCACCCACCCAGCCCAGGCTTTCCAGAGCCCTCAGCCTCCAAAAGCTGGTCTCCTACAAAATTTGGCAGCTGCCAGAGGCTGAGTTGCCTTATCTTTTGCAGTCACTTGAGATTATACACATTATACTCTCCTTGCTCAGTGACAGTGATTTCCAGGGAACTCTCCCTACTTCCTTCCACATGTGAACTGCACAAAAAGGAACAAGGGATTGAAGGAAGCCAAGCAGTATTTTTACTGACTCCCGGAAGACAGATGTGGATTGCACACAATCCTGGAAAAGTTCTTTTTAAAATCCCAGAATTACCAACAACAGAACTTTTCCTCATAAATAACCTGACACCACTCCGTCATAAGATTTTTGGCATGGAACACACTTCCATTGCAGTTTAATTTAATAGCTCATTTCAACAGCTAAAAAAACTAACTCTATAATGCTATTTAAATATTTCATTCATATTTTTGACTCCATAAAAAAAAATAGTTTGAGCTACTACTTTCCTAGTCCTCAAAAAAAAAAAAAAAAATATCAGAGAGACATCAACCTTTGAAGGAGTCCCTTAAAAATGTGTATTTCACCTGAGAGCAGCAATGACTCCAAGGAAAGGAGTGGTCACTTGGCGTGACCACCTTTTCCTCAACCCTGCAGAAACATGTTCACACACTCAACTACAGCCCCAAACAGCCCTTCTGCAATGTGACCAAGACAAGGTCAACCCCAAAGGCCCCAGTGCTTGCAAAACCTGACCACATACAACTAGACTCCTTCCTGCTTTGGAAGAGGTCAGTCTACACCTCAGCTGGATGATGACTCCAAGAGCCTTGGTGCCAAGAAGCCACGGGAGCACTCTCAGCTTTAATGAGAAGCTGATAGGGTGACTGAAGCCATCACAAAGGTGAATTAACCCAGCGCTTCAATTGCAGCTTCTTCCCCTGGTATCTGGAAAAGGCAGGAACCTCTAGAAGCATCAATTCCCTGAGGGGACCCCTGGGTCAGATTCTCTTGCCTTCTCAGAGGAATGCCTGCTATTATCCACAGTATCACCCAAATGTACTGTCTGCACCTCAGTGCCCTCCACCCAAGACATGAACCCAGAGACTTCAACTAATGCACGAGAGATTTTCAGGTCTGATCAGGTTTTGAAGCTGAGAACAGGTTCCTTCTTCAGCAGAAATGCCTTAGCATTCATGATTGGCCAGAAGTGGGTTTACACCAAAGTCTTCAACACCCCAAGGACTTGCTGACCCCAGAGGTGCTGGGGCTGAGGAGCTCCTTCTACACAGCAGTTAATCAAACCTCAGTATGTCACTTCCATCTTACATTTCTACATAAAGCAGAAGGGTCCACACCTTCAGGAAAAACACTTTTTAAAGGAATAGTCAAAACAGATGGACACACATTTGAGAGCAACTTACCGAATTAGCTTCATGATGCCCATCACACATGTAAAGCCCAAAGGCAAAGGAATCTCAGACACAACAATTTGGCTGAAAGCAGATGTAACTCACAGGAGATAAGTTTTAAAAACTGGGGTTCTTTCTGTTATAAGAGCTTCCAGAGGAGAGCAATTAATACCCAACAAGTGACTGGTTTTGGCAACTCAGGCTCAGTGCCCTAAAAATGAGCAGTTTTTTTTAAAGCTGTTACAGTTAAGATTGTACTGGGATGAGTTCCTGGGATGCACAAATCACCTACTTCTAAACAGGCTTCTGCATGTTATAGACTAAACTTCTTAAATTACAAATAATTATTTTGCTGTTTCCAGTTTACAATGGTAAAAAAAATGAAGACTTCACAATGGGTATAAATGGGAGGTAAATGTATTTTTAAAAACAGAATAAAAAGCTGCATGTTAAAAACTGGCTCACAGACTAATAAATACATACATCAAAGACATGAAATTTTCAGCAGCTGGTTTTAAAGAGCAAGGAATTGGGAAAAAACTAGCTGTCCAGGCTCCATTCTGGCCCTGTGGTCTATGTACTAAAAATATCTGCAGTTGAAAAACAAGTTAACAGAGGAGTAGAATCAGCTTTGTCACCTATTTTCTTTTTTAAAAATTAAGCTATTTCCTAAAAGTGTGGTGTAAAACCTAGAGAAACTATTAATTTCTTCATGCACTTGATGACATTGAATTAAAAAAGAAATTATTTTAACCCAGAAAAAATGAGTCATTGTACACAGTAAGGATAGCCTTACTGCAAGTTTTCTACAGTAAAAGTATTTCTAGAAATACACCAGAAATTACTTTCCTATAACAAAATATACAATTATGTGTTGGATCATCATTGAGTTTCAATACTTAATAGGCAAAACAGAAACAGCTACTGTGAAGTTTAAAAAAAAAAACAAAAATACAACCCAAAGAAACCCAACTCCAAAGAGCAGAAAGATGTTTTGACAGCCGTGGAGATGCCAGAAAGCAATGCTGGACACCAGGAATCTCCGGAACAACTCCCTTTCCAAAGTGATGTGCAGTTTGTGAATCAGACTGTGAGAGAAAACTGATCCTGTTCTATGGGCTTCTCCACCCAGGCTCCAAGTCCTGCCTTCAGGAATGCTTTAAACAAACACTCTTTAGCAGTTTGATACTCAGTGGCTCCTTGCTTGGTGTCGTGGTACAGGTTGGGCTTGAGGATCTTTGAGCGCAAGCTGGAGGAAAGCTGTGGGGTTCAGAGACAAGAGAAGGAGAGAGACAAGACCCTGTTAAGCCAAACAGTACTAGAAGGACTGAGTTACTTAAACAGCTAATATTAAAACAAGGTAAGGATCTAGCAAATGAAACATTGAGGCCAAAAAGCCACAGACATAGTTCCTGGAAGCTTTCCTTCTGAGAGTAAAGAGTGAAACCTCAGCAGTGAAAATGGAATTATCCTTCCAAACAAATTAAAATGCAAAGGCAAGCTCAAAGGAGACAGCATCCTTTGCTTACTCAGCTATAAACCAAGGAATATGCATTTTGGACGAGACATAAATCACATTAAAGGGTAAGTTAATAAGCACATTGCTCTTCTCCATTACTGCATGGAGCAGCAGCTACCTGGCCTCAAGTCACACCAGGGGAGGTTTAGATTAGATATTAGGGGAAAAAAAAAATCACTGGAAGGGTTGTAACCATTGGAACCTGGGGATGTAGTGCGGTCACGATCCCTGGAAATCTTAAAAAAATGTGTGGTTGTGCTGCTAGAGGACACGGTTGAATGTGAACATGGTTGTGGTGCTGCGCTGATGGTTGAACTTGACGATCTTAAGGGTCTTTTTCAGCTTAATGATTCTGTGGTTCTAACATGAGGCTTGGCTTAAAACAGGCTGAGAAAGTGGCTTCTGAGAAAGCACATCCAGGTATTTCACTCTGACTTCAGAAGTGGCAAACCTGGCCAGCTGTACCTTGGCATGGATGCGCATCCAGCGGCTGTAGAAGGCGTGCTTACAGAGGCGTGAGGCACGGCCCATCTCGTCCTTGCCAGTCGTGGCATTAATGATCTCCAGGCCAGAGTCTCCTACTGTCCAGTTCACACTGAAGTTGGGGGCTTTCCCTGGCTGACGGGCTTCTGCGTTGCTGATACCTGAAAGAAAAGTGGGGTTTAATGAGGATTATAAATACAGATGCTTGACTTAGGGTTTGTTAGGGAGTAAACAGTCTTAGAAGCAGATCTTCTATTCTGAGGGCGTTCTCCTGCAGATTTCTCATGGACTCACGGAAGTAACACCACAGACCTCTCACTCTGGCTAAGGTGTTCTCTAGTTCTGTCCTTCCCAGCATGGCATGGTGCCTCCTGGGCAGAGAGGGTCACAGAGAGCTCTGTGGCAGGGGTTCATCTCACTTCCAAATGGATGTGAACTATGAGCCCTGAAAGTGTTCATGGCCAGGTTGGACAGTGCTTGGAGCAACCTGGGAGGTGGGAGGTGTCCCTGCCCACGGCAGGGCGTGGAATGAGATGGGCTGTACAGTCCCTTCGAACACAAACCATCCCTTGATTCTACTGAGAGTGAGCCCATCCTCAGCACCCTCCACAAAGCCAGAACTGGCAGACACTGGGGTCTTCCAGCATAAATCCACTGTGTTCTAGCTGACTCTCCCCTTTACATGCCCAGTGCTGCACACTGACCCCAGAGATGGGGAATCACAGGACTCGTATCACTGTGCTCAGGTGTTAAACCACATGACACCTTCCAGGTACGGCTCTTATCTCCAGGGATGGGGAAGCAAAGCCACCACAATCCAACTCAGGCACAAATCGAGTCTGGCTGCCTGCCCAGGGCAGGATTTATTCCTCACACCACCCTGGTGCCCAAAGATGGACCAAACACAATAAGGTCACAGCAGCTGCTACCATGCACATGTGAGTCCTCAGGCATTCCAGGGGTGGCAAAACTCTGCTTAAGATGTCTCAGTCACCTCACCAGGAGAGAGCAAAACACCGGGGCAATTTGTTCTTTCTAGTAAATAAAAATCCCACTTTTACTTTAAGGCAGCTCTCACAGAGAACCTATTTCAAATCTACTCCTCTACTGCTAGGCCAGGTCATATGCTCAACAAAATCTACAGAACTTGTGGAAATCGAACATAAGCAACACAGCAGGATGCATTTCTACCTGATATCTGGAAATATCAGCAATCTAATAAAGCTGGGCACCTGGGAGCAGGACTGGTTCACCTGGCTCAGTCTCCTGGCACCTCTGGGTCCAGCACTGAGTGTGCAAGACCTACAAGGTCAGAGTGACTCAGTAAAACTCAGTTTGCTTCCTGTCATCAATTCCTCACTTAATAAAGAAACCTTTTGAAAGATAAACTACTGAAGCTGTTGTTTTAGATCAATCTTGGTTTAGATCAATCTTGTCACTATGACAAAGAATTAACAGAATAATAATAGAAAATAACCTACTGTTCCCCATTTTCTTAAAATATAAGCTGAAAATTTTGAGAATTGGAACAAAAGTTGGTTTTACCAAAAGTTCTGAGGCAAAAGTGCTAAGAAATTGATGCCATATGACAATTTTTGGACTTTTTTTTCTTTAATTTAATGACAGCTATACTATTACCTTTTCTTTCATTCTATGCACTATTAAGCAAGTATAGGGATCAAACAAAGGTCATCAAGTACTCCAAAACACTTGTGAGATCACAACCAGTCCCACAAGCAAATGCACTACATTTCCACTGCAATTATATGATTCCATTTCTTGTTTTTGATTATTAATTATTTTTTTAAAAAAAAATAAACCACCAAAACCAACTCAGATTTAGAATTTCAAATAGATTTAATTAAGAGCAACCCATTCAGCTGCTTATTTGTATGCAAGAGCCCTGGAGAAATGTCAAAGGGTATCACAAGTAGCATGGACAGGGAGAAAAGGTCATCTCAAAATCAAAGCATTTGAGAAAACTTTAGGTGAGTCATATCTTCCCCTAAAAATCTAGACATGAATATAGAACAACAAGATGATATTAGAAACAGAGAAGAAATTTAGGGTAGAAAGTCAAATATTTTACTCTTCTTTGAAAACTAACAGAACTAAAGCTATTTAGAGAACATTGCTCAGAACTTATTGAATATTATTACAAAGGGATATAATAAATAAAAGCAAAGGTCACAGCTCTTTGCACCAGAGCTTATATAAATAATAAAGTTTGACAGTTCTTTGAGGAGAGAGCTAAAATAAGCTTCATTAAAAAGGACACAGAAAGCTGAAAAACACCAATGTGAACAGGAGGATAAGGTACCAAGGGAACAGCCAAATAAAAAAAAACACCAGAAATTCTGCTGAAGGATTTATTTTTGTCTGCCTTAAAAACAAATTCATTAACACTTGGATAAAGATGGTCTCTTTGGGAAGAGTGAACATAGCTGGATACCCCTCCAGCTCGGGGCAGACCTGGGATGTAGAGGTGGGAAAACTGAGGTAGGATTGTTGATAATACTAAATTATTTTTAAACAGCAATAACAGGAGCAATAGCAAAAAGTAGCAGCAAAACCCCCTCACATACTGGGTGTGTAGGCAATAAAAAGGCAGATGAAATTCTTCACAGATGAATATAAAGCAACACATATTTGGAAAAAACCCAAAGCAATCTTGCACAAGGAGTGCTGGACTTGGAACTTGATATTAGCATTCAGGAATGAGATTTCAGTTTCTAATATTCAATCCTACCAAAAAGTCAGGTCAATCACTAACAGTAATCAAAGTGAATGTCAGGAATTATTAGTGAAGGATCAAGGAAGGGAACAGAATGTAGTGCCCTGATAGGTACTAGCACAAAAACAGGTCTGCAAAATGACCCTTATGTGAAAGGATCTCTGTGCAAGGAAAAACAAAGCAGACTAAGACACTTCAGCTTGCAAAAAATAGGGCTTATGTAGGAAGGAATATCTCAGAGGTATAGACAACTGAGTGTCATGACCACTGCTTATGGCCTGGATCAAACAGAGCACTGAGAAACATCTAATGGAGTAAATTAGCAGAAAGGAAGTTCTTTTGCACTAACCATTGCACCTTCCACAGTCATCCTTACTCAAGGAGGCTGTGGATGGCAAAAAGCTGAAATCATTTCAAAAAATGGAAACAGGAATGAACAAATGAAAGATGTGCTAAGGATTTCTAAAATATCTCAGTACCTGACTTGGTCTTCAGCCTGGGTGAACTTCTTCATGCCTATCTCCCACAGTGGCTGCTCCTCAAAAAGAGTCTGGGCAGGTCACCCTGCAGATGGGCAACTTGATATTGGCTGATTTATCCAGCCACCCTCCCTCTATCTGACTGAGAAATCAATTTTTTTTCCAGATTATTCTAGAAATTTACAAGATTCAAACCTGTCCTCTCTTCAAGTGGAGTGACCACCTCTCAGGGAGAGCTCAGCTGCCCTCAGTGCTGGGGTGCTAAAGGCACCCTGAAAAGCTGGATCCTACAACCAAGGCTTCCAAGAGGGAGTCTTCTATGAATAGACAGATTTCCTGCATCCCTCAGCTGAAAAACACCTGCTCTGGTGTGTGTGTTCCTCATTGGAACTGAATATATGGGGATGTGTTAGTGGTGGACAGGGCAGAGCTGGGCTAATGGTTGGATTTGACAATCTTGGGTATGCCACACTTGGGGGTCTTTTACAACCTTAATGATTCGATGATTCAATCTGCTGGCAAAAGGTGTAATTAAAAACTACCTCATGAAGAAAAAAGATGATGAAAAGGCAGTTCTTAGCAGTACAAACAGTATCTCAAAATAAGTCTGACTTAATGCAGGTGCCCCAGCAGACACAAAATTTGCTTTATTAGAGGAAGAAAACCTGTTTTTACAGTACTTTCTCAGCTCAACAGGCAGGACAGTTGGGGCAAGACAGGTATTTCTGTTCTAGTCCATCCCCCTGGTGGAAATAAATCACAGAAGGGTGTGATTTACTCTGTGTGGTATAAGAAAGAACTGGAGACAGATAGTTCTGCTGTGCTTGTTCTAGGTAAGGATAAACTGAAAATTATGTGAATGCAAAAGCACATGAGCAGCTACATGAACGCTCCAGCTAAATGTAACAGCAGAGGCCAAAAAATCAGCTTTCAAGACTGAACCAGTCAAAGAAAACACATCAACATAGTTCTCTGCCTAATCTCCTAAAGAACCTTTCTGTACATTTTTGAGATGTGTATTTTTGTGGAAAAACTCAACAGCTGAGAACATTTCCAAACTCTCTCTGCTGCACAGCAAGTCCTGGCTCAACTGTTTAAACAGACGGTTGTATTTCATGGGAAATAGATGACAGCACCATTGCAGAAAGATGATTTTCAAGAAAACAAGGTATTTGTACATGCTGTGAAAAGGATAACAAAAACTCTTCTCACCCTGCCACAAATCTGCTGTCTTGAAGGACTGATAAAAATTCCCCAAAATCGAGCAAAAACAGTCCATACATCAGCTACTGTGCCCATAAAACTATTAGGTATTTGGTACAGAGCATTGCAACTGTTACTTACTTGCTAATGTAAGGACAAATATGTTATTTAACATTTTATACACCCTAGCTCAGAGAAGCCTTATTACCTTTCTTACCTAAAGAAATATTCTTTGCTCACAATGCTCTTTTCCCCACTCTCTCCCTAAATCTGTTTTTAAAAATTCATATCAATCTTTAAACGATCTTTAAACATGCTTTAAAATTTTGAGCTGCCTTTTTTCCCCCAGAAAATAAACACATAAAGCTAACCTCTACAGAACAAAGCAATACACACACTGAGAGGGAGGATGATAATTCAGTTGTAAAGCTTTCAGAGCATTACTGTAACAAGCCATTTTAGAATTTAAGACAGGTGAGGTGTTATCTCTGCACATTTGGAGTTGATTGACCCAGAAATTGTGAGCCAAGTGTGTCTATCTTGGCATACTGATAGCTGAAGGGACCACACAACAAAAGTCTGCAATGCAAGAGAAGTGACAGTGAATGCTAGCACACTATTCCACAGGTGGGAGGAGGTTTCCCTAAGCCTTCAAGTGTCCTCACATCTTCCTAGGGCGTGCTCCAGACAGGACTGGTGTGAAAACTCAACCCAAAGTTTCATCCCCCAGTTCCTTCCAACTTTTAATGGTCTTTGCTACGGTATTTCTGACTGGGTATCTATACTATGTTTCCACCACAACTTCTCTGTTGTAAGCAGCAAGCAGTTTACTCACAGCACACAGATTGCAAGGTTTTGAGAACTACAAAAATCACAAAGCTACTGGAAGAGACTTAGTTACCGGCACGGCCTTCTCCATTAGATACTTGCCACTAAGTAAAGGTCTGTTGAGTGTATAAAGAGGTGGTAGATCTTCTATCTCTGCTATCCTCTGGTAAACGGCTCTGGATAGATGATCCCCATGATATAAACTCCCCAAGATGATGCTAGAGAAGTAAATTGGCTCCACAAAGAGGCTAAGTAAGGCTCCTTGAATACCCAATACGTTCCACCTAAGAGGGAGGGAAAAACAAAACAAAACAAAAACAAAAAACACTTTCTTTTTAATGGAACAAGTAACATCTGCCAGACATAACAGCAGTTAATCACAATGGAGCAGACTTTCAACCCTTCCTCCTGACCAACACATGACCACGGTAGCATAAGCTGTGACCCTGCCAGAATTTCAGAGATCAGCTATGGGGATACTCAGTGTAATCCTGAGTGAAATGACCTAAAACAGGAGTAGACTCTGTAACCTGTACCCCTGCTAACATGTCTGGTGATGCATTTTCAGCACTCTAATGCCAGAGATGGACAGGACCATTCAATGGGAGAAAGACAAAATATGAGATTCTCCACCAGAAACAGCAGCTGATGCCTTCAGAAGACACCTGGCAGGGAGAAGAGAATCCTTCCCAGAGCACAAGAAGGATTGTCTGCAAGACCTCCATACCTCAGAACCAAGGAAAGGCCTGGCCTTCAAACCCTAGGCCAACTGCCCCCATCCTGCTGACAGGAAGGACATGTGCACTGGCCTGCAATATCCATGCGCAGGGACAAAACTGAATTTGAAAACTGAAAACATACAAAGAATGCAAATAGTCTTTGCATTGAGCTGCTTCACAGATTCCAAACATAAACCCCTTTCTGAGCACTGTGATTTACACTGGATCAGGCCTGGTGGCACAGATATAAAATGCCTAAAAGAAAAATCCTGATTTCCCTTTTTTTTTTTTTTTTTAAATTGTGTCCATTTGATAAAGTTTTGGCTCTCAACATCTCTGCAACTGTCACACAAAATACTATTGAAAACCTCAACATCTCCTGCAGAGTATTTTCAATGCCTTAGTCTGAAGAGTACTGAGGCACAATGAAAACAGCCTATTTCAGTCTTGGGATCCCAGAATGGTTTGGCTTGGAAGGGACCTTCAACACAATCTAGTTCCAAACCCTGCCATGGGCAGGGACACCTTCTAGTATCCCAGGTTGCTCCAAGCCCTGTCCAACCTGGAGTTGGAGTTCAACTGCAACAGCCAGACACAAGCAGCAGGAAAGGTATCCTTTGAGAAACTCCACACTACAACTGCTTCACTACTGAAAAAACTGAACTACACAGGCTGACTTCAGGACGTGCAACGTGTTGCTTTTTTTATACATAAAAATGGTAAAACAAAGACTATAATCCAAAGAAACTATTTCTTTGCATATCCTTACTGATGATGAAAATGGAGGCAATATGCATTACTTTACTCACCTGTCATTAAAAAAGCTGGCCCTAGTAAGTGAGTAAAAATACTCTGCTAAGAGAGGAGGTGTATTTTACCTGGAATAAAGGCATATTTTTAATAAGACTGAAAACACAATCAGCAACCTAAAGTAATGATATCAAGTGAAAATTGTTGCTTCCAGTACAAATATGCCTTTCTGACTGCTACAGAGACAGGTAATAATATGGAAGAAACACCTGGAAAGAATTCAAGACTGAGCATTGCAAACTGAGGTTTGCAGACAAGGCACATCACATTTTACATTACATGATCAGTGCTTAAGTGATGGTAGACATTTTGAAAGACGCCAAAGCTCTCCTCTGGCAAGCCCTTACTTCCTAAATAAACCCTCTGCCAGACCCTTTTCCTCACTTCTGACTTCAGTTATTTCCAGAGCTCATGTTTTGCTGCTTCCTCCCACACTTGGTGACCTTCTCCGGTGCAGAAAATCAAAGCTGACATTTGTCTTGTGAACTTCTGATTAGAAGAGGAGGAGGAGTAAGCAAACCTCTGCAAAGAGGACTGTATGAACTGGTATTACTGGGCACAGACCTTGTTTTGCTGGGTTGTGCTGAATCCCCTTTGTCACTGCAGCACACACTCGTGCTGGGCTCAGAGCAATGGGCCTGTGCAAGGACAGGGACTGCAGAAACCACTCAGACAACCAAAACCATCCATATTCATTAGGCAGGGTGGTGGTTAGGTCTACAAAAGTAGCTTTAGATTTCATTGTTATAATAAAAGAATATATACTTTACAGAAATGTATTCCTCTATCACAAACTGGTTATAGTGAAGAGATAAACATGAAGCCCAAGAGAATCACATAATCGCTAAGGCTGGAAAAGGCCTCTAGAATCATCAAGTCCAACCACTAACCCTGCTCAGCACCATCCTGCTCACCCACTGTTTCCAGGTGCCACATCTACACATATTTTGGACACTTTAGGGACACTCCACCACTTCCCTGGACAGCCTGTTTCAGTGCCTGGTCAAAATTTTCCCCCAATATCCAACCTGAACCTCACCTGGCACAGCTTGAGGCCATTTCCTCTGGTGCTGTCCTTGGACACCTGGGAGAAGAGACCAAGCCCTCATCTAACTCTGCCCTCCCATCAGGGAGCTGCAGAGAGCAAGAAGGTCTCCCCTGAGCCTCCTTTCCTTCAGGCTGAACCTGATCCTTCAGCCTCTTCCTATCACATGTATGGCCACGTTCTGCAGATCATGGCAGAGTGAAAGAAAGGACTGCATGGAGACTTTCTCCTTGTTCCTTTCTCATACTGTACTTCTGTCAAACAGGAATATCTCACTCCCATTAGTATGTATGCTTGAACAACTTTATGAATATAAATTGAGAAGAAACCACCACCACACATGAGTTTTCAAAAGGCCACAGGCATCGCCTCCAGAAGTGGTAAAACTGACTTGTCCTCCAATTTACCAACACAGATTGTCAGAACTCACACCAACTGCTGCTGCCAATATAGCATTAACCTTTACTGAAAGCACAATTTCTTCTGAAATTAAGGGGCTAAATGCTGTATTTCAGTACAAAGTATGGAGTGCAGAGCAGAAAAAGCAAAATGCACTACAGAAAAAACTTCAAGTCAGTGTTGTCTTTCCAGTGGAGCAATTAAGCAATGGAAATTTTTCTTCACATTCAAGACAGTATCAAAAAAGAGTTAGGTAAGTGAAGTGACTTGAATCTAGCTTACAAACCCAAACCTGGGTGCTAAAGAATGGGCATGAGCAGAACACAGGGACGCTGCATCACATCAACAGATACAGAAATGCCTCAAGTAAGGCATGTAAAGCAGAAAGTTGCAGATGGAAAAGAACACCCAGGGAAGTAGGCTGGGAAATTCTTCCAATATAAACCTTCTCACTGGAAACACCTGAGATGCTTGTCTAAGGTAGCAAAAAATTGTCTAACTACAGTATTCAACATAGTCTGAGCATTCTGGTTTTAAGTGACTACAAGAATTTTCTCTGACAACTTTCAAAAACTTTACCTTAAACTGATATTTAAAGTGCAAACTGCTAGATTGGTACAAATACCCTTCAAGATTTACATTCAAACTGCTAAGATTTAAATACAGGTGCCCTGATTTGAGCTGGGGTACAGATAATGGTGATCCCTTCACTGTTGGAATAGGAGGACAGTGTTGGGAAATGCTCCTTCAAACCAGTACATCTCAACACCTTTACAGGCTCAACCTTGGCCTTTGCAGATCAATGCACATGAGTTGTGTTCAACTCCTGTCAGTTTGCACAGAGGACACTCCTTCTGTACTGTGCTCACCTGATGTCTTATAGATGAGCACCTCAGTGGGAAATCTGAATGTTATAAATTTATCATACTCACTGGTTTTCTTATTCTATATGCACTACTCTAGATCTTGTTCAAGACAGTCTGGAGGATGGATGCACTTCCTCAACATTCCTATTGCTCTCAAGCACACTGCACTAAAAAAAGAGAGTGGAGAAACCAGAGACAGTCACCAAATCAAGAGGAGTCCTCTCCTCCTTGCTATGTTGTCCCATTTCTGCTTTGGACCACCATCTGCTCAGGGGTATCTACAGTGGATTCTTAAAAAGTCTGTGGATTTCTTCATGAAATGCAGTTGATTTCACAGCTCTTGACACACGAGAAGGTAAGCAAAAATGAACTCCCAGCAACACTTTGACAGCGTGCTGGTAGCACCTCTTGCCAAAACAAAATTGGCTAAAAATACGCGTGCCAGGTAAAAACTCTCCTCTGAACTTTCCAGACTCAAAAGGTATAGAAATTCTGTTATTCACATTATTTTAGAGAAAATCCAGAATTGTGGGGGGCCTAACAACAGTAAGGCATAAAACTTGATGTTAATATCAAACATCTTAAGTCACTATTTTTTATGCAAAGAGCAGGATAGGGCAAAGGAGTCACTAGGTGTGACCCACAATGGTGTCCACATGGAACTGGTGTCAAAATTCATCTCAGGAAAACAAGAGTCTCCTGCAACTACTCAAACAAGGCAAAACCTGACAAGTGTTTACAGTTCAAAGAGCTTCTCATATCAGTATTATTTATAAACAATAATTCCTAAGAAGAAATACAAATTATTTAGTTAGCACTTTGTTTATCACAAGTTTTTACTTGCAAACGATGGCAAGTGAGAGAAGGCCTCACTGTGGGAAGATGCAGGACTATCCCAGAAAGCACTTTTCCTTCTGGCATGCAGAAGGCACAGCTTTAAACCCAAACTCTTTTTGCTTCTTGAAGAGATTAATTAAGTCTCTATGACCACTCCTCTTCAAGAGCCACAGTTGTAAACAGGCAGTACTATCTTTACAAGGAATGAGAGCTTCTCTTAAATCAAGTGGCTGAGTCAGCAGCCCACACTAGAGATCCTAAGTGCAGGAAGTCTCTGGTCCTCTACAGTAGCTCTTCTCACAAACACCAATTTAGGTTTGTAGTTACAGACACGGAACAGTTTTCCCCTTGTAGCTGCACTGAGGCAGGCAGCCACACAGCTTTTACTTGTCCCAGCTTTTTTGGCACAGCTGCCTGTATGTTGTTGGAGACTGAAATATTATAATTTATGACTTAAACATCTTCATGGAGGACCTTTGCCTATTATAGCAAAACTGTATTACAGAAGCTACGGAGAAGACCACTACACCCTGACTGAGGCCCTACAGTGCTCGCTGATGGAGATGGAATAAAGAAACAACTCAGGGCTGGGGAAGAAGAACACATTCACAGAGGGATCAGGCTTAGGGGTGGAGACCACAGCTATCAGCTGCCAGGCTGGCACAGAGCCTCATACTCAAGGGGTGGGGAGGAAAGGTTTTGGGTGTGTGGAGGAAAAGCCTCTGGGGTCAGAGGCAGTGAATGGCCATCCTCTGCTGTGGAGGCCAGCTCAGCTGTGGGATCCTTCCCCCAGGAGAAGCTGCATCCACGTGAAGGACAGCAGAGGGGTCATGGCCCATCAAAGGCACCCCCAAGGGGTCCCCAGACCCTGCACCAGAGCACTGCAGATGACACAACAGATCCAGAGTCCTGCAAGGCACACTGTGAAACTGTGCAAGGGAGGCACATGGGTGTTCCCACCTGCCAATAATGCATACTAATCCACTGGATTCTGTTGTTAGTGAAGACAGAGTGAGCAATTCCAGACTGAGCCCATGAAGCCTGTGGGCCCCTTGGCCTCTGTGACACAGGAAAAATTCTCAGTTGTGGTGAAGTAAAAATTCCCTCCTGGCATTAAGGTGTTCTGGGCAATAATGAGGTTTGATATGCAGAATTGTGGCTCTGATACTTCAACCACCTTAAGACCAAGACTGCTTACATACTTCATGTGACCGGTAATGTCAACTAAGTTGTGAGTGTATAAAAAGTCATTGCTGTCAATAATAAAGAGAGAACAACATGATAACCACATTGGCTTGATGTGTGGCTGCTCTGTCCAGCCCCCTATTATTTAGGGTTCCCTTTTTGTTATAGGATTCTATACCTTTTGGCATGGTGTTGAGTAGCAAAAACCCTCACCACCAAGACCAGATGGAGGGAAGCAACAAAACACCACTGGGACTCTTGGATGGGTGATATGCTCCCGACCTAACTCCTGTCACTTTCCCCCGTCCTCCTACCCCCCCACACACACTTGTTTCTCTATTTTTTTTTCCTTTCTCTTTGCCTCTTTTACTATTAAATAAAACATATCCATTTTTTGGCACTGAGATCTAACCTCATCTAGTTTAATCCCGTTTTTTGGGTATTTTTTGAACATTTTAAGTTCTGTCTGTTTTATACACGGAGACTTAGTTTGTTTGCTCTTCTGTATTTAAACTGGATCATAACATATATAAGCTTATTTGGAGAGTTCCACAATGGTACACCTTGGGTAGTCATTTCTCACTATCTCCCCTCAGGTATTTCACTTCAGTGCCACACAGCCACCATGCATCAAAGTGGCCACTGCAATTCACATCAGCTACTGTCACTGGGTTAAGAACTAGTAAAGAGAAATGCTCACTTTTGGGGAAAAAAAAAAGAGGAAGACCAAGTTACAAATGTCCATTTGCATTTCCCACTCTGAAAGAGCACAGAACAAGGCCAGTGGATGGGCATGTGATGTTCATTCACACAGAAGTTAATCAGAAAAATATTTTTTCTTCTTTAAAGTAGAAGAGCACCAATGACTTCCCTTTTAACAAATCAACCTAGAAAGTTTTCTCAGTTCCTAGAGCTTTTCTAAGAAACTGTGTGAAAAGGAATTTTGTGCTTCTCATCAGGACATTAACCATTACCTGGAATGTTTAAGGAGAAGGTAAGTAATTACTTGAAACCAAAGCTATGGGGCAGAAAAACACATCAAAAGAAAAATGACAAAAAGCAACACTATAAAGTATCATGGCACCAGGCCAGGATACATGTAAAACAAATGCATGTATATTAATGTTAACTCTGGTCAAAAACCAGCCTAAGACCTTACTGCAGAGCCACTGAGCTCCAACACACCAGGACAATCCTGGTTTAATGCTTCCAGTCCATGTGGGATTACACTCATGGCCCTCCCACATTTCTCACAACTTGTTCTTGGATGTTCCTACCAGGTCTAGGAGAGTGCTGGGCAGCACACCGCAGCAAAGCACTCAAAGGCTAGAAACAGCAAGCTGGATTATACAGATAATCCACACAGATGAGGCAGTTCAGATACATGTGGTCTGATACAAGTGCAATCCCACACCTCAAATTTATCCCCATCTTTCCCAGGCTGTGACTGTGAACCTTTGGGAAAGCTCAGTGGAAATTCCTGGGTCTGAGACATACTGGAAAACTGATTGCTGGACACTATGGAGTAAGGCATTCTTTCAAGTGTAAATGGACAAAACACATCAGGGCAATGGTAAAAAAAAAAAAAAAAAAAAAAAAAAGGAAAAAAAAGAAAATGAAAATGTGGGCCTCCTTACCCGTCATACAGGCTTTGTTCTGTGTCAAGGGGTTCTATTTGCTTCCTTCACTGGCACAAACAAAATTATTCTCATTAGCCCCAAGGAGAGGTGACAGCTAGCTATGGAAGCGAGAGATGGATTCTGTTCTGCATCACACAAAATCAACAAAAGAGTCAAATGTGCTCTAGCTCAACAACTGGCTTTTTTTAAATATATTTGCAATGACAATGTGATAAAGAATGTGGCATGAATCCCAAGTCAGGTGGTTGGGAAAAGCCCCTGGCATGAAACTGGGGAATTTATCTGGTGAATTTTACTGAAAATATAATAAAAGAAGCAGAAATGTAATTTTTGCAGAACTACCTTTCCCCAGCTGCCTGTCCTAGCTTATGAAAAGCCCTATTCATTTATATTGGGGGTATTTAAACTAAAATAAAATGTTTTCCTTCAGTAAAGATGCTGATTACTTGAGACAAGACTAAAGGAACAATGCCATTATATAATCTTCCTCCTCTATTTTTCATTTGGCATATGCAGTTCACAAGAATAGTTCCAACTTAATATCTTTAATAACCTTTGAATCAGGCTAACAGTGCTTTGAGAAAACAGCAGAGCTCTTTTAATTAAAACATGTAACATTATATAATTATATAATATCATTAAAAATAACTAAAGTATCATTAGCTAAAAAACTTGACATTTCTCATCTACTTTGCAAGAGCACAAAGCCTGTAAACACACAGATTCATTTTTTAAAAATTATGATGTTGCAACTCTCCCATACTTCCAATGCTTGTTAAAAAATATTTATGCTGAATTTTTTTTGTCCGTTTATGATTTTGAAAACAAACAAAAATCTTTCAATCTTTGTCAAAAAGAACAACAAAAAAGGAATTGGATGACATATAAATTAGAATATTTTTTGAAACAAAACATTTAATTTCAATACAATATTTAATCTATAATTAAAACTCTAGAGTGAAAACTAGAAGTGCCCATCAATTAGGATTTTTTTTTAACAAGGACACTTGTCACCATAAAAAGTAATAAAAATCTAAACTATGAATGGAAGACGTAGAAATCTTTGATATCATGGAATGATTTGGGTTGGAAGGGACTTTAAAGCTTCTCCTGTTCCAAACCCATGCCACGGGCAGGGACACTTTCAACTAGACCAGGCTGCTCCAAGCCCCATCCAACCTGACTGTGACCTTTTCTGAGGGGCAAGGATGTATATCACCAGAGGAAGTTATCCAAATATAAGCAATGCAATATATTTATTGTCCTCTTTTCCTAATGCTACACTACTTCACGGGGAAAAAAATCTAAAAATTCCTCTGCTATTCCCTGGTGACAGAAATACAAAACAAAGCTGTCGTGACTTGATGTGGCTGGAATGACACAGAATGACTACACCTTGCCTCTGAAGCCAGCAAAAGGTCTGACACCAACAGCAGGTGAAGAATCAAGAGCCTTACTACAGAGGTGACAACCACCCTCACACTATGTCTAAGCAGTGAGATTAGCCCATCAGTTCCCTGAACATTCATTGTGGGTACCATGCACCCCTCCTCTCTTGTAGGAATCACAGGATGGTTTTGGATTGGAAGGACCTTAAAGATTCCATCCCTCACATTCCACTAGTCCAAGTTGCTCCAAGCCTCATCCAGCCTTAGCCTTGAACACTTCCAGGGATGGGGCAGCCACAGCTTCTTTGGGCAACCTGTGCCAGAGCCTCCCCACCCTCACAGGTTTCCAATACCTCATCTAACCCAGCCCTACTTCAGCTTAAGGCCATTCCCCCTTGTCCTACGCCCTCCTTCAGCAATACCATCAACAGCAGCAAAACCAATCAATCCTTCAGGGTCTCACCTGGCTATCTTGTCACTGCAGGACATGGTCAGCAGCCTCTCTCCTTGCAAAACCCCATCCCACGTCTGGATAGTGGTGGTGGAGCGCACAGGGATGGTCCCTTCCCCAGACTCGATCTTGGTCCGTAGCTGCCCTCTGGCTTTGCGGTTTGGATGCCTGTCCCCTTGGTCTGAAGGGCAGAAGACACTGAGAATCAGCCAGGCAACATGCTCCAAGGGTTTCACATTAGAATCACAGTAGAGAAAGATTGATTTGAGGTATTTGCCTGCTGTTACTGCAGGCTTGCATCACAGTTCCTACTGCTCTTGGCAATTCAGCTGCAGCATCAGACACCTCTCACCAAATGCTGCCTTTCAAACCACACTTGCAGTTAAACCAAGCTTTCACCAAAGGAGCAGTAGGAAGCAGGCAGCTCTTGGGCTCTGTTCAGTGTGTTACAGAGTTAAAATGAAGTTAATGGGCAGACAGAGAACTGCTGTTAAAGGATGGAAACAGAGAAAAGGGATGGTTAGTTCTGTAGGAATACTTGCTGACTCACTGGCTTATCTCAGTTAGCATCAGCCTCTTCAAGACCACAGGGCTCATCACTCTATACTGAACTTCTACCACAGAGGAAGAACAGCTCAGATTTTTTTGGAAGAGATCTTTGTCTAACACACTTCTATGCTAAAAGGAAAGAAGACACTTAAATTTTAACCGTGCTGCTTGTATATGCCCCAAGAATAATTTAAGCTCCTTTGGGTGGAAGAGGACTGCTGTCATACCCTCTTGTGCTGCCTCATGGGGTGAGAAAATCCGAGCATCACCACAAGGAGATGTGCTGATATAGAGATGGAACTGCACATTCTCCTTCAGCTTAAACCCGCCTTGCTCTGATCTGATGAAAATGGATTTTTGCTGATCTTCTTTATTGCTGAAACAGAGAAGAAAGCTGGAGTCAAAACTGACATTAACATGGAAATAGGCATAAGCTGGGCAGACTTTACAGGCATTAAAAACAAATCACGATGGCTGAAAATTCGGTGATATAAATCTAACAGTTATGAAAATTAACAAAATTAAAGGACCATCGATACAGGAAACAAAGAGCCTGTGGCAATCCCAGATGTCAAGAGCTTTCAGGCACTTCAATGAAACATCACCAACCATTAGCCCACTTCATATTATTTTGATTTATACATTTACAGTTTACAAAATGATTGCCAATAATTTCCCCATCCTCCCCTCTCATGATTGACACCTCACTGAATAAATGTTTTGTTCAACTCAGACTTGAGGGCAACGGGCACAAGTTCTAAATTCAACATCCTAATGCAACAGGACAAGTGCTTTACACTGAAATAATGAAGACAGATGTTTTCCACAGACACCTTTTCAGTTCTGTGGGATCAGCTCATCATGTTTTTCTCTCCAGCTTACCTTAGGTAAAGCTCAAGTTGAGTGTACAGAAATTTCAGCAGACACCGTCGAGCTATAATTTCTGCATGGCAATCATTTAATGCAAGACCACGATCACTCATGTATTCACCATTGATGCATTTTGTTCCTGTAGAAACACTTATTACCAGGGCATCTTTCACATCTGTACCTGCAAAACAAAATTTCAGGAAGGAGATGCAATGAGCATCACAAATAATGCACTGAGTGATCTTGCAGAAACCAATCAATGCTCAGTTTTTTTTTGGTTGTTTGCTACTTTTAAAAAAATAAATGTTTTTTCTTCTGATAATTTATTTAAAACAAAATCTTCACTCAGTCATACCTCCCTGCATGAGCACTGTCAGTGGTTCTTATGAGAAGTGCTCTCTTCATGTTGGAATTCACACAAGTTAAAAATTGAAAACCTGCAAGTAAAAATTGCTGCTTCAAGAAGAATTATTAAAGCCCGAGATCCAAAGTGCTTTTTCTCCTGAGATTCAGGCAGCCAGCAACTTTCAGCTGTACCTTCTGGCCACCTATGCAGATATTCACAGCTGCTTTAAAATTCTGAAAGGCACTGGTTCATTAAAGCAGCATGTTATGGAAGGGTATTGAGCCAACAACAGGAAAGGTAAGACTAGGGAAAAAAGCAATGTCAATGCTTAAATCACTGTGAAGATGAGCAGTATAATGTGTAGTTCTTGGTATTAAACCATCCCATGCAATAGGACTTAAAAAGTCAGGTGGGTGTTTCCTATACAGAGAACTGCCCTTTATCACTCAGAAAACCCACCTGAATGAAGGACTGAATGAATGAAAGACAGGTCAAAATGCCAGTTAGCAAAACACTCAGGGGTAAAAAAAACTCCAACAAGTTCAAATGAACCTGAGCCCAGCTGGGCCCTCCCGCTAGAGGAGAAGCACCAAGCTGTAAGACAAGGCAGTGCACTGGGGTCATTTAATTCCAGGCATTCCCCAGACATGTATTCATGGCAAATTACTTTCTTATTCTGTGTAAAGTTTCAGTTAATCAAAACGTATTCGCATGTTAGTTAAGTCTAAATTCTTCGGCACATGGCTCTTCTGGGAATTATAAATACAAGGCTGTAAACAGCATAAAAATCTGTTAAATATCACAAAACAAACAAACAAAAAAACTAAGCTACAGGATGTTCCTCATGTATTTGGGGCTAAAACAGTGTTACTACCAGATGGAGATCTGGCTGTTGCTCAACAACTTGAGGAGCACCAAGGCTTCCCAAACCTCCCAAAGGCCTGTGTGAATGGGAGGGCAAGAGATCGGGAGGGGACAGAGCTGGGACAGCCTCAAAATGGACATTCCACCAAGGGTTCACATGGACTGAAGACCAGGATAAACCTTAATGAGAGGAAAACTAAGCAGCAGCATGGTCATAGATTAGTTTAGGGCAGAACTTCACTGTTTTGGGTGGTTTGGACAAGCAGAGATCTCGTGTCAGCACCCAGGGAGCCATGACACCACTGCTGACATGTGCGCACCACTGCCATCTGCCGTAACACAAACTGCTTTCTTCAGATATTTTTACTAAAATGATTGCCACAAAGCACTAAGAATAAAATGTAGCAAGAATAACAAAGTACAGAATCTTAAAACCTTGGAAAGAAGCGTAATTCTTACATAACATGAATAACCAGGAATACTGATGGGGGATTTTGTTGATTTTCCCCAAGCTTCATGATTAACTTTAAAACCTACATTTTGTGAGCTACTCAGATGTGCCAGGCAGAGGACAGGAACTCTGTGAAAAAATAAGTATTTGCAGGTATCATTTTCCTCTAAGTACCTGAGATTTAATTACTATATTTAGTTCACCTTCAAGATTAAACAGTAAAAATACCGGTTGACTGAAAAAGGTTAGTTTATTAGTTGCAAACAGAGCTCTCACATTTAAGCACTCAAAATACTATTTTTTTTTTAAATTTACCTGTTGTCATGACAATTCCAGCAAGGACTTTTCGACGCGCGTGCGGAGATGAGAAATTTTCTGTCAGATCACTGAATTTATCTACAACCAAGCGTGCAACAGCATCAGCTAACACCTGTAGAACCACACAGAAATGCACATTAAAAAAAAATTAAAATCATTGGAGCATTAAGCATTATAAAGATTTATGCTTTTAAATGAGTGGGTAAAGCAAATCAAATGAGTTTTTATTGTTCACTTGAAAAACTGACATTGAGGCATCCCCTGCAAGTGGAAGCAGAGGTATGACTGTTCCATGTCTGCCAAAACAAGGTCAGACAGCACTAAGTCAAGCACTGAAGTACCTAATGCACATGATCCAGATGAACATTTGAGGCTTGGGAGAACAACTGGATAGACAGCTAAGTCTATATTCTCATGCTCAAACCTCAAAACACATCATTTCAGTATCCTCAACATTGAGCCTGACAATAAGATTGAAATAAAAATCCATGCCCCTCAAATGAACCTTTTATAACAATCTAATTCTTCATGTAACTGTTATATAAATAAAGACAATTTTGTTTTCAATCCTAGTTTAATGCTTCCTATGTCCTATTTTTACGAGACCTATACAAAGTCAGGAGTAAAAAATATCAGTGTAAAACCCCAAATAAGCTATCTCAAAATTAGGAAAGATTTTCATCTTTTGGGAAAACTTGAACAGTCACTTTAAGTCAGGCTGTGAGTGGGGCTAACATCTAAAATGTAGGAAAACTTCAAAATAGCAGAGTGGTCCTGCTCCTGTTGACAGACAATCCAGTTCAGATCTGCAACTAACCTCACCTGCTGTTTTCAAGGCAGCTGGAACTGTAACTGCTGGAAAAAAATGAGTCAAGACCACATTCCTGAATTTTCACCTGAAAAGAAACTGAAGCCAAGGCAACCACATGTTGATAACCAGCAGTATCTGAGATATTCTGGGTGTGCACACCTGGCCCACAGCTTCACAAAGACACAGGTATTGTGTGTCACACTCACCACTGCCATTCAGATGCTGAGTGAGGCACTGGAACAGAGAAACTGTGGCTGCCCTATTCCTGGACGTGTTCCAGGCCAGGGTGGACAGGGCTTGGAGCAACATGGCCTAGGGCAAAGTGTCCCTCTCCATGGCAGGGGGTGGGACTGGATGAGCTTTAAGGACTCTTCCAACCCATATTCTATGACACAGATGTGTTAGATGCCGAAGGGAAAAAAAGGAAATAAAAAAACAAAATAGAACAACAGAAAAAGGTTTGAAGACCACCAGCCCCATTCACCCACACTTCCTAAACAAGGTTCATGAGAACCAACAACCTAGAAATGACATGGACATGCTCTCAATGTTAACTTCCTTTTGGAAAAGCTTTAGCAGCCAAAAAATAACTAAAGCTTGGGTGTCAGGATTACAAGAGCTCAGCAGCTCTCACCAGAGCTGGACAGAAAACAGAGAATAGCAGTCAGGTCCCAGCTGCACCAGCTTCATCCACAGTTTGGAATTGCTCCACTTGTGGAATCAGAAGACTCTTGACATTGCAAACACCAACTCTCTTGAAACATTTTAATGGACTGCAACTCAGAACCTCTATATATTTTTCAGGAACACAATTTGGCTCAGAGGTCATGAACATGTCTGGTGAGGCACCGATTTTCAAACACAGTCTTTTTTTGCTGACCCAAAATTGGGTTACAATCCATGTTCTGCCAGCACCACATCTGCATTTAATTGTCCTTGTACTTACCTAACAGAGAAAGCTGAACTTTAAGGTAAATACCCCAAAGAAAAAGCAAATAATTGAGTGGGTTTTAATCACCCTGGTCTTAGAAATAGAAAATTAATACACAGAAGGCTTAAATTATTAACATCACTGCAGCCATGAGGGCAGATCACTGTACAGCCAAAGCAGAGAGTCCCCATTCCACTGTTTTATCCCTAGCCTCAATGCATAGTCATGGATATGAGCTTCCCAGTTGCAAGTTTTATACTCTCATTTCGGTAATTTTCTGCTCTACCCTACACTGTGATGTGCTGCACAGCACATGGCAAAATCATGCTGAATGACACTGTGAAGGAATATAGATACTATGGAAACAAACTATTCCAGACAAGGATGCACCTGATCCACAAAGAGAACACATGCTTCAGGTCACTTTCAACCCAAACTACACTACGATTCTACGCTTAATAAAGGCTTCAAACTTGCTAGAAAAGGCTTGGCATCCAGGGAATAAACAGTGTTATTCACATTTTCTAAAAAAAAAAAAAAAAATTAAAAATGGTGGTGGGTGGTGACTGGTACCTGGAGGAATCTTCACCAACACTGGGAACAGAAACTACCATGTTGTTTCTGGGAAAAAATCCATGGCCACCTTGCTGCTAATGCCACTGACAAAAGGCTCCCTGAGCAGCAGTTGGGTAGTAAGCCTGCATATAGGCTGGATCCATTAGCTTTTTCCAGAAGGATCCTGTTTTTCACAAAACAAGCAAAGCAGAGCAAACTGTGGTGTTGGTACACAAAGGAGCACGCAGTGAGTTCCTCTAGGAAGTTGGCTCAGCAGAACAGGATGGAGCTGCATCTCACAGAGCCTGAAACTAAGCTTTTGGCAAGGAAAACTAAAAAAGCTTGGATGAACTTGGAGCCAGACACTGGGGAGGACTCATAGGAAGGACTAAGCATAACTCAAGCAAGACAAAATGAACCTCGGAGATGCAAACAATCCAGGATGAGATGGACAGAGGAAAAAAAAATCACCACCAGAAAACAGGCAGATATAGTGAAGATTTGTTGTTTCTATTTGATAACTAATTGTGTGACAACAGCTGGGCACTGAGGAATAAACACTGCCAAATGTCTATAGATGTAGTCACTAAGATTTTGGTCTTGAATAAGAGTACTCCCCCAAGAAATTAGGAGAATTATCCCTGTCTCTCAGGCAGTCTATTATATTGACAGAGTTAAGGGCATGGAAGAGAAGGGAGTAAAGCAGCACTGGGAACAAGACTTACTGCCCAGAAGACTTACTGTCCCCATCTCAAAGCCATGGACTTGAGGCTGTTCCCACAGCAAGCCCAGGCCACTGACTGGCCTAAATAGGGATCTCTCACATCACATTCTGACTCTACTGCCTTGCATAGAAATAAATATTCACTGGAACAGAAACTGAACTCATGTCTCACCTTCCCTGTGAATGCTCTAACATCTGACACACAGTTTCTCTACCCCTGCTCCTACATTAAATCATTATTCCAAGTTGAGTAATTCAAAAAAGGAAAGACCTAAAATAGCTGACTATTGGCTTAGTAAGGCATGTGAGCTCCAAGTTATTTTGGGTGTGTTGTTCCCTTCTCTGATGAAGTCACAGTGAACCCACTCCTTTTCTACACACACAGACTGCTTTTGGCTAAACACAGATGTTGCAGCAATGCTGTAGCAGAACCACCCCGATCATTCACACTTGAAAATATTCTGGAGCTGATGAAGTTCAGGCCAATCTGGAGCTGAAGGAAGACCTTGGAAGGCCATGGAGACCACCCAAGATGAATGCTGGTGATCCCCTGAACAGTGGGAAAAGCAGCAGCAATAGCTCACAGCTCTCACAGGAACTGACCCAAGAAGTCTCAGTCCTTTGTGCTCTCCTTGGACCTCCAGCCACCCTTCTCAAGTAGACATGTTCTCCCTTGGTTTGTTTTGGGTTGGATTTTTTTTTTCCTTATCTTCACAGTTTATGGCTTATCAAGGTCAACCAGATCCTTCCCTTTAACAGCGACCAGCACATACAATTCAGAGAAGCTTGCTGTTATGATTTAAAGAAACGTCTGCCTGCTTGTAAAGTCTTTCACCGCTTATGCTGATGTAGCTTGTATATTTCTTCCAATTCCACAACATATAACTCACGATATTCCTATAAATTCAGTATTATATTTTTCCCAGGTTTGAATCCATCACATTCTCCTGTGTACATTAAGCAATCCATAGCAATGAACTGCCTAGAACTCCTTGGTACCTCTCCAGAAGCAGCTTTCCCAGATCTCAAACCATGTTCATAAGTATTTGTCTCTCTTTTATATACTTGAATCACTTTTTATACTTCCCCTTGCCCTAGGTTGAAGCAGGACTAAAAAAGCACATCAAATACATGCAGTCATTCCGTACAGGTTCTCATTCCATTTCTCCTGCTCAACATTTTGTTTCAATGTCTGTCCACAACAACAGCAAGGATAAATTGAATTAGGTCAATGATTAAAAATACAGTGTCTAGTGATTTTTTCAAACTGATTTCATCTGCAGCTACACTGCTCATTTCTGTAGCTCAACTTGCTTTTTCTCACAACAGTCAAGCTTTCTAATTTAAATAATTGTATTTAAGCTTCAGTGCACAATTTCAAGTTCCAGTTCTCTGCTCACCTTGAATAATGCGTTATCTTTCCAAGTAAACAGTTTGAGGAAACAGCATTAGGAAAAAACCTCCAAATCAGCTAATAGAAGCCAACCGTAACCTGAAGAGGTGATTCCTCCAACCAGCAGGATCTCACTCTTCGATGGAAAACTTTTCCTTGAGGGACACCAGCAGCTGGGACTGCTGAAAGTTTGAAGCATATACTGGGGAATTACTGCTACCAGTATGTTCTTTTCTCAGTTTTACTCCAAAGCAGCTGGTACTGGCCTGAGAATTTCTTTTAGGAACAGCACCATGCCATCTTTGACAGAGGTGTAAGACCCCTCCAGAGAAGGCCACCAAGATGCTCCAAGAGCTGGAGCCCCTCTGCTCTGGAGACAGGCTGGGAGAGCTGGGGGTGTTCACCTGGAGGAGAGAAGGATCAAGGAAGACTTTAGGGCCCCTTCCAGTGCTGAAGGGGCTCCAAGAAAGCTGGAGAAGGGTGTCAGGCAAGGGCCTGGAGTGAAGAAGAAGCGGGAATGGCTTCCCATTGACAAAGGGCAGCATTAGATGGGATATTGGAAAGAAATTCTTCCCTTATTGGAAAGAAATTCTTCCCTGTGAGGGTGCTGAGGCCATGGCACTGAGAAGCTGTGGCTGCCCCATCCCTGGAAGTGTTCAAGGGCAGGTTGGACAGGGCTTGGAGCAACATAGCAGAATAGCAGAAGGCATCTGTGCCCATGGAAGGGAGTGGGAATAAGGTAATCTTTAAAGCTTTTTCCAACCCAAACCATTTTGTGATTCTATGATTTTTTTTTATCAGTTCACAAAGCAGAGCTAACCACAAAAATATTTTCTTTGTTCTGGAGAGGCAAGTCCCTCTAATCCAAGTGTGACAATACTGCCAACACACCCAGTGCCAAGGTGCTAAGTGCACAACTGCTGAGTTTTTAGTGGAACATTTTTACCCACTCTGAGGCACATTTTGAGTGTGTTCCTGAGTTTAACTCACTTTCCCAGCACAGAGATGTTCCTCACTGCAGGGAGCCCTTCTTCACCCCTGACAACAGACCAAGCTGTGAGCAAACTGACCAGCTTGAACTGAACCACAGGATCAGTACCTCAATAACCCCCTGTACAGACCATAAGAATATTCTCACACCCATTTCACAACAATCAGTTTTTGATTGCAGCAACCCTTCTTCTGTACCATCTGATACTTTGCACATGGGTTTCTGTATTTAACTCTGTTTGAGGCACCTGCAGCTCTTGGGAGATCTAGTGGGGTCACAGGTAGACATCCAGCCATACTCATGACCACCACCATCACAGGGAATATCTCTCCTCTCAACTCCATTCTTCTCACCACAAATGAGCTACAGGCAGGTTTGGACTTGCCACCCAGGCAGTCAACTTCAACATCTTCACTGGCACAACCACACTGCATTTCTTTTATTTATACCCTAAGCACTTGGTATTTGATTTTTTCCTCCCCTCACATATTTCTAGCTTTCATTTTTTTCCAACTCTATCAACATTTAATTTTGTCCACTGGCTGTATCAAATCCTATCCTCATTTACATCATTCCTGCACTCTCCAGCTTTTGTGATTTCACCCATTTTAAGATTATCTCTGAATTTAACACTTTTTACACCGTAAACAATGTCTAAAATAATCAAACATCTCACAGACTTCTAAAAAAAGATAAACCAAGCAGGACTTGAAAACACCACAAGTGCTTAAATCATTAAATACACAGCAGACCAAAATCACTAATATTTAAAAGACCTAATGTCATTCCAATAACAGCTAATTATAATTCAAGGCAAAGCAACACAGTAAAGTGCTTCATGACATCCTGATGACAAGCTGATCAAAAGCCCCTGAAAAAAAATTACTTGAAATCAGATCTAAATAAGGCAGCACCCATGTAACAACTTGCCAGTTCAGTTTGGGTTTTTCACACTTCCCTCTTCCAGTTCCAGCTTTTACCATTTTACTGATGCAAGAACTAACAACACGTGAATTCTAGCAGTGAAAGTTCTGGTGTCTGGGGTCAAAATTACTTTTAAAAGCAGAGAATGCAATCTGAAACCACTGAATCTACTGAAAAAATTGTAACTACCCAAAACAGCATGATTCTGGAATGGAAAATGAAGGAAGCATTTATCAGTGACACAGTAATTGTGCAACATTAAAATGAAACCATATAGGAAGATCTCATATGCATTTTAGATCTTTTGTGGAAAAAAAATTTATATTTTTTGTGAAATATATTTTGTGGAAAAAAAAGAAGTACTTAAAATAGTCACATCTACTTACACTCTTTGACCTCACATTATCAAATCAGAACAGCATGTTAGAATTTTAATGAAATCTAGAACAATGGTTTTGAGACAGAAAAGGTCAAAGCTTTGAAATTCTCATAATATACAGAAAGTCCCAAAAGAATTCACTGAGAAATATTTTATTTTAGATGGGCATATAATATCATTAAAAAAAACCAAGAGATGCAGTAGAAAGACAGTAGGCAAAGAATTATTAGTGTAGTTAGACTGGGAAGAAACAAGAAAATAGGGGAGAAATTTTCTGCATTAAAAAAAAATTAAAATTACTCCATTCTAGTGACTTCAAATATCTGATCTGTGTCCAGTATGTTGGATACTTTCCCTAGTTCATTAACTATTTGATTTAAATTATTTCTCAGCCAGATATACATGCCTAAGTAACTTTCATATGCATAATAATTCATTTGCCTAGAGCACAACCCTTCGTATGATAGCCCTTTAACCACACATCTTGTATACATGCACATGGGAATGTGTTCACACCCTGGAAATCAGTAGCAGTTGCAACAGCCTCATTTAATCTGACCTTGACTTGCAACAATTTCTGATTGCAGGAAAGAATGATTCTTATCTGCTAAAAACTGTTGTATCATGTAACTTGACTTAAAGCATAATTCTCACTTGGAACTCCATCTAAGTCTTGCTGTCTAAGATGAGCAAGATGTGATTCAATCTTTCCCCAGCACAAACCCTAATTCATGCTGGCACTGGTGCTCTCTTACACAACATGATCGAGGCTGAAAACATCAGAAACAAAGCCTCTTCTCTGCGCAAGAGACTACAAATTGTCACAAGCTGTAACTGTATAAATCACCTAATATATATGTACATACACATACTTTATATATATAGACACACACATATCTATAGAAGCAGAAATGCTGCTCATACTGATTCAACACACATGACTTGACTCCCTTTGGTCATTACCCAAAGCCATCCACAACGCCCAAAGGGTTTCTCACCTGTGGCATCAGAAACAAAGCCTCTTCTCTGTGCAAGAGAATACAAACTGTCAGAAGCTCTGACTGTCTAAACCACCTAATACATACATACATACACATATATATTATTTTATATATATAAATATACAGACACACATTATCTAGAGAAGCAGAAATGCTGCTCATACTGATTCAACATACGTGACTTGATTCCCCTTGGTCATTACCCAAAGCCATCCACAACGCCCAAAGGGTTTCTCACCTGTGGCAGGTGTAACTGGAGCCCCTCGCTGGGGATGGGCTGCCGAGATGGAGTCTGGTCCAGCTGCATGTTAAACAGGGATGCCAGGGCTGACTGAGCAGCCCGAGCTTTGGCCAACTTTTTATTCCTCCCCGAGCCTTCAAAAGTCTGACCGTCTACGGCCACAGCCATGACAAAGTTTTTGGCGTGGCTCTCCCCGCTCTCCGAGAGGAACTCGTACTTGAGCCCCGGGCGCAGCTCGTTGAGGATCATGACGGGGTTCTTCCCGCTGGCCGTGGGGTAGGGGGAGGGTGGGGGCAGGGGAGACTGGGAAAGGCTGCTGGCCACGGCGGACGATGGCAATCCGTAGTCCCCGCCGGAGCCGAAGGACCCATCCCCATTGGAGCCCAGGTAAAAGGAAGCGTCAGAAGGGACCGGCGTCTCGAAGCCGTTGAAAAGGGTGTCGGGGAAATCGGCTTGGTCGGACGTGAAGTCCGTGTTGACCGACAGAGTCCTGCCCATGGCCAGGTGGGCCTCCGAGGCATTGGGGAACTGGACGAAGGAGCGCAGAGCCTTTTCGGCAGCCTGAAGCTTGGCCTTCTTCTTTGTCGGGCCAGAGCCCTCAAACACCTGCCCATTGACCTCCACTGCCATCACAAACATGGGGGCGTGCACCGGCCCCGTCTGGGAGAGGAGCTTGTACTGTAAACCGGGTTTAATCTCGTTAAGCTGCATCAGGGCGTTCTTTGGCAGAACGGGGCCGGGCATTTTCTTCCTCTTCTTGGGGCGAAATTTGGCGTGGCCATTGTTGCCCTCCTCCAAAGGTCTCTTCCTGCTGCTGCTGCCACCGCCGTTGGAGAGCGGGGTGCCCTCCCCGGGCCCCTGCCCGGCGCTGTCCTTGGGGGGAACGTTGTCCACATTGCGGTTCTCTTTAATGTCGGTGCTGCTCGAACCTGCGGTGCCCAGAAAGAGTAACTTACAATGCCTTCGGTGCAGGATCTTGTAAATGCAAAATTTATAGATTCCTTTATCTCTCTTTGTAACTGGTTAAGTGATGCGTGCTCACAGGTTAAATATTTTTGCAATACTAGTGGAGATGATAATGTAACACAACCTCTCGATAATTCAAGAAATATAAATTTTCAAACCATACACTTGATACAACTGCACAGCAAAAAAATCACTACAACTTTTTACTTTCCATTTTAATTATGCTGCAACAAAACTTTCACTTGTAAGTTATATTTAGCCTCAAAAATGCCTTCAATCAACAATATAAGCTAGAACATATGCTCACAAAACAACTACCACTAGTAAAGTAAAAATGAATGCTAAAGACCATCAACTCTGAGCCAGATATTTAATTCTATTTTATTATCAGTTCAGTCATGTTACTTTTTTCCCTGCAGTGATTTTAGTTGCTTAAATTGAAAAACTACATAAATAAAACCTCCGTTGAGAGCAATAAAAAATTAAGCAGCTCTTTGGTAGGTACCATGACTGAAGAGTGTTTGAATGGTTTTGTTTCTCTTTAGCTATTCCATATTTTTAAAATTCAGCGCTTTTTCATACCTTTTCTAAACATTAATTTCACCTCATCCCAATTTTCTCAGGAACTACAGCTGCCCACTGTGCCAGCAGGACCACGAGACTACCTATTTCCACACAGCCTTCTATTAAAAACAAACTCTTATTGATCATTTACAAGCATAATTCCTTGTCAAGAAAATTGCTGTCATGGAGTTACGAACCCAAAAATCACTAGAGATCCTCTCTAAGGCTATGCAGAATAGAAGTGTGACAAAAGCTGTACACTCACAGTAATAATATTTTAATGGGAGGGCAGGGAAGACAATATAATATTAATTTAATGATTTGTTTTCAAAAATATAAGTTGGGGCAATATGTCAGAGCTATATATAAGGAATTAAATTAACTTTAAAGTTCAAAGACCTCATTTTCACCCTGATAAAGAAACTAAGGAAATCAACTATTTGTGCTGTCTGCTGGCATTTATGAACACAAAGGACATGACAAATCAAGTATATTGAACTCTCCTGTTCCAAAACTTCAATGCATCTGTATTACATCCACACCAATCCAAAGCACTAAATGGTCATTGAAATTAGAACAAACCACTCTTTTAGAGGGACAAATTCCAGTCACTCTTTCAGTCTTCCCTAAGAATCCCCTACCATGCACACATCACTTTGCCCAGGTTACAAAGCTGATGGAATAGTTACTAAATTTTCATTTATAACATCCTCCAGCAAAAGCTCGATAGGTTACTCCTTTCGGTGCTCGAAGAGAAAAAAAGGGAGGGGGAAAAAAGATCAAAAGAAAAAGCCAAAGTAGAACACATTTCATTAATTCACAGCAGCACAACAAAGAATTGTACAGTACTGATCATGCAATTTAGTCAGCCAAATTCAGTCAAGAATCAAAATTCTGAAGCATTTCACTGCTAGAAATCTGCTAGATTTAATCAGGTATCTATTTTTTAGCTCAAACATAGAAGGCTATAGGGTCACAACTGTTAATATTGTGTTCATTAATATATTCTTTATCAAAATATACATTTATGGTGGAAGAATCTAATGACAATGGAGGAAATTTTTAAACCTTTCCTTACAGTGAGTTTCTTACATCTCATCATTTCTGGAACACTGCTCTTACTGTTTTGGCACCAGGTATTTGTTATCAACCACCAAGCCTTTCAGGCTAGACAGAAATCACTGAGTTAACACTTCATTAATGGTCTCTGGGTTTATTTATTTTTATATGAAACCACTACCAGTGCCTGTGGAAACCACGGAAGGAAAATAGGAGTTGAACAGACTCCAACTGAACATTAAAAAGAAAAACCTTTACATATAAGCACGGCAGCTGGAGGAACTCCTTCATCAGGTAGGGTTAAAAATGTCCTGACAGAGAGGGGGGACTTGTAGGGAGCAGGAAATAAACTTGCAGGCTTACCTTGTCTCATTAAGAGAGAAAGGAAGAAAACTACTCCTTGCCTGAGAGCTACTAGGCTCTGTTAGCTTTGGAGAATCTGCAGGGTGGAAGAAACTTGGAGAGAAAGAAGGTAGGGAGCTGATCCCAAGTCAAACCAAGAGACCAGGAAAGGAGGTGACTGTGGAGCTGATGCAAATCCAAGTTCGTGATGGAAAAGGAAAGACTTTCTGTACAAACCAAAAGGACCTGTGCTTGTTTCAATCCACAGCGTTGCTGGACTGCAAGGAAAGGTCCCTCCATCTTAGATTGAAGGTAAAGGTGTGCTTTTGGTTCTTTTTAGCCTGTCCAACCCAGCAGTGCTGAGGACCTCTAATTACCTGAGGGCTTGAGAAAATGAGTCAAAACACAACCTGTTCAAGTCAGAGATGTCACCTCTAATCCTGTCCATGTTCACACACGGAGTGACTCCTCCAGCCCAGTCTCTCCCTGGATGCCTTCTCCAGGCATGCCACCCTTCCAGGGAAGTTAGTAATGGCCCTCCTGGCTCTTCCTCACCTTGCCCAGTTCCCCACATATGACAGGGCCACCAACAGACCCCAGGAGAAGGTATCACACCAGCATAAGCACACAGTGACCCTCCCCAGGGCAGCCTTGCAGCTCTGAGCTCTCCTAGAGATCATGGCAAAGAGCCACATGCGCTTTTTTCCCTTAAAAAAAAAAAAAAAAAAAAAAAAAAAAAAAAAAAAAAAAAAAAAAAAAAAAGTTTTCTAATGGTTTTTAAAGATCCTAAAATCCACGCCATCCATGATGTCCTGTGCAAGGTGCTTCACCACTTCATTACAAATCGAATGAAAACGTCTCCCACTGCTTTCTTGGATCCTCCACTCACTACAACATATACTGGGGTTTTTTTTGCTATTTCTTAAAGTTCACTATTTCTTCTTCCCCCCCAGATTTTGTCTTACAAACCCAAGAACACCTGAAGCAGGAAAAAGGTATGGGCAATTTTTCACACCGGTAAGAAAGTAAATCTTTTGTCTGGACGTGCTGGTTTAGTTTTGGGTTTATTCCCTGCAATTAAAAAGCATCTGCCATTAAGATGCTTTATCCATTGGAGACCTTCCATTACCTGCTTGCTGAGAGACAACACTCACCCTGCTCTGTCTGATCTGACACTATTAATTATATTTAGATGACTCTTAGATGAACCAAAAGATGGTTCTAGCTACCCCTTATACTGCTGCTCTCATTTAGAGGCCCAGGGAAATTCTAAATAAGTAATTTTCTTTCATTTAAAAACAAGCAGAAAAAACCACATGCTCTCTTCAGAGCATCTTTTAGGAAAAGGAGCAAAAAGATGAAAGAGAAAGGTCAGGAGAGTCACATGCTTATGTTCCAAGTGTTCAGAGTGCTGCAGACACACCAGCCATGCAAACCAACAGAAAACAAATCAAAACATGCTAAATAATCATCTCTTTCCCCAGACAGCCTCTCTATGACCAAAAGATAAAGAAAGAAAACACTAAAATTTGAAATCTGAAACACTGTTTTCTCAGGGATATTAAATTATTAATGTTAGACATCATCTGTCTTATATTTCATCTGAACCAAAAAAAAAAAAATCTTAATTCTGGCTTCTGCAGAGGAAGTCTTGTTATGCAACCACAGGCTACAAAGACTGCATAGCCCACCCTCCTTTAAGAACCTTTTCCCAACAGCAGTTACATAAAAGAATAAAAAATTGAAGAAGCAGCTTCCAATATGACACTTCACAATTGTAAGAGGTATAAAAGTAAAGAGAGATAAGAAGTTAAAAAAAGTATCCCTGCACAAATCAAAGTGAAGAGCTTAAGAATTTAAACTTGGATTTCTGGCCCTCCCAAATGAGATGATTTAACATTTCTAGTTCATGATATTTGCGTGGGCACATGAAGGAAATTCATCTTGCACTTTACATGAACTGGCCTCAGCCAAGGTTCTGACATCTCAAAAGTGAAGTTATACAAATGCATTGTATAACTCCCTCAACAGTTCCAGAGAGCCAAGCTCTTGACAAAGTAATAAATTCCTTGAATGGTTTCCCATATTGATGCACTAAGACACAAAAACACCCAGAAGCAGACAAAAATTTTGTGTTTTTCTTAATGACACAGAATTAAAGAACGCCCCTATAAAGAGATGATATTTCTCCAGCTCAGGAAGGCAGCTTCTACTCATGCTCAGCTATACCATTATTGAGAAAAAAGATGATTTATCAAAAAATTATGAGAATTATCCAATTACACTTTCTGAAGGCCTCCATAGGGAATTCATCTTTATAAACAGTTAAAATATCCCTTTGAAGTAATTTCTTATATATCAAGGGCAAGAAAATTATACCAAGCATATTGCAGTTGAGTTCACTGTTCCACTAAAGAAAAAAAAAAGATTAATTCTATTTCAGGTAACATTTTTTTGCTTTGGTTTTGGGTTTTTTGGGCTGGGTGAAGGGGAGGATGCTGTTTTTGGGTTTGACTGGTTTATTTTAACACAACGGTCTAAATTCTACATATCCCTCTAAGATTTTTCTGCAACTCCCCCAGACTGAACTACAACTCTTCTCCTCCAAAGCCATTACTGGGCTTTGTCACCTTTTCCAGATGCACTCTTTAGCAACTGTCACTTGGGAGAAAAAGAAGCACATTTATTATAACATAATGTACAATTGTTTAGGCACAGCACAGCAGCAACGGAACAATTCTCTGAGTGACAAAAAAAAGACAGGTAAAAGGCAAATAACAGTAAAAATATTTTAGAATGGTTCAGTGAGAATACTTCCCTCAGAGTTTACTGGATCTTAATTATACCCCAGAGTTAGCAGTCTCATACACTTGGCTGCATTAAGTACACATCAAGATGATCACTTTATTAGACTATATTTTGTGCTTTAAAATCACTTGAATAATTCAGTAGCTCAGGGTTGGGACAATCAGCATCTAAACAGAATCATCAGCCCACGTCAGACCTGCACAAAGCTTTTTCAGGTCCTCCTTTGCTTTTTCCTTTTTCCTTTTCTGCTCTCCCTCCTTTACATTATACTCTTCAACTCCATCCCCTTAATTTCACCCCTCACTCCTTACTGGTACTTGGGATGGGCACTACTGATATTATCCCTCCCTTCTCCACTGCTGGTTCAAGACAGGGATATATTTTGATTATTCACCTGCTGGAAATAAAATATAAGGTATAAAGCATAATACCGAAGGTATAACTACATTAGCACATTTAAAACACTGTTAATGCAAAAGCTCCAATTCACTCTTCTTCACTGCAATTTGAAGTATTTTCATCTTTGTATCTGAAGTTTCTTTGCAGTCACCCCTGTGCTTGGGAAAAAAAAAAATTACTTTCAGGAACTATAACAGAGCTTATTACTATGTAAATAAACACATCTTACTCATGTTTTCTTCATCGTCTACATCCATTGTGAAATATCTTGGCTGGTTTCTTGGCTGGCAGAGACGGCTTCTTTCTAGAAAACAGGGAGGGGGATATTTAGGCTTTAAGGTACCTACTTGTTAGATAAAGTTTTAAACATCCTTTAAAAGCAGCAGCTTGGGCCCTGGCTTGGCATTGGGCTGTTTGGGTAAATACTGACCAAAGATCCCTCCTAAAACTGAGATGTTCATCAGTGACTCAAAGGTGCAGCCTCAATCTGCCAAAGGTAAGAGTAGGACAATGAGGTCTCTCCACAGTCTCCTCCAGGCTGAACAAGCCAAGTGCTCTCAGCTGCTCCTCCTATGGCTTCCCCTCCTTTCACTTTCTTCACAGCCTCCTTTGGACAACCTCTAATAGCTTCATGTCTTTTTTATATTTATATATAGACCTGTCCCTAGGACTCACAGTGAGGCCATGCCAGCCCAGAGCAATGGACAATCTCCTCCCTTGCCCTTGCTGTGCCTCATGTCCCTCCTGGCTGCCAGGGGACTGCTGACTCCCACTCAACTTGCCATCAAACAGGACCCCCACAGGTCCCTTTCTGTAGCACAGCTCCTCATTCCTCTCGTGTCCTGGTCTATACACACAGCCAGGGCTGCCCTACCCCAGGTACAGAATCCAGCACATGTTCTTGTTGTTAAACTTCTTATGGTTGGTGACTGCCCAGCCCTCAAATTCACTGAGGTCTCTCTGTAGAGTCCCTCTGCCCTCAAGGGAGTCAACAGCTCCTTCCAATTTGGTATCTGCAGCAAACTTACTTAGCATTCCTTTGATTCCTGCCTCCAGGCTGTTTATGAGGACGTTGAAGAGCACAGGGACAAGGACAGAGCCCTGTGGAACCCCACTGGTGACTGAACACACACCTGATGTCACCTCATCTACTTATAACTCCTTGTGCCCACCCCTTGAGACAGTTTGCATTACACAATTTCAGCACACTCCACTCTAACAAGAGGAAATTAGTTGACAGTAATCAACAAGACTTGTAAATATTTATCACCTTAATTAGCACATCACACTGGCTCCAGTTATTCTTGCAGCACCACTTTGTACTCAGAGACAAAAGGACTTGAGCAATTCCTGGTTTAACTTCTACCAAGGTGATAAGTGAGCTCCCTGAGCCAAGCTAGAAGTGAACAGGGCTGTAGAGCTGCCCCACACTGGCACAGCATGGATAAACCCTCCTGAGGAGCTGGGTTATCAGCCTGGGCTCAGCACCTCACCCCACAGCCTGAAGGAGAGAAAAGGCAAACTCCTGTCTGCTAAAAGCAGAGGCAAACAGAAACTCTACTTGCATAATGCTTTTTAAAAATAATTTCAGTAACTGTGCTAAAATAGATTCTGAAAACATCAAAGAAGATAAACAGCCAAGGACAGTTGACAGAAGAGCCCTAAGGCACCTAAGAGATGCAATCCAGTGTGAATGCAGCCAAATGACACTAAGCTCTCTGTTTTAAGCTTTAACCATATGTGATTAAGAGTTAGACTACTCTTGGCACATAAAGAATGGTCACCTTTTTTCCTAATCCTTTCTTTATAAAAAAATGCACGAGTACAGTTAGCAGCATTCAGTTCCTCCCTCCAGTGCCCACAACTGCACCAGCAGATCACTCTGCTAAAAAACATAAGAGCTATAGAACAACTGACTTCAAGACCTTCAAGATCAAGTCCACCCTTTGAAGACAAGCATGTCCACTTGAACCAAAGCATGAAATGTCATGTCTATTGGTTTCCTGAGCAATTCCAGGGATGCTGATTCCACCACTTCTCAAGGCAGCCTGCTAATGCTGCCTTACTCTAAGCACATCACTACAAGACTTGTGTGTGTTTTACACAAGAAACCGATTTCCATTACAACTAATTTCTAACAACCACCTACTTCAAATCAAAAATACCTGGAATAGAATGGATCAGATATTTTAACAGTATGAAATGTTGTGGATACCCCAACCCCAGCACTGTTCAAAGCCAGGCTGGACAAGGCCTTGAGCAACCTGCAACTCAGCCCACAGTTGGGACTGGATGATCTGTAAGGTCCATTCCAATCCCTGAACATTCCATGATTCTGTGAATAATGTGTGGGAGACAGTACTGAATTGGGCAGAGAGAATCAATACAGTACTCTGTGTACACATCTATCTTCCCAACTTCCTCCCACTGTAATCCATGGAATTTTTTTCCACCTAGCTTTCAAAGATAGAGGACTTGAAAATGAAGAAAAAAAGTGTTATCAAATCCTTCCATATAAAATAGGACCTATGTATGCCCTCAGAAAGAGAGGGGAGATTTTTTCACAAAATGGACTCTAAGCCCAGGCTGCTCTCTACGAAAAAAGCTTCCTCTCTCACCAAGGCATGCTTGATGACTTCTGAAATGATTAGTGATCCAGTTATGCCACTTAGAAGAAGGAAAAGCATTTCTGGCTTCTTTGACCGTCCAAACTTTAATTCAAACAGAAAAACTGCATTAATAAACACATTCTCTGCCTGTAAATAACCCCTTTAGCAAGTTATTTAGATCCAAGAACATCCCAGGTCTTACAGACATGAACACTCCACAAGAGGCTGGGTAATGGTCAGTGGCATCTGAGCAAGGACACCTTCCAAAAGGACTTCACTGAAGCTGTGCATCTGCCTTGGGCACCATGATGAACTCCTGAGTTTTGTTCCTAAAATCCTGCTATGGGATAAGGGACACAACTACAGTAACATTCTCAGCACTGGAAAAAACTATTTGGGGAAAAAATTGTAAGAGTAAAGGAAAAAGCTTAACTGCTGTTCAAAGGTTTCAAAAGCAGCAGTAAGGAATAACTGCCATAAATACAAAGTGATTTGGGTCAGTGCATTTACAGCAAGTTCTGTGTGGAATGGGGCTCTGGCAGAAGCCATTTCCATGGATACAGGGACTGTTTTTCTCTCAGGTATACTGATAATATAAATTGAGAGTTTGACTGCACTATGCTGGTGTAGCAGAGGGCAGTTTTTTTGTTCATAAAACAGAGTAACAAACCTCCACCCAGCTCCTACCTAAATTCACCAACTGAAGCCAAGGGATTCTGCATAGCAGCATACTCTGAAATGTTCTGACTACAAAAACCTTTCTTTTCCTAGGTGCATCAAAAGCCAGCCATATCAAACAGGAAAACAGTACCTAAATGAATGCTAATTTAAGTGGAGCCAGGAAAAAGTACACTTTTAATCCGCTCCTGGTTTTTAAGTCTTTAATTCCTGTAGAGTAATTCCAAAGATAGGAAGAACATCGGAAGTACTTAAAAAGTACTTGGCAGCAGCCAACACAACAGAACTTGCTTTTATTTCCACAGGAAATAGAGATTTTTAGGTAAATGTTAGCTATAGCAAGTACACACCACATGAGGACTTAAGATAACCCGCACTTCTTCAGTTTGAATATCCTAGGTATTGACTGCATGCAATAAAGAGTTGTGAAAGACCCTAAAAGTTACCTTGGTTTGTTCTCATTACTGAGGGAAAACCTAAGTATGTCTTGAAAGGGAAATTTAACAGCTAACAACACATTCAGCAAATGGCATATTCACAAAAAATCCCATTAACCTGACAAATGACACAGAACTATCAGAAAACAGTGCAAGTCAGAAAGCTGCAGTTTTAGAGAAGTTTCCTGTTTGCTATGAAGTCCTCTACTTCCAAACTTTTAAAGTCAAGTGAAATAAAACATTGGGAAATAGATCTCGCTCAAAGTATTTCTGACAAACTGGATTCCTCGTGAATCCAAAGTGCAAACACTGAAGCTGCACTTGGCAAAGAGGTTCAAACCTCACCTGAAAACTACATTTACAACACCACCACCCCTCCATTGACTCTTCTGTTCCAGCATTTCAGTGCAGCAGTTAAAGCCCTACCTTTCCTCTCAGATCGCTTCATCCTCCTGCGTTTGCGGTGCAGTCGGGCCGTGCTGCAGAGGTTCCCCACAGCCACGGCTTCGTGTGATGCCATGCACCCCCTGCCACCTGGGCCACCCCCTCACCTCCTCCCAAAGCAGCAGCAAGGTATTCCCAAGAGGAAGGTTATGCCTGTGCTTCCTCTGCCCAGCCCCTGGAACCCTGGAGTGCACTGATGCACAGTCCAGTGAACAAAGATGAGGGAAGGATGCAGCTCACCCTTACTGCCAGAGGCACATGCGACAATTAACCCTTGGTCACACAGAAGGGGCAAGGAAGGACAGTTCTCTTGGAAGGACTAGAGCAAAGACATCCCCCGCTGCCAGGTGTGGAAAGGCACAATTAATTTTATTTTGCTACTAATAAAGGAAGGCAACTCTTCAGTCTTGTAGCTCAGAAACAAGGAAAGACATAAGCAAGGAAATATTTATACAGCCTAGTGCATGAAACAAGATGCTTTCAGCATCCTCTAGAACGGTTTCTCATGTTCCCATTTCATACACTGCTTCAAAAGGCACAAAATGCATTTGGAAATAGCAGGAATACATAAATATGCCAATCTCAAATATATTTTAGCCACAGATTTTTCATATAAGGGCTTCTATCAGGCCTGACCAATAGGCCTTCCACTGTCAACATCACCTATGGTATCTTCCAGCCTTCTCATAAACTGAAAAGTAACATGTGACACTATGGGATAATGTGGTATCACCCTTTTTCCCCATTTGAGTGACCAATAAACATATGTCGATCCTGTAGATTGCACAGATCATCAACACAGCTGAGGGTTGCAGCTATCCTTTAATCCTGCCCTCAGATTAAACCTCAGAGGACAAAAAAGCACTTTCCAGCAGGGAATGCCTGCAGGGACAAGCTCCACAGGTTTCTTCAGTCTGTTTACTACAGAGATGAGAATTCTCTGACCAGTCACCTCCAGCTGCTCTCAAACCTTTATTTCTCAGTTCGTCAGGAACACAGCACATAACTGAATCTAGATCTCTGGTAGATGACTTACACCATCATATTCTGACAACTATCCAGGCTGGCATGTTTTTAAAAACACTGCCACTGGGCATGTTAAATTAGCAGTGCTTCACTAACCAAACCAACATGCTCAAGCTCACCACTGGAACTGGGCTGATGTGCTAGCAAGGAGCTCTACCTGCTGGCACTCATTCCCCAGATCCCAGGTAACAGCTTTTATATCTCCAGACTGTGATGGAAAGCAGAAACTGAGTGGCTGGGATTATTTTGGTCTGAAACCTAAGCACTAAAAGCTTCAAACTCCCCCACTTCAAAGGAACTGATGTTCTACTTCAGCATCCATGATATTAGACACTACTTCTCTGAAAATGAAGAAAGAGCAACAGGATCATTTGAGCTCAGTCAAGACAATTGAGAAAGAAGAACTAACCATGGAGGAACAAGCCATCAAAAGTCACCCCAGGACAATACAATAGCCATGCCACAGTCACATGTTCACCACCAAGAAGCTCAGGAGGAAATGAGTCCCATCTAAAAGCATCTCCCCAAACTAGTGCTGTGCCCAATTTGATGTGCTGTTCTGCACACTAATTAACAGTTTCAAGCCAAGTTTCAGATTTCAACACACAATAAGCTGTGTGACAGATCAAGGACATGGAGGGTGAGGTATCTACATCTACACAGCTTTGAAGGAACAGCAACACTGACAAAGAGAGAAAGGAAAAAAACACCCACCCTTAGAGGGATGAGAATTTATTTTGCATCTCAGAGAAAACAGCACAGTTGGTAAAATGTGAAGAGCAGCCTGTGCAACTACTGAGCTCTTTACCACAGTCCCTTCAGCTGCTCACATTTTTACTACCTTGTTCTCAGCACAGCCAAGAAAGAGATACATAACAAGCTGTACTTCTCATTCTTTCTGGAAGAATAGTAGCTCTATCAGCTATCTGAAGTCAAAAGTGATTTTGCTTTTAATAGTTACTTTATCTGCCTTAACTTGTCAGAGATTTGATTCACAAAAGTTGGTGTAAAGACTGAAAAGAGATTTCTTCAGCTCACCTCTGTAGCCCTTCCCTCCAAAGCAGCACCTAATTCTCCCAACCTCTGCTCCCCACGGCAGTGACTCTGGGGTATGACACTCAGGAAGGAGGCCTGAGACAAGACCTTGAAGGACAGTTTTGAAGAGAGAAAAGGCTCTCTAAAATCTGATTATTTAAAGAACATACACAGTGCACTTGTGAGAGAAACTTGGTGACCCGTTGCAGGTGTAACATTAACAATAGTTTTAGGAAGTAAAAGATATCATAAAATCAAATCACAGAGCAGTGTTTGAGTTGGAAAGGACCTTAAAGCTCATCTCTTTCCAGTCCCTGCAATGGGCAGGGACACCTTCCACTAGACCAGGCTGCTCCAAGCCCTGTTCAACCTGCTCTTGAATAATTCCAGCAATGGGGCAGCCTCAGGTTCTCTGGGCCTCACCACCCTCACAGAGAACAATTTCCTTTTCACTTCTAATCTCAATCTCTTCTTTTAGAGTTTAAAACTATTTCCTCTTCTTTTACCCATATCTGTCCACATGAAAAGTCACTCTCCCTCTTTTTTCTAAGCCCCTTTTAGGTACTGGAAGTTTACAACAAGGCCTCCCAGAGCCTTGTCTTGTCTTCTCCAGGCTGAACAACCCTACAATAACCAACCTGTAATATGTATGAAGTTCAATACTCAGTATCCTTAAATATATTATTATGTCTACATGATTAGACAAAAGCAGGTTGAAAACTAAGTGGAAGAAAGTAAATGCTGCACACACAGAACAAAACTATGGCATTCAATGTTAATGTGTGTGCTGGAAGCAGTAAATCCCATAACATCCTGTATGTCAGATTTGACACCCACTGAGGCATCAAGGAGAAAACGAGCTGTCTTCTCTCCAAAGAAAAAGCAGTTCCCAGGTGGAATTTGGGAACTACTCAACTCCAATACTCCCATTTCACCTGCATTACTGAAGCAGGAATGCAGAGACATACACAACTCAAACATATTCCATCCAAACCCGAGAGGTAAACTAACCCAGGTGAGATCAGAAGCACCACAGCAAAACTGATGGAAAACTTCAGCATCTCCTCAATTCTCCCCTCTGCCATCTAGTCCAGTGGAACAAAGCCAGTCTATTATTTTCCATGGATTTATGGCTTGTGATAGATGAAGTTTTGTGATGAAGGATTTGTGAGCCCAACTTAGAAACCCTGCAGCTGTGGCATGTCTGGTCCCTTCCCATCAAGTTTCCTGGCAGCAAGAGGCTCCAGGCCATGCTGCAGCTCCTATTTTACATATATATAAAGCATATTTATAGACATCACATATCATAAGATAAATTTTTAAACATACATCACAAAAAAATCTCTATGCACCAAAACATCTTTGAAAACCTCATTTACTTATAGATTTGGCCCCTATTATCAGCTTGCTTTATATACTCTTTGAAAAAATACTCATGCACTGTATTTTGTAAGCACTTTTAAAGGGGTTTTTTTTTATTTTTTGCTCCAACATGCAATTGGGTATTTTTCAAGCACAAGGACAACATTATGGGCCAACAGCAGTTTTCCTTTTAGTTTTGTGTACTTCAGCAAGAACAAATATAAATTAGCATCAACTGCTAGAATTAGTAGGGGCTAAACTACAGCCTGAGAAGCTGCTCTGCACAGCAAATTCCAGATCCAGAGCTGCTGGCTGCATATTGGGAACCCCAAGAGCTCTGATATATATCTCACACCCAAGTTTATTGGTCGGCTTTGAGTCTATTCCCCACCTGATTAAATCCATTCCAACAGCACCATCTGCTGTTACACAAATAATTGAAGTTACATCCATTGTTCCCTCGACCAAGGAAGTTTAGAGCTCTGCTCCCAACTAGAAATAACTTCAGATGTTTGCACATTTATTCCTTTGTCTCTAACCTTCTTACCAGATTACGGTTAGGACTGAACATCTTATTTTTAACTTTTTTTTTTTTTTTTTTCTGAAGGATTCCTCAAGCTGTGCCAAGGGAAATATAGGTTGGATATCAGGAAAAAGTTTTTTACAGAAAGAGTGATAAAGTATTGGGATGGTCTGCCCAGGGACGTGGTGGAGTCACCAACCCTGGATGTGGTTAAAGAAAGACTGGATGTGGTACTCGGTGCCATGGTTTAGTTGAGGTGTTGGGGCTGGGATGGACTCAATGATCTTGAATTATCTCTTCCAACCTTGTCATTCTGTGTGTGAAATACCTGTAGCTGTCCTAAATGTACTTATGATGTGCTACCAAGGCAAAAGGAGTAACTATTCAGAGAGAAAAACTGAGCAGTCTTACTCCCAGCAAGTAATATTACTATTTTCAACATCATTTAAAAGATAAATGATACAGCTATCCACAGCTAAGGAAAATAACAGCTAATTGGAAGAAAAATCTAAAATAGCTTTAAAGGAGGTTCAAAGAGACCCAGATATCTTGAAGCTATTTCATAAAAAGAAGAAAAAAAGAGTCATAGAGGTAGGCTTAGGGTTGGGATTAGGAGACAGACATGCAAATTGGGCTTATTTCCTCTTTTCCACCGAAGTCAGTTATTAAGCTTTGCTCAAACACTCTGCAGACTCTCAAGTCCTACACACCAGCTCTGCCTATTTACTTTATTAACATTCATTGGATACAAATCTGCACCCACAACAGTAACTAAGTTTTTGTAGTATCAACCTGATACCCTTAGATATTTCTAACCAATATCCTTGCTATTTTCAAGCTGCTGATTCGATAAATGTGAAGGGATTTCAATTCCAAACACAAATAAAAGTTATGGGTAAAACAATAAAGTACTAAATAAGTGTTCAAATACATTAAGATGAAGTCTCTTCTCCTCCAAGTTGAGCCAAATGCATCAATCAGAAAACAGAGAATCCTGCTCCGTGTTTGCAAATATAGTGTGCTTACCTTTTTAACTATTGGAGACACATGCTGAATCTGCAACCTGCAAGAAGAGGAAATCCAGTCAATTGCTTGGTTCTTTAAAAATTCGTGCATTACAAATGGCAACTCCTGACCTTACAAAGGACAAATTTCTGATTCTCTAAAAATAAATAGTCCATACTACAGATACACAGTTGCAGAGCCAAGTCTTTTGTAACTCTAGCAAAAACCATTCTGGATATCCTGGTAGAAAAAAAAAATTATTAAAAAGAAGAATTAATGAAGACTCAAGGTGGTTAATACTGGGTGGTCAAAAGAAGCATCCCTAAGGTAAAAGCAGTTATGTAGCAGAACTCAACCTGCACCTTCTAGGAGAGAGTGTCAGCGAAAATGCAGTAAATAATGGTTTAAAACCAAAATAAACATCTGTTCTACCACAGCCAACTTAACTCTGGATTTGCCTTCAGGATCTCATCTTGTTAGATTTTTTTTTTTTAATTTAGATCTTCAGTTCTTATTTTTAGGGATTGATTTTAATCCCTAAATATATATATATCCCTGATATAAAAGGCCCCTAATATAACAAACCCCTTTCCAAACACCACTTTCTTGACCCCACTGACATCAGACTGCATTCTCCTGCAAAAGAGGAAAATCCCTCAACTACCAGCAGTGGAGGGGAAAACAACTGGCAAATGTAGGGTAAAGCACACAAACCCCATTTTTAAGGTCTCTTCCAACCCAAACATTCTACTGACTCTGATTCTAAGGAGGATACAGGATAACAGACATGCTGTGAGTAATTTTATTTTCATGAATAGGCACAGATGTTGGATCACAAACAGACAGCTTTAATTTACCAGACAACCTCCTAGTTCTTAAAAAATACTGATGGGGCCTTACCAGTGTGAAGAGAAGACTAAAATCACAAGCACAGAGCCCACAAGAGGGTGCTGGTACCCTGCAGAAACCTGCACTGAATTCGAGTTACACAGAGCACAGCTACACAACACAACCCCATGGCTGCACATCTCGGGTCTTAAACTAGTTTGGTCAAAAAGGGACACAATATTTCAAGTCCATAAACTAGCATGTTGCATTGATTCCATCCCAGCTTTTCTTTAAGGTATTTCAATTTCCCAACACGTCATGGTGATATTTTCCAATAAAAATAATAAGATTAATGTAGATACTATATTGGTCTCAGCATAAAGCAGGAAAACTGCCCGGAATACTGAGTTCAGGGTCAAAGCCCCAACCTAGTGTTCCCATATCCACAAAAAAACCTGCCACATTCTTGGAATATGAGCTGTAAATTAGGCATGATGTGAAAAATCCCGTATTTGTGGCAACAACCACCAAAAATGTGTTTTACAAACAAGGTTTTGATAATTCTCTGACTATGTGAGCATTGCTTAAAGTTACAATTAATCCTGAGAAAACACACTGCTAATAGTTTTAAACCAAGTTTTTATATTAGTACATCCTTGAGTTAATTTACATTTCACATTATCTTCCTTATACGCAACATTACTCCAGTCAATAATTCCCTAACAAATTAAAAACAACCCATGAAAATTGAGGCTTTAAATTTACCACTGACTACCAGAAGTCCTTACATACTGACAGCTGCAGTGAGTTTTACAGAGAAAGAACCAGCCAGGGTTAAGAACTAGGGGGGAGTAAAGCTTATCTTAGTCACTCTTTTTGTTACACTGTGAGCAGTAAAGACAGGTAGAGGGAAAACTGAGATTTGTAACACCTTAAACAAGTAAAATCTCTAAATAGCAAAGAAAGAGAAATACCTTTTCTGTTATAAAAGCCAGGAACAAAGCTCTGATCTTCAGCATGTCCTACCTGTCTCTGTCCAGTGGCAAATGGCTATTTTGGGGCTTGTTCAAGTCACGACATTTCTCCAACACCTTCTGTAGAAAGAGCCTGCCAGAAGGGGCTCCTCAAGGAGCTCAGCATTTTGCCACAGCATCTCCATGTTGTCACGTTGCAAAAAATTCAATTCTTTTCCCTTACTAGTGAGTAAGCGAAATTCTTTTCCCTTACTAGTGAGTTAATTTACCCAAAAAAGTTCAGAAACATGTCCATGATTCCTCCCAGGGCAGCAAAGGCTATTTGAAAATCATCTGAAGAACACAACATGTTTGCTGTAGGAAGATCTTCAAATATTAACTTTTTTTAAGATCAGCTGAAAATATTTCAAGGCAATGAGAACCAAAACAGACATCTGAGGTGCCACTTCAAGACATAAAGCAGAATAAACCACCCAAACACAAGGCAGCAACCTGGAGGCACTCACCACTCAGCACCAGTCCTATGGTCAGAATAAAAACCCCACCACTTAAAACCTTTCTGCATTTACTTTCCTATTTATTTTACTTTTCAGGTGTTGAAAAATAATCTGTTGAGGCATCTCAACTGCTGATGCATGACAAAAGCCACAGGTATGGTAAATCCAGTGCTGTTGAAGAGTTAGGGTTGGAAGGGCTCTTAGAGCTCATCTCAGTACAACATCCTGCCATGGGCAGGAACACCTTCCACTAGAGTCCAGGATACTTCAAGCCATGTCCAACTTCTTGAACTTCCAGGAACAGGGCAGCTACAGCTTGTCTGGGAAACCTGTACCAGGGCCTCACCACCCTCCCAGGGAAGAATTTCCTCCTAACACCTGATCTAAAATCTCTCCTCTCTTACTTTAAAACCATTCCCCCCCTGTCCTATCACTGTGCAAAAGTCACTCAGGGAATGTGAGAAAGATGCTTTTAAGCAAGACTTTGCTCCTGACTCCAGAAAACAATGTGAGGCTCCACCTAAAGATATGAGTTTAAGAAGTGCTTGGGCAGTGCTCTCAGGCACATGATGGGATTCTTGGGGTGTCCTGTGAAGGGCCAGGAGTCAGACTCCATGATCCTTGTCAGTCCCTTCCAAATCAGGATATTCTGTGATTGTGACATGACTTGTTTTTTCATACACCAAGTCATGAGCCTCCTCCATAAATTATAAACAAGTTCAACAGCACAATTACAGACCTGGGTTTTCCTCTGAAAACATTTTCCATCTAAATATGAAGAAACAATTTGACATCTATGATGTACTTACTTCAGTTTATCAGTCCGAATTAAAGAAATAATACCCCAAATCCAACCCACACTCCCTTACAGCCCTTTTGAACTGCTCATTTAAAATTCTCAAGTAAATTAAGAAAGACTAGCAAATGAGCCCCATAATGGAAAAAAAAAAGTTTATGAAATCAAAAAAAAAAGTTTACGAAAAAAAGGACCTATATGTTGCAATTGGAAAAAGAAGTACAGTTTATCCATGATACAAACTGTCAAATGCTTCCTCTTCCCTTGATATAAAACAAACTCTTTTTGAACTTACAAACAGGTACTTTTTATACACAAGACACTGAAACAAAGTTCACTGACATTTCAAAAGCTATGAAAATTCAGTAGCTATTAAGCAACAGGAATCTATGGATTAAAAAAAAAAAAAAAAAAAAAAAAGTAGAGAATGCTACTCCATCAAGTAATACCCAAGCTTTTACTGCAGGAATCAAAAACTATATTCATCATTTATCCTAGAACACGCAACGATCAAAAAAAAGTTAAGGAAGAAACACAGTAAATTATTTTTCAAACATTCTCTCACCAAAAACAGTTTCACATATTTGCACAGTATCAGCAACAAACTCCTCACTTCTAACTTTTAATTTTGCCATCTCCTATGTTTGAAAAATTATATTCACCGCTGTACTAGTACATTTGGCATCCTAAAGCCTAAATACAAAAGTTTGATACTGAAATAACATTGTTTCAAAATCAAAAGTTTTAATGCCACTCCTCTTTTTACAGGATAGGCCCATGTATAAGAGCAGTTACCTTAGAAGAAAACGTGATTGAAGCCAAAGGAATTATTAACATGAGCAAAATTACCATACATGTCTTCAGGGGAGCTTAGGCTTTAATCTTCTTGTTGATGATTTCACTATAGCTAGTGTTTAAACATTTACATTACTTGATTAGCTGCTTTAAACATTAGTCAAACCAAAACAGCCCAACAATGCAACCTCCAGACTACGCAGCAGCTTTTAAATGGCAACAGAATTTAAGAAGTCAAGAAGTCAATTTAAGAAGTTGTAATTTCTCTGGTTGGTATTACTACAGCTAAAAAAGAAAAAGAAGTTGTTTTTTTACTACAGACAGATTATGGACAAGAATACAGAAGCAGCAGAGAAAGGACAACCCACCCATCCCACCACACTGACCAATTCTGACACTGGAAGATGTCCCACTTTTGGAGCACATGTTGCTGCACCAACTGATAAAACTACTGAAAGCTCTTCTCAATGCTACACTGATCAACCAGGGTTTTCAGCTCAATACATTAAAAAAAACCCACAAACCTGTAAAACTTCCATCAAGCTTGCTCTACCTATATGCAGCACCTACTATGAGAATGCAAATCTTTCTTCCTTTGAACAGCAGTGGTATTTTCCAGCCTTCACAACAAGGCAGACTTGATTATTTTCAGTCCTATTCCTACCCTAGGGCAAAGATTAGATACATGTGAACACTGTACTTAGCATTAATCTTCAGAAAAATGCCTCAGAAATCAATGTTTAATAAAAGATGCCAAATAATTATCACTCAGTTTAAGAGTGTTCAAAACCATGAGATTATGTAGTGCATTAAGGATGTACGAGTATCTTCTCTGGCTGTTACCATGGGAAGTCACTCTCCACAGTCCTTAAATGAAGTTTATTGTTTAGGAGTGCCAGAACAAGGCACTTCATTCCCTCTGCTTTCAAAGACAGGTTGGGATGGCTGTGCTGCTGCCTCCAGCCTCCTGGTGTAACAAGAGATTGCTGACAAAGCTGGGAGACAGACAGGGAATTAGCTGGGATGAAGGGTGCATACTAAGCCATGTCTGCTGGGATACACCCATCACTGGGAGCTCCCAGACCATGCCTACAGCCTCAAGGACCATTGTGATTTATTCCTGGATTTAAAAGAACACTGAGAGAGGCCAAGTGTTACCTCTCAGCACCTGACAGAAGACAAGTGACATGACAGAGATTTAAACCACTCCTCCTGCTGAAAAGATCCAAGAGGCAGAGACACACCCACACACAAATAAATCACTGCAGGAAAAAACACCTTATGCAGCCCAGACAACAAATTTCTTCCATTTTGTTGATAAGAGGCAACTTGACTGCAGTATTGCCACAAGATGATGATAAAACAGCAGAAGAGGGTGCTGCAACTTCAGGAAAAAGAGTTCACCAAGGTAAAACTTACAAGCTGGAAACAAGGCTTAACACAGTCACCAATTGTGCACATTTCACAGTTTCAGAATCGTTTGGGTTGGAAGAGACCTTACAGACCATCTTGTTCCAACCCCTGTCACCAGTAGTGGACATATTCCAGGGCAAGGACATCTTCCACTATCCCAGGTTGCTCCAAGCTCTGTCCAACGTGGCCTTGGACACTTCGAGGGATGGGGCAGCCACAGCTTCTCTGGGTGACCTGTGACAGGGCCTTCATCACTCTCAAAGCCAAGAATTTCTTCCCAATATCCCATCTAATGCTGCCCTTTGTCAATGGAAAGCCATGCCCTCTTCTTCACTCCAGACCTCTGCCTGAAGCCCTTCTGCAGCTTTCTTGGAGCCCCATCAGCACTGGAAGGGGCTCTAAGGTCTCCCCAGAGTCTTCTCCATGTGCACACCCCCAGCTCTCCCAGCCAGGCTCCAGAGGAGAGGGGCTCCAGCCCTTGGAGCATCTTCCAAGGCCTCCTCTGGACCCACTCCAACAGGCCCATGTCTTTGTTCTGCTGAGAACCTCAAACCTGGACACAGTACTCCATGTGGAGTCCCATGATGGCAGAGGGGGAATTTTGGGCTTATCCTCTGACTTCCAATGCCAACCTTTCTCCACCAGCCTGCAGCTCACCAATAGCTTCTCCCCCATGGGAGATACAGCACAAGCTGCATCTGCTGTGCACTAAATACCAGAAAACACAGGCTACACGAACTACGCCAGGGGGGAAAAATATATAAAAAAAAAAAACATGGATTGCACAAGTGCACCCAAAGCCAGAGCACCCACCAACAGCCTTTTTACCAAGCTTAATATTATTTTTAAAATATATGTTATGCATGTAACGTAGAAGAGCTTTGGAGCTCTTTATTCCTTGAGCTTCAACTTGCACCTTACAGGAACTCCATGCACAGGGAAGTTAAAAGACTGTGAAAGAAACCTGAATCACACTGTTTTCCCAACAAAGGATTGCATTAGTTAGCAAATATGTTTCCAGGTCAGCTGTTTTCTTGCTGCTTCTCTATGGATAACAATTTTGTGCTTTGGGCAGAGCTGGAGATCACAGAGGAGTGATGCAGGGATAGGACTAGATCACAGCAAGGACTCTGGAAACATAGTGGCTCTCACCCCACCACATCCAACAAGGAAAATACACTAAGTGTCCCAGTGCAGCAGGGAGCCAAAAAACCAGTAACTGCATCTTAAATTGAGTTTTCTTTTCCACAGAGGCCCCCTCTGAAGCTGTCCCAGAGAGGGAGCATAGCAGCAGCAAGCTAAACTAGAAGTACCCTATGTTTGTGACTCAAGTCTCACTGACTGTCTGTATTTCCATAGTGGTGATTTCCAGGATTTTGACATCTGTCTCATCCCTACAATGTTTTAGGAAGAACAAGCTGCTGGACTTCTAAGAATACGAAAGTGTTACATTTCATTTTTACAGTCACATTTCTGCTTTTCTCCAACTAAAATATGAGCATATTTGAAAAACTTCAAGCTAACTTTTGATGCACCTTGACTTCCCGCCAGTCTTCTGAGATCCTGGAAGCCTTCTTCAGGATCTGGCATGCAAGTGGCTGTCATGAATCTCTCTAACTAAAGACTGCTTCAAAATCCCATTTCCAGAGCAGTTTCTTGAATTATTCAATATCAAGTCACTGTGTGTGAAAGAAACAAAAAAAACCCAAAACAACAACAACAAAAAAAACCACCACCACCAAAAAACCAACAAAAAACCAAAACGAACACAAAAAAAGAAAAGAAACCAAACACAGAAAACAACACACCACCAACCACACTTATGGTGTAAATTCGGAGTGCCATCACCACTCAGGTGTGTGGGCAGAGTGTTTGCCATCACAGAATATTAGACATTTTTCAGCCACGTTGTGCAGAAACGGGGCATACCACCTTCATATGCAAGAAGCTGTAATATACCCCAGAGTTTGACAAGACAAGCAAGGAAAACACCCAGAAGATTTTGAATAGGGGAGGAGGAGGGCAAGAGAGAGAGAAGATGCTGGCACGACCAGACACAGGTCAGGACTTGTGGCCTACATTACTCATACATGGAATCACAGTATCACTAAAGTTGGAAAATATCTCTAAGATCATGGAGTCCAGCTCTTAAGACAGGACCTCCATGTTCACAACTGAATCATGTTCCCAGGTGCCACATCTACACACCTTCTGAACACTTCCAGGGATGGTGACTCCACCACTGCCCTGGGGAGCCTGTGCCGGTGCCTGGCCACGCTTCCAGAGAAGATTTTTTTCCTACTAGTCAATCTAAACGTGCTCTGGCACAACTTGAGGCCATTTGCTCTGGTCCTGTCACCTGTTTTCTGAGAGATCTATCCCTACCTGGCTACAACCTACTGTGAGGGAATTGTAGGGAGCAATAAAGCCTCTCCTTGAAAGAAAACCACATCAGAGGTTTTCTAGACCAAAACTTGTGAGTGTATCAAAACAGTAACTCAAGACTACATCAAGGGCTGGATGTTGGGAGGCAACTCACACATTATTTTTCATTAACGTTTTTGAGTTCAGATAAAAACTGATAAATATGTTAGGTTATCTGAAAAGCTGAGTATTAAAGTTGTTCCTGATAGCAGACGAAAACAAGACAAATGGGAACTGAAATGTTCACTTACACCTATTTTATCTACGAAGTTATTTACATAAAGTAGCCCCAAAGAATCTCCCAGCAAGACAAACCTGAGGCTATTTTGAGGGGAAAAATTAATGAGAAAGTGATGAAAGTTCCGGATGACAGAATCCCAGACTGGTCTGGGTTGGAAGCAATCTTAAAGCTCATCTCATTCCAAATTGTGCCGTGGGCAGGGTTACCTGTGACTATTCCAGGTTGCTCCAAGCTCTGTCCAACCTGGCCTTGGACACATCCAGGGATGGGGCAGCCACAGCTTCTCTGGGCAACCTGGGCATATCCAACTTAGCTACCTCCTGCAAATCAGCATCGTGCCAAAGCAGAAGGCAAATAGAAAAGGACTTCAGGATGACAGATGGTACAGGGAGCTTGAAAGAAGGACCCTGAAGAGCTGCTCAGTTTAGAAGAACAAATCACTGTCTGACTGTACAAATACAGGGGGAAAGGGAAACAATTATCAATCCTGGAGGAGAGCACTGTACAGATTCAAAGGCAAGAAATAGTCTATGCTTTTCAGGCAGAATTGATACGTGCTGCAAATACTGGCAGAGCAAGCACACTGGATTAGCCCCAAGCACATCTATTCTTCTACAGCCTTCCAGAAAGCACATCCAGGTGGCCCCAGGAGAAGGGCAGAGCTGCCAGCTTTCCATGTGTGCCACAGGCAGGCAGCAGCCAGGCGGCACCCACCACCAAGGCAGCCATGAGCTGCAGAGGAAGGATGAAAAATCCAAGAGACACCAGCCTTCACCTGGGACATGGGGCACTTGCCTGTGATTCTGCTGGAGACCAGAGAGCTGTGTCTTCCCTGCCCAGCTGTATTTCCACTCCAGCCAAAAGCATAACCAGCCAAGATGCCTGCTGCCATCCTCCCCTTCTCACATACCTGGACCACCACCACATCCTTCCCTGTCTCTGCTGCTCCCAACATCTACAGCAGCACATGCATAAGGTCCAAGTATGACCCCACCAAAGGTCCCCAAGATTCTGAAACAGTAGCAGATTACCAAGGAGACCAGCACTGCCTCTGCACAGACTGTGGTGCACCTACTGCAGGTAGGAGGATGGAAAATCCCCGTTCCCCGGCACACCAACCCAGGGGAGCAAATAACTCCAGACACAACATTTCCTTCAGAACAACAAAACCACAGAGAGAAAGAGCCATTTAATGCCATCAGGGCAACTTAAGAGATTTCAGCCATAGAAGCAAAGAGTATCAGATCATATGCCAAAAAAACTCCATGTTGAGTGGAATTCATATTAGGAACCTACTTTAGTGACCTTTTACTGTAGTTATTTTTAGACTGAAGTTTTTATTCTGGACAAAGTACTGAAGATAAAATATTATACATATGCATGTATTTTTAATATATGCACATACTGCATGCATTTTCTGTGAAGTAGCAGCTACTGATTCAGAAATATAGTGAATTGGCTGTTCTCTCAAGGATAACCTATGCACTGTGAATATGCACTATACAAGAACCCAAAACTTAGCTCTGTGAGGTGAAATCCTCCAATAAGAACATCAGCAGCCTCCTAAGATAGATCCAAAAGTCATTTATTCAAAATTACCCCACTGCACACATGTTAAAGCAGTATTCACTAGCAATGCTGCCAGGACAACTGCTGGAGCAAGAGATGTTTGTATGCATTTTAAGTATCACTGGATGTAAAAACACCCATTAATACAATTTTTGTATTATTTTGTATTTTTACAATTTATATCCAGTTTGGACTACAGCAACATACCAACTTTGGGCAAGAAAACACTAGAAGACAGCAAGGAAGGTCTGTGACCCAGGGAGATGCACAAATATCTGAGCCAAAACCATAAATAATGTAGCTCAGCTACACTGAAAGCTACCAGTAGAAAAATTCCTTTCCCTACTTTCTACCACAGCACTCTAAAAGCTATGACCTTCAAATTATTGGCTATTTTTCTTTAGCTTTAAAAGCAGCCTGCTTCAGCTAAGCTGTTCTACAGATCAGGTGATACTCTGGCAAGAGACTAACAGTCAATAGCTATATTCCTCAACAGAGCTTTTATTACAATAATCAAATGTTGTACTTCCAGTTCCTTCCATATTCACTGAAAGCCATCAAGAGCAGTTCCTTAAGAAATGTTCTCACAGCTATCGGGGAACCTCACTTAAGTCTGGAAAGCAACCTTGAAAAGAAAGCAAATCTATTGAACAAAGCACTGAGGAAAGAACATATTGAAAGGGGAACAAGCCACAGCTCTTCTTGGGGTTGTTCTGTGCAGGACCAGGAGATGGACTCAGCAATCCTTGTGGGTCCCTTCCAACACTGGCTGTTCTGTAAACCCTGAACTTGAAAAAGGCTTCTGCTGAAAGCCAGCAAGGGCATCACAGATGCTGAGAGAAGCTGTGGGTGTTCATATCCACAGGTCTGGGCCCAAAAGCATCGTGGCTCACCTTCAGCTGAGCTGCTGGCTGAAGCCTGCTTCTGTCTAGAAAAAGTACACAAGGAGGCTAAGGGAGATGGGAAATAAGTGGTGGGGTTGGGAATACTATCCAGTAGCGCTGGGTATTACCTGGGCTGCAAAAAAACCCCAGTTAGGCATCACGATCTGAACCACAGCGAGGAGAAAAAAAAAAAGTACAGAGTTATAGGAACATTAGCTATATTTATTTAAGCCATATTCATTGAAGTTGCTAATAAATTATAAATTAATATGAAAAATCTACAAAACATAGTTGATATAGTATTTTCTATAACTGGGATGTGCCGGGACGAGCCTCCCTCCCTGCCGGCAGCAGCCAGGACTCGCAGCCGGGAGGCGCCGGCCCCGCTCGGTACCACGGAGAGCTCCCTCCTCCCGAAAATGGAACACCAAAGGTTTGCCACCAAACAGTCCTTTTCCCTCCCGAGCAGGGAAAAAAAATAAAACGGAACCATCTCACAGACTGCATCTGAGGAATTTGTAAGCAGAAAAAGTTCACTTGACAGCACAGAAGTTGCGTGCATGAAGAACGATGCTGCTGTCCAAAAAAATGAATAAATTATCAACTTGGCAATAAACACAAGCCAAAGCTCAAAAGAAGTATTTCATTTCCAGGCAAGTTCATTCATAGATCTTACTAATAGTGAACCTGATTCCTTTAGGAACTCAGGAGCAGCAGAAGGAAAAGCATATAAGAAGATTAGGTTAATACTATATTTAAGCATATGTAAGGACAGTGAATGAAATAGTGATTATTCACTCATTTAATTCAAGAAAAACAACCATTTACTACAATAGCTTTCAGGGGATAAGAGAAGATAAACTAGGCTGCACTAGAGAAAAAAGATCCAACAGAGCTACAGTAGTACTCACTATCCATATTTGTCAGCACTGAGATCTGGGGAAAAAGCAACAAACAAAGCATCAAAGAGGACAAACTACCCAAAGGTTTCCAGACTGATGCACCCTTTGCACTAGTTGGGAAGCTTTCTCAAGTCATTACCATCCTTATGGAAAACAGCAGAGCTGTATTTAACATAACAGATTTTAGCAAGAGTTTCAAAGGCACGAGAAAAAAAGCGATTTTCCGGATTTGATGGCAAGATCTGACAGTCCTTGTGAAATAGAGCAGAGGGGGGCTACTGGGCTTGAGCTCCCACCAGTTTGAGCATGTACAGTAGATTATGGAGTGAAGATAGGATTTTCTCCACTTTCACAAAAGCTTTTCCTGGGAGACTTCAGCCCTTTTTTGGCAGTACTTTGCCAAAAGCACAGGCACGGGCTCCCAACCAGACCTTGCTGCTTTTGCTTGCATCAGCTGTGCTCTTCTGTCTCATGTTCTTGAGAGCTGCTAATTCAGTGAAGGGTCCCGATTTAGCTTCTTATTAATCAAACTCTGAACACTCATTAGCGACGGAAGCACAATCCAATCACAAACTCGGAGGCAGTGGACATGCCCCATGAGCTCATCTCTGCACTCACCCTCCTCTGAAGGGAGCCTGTGCAAGCTCTCCCACCTCAAGCACAGAGGTGGAGACACGCAGGATTGTCACAGAATCATGGAATTATCAAGTCTGGAAAAGCTCTCTAAGACCATTGAGTCTAACCAGTAAGCTATGCCCCTGTGTGCCACATCTTCATGTTTCTGTAGACTCAGAAGCATGTTCCCGACTCCAAATAAAACACTGGCATACACACCCAACCCACAACTGCCAGGATCACTGGTCTGAGTTAAGCATTAATTTCCAGCTCCTCTTTGTTATCAAAACACAGTATCACATGACATCAAACTGCAGAACACCACTTGGCACTGGTGAGCGGCGGGAGACAAAAAGCATCTGTAAAAATATCACTACAAGGAGGTCTGGATAATACACATTAAATCCCAGGAAAGCCTATCTGCTCTCAGCACTGGAAGGATGGCTTTGCTGGCTATAAAAGTGCTTCTAACCAAGAGAGGGGCCACAGCCCCAGAGAAGACATCAAAGCCACCGCTGCTGAGAAAATACAAGCATTGTGCCACACAACTGCTCTGAAAAGCTTACAGGTACAAAAACAGGAATATGTTCTAGTCCAGCTGGAAAAGATGGTTCTGGTTTAACAGAGAATAATGACTCTGCAGTTGCCTGTGGCTCCACACCTGTGAACAACACCCAGACTTTGTGCAGACTCCACAGGCAACAGGTCTAAGGGGCTGCAAACCTGCACAGACTCAGCATCCAAATGGTGCTGTTCAATCAGCTGACACATTTTAGCTATCAAAGATACCAAAATTTAAGAGAGAGAAACACTACTTGTCTTCTTGATTCAGAAGCTATCGCAAAGGAGATCTCTCCCTGCTTAATATACCTTGGTAATTTCCATACTGTGGAAAACACCCATGCTACAAAGTGCTACAAAGGGCTTTCCAGGTGTAAACTTGACCAAAGGTTATCAGGGTTATAAAAGTGAGTAAGCACCCAACAAAAGAAAAGTTATCTCCTCCTTTGATCTCCCAGTGTGAGCTACTTGTGCATGTCAAGAGCAAGCTTTAAAACCTGGGGCAGTGGAGGAGGGATATAACCCTGGTTTCCTCACAGAGCCAGCTTTATTACAAGTTTCTCCCAAACAAAGCACAGTTCAGCCATCGGCTTATATTAATTCTTCTCATATTTCAGAGATTTAAATATACCACCATTGATCCTTTATCTTTGGCTGTTAAAAACATGGCAACTCTAAGGCCAAAAGCAGCATTAAAATGCGTTCTTAGTCTGGTTTTCATCAGAATACTTCTTTTTTTCTTTCTATCCTGTGGACCACACTCAAGTTCCTTCATCTAGAGGGCTGTACTTCCCCTCAGACCAAGCCTACAGAGGTGCTTTCCTTCAGAACTCCCCCAAGTCCCTGATAATTTCTGCTGCATAAATTTCACAATCTGTGGTCCGGACCTTGGTGTTTATGTTATTCCTAACTGGAGTCTTCTGCTAGACTTGCCTTATTTTACACTCATTTGCCACCTAATCTGCAAATTTTATTAATGAAAACATAGAGCTAATCATGCATTTTAATTAAAAATCCTACTATGCTCTAACTGGGAGCCATCTAAAGAGTTCTGGAGTTGTTTCATTAAGCACTCAGTATCCGTGCTTAGAATTTGAGATGAAAAATTAAAACACATTCTGATACAGAATGGTCTCTGCAAACAGGGTTTTATAAAACCTGCATCTAAAGAAAGAAGTCAAAGGTATTTTTCCCCTCAAATAGTTTTCCAGCAAACCATGCACAAAGATTAGAGCATAACTAAGTAAGGAAAGTGGCAGTGAAAGCTTAAGCTGAAAGGCTCATTTGCTAATAAAGTAGAAAAGATGAGTAACTCAACCTAAATCAAAATCAACCTCATTTCAGACACACTGAACACTTTCAGCAGAAGCCCTTCAGAATGGCAGAGGCAAGTACTAACTACCTCTGCAAACCCCAAAACCTACACAGACTAAATGGGAAAAAAATCCTCCTAGTTGAGGCTGCCTCTCAATTCCTATATAAAAACTTTATATTTACATTATATGTGACAAATGAAAGAAACTAGCATTTAGCATACGTGCTTGTTCTCTTTCTGATGAAATTTTAAACAGTTCATCTCTTTACAGAGTTGGTATGACAAAATTAATAGCAGAAAGGAGGAGCCATTGGTAAACTGAGTTCAGAACAAAGGTAAATTGACATTAGTATAGTAATTTTACCTAAGGCCCATTATAAAATTGTTTATGCAACTTTAAAGTATCATAAAAACAAAGCACCAGGCAGCAAAGTACTCAGAAAGTACCTTCTGCCCTGCAGCACCAAACTCACCTCCAAATGAGGAAGATTTCTACTTTAAATACAAAGTATAGTATATTCCTCACATGTTTCCTCCAAATGAGGATACTCAGGATACTCCTCATCTTACCTAGGTCCAAGAACTCCATTCTGTTAAAATCTCTTCAACTAAATCAAAAAATTCCTCAGCAATCTGCTGAGCAACCCTTCCTTCTGCATTTCTGCCAAAAGCATTCTGCATGGAAAAATCCTGACCCTGGTGCTTCCCTACACCTATAAAAGGACATTACTCCAAACAACTGCAAGAGCATTTACAGGGAAATTTCAAATCGTTTCCTTTGTGCTTCAGCCTCCAGGGGCAGGGTGAGGGACTGTACCCAAACCGTTTGTTTTCTTCCATCACCTATGATGATGCAAGAGTGCCTCTTAGATCACTCCTCTCCACTGTCACAAAGGAAAACAAAGGATAGTTAGGAAAATAAGGACCTACCTTTTACTAGAACTACTTATGAAACTTGACATCCTGTTTGTCTCACTACCACAGAGCTCCTCTGACATCCAATAATATTTGCACTCCAGCAACAGCTTTTCTTTCAGCAGAGCATTCATCTGAGATTTCCCTCCTCATGTATTCTCGTGCTCACACGACTTCCCAGTACTCACCTGTGACATATCCACTCTCTTGCCAAATCTGATGGACTTTTCAAGGTGTTGACCAATTTTGTGAAGGGCACTGAGGGTGTGATGCCAGGCAATGGGAAATCAAGCTTAGAAGCACAGGAAGACAGCCAGAGTTCCCAATAAAGACATTTATTATGAAGCAATCCTGAGCTGGTACAGACAGCTCTCTTCACTTCAGGAGACAGAGCCACAGACAGACCTAACCCTGGAGCATCAGGGAAGACATTTCTCCAAAAGAAAAACAAAGCACCCTTCCTCTTCAATCACATAAATCTTAAAAAATAAAAATAAAAAAAGTTAAAATAAAATGTAAAGAAAGAACGCAATCCACAAAGACAAAACCATAATACTGCACACAGGAGAAGCTTCTTGTCTCAGAGCTCCGTGGCACTTCCACAGATGCTCAGTATCACACAGAAAAAAAAAAGCTCGGCAAGAACCAACTTCCACCAGCACACACAATACAGGAAAGCAGCCTGACGTTCCCAAACCCCTCCAGCTGGGTGATACTCACAGAGGACAGCTCTGGAATGAGGTTCCAGGCACACCCTGGCTGTGCATCCGAGGGGACAGCACTGAGTCACAGCCCTGGGCAGCCAGCACTGACTCAGCCCTGAGCTCCTGCTGGGAGCACCAGCTCAAGGTAACCCCTTGAGCAGCTTTTGGGGAGGTGATGGATTCCCTTGGCCTGGGGACAGACACACACCACAGCTGGCCCACAGGCAGAGAACAGAAAAAGACCCCAAATCCCTTTGCAATCAGACATTCTTAAGAGGACAACTGTACTGAGCATCCTGTGAGCCCCCACAGTAACAGTTATATAGGTTTCTTTGTTGGTTTTGTTGTTGTTGTTGTTTTTAATTATTACTTAAATGCATACATGTGCTGCTGTTTTGGTCAGCTACAGCTCCAAATGCTCACATCTGGCTCCTGCTAGCTCCCACAGCCTGCTGACGAGCTCTTTAAGGACTGAAATTGCAAAACCAACCATTTCTCATACCTACCATACAAAAAACATTCACTAAAAGGATTTTAAAAATGTTAAACAGCAGGAAAGAGAAAAATACCCAGCCACGCTGTCTCCAAACAGGAAAGAAACTTTTGCTTTTAAAATGCCGTTTCACTTGCTTACATAATCACTTCACCAAGGTTTGTTTTTTCTGTTTGTCAGGCAGCATTTCTACTATAAAGGTATTTCCTTTAAAACCATGATACATAAACAACAGTGTCCACTGATAAATACAGCCCAAGCCCACAGTTTCAATCTTCAGTACTTAAATGTAAGCTGAAATTCACACTGCAGCAGCCGGACGGCCTGAGTTTCAAACATACCAAGCACCTACTGGTTTCAGAAGTCACAGAAATAGCAAGAGCTCTGGTCTCTCTTCATCACACCAGATATTCTCAGGCATCCAAGCAAAGACCCTCAGGGTCCTTCTCTGCCACGATTTCAAGCACAAGAGGCATCAGGAAACAAGATTTGCCTTCCTAACAAGGCACTCACTACAAGCACCTGGAGACAACCCATTTGAGCCTCACCTGAAACCACCCTGGCACCAACACACCACCCAGCCCTTGCAGTGAAAGAAACGTTCTCCAGTTGAAGCACAACCCACCACTGCCATCCCCAAAACCTCGAGTCACGAGTGACAACAACACTGACTGCCGAGAGAGCATGTTACACTCATGGTCTGTCCCAGGGCTCTCTCACAGCAGTGTTTGCCATCACCCTTTACAGCAGGAACCCCTCGTTCCCATGCAGAATCTCTGACCAGGCGACTGGGAACAATTCCAGGCAGCAGTGTGGCCTTTGCCAAGTGTAGACATGAGTTTATCAGGGAGTAGCAGAGCCTCACCCGGTCTCAGTCCCAAAGTGTCTAAGACAGTGAGCCCAGCCATTTAGGTTTTACTCACTTAAAGCAAAACATGTGTGACTTTTAAAAGAGAAAAAAGTAGTCCCATTTAGTTATAATAAAAGTTCTCCTGAAGACCTTTGTGCTCATAGCAAGCCAGAGTCCTGCCACTGAGGGTTTATGGAACTGCATTTCCATTCCCAAAATACATAGAGCCCACAAAAGGGAGCTAAACTTCCAACTGAGCAGATGAATCTGGATAACTGGGGGCAATATTAAAGTGAGCTGGGGTCTGTGAGCACAGTGTGATCAAAGCTATGAGACACTCCTGTTTCAAACACTGAGCACAATGACCTCTCTGGTACCTTCTCAGAAAAAAAAAACCCATAGAGCAAACACTCTTCCTGCTGAAAAAGTTGGCTATTTTTTCTCTCTCGAGCTGAGGAGCCAATGCTCTTGAACATCAGCAACACAGAGAAGCCTTGGCCAGCATGCTGGCTGCTGAAAACAAAGTCCAAAAGCCACGTGCACGTGAGAGGCTGAGCCAATGCTCACCCATCATGCTCTGATAAACCACACCACAAAACATGAGAAAATTCCTCGTGCCATCCTGGCTCCTAACTCCTGAAAGCAAGAACGGTGTGCTCACACAGCTGCACCCTGGGACACTTGGGGAAGGCACCCCAGGAGGGACCAGCACAAGTGGAATCACACCCAAGCTGCTCTGTCCTGTCTCATGGAAAACTGTGGACTTGGAGCACAGAAAAATGGGGGTCTGGGCTGAATTCATGGAGGGCAGTGCCTCAGAGCAGGCACCTGGCAGAGCCCACCGCCAGCCATCTCCACATGAGCATGGATTTCATGGAAAAACCAGGACTGCTCAGCTTTGGGCTGTGAGAGCAGCAGTGGGAAGCTTTTCTGGGCAGCTGTGCCAGCCCTGAACAGGGAGGGTTACTGAGCCTTGCCTCTGGTCAGTGCACACAACCACACAGCGCAAGGGCCAAGAAACACACTTCACTGCAGAAGGAAAAAGAAATGTTAGACAGAAGATTTGGCAAAACCCCCGAAGGCATCTGTCTCGGACATCCCAAAAGTAACAACAGTCATTCAAGATATGACTTGTTTATACTACGAGGCTCATTACACAGAGGCCTGCCTATTTTTAGAGGTAGATATCGCTGCAATTGAGTGCTAGATAAACCCAAACAATTATTTTAAAGGGGTATTCCATCACTAATTATTCTAAACATCTTGTGCGTGCAGGAAGGTTGTACTGCTGCCACTCTCCAGCATAAAAACAGCTGGGAGAACAAGGCTACAACTTCACTCTCAGGAGCGACAGAGTAACTCACAGAGCCAGCAGGGTGCCTGGGAGACACCAACAGCTCCAGTAAACTCACCATCGCTTCAACAAAATTTAAAAAAACAGTAAGAAATGGGACCCTAATATTCTTCATGCTAAAAAAATACGTGAAGTCGTTTTCTTTCTTTTATGTTTGGTTTTCCCCTTCCTTTTTCCACCAAAAAAAAAGGTAAATAAAAATTTTAAAAGGAAAAAAGAGGGGGGAAAAAAGCCCAGGCCAAGGACCAGCACAGCTGATGGTGGCTCATCCATGGATTCTGTGGTTTCCCCAGCCTGAGTGCAGAGTCCTGAACGCTCTGTAGATAAACCCTCTGTGCCATGACCAGTGGTTCCCTCCCCTGAGTCCTGCGGGGTACGAGGTGAAGGAAGATGGGCAGAGAGCAGGAGCGGCCCAGCCCAGCGGTGCCCCTCGATCACCAGGCACCATACAGGTGCCCTTCGGAAGCCTTTTATTTCTGTTATTTTAGGCAAACCGGACTTTTAAAAAGCACAACCACAGATGTCACGACTGCAGTTTTGCTCCGGCACAGCACAAATCCAACCAAATCCCAAAGGAACAGCGAAACCCACCGGGGGCCACGGCAACAGATGGAAAAGGGCTCCGGTGGGGTTATCAAGCCGGGAAGGAAAGGCGCTGGGATGTGCAGCCGCGTTTCACGCCCGAGCTGCTCTCCAAGGACGCGCCGCCTCCCCACTGCAGAGGGCGGGCGGCGGTGCCGGGGGCGGCCGGACCCGGCGACGCCGGAGGAGCACGGCGCCGGCCCGGGGGGGCATCGGGAGAAGGGCAGGGCAGCCGAGCCGCCCCCCGGGGCAGCGGGGACCGGGGGTACCCCGCCGCCCCGCTCCCCGCGGCCCCGGGGCTGGCGCCGTGACGGGCGGCCGGTCCCGCTGGGGAGCTGCGCCCCCCGGGCCGGGCGGCCGCAGCCAAACTTCCCGCGGTACCGCCGGCCCCCAAAACCGGCCTCGGCTCCGCCGCCGCGGCCCCTGCCCCGGTGAGCCCGCCCGGGCGCCCGCCCCCGCCGGGAACGGCCGGGCCCCGCTCCGCGCCGCACTGCGCCCCCGCACCGGCACCTCCGCCGCGGCCCGGCCCGCCCGGCCCCCGCCGCTCTCAACAGGTGCGGGGCGGCCGGGCCAGCAGGCGCCGGCACCTGCCACCGCGTCAGGACCTGGACAGGTCCCCCGGGGCGCTCCCGCCGCCGCCGCCACGGCCCGGGCTCACCTGTCGCCGCGCCGCTGCCCGGGCCCCGCCGCCGCCGCTCCGCCATGCGCGGTCCCGGCCGAGCCCCGCGGCGGCCCCGCTGCGCCGCCGCCGCCGCCGCGGCTCCGTGCGCGCGCCGCCGCCGACGTGCAGGCCGCGCCGGGCCCGCCAGGGGCGCGAGCCCCGCGCGCGCGGGGGCGGGGCCGCGGGCGGCTCCGTCATTCCCATTGGCGAGGCTGAGAGCGAGCGGGGGCGGGGCCGAGGGCGCTCGCGCGCGGCGCAGATGGCAACGGGGAGCGAGGGGCGGGGCCGGCCGCTCGGAGGAGCGGCGCTGATTGGGCGGGCCAGGGGCGGAGCCGAGCCGGAGGCGGGGCCGAGCCGTGCGCGGGTCGCGCCCCCCCGCGCCCACAGGCTGCGCCCGGGCACGGCCCCGCTCCGCCGGGACCCGCGGCCGCCGCACACGGAGGGCTCCCGGCACCCGCCACCGGGCCCACCGACCGAGCCTCTGCCGTTCCGGCGTCATCCTGGCTGCGGTGTCCGTGTCCGAGTGCATCCCACCGCGCCAAGATGAGGCGGCCAAACAGTGTCCTGCAGAAAGCAGCGGGAGATTTCCACCCAAACACCATCAGTAAATTCATTAGTGTATGGCTCTTCATGTGCGTTAGGGCTTCAGCCTGCTGCGGAACAGGGGATCCGAAAAGGATTAAACAACTGCGTTAAACCTTGACTGTTTGTGACAGACGGCGTAGAACGAAGGCATGTGGTCAGCTAGGGAGCAGGTTTCTGACTTGCATTTTGCTCTTGACATGGAATCCCAGAATTTCAGAATGGATTAGGTTAGAAGGAACCTTAAAGCTCATCCCATTCCACCCTCTGCCATGGGCAGGAGCACCTTCCACCCTTTGCACCAAGCCCTGTTCAAACTGACCTGGAACACTTCAGGGATGGGGTGACCACAGCCTCTCTGGGCAACCTGTGCCAGGGCCTCACCACCCTCACAGCCACGAATTTCATCCCAATATCCCATCTAAACCCACTCACTGTCAATTTAAAACCACTGTAGGTCATTGCAGTTTAAAGACACCTGCAGGTCCTGACCAAAGCTCAGCCCATGGGAAGCTGCAGGACACACAGGAATGCAACAATGGCCTTGCCCAGTTTTTATGGCTCAAGGGGTTTTAGGCTTGCAGCCTGGTATCACTCCTCATCTCTGCTCATCAGAGCACTTTCATCATGTCACAAAATCTTATTCCTGGCCACAGTTGGCCACAGACATCAACGGATCAGAGAAATCTTACCTTTGCCAGATTTCTGTCTCTCTGAGGTCACCTGACCACCTTTACAGTGAAGGAATTTTTCCTAATATCCAATCTAAACCTCCCCAGTACAGCTTGAGGCCATTTCCTATGGTCCTGGGTATGTGTTGCTGCATCAACCACCTTGGCATTACTACAACTTCGTGCTGAGAACTCTGTGTGCTTTCTCACCTGTTTCTCCAGGGTGTTTAGGTGGTGACACCCACATTACCATATTCCTTCGGTGCCCAGCGTGGGCTCCAGGTGCAGCACTGAGTGGCTCATGGCTTCTTCCTTCTCTCCAAGTTCCTGGTGAGGTAAAGATCCCTGCAGGCATTCACAGGGAGGGCAAAGAGGATCTGCACAAAAGCCAGTGCTGGAAACAACAACCTATTTTTATACTTCCTTCTCTCAGGCACAGCCCTTCACCTCTGCCCTGCTCAGGAGCAGCAGCACCAACGGGCAGGCAGCTTTTGGCTGCTGATCTCTTCACCTCTGGGAATGCCTGTCTGTGTTTTTGTATCCTATTTTAAGCTCAAGGAATTTAACACTGACTACTACATTTTTTCCCCTGCCTTAGAATCAGCAGTGACGCCAGGAAACAAAACCACTTTCCTCAGTTCCACCTCTGTGTCACCAGCTAAAGTGGTTATGTCCCACCAGGATGCTGGGAAAACCACTGCCAGACACAATCCTGTGCTCTGGGATGACTCTGCCTGAGCTGGGAGGTTGGACCATTATGGTCCCTTCCAACCTGACCCTGAAACGTGGCAGGGACAAGGGTGGGGTGAGAGGCACAGCGTGTCCCCAGGCTCCTCATCCCACTTAGTGGCAGACCCAACTCCATGGATTAGCTGGCTCCCTGCCACTGTGGGATGAAAGGGGCTCCCTCCCCAAACAGGACTGGCCTTGCTGAGCTGAGCCACTGTAACTCAGTTGCTGGTGCATATGAAACATCACACTTTTCCAAGTAATTCAAACCTTGGGCTTTGTGGGGAGTTTTTTTGATTGGTTGGGGCTTTTTTGGCTTGGTTTGTTTTCTGTAAATCCACTTTAATAAATGAATGGCTCTTTAGTGATGGTGTTTTTTTCATCAAAGTCCTGGGAAATTGGAAATATTAGGCAGTCACTCATAGAAGTGAGCATCACACATTTAAACCAACACAAGTCAAAAGCAGCTTCACGATTTCCACACTCTGACAGTGATTTTCCATCTCAGGGAAACATGATCTGCAAACTGGTCTTGGTCCCCACACGTGCTGAATATATCCCTGTGTGCTGATCCTGGTGCACAGTTCCCCAATATGGATTCTCCATCGCATATCCACCCCACTGGAGACACACTTTGCATCCAGCACGCCAGTCCACACAGACCTACTTTTGGAGTCCTTAACCTCACCTGAGGATGTGGTGAATGTGCTGCCAGACCCAGCACCTCCTCCACCATTCTGTGCCACTAACCCAACAGAAGCTGCATCCCTGAAAAGCCCTGGCAGCGGATCCAAGCTTAGTTGTTTCTCCCTGCTGTCGCCATATGATCCTCAGCGGGGCAGCTGCCAAGCCTGGGGAACCCCTTTCCAAATCCATGTTGCAAAAAGAAGGAGGGAGGGATGTTTAACCCACTCCTTGCAGAGTGGCAGTCCTATGGAAGGACAACAGCATCCTTACCCAGCTGGTGGCTGCTGCTGTAGGACAACTGGGGATCAAAGCTGCCTAATCAAAGATTCAGCTGGTCTGTAACATGAATTTCTAAGGCCAGCACATGCCTCGAGGCAGTCTGGCAGCTCTTCTTGCAGTAACTTGTGTAGACCCCTGAACAAGGCCGAGGTGTGTCCTCATGCCCACACAGTGTCCTGAGCTGGGTCTACAGGCGGGATGGTGATGCCAGACTGCCTGTGAGCACACAGATCGGGTGACAGCCAAGCAGAGTGCCCTGCCTGATGCCATCCAAGGGAAGAGCTGGATCAGCCCCAAGACAGAGAGGCCCCTACACTGGGCTGAGAACATGTCCTAAAGACAGGCATCTCCATCCACAGGGAACTCCATCTCTGGTGTTGGGAGGAAAAGTGACATCCAATGCAATTTCACTCAAGCACCAATGGTCCTGGTCTTTTCACCCCACCTGCAGGGACCTCACTGCAGTACAGGGCAGAGGAAGGTCTCATGCCCTCATCCTCTCACACCCCCAGGCTGAGCAGCCACAGGCATGGGGCTGTGTGGTGCCACCCATGGCAAAATGTGCCCTTGGGGTCACAGTGGGCAGGAAGGACCAGACGCCAAAATGCAGAACTGCCTTGGGGACAGTCTGAGCACTGCCCAGCAACAGGTCATGAACCAACCTCTTCAGTGACCAATACAAGGCCAATTTTTAAACCATGACTGTCTAGGGAGGCTCTGGACATGGCAGATCACGTGCAGTGTAGGCTGGCTGTTACTGCTCAGCTGCCAGGCCTTGGCACCAAGACAGACCGAGCTGACTTTTTACCGAATTGTGACAAGGAGTGGTCAAAAAAAAAAAAAGAAAAAAGTAAACATTGGGAATTAGGAGGAGGAAAATCTGGAAGCAAGATCCAGTAAGTGCTATTCAAGTACAAGAACATCTCTGGCTCAAAAAACCCAAGACATGAGAAGCCGGAAAAATGCACGGAAAAGGACTGCTTGAATTGGTTCAGAATTGGTTCACCACTTCTGTTGACACTGGTCACCATCCAGCAGCAGCATCCAGGGCTCACCCCAGGTGCCTGTAGCATTCACTGCTTGTCTGATGCACCTGCATTGCACACTGAGCAACGACGAGCATCTCAGTGTTCACTTGGAGCCCACCAGCAACATCAGGCAACATCAGGCATTGTGGGCACAGCACCCCTGAAAGCAGCACGAGCTCCACCTTTGCACAGAGGGCCAAAAGGTGTTGGAGGAACATCAGCAGAGTTGTAAGAGTTAAGTGTCTTCCCATAGTAACACCTCCTGTTCCCAAAGCAAAGGGGTTCATGAGGCAGGCAGGGGTTGTTTTGCTAGTGAAGTGGAAGGTGTTTAGATGAACCATCACATTGGTGAGCAGTGATTACACGTACCCGGGACAGCTTCAGATGAAGCGTATCCAAAACAGCTGTAAACACAGCCACGTCCCCTCTGCTCAGAGCAGCAACACTGCTTCCAGCCTGGAAGCACAGCTCTGGGCCGTGGCCCCAGGGATGTGGATGTGCTCATAAACCCATCAGGCTGTCTGCAGGAGACACTGATGCCCCCACTGCCCTGGCTCTGAGCAGCCCCCTTCCTCCCTGCTGAGCCTGCAGAGAGCAGGGGAACAGGAGCAGCAACATCCTCCAGGGAAGCAACTCTCGTTGCCTCTCCCCTTTCGTGGGCTGGCTTCTGTCCATCAATCCTTCAAACAATGCCTATGAAAGCAGGACAAACCACACTTTAAACACAGATCAAGTGTTCAGCTGAGAACGGTCTGTCCATCCCTCCCCCCAGCTCTGGGCTGGCTGAGCTGGAACAAAGAAGTGCCTGCTCCGGGGTGATTATCTCTTCCTTCATCTCCTTCACTTGGGAGGATATCCTGGCATCATCTGCTTTTACCTGCGCGGGGCCTGACATTTGTCCCCTTTCTAGCACCTTCCTGTTTGGGACATTTCTTTGTCTAAGCTTCCTCTCCTACTTGTGCTGCTGAAACCAAGTCCAGGGAGCATCAGGGAAACAACGTGTCACACACCACCGTCAACATCCTCCACAACAAACTGCATCCTACACACTCATTCAGCAGCAAAGCCCCTGGTCGTGGCTTACTCAGTCTCAAAGAGACCCTGCACTGCGTTAAACTACAGAAATTCTCAGTTTAGGAACACTGAGCATAGATCCAGACCACACTCCTCATTGCCCTATGGTAGCACCATCAGGGACAACTGCAGCTCCTCAGATGTTTAGGGACAAAAAGCCACAAGGAGCAGATATAGGCAGACCTGTTTGGTTCAGGTAGAAGTCACACTGAGTTCAAGCAAGGTCACCAACACACCCCGTCTGACACAAAACACCAATCGTTAAAGCAGAGAGAAACCCCTAAATAATATTTTATGCATCCTACTTGTAATCAAGCAGAAAAATTTCGGAGAATCCAGATGCAAAGGTCTAAATCTTAAAAACGCTGCTGCCAAGGCACTGTGTTTTGTTTGCACTATTTAAATATGTTGGCACATATTTCATTTATTTCGTAAGGAAAACTGAATTGGTTAAGGAAAAAAAAGCCACTACAAAAATCCTTGTCCCCCATCAGCAACACCACTCTTGATGCCAATCCCAGTTTGGGTTGCCAAAGCACCCATTGAGGCATTAGGACCAGACAGAGAGAAAACACACAGCCACACACCAGGAAAAAAAAATTCTGAACAGCATTAAATTACTCATCAAACGAAAAACACAAAGCCAGGTTTAACACCTCAGGTAAAGCAACCACGGTTGAGAGCACAATCAGCAGATCCCAGATAATTATCTCATTGGGAAGAGTCAGCATGCACGGCATGGCTTTCCCTTGCAAGGAAATGGTGGGTATGAAGATAAGGGTGATCCAATTAACTGGACTTTATGGGGATTTCAAAATGGTACTGTGGCAATGCTCTTAAGCACTTAAAGAATACCCAAAAGCTCTTAAAGAAACTGAGCTGCCGTGGGATAAGAGGTAGAGCCCTCCTGGGATTAGTAACTGGAGAAAGGTCAGGAAGCAAAGAGCAGGAACAGGACTGCACCTCTCAAGGGAAGGTCTGATGATCCTACCTGAGTGCTCTGAAAAGGCCAGGATGCAGCACTGTCACAGCACATCCACGCAGGACGGCCACCAAGGGCAGTGATGCCAACAGACAAAGGCAAAAAGGCCACGGTGAAACCCATGAATCTAGGCAGGGACAAGTGGGGCTGTGCTGAGGCAAAGGCTGGATCAAGTGATCCACCTCTGCCCCTCTCTTGTGCAACATCTCAATAAAAGGAGTTGCTGGTGCCAATCTCATCTGCTTCCAAAACCATCACCAGCTTGAATTTGCATGCAATTGTATGTCCTTGGGTTCCCTGAGGCTGTTCCTGCAAGAGCCCACCTGGGTTGGTTTCAGAGGTAAATAAAGGGCAAAAGAAACAGATACAAGTGTGGGAAATGTAAGGATCAGCCAGGGAAGAGGGAAGGAAATAACCCCACACAGGGAAAGCGCTCACTGCACATGCTGGAGCATGCAAGAGTGGCAGAAGGTCAGAAGTGCCAAGTCTCTGCTCTGCCAGGCACTTTCTGGGCCAGAAGGAGCAGGAGATATTGGAGTTTCAACTGCCTGGAACTCCCCGAGTGCTGGGTCAGCCACACTGCCCACCGTGGGACTGTTGAGGACCACACCATGGCTGGAGGGATCTGCTGGCACCCGCAGCTACGTCCCTGGCAAGGTGCCCCAAGCAGATTCTCCTGTGGGCTGGGATCACTGGTGACTGTGGGGATTGCTCTGCTGTGCCAGCAAAGCCAAGCCTGTTTATTACACCCGTTTATCAGTATTTATAGGTCACTATGTTAATATAAAATTTTCCAGTCAGACCCCTTTGTCCCACTCCCCTTTATAAACACAACCTTTCCAATTATCCTTCTTACACTAGCCATGTCCTTGTTAGCTCTTTTGCCAGCAAAGTCCTTGTTGCCTCTTCCCTCATCAGAATGGTCAATATCAGAGGGTCAGAGTGACCAGACATGATGTCTTCACTTCTCTTCCTGAATTCACTCTCCCTCAGCTTTCACTGTACTAGGGCCAAAAGGTCAGCACCACTACCCAGCTCAGCTTCTATAGCTGCCTGATCTCCAACAGGGGCATGCAAGGTTATGGAAGGGTAAGGAGTGCAGGTCTTTTTTGTGAGCTAGGAGACAACTCCTCACCCCCAGACAGCAAACCTACAGGTACACCCCCAAATGACCCACAGAGGCTCAAAGCTCAGACTGACCAGTAGCTGAAGAAATGCATGGGAAGGCAGTCAGTCCCACTGTGCCCTAACCAGGGAGCAGAGGAGAGCAACCATACTGCAGCAGAGACCCAATGCTCCCAATATTGCCACTGCTCCCCACCAGCTGCCACTGGCACCCTAAGTACAGCGTAACAAGTGTAGCTGAGGCTGGAGTTGCACCAGACCATGGCATGACCCAGGGCCTGCTCTCAGCTGGTGAATGGAGAACCTGGGAGTCATCTCAAGGAGCCCATGGCAGCCCCCCACTGGTCCCAGCCAGCACTTTGGACAAGCCATCTGGACCCCAGCAGCCACAAGGTTTCCGCAGCAGCCTGGGAGGCAGCCAGCTCCACCCCAATTCCCACAGCACCAGCGTGTGCCTCAGTGCTGGGGCTGACAGGGCTGCCAAAAGCCATCTCACATGCTTAGCTCCAGGGAATCAAAGCAAGCCATGGGCACATAAGGCGGCCCATGGCTTTAAACAGACTGTAAGCAGAAGTGCTCTCTGCCCAGCAGAAGTCACATTTTCCATAGGCAAAGGGGACTTGTATGAGGTTTGTAAGGAAAACTTTCCAGGGCAGACAAGCCAGCAAGCGGAAGGAAGAAGGAGGTCGGCTATGTGCTCACAGCCCAAGGGATTTCCTAGGGTGAGGCTGGGACTGTGTCTGTGTGACTCACTGCACCCTTCTGAGCTGTGCTGCTGCCCTGATGCAAGCCCTGCTCCAGCAGGAACTAACCACTGGGCCATCCACGGAGAAATGTGGGAGTAGTAAGAGCAGGGATATTAAAAAATATCCCTACACACCAACACCATCATCCATGAGCTGATGGGAAGGGAGAATCCCCTTCCACCCACTGCACTGTGTGTAGCTGAAAATATCCACTGGTACCACCAGATGGACAGGATACCCTGGCTCCCACTTTCAGACACAGCTCTTTGAACAGCCTTCAAAGGCAAAATTCCCAACAGGAAAGAGAACAGCTCAAAAAAGTAGCCCCAAATTTCTCCAGTGCCGGGTTGAGGTGCATTCACTGCTTACTCACTTCTTGCCAAGTCTGGAGCTGCCGGGTTGGGCACCCACCCACCCCTCTGGCATAACTACTCCTTACAGCTTGGAAGCTATTTTTTTCCCACCCTGCTATCTAAAAAAGAAAAAAAAAAAAAAAAAAAAAAAAAAAAAAAAAAAAAAAAAAAAAAAAAAGGCGTGAAAGCTTTTATCATCCTGAAAACATGCCAACTGCGAAGGCGACTCTGTGTCTCAGACGCCTGTTTCCTGGCAAATTTTAAGTCCTTTTGCTCAACTGCTCGGATGGCGGGGGCAGGAGATGCCTGCAGCAGCAGGCTGTGAACTGGAGCTCTAAACACTCACATGTTTAACTGCTGCTAAATTCCTGGGGGACCAACAACTCCAAACAGCGGGCTCCGAGCTACACACACAGCCCACAGGATGGGCGCCGGCCCATCCAAGGTGAAGGGAAGGTGTGAATGTGTTGCACAATGGTGCTGCGCCAGCGTCAGCACCCTGCTCAACCTGCCTCTACCAGATCAGTCACCCCTTCACTTCCCAGACAGTAAGGCTTCAGCTCTGTTGGCTCCCAGAGGTTTGAAGGGAAAGAATGGGACCAAGCAAGCAGGCTGAGCAAGAAAAAGGTGCTGGACGACTCCACTGTTGGTGTTCAAATTTCCAGTGACCGGCTCCGGCTGTAGCCATCTAAAGGTGCTGGGAAATCCAAGTGCAGCCTGAGGGGTAGGAACCCTACCTTGGTGCCACCCTGGAAAGACAGATACACACAGAGCCCTTCACGACAGTGATGCCTTTGGGGCCTCCAAAGTGCTTGGAGCTGTTTTTGCAGAGGTATATCCAAGTTTTGACTAGGACTCAGGGATTATTCCATACCACCTCACCAGGGTGAGGGGGTAAGGACTCTCTGGCTTGCAGTCAAGGAAAAACATAGCAGCTTTGTCTGCCATTGTTCATTGTCTCAGGGTCTGGTGAGCATTCCTGCACATGAATCATCCCCTCTTTTGTCCTTTTGTTATTAATATTGTTACTGTTCCTTTTCTTATCTCATTACTGTTTCCAGTTTTCCATCCTCCTTTGTACTTAGAATCATCAACTGAGAGAATTATACAATAGTTTGGGTTGGAAAGAACCATAAAGCTCATCCAGTTCCAACACCCTGCTGTGGGCAGGGACACTTTCCACTATCCCAGGCTGCTCCAAACTGACCTTAAACACTTCCAGGGATGGGACAGCCACAGCTTCTTCAGGCAGCCAGTGTCAGGGCCTCAGCACCCTCACAGGGAACAATTTGTTCCCAATATCCCATCTAACCCAGCCCTCTGGCAGTGTGAAGATTCCCCCTCGCCCTGATTCTCCAGGCTCTTGTCCACAGCCCCTCTCCCTCTCTCTTTGAAGCCCCTATAGGCACTGGAGATGGGGAGGCTCAGTCTCTACAGAACTTTCTCTTGTCCAGGTTAAACAATCCCAATTCCTGGATGTCTTTGTCTTGTTCCCCCTCCCACCTTCTCTCCTTTTCAGCACAAGAACAGGGCTGCAGCTGGGGCTGGCCAGCCTGAGAGCAACAGAATGGAGGATGGGACACAGTCAGCATCTCTCCATGGCCTCTGCCAGCAGGAAGCTCCTGGCAGGCCCTGTGGGAAGAGGAGGGGCACTTCCCTAACAGGCAGAGTCAGCGACAGTGTCTGCACCACCAGAGCCAAAAGGCACCAGACAAAGCCACTGTTCAGCAGTGCCAGCCTAGACAGACAACAGCAGCAGCATTACTACTGAGGCAAGATAAGTATGATCAAGGTGCCAGCCACCTCCATCGAAGCTGCTTTCAGGCACTAACTTGGGTCAGAGCCAACTGCAGCAGGCTGCCTTCCCAAGGTTAAGAAGCATCAGTAAAATTTTTTTATGGTTCCAAAGACAGCACTGGTATTTTTGAGAGTCAAATCAGGATCATGTCTAATAGGGAATGGCTCTACCTTCAGTTGTCCCCCATGAAAATTCACTGGGGTTTTGTGAACACTGGTGTTCGGTAAAGAAAAAGCCTGAGCCAGAGGTTCCCAATCCCCAAAACAACTGGCTGAAGTTCAGAGCCTGCAGGCTGGACATGTTCTGGGATGCTTCCTACAGGGCAGGCCAAACAGGCCACAAAGGGCAAAAGAGGTGAGCATCACTCAACAGGAAGCATGTGCTTCTAGGGCAGGGGGAAGGCAAGTCCATGAGTTAGACATGATCTGCAGTAATTTCTCATTGCCTGATTCCCTGTAGACATGGAAAGAACGATTATATTAAGTCATTTTTCCAGAGAAGAAAATAAATTCGTATTTCAATTCCCATCTACCAAAACAAGAGGCAGACAAACTCAGTGCTGTATGAAAGTGTATTTATTCCAAAGCTGAATTTCTCACAGAAAACCAAGTCTATGAGCAGCAGCATTGGTCATGACAAACTCCAAAAGCCTCCTGGGGCTCCAGGGCTTGGGGTCCTGCACCATCCCAACAGAGCAAGCAAGAACATCTTCTCAGAGTTGTCAGGAAGAGGTGGGGGAATGACAAAAAACAGATACAATTGCGTCGTTGGCACAATTTCAGAAATCATGCCTGCTCACAAGAAGAGCAAATGTATCAAGACACTTTGCAGGGAGATTAATGCCTGCACAAGAATCTCACAGAACACCCTGCTCTGTGCAGACTGCCTGCAAAGAGCAGCAACTCCCCTGTCAGGAGAGAGTTGTGTTATTCCTGCAGACAGAAAGCAGGGCTGTTGGTTTTCATCATCTGCTGAACTGCTTCCAAGGACCAAAGTGGCTGGGATGTCGTGCCAGGGGATGTGCTCCTTTGCAGCTGAAGCTCTAAAAGGGTTCCCCTTCTTCCCCCTGTCTCAGCCTCTTGGAGAGGTGCTTGCTGATGGCCAGGAGGGGGTTGGCTCTGTACTCGGGATCGGTGATAACCTCGTGAAACCGAGCCACTTCCTCCCCTCTGAGGAAAGAAAAATAACACACCAGTTCTCTAAGTGCCTCATGTGAAAGGAACTGAGCAGATAAGGACCAACATACAGAGCAGCAGATTTCTGTTGAGACAGAGTGATCCTGGGTGTAAATCTCAGAGAGAGACAGTGCAAGAATAAACCAATTTAGCCAAGGGCAGAGCTCAGATTGCTGCCAGCTTCATGGGAGCCAGAGACTTTGATCTCATGCCACGGAGACACAAACAATCACTATAGTGTCCAGCATCACTTGGGAATCGTTTTTTTAGACATTTCCCCTAGTAAACCAGAAACAGGAGACTGTGGATCTGGTGAATCACCCAGAATGAAAAGTACTTCAGATTGCACCAGCAAAAAATCAAATTCTCTTTGGAGAGCTCATCTACTGACTCTCTCTACTGCTGAACCTGAGCCTTGGTAATCCTACATGCAACACTAGCTGGACGCCATGGGAAGAGCATTACACGATTACCTCTGCATGCCTGGTCACAGCTACTTCCTGGGGAAATGCCCTTGTCTTAAAAAGCAAGCAAGCAGGGAAGGACAAGAACAGAGCAGGAGTATTAAAAAAACTGAGTTTTCACACAGCCATATCCACTACAGCATCTGAATCTCCCTCAGAGTGCCAGGCTCTCCACAGCCTTGCCAGACAAACACTTGGTAGTGCTCAGCTACTGCCCTCCCCTTCCATGCTCTTGCCAGAGAAACAGAGAGAGGAGTCAATGCTCCTGAAGCTTGGGTTGGGGTAATAAGGTGAGGCTTAGGGAACCTCTCATCTGAACTAATACCTTGGGTAAGAAACCTCAAGACATTCCTCCATATTTTTTCCCTCCCACAGACTTGCCAGACCACAAAGAAGTAAAGCAATAAAGAGCTAAGCAAGAAAGGCATCCCAGCACCAACACTGGCCTGTTTCTGACAGAGAAGGTATTCATGGAGAGTAGTGCTGGATCTGTAGCCTGACTGCTCAGCCTGGATGGCTCAAAACTGACAGAAAGCCAGGAAACAAGAAAGCAAACAATGCCAGATCACAGAGATCTTAGGAGCCCCAGCAGAGCTGTGCTGAGAGAAAATGAAGTTCATGACGGCAGTATAAACTATCCAACAGACTAAGCCCAGGAGATACTTGGACACAATTAAGCTCTCCATCCTTGTTGACATTCAAAAGCCATGTGGACTTGGGTCTTGTGACCCTGCTTGAGTATGAGGATTGGACCAGGTGACCCCCACAGGTCCCTTCCAGTCTCCGCCATCCCATGAGGCTGAGCAGGAACTGGACACTGAAAACTGGGTACTTACAGGAGCTGATATTTCTGAGCTTGTTTCATCAGAGAGAAGTCTGCTGGTCCTGTCTTTGCTTTTATGCGGCTATGGAGAGAAGAAACAAAACAAGGGAGTGTTAGAGCATTAATTTAGCAATGGCTGTGTAGATGGAAAGAATTCAGGGATTCTGCATCTGCCTTTCCAGAAAGTACAGGTAATTAATTGTCCTGCATGGAAATCATCCTGAAAGGCAATTATTTCCATAGCCAGGCATTGCAGGGAAATGCCAACTCCTTCCACCCAAGGCTGACAGAGCAAGGGCATTACAGGAAAACCAGATCACTCGGTGCCAGAACTGATCATTAACTCTCCATGCCCAGATCACTTTCTGCTTATCACTGACCTCCAGGTCAAACTGATCCCGTTGCTTAGAGAAAAGGATTCCATGGAACCTCCCCTCCCCAGCCAGCACACATGTCACCTCTGCACAGCTCATGTTCCCTGCTGACACCACAGAGCTCCAGCCTCCACAGCCATCCGCTACAGGGAACACCCGGGATACTCAGCAAGAGGAGGGAGCTGCCAGCCCTGCTTTAGTTCCTGCAGTGGGATCACTGGGATGTAACATGCTGTAATGCAAGATGGTACAGCAGGAGATATAGATCTGCCATCTCTCTGTGCATTCCTTATTCCTGGGCAAAGTCCAAGAAGACCAGAGGTGTAATACCATCCCTCATGATGCCCGGTGCCAAGCAGCAGCAGAGATTTACCACAAAGCCAGCACTAAGCCCCAGCAAGGGACACACAGGGAGCACAGAGATTGCTTTTGGGACTTGTGGTGCACAAGGGGAGCTGCTAGTATAACTGGACGTTAAGGAAAGGAGAAGAAATTTCCATTTGTCAGGATTACACAAATGTGAAAATTAACAGTAGAAAGAGGCTAGGAAAAAGCTCTGCCTCTGTAGGTAACTCCTCCCCAATCTACCCTGAAGCAGCACACTGACCAAGGGGGAGAAAGAGGGCCTGCATCCTACCTCTGTTGGAGCAGGGATCAAGGAGGAATATTCCCACACTGGTGAATGCTGGGGGGCTATGGCTACCCCCACCTGATCTGCCCCAAAGGTCAGGAAACACAACAATTTCCCACCTCCTCTTCAAGACAGCAGGAACTGGTCTCTTGTTACAGTGACCTCTTCTTCCTATTTCCCTCTCTGGCATGCTACCCCCTCCATCCTCTTATTTTGCTTTTTTTCCCCACCACTTATTTTCTTCCTTTCTTCTTACTCCCCTTCCCTCACATTCCCTCATGTCACTCATCTCCATCACCCGTCTCTTCAATCAGCTCCTGCTCGTTTTCCTCCCCTCATTTTTAACAGCTCAGCACAGGAACAGCTTCTGGTCCTAGTTTGCCTGGAATGCCCACAGAAGCTCCAGAAAATCCTTTCTCAAGCTGGATGCAGCCCTTGGTCACCAGAGCAGGGCTTGCCAAATCTGTGTGTCCCACCAAGTCACCATTGCAGTCCCTTCAGAGGTGAGCAGCTCTGCAGAGGGTGACAAAGCCTAAAGGAAAGTTTTTCTAGGGTACATTCCCTGCTGGATTTCCCCTCAAAACCACCAGCATGCTGCCTGTTCACTTGGACCCTGTTAGCAGCTCAGCTTCATTACACTTCATTGCCTTCATTCATTATAAAACAGAATAAAAACCTCCCTGTAATGCGCTTTTACCCTGCAGGAGATCAAATTCCTGGAGAATCTAATCTTTTATTAATACTGCTGACAAATCACCAGAGTATTACCCCTCCTTTCTGTAATGATTCAAATCCTATAAAAGCCTCCTCTGATTATTTCAAACACTTCTATACAGACATTCAGGAAGCCAGAAGCCAGAAGCCAGCAAGGGGAAGAAGAGCCTGTAGCTCCTCCATGCCAATACCAAGGGAGGGCTGGTTTGGGGTTAGCAGGTCACAGGCAATGTAGGTGACATGTCAAACTCCCATCTCCCCTGTGCCAACTTGGGTTTCTAAAAGGAGAAACTTTTGGCAAAGGCCTGGGATAGGGAGAGAGGGAGCTGACAGTGCACACGGAGCAGCCAACTCAGCCGTGCTCTTGGCCTAAGTCATACTACAAGACAACAAAGATTCTGGCCAGAGCACAAAGGGCACTGCTCAAAGGGCTTGAACTGCTTCAGGATCAAGCCTGGATGAAGGTCTGGAAGGATGGAATGTCAGGCTGCAACACCACAAGATGAGGTTATCAGGTGAGCTCAGCAGCATTACAATGTGGACACCTACATGCCACTCTTGCAACTCCCTGGACATCTGGATGCTCTCAGCCTGTCTCATGCCAAACCTCATCCAAGTAATGTGGTTCCCCTCTCAACTGTGGGTTCAGAAGACACGTCTCATCTTTTTTTCTTGTGTCAAGTGAAGCATGAATAGGGTTAAAATCGAGTTTTGCATGGGACCCTGTTCTCCTGACCACTGCCTGTAGCTCCAAGCTGACCTGAAGGACACTTGACCCCACAGGAAGAGGGGAAACACACAGCCCATCTCTAAATGGCACATACCTTTTGAGAGGCTTCCTTCCCCTGCCACTTGTGGTCAGGAAGGAGAGCTCAGGCAGGGCTTCCATCAAGGGCTGCATGTCTCCCACCACAGGGGTTGCCTTCCGCTTCGCTTCAGCTTTTTGCTTTTGCTTGGCCAACTTTACACTTTCTATTTCTGCATCAGAAACAAGGAATTACTGGAAGAAGGGGAAACATCTGCAGGAGATAACCCTTGAGCTAAGAAATTCATAAGCTGTTTTACCATTTACAACAGGCCAAAAGTAATTTAAAGCAGCGATAAAATGAACAAAATGCAGTTGGGTCACTCCCTCCATTGATGTATTTGCTAGCAACTAGATACATCCTTTCTGACATTGGAATGGGAAGTGAAATTCCCAGATAGATTTGGTCTGTTTCCATCCCTTACACTGTTCACAGTGAAATGGCACAGGAGTCTTGGTGTGGCAAAAAACACACTGACCTTGCACAGAATTAGGAAACGAGAGGGGAAGGGACAGCCCAAATACAGTCAATTCCACATCTGGCCTTAAACAGGAACAGCCCCCTCTCTGCAGTGCTCTTGGGACCAAACAACAGTCTCCTAGCACAGGCAGAAAAGATGGGACCTAATGTCAGTTGTTTACTTAGTTTGAAGCCAGCCGAGGTTCCACCTTCATGACTCATTGTGGAGTGCAAGCAGGCAGATGCTGGATGAACTGGACTCAGGGAAAAGCACTGCCCCAGTGGCAGATGCAGATGGCTTTTCCCAGACCACATTTCCCAGTCTCCCAGCAACAGCTCTGACAAGGAAGTGGGCACAGAAAGCTCCACAAATGTTACATGTCGCCTTCTTTGCCTTAGGAGGCAGGCATTAAAAGCCACAGGCTTCTGCCTCAGTCCTTGAGGTTTCCTGATGTAGCACTAAGTCCCACAGCTGCCCACACTTCTCAAAGTCAGCAGCTTCCAAGGTGAGCAGCAGCAGATTATGTCCCTTCTGACAGCCTACAAAAGCCCAGCATTGATGGGCTTTTGTAGGCAGTCAGACTCTACTACAGACCTCCAGCTGAACTCCAAGATGCCCCACCTGACCCACAAGTCAGTCCTTTGGACAACTGCAAGGATCTGCCACAGTGCTGAGCTACAAGTTGCTTGTGAGGATGTGACAGTATGCCAGAAGCCATGGGGTTGAGGTGATGACACAGGGAGACCAACCGCTCCGAAGGCAGCACGGCCACAGAAGCCAGAAGTATTTTTGGTGGGAGCACAGAAGCAGCCAGTCCCACTAACAGACCACAATCCTGGGTCTAATCTTGCTCCCAGAGTCAGGGAAGTAGAACTCAAATTCAGTGGCTGGCTCCTTTAATACCTTCCCTTTGCTTGTTCTCCAACTCCGCCGAGTCGAAGAGCAACGGTTTTCCATGAACTACAGTTCTGCTGTACATGGATGTTTGTGACAAATCAGGATTGGAAACACTTCTCTTCACAGCACTCCCTGCCAAGAACACAGCTTTCTGCTCTGCATTACTTCTTTTTTTGGTCTGGCTTTATGAAGCTGACTACTTCAGTGCTTTCATAAACAGTATGTGCTGAAAATTTTCAGACACCTGATTCTGCGCAAACATCCCAAATTCTTTTCCTATGAAGTCTTGTTCATCTGAGGAGCCATGCGATATATGTATTTTTAAATGTGCATACTTCTAATGTCTGAAGCATTACATAAGTTTTTTCCCCTCTCTAGTCTCTCCTAAGATTACTTATTGGAATGGAAGAAAGTTTTGCATTTGCACTACTGGGCTGATCTTTGGTTCCCAGGGTCTTGGCAGCCAGTGTCTCAAAAGCAGCCCTGGGACAAGAAGAAACAACAAACTCAGATTTAGGAAAACAGAGATGTAGGGATAACTTTAGCAGTCCAAGCTGGGTTCTCTTTTAGGAGACAAAAAGCTTTCTCCACAAAGAATTGGCAGAGTTTTTAGGTACTTCTGTGCCTGTAAAGCATTTCTAACACTCAGTATCTCAAGACAGATAATCTGGCCTGGAGTTTACTGTCTCAGTGTTCTCCTCAAAGCAAAGGCTTTGCATTTCACTCCTATTCCCCCATCTTAGTAATTCAGAGCCAAGAGAAAGAGGCCACAGCAGGGCCAAAACAGCACACATGATCCTGGGAAAGACTGATGCTCAAAGGCACCAGGAGGGCTGGATTAAGACCATGTAAGGATCCTGCTCCTGGGCTTTTCCAAAGCGGCTGACCTTGACTAACACAGCCATCTGTATTTTTGTGTCCAAGCAACATGTCAAGGCACTCAGCAGCTGTTGGCTGGTTGTTTGGGAGGATGTTTCCTTCACACATGCATGTCTAATTCATACCTTTTTATCTAAGAAGAGCCAGACACACCTTCAGTGTGCAACTGGTGAAATCAAAGGTTCATGAACTTGGACTCAGAGCCCAGGCACAGAGAGCATTTGGAGTAGCAGAAAGCCACATCCCTCTGCCCTAAACACAATCTGTGTCCACCTCAGTGGGGCAAGAAGGTGTTAGGAGAAAAGCCTGTCCCAAGAACAGCTTCAGGTGACACAAGGAATCCCTCTGCTACACTGGGTAGGACAGCATAATCCCCTAGTGTGCTAAGACACTCAAAGCAAAAATAGGAAAGAGAAGCATTTCTGCCATGGGCTGGGTTTGTTTAGCTCATATTTCACTGCCTCCAGGAAGGCCAGACTGTCTGGTAAGTGGGTTCACTGACCTGTAGCATGTGGGAAAGAACACAACCAGCAGTGTCCACAGCTCTCCCTTACTGAGGGGGCAGGAGAGCCCACTGTAGGGTCTCACCACAGAGGTTTGGGATTAGCTGGTGGCAGCATGGAGCTCAGCTCCAGCCTGTGCTGCCATCCCCACGGCTCCTGGGTGAAGAGGAGCTCCACTAGACAGCTACTCACATCTGGACCAGAGTTTTAAAAGATAGAAAAATGTGCTAAACTTACATGGGCACAGCGCCCTTCTGGATAAACAAAGGCTTTGTGTAGTCACACATTACACATGATAAAAAACCCAAAGTAGAACTGGGGCAATGACTAAGTCTCGGTGCTGAACACTGAGAAACAATACCTGGAACTTTTATCCCAGTGCTGGGGAGGGGTGAAGATTTCTGAGAAGCATTCAGCTTCTTCCAGCACTTGTCACCTCAACTCAGAGTACAGAGATCCATCAGAACTATGCTCTCTGATGCTGTTTCACAGAATACTCACTCTGCAGCCATCTTTCCTTCCTCAGCTTCATCTTCTCCTTTTTGGAAAGAACATTTTTTTCTTCCACACCTAGAAGAGAAGAGACATGAGATGGAGCCTGGCTCCTCCATAAAAGATTCTGTTCAAGCCTTGATGCTTTTGAACTTGCTGGCACGACGGGAAGGCTGCAGGCAGATCCAGGGGCCACCCTGCACCCCAACTTTTAGCCAAACAAATCAAATCTGCCTCGTTGTGAGTGAAAAAACAAGAAACAAGTAAGCAGATCAGATCATCAGCACAGGATCACAGAATGGTAGGGACTGGAAAGGACCTCAAAGCTCCTTCCATTTCAAACCCCCCTGCTGTGGGCAGGGACATCTTCCCCCAGACCAAGTTGCTCCAAGCCCCATCCAACCTGGCTTTGAAAACTTCCAGGGATGGGGCAGCCACAGCTTCTCTGGGAAACCTGTGCCAGAACCTCCCCACCTTCACAAGGAAAAATTTCTGAAATATATCCAGGGCAGCCCTAAGGAGCAGCTTGTAAAAAACACTAGTACCTGCTATTTACCAAATCCAGTATTTGGAAAGCAGCTGTTGAGCACTGATATCCAATAATAAGTAAAATACCATCACAAATATTTTTACTGGAGATCTGTTGCAAGTGCTATAAAATTATATCTTATCTCACGTGTTTAAAATTGACTTCAGCCAACTTTTCTCCTGAAATGTGCTGGAAATACCGGAATTCTAATAGAGTAACCAGCTCCCCAAAGATCACACCACGCACTTCAGCTTATTCTTATGTCTGGGGAAGAAAAAGTACGCCTTTTTCCCCTCCCTCCAAAAGAAAGAGGAGAAAGGAACTCAATACAATTACAAAAACAACTCATCAAGGATAACTCCTGTGAAGCTACAGATCCTCTAGGATGATTTAAACAAAAGCATCTTTTAGTAATTTCTTAAGAACAGAACAAACCTTCTGGGATTAAGGAGACTTTTCCATAAAACCAACAATCACCACCATGTTTTGAGTTTCAAAGACAGGGAGAATGAAGCTGGAGCTTCCACAGCCTGTTTTCCCAGAAAAATACATTCCCAAAAAGCACTTACTAAACCCATGTTTGTTGTGGTATCGAAGCAGATGCTGAAACAACGAACTGCATGGTCCAATAACCAACTCTGAGTTATGCCTACCCTCAATCACCCCACATTTCTGTGGTTTCCAGGGAAAAAAAGGATCAATTACAGTCAATTATCACATAAGTATTATTATTATGGAATTATTATCCCACCCCAATGATCTCCACGAGGCTGCCTGCACAGGACACCACAGCTGCTCCAGCCTGCCCAGATTTCAGCCATGGCAGTGCTGGGAAGATCTGCCCCTCATCTGGAAACACACTCATGACTTCACTGGAAAAACATCGCCTGGCAGCGTTTGTTAATGAAAAGAAAAAGTCCCAATTCAGCCAGCTGGCCAACTCTAGTAATAACAGCAATTCAGGTTTGGGTTGATGTTTTTTTCCCCCCAGAACAGTAGTGGAATATTTAAGGCAACACAAAAGCTGTTTTCCTGGCAGGAACCCAACCTTGCTGCTGGCCAGGGGAAGGTGGCCACAGGTTACCAGAGAGTGCCTGAGGGAAAGGAGCTGCATCCCTCCTCTGCCAGCACCCAGCTCCTGCCCTTTTCCATCACTTGACTCCCTAGACACTCCAATTGCCATATCCCAGCCTGCCCTCAGAAGGTTGTTCAGCTGCTTGAAGGTGCAAAGTTGTGTTTGGCAGCTTCCAGTTGCAATGCCGAGTGCCAAAACGGCTGGAAACCCACTGGAGAACTGTGAAGGCAGAATTTAGCTGGTTAATTAACAGCACAGACTGTTCCCCAAGGTAGTCTTTTATTTTTATTTAGCTTGCAAGCACCTCTGAGATTAAGCCAAACCACAGCTCCATTTTCATTGTTTTCCTGTGAAATCAGAAGGGTTTGAATCCCCCTCTCCAGCCCATTCCACAGGTAATTTAACACCACTTGCCTTTGGAATCCTGTGCTTGGAGGAAAGGTGAGCAAATCCCATTACATTAGCTAAGGGTAATTGCCATCCTGTAAACTTGACAATTATTCATTTTAGCAAGAACACGGTTTTTTCTTTCTTCCCTCTGATCTGTGCAGCACACGACATGCCAAATACAAACAGATAAAAAAAAAAACCACTCCACAATAGCTTTTTGCCACCTACATCAAGCATTTGGCACTACTCCTGGCAATCCTCAGGATTCTGCTTTCATGACAGAGAAGCAGATTTTTGAGGATGGCTTCCTTAATTTCAGAAATTTTTAGAGGTTTTTGGTAAAGGACTCAGACTAAAAATAAAAATTCAATATATATATATATATATATATACACACACGCACATACACGCATACATATATATAGGACTACTTTTTATAAAGAACTCCTAAGACTAAATATATCTATAAATCCTATCTTAGAAATCCCCATTTTATCCTTTCTAGGCATTGAGAGAGAAGCTGGACTGAGTTAAAGCTGTAACACTAACAGGTTTCCCTGCCCCAAGATCCCACTATTTAATTTTGGCTCCGCAAACAAGAGAATTTGACAGTTCCAGGAAACTACATTACTTGGAGCATTTGGCCATGAGCAGAAATATTCAATAAACCTGTGCATTGCCACATGTGCAGGGGAGGGTCCTTCAGCACCAGACATTTGCTCCCCCCTGCAAAGCTCCACCTGGGATATGAGACATTAAGAAACAACGTGTAACATTAATTATTACTCCAAAACCCCGATGATACATAACAATAAAGCTGTTGCTGCTCAAAACATAGTATTTTGGCAAACTGAAGTTAAATAACAACAGATGTTTTAATTTTAGCCTCAGTTGTGTAACAGCAAGAATAAGCATATGCCTACAGCTGTGGGATGAGTTCAAGAAGGAGAAGTCAGACTACATCCAAAAGCAGAATATTGGGTGTGGTTTGGGGTTGCTTTTTAAAATTACATAGTGTCACTTGTAAATTGTGCACTGCTCCTGTCCAATGGAAGAGCCTGGGAAATAGTAAGGACAGTCTCCTGGGGCACAGGCAACAGTGCTATGATCTGGCAGCTGTCAGTGCACAGCCCCTGAAGGTGTTATTTCTCTAGGAGGAGAGTTGATGGACAACACAGGCCAGGCAGAAAGCCAGCCAAGACATCCTCTGGCAGAGAGGATGCTCCACAGCTCCCTGGCTTCATCCTACCCACCCACAGCTCCCCATCAGTGACCTCCAGCTCCACTGCTCCCAAAAGCATTGATGCAGAAGGGTCCCTAGTGTGACCATGGCTTGGAGGTGGCAAGGACAGAGGCAGGGGGCTGTACCCAAGCTCTTTGTCTTCTTGCTGTTGGGGGAGCCCCCAGGGACAGCTTGGTACCCGTATGTGGGCACAGAAAACACACTGGGGTTTTGACCAGCCCAAGCCCTGCCACACCCTGAGCACGAATGGGAACCAGTGTTGAAGGAAAAGGTGCCAGCTCCTGCGGGGCCAAGGCAGGTTTCTCCATGGATACAGCATTTGCTTTTCATGATCTAAAACAAGTTACATTATTTTTGTTCACACTTAATAATTACACCAACACGCAAGCGCTCCTCCTGCCCCAGGGTGAAAGACATCCTACAAAAAGTGGGATCTGTATTCTCTGCCCCTTCAGATCCCCTGGTTATTTGAAGCAAAGCCTACTTCCAAGCTGGCTTCCCACTGGAAGCCCAGAGCAGCAGTGCAGCTCGTGTCCTCACACCAAGGTCATGGCTCTGTCAGGCCTGGTAAACATCCCCAGGCTCCAAAAGCAGGGCCAGCAAGGGCACGAGGGCCCCCAGTGCAGCAGAGCTCCGACTCAGCTCATAGATCACACAAGGGATGTTCCTTTGCACAGCAGGCTGTGAAAAGTGACTTCAGAGACAAAATCTGTCCTTACATACTGTGCCTTAAGCACTGCTGGCACACTCAGCCCTTGCCACAAGGTAAAAGCACCTCCTTCTCCTCCTCTGCACAAGGCCTTTTCCATTTTAGGTCCTCATCCTTCCCACCTGCATGTTTTCATGAACAGAGGCTGCCCTTCACAGACAGGCACACAGAGGATGCTCAAGGTGGCCCAGTGTGTCACTGTTCCTAAAGCCACTTGGGCAGCTCTAGGTTATTTTTATAAACCCACAGGGAACCCGGATCTCTGAGCCAAGCGTGCCAAGGACTGCAGAATGCCGTGTCCAAGACAGGAGCTTGGTATTGCTATTTCAGGCTCAGAGAACCAAGGAAAGCATAGAATGGTTTGGGCTAGAAGGAACCTTAAAGACCAACTCATTACAAACCCCTGCCATGAGGAAAAAAAAAAAAAGACAGGTCAGTAGTCTCCGATGTGGAAAACTTTCAAGCCAACAAAATAGATGTAGAAAGGCTCACCCACAGACAGGTGCCCTGGGAAACACATGCCATGTCAGGGACTTTCCAAGATCAGGTGTAATCTCCCTCAAGAAACAGAGTTTTTCAACTTTGGGAGAATGAGTCTGCTTGCAAGAAAAGATATTTTAAACCCCCTTGCCACACACATCCCTTTCCATGTACATGCATCAAGTGTACACTGATTCCAACAGAAGAGTTCTGCAAAAGTATAATAAATAACACAGTGCAAATATTCTTATTTGTCAAGGAATGGCATGGCAAAAAAGCTGACTTTTTCCTTACTATCTCTGGCATGTGATTGCTCCCTGTGCAGCCTCATAAACAATTTAAATAGCCGTGATCACAGTGAATTTAATTTTATGCCCAGAAGCTCTCAGCAAGTTCTGCTGCAGCTTCCAGCCTTACAAAAGGTCACTCAGCCACAAGAGCAGCAGAGGCTACAGCACCAGTGCACCACCCCTGGAAGCATTCAAGACGTGTGTGGATGTGACTCTGGGGGACATGGCTTAGGGGTACACCTGGCAGTGCAGGGGGAATGGCGGGACTCAGAGAGCTTTTCTAACCTTCATGACTCTATGATTGTATGAAGGGCAAACCCTCCCTGCACTCAAGCTGCTCCAAGGAGCTGCAGGTCTGCAGCAGCCTTGGATTTTCCACACTCAGCCAAGAAACCTCATCATTCCAACACTGTGAGCAGAGAAACCTCAACAGAAGGTTCTGAGGGCAACTCCATAGCCCCAGTCTCCTCAAGAGAGGAGAATCAACCACGATTTCCTTGCTTCCACCACCTCAAACACAAGCCCAAGAGTCACATCTCCACGAAGTGCAAACAGTGGAGCTGAGGCCAAATGCTGCTTCAGACACACCAGAGGGAAGCCTGGACCCTCCCTCACCCAGAGCAAACAACACTGCCCGGCTCAAGATATCCCTGAAGAACCAAAGCTGGTGAGCTTGTACAGTGGCATTGAGCATTGCCATCCAGTTAAAGCAGCTTCCTCTGCTACAATTCAGACACAGGGGAAGATAGAGAAATATGTGTATTTTATATATAAGGATATATATTCCTCAAGACCAGACTCTCAGGGGAAAGTTGGAGGAGCTAATCCAGGTAAGGCCCACTAAGATGATTAAGGAACTGGAACTATCTAAGGAACTATCTTTTACTTGAGGAGAGGCTGAGACAGCTGGAAAAGAGGCCTCAAAGGAAATCCTATCAACGTGCTTAACACCTGACAAAAAGGAAGAAGAAGAGGGAGACAGATTATTCCTAATGGACCCCAGTGACAAGAAGCAAGGAGCATACACTGAGCCACTTGTTTTTGGGATAACTTGTTATGATATTTTTTTTTTTAACTTTCAGGAGGCTATAGAGCCCCCAGGTCTCCATCCATGGAAATATTCAAAACCTGACTAGACAGAGTCCTAAACAACTTGCTTTATCGACCAAAGTGGACCACCAAAGTAGACTCCAGTGAGTCTGCAGCACAATTTAGACAGTTGGCAAGAGTCCTTTCACACAGGGTAAAGATCTATATTTTAGCAAGAGATACACGTTCACCATGTGTGTCTTGGTTATTTGTGTGGATGTTGCAGTTTAAATAAAGGGTACTGAGAAGAACAGAACACCGTTTCTATAAAAGCTTGAACAGCAATGAATCCCTGGAATGAGATTTACTCTGAGACCAGGAGTAATTAATGTTTACCAATGGGCAAATTCTCTCCTTAGGGCTTACTAAGGGAGGCAGAACACTGAAACATTGCTATGCTTTTTGACAATGCCTTTCAGGCCTGCCTTTGAAAGAGATTTCCCAAAAAATATCCTCTCCTTTCCTGCTAATAAGATTACCTTTGACTATCCTGTCCTTTGAGAAGCTTTAAAAATTAGTAGTTCAGTATCTCCGCAGTCTTACACAGTGAAAGATCAAGATCTGAAATAGTTACACTACTGGATTTTAGCTGGTGCCGCTAATGTATGCAAAAAGCAAGAACACATTAGTCTACTTTAATCTCCTCGTCTTTTAACTGCATATTAGCTGGTAGACAATTAAATTGGCATTCCCTAGGGAAGTTTTCCATCTCCAGCCACAGTTCCTATAATCCCTCTCATACTGTTTTTGGCACCTGATGTTTCTTTTATCCATGCCTTCATATATGCTCCTTCAGCACCTTAGGGGGAAGCAGCTCTGCTCAGCTGTACTTGTTACTGCATTCCCAATGGATGGATTCAGTGGAGACACTGCATTTTATCACAGAATCACAGAATGGTTTGGGCTGGAAGGGCACTTAAAGATCATCTAGTTCCAACCATGCCTGCCTCAGGCAGCATTTTATGCTGCATTTCCCCTCAAAGCCAAAGCAGTGGCCTGATGGGGTGCTGGGGAAAGGTGAGAGAGCAGACAAAAACAGGGCAGAGAGGGAAACAAAACATGGATTTAAAGATACTCACAGGACAGAGAGACAAAAGCACAAAGGGACAGACTTCCAAGGCAGACAGACAAATATGTCACTGTCAGGTGCCACTGCAGCACTGGCAGCAGACCAGCCGCATTCAGGAGGAGGTATGAGACAGCACCTAGAACGAGTTGTGGAATTGTTTGCTGTTTCTCAGGGATCACAGCAAACACCAGAATCTGTTACCTGCAGAGCCCCACCCTCCCCCCCTCCATACATACACAATACATTTCATAGATTCGTTTGTTTGTAGAAGTACCGAGTTTTCCTCATTTCTTTTGAGCCAGGCTGAGCATTCAAAGCCACCTTCCTAGGAAAAACAGGACATGGAGGGATTCAGACAGATTGTATCATCTGGAATCATTTCTTTAACTGAAATGAGGAAGGACAGGCAACCAGACCGTGTTCACTGTGCAACTTAGTGAAACAAGTGCCTGCAGGAACCACTCCCTCCATCATCTGACAAGGCAGGGAAGCAGCAAGAGCTACAGCTGGACCTTTCCTCAGATGGAGACGGAAAAAGAGAGGAGGAAGGAATCCTAGGGCTCAGCCCTTCCATCCTGCTAGGCAAAGACAGTGCACACTCTACCTGATGGCAAGTGCTGGGGAAAGAAGAGAAACTAATAAAATAAAACAGCATTGCCAGTTGGTCAAAGGAAGGGATTGTCCCACTCTGCTTTGCACTGTTGCGGCCTCATCTTGAGACCTGTGTGCAGTTTTGGGCATCACAATACAAAAAAAGACATCAAACTGATAGAGAGCTTCCAAAGAAGGACCACAAGGATGGGGAAGGGTCTGGAGGGGAAGCCTTATGAGGAGTGGCTCAGGTCACTTGGTTCAGCCTGGCAAGACTGAGGGGAGACTTCACTGTGGTCTTGAACATGCTCCCAAAGGCAAGCACAGGGGCAGCTCCTCACTCTCATGACCAGTGACAGGCCTTGAGGAAAGGGCATGGAGCTGAGCCAGGAAGTTTAGGTTGGATACCAGGAAAAGACCTCTAAGATCATCACATCCAACCACTAACCTATGAGTGCAGGTTCCACCATTAGGCCATGTCCCTAAGCACCGCAGACACCTCCTGAACACTTCCAGGGATGTGACTCTACCACTGCCCTGGGCAGCACCTTCCAGTGCCTGACTACCCTTTCAGTGAAGAACTTCTCCCCAGTATCCAATCTCAACCTCCCTTAGTGCACTATGAGGCCGTTTCCCCTGGCCCTTTGCTCCCTGGAAGCAGAGACTGAGGGTGGCTGCACCCTCACGTCAGAGAGTTGTAGAGACTGAGAATGTCCCCCTGAGCCTCCCTTTCTCCACGCTGAGCCCCTGCCAGCTCCCTCAGCTGCTCCCAGCAGGCTTTTGCTCCAGACCCTTCCCCAGCTCCACCACCCTTCTCTGGACACGTGAAGAATCTCCCACCACACACACAGAGGTCAGGCTGTGTGACGTTTTGCACCAGTTGTGGCACAGGGGAAGCTGGCAGGGACTGTTTCAGGTTAATCACACAGCTCCTATCAAAAGCTGCCTTTGGCCAGAGGTCCTCAAAGAATTTTAATGGACAGAATCCAAGGTGAACTGGTAGAAAGATTTCGCAGGAGAGAAATATTTTTTCCCACATCAAGCCATGTATCCACAATGCATCCCCTCTGTAAATCACCAGGGAGCAAGGAAGACAAGGTGGATTGTTGTGCACTCTCAGACAGTCTGAGCAAGGGAGGCACTGCCATTTCCCAGGAAGCCCCCAGAAGCAAGATGTTAACTGGGATTACTCCAGCCTGGCTTCCAAAGGAAGTAATCACTGAGGTAGTGTAAGGCTTCTGGGAATTTATGATCAGCAGAGAACAACGAGCAGGCACAGGCAAGAAACAACAGCACCAGCAAAACAGCACTGCCCAGACCACCACTGGTCAAGCGACTCATAACCACTAAAAAAACAAAGCACAAAGCAAATACCACTCCAAGGTCCACCTTCACCCTTCCCCTGAACACAAGCATACGCTGTGTCAGTCAGTAGGTAACAAACATTGCTGGAATGACTCTTGAACATAATTAATATATTAACTCATTTGACTGCTGAATGCCCAGTGATCAATACTTAATTACATTTCCAGGCAACAACACCAGCCAGAAACTGCATTGAGCAGACTCTGCAAATATGTAACTTCAAAACCATCATAAGATCAGCAATAAGTGCGAGTTACAAACAGGAGCTTCACCAGCACAGAGAGGAGAGAAAAGATCACACCACAAGTGTCTCCAGAGAGAAGGAGGAAGAATTGAGCCATGAAGGTCAAGAGAAGACTCTGAAAACTGGCTGAAATCACAGTTTCAAATGACAGGAGCATAATGATGAAGCTCTTGCAAAATGAAAAAGGGGAGAAGGGGCAAAAACAAGGCTATTAAAGGAAGCTGGACACCCACAGGACACCATTAAACGTTCAGTGAGGTTTGTCTTCCGATAGAAAGGTGCAAGGCTGCCCCAGCAAAACCAAAGCCCACAGAAAGTCCATCTGGACAGACACGGAGAAGAACTGGCAGGAGGATCATTTCTGCTCCTAGCCTGGTGACCTGAAGCACCTACTCACTAAGCCCTCTCTTCTTCACAGGGCACACAAGGCACAGATTGGACAGCTCCTCCCCTTCCATCAGCTGAGAAAGAATAAGCATTCAGGGGCACAGCAGAAGGCAGAGGAGAGCTGGGAGAGGAGAGAATTCCCCCATACCATTACTTCCTCAGTGTCTAATTGGCTAAAAGGGCACCAAGTACTTCATTCCACCAACTTCCATTTGAGAAGCAATTGTGCTTATGCCAATCAGTGCTTTCCAGAACAATCTGAACCTGTGACTTGTCAGACATGACAGCTGACCCAAAAGTAACATCCAAGCCTGATCTCTGCACCCTTCCATCTCCCATGGCAACAACTATTCCAATAGCAACACGGACTTGGACTTGGCCAAAGTAGGAAAAGACTGCCTAAAATTTATTCCTGAAGCCCTCCCTTCTTCACAAGTGCCCAGAAATGGACACAATGCAAGCACATGTGCATAACCATTAGAAAAACCTTTGAAGGTCCACAAAAGTATTCTTCCCACTAACAGCTTCCCTGTTTCTTCTCGGGAGATTTGCTAAATTAGCATCTAAAGGGTTTACTACAATCCAGACCTGAGCAAAAGATTTGCTGGATGGTTCTGAATGCACCCTTGTAACACTGGCAAGTAGCTACCTCAGGCTGCCTTTCCAGCAGAGAGAATACTCCACCAGTAGAAAGGACCACTGTGGACTCTGCCACCACTGTTCAGAGAGCTGCCTAGCTCCAGGACAAGGAAGCTGAAATGTCACACCTCTGCTTCCCCTCCACCTCCTGAGAAAAAGTTCTATTAATCAGAAATAGTGCTTTAGCATCTACAATCAAGCTGGGATTTAACCAAAACACATATTCCAAAAAAACTGCTTGTGTATTCAGCCACACCTAACATAGGCAGCCCTCACCCTTCTTGGCTGGGCCACACATCAGGGAAAGAGCTCTGAGTTCATTTAATACATTCTCTGTTCAGCAAATTTGCTTTCCTGGCCAACTGGCAGCCTCTTCCACCACATGCCCATACAGGCAACATCTACACCGCTCCAAGGTCCCTGTATGCCAACACCCCACCTACTGCTAAAGGGATTGCAGACACACTCCTGAATTCTGCAGTGATGCCAGCAGGATGTTTAGGGGTGCTTTGGGGAGCAGGGAAGAGGTCTGCAAAGTGCTGATTTGCTCCAGGGAATACTGGACGCAATATTGGATTGCCGGGTTTTAATGGAACTAAAGAACCAACAAAAAAAATCAACTGTGATCGACTTCTGTGTTAATGACACAGAGCCAGGGCTGTTTCCCCTGGAAAGATCGACATGGAATGTGAAGCAGTATCAATACCAGGGGCAGTATCAATACATGACATTTGGAAACTTGGCACACAGACAACAGCAAGCAGATTCCACAGCAGCTCAGGGTGCTGGTAAATTAGAGCTTAGCCTTGGCTTAACTTATCCAAGCATTTGTTGTTGGTTCTTGCACCCTGCCTCCCCCAGGTCCTGCACACAAACCCAACTAAGTCCCCTCCATCCATCTCAGTTTCCTGCTTCTTTAAGGAGCTGAGCCAAACCAAGGGAGATGTTTGGTCAGGAGCACAGGGAGCTCTGTGAGACAGCTGGACTCATCTTTCAGACTTCAGCCCTGAGGTCTAAAGTACCCATAATCTATTTTAGACAGAAGTTAAAATTCATCAGTAGCAACATATCTCTAGGCCAACTGTTGCCCCTGTTCCAGCCTGACATGAATGAGCACACAAGCACTCCCAAGCCCTCAGGACAGGTTCACAAGCAAGGACAGAGGGAATGTCTGCAGAACCTCTCACAGCTGGAGGAACAGGGGCACTCAATGGATTTAGCACTGGTGGTACCTACAGCTTTCTACATGTGTAGTTCAGTAGTTTGTTTTTTATGACAGTTATTAGGTACTGTGTGCTTTAGGCACCCTGCTAAGCATTTTGAGGAAAGTACTGCTATACTCCCAAGGTTTTCCCTGCTGGCTGCTGTCAAAAGATGGGAGTGCCCAGTTTGGATACTTTTCTTGTTCTGACACAGCACACCAGCTCCTGTGCCAAGGCTCGTGGGTTGGTGGGGATGATCTTGTCACAGTAAGAGATCCAGCAGTGACAGCACCAACCAAGCCAAAAGAAACAAAGAGAAACATGAAAATCACTGGTTGACACACCCCAAGCCTCACCTTACACACACAGTTCTCCCACACACGGGAACCATAGAGAAATACATCTGACCATCAGAAGGAAGAAACAAATTTCCTGATCAAACACGCCAGCCCCAATTCTCAGTCTGATTGGAGTCTGGAAGCAAAAAAACAGAAGCAGCTTCAGAAACAACTCAGGTGTCAACATCAAGCAGCAAGTTTTAACCTGCTCTAACACCAGCTCATCAAGAGCCTGAAAAATCTTCCTTCCTCCCCTATTTCACCTTTTAGCACTTCTAGCTACAGATTTCTTAGCTGGGTTCTGCCTCGTCCCAAGGACCTAATTAAAAGAAGAGCCAGCCAAAGATCCCACAGCTCCACTGGGATCAAAGGCAACATGTGGGCATGGGAGAAGGGAGATGACCAGAGGCAGGACTTGGCATGCCACCACTACTTTGATTTTTTTGATTTCCCAGCCACACTCAGACACAGGACTCCAGAAGAGCCCCTGTTGTTAGACAGAAGGTAAAGGAGGGGAGCAGCTGGCAGAGGAGTTGACAGAGAAACCCAGATGCACATTTTGAAAAAAAAGCTTTTTGAGTGAATTCTGTCTCTTAAACAGTTACAATGAACAGTGCTACAGTATATTCTCCTTCTCTTCTTCCCCACAAATTGAGTTATAGCTGTATAGTTAGCCTGTCATGGCACAAGTGCCTCCCCTCTCCTCCTAAGGTCCCACACCTGTCCCAGCAATGAGCTTTCCACCATGTCTACAGTCTTCTCTTACTTTCCTACTCACTCTTTAGGGGTTATGGGATGTCAGTGACCTCTGCCTCAAAACTCAGAAGGGAGATCTTGGCAAAAGATTACCCACCAAGACTACACAACAAAAATCTATCAGCTCAAGACCATCAGGAAGTGATGGTAAGAGGCTGTGCAAGCCCACCAAGGATGCAGCAGCTTTCACACATGTAACAAGTAAGAAAGTGGCTGAACTGGCTCCTGGAGAGCTGCTGACCTGAAAAAAATCAGGCAGAGATGTCTGGACACTAGATTTTCCCCCCACAGGGACCTCGGGAAAGATTAAAAAATACAGCAGATAAGCATAACATTTGGAGCCACACATCTCTGTGTCCTGACTGCCATGGTCCTGCAAGTTACACATAACATGTAAACAGACACAGCTTGAATTGTAGCAGAAGCAAGCAAACAGAAGAAAACAGAATTAGGAGAGAATATAGGAGAGGACTCAAAGCTCTGGTTTGCTTTATGAATGGGCATGAGGTGAGAAGGAAGGCTTGGGAGAAGGCCACATGATCCAAGACTGCAGTGTGCAGAGACCAGGCTCCAGGAAAGCCCATGCTGGGAGCACAGACACACCCCTTGCTGGGACAAAGGGGCAGAGAGAAAGTTCCAGTTCTAAGGAATTCCCAGTGTCTGATCCTGGGAAAGAACAATGAGAAGTTGAAAAAAGCCCTGCCCCACCTTATTTTCTTTTTGATGAGCTCTCAGTGCTACCCTAGTTAAATCCAATCAGTTCCTGACCTTTCTAACAGATCCCTGCCCCTACCTTCCAAACAGTAGCTCTTTCCTGGCCTCCAAACAGTGGCTTCCCAACCACTTGGGCTCAAGTTACCCTTTTCTGAGGGCAGCAGAGTCAGCATTTCTACTGCTTACTGTAATCTTGCCCGGTTTGCTTGTTGAACTGTAATCCCTCCTCCCTAGTGCAAAGCAGCCAACATTTCCAGTCTTGGCCATAGGCCTTATTTTCCACACAAAACCTGCACATCCTATTTTGAAGCAAGAAACACAGAGCAGATGCCTGGGATCTTACAGAAAGGCACTTTACAATTCTGTACTTAACCTGTGACAGCACTGCCAGCAAATTCCTCCCATGCGCAGTGCACAAATTTCTTTCCCTGCTCTTTTTTTCCCCACCAATTAATTCCATGATGGATCTGAAGGACAGCAGGAAGCATGGGAAAGAAGAAAGTAAGTACAGACTAATGACTGCAAAACAGAATGGGAAGATATACCAGTTTTCTGGCAGTTACAAAAACGCTACAGGCAGAAATAGACAAAAAAGCCCAAAGCTTAACTTGTACCCCAAAAGTATTTTAGTCAGCTGTTCTCAGTTCCAGCAGATCTGCCACAGAATTGTATAAAAAGCATGTACAAGGTCAGATTCTTAACACTTTCATTCCAGTTTTTAAATTGCAACAGAAATACTGCAGTGACAACTTTATGCTAAAATAGCAAAGGGGCAGAGTGGCTGCAGGAATGTAGCTGGGACTGGGAGCAAAAAATTCCACTTTGGCACTGCTTAGCTGTACCATTGGCAGCCCCTCTGCCCCATCTCGAGTTGTAGCTTCAAGAGACAAAAAAAAACCCCACTGAAACTGGGTTGGAGGGAACATGCACTGGAACATCCATGGGCACCCTTTCACGTTGTCTGGCCAGCCACAGGCAGAGGCTACACACCAGCAACTCACAGAGCAGTAACAGAAGGCACTTTGAGGACTTGAACTGGAGCTTTAGTGTGCAGCTTTAGCACCAGCAATTAGCACCACTGAGCTAAGAACATTCCAGGCCTGACCACAGCTTTGTGTCATGCCCAAGTAGAGTGCCTGCATGCAGTACCTCCAGTGGATTTTTTTTTTTTGGAGGATCTGCTTCAAATTCATGTGGGTACCAGAAATTCAGAACAACTGTGTGCAAAGGGGTCCTGCAACTTAACTGCCACTTTACTGAAGGATTTTTACCCATCTTGAGCCCAGTATCTTCTAGTTTGTTTTTTCCCCACTTACCTTACTGGAGGACACTGGGAGTAAGTTTAGTCTCTGGGGCAAGGCTATTTGATTAAACTTCATCAGCTCCTCTTTTCTCAGAGTCATCTTTTCCAAGCAAAAGAGCTCTCTCATCAATTGAGTCATTGCTCATAATCCACATTTTTGGCATCAATGCCAAAAACCTGATCTGCAGATAAATGTGCAACCTCAGGAAGGACACCACTGACTGCTGTGAGCTCCTGTATCTCCTTTGAGGTGAGGCACATGTGTTTTTCCTGCCCTTGTGCTAAGTGAACCTCACATCACATTCACAGTCACAAGGACCTGGGCAATGCCTACATATCAGCAGAAAGAAAAGCAGGAGAGTTTCTAGAGACACTCTCTGACTGCTCCAATCAATTCTTCCTATGAAGTAATTACTCTGAACCTTACTCAGAGCTTTAGAACCATGGCAAAATTTCCACTGCATTTTCTTAACTGCTGATTAATTCTCCTCTCCTGGCACTCCCCCTTGGATTCTTTAACCTGTCTGATCTCAAGCTCCCTGTGGCACGAGTTAGTTTCCCCACTCATAACACCCCATGCATTGACAGTGAAATGAAAAAAAAGTAATCACATGTCAGAGCTTGCCCTTGATTGTGGAGTCTGTGTGGCAGATTAGTGCAGTGTGGTCCCCTCCCCGTGCTGCCCTATCTATTGCACAAACATACGTCAAGGAGTTAATCCCACCATCTGCAGCTGTCAGAGCTCCTACACTCCAGGAAACCCACACACCTGCAGTTTGGGAGCACTGGGGAAACACTGAGTCCAGCCACATCTTCTACTGCTGAAAAGCCACATATTAAATATAATTATACTCATTTCTTTTACCCCACAGTCTGTTTAGGCAATATATACAAAGTAATTTTAGATTTAGACATAGTAAAGAGCACCACAACTCAGCCTGTATAATACCAGCAGACTTTTGTTATTTACATAATTTAAGAATTATTAGCTCAATCCAGTCACACTCTGATCAGTCAGTTCAAACACCACTTGCATCCTAAGTGGCTTTATAAACTGCTGCACAGGCAGAAGACTGTAACACTAATAAAGTAAGGAGGGTGAGAATACCCAGGAAAGCTTTCCAAACAGCTTGTGACAGGCGTATGTTTGATCTCCAGCCCCCAGCTCAGTTGGGCAACAACTGACACACAGGATCAGCAATGCAGAACACTTCCCATTTTTCCCCTTTTACGGGGCACATACAGCAGATTTCAAAACTGGGGAGTATTTGAAGAAGTGAGATGGAAGAATAACCGCCTGGAGAAGTACAAAGCATAAAATCCTTGCTCCTCTGGTCTGTTAGTGGGGTGGAGGTAGAATTCAAGCCCACTCTCAGCATCTACTGCAGCTCAGCATCTGCTGAACCCAGGCACCCCCTCCAGCCTTCCCTGCTCAAAGGGCTCATGTCTACACCAGAAACAAGATGGCTTTTTTACCACAGCACTGTACAAGTGAGTATCACAGATAAGTAACTACTTCACCACAAGACTAGAGCTGCCAAGCAGAAGCCTCTAAAGGACAGATCAAAGTGATTCTGTGTCTGCACGAAGCCTCTGTGTGATCATAATGGCACTTTAACCTCGAAAGGGTCTTACTAGTTCTAGCATCCAAACATGACACAGTGAACTATTAGTTTTGATGGGGTTTTTTTCACGGTGGTGATGTTGATTCAACAGCTTAACAAGCCTAGTCCATGAAAACACTCATTCTGGGTGGTGCCCAAGCATGCCAAGTCTCCTTCTCTCTTCCTAGGAGCACAGACTGCCCTGTAAGTGGAACTGGTCCGAACACTGCTTTACCATCTCTTCCAGCTGCCACTGCCACTTCTGGTGGCTGCTGCTGTCTGCTGTCTCAACTGCTCTTCCACTTCAGCTGACAAGGCAGAGCTCCCAAAAGCCCTGAGGCACCAACAGGATCACCAGTTCTGTTGTCTTACACAACACAGACACTCACAGCCTCCTCCCCCCTGGACAGACCTACATCCATGTCCTGCTCCCACTCCTCCTCTGGCTCCAGGGACACAGGGCACCATCCCACTACAGACCCCTGTGACCATCACCTCACTGCAAGCCTCCTATAGCAATCTTCATCTCCTGACAAAGCTAGGCTTGCCCCCTGTCAGGGAGCTCTTTGTCTGGCCCACAAGGACTCTCACACAAGACTTGCTTTTTAAAAAAGGTCTTGGAGCAAGCCTCTCTGCTCCAATATACTTACTCATTTGGCTCACTTTTCAATCTTTTAAAAAACGAAAATTGAGATCTGGCCCCCTCTGTAAGAGGTAGAAGCTGTTTTGTTGGGCTTTCTTTCCTCCAGCCCATCACCTCTTCACCTTTTTTCAACCTTGCAGGTCAGCATCAGTTACCCATCTTGGAACAGCATTTTTCTGGTATAATCTATTTTAAAGCAAGCCAAATTTGAAAAAAATGACAGGGCTCTGCCACTTGGTACTTGATGCTCTCCCCTGCCAGCAGCACAGGCAGACAATAAAGTCTCATTTACACTGTCTGCACTAGCATAAATGGGTCCAGCTCCATCCACCCCACGCAGAGATGAGATCAGCAGCTGCCAGTACAGAGATGTGGCAAGAATACCCATGATGTTAAAAGAAATAACAGGGGATGGCAAACGAACAAACTACCATGAGTAGGTGCTTCTCTGACACTCCTTGTCAGCTTTTGGAGCTGCCAGACATTTGGCACTGCCTTGATCTTCTCAGGTCTGGGACTGCAGCAGCAAACCTTGAGACTGCCCATCCATCCCCTCGCCTCTCATTCAGTATTCCTATGCTGACAGGGCAACAAGGACTGGCATCCTTCCTGTGAAAAAAGTGCTCCCTGAACAAAAAAAGCTACACACGCCTTTCCAAGTAGTATCTGCAATACTTTAGGGTCACCACACCCAAAAAAGCAGCCTACTGAGAACACCTGTATCCCCCACAAAATACCCTGTTGGCTCCCAGGAGAGACTTTCATTATATAAGGGAAGCCAGCAGATCTTCCCACATTGCACAGAAGATGCTGGCAGGAAGAGTACTTCTCTGCATGAAGAAAGCTGTGGCATGAGCACTGTGCCTGCTAATTTCCTAATATGGATCACAGTCCAATGGATTTAAATCCACACGCCTACAGACCCATCATGTTTCTCACTTGGTGTAAGACTGAGCTTAATCTTTTTACCCCGCTGACAGGATATTAATTTTACCTAATGGCCCAAGAGCTGCCAAGAGCTATGAGCCATTGTTCACATCTTTATGGCTTTGTTCAGCTTTCCTTTCCTAATGAGGAGCTCCCCATTAGTCCTGACTTGGCTGAGTTGTCACAGCATGACGTGAAGAAATGCCAGCTACATGGTGGATCCCAAACCAGGAGGGCAAAGCACAATCTGGACTTCTCCAGGAGGCAGCACTGATCCAAGCCACTGTGCCAGGAACAGCATTTGACAGTATCAAGAAGGCTGTTCCATTTCAGCAGTTTGTGGGTTTGGATATTGTCATCCTAAAAATAATTCAGGGCAGAAAGCAGCAGCCAAGTACATGTTGCATGGCTCCCCCCATGCATGTGAGGAACACAAGGCACTCACAAACTCCTGAGGGACCTGTCCCTTTGGGTGGACACATGCACGTTTGGGTAGAGGACAGGGAGATAAAGAAGCCTGCAGGATGTCAAAACACACAACACATTGTGGGTAAGAGAGAAAGGTGTCATGTCTCATGCCAATCCTCCCACCTGCTCCATCATGTCAGGAGCAAAGACTAGTTCACGAAGCTTTGCTTCCACTGAGAACTATGCAAGGTCAGTTGATAGAAACCAATGGCTGATGCTGCTCAACCTAAATAAACCAAACAATTTCCTGCTATTCCAGCTGTCTTGAACCCATTTACTTCCTTCAAAAGTCAGCAGCATGCAAAACATCACCAGTAAGATGCTCATGGGAGATGTTCACTCTGAGCCAGGACTTGTACCCAGCTCTTCCAGAAGCCTGAAACACACTGGCTACAAAGTCAGTGCTACAGCTGCTTTCTTTGAATGTTATATAATAAAGCATTTTAAGTATTGTGATGCTGGACTCCAAATCTCAGCCTCACTTAGCCTTTAAAGACAGTGCCATAATTATTTATAGTATTTACATTACAAAGGATGGTGGGGGGTGTACCATCAGATCTCATTTAAAGATTACTTCTGAATGAAGCAAGACTGGTTCTTTAACATTTTCTTCAAGCAGAAAAAAGGTGGCAGCAGCAGCTGGAGTGAAGCAAACAAATCCATAGATGCATATGGACATATAGGTCAAATAAGAATTAGGCTGAGCAAAAAACAAGTTAGCTGTGAAATATTATTTTGGCTGTTTTTCCACATACTGTGCTGACCATTTATGGCTTAATCTTAGCAAAGCTCTCTCTCTCATATGAAGCAAGTTTTACTATAAATACTCCATACTTCTTTATAAGGGCTAAGGTTTTCACATGAGCATTGTTGTTTCATACACTTAATGCACCAGGAAAAACTGAAGGAGGAACTGGAAAATTTTGTTCTATGCCCTGCAGAGATAAAAAATATTCAAAAATACAGACCTGACCTAGAAAAAGGAAGAGTTATTCTGCTGCCCTCTAATGAGCACATCCAACATCTGAAAAAGAACACTCTCAAAAGAGATCTGTTCTGCTCTGCCACAGGTACGTCCTCTTGTGCTACAAAGCTGCCAGCAATGCAGACACAGCTGGAGCAGCAGCACCTCCCACACAGCAAAGACAGGCACAAGAAACACCTAGATGGGCCCAAGATCTGTTCTGTACTTCCCTGAATTCAGATTGGAGTATATGGAGGTGTCCTGTTCTGTTCCTTTGCTTGCCTGAATAGAGGGGAGGGGAGAGGTTCCTAATTCTGACCCTGAGGACACAAAGGCCACAACATTGTTACAGGTATACAGGTAACACAGACACATAGAGGAATGACTTGCTTCAACACCTGTGAGCCTCAACAAAAAGCAAAGAATTCAGTTCTCATGCAAGGGTGTCTCTGCACCTGCACAATGCTCAGAGGACATTCAGTTGAAAAATGCAGTAAGAAAGGCAGAGAAACCACCACAGAGAAAGTTCCACCTGGTACTGAGTTTCATCTCAATTTTTACTGAGCTACTGTGATACTGTGGGCAGAGTTTGGCAGATGCCCAGCCAGCTGCTCCCTCCCTCCTCAAAAGAACAGGGGAGAAAAATAAGATGAAAAGTTTGTGGGCTGAGGCAAACAACAGGGAGATCACTCAGCAATCACCATCACAGGCAAAACAGACTTGACTCAGGGAAAATTAATGTAATGTACTGCCAATTAAAATAGAATCAGATGATGAAAAGCAAACACTAAAACACCTTCCCCCCATCCACCCCCTTCTCAGCTCCACTCCTTCATTCTGACTTTTTTATTCCTGGCTCCCTTGAGCACAGGGCTAGGGAATGGCATTTACAGTCACTCTCTGCTGCTCCTGCCTCCTCACACTTACCCACTGGGGTCCTGCTGACTGGAGCAGCTCCTTTCCTCCTTTTCTGTCTCTGCTCTTCATAGGGCTCTCTGACTTCTCTTCTACTCCTTCTTAATTATATGTTTTCCCAGAGATGGCACCATTTTGCCTGACAGGCTCAGCTGTGACTGCACAGGGTGCACTTCAGCTCTTTGGACCCGGCTGTGCCCAGAATGTGACAGCTCTGGCTTTTGTCCTGCTACCAAAACCCTGCCACTTACACCCAATACAGGTAAACAGGCCAATGGCCTCTATTTTGGAGGAATAAAATACACAAAGTCCTAATAACCCCTATCTAGACATCTCTATGCTACTTTCATAAATAAAAATCCACTCAGGTACAGACACTAAAACAACAAGCACACCTGCAGCTGCAGAAGAGCACACCTCAGCCCAGCCCTACCCAAACCCAGCCCTGCAGTCACAAATTACTGGCATGAATCAAAAGCAAAAGGCTCTGCTGAGCAAAATACAGAAGTGTCAGTGAACAAAGCAGTTTAAAACTGATTTCTGACCACAGAATTCCTGCAGTCTGGAAAAGCCTTCCCACGTCTCCCTGTTGACAAGCACACCAGGTTATTTCAACTCAAACCACATTGTGAAATAAATGCTGCGTGTACAGACACAGCCTGTACCCGTGGCAGCTGGAAATGTCCTCTCCATGCTAAAGAAGCCCATTCCCGTTACATAAGAACACTCAGTGACCTGAATTTACAAATAACCTTGGAGGGGAAAATAGACATAAGGAAAAACAAAGTTAAAAAGCCATGGAGCTAGGAAGCACAACACAAATCAGCCTAGAGCACGTATGTGCACAGCCACACCAGGCAGAAACATCCATGACATTAATAGAAGCCAAAATTCTTTAACTAGATCTATTGATTTGCTCTGTGTTCTCCAAGCAATCAAGAACATAGCACAAGTGGGTCTGGAAGCAAGTTTGTATGGCCCATTTTCCCTCAAATTTCTTGCCTGGGACTCTCTAAACCACCACATTTCACTGGAGTTGGTTATCACTACCACTATGTACCTACCAGTCCCTTCTTGTCAGAAGAACTGCTTGGAGAGCCTATTCTTCTGCAGCAGGATTTCCTCCAGAATTTTCTGTGGTTTGCCTTATGGAACATTTGCAAAACTGCTAGCTCAATCTAAATCTGTCCAAATTATCAATTCAAACAACCCAGAACATTGCAGCACCCACTGCATTTAATCCTGTGTTTCCCACATTTAGCTCAGACAATGTACATTGAGATTTACTGTGTTTAAAGCTTCATTAAAACAAAAAAAAAAACCCAACAAAAACATCTTTCTACAAGCTACTTGACTAAAAACCTAAGCTCGAATTAGATGTTGTTACCAGTTAGGCCACATATGAGCATCAGTAGTGCCACTCTGAAATGCTGAAGGGGATGAACAGATCTGCAGCTGACACACACATTTCCACTCAAGCATAAAGAAAACCTTGGTCCATAAATTGCTCACAAAGACCAGAATAAAGGATAACTTGAATAAAACAGAATAACACTATAGTCTGAATGACAGACATGAACTTTTGAGATCTATCTCCCTGTAAAACAGCCTGTAACTCAGTAAGACCCATATCAGCAGGGCACAGATTTATCTCTCAGTGAATCAGAAATGTGATATATATCACGTAGAAGTTTGTGGGGGTAAAAAACAAACAAACAAACAAAAAAAAAAACCCCACTACCCAAGCAAAATCATGTTTATCACGTAGGCACTTCCCAGAGGGATCAGCAGAAGGCGCAGGCTCACCTATTCCTCCACCCCAGAAACATATCAAGACAAGTCAGAAGGGGCAACCCAGAAGAGGGAAACCTCTCATGCCATCCACCTTTCAGCAGCCTCCACTGATTTTCTAAACAGAGTGTCTATTATACTCCCAGGACACCCATTTCAGAGAGACATTTGACAGTTTGACACAACACCATACTACTGCTGCTGACAAGGAAATGGCTCTGACTTGCAGAGCTATCAATCTGCCCTTTTTGCAAGTGCTTCCTCATCCCTATTCAGATTTGGTTTCTCAATCCCTGCAGGGCTGAGCCATCCTTCTTACACCCCACAAAAGGCTTGCATTACAGCAACTTGTGCTGGGAGGCCCCTTTAGCACCAGTGCAGAGCCATTCCACCTCCCTCTTTGTAGAATTTATGACTCTATAACTTAATCATGTTAAAGCTTCAACATTAGTACAGCAAAGAGAAGGACTTCAGTTCATAACCCTCTTTTCTAACACTGCAGCTTCAGTACTCTCCTAGGCGGTGCTATCTATTTTTGTGTAAGGATGTCCAACCATTTTAAATTCATTTCACAAAGAATACCAGGCTAGATCAGCATCTTTTTAAAGCTCCAGGAATTGTGATCACAAAGAGCAAGACATGGCATGACATGCACCTGCCATGCCCCACCACTCCTGGCCAGGAAGGCAAGGGGTCACCCCAGCCTCAAATTCAGCAAGCCCTTCAGTGGCACACGGCACTGATGTTTGACCTAAAAACCTCATGTTTGAGCACCCAATTTTTACAAAGTCTGGAAGAACTGTGCAGAAGCACAGAGCAGCACTTCAGGAGCGTCTCCAATCCCTCACTGAGCCATATCCTCCTCTCCATCCATCCAGCAGCATGGAAAGGCTGCTCCAGGGCAGGCATGTACCTTCCACTAGTGCTACTGGTGAGCATTACACAGCAGGCACAGCCAAGGAACCAACCATAATAAGAAACTAGAGCGATCTGACACATCCTTCAAACTCCTAGGACTCATTTCAAGTTCTTCCCACTGACAGCCTCCTCCCCTGGAGCAGGCTGCAAAACGTTTTGGATGGTTTGGGCTCCCTGGAAAATGTTTGTGTTTGTGTAGTGCTCAGTATCCATGACCACGAGCTAATTGGAGTCTTTTGGGTTTTTTAATGTTAATTTTATGAACAGAGACTTAGCCACAGCTAGAGGGAGGGAAAGAAAACAAAAAAGTTAATTAGTTCCATAAATATTAACACAACTGATTCCTGTGATCTGGCAGAAGGCACTCACAACATGGAAATGCTCTGTTTGCAGAAGGGAAGTGAAAGCACTGGAAACAGTGCAAGCTTCAGACGCTCATTTACTGCTTCTCAATTAATTGCATTTACTTTAATTAAAGTGGAGCTTCCCACAGCTATTTTCACAGCCAGCATCACACTGCGCAGACAAATTGTTAAAGCAACATTAAGCAGCATGGATTTTTAACTTTTTTTTTTTTTTAATTATTATTTAAGGCACCAATGTCTTAAGCTTTCAATAGGATCCTCACTCCACAGCCCCCCAGAGACCACAGCAAGTCTCTGCTCTCCATTTTAATCAATCCCCACAGTTGTTCACCACTACGGAATTTGGTGAATCTGACTCCTGAAGTAAGATCCCACTGACTTTAATCCCCTGGACCAAAAAAAACCAGAAAAACCCTCTAGCTTTAAGGCCAGCGGTTGGGAACCACAGAATCTCAGTCCTGCAGACTGAGGTTGTCTGACCTCACTGCAGAGGCTTTCCAGACAACAAACCACTATCTCAGCTCCTCTCAAACACGGTGCAGTTTTCTTACAGCCAGACACCAAATCTGCCCTTAAAAGGTGATCTGGCATTGTCAAAATGAAAGCCGGTCCTAATGATTCAGTCAAAAAAACAAATAAACTTCAGCTGAACCACAAGGAAGAAAGAATGTACAGCAATTTGCTACCTAAAGCAGTTTACTCAGATAAGGTAAACCACCATCTGTCACTTTATCAAGCTTTCCAGGGTGGCCAACCTTGGGCCTGGGGGAGAGTTTAATCCCTACACAGCACTTGTCCTTCCCTGGGAACTTCTTTCTTGCAAAGTTTGTTACAGGAGGTTTCAAACGCTTTCACACACAGTGTCAGAAGCAACACCAGCTTATGCAGAGAAGTTTCCCCTTTGAGCTGAGATTGGCACATTCAGTCCTGGGACACATCCTGGACCTTTGCAGGTGACACAAAGAACACAGACACATTGCAGGAGGTATGTGATGGAGGTGATGCCTTAAGTTTTAACGTTCAGGTTTTTCAGATGCTGTGCTGCCTAGGGGAGTAGTTCTGAGCCTCATACCAAGTGTCAGTCAGCTCTCTTCATAGAGCAGGGAGACAAAACAAATCCTTTTCCTGCTGGAGACCAAGGACAATGAGTACAACTTTCAGGACCAAAAGCACAAACAACAGTGGGCTGAAGAAAGAAACGAAATGGATGAGACTTCATAATCTGAAGCTGTAATTGGACAATTAAATCCCAATCTGCAAATGGACCAAGGCTTATAAAAGTGTGAGACCTCATGACCGGTCATCCATTTTGTGACCATTTTGGGTCCACCTCGGGTGTACCCTGGCCAGGCTCTTGTCCTGCCCAAGGTGTGCCCTAAAGGCCTTTTAATAAATATCTACTTTATTCTCCAGCTCTGTCCACTCTCTGTTTCAGGTCAGCCTTCCCAAGGCACCAGAGGGAGGAGGGAGCTAAAGCAAGAATTCCCAGCTCAACTACCACTCCAACAGCTGTTCCTTCTAGGGCAGCACCCACACACCCATCAGATATTTTCAAAGGCATTAAAACAGGTTCAGTGCTGCACCACCAAGGGCATCACTGACAGCATCACGGAGAGCATTTCACCACTCCCCAAATTCACACAGCTTGGGCAGCTAATAACAAAGACAGATGGAGGAGAAACACCTCAACACTTAGGTCTAGCACAGCACGCAGGCACTTCCCAGGGAAATTTCACGAACATGTTGGAGGTGCTGCAGCCGCTCCCTGCCATCCTCAGCCCGTTTACACCCCTTCCCATCTGAGCTGTGCCACACTGGGGAACAGCTTGAGGAAGGCGTTCTGCACAAAACAAACACAAGACAGGCCTGACAACTGCCAGCACAGAATGAAAAGCTGAAGAAAAGCAACAGCAGCAGAATCCTGAGGATCCAGCAGCTTGCCATGCCAGAGATATGAATGACCAACACAAGCAGATTTCAAAATTCCCTGAGCATGCATTAAGAAAAAGCAGCAGAGATTAAGAACACATGCATTCATTAAAACAAACAGGGTTAATTTTTATTTTATAATCCTTCAATTGCTAAACACCCCAGTAGGCCAGAAGAGCAGAAAAAAACCAAAACATAAAATCAAAACAGAGGAAAGATGATGAGCGATGAGGACAAAAGAGGAACCTTAATACGTAAAGGCAATAAATATGCAGAAATCCGATCAACAGACAGGAACAAACTATAGCACACAAAGACTGGCATCCTGCCAAGAGCTCCTGAAGAGTAATGGGGGCCTGGTCATGGCTGCAATTTTTCCACACCAGTGTGGGTCCACTGCAGGAGTAACCACGAGACTATACACCACAGGAACAGCAGTGCTGTCAGAGGAGAGATCTTACAAGGACTCTCTAACATTCTGGTACAATATCCATAAAAAAAGCCCCAAAACTGGACAGCAAATCATATTGTGTGAAGCTAATGCGGGACCACAACACCGATTTACCACAGGTTTTCTGCTTCTCTTGGAGGCTACAAAAGGAGAACAGAATTGGACAAATGGGTGCAGAAGCAGATAAGGTGACAGACCGAGCAGATCTGGAACTCCAGAGCAGAAGCTGAGGTGCAAACCAGAAGGGATCTGTCGGTGACTTGAAAACAGAGGCTTGGTAACAAAAGGAACTCACAGAGAACCTCAGAAAGGAGGAAAGCAAGGTTGCATACAGCCTGCAGACCCCAGAAATTCCCTGCTGTCAGTGAATTCCTGCTTTGTCTGATATTATCATCTCCTATATCCACATTTCTTCAGGAAGAGAAGGGAATGCCTTCTGTGCCAAATGCTCAGTCATTTCCCTCTTCTATGCTTCACACCCTGGTATAGAATCATGCCCACAGAATGGCCTGGGTTGAAAGAAACCTGCAGAGAGCATCTACTTAAACCTCTCTTTCATCTGTCATTATACCAGGTTGCCCCAAGTCCCATCCAACCTGGCCTTGAACACTTCCAGGGATGGTGCAGCCACAGCTTCTCTGGGCAACCTGTGCCAGGGCCTCACCACTCTCATTGTAAAATGAGAAATTTTTCTTCACGTCCAGTCCAACCTCAGCAATCAAGATGATTGTGCATCAGGTTTTGCAAACAATTATGAACTTGCTGCTGTTGCACTTTTGTTTACTGAACAACACAGCCTGTCACCCTTCCCTTCTGGAGCAGCTGAAAATAAAGCAGGAAGCTACTAATCCAGTTCTTCATATCATTCCACAACTGGCTCATCATCCACTCCAAAAAAAGAGACATTCATAGGCAACTGCTTGGCCAGAGCCAAGCTTGAATAGGCTCTTGGTTCAAGGAGCAAACATTGACGGAAGGAAAGCTAAAGAAAACAACCAAAAATGAACAGCAGCAACCCAAGTATGAGAGGCCATTATTTCTGACTTGGTAGGAAACATTTAATTCCCACGCTACAGAGGCTCATTCAAATGAGATTTATCCACTCGCTGGAGTCACAGAGGTCCCTGCGTGGATTGGATTACGGCAAAGCCTTTGGTTTACATTACGTCAGTGGCTAAGTAAACTACAGTGACAGGAAGCAATCACTGAGCACAAAGTAACCCATGGACTGAACTCCAGCATTCTCAGGGATGGCACTGGCTTTTGTCACCTACAAACGTGTGGAAATCATCTGGAATCTGTGTTAAGCTGAGCTAATGATCAAAGACAAAAAGCAGAGCAGGGGAAAGCTGTCGCAGCAGGTCTGTTTCACAGCACGACACAGCTTAGAGCTACCATATTAAAACACTTTCCTTTTCAGACCACTGGCTTTTTATATCACATAATGCAAGACTCACCTACAATGAATTCCATTTTGGTGACATTTTTCATTGCAGTTCCACCCTCTCCTTCTCGTGCCACAGGGATTACTGACGCCAGAACAGCCTGTGCTGGTACCTCACACTAATCACAAGCACACTGAATCAGCCTTGTATCTAAAGGAAGCAACAGACCACTACCATGAATAGCAGACACTTCCACAGGGCACTCTGCCTCACCCAGATGCACCAGCAATCCTCAGAAATCCCCAGAAAAACAAGGCCTTCAGTTAACAAGAACCAACATCACCAGTTTATCCTTCCACAAAAAGGGGCCTCACTCCTTTCAGCCCCAGCACACACAGGCTCTCATGCTAAGTGGGATAACCCTGCTAGAGACTCTGGACTTTCCAATTTACACATCATGCTTCTCCCTTTTCCCTCAAAACCACCACAGCCCAAAGAGCAGCAAAAGCTGGTCACTTACAAATTGAGGAAAACACTGCAGAGAGGTGTCCTCTCTTGTTAGCAACCACAAGAAACAGCCCTCAAGCCCCAGCAGAGCAGTGGATTGGTTTCCTGCAGGACTGCAGCCCTTTGGCTCTGACACATGAAAACAGCTGTTCCAGGTAGAGCCTTTTATCCCATGGAAGTAACCATGCTCTGCTGTTGGTTAGTTAGCCCCTGAGATGGTACACATAAGCATCAAAGAGCTGCCTACACCATGGGTTTATTTACAGGGCATAACAATGCTCCCTCTGGTTTTTTTCCTCCTGCTTCCCAATAGCCAACTGGCTTTTTTTTGACTAATTTTGAGCTCCGAGCTGACATCTTCTAAAATCTAACCCAATTCCAAGATTTTCCTCAGACTAGTCACAGCACAAGGCCAGATTTAGACACAAAACACAGAGATACCAACAACCTTGGACAGTATGAAAAAATCTTGGATAATGTGAGATATATACACACACGATAATGTGAGATATATACACACACAGAGGACAAACACTTGTTTTCCCAACTGCCACACAGCTGCCTTGGCAGCAAAAAAAAAAATCTTCACTAGCTGTGAAAAGCACAGGAGATAGTGAGCCCACCTACAGTCTGCCAACTTGACCTTCTTAGAGCTTGAAAAGCAAGTGGGAGGGAAGCATGCTTTTGTCTTGTTATTATCTTAAAATAGCAATGTGTAGGAGAATCCTACCCTCCTGCCCTGTGCACTAAGCTGAGGGAGAAAGGGAGGAAGAGGTGGAGGGAGGGTTAGAGTCAAGTTGAACTTCCTGCAGAAGAGGCTCTGAGCTGACCAGAGAAGCCAGGAGACAAAGCATGTCTGCCCAGAATCTCTTTTCTAACTCTACTGTGTCTGCCATTGTATGCACAGCCTAGTTACAGTTCACTGAATTAACACAAAAAAAACCCCTAACTGATTTCCATAACGAAAAAGCCTCTACATGGCTCCAGAGCACGACAACAAGAAAGGGCACAACAGCTTGGGAAGATGTAAAAAAATAATCAGATGGCTTTTTGCCTGGTTGAGTTGCAGTTCTGAGCCCCTAAATGAACAGTTATTTTTAGGCAATCATCTGGAAAGCGCGCAGGAGCACAAAGCAGCGGGGTCAGCACGGGCTGTCTGCAGGAGGCCAGCACATACCCCGGAGAGAGGCAGCCAGGCACTGCACATCTGCACCATCAGCACTGCACGGGCACCAGCAGCACAGCTCTATTTATAACCCAGACATGTACAGCTGTAGCCTGCAATGAAAGGCTGGGACTGCAGGCTGCCAGCCCCCAACAACACGCCGTCTGATTTAATTAAAGAGATGGCAGCGTGCACACGCACACAGAGATCCATACATGTCCTCTTCCCAGGAGAGTTACCAACAATGAGCCCAGTGTTTCAAAAACAGTAAGGGTTGCCAAGGTTTCTGTGCAGAGAGCAGGCAAATGTGTCCTCACACAACCTCTCCACTTCCTCACTCTTTGCCCAAATGTCACCGATGGGCGGCTCACCGCTGCTCAGGCAACCACCGGCCCTTGTGTGACTGATTTGTTTATAGGCCTGGACAGGAAAACAAAGTCACTGTAGTATTTATCCACATAAATAAAGAAATTAATTTACTTTGCAAAGAAGGTATTCAGGAGTCACATGCCTCTTCTGTATCAGGATGGCTTACTGTGCTACCAGGCTCTGTCTGGTAGTTTGCTCCTCCTGGGATTTTTCAAACATTTAGATAGAGTTTGTGGGTATTTGGGATACAAGTTCCAGAGAATTTTTTTGAGACCTTGCAGATATTTAGAAGTGAAAACTTCTTTCAGATACAAAGCTCTGTCTCACAGTGAGCAGCCAAAGAGAGCATTTCCTTGTTGTGGAAATCAAAGGGCTCTATCACGTCCTCCCCCTCACACCTTCCATACTCCCTATGAGATAAGAGTCTCCTGCACTGGAATCCTCGAGCCACAGACCCCACAACAGCAACGGGCAGGAGAAGACTTGCTGCCGTCAGGCTGCTGTGAGTGAAGCTGGTACACAATGAGAACCTGCTGGCCAAGTGCTGAGTTACCAGTGCCAGCTGCTGGTGAGGCAAAAACAGCCACAGAGCAAGCCCAGAGATCAGGTCATAGCCTAGGCTCTGCTGTGCTCCCTACCCTGGCAGTCTTTGGCTGCACAAGGATATCCCACAGACAGCCTGAAGCTAGAACCCCACCTAGAGATCACTAAGCACATCCATGCAGAAGCCCGAAGAAAAACAAACCTCTTCTAGAAGCCCTCACAGGAACACAGGAAGCAATGCTTGCATTGTAGCTCCCTGAGATAGCCACTAAAAACCACTACAAATACAGTCCCCAGTGTCTTTGCTCACAACATTACACAGAGCTCGTTCAAAATACAACAAACCTGTTCTGGAGGAAATGATGCTTCTGGAGTCCAAGTCAAGCTTCTTCACCAGAGTATCAGGGTCAATTTTCAGCCCAGAAAATACACCAGAAGATGAGATGTCCCAGTCCTTATGCAAAAGAAACATAAAGTAAGAATTAGTACATACACCACCACGCAACACTTGTTTAAAAAAAATTAAAAAATCAAACTCAGCAGCATCCAGATAGAAATAGTGGCAGTGAGAAGGTGTCTCTCTTCAGCAGGTAAGGGCACGTAAGGCACCTCCTGTCCTGTTCCCCCCCACAGCTCTTCCAAACAGAAGGGAGCTTCACAGTCTCATTTTGGATTGCTCTGTTCCTAAAAGTTTCCTGCCTCACCTCACTCAAGTGCATTCACTCCCAGGAGAGCTGGGAACAGCATCCTTAGGAAAAGACAGATTTATTACAGGTACAGAACAATACAGATAAGCAACAAATGAGAAGATTAAGGGATTAAAGCCTAACTCAACGGACCTTAAAGCAGATTCAGTAACTACTAGCAACTCACCAACTCTTCAGCATCGTGCTTCAAGCATGCAACGCCTCTCTAAGATCTGCAGTGGCTACTCTAGTTGAATTAGAATTCATTACTTTAGCCAACACTACCTTCCATTACCAACACATTACTTCACAGTGGTATAAACCCAGCTGTATTTGGCACAGGCGATTCCTCTCTCCTCACAAGGAAAGCCTAGGCACATAAAAAACATTTATTGGTCCTGGCTGTGAGGGGGCTAGGGGGAGGCACCTGAACCGTGTACACAAAACACACCTGGGGAAAACAGAACACCCTGAGCCTGTATAAATGACTTCTTCGCTCCTCTCCATCTGCCCTAACCTAAAACTGAAGGGAGGCACTGCAAGACTTCCCAACGCTTGCTGATAACAATCCCCACTGCCGCAGTCAAGTTACATCGATGCAACGCAGCCCAGGCACCAACAATCCTCAGCCTCCAGCACTGTCACCACCCTACGTGGGCTGGGGACACCACGGCGCTGCTGGCCCGTATTGCTAATTAGCGGTATTGCTAATGGTGCGCTGTGCCGGGGCCGCTCCAGGCTGCCCCGCGTCACCTCCCTGCCGTGCCCGTGCCACACGGATACAAACTCCGAGCGGAGCAGCAGCCGCCCAGCAGCACCAGGCCTTCAACGAGGCTTTTAACGCCAAGAAGAACCGGCCTGCGCCGCCCCGTCAGCCACCGCCGCCGCATCGCCACGGCCAGCCCCGCGGCTACCCCTCTGCGGCCAGCACAGCCCCACAGGAGCTCAGCGCGGCCGGGGGCCCGCGGGGACCGGCCCTTTCCGCTCGGGGCAGGCGGGGAAGCCGCTGCGAGGCGGCCGCAATCGGCCTCCGCCCGCCGCCGCCCCGCGCGTCCCCGCCCCGGTACCTTCCCGGCCGCCGCGCTCCATCCGCCCGCGGCGGGGCCGGGCCCGGGCAGCGCCGGCGGGGCCCGGGCGGGCCGGGGGGCGGCCTGGTGCAGCCGCGGCCGCTTGGCCTTGCCCATGGCGCCGTGGGGCGGAAAGGGAAGGGGCCGGGCCGGGCGGCACCTTCCGGCTGCGCCCTCAGCGGGCCCCGGGAAATTTGCCTTCCTCCCTTCCACGGGCGGAGCTCGGCCAGCGGCTCTTCGGCGGTCGGGCCGGCCCTTCGCTCCGGTGCTGGGTGCGAGGGCGGCCCTGCGCTGCCGGCCTCTCTGCTGGGCAGCCTGCAGAGGGTAACTGGCCTCGATTAATTGCAATCTGCGGATGATTGCCCTCTGGTTAATTGCAGCGTGCTCAAGGAGCTTCCTGTCAACAGCCTGAGGGCGTTCAGCGTGCTTAGCTTAAACCGAGATACTCCGCAACATAGTGTTATGTCAAGGGTACACCTCTGCATGAGCTGAGCTCTTCGCAGCATTGGAGATGATACCACTCCCCTAAACTCATTTTAATTAGTTGATCAACTGTAAGCAGCGCCCACTTTTTAAGTTTCTTCACAGATCCTTGATGTTACTTTGATCATTAGATCACCAAAACCTTTAGGTGGTTAACCCTGACAGGCGTCAATAAGCAGAGCCAAAGTGAGTTGAAGATTGGACATCTGAGAGCTTCAATTTATGGGCCACCAAGGACCTTGAAGTAACCAGAAATCAGAAGATAAAAGCCTGGATAGCTGGAGGATCTCTCTCTGAGAAACAGATGATAAGAGGACTAAAGAATGTGGACCAAATTTGCATGGAGGGCAAGAAATCAATAAGAAGTACAGGAGAGAATACTAATTAATGAAAATAACTATGTAAGTTGCACCAATTTCTATAATGTATTTATATATATATATGTATATAATAATGGATAAGTAAGTGAAAAAAGTTTTGTACTGGGGTCAGTGTGGAGGCTGAAGCATTTTTAGCCACATACACACTTCCTCCTGGCCAGGAATAAACTCACTAACACTACAACTTACTAACACTAAGAAGACACTATTAGAGAGAATCTCATTTATCCCAACGCTTTTGGAGGTTTCTTGGTAACAATAGCACCAGCCAGCGACCAGGCTGGCACAGTAGGACAAAAAAACAACTCTAAAACTTCCTGCCAGGAATTATTTCTACAGTTAAAGCAGTAGAAAATACCCAGCAAGCCCCTAGGGAGGGCCAACACCTGCCAGACTGCAGTCATGGGCTCAGGTGAGCACCACAACAAAGCAACCCAAGCCTCAGCTGCACATTTCCACCCACAGGATGGGGCGAAATGCAAAGCTGCTTTGCCTTGCTCTGAGATGAGTAAGAAGTGACAAGCCTGAGGCCACAGCAGGCTTGATCTTAACAAGCCCTGGCAGGTGCTCCCTGGTTGATACCTCTTTGTTTTCCACATCCTCTGCCGTCCCCATTTCCCCTCAGGCTGTGTTTCCCAGGGCCTGATATTGGGCCATAGAAGTGCACAGCTCTAAGTACACTCCTTGTGGGTACCAAGGAAATGCAGGGAGAGGCCTCTGGGAAGGTCCTTGGAAAGATCATAGAATCATGGAATATGCTGAGGTGGAAGGAACCCATCAGGATCATTGAGTCCAACTCCCGGCCCTGCACAGGACACATCAACAATCTCACTCGGTGACTCAGAGCAGTGTCCAAACACTCCTGAAGCTCTGGCAGCCTTGTGACTGTCACCATTCCCTGGGGAACCTGTCCAGTGCCTGATCACCCTCTGGGGAATGAACCTTAGAACGTCCAACCTAAATCTCCCCTGATGCAGGTCCCTGTCATTTCCTCAAGTCCTGTCACTGGTCATGAGAGTGAAGATATCAGTGTGTTATAAATGATTAGAAGCCAATTCAAAATAACAGAATTTATTCAGCAATTTTCCAAAATCCAGTTAAAAAGCCACAATAAAATTGGACAACATCGATGGAATGCTGGGTGGGCAGAGTGACAGTAACAACGGTACCATCCAACCTCAGCCACACACCACTGGGTCTCAGCTACAGTTTTTATACAGTTTATTTATCCTGAGACTAAGTCCACTGAAAGTCCAAATATTCATGTATCTCTTTATTCCAAGCGGGGGGGTGGGTGTGTGTGTTTTGAAAGGGGTTCCCGTAAGTATGAAAAGATGATTTGATAGTCTTCCTGGATTTCTCATTTGATCATCTTCCGGATTCTCCACTAAGATTGACATCAGATGTCGAGCAGCTGTGAAGTGGAGGCCCATCCTTGATGAATGGGCCATCTCCAGTCCGGCTGTGTCATTTCTGTTGCAAATGTTGTGGTTTCACAGCTTGCACCACAGGTCTTGGGGAGACGCCTTGGAGTAGCTTTTTAATAGACCAAACCTTTGATACAATGTTATATACACGAATTTATCCATTACATTACATACAAGTGTCTGGCCCTCTGCTTCCTCTTGAGAGTATGTTGGAGACGTGGAATCACATAATGTTTTGGGTTGAAAGGAACCTTAAAGATCTCCTCGTCCCACTCCCCTGCCTCTAGGTCAGACTGCTCCAAGCCTAGTCCAGCTTGACGTGGAACATTTCCAGAGATGGGGCATATAACAAAATTTAATGTTCATCAGGGCTAGAAAGATTTAATGTTCATTAGGAAGAGAAAATAACAACAGGAAAGCTTCCCTTATTCTGCTCCAGGCTGGGTGAGCATCATTTAGGAGCAAAGGCTCAAAATGAAAACTCTGATCACCAAAATCCATTACTTGGGGAAAAAAATACTCCAACAGTGCCCAGGTGGATGCCCAGCTCCCCACTTCAGCTGCTCAAGTGCATCCTGCATAAACCACAGCAGTCCTGTGGTTAGTGGTGGGGGGGAACACAATCCACGCTAGTAAAAATAAAAAGATGAACCAATAAAAATAAAGGCAGTTAAATTAGGAAAGGGAATGTTGAGCAGCTTAAAACACTTACAAAACAGGCTAGGGAGCATGTTTTGTGACCAGGCATATCCCCAAAGGGATATGTTGGTAACAGTAACCACCCCCTTCACCTGCAGCACGGCTTGCCAAAGCTGCAGCAGAGCCTGAGGAACAGCTGGAAGGGATTGGAAAACGCAAGCAAGTTTCAGTTTTGGCTGCAGGGGCCCAAGGTGCACCCTCTCTGCTCTCACCGTTCCAGCTCTGGGGGCTCACAGCTCTCCCACTCCGTTCCTGCAGCCTCGAGTCAGTTGAAGCAAAGTGGTTGGACAAACCCCATGAAACTACTGAGGAGAAAAAGAAAAACCTCGCACATTTAAGGGGCCTCACACAATACAAAAAGAAAGATTACGGGCAGCCCATCTCATTCAACCACACTTCCTTCCTCCAGATCTGCAACCCCCACCGCTGGCAGGAAGCTCCACCAACCTTCCCAACTTCATCTACAGCAGCTCACCCTCTCCAGGCCTGGGGAGTACTCTGCAGCATCCAGCTTCAGCCATCCAGGCGAGGTGAATGTCCCAGCTCCAGCTGGCTCACTCTCAGGGTCCATCCCCACCATCTCCTGTATCACATGCTGCGATGCTCCTGTCCCACTGCCAGGACTACTGTGATGCTTTCCTCCTGCACCTGGCTGTGATGAAACCGAGCCAGGGCTATGATGCCTTCTTTAATAAAAGCACCAAACCACAGAGCACCCTTCCGGAAATTCTGTGCTGGCGTTGCAATCTCTTTCCTTGCAGCAAAAAGAAACCCATAACTGTAACACAGCAGCAGGTGAGCAGCATCAGGGTCTTATAATGCCTCAGGTTGCCCTGACCACGGCAGAGAATTAGAACAAAATGGTCTGTAATGTCCTTTCCAACATGAGCTCTTCTGGGATTCCATGATAATGATAATGCAAAACGGTGACTCAACATCAGCTTGCTTGGAAGGAGAACCTACAAAGCAATTAATAAAGACCCACAATAATTAGCTTTTAAAAAACCCTACAGTCCTGTATGTTTTCTAAATTACTTTATTGTGGGCTTGTTTGGGTTTTTTTTTAACCTGAAGAGGTTAAGAGAAAATTGCCAGGATCTGGTTCTTCTCTGCTCAGGGAAATGCTGTTGCTGGGAGGAGTTATTGAAGCCGGCACAAAAACGCTAGAAGGCTGCTTAAAAAATACTCTACACAGCCCCGAGCCTTCCCAGAGGATGGTGCCTACATCTCTGTCATATGAGGAGGCCTGGCTACCCTGACACAAACGTTTCAGAGGCCAACCCACAGTCTGAGAGGAGCAAACTCCCCATCTTCTCCATGCCCAAGGACTGCCAATAAACTAGTTTCCCCCACTCTCAGCTTTGTTTTCCCACCGAGGTCAGCGCTGGGCCCCAGCAGGGTTGTGAAAGGTGAAAAGTTCTCATAAAGGGTGGTGTTTTGGGTGGGGCCCTTTCCTAGGTGCAGTGGGAGGGCTGCAAGCCCCTGGGGATCCCAGGGAGACCAGCCCCAATCCCATGAGGCAGGATGCGGTGGGTTTGGCCAGGTTGAGTGGGGCTGGCGGGGGTTTGGGGTGGACGCCTCCCACAGGCATTTTTGACTTCCTCTTCTCATGTAACTGCAACACCGAAGTAGGAAGGAAAGACTGGGGTGCGTCACAGACCCCTAGATGCTTAGCTGTTCTTCCCAGCCAGACGTGAAAAGTTGAGACCATCCTTATCCCAGCCGAAGTACAGGACAGAGACAAGGCTAGAGGCCAGGTGAGTACAGCATCTCAATTTTTATGCTTCTGTTCCTCCTTTCCTGGGGGGAGGCAATTAGGCAGCAAAGGGGGTTTGTAGCTCCGGTGTCTTAATGGCATATTTTTATAATTCCTAATCTAGCCTCTGGCCACTTGAGTTCAGGGGGTTTCAGGGAGCTTGGCATGGCATCCCTCCTGCCGGTGGGTCAGTCTGTACAGCCTTTGAAAGGCAGCTTTGCCTGGTCTGTCACCGTTTTGCCTTTGGAGGTAGCACTGAGCCTGAAAATGCAGGTGGTTATTGTGGGGAGGATGCCAAAACTCCAGAACTCCCTTTCCTCACCACACCACGCGCTGGGAAAGCAGAGCAGAGAGGGTGCAGCGTGCTCTTCCCTCACCCTCACACACGGCACAGGGCAGAGCGGCGTGGGCTGTGTGCTCACCTGCAGCATCCCAGGGCTGTGGCCTGCCACATTCCATGGCCCTCTCTCTTCCTGAGGGGATCCCCACCGCTGCCAGCCACAGGTCGCAGTGGCCAAGAGGGAAGTGGCACGGCAGCATGGCATGAGCATGGCAGGGATGGCTGCCTGGAGGGCTCAGCACGGTGTCACCGCCTGTAATGCCTCTGCACAAAGCTTCCCGGGTGTCCCTGCACCCCTGTGAGCCTGGGGGAATAGCTGGGAGAGGGAGTGAGACCCTTGCTCTTCTCTTCCATCTCTGTGTGTGCTGCGCACATCAAATACTCTGCAGGCTCGTGACCCCGGGGAGAGCAGATCCTTCCCAACTTCTCAGTGGCTCTTGGATGCAGATGGAATGTGGGGCACACCCCAGGTGTCAGGGGTAGCAGCCTGGTCCCTGTTTTTGAAGCTTTTCCCAATATCACAGCTACAGCTCCCAGCCTCGTGGTAGGTGTGAAGGTGAGATGTGAACACATAGAGTGACATCCTGTCCTGGCCAGCATGGACACCGGAGTGGGGCTGCTGCAAGCTGTGGGAAATCTCTAGATGGTGCATTTTGCTGCCCTAGCTGTAACAGCGGTCACACCCTGCTTCACAGCGGTTTGCACCTCTTTGGTGCTGCTCTGAGTAATCTCAGCCGCCTGGGGAGTGTGGTGTGCCCAGAGTGGCCAGGGCAGGACAGCCAGTGAGCAGCCCCTTCCCGCCCAAGCAGCACCCTGGCAGACCCAGCAGCCCAAATGCTCTCCTTCCCTTCTTCCCAGGGCAGGGCAAGGGTCCCACGGGCACCCAGGGGCCTTGGTGCTCAGAGACAAGGGATGCCACAGACTAGGCAGGGACTTGGTGCACGTGGGAGAGAGCTCACCCCACAGATCTGTCCTCTGCAGGCACTGGAGGCTGCTGCAAGGAAATACATATAAAATATATTCGTGATTTCTATAAGAGTACGTGGGGAGATATATATATGTGTGTGTATGTATATATATACTTTTTATTTAATTACTTTTATTTATCCTTTATGTGTTAAAAATATGTTTATAGATATTTATTTTTAAAATATTTCCCCTGTGATTTATATATACAAAATATATATAAAAAGACATACACACACACACTGTGATATTCTGCATGGCCACCTGGGTGGGATTTATTTGCATCACACAGTGGAGTGACAGAAGACTCAGCCCCAAGCCAAGTGCCATCCACTCTCCCATGCTCACCATAGCCCACTGTGCTCAGTTACTCTTCTATGCTTGAGGTCTGGAGCTGCACAGATTGCAGGGATGGGAAAGAGCAGATCTGCTGGGTGCAATACCTGGCACCTCTGTCACAGCATGAAGATGACCCAGCACCAGGGATGCTTGGCAGTGTGGAGGAAGCACCCATGGGCACTGGCACTAGTAGAACCTTACTACTACAGGTGGATGATGCAAACACCACAGGAGTATCCCACAGGATACCAGGCATGAGTGCATATCCTCCTTCTTTGTGAGAAAAGAGATGTTTAGCAAAGCACTGATGGGAACTTGTGGCTAACAGACTTCAAGACTCATCTCTGCTGTTTGACTTTTTTTTTTTTTATTTATAGCAACAAGATCACTGCTGGCATCAACACTTCCCCTTCAGCCTTATTTATAACTCCCAGCTTGCTCTTCCATGAAGCACAGCAGTCGGCTCCATCCCAGTGGCAGCCCCCAGCACATCCTGAGTGCCAGAGTGCCCCAGCTCTGCACCCTGCCCACAGGCAGAACAGCAAGGACAGCATCCAGCATTTAGCTTATGCACCTTCCCTGAGGCCACCTTCACATCTTCTGGCTCACAGACTCTTGGGGGGCATCTTGTCCTGAGGCAGATGCTCCACTGGTGGAATATCCTGGTGGCTGCTGCAAAAGGCTCTTGCTGAAGAAGAGGCTTGATCTCAAGCCACCCAAGCAAGGCATGTGGTGAGAAGATCAGAGCACAGGGCCAAGAAGGACCCTGGTCTTCAGGTGCAGCTTCGTCCCCCTGATGCCACGATGGAGCCCTGGCCAGGAGGCAGAGCCTGGTGGCCATGTGTCCTGTCCTCAGCTGGGTTGCTCCATCTTGGCACCCCACTCCCCAGCATGGGATGAAGGTGGTTGTAAAGCTCTGCAGTTCTGCTCCTTCACCCCAGGGCGGGAGGATGGACTATGTGCACCTCTCTGCTTGCCTGAATTTATGGGAAGGAAGGGGGAAAAGAAACTTCACAGGCAGAGCACGTGCAGGAGATGAGACCCAGGGCTGGTGGTGACTGCAAGTCTGGGATAAGCTGAAGGGACCATCAAGGGGGTTGGAGGAAATGCTGCTGAGGCTCAGAGTCAGGCTGAAAACCTGCTTTGCCCCTCCTTTGAAGGCTGCAAAGAGGCGGACAAAGGCAGAAGCCCCATTAGTTCTCTTTGAAAGCCCTGTGCTCACTTGCCCACACACGAAGGTGTAATTTCCCTCCCTGGCAGAAGAGGTGTTGAACTTCCTGCTGATACTCTCCCAGTATGAGGATGTGCTTCACACTCTTGTGACAAGGGCAAGAAGCCACTGTAGGAGTGAAAAAGGTGTCCAAATGCAGCTCACAACATGAACCCTGCTTCACAATACTTGATAGCAGCTAGCACTTGGGGGTGTGTTGAGAGTCCCACTGTATTTCTGGAGTTTGGTAGCTTTTTTTAAATCCAGTTTTAGGGTTGCTCTATTTTACGAGATGAGCCTGTAAGCAGGAAATTTCAACCTCCAGCAAGAACAAGGAGCTCACAGAGCTCTATCAAGGCACTCTTTGGCATGGCAGCAGGAATTAAACACTTGGAAACACTGGGCAGGTGGAATAGCAGGGGCCCATTGAGTCTGTGGGTTTGGTCCTCACAGCATGTGTGGGAACTTCTGTTTTGTAGCAGAACTGGAGCCTAATTAGGCACCTTAGGGGTGTCAGTCACTGAGTTCTACAGGAACTAAAGGCAGGACCCGCTTTTCTTTCCTGCAAGCTTAAACTCTGCTGGCAGAATCTGGAGGTGACAGGAGTGTGGTGAGTCAGCTAAGCACAGGGCGTGCATGACACCCTGACAGGGACATTGCAGCTGTGACAATAAATTACACCCTTAAAATCTTACCATGGGGGACTGTGGTGGTGGAGAGGAAGTTGCAGAGCTCTTAGTCCAGAAGGGCTCTGGCCACCCACCATAGGATGGTCTTGTGCAGGCGTGGCAGAATGAGTGCTCAGGCCACATCACCCTGCGGGTTTGGCTGGTGCCTCTTGTTGGCTGCGCAGCAATGTGGTGTTGGCTGTGGAGCTCTTCCAGCAGGGCTGGATCCAGAGCAGGGTGGGCTTCCAGATGCCCCAGCCGTAATCAGTGACAGCCACTACCCTTAGAGTCCTGCCACATCTCAAAATCTATACTTAAAATCTATGTATCAAACCTCACTGTGCAAACATTACCCACTGACCTACCTAGACCTTCTCTCTGCCCTTGGGAGGAGATCAGATATCCTTTCAAGGTTGACCAGAGTCATCCTCAGCTGGTGTGGTGTCTTACAGAGGCTGATGAGCTAAGACAGCACACCTTGATACCTCAGAATGGGCTGTGAGTAGCCCTAATGTACTAACCTGCCTCAGTCTGTCTTCTGACAGTTTCCCTTGTTTTCTGATTTCCACATCAGTCTGAGCTGTTTATTTGGCATACTCACAGGAAGGGGTGGTGGCAGGAGCCAAGGAGTGGTTCTTTTCTTCCTCAGGGCAGCTATCAAAGCTATTTTGAAACTGATGATGTGGTTTCCAGACACTTGTGTCTGTTAAAAAGGGCAAAAGTGACATTGTGTCACAATTGCTAAAAAAGGGCAATGTCTGTTGTTCCTTTATGTTTTCTTATTCCTTTTTCTGCTTTTAACAAATTCCTCTTTTCTGACTTCCCCATGTTCATCCATGTTGCAAGGCCATTATACTGTCAGGGTTTGCTGCTGGACTTTCCTGGGGAAAGGTGCGACACAGGATCTCAGCACAGGTTGCCCAGAGAAACTGCAGCTGCCCCATCCCTGGAGCACATCCCAGATGGTCACAAGAATGTCCTTTTGTCTTGCAGAAAATGACTCATCACTTCTGCCTCCAGCTGCTAACAGTGACCTGGGTGCTGCTGCTGGTGACAACAGGTGAGCCCTGTTGTCCTTCCTGACTTCCTGCCAGTACCTTTCACAGGCAGTGAAAGAGTGGGGGGATCCAAAATGCTGCAAAATGTCCTTACGCTTCCTGGGATCTGGAGTTCAGCCAGCCCAGGTGAAGGACAGCAAGGCATTTGAGAGCCCAGCATTGGTTTGAGAGGCAGGGCAGGCTTAGGCTAGCATGGGTATCTGATATTGGGTGTCTGAATACCCTGAACTGCCCCCCACACCAACTCTGTCTTCCTGCCTTTCCAGCCTTTGCCATGGAGTGCCCCAAGATCAAGGTGGGGACGTGCAAGGACTGCATTAAGTCTGGTCCTGGCTGCGCCTGGTGCAAGAAGCTGGTAGGTCCATGTGGCCTGTCTAGTTGTCACCCCCCAGCAGTCAGCTAACAGGCATCATGACAGTCACCCTGCCCACCTGATTTCATGGTGGGAGTGTTTCATGGCCTGCATGGAGGATGGGGCCAGGAGAGATCCAACAGCCATGACATTTCTCCATCAATACCCCTCAAAGGTTTTCTTTTCTCCATCAATGCCCTGGAGACCGGGTTTGGGGGCCAGGTCATCTTGAAAGGTGCCTGTTCACCTCCTGCTCCTCTGACTTTTTTTTTCCTGCTGGTGTTGTCACACACAGAATTTCACAAAAGCTGGTGAGCCAGACACCATCCGCTGCGACACCATTGAGCAGCTGAAGCAGAGGGGATGCCCAGACAGTGAGATTGAGTTTCCAGGCAATGAGATTAAAAGAGCACAGGACCAGCCCTTAAGCAACAAGATACAGCTGACTCCACAGGAGGTGCACCTGAAGCTGAGGACAGGTATGCTCTGCCTGGCATTCCCAACACCCTTCCTCTTGTGGCCTGCCAACAGTGCCCTTCCACTCATCCCCAGACTCACTTGAGACAGAACAACACATTGCAGCCTGCATTCCCATCCCTTTTCTTCCAAGAGAGAGGAAGGATGGGTGATGGCACTAGCTGGCACAACATGGCAGCTGATCCCAGCATTCCTGTCCCTCAGGCCAGCCTGCTGTGTTTGAGGTGAAGTTTCGCCGTGCCATGGGGTATCCCATTGATCTCTACTACCTCATGGACCTCTCTTACTCCATGCTGGATGACCTGGAGAAGGTGAAGAAGCTGGGAGGGGAGCTTCTCAGGGCTCTGGAGAGCACCACCCCTTCTCGGCGCATTGGTGAGCCTGTCTTTGGCCTGACACCTCTGGGAATAGCTGCAGGGCTGGAGGGGGATGCAGTAAGTGGATGGAAGGTGTCCTCTGCCTGGCTGAAGAGCGTGGCAGGGCAAGGGACATGGGCATGTACACTGGGGCCAGCAGGTTGTCCATGCCCTGTGCCCTGACACTCTGGCTACCCTAGGGTTTGGCTCCTTTGTGGACAAGACAGTGCTGCCATTCGTGAACACGCACCCCGAGAAGCTGAAGAACCCCTGCCCCAATAAGGACACCGAGTGCCAGCCTCCCTTTGCCTTCAAGCACATCCTGTCACTGACTGACAACGCCAAGCAGTTTGAGAACGAAGTGGGGAAGCAGTTCATCTCAGGGAACCTGGATGCCCCCGAGGGGGGGCTGGATGCCATGATGCAGGCAGCAGTGTGCGGGGTGAGTGCTGCCCCTGCCCTGCTGCCAGGAACTGTGCTCAGGCCCATGCACACAGGTGGCTCTGCCACTCTCCAGGTGGGCTCTGGAAGCCCATCCTGCTGAAGTTCTGATTTGGCAGCAGGACAGGTCACTCTAGAGAGCATCTTACCCCAGGGCCTCCTAACCCTGATCTCCCTCAACCCACCTTCTTCCTGCCCCCTGCCCCATGCTGCGGCTGACAGACTTTGGGAAGGGTGACACCGACTGCCACTGTCCTGCCAGCCTTTCTCAGGGACAGGGGCCACTCTCTGTGTCACTTGCAGGACAAGATTGGCTGGCGCAACGTGACCCGCTTGCTGGTGTTCGCTACTGATGACGGCTTCCACTTTGCCGGGGATGGCAAGCTCGGGGGCATCCTGACCCCCAATGATGGCAAGTGCCACTTGGAGGACAACATGTACAAAAAGAGCAATGAGTTTGTAAGTACCTGGGGACTGTTCAGCAAATCCAGCACCCCCCACCTCACTCCCCCAGGCAGAAAAGACAACGTCATGTAAAACAGCTTGTTGCGGAGACCAAAACATCACCTTAATTGCCATAAATTGTACTGCCACACCCGAAGTGTCTTCTCTTCTGCTGGTGGAGGAGGTTGTGCTGAGTGTGATATCCCTCTCCCCACCCAGGACTACCCATCTGTTGGCCAGCTGGTCCAGACACTTGCTGAAAACAACATTCAGCCCATTTTTGCTGTCACCAGCAAGGTGGTGGATGTTTATAAGGTGAGAATATATCAGATGGTCCAGGTGCCTCCATCCCCTTCCCAGGAGGAGAGACACAGCTGTGTGTGTCCCTTGCTGCTGTCTCCTGCTCTGGTGTCACGTGGTAGGAAGTGCTCACCTCTTTGCTCTCCACTGGCAGAAACTGAGTGAGATGATCCCAAAGTCGGCGGTGGGAGAGCTAAACGAGGACTCCAGCAACATCATTGAACTCATCCAAGTGGCCTACAATGTAAGTGCTGGAGTTCCCATCTCTCCAATGACATCACCTGCATTTCCAGAACCACCCCAGGCAGCTGAGATCCTGACCTGTGGTGGTCTCTGGCTCTTTTTCCTGACCTGCAACTCCATACCCTCTTGGTTCAGCCTACTCTTGGACTGATGGCACTTTCTCCACCATTTTTCCAAAGAACCTCTCCTCGCGGATCATCCTGGACCATTCCACCTTGCCGGACTTTCTGGAAGTCAAATATGACTCCAAATGCAAAAATGACAAGGACTCCACGGATGAAGCAAGGGGCCAGTGCGACAATGTTAAGATCAATGATGAGGTATGTTCTCCTGTTCCAGGAACACCCCACAGCTTGCACACTTTCTGTTGCCCATCCTGTTTAATGACAGGAACCCTGGTTGCTCTTCCAGGCTTTCTGTTTATATTAATTTAATGCCAAGAGTGTCCAAAATGCTGTGGGATGTGGCAGCTCCTCTGTTGTTCTGGATGTGCATGTCCTCAGCCTAGGGCAAATACCACACTGACAGCTGGACGTCTGGCCCTTCCCTGTCCTACTCTGCACTTTCTAGGTCACCTTCAAAGTGAAGGTCACAGCCAAGGTGTGCATTTCAAACTCTTCCTTCACCATACGGCCACTAGGCTTCACAGACACCCTCACTGTCCACGTGACCAGCAACTGCAACTGCCACTGCAATGACCAGCCTGACCCAGACGCTTGCAGTGGGCAAGGCATTATCGAATGTGGGATCTGCAGGTATGTGCTGTCCACCCAAAACACCACTTCAAATGCTGCCACAGCTGGGGAATGGCTGGGAGAGGGATGTTGGGCCAAGCCAGGGCTGGGCTCCGTAGATCTGCACGAATTTTTTTTGTTCAGAGAGGTGGATTCGTGCATTCTCCTTGGAATTGTCCCCTGTGTTCACGGTTTCTGTTGGTGGAGGTTATGCTGTTTTTCTAAGGCTTTCAATCCATCCAACTATCCACCCATCCATCCCAGTGTCAAATCATCCACCAATCTACCCACTGAGCATACACAGATTTCTGTAGAAATCTTTCAAAATCCCATTTCTTGGCTGCAGCTCACATGAGTCTTTAAATGTAATTAATGCTTCATGGCCTCTCAGTGACAAGGGGAGGAAAAGACTGGGTTTCCTCAGGAAATACTCACATCTCCTTGGCAAGGACTTGGAAATTATAACAATAATTTCTGGGTGTTGTGAATACAACTGGTGGAAAAGCAGCATTTCTGAGGTTTGCTCCCTGTCAGCCACCCCGCTCCAGCATGGAGTTAGCACCAACATGCTGCCACTGGTTTTTGGTGAGGCCGTCCCAGATTTGCTCCACTTTTGTGGAGGTCCAAGCCCTGTGCATGGCCACTGACCCAAGCTCGCTCCTCTCCTCTGGCTGCAGCTGCAACTCGAGATACACGGGGAAGAACTGTGAGTGCGACACCAAGGGGAAGAGCAGCAAGGAGCTGGAGCGCAGCTGCCGGAGTGACAACAGCTCGGTGACGTGCTCGGGGCAGGGGGACTGTGTGTGTGGGCAGTGTGTCTGCCACACCAGCGACGTGCCCGGCAAGTACATCTACGGCACCCACTGCCAGTGCGACAACATGAACTGCGAGTTCTTCAACGGCTCCCTCTGCGGCGGCCCAGGTGAGGTGCTGGGGATAGCTTTACTCACAAGGGTTAAATGCCCAGGGAGATGCAGCCCGGGGGGTTTGGGGCTGGGTCCTGCCACACCAGCCTGTAGGACCTCCTTGAGCATCCCAGGGAGGGTGGTGTGGTGGGTGCAGGGTGGGTGATGCTCTCCAAGCAGGGGCAGAGGGAGGGTGGCCCGGCTGCCTGCAGGATCTGAAAGGTTTTCCTCTGCAGCACGGGGACAATGCGACTGCGGGGTGTGCAAGTGCCAGCCTGGATATGAGGGCAGCGCCTGCCAGTGCCAGCAGTCGACGGAGGGCTGCCTCAACACCCGCAGAAATGTGTGTAGCCTCCGCGGGACCTGCCTCTGCAACCGCTGCCAGTGCAAGGGAGGCTACCAGCCCCCCTTCTGCCAGGAGTGCCCGGGCTGCACCTCACCCTGCGGCACGTACAGGTCAGTGATGGGCACAGAGAGGGCAGCAGGGATCCCCAGTATCCCCTGTCTGTGCTTGGGCAGAGCACAGCTGTAGCCAGAGCCAAGTGAGAGAGTTTCTGCCCCTGCAGATGTGAGCTGTGGCTGCTTGTTTTGCAGCTCCTGTGTGGAGTGCAAGTTCTTCCAGAGAGGACCCTTTGAGAAGAACTGCTCCCAGGCCTGTCCCAACATCCACCTGCAGACGAACTCAACAACAGACACGAGCAAAAATTATAGGAAATGCAGGGAAAAGGATTCCCAGAACTGCTGGATGTCCTTCCATATGGTCCAGGAGGATGGCGAGGACATATACACCGTCAGCGTTGAAACTGATAGAGGTATCCCATCCCTGCTCCTCCTGCTCTGCCACAGGCAGGCTTCCAACCCTGCCACGGCAGCCTCGCTGCTTCTCTGGGGGCTGCAGCCCATCTGTCTGTCCCAAAATTTATCTTCTATCCTAAAGATCTTTATCTTTATCCCAGAGTGCCCACAGCCTCCTGATGTCCCAACGATCGTGGGTGGCACCATCGCTGGCGTGTTCGTCATCGGCGCTGTGATCCTGCTCATCTGGAGGTTGCTGATGGAGCTGCTGGACCGTCGGGAATACCGCCGGTTTGAGAAGGAGAAGAGCAAAGCCAAGTGGAATGATGTAAGAGAGCCTGTCCGTGCCAGTGGGGTGTCCTGGGGTGCTCAGATCCACTGGGGAAGGGACAGCAGGAGGGGACATCCTTCCCACAGGCAGCTGTAGACCTGAGCCCTCCTCACTGCTCCTTTTTTTATCCTAGCTGGATTTTGCCATTTAGGGGCCGAAATATCCTATGGACTCTTCTTCCAATGCTGTCTGGGCTGTTGGCATTGGGATGGGTGGGATGGGTAATGCTCTGCTGGAAATCCAACACAGCCCAACACAAGCTTCTCCCTTCTCTCCCTCCAGGCTGATAATCCTCTCTTCAAGAGTGCCACCACCACTGTCGTCAACCCCAGGTTTACTGAATGAGGCAATACCTGGCAGCACCAGGATGCACTGTTAAATAAGGAACTGCCAAGCTAAGGAAATCTCAAACTAAGGAAATTTTAAACTAATGATTCCTCCTCTTCTTCTTTATCCTCATGATTTCATCCCTTCTTCTAAGAGACCCCACTCATGTCAGATGCTGGCTGAGGAACTGCACCCATGCCAATCTCCTGGCCCACTACTTGATGGTTGTGGTCATGGAGCTGCTAGAGGGGAACACCACAGGAAAATGCAGTGGCTCCTGTCCCATCTCCTGGTGCTAAGTTTGCTTTCTGGCAGGAGTCTTGGACACTGAGCCCCAGAGCGAGCTGAGGCACTGAGTGCTTCCAGCTTTTTTGTGATTTCAAAACTGCCATCTCCCTTCTGCGCCAGCAGGATCTGTTTCCAGGCTGCTCCGTGCCTTCCCCTGCTGCATTGGTGTTCACCACTATACAATGTTTTCTTGCCTGCTGAGTTGGACATAAAGCGCCCAAGCAGCTGCAGAGGCTGCAGTGATATGATAGGCCCTAAGCAGCTGTACCTTGTGATGAAGAGCAGCTGGAGAAGATGCACTGGATGTTTTTCCCAAATCGTCAACTGCTTCCTGACATCACTCCCTGCTCAGACCTACCTCTGACAAGGTTCTGCCTGGGCTTCTGCATGCTTGGCTTACCTCCATTGTGCCTTGAAGTCCTCTGCACAGTAAGGAGCCACTGTTTGATCTGTGAAAATTGATCTATGATCTATGAGCACCTGGAAAATGCAGGTTGAAGGTCAGCCACAGCTTCTTCCACTCCCTGGGGCATGATCTTCTGCTCTGCAAGTGTGTCAGACATGCCAGGAGCCAGCTGTGTAAAAACACCTGGCAGTAGCCAGAGCATCTCCAGCTCAGCAGTTATCTCAACCACACACAGCAGCCAGTTGTTCTTGCATTGTGGGACACTCCTGTGACACAATTCCTTGTTTCTTCAAGTTTGGGGTTAATTTGCATAGAATTGTATTGTACCTTTATTTTCTCTCTGAAGAAGATAAATGTGAATAAAGATTAATATATAAGGTAAATACCTCTGTCCTTCTAAGAATTAGGTGCAAGGGTATGAGCTAAAGTGTTCATTGGAGAAACTACAGTCACACCTAGTCATTGCTGCCACCGTCTTCCATAGGTACAGTGCCTGGGAAACATCCCAGCTAGAGAAGCAAACTGTTTTCTACACAATTTGCTATCTGTGCCCTGAATGGTGCTCCCTTGCAAGACAAAACTGTCTCACTGAATAGTGCAGAGCAGTTCTCATCCCTGCCCATGTGCTGGCAGACCACCTCAAATGAGATTGGCTGTGCCACATCAGATCAGGGGTTAATTTGGGCCATTTTATTGTTCTTAAGCAGTGACTGTGAGGGTCTAGGGCAAGGTGTGAAGAAGGAAAGTGTGTCTGATAATCCTCCTAGTACTATCTCAGGCTGCAGCTATTTTTGGCTTCAGGACCCTCAGAATGGTGGCCTGTTTTTGCTAAGAGCACCACTCTGCAGGCTGGGACACACCAGGCAGGTGATAGAATCACGGGATCATTAAGGCTGGAAAAAACCTCAAAGATTGTTGACCATCTAACCATTAACACAGCACTGTCACGTTCTAACACTATACCATAATCTTTAAGTGTCACACCTACACACCACATCCCTTGGGACCAGGCTGCCACAGTTACACACCCTGAGCCCCTGGAGAGGCTTTCTGGGCATGAAACTGCTTCCAAGGGGCTGCAGGAGCTGCCAAACCCAAAAGAAACAAAACTACCCAGCTGAGCCAACAGTTCATTTTTATTACAACAAGGAGCTCCCCGTGCATTTAAACCACTCGTGCGCCGAAGGGAAGATTTCCAATATTCTTCAGGTGATGGGACCAGCCCCACAAGTCCTCCAAGCAGAAGTTCAGGTTCCGTGCCAGGCGCTTTATCAGCAGGTAGGTGCCAGCCAGTCCTGCTGCCCCCACAACAAAGAGCCCTCGATTAATCACCTGCAAGTGCAAAGAGAAACCCCAACATCATCTAATTATCTGCAAAAAAAAAGCCCCACCATCATCAGAGGCTGGCCCCTACCCTGCAGCACCAAGCAAAGTCATCACACAAATATCCTACCACCAAAGCTGCCCCCCAGAGCTGAGCAGAGCTGGTGTGGAAGGTGGTCCCAAGGCTCATGGCATGGGGAGGATGGGCAGCACCCCTGACCAACCTTTGTCTGCCATCTCCAGCGTTGAAGGGCCTCATGGTAGCGAATCCTGGTGAAAGTCACCTGGGAGGGGTTGCAGGAGAGTGTCACCACCCCAAAGCCAGGCAGGAGGAGCTCACAGCAGTGGGGAATGACACTCTGGCTTACCATGGTGTACAGTGGGACTATGGTGGAAGGCATGAGGGCATGGAGGAGGTTGTCTACGTGCTTCCGGAAAATGAACCACATTGAGTTCACGTGCTCACGCATCTGAAACAGAGCAACAGCCCCCTCTCTGCAATGAGTTTTGTCAGAGCTCCCCTGTGCTTTGCCACCCCTCCCACCGCCTGTCCTGGAGGTGATGTCCTGGAATTTGCACTATGGGATCAGTGCTTCCTTAGCCCAGCCTCAGTGATGTTCCCAAGTGTGCATGGCCCATGGAACCACAGGTCTGTGTGGGGTTCACCCACCTCCACATAATTGTACATGGCTAAATCCGAAATCGCGTGGTCATCTGGCACCCTCAGCCTGGAGAACTCAGGGAGGCAGGCACCTGGGGGAAGGAAATTCACAGGCAGCTCCCTGCAAGGTATCCAGCTGCCCTCAGGTGCAGAGGGATGGATGTTCCTCTGCTCTCAAACGTCCCCAGCCACCTCACTTACCAAAGTCATTGTGGAACTGGTCCATTAATTCGTCAAAGACCAGACAATCTTCAAAGCCCTGGGAGGAATATTAGGGGGTTAACACGTTCAGGGGAAGTGCTCTCATGGGCGCTGCAGTAGTATAGCTGTTTGTACCACTCCACCCATTGACCACAGCTTCAGAGCAGGAGTCTTACTCCAGGCGCCTCTGACAGGGGTCTTGAGAGAAATCAAGGGGATTGCCTTTCCCAGCTGCCTGGAGCCCCCTCCCATATAGCCCTCTGCTCCATGGGAAGGTGGCATCACCACCCTGCCCCCTGTCCTTCCCAGGAGGAGCTCAACCCCTGCCAATGCAGAGGACATCAGGCTGTGGGACAGGCCAGCCCATGAACCCTATGGAGCTAAACACTAAAACCAGGCATTTGTGGGTGAAAGGAGTGGGATCCCCACCACAGGGACAGGGCAGCCATGAACTTACTGCATTCATGCCTTGTCCATAGAAGGGCACAACAGCGTGGGCAGCATCTCCCATCAACACGCACCGGGAGGAGAGGTTGTAGGAGGAGCACTTCACAGAGATCATGGCCTGGGCTGGCAGCAAAAAGTAATCGTGCTTCAGCTCTTGCCTTCAGGTAAAACAACAGATTTTGTTGTGTGGGACCACAAGAGAGGAGAGCAAGCCATGCCACATGCAAGCTCAGGAAGCCAGATCACAGGCACTGTCAGCTTTGGCGTGAAAACCCCAAGCCTGCGCACTAGGCTGTTGGTGCTGGGAAAAATGTGGAAGTCAACTTCCCCTCTGTGGGAAGGAAATTTTATCTACAGGTTTTAAGTTCTGCACACAGCTTGATCATTGATATCTTGGTCCTCCTACTGTGAGCAGTGGTAGATGTTGGTCAATGTAGAAAGAACAAACCAGAGAATATCTGAGTTTCTCAGTTAATATCAAGTTCTGAGACAATTCATTTTAAGAGGAAAGGAAACTGCCCAACACAGCTGAGACTGTTGATACCATCCAAGAAAAAGCCCATCCCATATTAGGTAGCTGTGTTGATGAGTGACAAGGGGAGATGGGAACACTTACTCTCCGATGAGGGGAATGGCATCTGGGAAGTAGGTCTGGAAAAAACTCAGCACTTGCTCGCCTGTTGTGAGCTTCTCAAATTCCTCAAAGGGCATGAAGAGTGTGCAGGTGAAGGACTTGTCCTGCCAGCCAGGAAAGGAGGTCAGTAAGAAGCCCAGAGAGCAGAGAGAACATGTGGCACCTGAAGCAGCAGCTCATTGCCCAGCCTGCCACCTGGCAATCACAGTGACCCACCGGCACAGCAAGGGACAAGCGACTGGCAACCCCTTTTCTCATGGTGGGCAGGCACAGGGGAGGCAGAAACAGTGTATGACTGGCCTGGCACACTGTCCTGCTGCTCCTGGTATGTAGTTTATAACATCCAGCTGCAGAGAGCTGGTTTGTGGGGGTCTGGTTGGGCTCAGATGTGTGGGCAGAGAAAGGTGCCACAGGTACCTGCTCAGTGCTGCAAGGTAGGACTGGCTCTGAGCACCCTGTCCTGCACCCCCTGAGGCTGTGGTGAGCCTGGCCCAGGCTGGGTGTCCCTCCTGGCTCTGAGCACCCTGTCCTGCACCCCCTGAGGCTGTGGTCAGCCTGGCCCAGGCTGGGTGTCCCTCCTGGCTCCCTCTGGACCTGTGCCAGTATGTGTCCTGGGGGCCAAGAAGGCCAATGGCACCTGGCTTGTATGAGAAACAGTGTGGCCAGCAGGACCAGGGAGGTGATATTTCTCCTGTATTCAGCACTGGTGAGGCCACACCTGGAGTGCTGTGTGCAGTTCTGAGCCCCTCAATTTAGGAAGGATGTTGAGGTGCTGTAGCATGTCCAGAGAAGGAGCACAAGTCCTCTGAGGAGCAGCTGAGGGAGCTGGGGGTATTTAGCCTGCAGAAGAGGAGGTTCAGTGAGGACTTTATCACCCTGACAGGGGATGTAGCCAGGCAGGGGTCAGGCTCTGCTCCCAGGTAACAAGGGACAAGACAGAGAACACAGTCTTAAGCTGCACGAGGGGAGGTTTAGAATGGACATTAGGAAGAATTTCTTCACAGAAGAGATGCTTAGACATTGGAACAGGCTGCCCAGGGATATGGTGGAGTCACCATCCCAGCAGGTTTTTAGGGAAAAACTGCATGTGGCACTCAGTGCCATGGTCTGGTTGACAAGGTGGTGTTGGGTCATAGGTTGGACTCTGTGATCTCAGATGTCTTTTCCAATGTAACTGATTCTGTGTTTTGGTTATTCTGTGACTCCTGACCCTCCCATCCCTGCCACCACAGCTGTTCATCCCCACCAGCCCCATCCTGTGCCCCAGGAGAGCATGGCCCTGGGTTAGCACCATGTTGGGCAGGGCAATCATCATGAAGGTGTTTCTCGGCCAGATGTGGAGGTAGTTTGGTTCCATGGCAAACTGAAAGAGAAAGAAAATTGCCTTGTATCCTTGCCCTGCCCTGCTCAGCTTCCCCAGCCCAGGCTCTGACCCCTCTCCACAGCAGCACAACAGATCCCGTGAGAAGACACAACTACAGGGCCCTTTTCTCATCCCTGATGCTTCAGGGAGACACAGAGCAAGGGAAAGAGGAAAGGGTAAGAAATATGGGCAAAAATCTGATGCTTTGCAGTTGCTGATGTCCTCACAGACATGTTCTCATACCTGCAGGACCTCTCAGAGCCAGAGTTAATCCCACCACTCCAGGACAGGCTCTCTAGGATTTTTGCACACAGGTACCAACATTGGTCCCACTTTTGGAAGAGGAAGAGATCCATGCCTTCTCTTAGGAACGGTTTAATCTCCTGCCTGAGCCCCAGGTGGCAAATTAATTCTTCCAAAGCTGCTATTGCAGAGCCACAGTGAGAAGGGGCTGGGATATCCAACCTGTGAAGGTTGTAGCAGCCCCTGGGCCAGGCACACTCACATCTCCACCCTTGGGAGGGATGGTCAGCTCCATGTAGCCATGAGGAATGTACTCGTGGCTGTAGTTGAAGCGTGTTTGCCGCAGGAACTGTTTCCTGACTGTTGAGAAGGCTCCGTCACAGCCCACGATGAGATCGTAGCTCACTTCCAAGGTCTGCTGGTCAGACCTGGAAGCAAGACAGTCCCTTGGATCAATCTGATCTTTCAGGTCCCTCCCCACCCTTCCTCCTGTAACTCCAGGCCAGCTCAGCACCACTGTGTCCAGAGCACCTGCCTTTTGCAAAATGTGTTCATAATCTTCTAGGGGGAGGGAAGATCAGTTCTCACTGTCTGGGAAGCACAGCATTGGGATAAATAATTACCCTGGATGTTATCAAAAGCATAACTCTGCCAGGTGTACTCAGCAATGCAGTATGTTTAATCCCCTGCACAGGTCAGAAGTGTGTGCTTGCTGCAAGGCTGGGGAGTTAGTGAGTTGCTTAAACCTTCCTCAGTCTCCCCATGAAAGCTGCCTTGACGTCTCTCCTTTCCACAAGGTTTTGCCTGCACAGTAGTTTCAAAGCTGAGATTGCTCAATTGTTTGAGGTTTTATGAATGATTAAGCAGAAACTAACTGACCACAGTGCTTGATCCCACGCTTGTCCAGGGATTACCTTTTTATGGATAATGTCCCCAGCTCTGCATTGCACCCGAGGAGCTTGTGTCCAAAGAACAGTTTAGTGTTGGAGTACTTCTCAGCAGCTGTGAAAAGAAAAGACAACTAAATGTAGAGGGGTTTACTGTGGCCATAAAAAAATATTTCCAAGAGATCCCTAAATTATAGGGATTCTTTGCCATTACAGCAAATAATTTGCTTTGTTGCTTGAGGAACAGCAACAGGCAGGCCACACTGGGAGTGGTCAACTATGGTATAAAGTAGTTGAAAAATGCAAGAAATCCTGCAAGGACTCTTTTTCTTTTCCCCCAATGACATGAGTTATTGGCTGCTTTCCACCATCACCCCACTGAAGTACAGGATGGGATGAGGTGCCTGCAGTCAGTGGGGAATTTGCATAAATTTGGTCTAGTCTGATTACATACTTGGCCACAGAGCTCCAATTTCCATTTGTCTCTGTGCAATCAGGAGTAATGGAAAATGCTACAAACTGTGAGAAGGCTGAGGAGGTGTCTCCTTCTTCAGCTGGCAAACAGCACAGTTTTTCCTCTGCTAGTTCAGGTTTGCACTTTCTGAGATCGAGGTAAGGGAGCCTGGGGCCCAAAGTCTTCTGGTCACGGGGCAAACCCTAAATCCCCAGCAAAATATGTGTTAAAAGAACTTGCGAACAGAAGTGACAACCAACCTGTCAGCAGCTCTTTGTTTAAGTTTGCTCTGTCCACAGAGAGGATGTACTGCAAGGCAAGCAAACAGGGGGTTCAGAAAGCTTTGCTGAAGGACACTCTGCATGGCCAGACAGGAAACCCTCCCTTCCAAATAATCCCATTCTCTCCAGCCTCTCCCACACCCATGAGCCCCACACTGTCCACGGCACAGAGATACAAATGCTGACAAAGACCTCTTGCACCCTGCAAAGCAGCTCCAGTACCTGGTTCTTCTTCCCATAAGGGATAGAGTATTTTTTCCCTGAGGGTGTATGTATCCTCCTCGCCCGCATGGGAATGCCCTTGGCCACAATCTGAAACAGAAGGGAACACAAACCACTCTTCTGGCCTAAACTATGGGGTTTTAGCACAAATTACCAAGCATCATCCCCTCACCCAAGCACTGCACTCAAGGAAGAAGGAGGGGCTCTTTCCTCACACATTTCCAAATCACCAGGGAAAACTTTAACCAGGGCTGTCGTGTCAATTTACTACAGTTTACTGAGATTACTTACAAACCCATTCTCATAAAAATCAGAGAGAAAATGTTTTTGGATAGAACGGACATGAAAAATCCCAGACAGGGACAGGGCAGGGGATGAAAGCCAAATTACATCCTGGGGCTGGGATGTGTCAAAGCCTGGGCTCCTCTGCAGGAATGCAGGGACTGGGAGATCCCAGCACTGCCAGCAGCTGGATGTTAAATGGTAGCCAGTACCCTGCAGAAGAAGGCTGGGCTCCCAGCCAAGCATGCTGGGCAGAAAGCAGTGTGGATGGATTTCAGGGGTCAGCCCAAAGATCAAGGTTTTCTGGGAAAACACAAATCTGGACAGTGGGGAAAACAGCTGCCTTTATTTCATCCTCCTCTATTGCATCAGCTCTTCTGGGAGTCCATTTACTCCTGTTTGCCCTGTTCTCCAGGAGGGAGAGGAGCACAGCAAGGAGAGGACAAACACTGGAAGGTGCTTGGTCTCCCAGGCAAGCAGAGCCCAGCTGCCTGGAGTGGGGAAGATCCTGCTGACAGATGTGACATGAAGCAGGGGAGAGCCAGGCTGCAGGGACACAGTGGAAGAGGTCTGGCTGGGACAGGGCAAGAAAGGCCAGGGCACAGGGACAGAAGGTGCCAGAGTACCTGCTCCTCCATGCCCACAGCTCGCAGGGCTTGGCGTCCCCTGTGAGACAGGGCCAGGTTGATGCTCCTGCCACGGGCAAAGCTGGCCACTCGGATATCTGCAGGAGAAGAGCAGTTGGTGATTGTGGGAATACACAAGACTGAGAGTAAGACAGACTTAATTAGCATAACTAGTCTGCTGACTAGGATGCTGTGGCAAGGACAAACAGAACTTTGAGCTTATGAGAAGATGAGATTAAAACCTGTTTAAAGGAAAAGATTCAATCAACCCCCTACGATAAAGATGTTGTATAATGCGTGAGTTGCTTGTATGATCTTCTAACCTAATTATTGTAGTAGAAATTATTAACCTCACTGAAATGGTACATAAGACTTGGAAAACCTGAGTAAAATCGAATTCTGATCATGAATCAGTCTTCCCGTCTCTCCATCAATCGCTGATAGGTGATGGAGGCAATGACAGCCCAGCCTGGTGAGGGAACATCTCCCAGGCTCCCTGCAGCAGCAGGGGAGAGTCCAGCCTGGAACCTCCACGCCACTTCTAGCCTGGAAAAGACAGCTGCAGCCAAGGGAATGCTGGATTCTGACAGCACCCCATGTGCCAGAGGGTCCATTAACATCAGGAGCCACTTCCCCTCTAAATGGAGAAGGCTGAGCAATGAATGCCTGCCAGGTTCTGCTGACTGAGGCTTTTTGGGACATTGGCAGGCCACATTCTTGATGGCTGATCGGATGGAAATGTCTGGGCATTGGCCTGTTCCTCCCCTGAGCTGCCTCATTTAGACTTCCTGGGGTGTCTGACCAGAGCCTCCTCATCCCAACATGTATGTCAGTGTAAGCAATGGGACAAAAACTGGAGTAGCAGGATCCATCCAGTTCAGAAGGCAGGTAAGAGCAATCGGAGGCTTTTTGAAGCTGTGTAATTTGTGGCAACTATAAGCCCTCAGCAGAACTGACTGTTCTGATGTCTATCAGGGCAGGAAGAGAGACCACAGAGTGTCAGGCATGGCTCCTCCTTCCCTTCACTGCACACTTGAGTCATTTCACTTTCCATGGTATCCTTCCCACCTGCCACTTGGTTTGCCACCTCTGCCCAGGTGTTTTTTCACAGATACTGAAGATGAAAAATTTCTCTGCCTTTGAGCCAGCAGCTTGACTCTAAATCCTAATTTCTTTTTTGTGGTGCCTTGTGGACCTGGAGACTCCATCTCTCCTTCTGACCCAGCACTGTACTATAATGCTTCCTGCAGAGACCAGGCTTCAAAGGTGAGGAATTGAATCAGTGCTTAAGCCAAGAACACAAAAAGGGAATAATTTTACTAGCTGAAGAGTGGGTTCCTTCCATACAAGATGAGCTTCAGATAAATGCTCCTCCTCACCACAGGAGCTAAAGGGGAGAGAGGAAAGAATATCCCCAAACCACCACTCTCAGATTTCATTATTTTCTTACAGTTCCAGTGAGCTCACACAGTAATGATCAGGCTGACCTTACCTTCTCTGGCTTCATAAACGTCAACCTGGAAACCTCGTCTAGCAAAGAAACAGGCATTTAATGCACCCACCTAGAAGACAAGGACCAGGAATGGTGGATGAAGTATTTCAGAGATCACCACTGAGATGGTAAAAGGAAAGGAGTGATCAGGGGATGCAGCTCAGCATAAACAGGGAGAACCTGTTTATGACCAAGAATCTTTGAAGAGTTTTTGCTGAAGAGCAGTCCCCTGGCAGCCCTGTGTGTTTGCAGAGTCTCCAAGACAAAAGCCACCCATCAAAACTCTTTTTATAAAGTCATACCAAGCTCAGCCTTGTTTATACACAGTCACTGAGTGCAGCAGGGCTCACCTCCTCAGCCACAGCCAGCAGGAGCTGGTGTAGGCAACCTGCCAGCTCCTCTCTGGACTGTGTTTACCTTCCTCACTAGAATTCAGGGTGTACCAGCATTCGCTTGGGAACACAGTGAGGAACAACAGTACAGTTTTTAAACTTCAATTTCCATTATGAATTGTTGTCAAAACTACAGCCTCTTCTGTCATCACTCTTTTCCAAGAGGCTAATGCCCAAAAAGTCAAGAGAGAAATGTAGGTGCTGCAACGCCCAAGCTGTCACAAAATCCCAGACTCATAGAATGGCTTGAGTTAGAAAGGATGCTAAAGACCATCCTGTTACAACCCCCTGCCACGGGCAGGGACCCCTTCCACTAGCCCAGGTTACTCAGAGCCCCATCCAGCCTGGCCTTTAGTGTCACTCCTCTCTGCAAGTAGCAGTGGATGAAAACCATTCCCAAACAAAAGCGGAAGGCATTTCCCAGTCTCAGTCCTTGCAAATCTTTTCACATTACAGATTTGGTTACAGCCAAAACCAGCCAAGGGACAGGGGAACCTGGCAGCCCAAACAAGGGCTGTTATTTAGGGTACCTGGGCATCCCTGCTCCACCCACCTCCCAAACCCCTTCACCGGAGAAAAGGGCAGAAGCCTCCCACAGCAGAAATTCAATCAACCCCTTTGCAACACCCCATCATCTGACAGAGAGATGATTTTAAGAAGAACATTCACCCCCACATTCAAGCAGTGCTTTTACAGCCCCAGATCCCCAACAAACACAATCCTGCAGCGGCTAAATGGCATTTCCTACCAGACCACCACCGATGACAGCAACTCTTTTCCCTCGTGGGTCACAGGGCTCCATGCTAGGCCAGCCCCTGGGTCTGAGATCCCTGCTGAGTCCCTGATCCCTCTGCTTCTCCCCAGTCCCACTGCCCTTGCCAGTGGGGAGGGGAAGGGAAGGAATTGTGGGTGGCTGAGTCATGCCTGGGTTCTTCTCCCCCGATTCATATTAAAGTTTAACTCCCAGCCCAGAGACTGTCAGGGAGTCAGCCTGGCTGAGCCTGCAGTGTAGAGATGGCAATGTGGTGTTATTCAACCAGGCTCTAGCCAAAGGCCTCTTTTGGGAATTACAGAGCAATCCTGCAGTCTCCAAGGAATACACACATAGGAGGAAGGAGAACTTTCCTCAGTCAGGCTTTTGCTGCTGCTTCACTGAGATGCACTGCAGAGGCATTGGTGGGACAATGTGGAGTGACTTCTGGAGCCTCACAGACTCTCTCCTGAGGGTGGGATATGAGCCACACTCCTTGCCAGGAACCTCATCCCATCTTTGAGGACATCTTTCAGCCAAGGAAGCTGTGTTAGGTGTTTTGGGGTGTGATGCTTAGGAGAGGGTTCCATGCCTCTGCTCCAAAGAGGCTTTCCAGCTTTCCAGGACATAAACAAGGCTGTGAGGAGACATCTCTGCAGGCATTATTTCCCATGCCCATCCTTGGGAGGAAATGCTCTGCTGAGCCAATGCTGCCCACAGTAAGCATTGAAAAGAGAGGAGCCGATTAGAGCCAACACACAATAATTAAACAATAGACAGTGAAAGTGCAGAGATTTGTATCACTGAGTACAATTTATTGCTGAACCTGCCAGGCAGCAGCAGATTTGACTCATAGAATGATTAGGGTAGAAAAAGCCCTCTAAGAACATCGAGTCCAACTGTTAACCCAGCACTGCCAAGCACACCACTAAGCCATGACCCCAAATGCCATATCTACATGACTATCAAAGACCTACAGGGATGGGGCAGGACTCAAATGCATCCCTGGGCAGCCTCTTGCAATGCCTCACAATGTGCTCAGTTAAGACTTTCTTCCTAATATTCAGTCTGAACTCCCGTGGCACAACTTGGGGCCATTTCCTCTTTCAGCTCTTTCAGGTAGTTGTAGAAAGTGAGAAGTTGTAGAGAGCGATAAGAATCTCAAAGACAACAGAGCAGAGAGGGCAAAGAGCAAGGTAAGGTTTTACACAGTAAATAAATCATTCATTAATTGGTTTTATTTTTCAGCACAGACAGCACACAGTTAGCTTCCAGCAGTGACAGTTACTATCTTTTCTTCATCCCAAACAAAATTTAGGTCCCTGGGTTTTCTTAATCAGACACGCTCACAAACTGCACCAGGGCAACCCAGTGTACAGATGTTCTTCCCTTTAAAAACAGAAGGTGCGAAGATATTGAGAAAGTGCTACAAAGACACTGTTCATCTTTCTATATTAAGCAAAACCAGACTGCTGAGAGCATGAAAAGTGTTGCCTGATAAAAACTCTGAGTGGCCCTTTTAAGAAGTCATAAATAAAATAGAAAAGAACAGGATAACATGGGCATGGATTAAAGCCTGAAAAGTAGTGGGAAAAGTAAAGGAGGGAAAAGTGCTCGATTTATGTTGCTGAAGAAAAAGACATGTTCAATGGCTGAGGAGGGACATCAGGATTTTATTGGTTTTAGAAAGGCTGTGGTCCACTTGCAGAGGATGCTGTACTGTCAGTATGTGGGCCACCTGCAACAAGACAAATGGGGTTATTGTGTTTACTAACAGCCAGCACTGCTGCAGCTGCAAAAAGATGTGTTTGCTCTCATACCTTGTGGTGGAAGGCAGCTGAGGAAGAGGAAGAACATAGTTTAAAGGCCATCAGAAGACCTACTGATTTCTGCAAACAGTGAATTGCACTGATCCTGACAGCAGCCAGGAGTTCTTTACTGGTTCAGATTACAAACCCGTGTCAAGGGGAAATAGGTAGAAATGTTCATCCCTTATAATCCCATTAGGTAAATAATCTGTTCAGGAATTCAAATCCTCTGCTAAAGAGGGCTGTACAGATACCCCTGCCAGCAGGTCACTCGTGCCCAAGGCTGCAGCTGCCTCCATCCTGTTCTCCTGCTCACTAAGGCTCTGAAAGAGCTGTGGCACAGAAATAAAAGCTGAGTTCTCACAGTGTGTCCCCATGTCACCCCCTCTTCTATGCTCTAGCAAGGTGCAATTCTTTACCAGCCTTGGCATGTAAGAACTTCCTAGCACCTAGGAAACCAAGCAGGACAAGCTCAGAGGAAGGCACAAAGCAAGGGAGCCCCTGGAGGGGCTGGCTGTGATCTCTGCACAGGGCACAAAGGGCTCTATGGATCTGGGAGCATCCTGGGGAGAAGTTCATCCCTTTCTGCCCTGGAAAGCCACCCCCTTCAATGGCAAGCACAAGCTTATGGCAAAGGCTCAGCGTTTCACTCCCCTCCCATTGAACTGTTTTTCTTAGCTGGTGGTTTGGCTTTTTATTTCCCCAGGAATTTCTGATTAGCACATATGCCAGCAGTGCTTTAAGAACATAAATCCTGCTGGGATATAAATGTAAAACTTGTCTCCACCCCCCACCTTACCTAGCAGATGACACAAGGAGACCCAAAGGGTGGGGTGAGAGCCCCTGCAGAGCAGAGCAACGCAATGTGGTAGGGTGGGGGATCTGTGTGATCCTCATCTTTGTCAGATTCCCACGTTTATTCCACAATCTCTCCACTGGGCAGGGAGAAAGGGCTACAAGAGCATGTCACAGCTGCCTGCTTACTTACCCAGGCTGGGCAGAGCTGGCAGTCCAGTGCTGTGCTGTGGATGAGGGCAGGAAGCTCCTCGGGGGCACTGGGAACCCCCCCGTGGGAGGATAATGGTGGTGATGGTGCACCACAGGTGCTTTGTGCCTGTCTGCTTTCAGGGCCAAGGGAGCAGCAAGCTGCAGGTCCTTGGTGGAGAGAGACAGAGGATGGCTGCAGAAACCTGTGTCCCCACAGCAGGGGCTATCCCTAGCTGAGAGGCCAGGGTTCCATTCAGCCACCCCTCGGGATGTGTCTGGAGAAGAGTCTGCAGGTTCCAGTACAGAAGGTCCAAGAACACTCGGTGACTCCAGACCCCACTCCCTCCCAGTTTACTCCATTAGTCAGTGCCAGGGAAATGCAGAATGACAGGATGACCTGGAGAGGCAGGTGGGCATCAGGGCATGCCCCTCCTCTGTCACCTTTCCTAAGTGTCCTCCACAGTCCTTTGGCTCCCCCAGCCCTTTGTGTGTTTTGTCCAGTGCCCTCCCAGGGGAAGAGCCCTCAGGCTGGGCTGTTTTTACCTGCTGTGGGTGCTGGAGCAGGGCAGAGTTGCCTCCCCCGAGCTGCGCGAGTGCTGCTGGTGGCAGAGCCTTCAGCATCATGTTCTGCATCATCACCTGGTGCATCTGGGCATTCTGCATCAGCATCATCTCCACCATGTCTGGGAGGAGAAGAAAAGGACGAGAGCTTTATCCACAGCTGGCAAGCAGCAGAGGCCTGTGGTAGGGAGTGCCCTCCAGCACACCCAGACTGGTCACTGCAACAAAGGCAAAGCAGCTGAGAGGGGGCACGTGAGGAATATTGGAATTATCTCCCCAGACAGTGCAAAGTTAATGTCTGTGCATGGCATTGTTCATACCAGCTTTCCTGTTTCTCCTCCCGTCCACAAGAAAGCTGCTGCTGAACATCTTGTCTGTTGCTTGCCCTGCAAGCCCACAGCCCTAGTTATGCTGAATGGCAGGATGGAGAAGAGCTGAGCTGCAGCTTTCCTTCACTCCAGCATGGACAGGCTCCTGGCTGTGCTCTCCATTGCTTCAGCCCCGGGTCATTGCTTTCCACACGAGAGGTTTCCTCAAATTTATGTGATATTGCAGTGCCACCTTCAGAGTCCACTGACTCATACAATTGTATAGGTTGGAAAAGACATTTAACATCATCGAGTCCAACCCTCAATCTGTCATTTCAGGCACATCAAATCTCCTTACGTGATCTCTGGGATCTTGTGCAGTGTAACTCATTTGCTTGAGGAGAAGTGAAGAGGGAGAAGTGGAAAAAAAGGGAAACAATAATGAAGGCAACTCTCATTTTCCTTTTTACTGTTCATACAAGAAGTAATTTAAATGTCGCAGCTTCAGAGAAGTCACGAGTGGATTTGGACTATATTGGTTAAGGAAATAAACTCTGATTCAAAAATCCAGACACTTAGATGAAGTATGAGCTAAGAAATAATGCAGTTTCATGACCCTCATTCCTGTGTGGGATGAACCTTTGGGTGAAGGCTGAGCCAGGGAAATTGTCTCAGGTTTTAGTTCATGTGTTATTTCACAGTAGCCCCCACCTATGCTCAGAAACAACTCTTAGAAACAACTCTTTTAGTGGCATTGCACTATATTTATAACAACACTTTGAGATGTTCAGTCTTGTTTCCAAACACAGGGTACAAATAAAAGCCTGAGGAGATTGAACAGCAGGTTAGGAAGGAAGAGAAGAATAAACCTAGATTTTAGAAGCCTGTTTGCTAATTCTGGAATCATCCATGTCCACAAGTTTGACTCAGTTAATATTACTCACTGCCATGAGTTGAGCTGTTTCGCTTTCCAAATCTTCCCTTGAATTTGTAGTTCCTTTTTCTTTTGTTTTAGTGGTAAGAGTGTGCCTGAATGCCTTTCACACCCGGTACCCACCCCACTTACACAACCCCCAGAGCTCCACCAGCACATTAAACACACATCTCTAATGAGCTTGGACACCATCCCTTGTCCCCTTCCACGTGCTGTGGTACCTGCCCTGCCCTCTCCAGGCCTGGTGACAGAAGCTGGCTGCTCTGTGGAGTTTGTTACCTTCTTTAATGCTCCCAGAGCGAGGGGCTGCAAAGGTCTGGGCTGGGGGAATCTGTGTGATCAGAGGGGGTGGCTGAGGCAACTGCTGGATGATGGTGGCAGGCTGAGTTGGCATCTGGAACAAGAAGGAAAATGGAGAAGTCAGGCTTGGTTTTGGCCAGCTCCCCCACGTGTGGGAACAGCTGTCATCTGCCTAGGCTTCAGGAAAACTCTGGGATTCTCATGGAGAAGCTGTTGAGGCCGTGGGCTGCGTGAGCAGACACTGATGTGCATTAGGAAGCGGCTGAATGGCCAGGCTGGAGTGTGGGCTGCCCTGCCATTCCTTCTGCCAGCTTCTTCCAAGGGTAAACCATCCCCACTGGTAATTTTGGGTCTTATTGGCAAGATGGTTCCCCCTCGGGTTTTGCTGCAGGCAGCGAGGATCCCATAAAAGATCAAGAGGCATATCTTCCCTTTTTGTGGGCTCAGCAATTCCACACAGCTCCCAGATGATGGTCAGCTCAGACTGGCACAGTGCTAGTGGTGTTTTCTAGGAGGCAATCCTTACAGTCTGCTGGATAATCCTTGGTGGCTCCACTTGGGAAGCTGGAAAAGGGATCTCATAGACTTTTGGGAGGGCAGCTCTGTGGTCATGGCAGTGTCCCCCAGCTGGTGCAGGTGGCTGTGAAAGCTCTTCCAGAAGGCGCTGCTCCTGCAAAGTCAAGTATTTTCTTTAAATAGCAGACAGTTGGTTATGCTCTCTGGGCTAAATGGGCCCTGGGAACCTGCAGCAAGGGCACTGCCAGTGCCTGCATAAGTATAAAGAAAGTTTTCCTTCCCGCATAGCCTGAAGCAAAAGGAATTTGGGGAAAAAAAAATGCGCAGAACGAGCTGCCAAAATTCGGGAAAACATTTCATTCATAGCTGGTATCCTCCACAAACTAGGAATAACTAACAATTACTGTTGTCTCTACTTGGGCACGGCTAAAAATCCCTTCTTTGCATTTTGGCACAGCAAGTTTATGACACAGCAGTTTGGGACAAACAGAATCATCCCACTGCAGTACCTGAAGCAGGTGCAAGCCTCTGATTAGCTGACCCAGCCTTTATATCCCAGAGCAGCACAGCACCAAATCCTGCCCACAACTAAAGGATGGGAGAACACTGAATCCACATCAGCAGTGCATGTGCAGGTCACTGGAACCTTCTGTTTGTTTCTGCCCTCTTACCCTCAGCTCCTGCAGCAGATCCTTCCTTTGCCTCAGGGCACTTTGCAGCATGGCCTGAGATCTGCTCTCTGCAAGAGGAGAAAGTCCATTATCTTCTCAAAGCATCACAAGGCCAGAGCTATTACAGCAGCTGGATTATGATATTAATGTGGAAAATGTGTTATTAGACAGCTGGATGCTGCACATAGGTAAAAGCTTACAAAATTAGGGCCTTGTTACCTTTGTAAAATCATGGCTCAGGCCTGCTGCTTTGGCTAAGCAGAAAAGGACTGTGGGGAAGTGACTCAGCTGAATGAGAGGTAGAAAAAAAAATGTTATACAACCGCTGTGTGTTCACATCGTGAGGTAGGGTGATTGGTTGGATTATGTTTGCTATGTTTTAAAACCATGTAACTGGTAAAGGCCTAAATGCTTAAAAATCCCTGGGTTTTGCAATGAAGGAGCTCTCCTCTGCACCTGCCTGGGAACTCTGTGTTGCTGTGCTTTAACAGCTCGAGTTATTCCACAAAAGGCTTGGGCTATTTTCTTGTCAAATCCATGCATGGATAATGACTTTGTGCCATGCGCAGTCACAGCTGTTCAGCAGCTCTACAAAGGCAAAACACCTCTGAAAAGAAACTCTTTAGATTTCTCTCTAAAGCCCCCTTTTAACCTCCTGGTTTAGGAATCAATTTCAGCCTCAAAGTTTCTAGATGAACCCTATCCAAGCTGAGGACGACTGTCTGCTGTAACAGCTCAAACAAACTCTGCTTTGAATGTCAACTTTTCTGTTTCTATTTGGCCCTGAACCGACTTTCTATCCAGTTCACTCCACAATGGCTGATTTTGCACTCACTTGAAATGAGGCAAGAATGATTTCAAATACTTTGGAGCCATGCCTGGCATCTGCTCTGGAAAGCACCAGTTCGTATTTTGAAACTCTAAGTTGTTATAGGGGGATTTTTTAAATTTTTTTTGCCACAGCATTAGAAGATTCCAAATATTTGTACATCAGGTCAATGGAGCCCACAGTATAATCCAGAAATTTAACTGAGTTCCTACTGCCAGCCTTGAATCCACAGATGATAGAAACAGTGCATGTGCCGTGCAAAGAAATGAAGTGTTTCTCCTGCCTTTTCAGAATCACCAAAGCCAAGCAAACAGCTGGACTACAACAGAGGCTCATTCCTAGGTGTAAGAGCCAGGACAAACTGCATCACCATCAGTTTGCTGCAGCTGAGACGCTGCAGAGGATACCTGGGCAGGAAGTCATCTCATGTTAGTGCTCAGCTGGCCGTTCACTTCCCTTGGTCAGGAAAAAAAAAACCAGCTGAAGAAATTCGAAAGACAAAAAGCAGTTAGCTGACAGGTGTTAGGGAGGAGAGGGGATCATCTCCTGAGGAACTCATAAACAAGCCCTTTCCAAAATATGCCTGTAATTAGAACAAATGCTTCTCTTACTTGCAGCTGGGAGAGACAACTCCATCTTCTCTAGGTTCTCCTGTTCATTTTCTAGTCTCTGTAGGTAGAACCATAACCAAAACTGGTTATAAGTCAGGCAGAAAAAGCCCACAAGGATTTCCAAGCCTATGGCACGGGTTGGGGATGGAGGAAACAGAGCAGAAAAGTGGAGAAAAATGATGGTTCTTAAAGAAGTATGAAATGTCTCATTACAAATCTAGTTACAGTAAAGAATAGTCATGCTTCCAACTGCCCAGGCTATTCCAGACCTTCAAATTGATAGCATGGGGAATCAGGAGATATATGCATAATTTATTTTGTAGGGCAGAGAGCTGCATCATATGAAGAACTTGATAATGTTCAGTTTGAGCTTGCCTGATTATCCAGGATCTGGACTCTTGATTCAGCAAAGGTATGACCAGGCAACACATCTTATGTGAAAGCAGACATGAAATTGCCTTAAAACAACCTGAGATTCTGTTTAACCCAAGATTTTCTCCTAAACTTTGCCTGTCCCAGCTCAAACTGGCTTTGAGCTAACTGGTGACATCTGCCATGAAAGCAAGTTTACTGTAGGTCCATGTAAACTTGTACAATGTCGTTTAAGAAAGTGACAGTAAGTAGTACCACTCCTCAGTGTATCTCAGTATACTATTTTAAAATACTTGAGTGTTAATGCTTAAACATGCAAGGGCAAAAAGCAGAGCAAAGGTGACCACTGCAGAATTATTCCCTTACCTTTTCTAGGAGTTTGAGTTTCAGTCGTGTCAGGTGATCCACCACTGAAGGATCTGCCATTATCTCCTGGAAGGGCAGGCAGGCAAAAACAGGTTAAAAAGCTAAACAGAGGCAGATAGGTTTCTAGTGCTCATTTTTTTCCCTCCACAATCTTCACAGAATAATTTCATTATTAAAAACCAATAATACAAGATGAGTAGAAATTGAGGGAAGGAGACAAAAGCTTCAGTTTCACTCCCAGGTGAAAATGAGCACAGGCATTCACAACATCACAGACACAGCTTTTTCCTGCCATTTCTCTCAACATACTTTTGTGCTGCAGGTGGTTGTGATGCCCACAGGAAGGCAGCTGACCCTGAGTATTTATTTGTCTGTTCTTGATGGTTGCTATCCTTCCCCTGGCAGCATCACTAAGCCTGGCCTCTGTGTTGTTGGAGAGTTTTAATTAGCTCAGAGGTTTGTGCCTCTCACCTTGTTGCTAAGTTTATAGTGTCAATAGGTAACATAAACAGTTTAATCTCCAGGCACAGAAGCTTGTGTACCTTTGGTAAAGCAAATGCCTGGAACATTAGTGGACAAGAAAAAGAGAAATAAAAGGTGATGGTTCTTTAAAACAAGCCCAGCACCAGCAGTCAGGTTAGATCCTGCTGATTGGTACCTGTTTATCCCACTCTAAGGGCTCTGCACATTTTCAACATGGCCCTTTATATGAGTTGTTATTACCACACAGTGAAAAAATGAGGGAGCATAGCTGGAACTCACTCCTGGGTAAGTTCAAGAGTAAAGAGGCAATGGTGTAACATCCTTTTGGTTACCATCTCCCAAAAAACCTGCAGAATGTCTCCCAGCAAAGCCCTACCAGCATAAAAAGAGGGTAACATAAATCAGTGACATGCATAAAATGAGCACCAAGGCAAGAGAAAAAAGCCTAGTGACAGACACTCCTTCTCAGTTTCATATTTTAAGCCCAGTTCTGCTCCCAGGAGAGACAAGTTGCAACCCCCTTCCTCACTCCAAGGCCACAGCAAAACTGCAGCAGAGCCACTGCTGGCAGCTGGAGCAGTTCAGAGATGCTCCTGAGCTGTGTGAGAGCAGCACACATCACTTCCCCCAGCTGTGACCCACACCCCTGAAAATACACAGGCTGGGAGTCACTGGAGAAGCTGGGAAAAGTGAAGTGCAGGGATCCCTGAAACATCTGTGCTGTGCAAACTCTTATCACTAAAACTAAAGGAAAAGGAACTACAAACCCAAGGGAAGATTGGGAAAGCAAAACAGCCCAACTCATGGCACTGAGTAATATTAACAAAGTCAAACTCATGCATAGGGATGATTCCAGAATTAGCAAACAGCTTCCTCTGGCAGGGCTCTGTGGTGAATGACAGGAGTGGCAAACCAGAACAGAAAATCCTCTCAGCTGCCAGCAGTTCTCCTGGGAAACAACCCTGAGTCCATTTCTGCACTTTAAAACCTCAACAAAATTTTTCTCTAACACCTTGAACCCCTTCACCTTAGCAGCTGCAACAGCCTTTGACAAGGAGTTTCCCAGTTATCTTAACCTAAAGCATAATATACCTGTAAACTGCATAACTTTAGTTTTCTTCTGTTCTGGGGAAAAAAAAACCCTAACCCTTTTTGATTGCTGGTGAATACTGAGCTCATTATTTTTTACCATCAACTGGTTTAGTACGATGCCCCTAAAAGTTAAATTTCTAGAGTGCTCATTGCAGTATGAATAGAGGGGTACAACAAAGTTTGACAAAAAGAACCAGGTATAAAGTATCCCATTAAAAGTACAGCACCAGAGTTTAGCAACTGAATCTACTGAAGAGGGCATGAAGAGAATTTTTTTCTCGATGTGACAGGTATCCCAGAGGAAATACAATACTAGGGAAAAATTAAAAAATAGGAAAAACAAACTTTCCAGCAAACGTGCTAAAGGATCTCTCTTTTCTCACACTTATGGATGCCTTGGTCACAGTGTGATCCCTACTTTTGGGACATCTTACAACCTGCTAATTAATGAGGTGCCAGGAATGTGCCAGCCACACACAAGATCTTGCTCAAAGGGATCTGCAGCTACACTGAATCCCAAACAAGGGATCACACTTGAGGATGAGGATTCAAAAGAGCAAAACCAGACAATTTTAATGCTACAAAGGAATAACAGGTGTGTTACATGAACCTCACAGGACATAATTATTCTGCTCTATTTAGCAGCGCTGAAGTCAGAGTTTCGACACTGTGCCTATTTTTAGACATGGTGCTTTAAGAGGGAAAGAAAGTCCAGGAAAAAAAATAAAATAAAAAGGGTGCATTTGCAAAAGGTAGGTTCTAAGGAAGACTTTAAACAACTGGCTTTGTTTAATTAGCAAGGAGATGGTGAAAAGAGGACAGACCAGCAATTTTTAAATAAATGAGAGGATACAATGAAAGAAAGGGGTGGGGTGAGGGGGGTTCTGTCTCGAAAAACATTATTTGGCTTAGTGAGGAGGAGAAAACCTGATAAAAACAGGAAAAGAAATCTTCGTTAGCCACTAAGGGAAATGATGGAGCAGCTATCAAATAAAAAACTTACACAGAAGTTGTTTATGAACAATTAAAAAAACCAAATGTGTTGGACATTGTAGGAGTACTGTAGGACCCCTCAGATACAAGAATTGATTAAATAACTTGATGAGGTCCATACCAATATTGCATTTCTTTGATGCCTTTTATTGATCTTGACATTTTATACTCTTAATTTCTATGAGTCCTAAAAGACATTTTTAAAAAGATATTATGATAATAACCAAGATGATGAGAAGGGTGGAGCAACTCTGCTGTGAGGAAAGGCTGAGAGAATTGATCAGCCTGAAAAAGAGAAACTTTGGGGTGACCTAACTGTGGCCTTGCAGTATCTGAAGGGATCCTACAAGAAAGATGGAGAGAGAAAGATGTTTAGAGGGGAGTAAACAGTCCTGAAGTGGCAGGACAAGGAGAAATGGCTTCCCAATGACAGAGAACAAGTTTAGATTGGATATTAGGAAAAAGTTCTTCTCTGTCAAGTCCTGGAACAGGCTGCCCAGAAACGTTGTGGCTGGCTCATCCTTGGGGCTGTTCACTGAGACATTTCACAATTCAGACTTTGTCTTTTGGTATTGGCTTGGGACAATCTCAGAGTCCCAGCTATGAAATCAGAGAGCATGACAATACCACCAGGAAAAACAAATAAACACCTCAGGAGCTGACAAAGCAGGAGATGACCAGAACTAGCCACATCTTCCCTCTCAAATCTAACATGAGCATGGTTTACTCACTGAAACTTCCACTCTTCCTCAGAAGAGTAAAATTGTTCATGAAGAGGAAAGCCAAAAAAAATACTGTGCCTCAGAAACCAGTGGGTTAAATTTGTTTTGGAGACCAATGGAGATGGAGATGGACTTTTTAATGTTTGCCAGTCCAGCACACTTCTCTGAGCAACAGATATAATGAGGTGTATATGCACCTAATAGATATAATAAATAGATAAAAATATTGTAATAATAAATATTAAATAAACAATACATAATATAATAATAGCTATTAAAAGGTGTAAAGGCACCCTTTTAACTTTTTTTCCCTGGACTTTCTTTCCCTTTTCACCATACTAAAGCCTGTATTTTTATAATTTAATGACTTCAAAATACAAAGAAGCCACCAGTTTTGTAGCCTCAATAAGCAGAGCAAGAGGGCGTTGAAGATTGGACATCTTAGATCTTAAACTTATCTTAAACTGTTTATCTTAAACTTAAACTTCAAGGACGTTGCAGTAACCAGAGGACTCCAGAGGAGATTAAGGCCTGGAAAGTTGGAAAGTCCATGTGTGAGAAAATGATGATAGAGGGATTAAAGAATGACGACCAAATGCGCATGAAGAGCGGGAAATCAATAAGCAATAGAGGACACAGCATACTGATTACTGAAGAGAATCACGCAATTTAGAATCACTGAACATTCATTTATTTCTTTGCTACAAATCAATTAATCAGCGAAAAGGCGGGAAGGGAGCCGCCAAGCCTCCCCCGCGCCCTATTGGCTGCCTCTAACCACGCCTCCATTGGCTGCCTCTAACCCCGCCTCCATTGGCTGCCTTGAGGCCCCAGCTCCCTATTGGCTGTCTCCCGCGCTGGGCGGGGACGGCGGCCCTTTCGAAATGGCGTCGGGCGCTCCCATTGGTGGCTGCCGCGGAGGGGGCGGGGCCGAGGGCTGGCGCCGGCTTGCCCGGGATATCCCAGCAGCCATTTAGCGGGAGTGGGCGGAGCCCGGCCGAGGGAAGCTGTCGCCATTGGCCGGCGGCCGCGGTGTGTCAGGAGCTCTGGCCAATGAGCGCAGAGCTCCGCCCCGCGCGGTGTGGCCGGCGCGGCGGCGGGCGGGGAGAGGCCCGGGGCGGCCATGACGGGGGTTTCGCTATCGCCGCCCTGACGGCGCGGGGGGCAGAGACCGCCCCGGCCGCCTCATGGAGGCGCCGGATGAGGCGCGAAGCCGCAAGCTGGAGGCCGGCAGGGCTAAGGTGAGGGGAAGGGCGCCCGGCTAGGCGGAGGCTGCGCCCGCCCCGCTCTCGGTGCGCTTAGACGGCTGGCAGGCCGGGGGGCGGCTTCGCCTCAGCCCGCCCCGGGTCTCTCCCCTCGTCGCGGGCTCCGTGCCGCACTCGGAGTTGGGTGCGGGCGGCGGCGGAGCCGGGGCTGTCCCCGGAACCCGGTGGGGCTGCCCTGGCACCGCAGGAAAAGTCGTGCCCGGCGGTGATTCTGCCTGCGAGGCTCCCATCCCGCTGCACAAGCATGGAAACATTACCTCGGGTGAACACAGAGCAGCTGACAGCAGCGCATATACCGTCCCTCAGGCTCCGTTTTCGTTGGTTGGATTTTTTCCTTCCCAGCGCTCCCTTTTTTGTCTAGGATTCGGTGTCTGTGGGAATAGCGCATTCCCAGTTGAGGATCCCGGAGAGCAGGTGTTGTTTTATTACTCAGCTGCCTCATTCGCTTTGCCTGTGTGTCCGCAGGTGGGTTAGCAGAGAGCTGGGCTCTCTTTGTTGGTTTCTACTCACGCCAGTAGCAAACACTTCATAAGCTTTGAACATTTAGGTGTCTTCACTTGCCTGTAGTTTAGGGACCTGTGTAGAGCTCACAGGATGAGGCTGAGATACAAAGATAACATTTTCCGAGTATTGGTTGCCTGAAACCATGCGTTTAACGCTGGTTGTGTGCTAACCCCATTAGATAAAATTTTGGCTTCATTTTGGTAATGATGTTCAAGGAGCTGGTTGGAAACGCCTGGTTGCTTTCATTTTAATTCAGCATTTCTGCTGGGTTTTGAGCTGGTTCGTTAGCTCAAGAGAGAGAACTCTGAGAGCAGGAGTTCTTAGGTTAAAAGGTTCCCCTAGTGTGGCATGACATTTCTGTGTTAACATTTCTGTTCACAGAAGTTAATTCCAGGTGCAGGACCTGTTTATGATTAGAAAAACATGACAGACTTAGCTTGAATAAGTTAGTAGCTCCTACCTGTTGGAAAACAGTTGTTTGCCATAAAAAAAAAAAAAAAAAAAAAAAAAAAAGCAGGGGCTTTTATGTTTCAAGTTATCCCTGCAGAACCAGTGCTGTATTTACTATTTTTTATACTGTGTGCTAAATCTCTCTCTTCCAATTTAAAAAACCCCATCATTAGTGGCCCCATCCATGTTGCTGCTGCATGGTGTCATAGGATGAGAGCAAGAGTTTTAGAGGCAGAGGTAGATGCAATGATTCCTCTGCCGATGAAAATGTCACAGAGATCAGTTCCTTGGCTGGCAGATTGTGGGCACCAGACAGCTTCCAAAAAGCACCCAGGTGACGTTTCCCCTTTTTTATTCTTCTGCTTTTCTTTTTTCTAGTTTTCTTTGTGCTCCCTTCCTCACGGATACAGCACAGTTTTGAAAGGGAGGAAGAGCCATGAGCAAGTACAGGTTCTCCTTCCTGTGCTGCAGCCTGGAGCAGCTTAAGGTGATCCCATCTGGCGCAGAGGTGTTCAGTGTCCATCAGATCAGCTTTTTGAACCATCTCCACATCCCTGCACAGGCACTCCTGGCAGCAGGGGCCAGGAGGGAGGTTGCTTTGTTAATGAGAGGCCTCTGTTGTAGCAACCTCTGCAGTGATGCAACTGCAGTTTGATCTGCTTCAGTTTGGAGGTGTCAACTCCTGAGGGCTTTTTGCCTCACCTCCACCCTCCAGAAAGCCAATTATTTTATCTTTAGTATCCTTAGGTTTTAGTCTGCTAAGCAATGCCTTGGCAGAGAAATATGATCTAAATGTTTTCCTTTTCAAACCAGCCCCTGCATTATTCTTTTTCATATAGGAATAAAAATTCCATTATTGAGATGCATTTAAGTTATCACCTAATAATAATGATAATGTCAAGTGTATTTATTGGAGATTGTAACTGGCAGCTAAGTACTGACTGTATCAGGTACCTCAGACTCCTGTTTCTGACAAATGCATTACTGATAGCCAGGGTAGTAACTGAGAAACAGAACAAGCCTAACTATTCAGTGCTGCTTTTTCTCTCTTGGTTTGTTTTCAACCTCGCAGCAGTTAGTCTGCAGGTTGGCCACCTGTGCCTCTAGTCACAGAGCTCTCTGTGCTGAAACTTCCTCGGGCGTGGGAAGTTTTGCTCCACCTCCATTTTACAGTTAGGACCTGAAAAATGAGTTCAGGTTTTCTCACCCCACTGTTTTGAGGAAGGTCTAGAAAATATTTATTGGTTTCGTCTAAGAGCACTTTTTGTTTGATGTTTGCTGTATCCAAGGGCCCGACTAATGTTTATTTGAACAATCTGTTTCTGTTCGGTGCTGATGTGGTTTTCTGCTCTGTCCTATTTTCTTGTTGGTTTTGGTACTAATTTCTGAAGCACATCAAGTGATACATCAACTTTTAACTGCCTGCTCCTGGTGAAATGAAGTTGCAGTGCATTGGTACCTGTGGAAAGGTGTTATTTTGCTACCTCAGCTGCTTGGGATGCTGTGGAGGACAGTGCTCTCAGGGCTCCTGTGCCAATGCTACACCTTGGCTAAAAGTGAAGCTTTCACCTTTGCATGTGCTGCTAGGAAGCAAAAGGAGGGTTGAATCATTCAAAACGGGCAGGATGGGATCTCACTGTGAAGAGGCAGAGGCACTTGTGTCCCGCTATCTTCACATTCACACTCACTACTTTGTGTTGGATGGCTGGCTGTGAATTTGAGATTCTCTTACAGTGACACTTAACTTTATGTGGCTGATGGAAGGCTTTGGAAACGTGGTATTGCTCTAAATAGAACTTTTGCCTTGAATGTGGAGAATGTTTGACTCCAGCCACTCCAAGTCAAATAGTTCCATAAATTTTGGTGGAGTTAGATACTTTTGCGTGGTATGTATCATGATTTTATATGTTTAGTTGCATGTGAGTGGGATAAAAGAAGTTTTGTTTTCTTTGACCTGTGCATTTAAAAATGTATGCTGTTTAGGTGTTCATTGATGCCAAGTCTTGGTATTTTCATGTGGGATACTTGGTCTCCCTTCATGGATCAGTAACAGCTCTCTGTAATGCCCACTCTCTCTGCCTTTCATCTTTTCTGCTTGTTTTACTCCTGTTTTCCCTTTTTCCCTGCTTCAGCAGTTTCCTCTGCTCTCCATTTTTCTGCAGGTTTCCTCCTGCCCCATTTCCCCATGTTATGAGGTTAATTAGTGCTGTAGCTATTTTTGACATACATTGCCATCAGCAAGTGCTGGAGTTGACACCTGGTTTCAGAGGATAGTATTTGTGTCTCACTGCAGCTTTTTGGTCTGTTCATTCTGCTTATTATGAAAGGCACAAGTCTGGCAATCTTCATTTAATCTGCATTTCAGTGTTACTAACTGTAGAAATTACAGAAGGTAATCTTAAAAATAAGTTTTTTGTACATAAGAATTTTATCAGTTGATAAGAAATGGATGCCTTTCTGCAAATGTGCCTTTTGAACAGGCTGCTGGGTGTAGCAGATGTGTAACTGTGCACCTGTTGAGTAGCTAAGCTGTCAAGTAGAGGTTCCTGTAAGGAGAGGGGCCTGAACTAGATCTTTTCACAAACTGTATGAGAAGAATGAGACATGAGTTTTCTGCAAGATGGCTGTTTGACAGGAAAACCAAGCTGTCAAGCAGTGGATTTCCAAATGTATTGCAGGTAGAACTTGGCAGTGATATTTAAATCCAGTCATGAGTTAACTATCTGTTTTGTCTCGTCAGAAGGATGTAACACTGCACTTGGTAATGTGTGGTTTTAACCTTGAAGAAGTCTTTTGCCTTATGAGAAGGATGTCTGGATTTTTGCTCTGGGGAAGATGTTTCTTGGAAATGCTACCTAAACACAATGCTGGAGTTGAAAATAACAATAATCCTTTTTAAGCTGTTTAGGGTGTTAAGGGAGAGTTGGGTAATAAATTGTCAGTGACATTCTTTACACGTCTCTGGGGCTTCATAGAGCTGTGATAGCCTGATAAAGTAGAGCATCTGATTCTTCAACAGAAGAAATTAAAATGACCTGGCTTAATTGATTTTCTATTTATGTACTGGAGGCTGCTTTCTGGCGAAGAAGTTTTGCTGTGTTCTCTTAAGGGGGTGGCACGGGGAAGGAGCATTAAAATTAACGGAAGTGAATCCTCATCTCAAAGCTTACGCTGGCTAAGACCTGTTTAGATGTATTTGTAGGGGTGTGCTGGTTCTGGCACCATGACAAGGGGGTTCTTGGTTTTGCTGGTCTTGCAGAAAGACTGCTCAATTCTTATTTTTGCCTGATGCTTCTAGTGTAGTGACAACTCGTTCCTTTACTAATTTGTCTCGCTGTGATTCTGGATTATCATTGACACACAAAGTTTCGCTGGGTACAACTTTGATTCTTGTGTGGAAATGAGCCACATTTAATGCTGGTGTGGGATTTGTGGCTTAATGGCACAGTTTACCCAGTACTTTGTGAATGTGTGCAAAGTAGGCAGATAAAGCAGGTTTTTTCTGCAGATGTATATATTGTATCAAGACAGGAGCTCTGTCACCCATGACTGTGTTAATCTTGTGGTCCTGCTACTTTTTCCTTGCTTACCTCTCCCTGTACCTCTTGCAATCTTTCCTGAACAGTTTGCTCACTTCAGACAGCGAAAAGCAAAGGGCGACGTCGCGCAGTCGCAGAAAAAGGCGACGAAGAGGAAGGGCTCGGCTGTCCACACGCATGACCTTCCGAAGGAAGAGCACCCAGTAGCACCCAGGGGTGCTGGGAAGGACACAGAGGGTCAGGCTGAAGACACCAACCTGCCAGAGGCAACGAGAGAAGCACAGGTAAATTGGAGTGTTTCTTGCCTTTGCTCCACTCCTATCTGCAGGTGACAAGTGTTCCAGGCGGTTGTTTTACTCATTAGGGCGTGAGCTCGCTGCCATTGGCCACTAGCTGCCCTTGGGAGGTAAGTGAACTGGTGTTATTTTCACTTGTAATAGGTCACTCTCTAACAAAGTCATCTCATTTACTGAGGAAGACTTCTCCATGGTGTGCACTAGGCAGTTGTTATTGCCAGGGAGCTGTTGGCCTCCTAAATTAAGACCTTTCACCTTTGACTGCCACGGACTTCTCTTTGGGCAGACTTAAGGTTATGTGGCTGCCAATCTTTGCACATAACTTAGAGTTATGTGGCAAATCTGGATTGGGAGATCAACAGATTAAAAACTGCCATGACCTTCTAATTTACGGAATTAAGTTGGTTTTGTATCACTTGGCTGGCTCAAATATGCCTAATGTTTTCTGAAAAACTATAATTTATTCCAGCAAGCTCTTAGTAGCCATTCTAAAGCCAGCATAGATGTTATTTCCACAGATTTGTTTAAGGAGTAACTCTGCTTGTGTCTGATGTATTTCAGTATGTATGTACTGGTGACACTCCAAAGGCAGTAATGGTCTTTGTGGCAAGAATTTTGGGGAGCTGGTGCCTTCTGCACCAAAAGCATCTCTCCAGATGTTGGTGTGTTTTCACAACATACCACAATAGCATCAGACTAATGTGTTTGCAAGCCTGCAGTGATGGGGAATAAAATTTGGGTGTGTTGTCCTGCTTTCTGTTGTGAGGGTTTATCACTGATGCTTTCAGGGTATCTTCATTCAACGTCATGTTAGCATTGCAAGGCTTTTATGAAGCTACACACTAGTGTCTGCACTGAGGAAAAACAGTGTTTTGTCATAAGTCATAGCAGTGTCCTTGTGGGCTTAAATTAAACAAAACAAAACAACAACAAACAAAAAATCATTTACTGCTGCTAAGCAGCTTTTTTCAAAATAGCTGGTTTGTAAAGCAGCTGGAATTCTAGGTTACCTGGAGAGGGTACCTCCAGGGAGACAGTAATCCTTGGGAACTCCTTCAAGCACACTTAAAATGCAGGGAGAGCTGTGGACTGCCTTTTCCAAATAATGCAGTAGTCATCTTGGTCTTGTGAATTTAATGAGGGGGAACCTCTTGCAAGGTGTCAAGCTGTGTTAAATCTGCGTGTCAGAAAAAGCTGTTGCTTTTGTGATTACCTGAATGGTTTTAGCATGTTTGTTAAGTAATCTCATGTCAGTTACTAATTTTTAGTAGTAAATTAAAGATTGCTCAGATATTTGCCATTAACACAGCAGAGGATCAAGCATTGAATCAGTGTTGAGGCTTATTCCTCAATTTAAGTAGACATTATAATACTTTGGTTTGTTTGTTTTTCAGTTTACTTCATTTCACCATGAAAAACTACCTGGATTTAGCATAAAGTCAGTCTTTCACAACACAGACCTTTCTGGCTCATGCGTAAGGTGTTTCCAAAGTAATTCTGGTTTACTTTATTTTTATTTAAAATAGCTGTGATTTAGTGTTTGTTTTATTTGTTTATTTACCAGGGCAACATTGATTCATCTAGCTGGGAGCCACTGGATGGTCATGCAATTGAAGTAAGTGTGAAAGGATGTATCTTTTGGAAAAGATGCTGAAAGAGGACTGTGATAATTAGTTGTTAAAATGATTAATTGAACATTGTTATCAAAGATGATAAAACTGATGTGATTTCACTATTTTATGGTATAAAGCAGGCATTTCTCTGTATGTACATGTACTGGCTCTGAAAATTGGTTGCTAAGAAAATTGGGTTTTATAAAATCGCAGGCTTTGCCCAGAGAAATTGGAGTGGTTTTTATGTTTCCAGTTGATACACGAGTTCATTTTTCATTGTTTCTTACAATACAAGCAAAATGTACTCCAAATAAATACAAGCTATCTTGTATTCCAAATAGAAGATACTGTATCCTCCATGATCATTGTAACAATGCTGCTCCTAAGAAACCTCAGAAATTTAGTTGAAGAGCTTTATATTGTTGTCTCTCCTTTGCGTGGACTGCTCTTCAGTCAGGTGGATGTAAAAGCTTTGTTTAAATTGTAAGAAAGCTTCCTTCCTCACAACTGGGGGTATTTAAATCTCAATACATTCCAAAATTACATGTTGCCACCATTTGGTGCTATAGAATCACAAGGCTCTTTACTTTTGTGCTTTAAACTATCATGGGAATATATTATCTCTGATAATTCTTAATTTGAAATTTTTAAGCATTAAAGACTTTATGTGTGCAATGGTTCTATTAGATACAGAGTCCCAGCATTGAATTACTTTTAAAGTAGAATTTACCCTGGACTTAATCTTGAAGCTGAATTTGTTATCAGACTAACTACAAACCAGAAATGCTATTTTTAGTGAATACAGGCATTTCTGTTTCTTTTATGAAGAAAGATAGGATAAATCCTGCTGCAGAATACAGCCAGGCTGATGCTCAGATGTGTCAGGCAAGGATAGCTGAGCTGGAGAGCAGGCTGCTGGAGAAACAGGAGGCAGTGGAAAGACTCACTGAGCAGATGGATGAGCTGCAGGACCAACTCACCCAGCACAATGATTCTATGCAGCTTCAGGTATGTTTCACAGACTTGGGTAATGGGATGATACCTTATTTTAATCCTCAAAAATATTTAGGCCTCAAGACTCAAAACCCTATGGTGTTTTAATGACAAGTATTTCAACTTGCTAACATGTAGTGCAAAAGGCAGCATCCTCTTCCAGAGTATTAAAAAAATAGTATTTTGAATTCCCTTTCTCTAGCAGTTCTATGTAAAGGCAAATTATTACCAGGTGCTTTCCAAGACTAGTTACTTTCCCCTTTATATGTTCTTTTTCTCATTCCAGGATTGAGGAAACAAAGACATTTCCGGTTGGTGAGGAATAAATTGAGAAGATAAATGTGATTAACATAGAATGAGATTAATGTATCCTATCTCATTAGCTTCTTCTCATGTGACAGAAGGGAATTGCTGGTAGATAGGAAACAATTTAGGGGGTACTAAATATTCATTATATCCTTTTTGAAAACTTGATTGCTTTTTGCATCCATAAGAGCTACAAATTTGCAAGTAAAAATACCAATTTCATTGCTGGTATCCCATAATTTGTTTTTTAAAATTACTTTTGATTAGGTTTGTCATCTCTGAGATCAGTTTAAGATTCTTCTTCCATCATGCCTTCCATCGTCTTTGGACACAAAGACTACTCTGGTGCAGTTTGGTTAAATCTGACCTGTCACTACAGACTCTGTAATGGCTTTGCTTCAAGAAAACTTACTTGGTTCCAAATATGTTAAGAATATTTTATTGTTAAGAGTTCTTTTCTTTTGACCCCTGTAGGAAATGACAGTTCAAGAGCAGAATGAAATCATCAGGAAGTTAACAACCTGCCTTCAGCAGGCCAAGAAAGACAGAGATGAACTACAGGAAGAGGCCTCACATGTGGCTGGTCAGATCCATGATTTACAGCTCCAGTTACATCAGGTGTGCCTCTGCTCCAACTTGGGTGTCGTTACAGAGACTGCAAGAAGAACTTCAGACTTTGAATGTAAAGACACTGAGTTCATGGTGTAGATCTTCATAGTTCAGTTTGTAGCACAGCAGTGAAAAGAATTTCAGGGCGAGGCAGAGTTTTTTCCTGGTTACTGTGGAGAAGTCCTGGGAATATTTTCCACTTGCTTGCATAATAATGTTTTGAAGGTCATTGCACTTCTCTGTTCATCACTGAAGCCCTCGTTAGGGAATTTCACACAGTGTTGTTAGTGGTGTTATGGATCGAGTGAAAGTGTTAGACCAGCCCTGCCTTAGGTTCAGATTTTTGGCAGCAGCTTGAATTCAGGTGGGGCACACCTAAACTGCTCTGGCTTGCAAGTTCTTAAGAGTTGCAGATCAGGTCTATGATAAAATGAGTTATTTACTGAATAGGCAGAAGATTAACAGACAAATGACCTTAAACAGAGTTCTTTACTATACACTTTAGAACAAAGAACTACTAGTAGATTACAGTGCAGAACATAAAGGTACCTATCTTATAGCTGGCAAAGAAATAACATACATTAGGAGTCAGTCTAACTTGCACTGAACTGATGATGAGGTACACAGATTCCTTTCACTCAACCCCCGAGAGAGTAACCACGAAGTGACATCCCGACTTTGGGGAAGAGCCACACACATTTCCATGGAATGTGCAGAAGACTTCTGGCCTTGGGAAAATTTGGTGTAGCTTTTATAGTTTGTAAAGTTAAATGTCTGTCAGTCAGAAATTAAAGCTTATCTTCCTTCAGCCTCTCTCTCAAGGCAAGATGTTTATTGTCAGCTGGGAATGCCACCTCCATGGGCCCAGAAATATCTCACTACCAGACAGATGTCCAGCCTGAGCTATTTCACCAATTAGCAAATTCTTGTGAGGGGGAAGATGCCTTGAGCTATTGCACCAGCTGATAGGCAGAGCAGATAAGCCCTTCTGTGGTAGGGGAATGTCCTGCCACAAGTGGTTTGTAGCCTTTACACAACTGTTGCTGTATAGTTTGAGTTTGCATGTGATCATTTGTCCTTTGCCAGAGAAATATGTGAGTTTCTGCTTGGGCAACTGGAACGTCTCAGCTGTTAGACAGAAACCTGCTGTGCTGAGGTAATGTGACTTGGCTCAAATGAAGAAATTCAAAATAACACGGTTCAAGCAGCCTCTATGACACGTAGGAACCTGCTTCATTGCAACAGGTTGATCATGGATCTAATCCCTGGATAATGAGATAAACTGCAGCCTTCCTCTCCTTTAATATCTATTTTTTAAAATGTTTTATTCTTTCTTGGTGGTGCTCAGTGTTCTATAATAAGTGAATAAGTGGCTATTCTCTCTCAACCTATGTAGTTGTTGTCCTTGGAGCCTTGTAGTATACACCAAAGAGAAATGTTTCTGTGTAGTAACTGTCTCAGGTTTGCAGGATAAGAATTGTCCTTCATGGGGTTACATATCTTAAAGGTCTGGATAGGAAGGGAAAGGCATTTAGAAATTGTACAAATAAAAACTGAGACTTTTTAGTCCAAGAATTACCTTAAAAGAGTTGTTTATGCCCTGAAAAATAAACTTTCTGCTAAATGAAATTTTGTAAAATAACAAAAAATACTCCTTTCTATCTACAATTCTGGTTGCAACAGCAGGAAGTCAAGGCTGCTCAACAGGTGTTTGGCATTTGCACCATCAGCCATTGAAAGACAAGGCTCAAGCCTCTAAATAACATTTCAGGCATATTTTAAATAAGTCCAGTGAGATGATGCACGTTGTGGAAGGATGTCAACTTTGATAACAGATGAAAGCACTAACACTAACTTACATATTCTTTTTTTTGGTTTTAGCTACATATTGAGAAAAATATGTTAAATAAAGCATACTTTGTTACCCCAATGGGGGAAATGTTTTCATTTGAAGGAACGTGGGGAGGAAAAAACCGAATCTGTAGTAACAAGCTGTAAATTCTTTGTAGAGAAAACTGGTTTGGTTCATTGTCCTCTTAATGGCAAGTCCAGTCCATTGGGAGTTCTGCTTCATATTGGAGGAATTCAGTATGGTTCATTGTGCTGGATTTATTTAACATTTTCGTAATGTTAGAAAATTCACCATAGGGATGAATGATCTAACATTTGCATCTTTTCAGTAAGTAATAGTATCTAAAACATGGTAAGTGTTGTCTGCCTTTTTAGGATGATTTTTATTCCTTGAGAATGCAAGATTGAGGGTAAATCTGTAAATACACTTGCTTACAGTGAGTCTTGTGTATGAGTTGTTTGGGTATAAACTTTCTCCTGACTGTGGGTGCCTTTTATGTGTCCAGGTTACTGAGATACTGAGGAGTAAAAATCTCAGGAAAGACGAAGGGTTGGAAGCCCAGCAGCAGCAAATGTCCTTGTTTCAACATTGTCTCAGAGAGCAAAATGCACACTTGGAGATACTGCGGGAGAAAGCACGTGACCTGGAAGTTCAGCTGGAGTCTTCCCAAAAGGTAACAACATTTTTTTTTTAATAATAATAAATTTATTTCAAATTTGGTGATAACTTGAATTTGCTATAGTGACATATTCATGAAATACGTATTTTTATATAGAAATAAATGTATAGGGATTGTGGTGGCTAATATACATTGATGAAACAGCTTGCATTCCTTTAAGAATAGTAAAAGGAGTGCCATAAATACAGTAGTGCCATAAATACAAACCTTAAACATTGTTATTTTTGAATGCAAATTAAAAACACAAAGTTTAAGGAAATGAAATCATGGCATTTTTTTATATTTGATGTTTTATTTTTAAGAATACCAAAGATAAAGAAAATCTGCTTGCCCAAATGGAAGAAGATATGAAAGATACAATGCAAGAGCTACACAAAAGCATAGATGAAAAAGAACAATATATTAAAAGTCTTCAAGATCTACTGACATCAGAAAGATCTGGCTTGACTATGTTACAGCATACACTTTCTCTCCGGGACTCAGAAATAACAGAATTAAAAAAAGAAATTGCTTTATTCAAAGTGAAAGAACAGCAGTGTATCGAAGAACTGAAAATCACCCATGAGAAGGATATTTGCAGACAGTTGGATAACTTGAGGAATGAGCTGGAAAAGTGTCATAGGAGGGAGATTGCAGAAGCCAAGCAGGTCTATGAAGAAGAAATTATTTTAAAATATAAAAATGAACTTGAACAGTTAAAAAAAGAACTCTGTGCTTTGAATTCTGAAGAACACATTCAGAATTTGAATGGCATAATAATTGACTTAAATATAAGGCTTCAAGAATCTGAAATTAGTAAAGAGAATTTGAGGAAGAAACTTGAAAACCAATGGGACGACTTTCAGAGGGAAAAATCTGAAATAGAAACTAAATACAAGGATTTAATTGATGGCCTTAAGTATCAACTTTCTTATGCAGAAGAGCAAGTGAAGGAAGCCCAGCAATATAAAAAAGAAAAACAGTCCTTGAATGAAGAGATTCAGAAACTGAATTCCTACATCCAGAAATTAAATGAAAAGCAGCTTCACGAGGCTGGAAAAAGTATAGATGTAAGGCAAAAGTGTGATGGAGAGATTGTCTCAAATAAAAAATTATTGGAGTTGAGGGAAAACCAGATTTTATCTGGGATCTCTCAGCTGCAGGGTCTTGAGGAGATGTGGGGCAGAGCACACCACTCAGAAGGTAGAGATGAGCCAGTGCATGGAGAACTGGAGTTCCAGCATGACTCCTCAAGGGATCAACTAGAAGAAAAAAAGAATTTAGAGATCAGGAAGGACAATGCAAATTTTGAAGAGGAGAACCTGTCTGGAGAGCCCTTGTCAGAACTAGGGCTTTTCAGTGGTGATGAAGGTATATTGGCTAAATACCTCATTTCCACAGAAACTCCAGAAGACTCCTGTGTGTCCAGCTCTTCGGAGGGCCATACCATTGAAGAGGGCACATGCAGTATGTATGGCTTGGACAGCAGTGTGCTTCTAGAGCCCAGCAGGGATTTTGTATCTCCTCCATTAAACTCCAGCCTTGATGAGGGGACATGTCTTAGTGGCTTGGCTCAAGACATGTTTGAAAAGGCAGAGGTGAGAGCAGAGGCCTTTGTTTCAGATATATCAGATGGCTCCCTGCAGCAAAACAGAATGGGAGACCACGGTGATATAGAGGATGATGAGGTGGTGGGTTTAGCAGAGAGACATCTGAAGCCAGCTGAACAAGTGAGTGCAGCTCAGGAGTCAGCCTTGGAAATGCCTTATCAGGACACCCAAGACCCTGTTCAAAATTGGGAAAAAGCCATGTCTGAGCTTTCTCACATGCATGTGGAACTGGAGAAAGAACATGGAGCAGAGATCTGTTGTGAAAAAGAACTTGAAAATAAACTCATACTTCTAGTCAAGCAGCAGGGTGAGGATGGAGGCCAGCCATCTCTAACTCAGTTGTCAAACCCCTCTACCTGGCTAGAAATGGTGGAAGACCTCCAGGAGGGGAGAGGCATGTTGATGACGCAGCTGCGAGCTCAGGAGCAGTTAGTGAGAGATGTTCAGGAGCAGAAAACAGGTTCTGATTCTGTGACAAGTGAAGTGCAGGCTCTTTTTGGCCATCAGTTGGCAGCTTTGCAAAGCCAGCTTAGTGCTCTGAAGGCTGAAAACCAGAGAATAACAGAGCTGTTCAGTCAGAAAACCATATCTGAAGAGACATTGCTGAAAGAACAGGAGTTGCTCAAGGATGAAATCAATAGTAAAGAACAAAATTTAGTGCTTTTGTTGAAGGAAAATACAGCCTTAAGAGAGAGATTATCCAAGGTGGAGGAGGATTTAGTGAAAGCAGAAAAAGCACTAGCAGAGAATGCTAGCATCATTGAGGACCTGGAGAAAAACATCCATGAGCTTAATGCTGAAATGGAGAACATCAAAGAAATACAGGAGTGTGAAAGACTGAGCTATGAGGACAGGTTAAACCACAGCAACCAAGAAATTAATAAGCTTACTGCTGAAATAAAGGAAAAGACTACTGAATACAGCGAGGAAAAAAGCCAGTTGACCGAAGAAATTGCCCAGTTGAAAAAGGCTCATTTGGAGCTTGAGGCTCGCTTGCAGGAGTCCTGTCAGGCTGCCCAGGAGGCTCAGTCCGAGATGGAGAAGCATTACAAAGAGGAAATGGATAAGATGGAGACTCGGCATCTTGCTGAATTAACTGAAGTGAGTTTGGCACACGAGAGAGAGGTAGGAAACCCTGATAAAAACTGCAAGAGTCGTGGGATTTTGGAATGCTTTAAGGTAGCCATTGCAAATGTTTCCATGCCTGTTTTCAGATAAAAGAACTAAATGCTGAAATAAAAGACAAAGTGGAAGAACAACAGAGGTTGGAAGAAAAGAGAAAGGAAGAGATTGCTATAATAAAAAAGGTACCTGCTGTAATTTGGTTTATTTTGGAAAAATAAAGTAATTTTGCATTATCGTGTAAGTGTAAACATTTCAGAGATGCAAAATTCTATTTATTGGGTTTTTTCTGTGGTGTTTTTGATTTGGGGTCAGGAGGAAGGGAGAATTCTTGTTCCATAATTAGGGCTAAACAAGCATATTTTGAAGAAAGCTTTTCACCTGAATATTCTCTGCAGGTTCATGAGCGAGAGCACGAGCGGGAAATCTCTGAGCTGGCAGCTAAACACTCCCAGGAAATGGAGAAGCTCCGTGCTGAGCTGGAGGAAGAGCAGAGGCACCTTATAGATGAGCTCCAGCAGCAAATGGAAGCTGCACACAGAGCAGAGCATGAGGAAGCTCAGCTCCAATCCCAGGTAAAAGACAGGAAACCAAGTGATTAATATAGTTCTTAGCTGCCTGTTGGTGATCTCCAGCATACACAGAAATCAAGGAGCCTTCTCCTTAATATTTCTTGGTGTTACGTGTGCTTTTTCACACAGTGCTGCAACCAAAGGAAGTGTTCTCTTGATGGGTGGTAGTAGAGATTTTTTAGTGGAGTTCTCCAGAATCCTCACTGCAATTACATTTTAATGTTAATTCTGAAGAAAACTGAGTGTTTAAAATGATGATTTTAAGAGACAAAAAACAGCTTTGTCATTTTTTGTCGTGGCAAGTTTAACAGGTAAATTTTATAAAGGATATGAACCCATCCCACTTTTTAATTATCCCGTTGTTAATAATTAGGAATGCTTTCTTGCTAAGCTGAAGTGTGAAAACCTGACTTTTACTTCTATATGTTTCCTGGGTTTTTGAACACTTCCACTAATGAAAGTGGAAATGTAAAGGATATGTCTAGTGTTAGGTCTAATTACATCCTGTTGGTACACTAATTGGTTTACTTAAGAGTTGAGAAGTGGTGAATTTTATTCCTATGTCTCCAATATAATTTAGAACTTTACTTTGTTAACAAATTATAATCAACAGCAAACATAAGGAATTCTTTCAATAGACAGTGAAAGACTGGGGTGAGCTTGTGTTCTGCTTTGATGTGAGGAAGTGGACAGATACAGGATATTTTGTAGGAAATGAAGAGGCAGGTAAGGAAATCTTTTTACACTGCACTGAAAGCATTCAAGTCTCTTTACAGCAGCTTATTTTAAGGCTTCCTCTAATGGTCCTTGCCACAAAGAAACACTCTCCAAGTACAGAAAGGCAAAATTTAAATGTGTTTAACAGGCAAAACTGAAACTGGTTGTGAAAAAGCGAGCACATTTCATTGGAGGGGAGGGAGAAACCCTTTTTTGCTCCACTGCAGACACTGCACAACCTTGAACTGGAAGCTTTACGCCTGACCTTAAACAATATGCACACCTCTCAGCTGGAGCTTACACAGTCCAACTTGAGGAAAGAGAAGGAGACTGCCCTCATGGAGCTGCGGGAGATGCTCAATGACAAACGTGCTCAGGAGGTAGCAATTCTGCAAAGCCGCCACCAGCTGGAGTGGGAGAAGATCAAAGAGCAGTGTCTGAAGGAAAAAGAAGACCTTAAGTCCAAGTATCAGCAAGAGCTAGGTATTAAAACTGGGGAATAAGTGTTTTCTTGCTGCACAGGTTCTTTGGTGTAGAGCTGGCCTGTGAATGACAGCTGGTGTTACCTCTAATATGGGCAGGACTGCCATGTCCAACAGTGCACCTTTTATATATGAAAAAGAAGTTGTGCAGACTTGAGTTTAGTTGTTCTTCATCTGCAAATTAGTGCTAAACTGAACTACTTTCTTTCAGGAGGCTTTAGACCAAGTTCTCATAAAATCTTGGTCAGTGCAAAGAGTAGTGCTCTTATCTCTTACGTTTTGTCAGGGCTTTTCTTGTCCTATGTCAGCACCACTGTTCTCTTTCTGAGAAGATGTATTAGTGCTTCCTGGCTTAACCCTCTCATGTGTTAGGAAGGAACTGAAAGGTTCAGTGAGAACCTGTAGCTGGGTGTCCTTTGAGCTGCACTTCATATAAGATTGTATTGTGGCAGAAGGCAGTTGCACCTCGTTGTACTGAAGGTCTGCTGATGATGCTCTTGGCATTGTTTGGGAAATTTCCCTTTTTCCAGGTCAGACCATTTCTCATCTGTATGGCAGAACTTGAGCAATTTCTGGGGAAAGGTGCATCTTGCAGCACTTCACTGAAGAAGTTGACAGAATCACAGGCTGGTTGGGGTGGATGGGCTCTCTGGAGATCATCAAACTCCTGCTAGAACAGCTTCCCCCCAGAACAATTTGCACAGGGTTGTTCTCAGTCATCTTTGAATATCTGCAGGGAGAAAAGGCTCCACAGCCTCTCTGGGCAGCCTGTTACAGGGCTCTGTCACCCTCACAGTAAAGTTGTTTTTCCTTATATTCAGATGGGTCCATGGGGAACACTGTTAGTTGCAGGGCTCCAGCTAGATTCTTCACTGCTCATCGCACCCCTCTGAGCTCTGAAATAAGGTTTAAAAACCATTCCTTTAGTTGTCCTTCACTAAGAGAAAGAGAACATTGATTTAAGGGTGTTTCTTTTTGACCTAAAGTAGGAAATAATTTTTTTACCAGCAGTAGTGCAGTGAACTGCTGGCACAGTGGGATTTGGGAACAGGAGGAGGTCAAGGTGCAGTTCTTCATATCAATGCTGTTAAGGTGTCTTTTGCCAGTGTAACCTAATACCAGTTTCATCTCTAAGTTTTCATTTCCCATGGAAAGACTTGAAATAATGGTTGCATATTATAAACTCTTAAATATAATAAATAAGCCTAGGCAACAGTGCTTTGATGCTGTGGGAAGGTGGCCGATAGGGCTTTACAGGGTCCCTGCAAATCAAAAAAGGGGCTGAACAAGAAACTGGATTTGAGGGAGGAGCTGGAAAGGAAGAATCTGTTGGTATTAGTGCTGACTGAGCAGATAGTGGCATCTATCTTGCAGTACTTTCTCCTAGACATTTGTAGCAGAAATTTGAGGTTTACTATCTGCTGCTGCTGCATGCTCCTCCTTCTGTCTTTCTGGAGATGATTCTGTGCTCATAGTGGTGTGCAGTGAAATGTTAAAATGACATCAATAGTCATTTGAATTTCTATCTTTAGGGTTATTTTTCTTTTTAGTGTCCTCTGTAGACTTAAGATTTGCTAAATTGAACTTTACTTTGAGTTGTCTTCGCAGCTGTAAGTTCTAGAATGCTTGTTTTCTAAAATGAAAGTGAACTAGTGGGATACAATATAACAGCAGGTGTGGATAGAACCCAGTATCTTACCCTCTTCTATGCCTGCCCATTTAAGTCCTGAATTTGCTGTTGAAAATTTTAATTTCATCCATATTTCTACTTACCATTTAATAATATTTATGTAAATTTATTAATAAGTATTTTATTTCACAGTTGACCAGAGAAAGAAAATAGAATTGGAAATGGAAGAGACACATGTCCAGGCATTAGAGGTACAAATTCTGTTCTTTATACAAGGAAAAAATAAAGCTCCTTTCAGAAAGCAAGAGCTGGTACAAGTCTCAGATCTGCCACACGTTTATTGTAAAGGACAAATAAATGGAGGAAAAAAAATATTAATTTACTAAACATGTTTGCTTTAACATAATTGCATGCCTTACTCTCTTAGACTCTCAAAAGAGACTGGGAATTAGAGTCTGATAGACGTTTAAAAAACGTGTGTGAGGAGCTGTGTGAAAAACATCAGAGTGAGATGATCGCACTGCGGAAATCTCTGGAAATGGATTTGGAAAAAGTCAGAGCAGAGCTGGGGCTTCTTTCTGTTGAGAATGTGCAATCTAAAAGTAAGTATCACGGTCTGGGAGGCAGCTGTTTGAGCAGTGACACAGCTAAGTGATTTTACAACGTGTCTAAAGGCAAATACAAGATGTATTTAAAAACTGGGACAATGGCATGGGACTGTGTAGACAACAGGTTGGAAATGAAAAACTGTTTGAAACCTGAAGTAATGAAATGAAAAACTGTTTAAAAGTATTGTTGCATTTTGACTTCCACAGAGTATGAGATGTGATTAGTAAACAGAGGTGCTGTTTTTCTTCCATCTGAAGACCTCTTTTGACAGGTTGCTGAGTTAATCAAAACTGTGATTAATATTAATAGAGGCTTTTTCTAACAAAAAAATTGCATTTGGATTGTGAATAGTTAAGGCTTAAGGGGACAAATGGTTGTCTCTTGGCTAACTAACAGTGTGGGATGCAGAGAACTATGAAACAGTGCATGGAAACATTTGACTTTCAAATACTTTGCTGTTCAAGCACTTCTGTGATTCCCTGAAACCTAGTGCTTTAGCCAGAGACATGCATTTCTATTTTTGTTGTACCGAAGTTGTGCAGGTTATTGATTAACCAGGACGAGAGAGTAACAGAACACATTTTTAATTTTAGTGAAAAGTGTAGAATTGGAGAGGCAACACCAATTAGCCATCACAGAATTACAGGAACAGCTGCAGGCTGAACATAACCAACTCCTAGAAGACCTAAAGACAAAAAGCCAAGAAAAAGAGCAGGATCTTCAGAAGGAGGTAAATGACATTTCTTTATTTGTTCAGAGTAGTTGATTACTCTTATGCAACAACACCTAGACCATATACATATCATTTGGGTAACCTGTTTGTATTTAGGGATGTTATTGAAAAAGCAAAATGCATTGTGAGGCAGATAAATACTCTTGGATTGTCCACAGGAGTTCAAAATCTTTGGAGTACAGCTGCCTTTGTGCCATTTTGTGACATCTCTTCCTCTGTATTTATATTCCTAATTTTCTGGTTCTCACATTTTGTTTTTATCTGGCTCATTTTTTTGCCAGTGAAGATAATTATGGCATCAGGAACAAATTCTTCCCTCTCAGAGGAGTGGGTGTAATAGTTGAGATGCTGCTACTCAGTATCTCTGATACTGTCAGGAGCTGAGAGGGGTGTTGTCACTATTTCCACCTATTTCTGACAGAAGTGTTTCTTGCGTGTAAAATAAGCCCTGAGAACAAAATCATTTAACAAGTTGTGGTGGGGTGGTTTTTTTTGGTTTTAACATGTTGGGGTTTTTTTTGTAGCTGGACCAACTTCAGGTCAAGCATGAGCAACTCAAGGCTCAGTCACAAGAAGAAATCAGGCAGCTTTGGTCTCAGCTTGACAGTACCCGAGCGAATCGACAAGAGCTAAGTGGTATGTTCACAACTGACACATTTTGTTTTTTGTCTCCTCTTCATACATTTTTGACACAAAATGCTTTTAACTGTGTACCAGAAACGTACAGGAAGGCCACAGTGTCAGTAGGTTATAGCCCAATGATCTGTCTGTAGGTTGAGGCGAGTCAGTGTCAGATGACAGGTTCTGCAGTGTCAAAAAGCATGGTGTGACTGTGGGGAAAAGTTCACTCCTGTGCTTTTCCTTTCCCTTTCCACTCCCTCCTGCACACTATAAAAATCTTTAGTGAAAACAAAAGGGTTTTGATTGAAATGTCAAATTAAGTATCCTGTAATTAAAAACTGGAGGAAATGCTGGTCAGTGCAGTAACATGCTCCTATTTGTATTTCTTTTGTAAGATCCAGGTTTATTAAATAAAACGGCCAGTTTTGCAAGTGTACTGGTTGGAGATGACATAGACTTCTGAAATGAAATATAACCTGTCTTAGATGTGTGTGCACAGACATGTATAACACATTAAAGAACTTCTGGAGGAAGAAACAAAACCTGGAGACCATGACTCTGCCAGTGTTCTCCTTGTGCTGAGGCTCTGACATGAGGTTCTTGAGTTCTGCTGGGGTAGTTAGAACAGAAGGCACACGTAACATACTTCAAATACGATTTCACATTTTGTGGATAATATAACTGTAGGTAGCTTTTGAAGTGTATTTGGGTTTTGCTTGGTTTGGTCATATACTAAAGTATTTTTTCTATTAGTATATTCTTTATTTTTCTAGTAGTATATTCTTCTATTACTAAGTAATTTTTTTCTATCTAGGCAGACTTTACCTTCACTATTTCATCTTTTTGTTTTGATATTACAGAATTATAGTACATAGCACTTCATAGTATTTGCTGGAATTGTTCTTTGTAGCCCTGACCTTTAAAATTTCACATTTTCCATGTTTCTAATCACTCACAATCCCATTCTTTGGACTCTTTCTGTTTCTTCATTTTTCTTGAAGGTGGTGAGGCCAGAATACAGGCCCATGGTCCAGGTGAGGATCTCTTTTGGTGTGTGAGATCTTAGAGGCGTTTTTATTCTGCTGTTCTTCATTTGAGTGATGATTTGATCATGCATTTGAATTGATGGTAGCATTCAGATCTATGAATTTGAATGGATTTGATGGTGTTCCTTGTCCCTTCTTCTCACTTGATTCCTCTGGTCCCATGCCTGGCAGCTCCTCCCTTTGGAAGCAGGCTTCAACCATGGCCTTACTTCACAGAATCATGGAATGGTTTGGGTTGGAAGGGACCTCCAAGATTCCAATCCCTGCCATGGGAAGGGACACCTGCCACCATCCAAGCCCCATCCAACCTGGTCCAACACTTACTTCTTCTCTTAGTCTTTCTGTTTGGGTGTTCATTGTGAGGATATTTTCGTGCCACAAGTGCATTTTCTGGTTTGCTACAGAAAAACCACATTGTGACCATCAGTTGTGTTGCTCCTGGATGGCATCCTCTGTTTCCATCAATGTTTCTTAAGTTTCTCTTGTGTAACATAAGCACCTGCTTTTCTCCAGGCAAGCTGTTTCTTTTAAAGGAACTTCTCCAAGTTCTTTCTTCTTGAAATGTATTTCCCTCTTCAGTTCATTCTTTGGATATTTAACTAACCTGAACTATTTGGAAAGCTGAGCTACTGGGAAAATTCATCTCTCTTGAGATTTTTTTCCCCCTTTTTTCCTACCTTTTAACTTTCCAAAATTCTACTGCTGCATTAATACAGAAGGTGGTGAAGAAAGCTTTCATTAGAGGGCTAATGAAAAGGCTGCAATGCTGGCCATTGTTCTCACTCTCTGGAAGGAGAGCAGCTTGCTGAACCAGCTTTGGAAGCCTTTTTATTGCATTCCTGTTTTATTGATTGATTCTTTTAATCCATTCAGTTCAGCCTCTGAGTGCACAATGAGTAGCAAACCATCATTGAAGTGCTCCAGAGTTGGTTTTATTTTCCTTACTGCAATTTTTGGGTGTCTGCACAGTTTATGCTCAATTTGGTTTTGTTTGGATGGTTTTGCCTGAAGCAAATTAAATGTTCCTGAATGATTTATTCCTTCTGGATGCTACAACAGCAAGCAGGTGTAAAGATTAACCAGTAGTGCAGGACTCTGCTTGTTACCAGCCTAATCCTGGACTGCAAGAAAACAAGGAGAGCTAACAATGTGCTGGTGATATTGGTTCTCAGCATGAGGATGGTTTCTCTGAATGCAGTGTAACTGAGAATGTCTTCAGAGAAAGGAATTTTTGTCTTTCAGAAGTTCATTTTTCTTATCTCATTACTATTTCAAATAAATGGTTCTTACCTCAACCTGTGATCTCTGCCTTTTGTGACTCCCATTGAGAAGGGAGTGGCTCATGGTGTTTTTAGTGGCAATATTAATGGGGCAATGCCACTCCTAAACTACTGACACTTGGCAACTAAGTCTAATCTTCACAGAATAACTCAGCCTAAAGCTATCTGTTCTTAGTGCTTGTGTTGGTTTTGCTTCCTTTCCAGAACTAAAAGAGCAGCTCCTAGCTCGAGCATCACAAGTAAAAGAAATAGAGTGTTTAAAACAAGAATTTGAGCAGCAGCATCAGCAGAGGAACAGGGAGCATGAAGCTGAATTGGAACAATTAAGACTTTATTTTGAAAACAAGTTAATTGTTGCTGAAGCAAACTACAGAGAAGAATTGATTTTGTTGCGTCAGAAACAGCAAGAGCTGACAGACTGTTCACTGTCAGAGCTGGAAATGAGTCAAGATCAAGCAGGGGACATCAGGTGATCTGATCTTTTTCCTTTCATTTTATGACAGCATGTTTCCATTTTATTTTTCTTTAACATAAAAGATGTTGTTAGTACTTAAACCTGTTGGGATTAAGCATTAGGTGATGGGTCAGTCTTGAACAGTTGTTATAGTTGCTCTTTGCCTTCTTTCAGTACTACACCATAAGTCATCAGGTAAATTTAACTTGATTCATGACATATCACAGTCTTAAACTTGAAAACCCTTTTCTCAGTTCTTCTGTCACACTTTTTGAAGAGACTGCTGAGAAAGAGAGAAGTGTTGCACTTGGCCAGCTAAACCAACAGCTTGAACAACAACAGGTAGGATTCTTGATATATTAGAAGTTCTACTGTTCTTTACATGACCTGTATGAAAACTGATGTCTGATTCATAGCTCTTACAAAGAGTACTTTCGGATGTTTAGTAGGGCTTAATTATTTTTGACAAGAATATTGTAAATTACCAAGTTTAAATAGCTCTCAGCCTCAGAGAGGCTGTAGTGTAAGAACAGCTGAAACAGTGTTCTGTAATTTTATGTGCTGTTTGGGTTATCCTGTGCTGAGTAAGGAGCTTATCAGTTCTACAAAAGTGCAGAATTCGTAGTGTTTCTCTTTTCTTTAATTCTGGTAGTAATTGTACCTGTCCTTGTTATCTTCAAGCCAAGATGCCAATTTGGCCCCTCTTACATTTATGCCCCTATTTTCGTGCACCTTGCTGTAACTGAAGAGCTCAACATTTTTTGCTCAACTTGTTTCAAGTTGACTAAGAGTTAGGAAAATTCCCTTTCCATTCTCTCATTGAAAGATTCTCATCATGGTTTCTTAGAAGCTAAAGATCTCTTCCTAACCCTTTATTTCTGTAGGAAGAACTTGCCTGTTTGCAGCTACAACTTACAGAGCAACACAGGCATGAATTGGATTCCTTGAGATCTTCCCTTGCACTTCAGTATAAAGAGGACCTGATGAAAATGAAGGTGGACCTGTCAGACAAATATGTGACAGAAATTGAGGCCATGAAGAGAAAGCATTGTTCAGAACTTGAGCAGCTCCGTGCCCAACTTTCAGAAGAACATTCTAAAGGTAGGATGATCTGACACCTTGGGAAGGGAAGCAGTAAGCTGCTTGTGTGGCTTATATTTCTCTTTAAGCTTATCTGAAGAGGTTTTCAACTTAATAATCTACCCTAAACTATGAGGAACATTTAACAGCTGTTAATCCCTTTCATCAAGCACTTATGGGCATGTTGGGTTGCACTTCCAGAAATGTGGTGACCTGAAGTTGTTTATTCTGTAGTAAAAACTCCTAGGACTGTGGAGCAGTTACTAAAAGGAATGAATCAGATTTCCATTTTTGATGCCTAGAAGGGCACTGTCATACAAACATTTGGACTAACAGTACATAACTTAGTTAGCTAATTTAACACACATGGTTATAATTGTATTCCATTGTATGTTGCTTAAAAGGATTAAGCTTTTTAAATTTGCACTTTTATTTTTTTACCTTCAATTATTTATTTTTAATACTAGAGAGAATATCAAAACTGCCTAAATTGGTATGTTTAGAGATTTGGCCCATCTGACTTTTGGGGAAATCCCTTATGTAAATATGATGTGCAGAAGAGGAGATAAATCTTTCATAAATCTGCCATTACACTGCCCAGAAAGAAAGTCTGCTCCTCTTGTAGATAAGGAAGGAGGTCCTGCCACAGATTTTATGATTTTTCTGTGTGTGTTAATACTGGTTAATTCCCAAGGTGGTGATAAAATGGAACAGAGTATAAAATTATCCAGCTGAGGGGTTCTCCTTGTCCTGTGGTTAGCATGGCTACTGTTAAATTGCACAGCTGACAGCATACACCTTTATTTCTATGCAACAATAGGAGCTGTTAAAATCAATTCCAGAATGCTGTTTTATTGTTTGGCTTGAATTTTTTTTTTTTTTTTTTCTTTCCAGGAATGACCAAACTGTGTCCCCAGGGTGCTCAAGATGTAGCATGTCAGGTTGAGATGGAGGTGGCTGAGCAAGTGTCTGTGTTGGAGGAAGAGCACAAAGCCAAGCTTGCTCTCTCCAGCTCTGAGAAACAGCATATTGCAGAGCTCTCAGAGGAAATAAGGCATTTAAAGGAAGAGATTGTAAAACAAAAGGAGTTTTCTGAGCAAAATGAAAAGCATCTGAAAGAAGAAATGGAAAAGGTGATTTGTACTACAGAACTGTTCTGTGTAGCGTTGGACAAGCTCCTGTCTGGTGGAAGGCCAAGGGAGGGAGAGGCAGCACTTGCATTTAAAAGTCTCTGGTTTGGGCAAGGTAGCTCAAGATTTAAATGGGCTTGCCTGGGTAGACAGAAATGTTGGAATACACTTCTGTTTTGGTGTAACTCTTGTACCTCAAAGTCTTAGAGTTGAGACAATCATACATGGTACCTCTTTAACCCTTACGTGTTAAATCAGCTGTTCCATCTGAGGATAAACTTAGATTGGATGTTAATTCATTGCTTCAACTGTTGCATATTTGAAATGCTTATGAGAATTAGATGGGTGAAGTTCTTATTTATCAAGTCCTCCTTTCCACCCTATTTAAAAAAGCCATAGATATCTGTATTCCTTTCCCAGGCTTAGAAACTGATAGAGAAAGCCAGAGGGAGTAATTTTTTGCCTTCTGTCACTGAGCAATCATTTGCTACTTTGGCTTCTAGTTTTGTGCTACTTGCTTTTTATGTGGCTTTTAAAAGGAGAACTTTAAAAGGGATTTTCATTCATGTCTAGTATAAACTCCTATGCCCATAGCTCTGGAAATGGAACTCCTGAAAAGAAGATAAATGACCTCAAGAGAAATCAACATATAGATTACCATATTAATTCTAGAATTCTGCCTTAATTTTTCCTTATCTTCATAACCCATATTAATTCTTAATAATGCCTTGAATTTAGTGCATGCCAGTTTATAAATTGTCGTTTCAGCCTTACTTTCATTAGGAAGGGTTACTTCACTGCAGGAATTTAATCTTTCCAAGACCTTAAATGCCTGAGAGTGTTCACTTCATGCACTTCAGTTTGGTTTTGGTGGTTTATTCTTTTTTCCTTTAAATAATTGTCTTCACAGGTAAAATATAAAATTGCTGAGGATCACAAAAAAGAAGTCCAGGAAATAGAGAATATGTACAAAGAAAAGGAGAAGAAATGGCAGTGTGAAAGTGAAGCCCAGAGAATCCTAGAAGAAGAGAAGTTATCACTATTGCACATAGAACTGCAAACCAAAGCAGAATCTGAGAAGCAGAACTTGCAAAAACAGTTTGAACTGCGTGAAGCTGAAATGATTCAACTCCAAGATCACCAAGCTGCCAAAATTCTAGAGCTAGAGAAGCTGGTGAAGGAGCAGCAAAACAACTTGCAGCAGCTGGAGGACAGCCTTGCAGGTGCCCAGGCTGTGCAGAAGGCTCAGCAGCAATATGAGGCTGACCTGGAGGCAGCCAAAGCCCTCATGGCAAAAGAAATGGAAAAGACCACACTCTGCCTGCAGGAAGAATGTGCCCTGAAACTCCTGGAAGCACAAAACAAGTAGGTTTCCCTTAGAAGTTCACTCACTGTTAGAGTTGCTTTGTCTTACTTTCAACTTAATGAGTGTTAGTGCAAGGTAGTCACTTGATGGCACTATCTGACTTAGATATGTAAAGCTTGCTGTCCCAGGGAACAGCAGAACTATTATGATCTGTAGATTTTGCTTCATGTAAAGGCATTTCCTCTAGTCCAGCAAATAAAATCTACTCAGTTTTTGCCTGCTAAAGTAGTACAACACAGCTGTAGGTCATATACCAGCCTTCAAAGAGAAGTGTCAGTGACAGGATATAAAAATGGAAAAAAAAAATCTCTAAAGGTTTTTAAACAATTCAAATGAATGTAAAGAAACTTTTCCTGGTGAACGAAGCTTGTGCTGACCGTTGAATACTGAGGTTGATGGGGCCCCCTTTAGTGTTCTTCAGTTCTGGTTAGATGCCTGGAACTACTGTTTTTCTTCCCCTTCCTACACCTGTTGTTTTAAGTGAATGACAGGAAGTAAACAACCACACTGTTGGCATTTGCAGGCATTGCTTCAAATTTATGCCTTCTTCCCTCCCCAAAAATATGTTCACACAACAGGACTGGAGAAATAATGACTGTAAGAAAACACTGAAAGCAGCAACTTAACTTTTAGATAACTGGGGTTTTTTTTGAGTTACTGGTGTTTGCGTGCAAAAATACTGTTGTTACTGATTGCAGTAAATGGCAGTGCATCAGATACTAAATCTGCCTCAGGCTTTAAGCAGAACTCAGCTGGGTTTGGAGGAGCCCCCAAGTATCTCACATAACACCTCCACAGTGGTTTTATGTCTGTCTTTACCAGATGTTTTTAGAGGTGTTTGTTATGACAGTTCATTTATTTGCAGAGAGCACATGTGAGTTGTAGCACTGTGTACACCATGAGGTACTGTCATGGCAGTGTTTCTCAGACACGTTGCTCTGTATTTGTAAGTTAATAAGGGTGCCAGTTTCTCTAGTAATAACCAGATACTCCCAAGTGACATTGCAGAAACCTTTAATTACGTGGCTATGAAATCATTGTTGTGGCTTGCTTTGAATTTAGTTCTGTATTTGAAGCATTAAGTAAAACTTGTGGAGGCTAAGGTCTATTTATTTTTCCTTGGATTATTATTTATTAGTTCAATTATTAGGAAAAAACCAACCAAACAAAAACCAGTGACTTTTTTGACCATAGTCTCGTAATTTTCTTGGAAATAATACAGGTTTATGGAGGAACACAAAGCAATGACTCAGAAATTCACAACTGAGCAAGAGATTCTTCTCCAAGAGCTGAAAAAGAAACATGTGGATGAGCTGGAACTCCAAAGTCAGCAGTTACAGGAGAAGCATAAGGAGCAGATTTTGTCTCTGACAGCTGATTTTCAGGCAAAACATCAGGCTGAAATTGAGACACTTAAATCTACCTTGGAAAATAAACATCAGATTCAACTTGAAAGTTGTGTTGCTGAACTGGAGACAAAGCATCAGGCCCAAATTGATGAGCTGGAGGTTAAACACTTATCAAATCTGGATTCCTTGGAGTCTTCCTACCTATCTGAAATTCAGACTGTAAGAGATGAACACATTCAGGCTCTGGAGAAGCTACAGCTGCAGCACAGGGAGCAACTGCAAGAGCAGGATAAAAGGCATCAGGCACAAATGCTTCAGGAGATTGAGATGCTGAAATTAAAGCATGCTGAAGAACTTCAGCTCTCCCAAAATAATTTGAAAATTGAGCTAGCTACTGTTAACATGGAAAGGCTTAGAACCATGGCTCTTGAAGCAGAAGAAGCTCATAAGGTGAGTCAGAAAGAAAACCTGGCCTAGGAGGTAAAATTTCATGACACACTGTGTGGGATCACCTTTTCCTTTGTTCTCAGGGGATATTTTCACAACCTCTTTGTGCCAGCACTGACACATTGTGTGTGGCCATATGATGAAGTGAAACAGCAAACTCCAGCTGAAAATTAAATCCATCTGTTGCTTCCTGCCCCAAATGCTCAAAAAACTCAAATAGTGAGTTTTCTATATCATTTGTGGAAAAGGTACAAGTGGGGTGTATATCTTAACATTTTTAAGATTAGAAAGGTCTCCATTTTGTGGCTCAGATCATCTCTCCCCAGTAGAGCTATTGTGTAATTCTTCAGAAAGTGATTAAACCAAAGTAAATGCTATTCTGGAGGTTAAGACACATCTCTAGCAGTCTAAAGAGCCTTTTGAATAAAACTTACACTAGATAAGAAAAATAAACCCATTTAATTGCTTTAGAGAGTATGTATATGTATGTATGCTGATCCTTCATGAAACAGTGTTGTTCCTATTTACTTTAAAAGCTTTGATCCAGCAGGACATGTGCTTGACAAATGGGTTGCAAAGATATTTGTACTTAATTTTTTTCCCTCCTTTTTTTAAAAATTAATGCTTACACAGGATGATCTGAACACAGCTCTTCGAAATCAAAGGCAGTTGCTGGAAGAGGAAAAACGTCTGGCTCTGGATCTGTTACGTGAGGAAGTGCTGCAGATGGAGAAAAGCCACAGGAAAGCACTCCAAGAGCTGAAGGATCTTCATGAGGCAGATATTAGGGAACATAAGGAACAGTACTCCAAGGAGTTGGAAGAAGAGCTGGGGAAACTAAAAGCACAGCATGAACGTGAGCAAGAGGTCAGAATGCTGCTAATAACTAAACCCAAAATAATCCATGTTTTGTCATAAAGTAAATTCAATTTCATTAAGCTTAGAAATAAACCTGTATGTCTAGATGGTTTTTGGATTTCTTTTAATAGTGCCAATAATAAGAGGATACAATCTGACTTCTGCAGATGCTAGCAGCCTCTGGTGTTATATATTGCACTCATATAGTAGGAAAAGTCAAAAACAAAATGAGCTTTATCCAGCTCTAACCACAAAACACATGAAGTTAAAATATTACTGACTATTGCTTTTTTGCTTACTAAATTGAAAATTTGATTATGTTCCAAATCATCCTTAAATTACTTTCAGAAGAACAGATTCCCTGGGGAAGAAGTTTCATTATTTTCCTGGGAGGTTCTGATGGTTATTCAGTCTTCAAGCACATCATCCTAGAAAAAGAATTTGTCTATTCTGATGACTACAGTGACTCTTCTTAGAGAGAATAGTAGCAAAAAAACCCCTGAATGAACAAAAATCTCTCAAACCTTTCACTATTGTATCCCAGGATAATTCATTAAATAGAGATGTGTAATGTTTGCTCCCATTTGAACAAGGGAAATCACATCTTAACAAAATACCCTCTCTCTGTGTTTCTCTCCCCCTCTTTCCTCTTTATTTTTTTTTAATTTTCTTTTAGAGAAGTATCTGTTGGAAAGAATAAGTCAGGAATACTTTGTTAGTCTGACCTGATGGTCTCATGAATACAGGAGATACTTGATACCTAATGCCTGGTTGCTTCTTATCTATTTTTATCAACCTGCTTTTTTCTTTACTCAGCAGGATGATAGACAGCAGCCCTGTGTGACCTTGAGGATTGTGAATGTACTCTTCAGAATTTGGTTTAGCCTGATGGGTTTGGTTTCGTTTTTTTTGCTTAATTGAAATATTTTATGTTCCTTTCTTGTCTGCAGCTGTATGCTTCTGCATCAGCTACTGAAGTAGAATCTGTGAGAAAAGCTCTTCTGGCTCAGTTTGAGGAGGTAAAATTGAAGCAGCAGCTTCAGTTCCAGGAGGAGATTGAGCTGTTGAAGTGTCAGTCAGAGGTGCTGCTGGAGCAGCAGATTGCACAGCTGAAGGTAGGCTCTGGTGAAAATGCACTACTGAGTATGCAGTGGGAGTGTGTTTCACTGAAAAAGGGCAGTTGGTGTAAGATTTTTGTTCTTCAGCCTCTAAAATGGCAGTCTGAGTGAGATCCCTCCCATGCTTCCCAATGTTAGGACTAGAAAAACAGCCCTGGAAATAAAGCAGTGTTCTGTGAGCAGTGGTCTTTACCAACAGGGTTGTCAGAAAGTCCTGAACTGGATATGAAGTGTACTTTAGCCAAGACCAAAAAAGACAGTGGAACATGCTCTGAGCAGCATTCCATGTGTAAATGTCTCAAGTGAGAAACTGAACATGTTCTTCTTAGTGTCTGCAGAGACTGTGCCTTTGGCCTTTCATCCCATATCTACTGCACATACTATGTGTATGTGGCAAAATATTCAGCATTATCTGAGCTTTTACCAAGTGTGTGATGGCAATGAACTCTTTGTCTGTGAGATACTTCGTTGTTACTCTTGTTGTTAATCTCTGCTTTCATTGATTCACCATGATCAACATTGTGATAAGCATTTTCAACCACATTTCATTGTGGTTGCTGCCTCTGGCCCTCTGTGTAGTCCTGATCACTATTTGACCTCTCTTTCTGGCTGTTGCAGCTGTCTTTTGAAACAGAGGGCACAAGTGTATCCTGAAAATCTGCTGCAGGTATATTTGGCACTGCTGTCCTCAGCTGAACCCCAGCCTTCAGCCCACAGAAGCTGAGACTGGACTGAGTGTTATGGAGAAACTCCAGAAGTTATCTCTGCTTTTTTCCTCTTACGCTGCTTTAATTAGCATTTGCAATACCAGAAACTTCACTTTTTGTTGGGGTTTTTTCCAGGGCTAATTCCCCTGCTGGTACAGCTGTCTCTGGATTCAGTTGGGTTTTTCACCTCATGCACTTGATGACTGGTGTTTTGTCCCAGAGAGACTGGCTGGATCTCTTTGCAGTGTCAGGCTGAGCTGTATTGTAGGCTAATACAGGTTTTTGCAATCCTTTCCCTTCCCACTCCCCTGTGCTGATTGTGCACTTGTCTTCATGCCTACCTGCTCCCTTTGTTTCTTCCCTCTGCCTCCCCTAGCAGATTTGAAGTGTTCAGAATTGCTCTCTGTGCTCTGACATACTCTAAGTGCTTCTGACAAGAACAAGCAGGCTTCTTCAGAGATTTTGTCCACAAATGCCATGTTCTAGGTCAAGGAAAGTCATCCTACCCCTTTGTGTCAGCTCATTTTTACCTTCCCAGCTGCTAAAGCATGGCAAAGACTAGCTCAGTCTTCTGCAAAGGATCCATATCAGCTTAGGTGACTGCAGGACTTCTGCTCTGAAGTCTTATTTCTTGCCATGGAGAAAAAGTTTTCTTGACTTGCCAATGTAAAAAATAGGTTGCCATCATGTTGGAGTGTATTGGTGTTCACAGGTAAAATTGTGCCTCATCAGTGCTGAGTACAGAGGGACGGTCACTGCTCTGGTCTGCTGGCCACACTGCTTTTGATTTTGATCACAGTTTATGCATAATTTTGTTGTTTGGAGGTGTTGATATGGAAGTTGCTGCTTATTCTGAGAGGCAAAATGTGTACTTCTAAAATATACAGAAAAAATACAGGGGATGTTTGAGGCTTTTTGGGAGGGGGGTGGTGGTGGTGCTTGGGCTTTTTTTTCTTCCCTCAGTGAATCCAAGTATATGTGATTTATGCAGGATGAATTTGAAGCTGAAAAAAAGACATCACTACATGACAAGGAGCAGATGTTGATTGAGGAGAGGGAGAAGGCACAGGCTGCTCACCAAAAGGAACAAGAAATGTTATCAGCCCTGCTGCAGGAAAGGGAAGCAATAATTGTCCAGGTGTGGAGAAACTACTTTAAACCTAGATTTGAAATGTGATTTTGGGGTTCTATTTTAGCACAGGGCTCTCTGTCTCAATGTCTATATAGAGAGACTGCAGGTATAGTTCTTGTGGTATATTAGACTAGGAGGAAACAGAGCAACATTAAGAATTTCCTGACTGGGAATACATTACTCTTTCCAGCTCTTCTTGTAGTACTTGCTGAATGTTGAGAATGTTGGCCTGAGAGCAGAATGCTTTTCTGTCTTTGCAGTTTTCTCCCAAATAGATATTTTGACTTATTTGCTAGCTTATTTCTGAGACAGTTTCTAACAAAATGGCAGTAATTTGCTTGGCAGCAAAATCTGAAAGTGGAGGTGGGTATATACATACAAGTATGTATTTCTATTTATTAATCATATGTTTTAATCTGGCCTAGGTAGCATCTGAACAAATAAATATAAGGCAGTAAGTAATTTTTCTAGAAACTTGTTTCCAGATGGAGTTTATAAAGCAAAATTTGAGTAAAATTGTTGACTTTGTTGTGTTGTCACTGTATTTCCACAGCTGGAAAAGAAAGTGACGTCTTTAAAGCATGAAATAGAGCAGACCAACTCTGAGCTGGAGACACTCCTTCAGCGGCGGATCAGGGAAAACCAAGAAGGAGGGAATTTGGTGGCCTTGTTGAGGTCTGATATTGAGGAGTCCAAGGAGGAAAGGTATGTTCATCTTTGGTTACATCATGTTTAGTTCTTGGGGTTTATTTGTTTGCTTGTTTTCTCATAAAGAAATCAATAACTAGGCAAAACGAAGCCAGCTGAAAATATTAGTGTTGGAGGACGATATATTGCTTTTGTATGCAAATTATTCTGAGTCTTTTTAAAGTATCAGCCTATTCTGACATTAAGAGCAAGTTGGGGTGGGGTTTTTTTTGCTTTTTTTCTTTCAGTGTGACGAAGACTTTGTTGTTTTAGGGTTTCTGGTGTCTTTAATCTTGGAAAAACTTAAAAAAATAGTGAGAGGTTTTGTGACCAAGAGGCTTTCAGATGGAGTGGACTGGTTTGATGTGCCATGGGAACATGTGGAGTAGAGAAACTGTCATACTGAATAAGCTAGAGTTCCCTCTCTCATCTTTCAGAAACTGGCTTAGTGTTAACCTTAAAACTAAAGTGTTTTCAGAAATAGAGAGCTTTTGTTGTCAGGTTCACCAGAACACCCTCTAGTTATTTTGCTGTCACTGATACCGGAGTAGTAGATGTATCTTCCTTGCTGGTGCTTCCACAGGTATGGAAGGCTGAGCTGCTTGTGACTGTAGTGTGATCTACCTGTGGACATGACAAAGGTGTTTTGCTTTGCCAGCTCTTTAAAAATCACCTTTGTGAGTCATCTGAATGATCTTGACTGCTAACTGCCCAACCATGGCAGATACCCATTTCAGACTGTCAGGTTTACAGTAGCTTCAGAGTGTCTTTCAAATCAAGTGTGTGCAATTTTTCAAATGTTCAGTATGCTGTTGTTTTCCTAGGGAAAAGCTGCGTGAATCTTACCAGCACGTTTTGAAACTGCTTATGGAAGTGGTGAAGGCCACGATAGCTATTCAGGACCTTATCTGTAGCAAGATTGGTCTTTGCCTTGATGACAGTCTGGCTTCTGGAGATTCTAAAGAAACTCAGAGTATTATGGAAGAAATGGGATTCATGCAGTATTTTAAAGTCCAAGAAAACCATCACCTAGAAAAAGGTGTGTACTAATCAGTGAATCTGGATGTAGTCAGTTCACATTCTTGAAAAACTGCCTTTTCATTTCCTTTTGTATGGATGAAGATCAGAAAGAGAATGTCTTGTTTTGCGGTGTTTGTGTCTTTCAATGTTGAGCCACTCTTAAGATGGTGTCTACCAGTGTTCTCTCAGTTGAATTCTTTTAATAGTGCAACTACTAAAATGTTGTTAGAAAAGCTTGGATTGATTATAGGGCAGGAAAGATGGACTTGGTGAATACAGCATTCTAGGTCTTGATGTGTAGCACACCATTGTGAAAAACCCTCATGAATTTTCAACATTGAGTTGTTGATATGTCCAAGTTATCTGGGTGACCAGTTTTGTGGCTGGCTGTCACTATTCTGTGTTTTTCAATAGCTTCCTTGTTTTCAGTAGAGGAGCTGCTTGATGAAACTCTGACAGAACACAACCAGCTTTCTCCAGGGATTGGTGAAGTGTCTGAGTTGAGCCAATACTTATGTGAAAGTGTTTTTGCAAAGCCAGAATTGGCCTTTGAAAGCGAAGAAACGATACTGAAAATTTGTCATCGTTTGCGCACTGCAGTGGACAGACTTCTGGAACTGGTTACAGAGTCAACTAAACAAGTAAAGCTTTTTTATTTGTACCAAGTCTACCTGGTATAGTGGAAAATGTCCTTGCTCATGGCAGGGATTTGAAACTAGCTGGTCTTTAAAGATCCCTTTCAACCCAAACCATTTCATGATTTTGTGTATAACACTGAAATTCTGAACTCAATTTCAAGTCTGTGTATTTAACTGTTTAACAGATCCTGTGGGAAGGCAATGGATTGGTCACCTTAAGCCAATTTAAACTAGGATTTTAAATTGATTTGGTAACTTCAGGAGACCAGGAGTTTTTTTGAGGAGGTTTTATCACAGTTCACATTGATGCTCTTTCAACACTGATAAGCAGGTTCAGGAAAACTCAGTCCAGTCTCAAAATGCTTGGGGAATATGTAGATAGCAGCAAACAAATGTCTTTGTGATTGTATGGTGCTTTAATTGTGACAAAAGGGGATGCACTTAATATCCTAAAAGAACTTGAGTATTTCCCTACTGAGTTTTGCAGTGTCTAGACCGCACATCTGGGGTAGATGTGCAAGCACTGTATACATCTGAGGATTTAATTTAGTGTGATAATTAGTTTGTTGGGTAAGGAAGTCCCTAATTGAAGAGAAGATGTGAAGGAGAAAAACATGTCTGATATTAATCTACTCATTAGGTATTTTGTAAGGCCTAGAGATATGTGTCTGTGTAAAATGTATATTCACCACCTTCAAAAATCCCTCCTAGAATGAGGTGCATACATTAACTTTTAGGTGCTGATGATGGTTCCACTGAGACACAGCTAAGGTGTGGTTAAAGCACTTGCCCAAGCCATGGCAGATTTGGGTTCTAGGTGACCCTCATCAAGCTGTGATCCAGCATACTTGGCTTACTGGTGGTGTACCTTGGAAATCCCATGATATATGGACTTCACTGTCTACTAGATGTGGCTGAATCTCTTGAATTCAAGTGTAAGGATGCTTTGAATTTCAAGTGGCTCAGGAAGTGTTAAGCTAAACAGTTTAGTCAATAGGGAGGTATTTCTTTTTATGCACAACTTATGTTCCTAAGCAAGACTTGTGGGAAAATTACTGGTGTGCAAGTACAGGGATTCACTGAAGCATCCAGAGATTTTGGGCAAAGTCAGCTTAGTATTAAAATGCAACTTCAAAATTTGGACTTCAGTGCATAAATGTTATTTAAAAATGGAGAAGATTTTTGTTGAAATGCCTGTGGTATTATTACATTGCATCTGAGGTCTGATGCTGGGGGAATTGTTCACTTGCAGCTGGAGAAGATGCACGAAAACCACGCTCAGTTTGAGGAGGAGTTCAGCCGTCGCAATCGGGAGACTGCCCAGGTGGTTAGCCAGCACCAGGAGCTGATGGAGTGCCTCAGTGAGGAGAGTGAGGCCAAGAACCAGCTGGCACTAGAGCTTCACAAGGCAGAGGGTAAGGAAAGGAATGAGGGAGAATGCACTGTCATTTACTCAGAGCTTGTTCCTCCTAGTATCTATGGTGTGCTTTCTGTTTCCCGGATTTCTTGGGCTCGAAATCTAACATTTGATCTCACTTTCTGGAGATTCTGTTTCTTTAAACATCATCCCTTAGCAGAGGATGTGTTTTAAGTTTAATGATCCCCATTTGAATTCCACAGATTTGGAGACACACTTTGTGATGTGTCAGCCTTATAAAGTCCTGATATACATTAACTAGTACATTTTATTCCTTAAGATACTTTAAAAGCCTAGCTCTAGTAGTATAAACATAAATTATCTTCTACTTCTTCCTTTTTGTGTCACCTTCCATTGTTTGGCAAAAACTGTTTACTCATGTTTACAAGCTGCTTTTTCCCACTAGATGAGTTTGTCTGTGGCTTTATTTGCATTCTGACTTGGTTTCCAGGAATTATTGAAGGCTATGTTGCAGAAAAAGCTGCATTAGAAGAGGCTTTAAACCTGAAAGAGGAATCTGAGCGTTGTCTTATTGTGGAGCTGGAGAACATGAGGGAACGCTTCCAAGAGCTAACCCAGGAGCAAGCAATTCTTGGTGAGTAGAGAGTAGAGCATTCTTAGCACAAAACAGAGTTTTCTCCAGTCAGGGCACATTGCAGTGTCTTCCCTTCATGGATCAGAGTTTGGCTTGATGACTTAATGAGCAACTCAACAGGTGAGAGGGTCTTCCTGTAAAGGCAGCACAGACATGGATCAAAGTCATCAGGAGCTTTGTGTCACAAGGAAGATGAAATGCCTAAAGGTCAGCAGTATCTGTATTCTGTACACATTTTTGGTGGCTTGGAAGATGAAATGGATCACAATGCCCTGTTGGTCTTGTACATGTGTCTGTGTTTTGATTTCTAGGAACACCTGTTGCTAATGTAGCACAAAAAGAAGGGTCAGGTTTGTAATGACGTGTGGACTTTTTTCTTGCTGTGTTCTAACACTGAGTGAATGAATTGATAACTTTTATGTTGGTTTAACAGTAAGGAATAGTACTTAATAATTAGGCCCAGCAGATTACTGGATTTATAAGTATCTTGGCCAAAGAAAGCTATGACTTCTGTGATGCAAAATTAGGAGTATTCAATTCAATAATGACTATTTGAAGCAAAAAAGATGTTTTGCTGCCAGTACATTGTGCCATTATTTTTGTATTTGCCAGCTTCTTTTTTTTTTTTTTTTTTTGAGGGGATGGAGTGGGTTGCCAGCAGGCTGTTAGCTTCTGGTGATACAAAGAGGGCTGTCAAAATGAGTAAATGAAGTTAAAGAAGGGAAGGAAAATGGAAAATATTTGAGGTGACATAAAACTGTGAGCTAAAAAAAGTACAGCAAGAACTGAAGGATGTCTAAGGGAGATGAGAGAAATGTAACTAAATGGATTGGTAGGTCAGCAAAAAAGAAAGCTGAAGGGTAGAGAAGGCTAGTAAAGAAATGAAAGAGGAAAACAGAAATAAGCAGGCAGGGTCCATAGAGTTATACACTAATTTTCTATGTCAAGTACTGTAGTCAAATTTGTAGGTGCCAAATTGAAAGAGGATTTTTTTTTTCCTCCTTAACTAAAGTTTGCATACTTAACTCCTGAGTGACTGACATTTAGCCCTGATAAATTTATGGTTGCCACGATTGTTTTGTGGTCTAGTCAAAATATAATTCTCCTATTGTTTTTTAGATGGATTTTATTTAAACACACATATGTTCATAGATTCTTGCATATTCACTGTCTCGTTTCTGGACTTTTTCTTTTCCCCAGAGTGTGTGAACTGAGTAAACCAAATCACTCAAGTGAATAAAAAGTTATGTAGGTAAATTCCTGCTAGAGTCAAAAAGCTGCACTGAGCTTTCTTATCCACTACTGTATCTTTATTCCTGTATTCCTTCTGTCTATTCAGATCTCCCTCAAACACTATTTTTATTTTAACCTATTTTTAGTAGCCACCTCACTGTCCTGAAATTTGTTACTGCCCCCTGAATGAGAGGGAATGTAAAACCGAGTTGCTTATGGTGTATTTTGGGATTGACATTCTCCCAGGAGCTGCAGCCCAGCTCTTGCCAGCAGCTCCTTAGAACTTGAAGAGTTACTTTTGCTGCAAGGGCCAAGTCCTGAAACCCATCCCTTTTCCCTCACCCCAGCTACCTGTAGTACTCTTCCTCAGCTTTGAAATTGTTTGTAGTATGTGGAAAACATAAATAAATAGAAATCATACCGTTTGGAGTTGATTGACATGGGCTTATTCCTTGAAAAGCTGACATCTCCTGTTTTTCATGTGGAGCACTAATGTGAGTAGAATGGCCTTGCTAATTAAAACTCTTTTGGAATGGAGCTTGGCATTTGCTAGTGATGGTGGGAGTGGGAAGGAGTGTGCTGGGGCCTTTCCGAAGGGGAATTGCATGGTGTGAAGTAGCATTAATAAAATAGGTTTGTCTCTACAAAGAACCAAATCTGTGAGCTGATGAGCTATTGGTGTGTTGCTTGAAACTCTTATTTATACACTTGAGAAACATGTGCTTTAAAAAAAAAAAAAAAAAGGGCAAAAAACCAACAACAACAACAAAAAAAAACAAAACAAAAAAAAATTGAGAAATTTGTCAGAAAGATTGCAGTGAGAGGTTGCCAAAATTGGATATCTGCTTTCTTTGAATTACTGCTGATTCCCAATAAAATCTGTTTGCCTAATTATTTTTTTCAATTAATTTGCAATCCTATCTGAGCAGGCGACTGTGACTGTGTAGGTCAGTGTTACCTAATCAGTATTTTGTTCCTCAGAAAGCACTAGTGTTCCTCTGGAAGCTAAAAAAGAAGCCATCAACCATGTTTCTTAGGATATAGGAGACAAAATTCTTGTGCTTGTTTGCCCAAATACCTGTTCTTTTCTCTCAGGGTCAGTCTAAATCCATCACCTTCCCTTGGGTGCCCAGTTATCTCTAACACCTGAGCTTTCCCTCCTCTCTGCACCATGTATTAGTAAATACACTAGAGTGCTATTTTATTCACATTATTCCAGTCTCCTGCTTGGCAAAACGCAGCTCTTGGCAAGAGATATTCTCTGTCCTGCAGCTATGGCCAGGATTGAGTGTCCTAATGGAATTCAGACTATTGTTGGGTTTTGTGGTTTCTTTCTGTTGCATCATGTGGTACATATAATACATGATATGTACAATACAGCTCCAAAGGGATTGGGAGAGAAATTAGGGGAGAGTCTTCACTTCATGCATTCTGCCAGAGCTTGAGTTACGTCTGCAGCTAAATTAACTTGGGATTATTTAAAAATAAAATAAAAAGTAGAGAGTGTTGCACAGTGATTGCACTGTGGTTATTACATAGGCAATAATTAGTGCTTGGAGTGAAATGTTGTTGGAGTGTAGCTGTAATCCACAACAGGATTTTGGTGGAGCTCAAGAGCTCATGCAGTCCATGTATTTATCCCAAACTTTCCTTGGTTTTACTTGTCTGGCTTTTTTTGATTTCCAGAGCCAGAGAATTCAGATTCTTGATATTGTTTTCCATTATCCTCACTGTGGTGTAAGTGTTGCATTATTCCAAGCCTGTCACACTTACCTTTTTATCCATGAACATGGAAATTTTCATGATTTTTTAAATTAGTATCAAGGGTCTAGAAATGTCATTAAATAATGGATAATGAAGCCCTAGAAAAAATGTTGTGGGTAGGCTGTGGTAGCAAAGATTGGTACAAGCAGCTTGTAATGACATTAGATTAGGAAGCAAATGCATTGAAATGGTCATACTTCAGTTATGGAGATTATCCATTCTGGAAATCGGGCTGGATGATTTCTTAAGGTCCTTGTTGGATCACAGACTTACCTTGAACTTCTGACCAAAAACATTTTGGGTGAATAATGGAACATTTGAAAGGTAAAATCATTAGCTCTTGCAGGACCTTGCTTTGATACAAAATAGGCTTTTTTTCATGCTCAGGTTACTAACTATAGTCACATGAAAGTAGCTTTTCTCCAAGAGTGTTCACAGTAGAGTCTTCAGTTTTGGTCTCCTGAACTGTGTATTCAGTGCATCCAACTGATTGAAAATGCAGTTTGTAAATTAACTTTTGACAAGTTAAATTATTGGAGCTATGCACGCTTCCCTTTTTGGTATGTCTTTGGTCTGCATAGGGAAAATATGTACCATCTTTTTTCCCGGGTGTTTTCTTCCCTTTGTAACCTCAGAACTGGACTGACTTTCTGTAAGCATGATTTTTCTCTGGGTGTTCATCAAGTTCAGAGAAATGCAGTAACTTTGTTTTTTCATAGCAGCTGAGTTCAGGGTCAGGCTGGGCCCCAGTGGCCAGTCAAAGGATGGACTGGATGCAGACTGACCAGTACAGATGGCAGCAGCAGTATCCAGCATGGCACCAGGCAGGAGAAATGGAGAAACTGCCCAAGACTGGATATTGGATGGCTAAGGAAGATCTTGGCATGAGAGTTTAGAGGAACTGAGAATTCTGTGATGGATGGATTGATTAAGGAGAAATTTGAGACAGAAGGATGGCAGAGATTTAAGGGTAGAGCAGTGTAGGATGAGACGACCCACCTCAGGAATAAATATTTTTCTTTGTTTTGATGCTGTCCAAAATCCTCACACTTAATCTCATCTGAAACATTTGACTTTTGTCCCCTTCACTGACAGCTTTTTTGTTATTTTTGTGTTCTTACTCAGGTCTACTCAAGGAAGTAGAATTTTTGTCAAAGGAGAAACTTGAGCTCCAGTGTCAGGCAGAAAAGGACCATTCCAACTTCCGCTCTCAGATGAAGGTTTTGGAGGTGGAGCTGGAGGAGCAGCTGCACAGTAACCAAGACCTGGCTACAAAGTTACTGGAGGTTGCTGAATTAAAACAGCAAATTGAAGTTCTTGAAAAACAGCTTAAAAACCAGCGGCAGTTCATGGATGTGAGTAAGAGACCACCTTTCCAAGGGATTGGAGGTGATGAATTCTCATCCTGGTTTGAGACATGGAAATTAGTTCCCAAAATGGGCTGTTTTCAGTTCTGATTGATATTAAGACCTTGGTGTTCTAGTCTCATCAATGAAAAAAAAAAGTTAAATTTTTAATTCAGTTCTTGTAGTATTTCACAATACCTTTTTCTTTTTATTAAATGATAATTGTAGTTTATATGTATGTTGCAGTCAAAACGGTGCTTTTTATTTTTTTTTTATTTCCCTGTAACTGTATATATAACTTCAGGACTACTCGAAGGTAGTCCTGGTGAATTATTAATAATTAGTTAAATATTTTTTAAATTAAGTTTCTTCACCACAAAAAAAAAAAAAAAAAAAAAAAAAAGACCAAACCTGCAATTACTCTTGTACTCAAGATTGTAATGAAATCTTAAAAAATACTTTGATTCTCTCTGGTTGTGTTTTCAGGAACAAGCCATAGAAAGGGAACATGAACGCGATGATTTTCAGCAGGAAATTCAGAAATTGGAAGAACAGTTGAAACAGTCAGCAAAATCACAGACTTCAGGACAGTCCAGGGAGCAGAGGGTGAGTAAAATCAGACTTAGTGGCCAATGGAGTTTGGTTATTACAATTAAATACCAAAATTGTATGTTCTTGGGGGTCTGGCTCTTGGGAGACTTTTTTTCCTCTGTTACCCAGAGAGAAGATTTTTTTCCCCAGCTGATTGAACTACATTTAGGCAATGAGGATGCACTTTTATTATTTATTGTGGAGATGGAAAGGACTGTTGCTTGTGCTTTACAGTAAAATTTCTGAGTCTGGTTGAAAGGAATCTCTAGGTCTGGTTTAAAATAGCCAAGGAGGACAACACTACAGACAAACTACTCTAAAAAGCACATCTGAGAAATGACTTCTAAGTTCTAAATGTTTTTGTTTTTTCCACCTAAACAATTGATATAGAGATGTCCTTTGTCTGCATGTCCCATCCCATTAAAGTTTATAAATGAGTCCTTATTTACACATTTTTGTTAGTTTGATGCTTGGCTTCAAGGATTAACTTTTGCCTTTTTTTTTCTTTTCGACTGGTTGGTTTTTTTTTCACATAAATGAACATTATACAGAACTATGAATTGATTCTACAGGTATGGAAAATAGCATGAATGTCTCTTAACTTTTCTTTCCTTTTCCTTTCAATCCCTTCTAGATATGCTTTAGCTTTTTTCCTCTTCTTGATGTGTCAAGGCATGACTCGGCAAGACTTGGAGCTAAGGCTACAAGGTTTAGGGTGGCAGATTTCTTGCAGGGAATGAAGAACTGCTTTCAATAAAATTTTCTGTATATAAGTAGTTAGCTCTCCTGGCTTACTGCTCAGAGGTGTTACAGGCAGTTATTCATTTAAATAGCCTTTTGGTATAAAAGGAGAAGTTGAGGTTTGGAGCATGAAACAAAGATACTGGAATGGTGATGATAAAACTGCCTTAGCCATCACCTTTTGTTTGTTGCCTGACTCTAATCAAAACTTGTCAAGTAGTTAATTTCATTTCCATCTATTTATGTACAGTTACGGAATTGTGTACCTCAGTTTTACAGGTGCACATCTGCATCTTCACTATGAATAAATTTTCCATGCTGGAGGGCAGAGCTGAAAAAATTAAAGCTGTAGCTTTGTAACCTCTCTCGGAAACTTGGAGGAAAACACACAAGGATGGTAACTAAGCAAGTGGCATTTGTGGGTAGGGTGAGGTATGCAGGCATTCTGTGCTAGGAAATGTCAGTATTTGTTCAGTTGTTTAATGCATCTGTAACCTCAGTAAGTGCTTAACTCACTTCAAACCAAATCAGCTGAAGTGAACTCCTGATTTCTGCATGTAGCAGTTATAACAATTCCCACCCTCTGGTGTTTACTAGGCACAAGGTATGTCTAAGTGGGATTATTTTGTGGAAAGAATGCCGACTGATTTTTGGGAGCTGCAGTGTGCACTGTGAGAGTGAAGGTTATGTGCAAGTGTTTTCTTAGCTACAAGATGGCAGCACCAGCTTTCTAGCAATGTGGTGTTAAAAACACACTTTTTATGTCTGAAGTGTCATAGTTTGGAGATTCTGATTCCAAGATTTTGTAGCATTAGAAAGATTAGACTTCTAGAAGATTTTTCTATACCCAAAAGCTTTACTGTAAGACCTGTGTTGTGGTTAGCAGTGGTTAGTTGCTAATGAGATGAGAAGGGAGTAAGATACATGCAGAGTCAAGGAAATGTTTGTGCCTGTAAGCAGTTGAAAATATAATGTTCATAACTTTTGGGTTTCTTAACCAGTCTCCTGCACTCTCACTGCTCAACAATTTGACTCCTCTGTTTGTTCAAGCGTTTTTTTCTTGCTTTAGTAATACCTGCACAATACTTTGAAGATGTAAAGATCTATGTTAATGCAAAGAATATTTATTTCATAACGTCGAAGTGGGATTTACATCAATTCAGACACCTTTTGATAAACAAAATGTTTATTTTGTAAAATCCCATCTTCCTTATTCATGGGTATTGACCAAATTACTTCTCCATTCCCACTGCTTTCCTGCCTGAGCTTGCTTTCACTATGCTAAATGACTTTATCACACCCTGAGATAGTCTGTCACACCAAAGCTCCTAGCCTTGCCTTCACCTTGATTACTGGGATGAATGAATGACTGTTTTCCTGCAGCTAAAATTCAAAATTGGCATCCTCTTCAGATTTAAATGATTTTTGGAAAGTGAAGTACCTGTCCTGTGTTGACTCCTGGGAATCTCTCTAATTGTATATTTATCCTTCAGTTCTTGGTGTCTTCCTTTAAACTGGAATATTGGAAGAGGCTTCTGAGGTTACAGAAATAAATCCAACTCCTGTAATCTTGATGTGTTTTTAATCTCATAACCACCTAACCCCATCACCAAAAGGCTCCTTTGAGAGCACACCTTCATCTGGTACTTCAAGAGAGTACTGCAGATGTTGAGAGAGTAATCAAATGTGTATCTAAGAGCTGCTGCATTTGGAAAACAAGATTTCAGAAAGCTAACTTCTTCATACTTTCTATGCATATTCAGTTTTATCTGCAACTGGGATTTTAGCACCACTTTAATCTCTGTAGTAAAACCTGCTTTAATGTGAAATTATTCTTGCTTTCCACTGGCAGGAAATTTGTTCATATAGCCTGAATATCTGTATACTGTGATTTCTGTGTAGGTAGAATCTTTGCAAGCAGAAATAAAAGAGAAGATGGATGATTACAATAAACTGTTACTAGAAAAGGAGAGAAAACACCAAGAAATTGCAGCTCGTGATGAAGAGATAGAAAAACTGGTGGCACAGATCCAAGAGCTGAAGCTCAGTGGTGCTGAGGTCTCAAAGACAGTACACAGCTTGGAACAACAGCTGCAGAAAATGAAGAAAGTGGAAACTGAACTGAAACAGGTAATTTTTAAATCCTTAAATGGATTAAATCCCTTTAAATGAGGTTGGCATTATGTGACAGTGGCTTGATGGAGGTTGTCAGTAGTTTTTGCAACTCTGGCACCCAGTGGTGAATCAAACTGCTGTATTAATGGCACACATCACAGTTTTAAATAGTCTCTGGTTCTAAAAACTCTAAGTCCATTATAAAAACTTATATACTACTTTTGAGTAGTATGTACTTAGATATTATTTATAAGACTTAAATAAGACTTACTCAGAGTCCTAGTATGGAGGCTGCTTTTGGCAGTTGTCATGTTTGCCGCTTCAGAGCTGCTCTTGTGCTTGTCTAGAAGTTTCTGAGGAGGTGGTGTTACTGAATATCAAACATTGAGGGTCTTCAATAAGGACTGTGCTTAAAATCAAATTATCTTCATCTGTACCCCTTTGTGCTCTGTGTCTTTGAAGGCAGATCTGTTTGCCATAGTCCAAAACTTTACTACTACAGAGTTAATCACAGCCTAGAGTTGAAAATTACAATCCATTTAGCAAAAGTTACCAAACATCTGAGGAACGTTTTCTACCACCTGAAACTAAATGTTCAGTGTCCTCCCGATAATTTTCCTTGGTTGAGTGTTGTTGGAAGCTTTGTGGAGATCTTGTTGCCTGCAGTCTTGTAAGAAGAGGTTATAAGAAGGTGGAGTCAGACTAGAAGGTGCAAATAAAAGGATGAGAAGATATGAGTATAAACAAGGGAAATTGCAATTAAACAGGAGGAGGAGAAGGTCACACTGATGGCAGCCACTCCTCAGAGGAAGCTCAGAATGGCAGTCATGTCTCTGACTGAGAGATACACATAACTTTGAGACTGATCAATATCAGTTGTAAACTGATTTTCCTTTCCTTCCAAAGTTGATTTAGCTAGGTAAGATTTGTTTGAGAATGAGAGATTCTTAATTCTTTTCAGACCAGAAAGAGCAGTTACCCATAATGGTGTAATTTAAGGTGTTCTGTGGTGAGTTTTTGTGTCAAGCTAAAAAGAAACACAGAGAAGTTGCTCACAATATCTCGAAGTCTTATTAGATTTACATGTATAAATGCCTACACAACCCCTCTGGATGTTTATATTATTACTTAATTATTAGAATATCTGTGATATAGAAACATAGTCCAGTTAAGGATGTGTAAAGAAGAAAAACAGGAGTGATCCTTCAGTCAATTATGCACCATTCTTTCAAGAGCAGTACAAGAGAGTTGCCTGAGCAGAGCCAACTTGGTTGTGCTTCAAGTCAGAGAACTCTAAAGACCTTTCCAAGCTTAATTTTTTTCTGTGGTTTTATCCAATCATACAAAAGCCATGCCCATTGACTTTCTGTTTGCCTTGGAGTGGATGGAGACTGTGGTGCTGTTTGCTGTTGGCAAGCTGCTCTTTTCTCTGGAATCTTGGCTTGCTGTTAAACAGACTTTCTCTATCCATGTGCATTCAGAATATTCTTTTGGTTGTGTAAATGTCCCCATCAACTGGTGTTTTGTAAATATCTTAAATAAACCAAACTCAGACACTCTTGGTTTGGTTTTTCTGTTTTTTTCCTCAGAAACTAATTCATCCAATCTAAACAAGGTTGTACTATTCAATTTGCCACCTGAAAGCATTGTAATGTTTTCTGTCTTAAAGTGATTTTGTGTAATAAATAAGTTCCAGTGGTGCTCTAGGAATTATTACCTGCCATGCCATTTTTCTCTAAAAGTACACTTGATATGAATGGTAATTGCAGAGTTTTATTGTTCCACAAATTCCAGCATAGGAAAAATGCATGTGTTGCAGGTGATGGAGAAATAAGAAATAGGTCTGGAAATAGAATGTCTTGAATACAGAACAGTTTGTGAGGAATACTGAGCAAAGTCACAGCTAACAGAATCCTTTGCCGTGCTGATGTGCATGGAGTAGATGTTTGTTCCATCCTGCTCCAGTTCCTTTCAGTGGTTCAAGTTGCTGATATATAACACTGAAGTACCTGGATAGGGTTGTGTTAGGAGGATCGTTCACCCCTTTGCTTGAGATCTAAAAAGTGAGGCTAACTTATGGAGTTTGCTCTCCTGTGGATTTTGGGATTCATGGAAGAAGACACCATGTTAGACCACATGTGAATGACCACCCAGAAAGTTTTAGCATGAAGCTGCATTATATAAAGCCCTGATTTTTGCCTGCTTTGCCACTTGATTTTGCTGGGTCTCTGTAGCAACCTCGGGAGAGATGGCAACTGGAGAATGCCAGGAGGAACTGAACTCTTGTGTGCAGAGCTGTACTGACACTGCACACTTGCAGCTTTGCTGTGCAGGAAAGGCAGGGACACTGGAGCTGAAGGGTTTTGGTGAGTGATCAGTGTGGTTTGGGTAACAGTTTTAGTTGATTAAAAACAAAAGAAAATGCTCTCCTGTTGCTTGGGGTTTGTTTTTATGTGTGTTCTTTCCTGAGGGGCTGCCAGAGAACCTGGTTGGTATTACAGGTTTCCTGCAAGGGCAAGAAAAATTTCTGGTTTTCTCTTATCTTTTGATACTGTGCTACAACATTAACTTTGCATTTTATTTTTTTCAATTGCTACTACTTTCAGTTTACAGTCAGAAGATGTTAGCCATGTGCTCTTAGATCTCTTGAACTAGAGAAAAGATGGTTAAATTTATAGGTTTTTTTCTACAAATCATATGATGAGTCTAAAATAACCTAAAGATAACCTTAAAGATATGTGCATTCAACTATGGGCAGAGTAAGTGTTGAATAGCAGAGGCAATTATTGCCTTAGGTTTCTTGCCAAGCTTTCCTTTATTTTATTAAGTACAGATATGCGTGCTTATTGTTTGGACAATTCCCAAGTGAACCTTTCTTCCTTGGACTGACCCAGCTCCTGAGAAGGACTGTGAGGGGAGGAGGACCAAAAACCAGGATTTTTAAAATAAAATAAGCTATGGTAGCTTGGCAGATCACAGGTCGGACTAACTTAGTGCTGCTTTATCATGTTCTGACTAAACTTAATGTATTTGTGAGTAGGTTTTGATCTACCCAGAACTCTTCATTTCTTAAATTGTGTCCATCTATCACATTTAGTTTGGCACATATATAGCATCATAATAAATTTGGAAATGGCTACAAGGACAAGATGTTATGTTCTTAAATGTATAAAATACTGTGTAACTGAGAAAGTATAATTTATCACTGAATGCTAAATTTTCAGGAGTTGTTGAACTTGGATTACAAAAACTAAAGGGGTAAAAAATGAGCTAAAAGCACTCAGTTGTTTTGAATACCTATTTCTTTATAGGCCACTGAGATTATGTATTTTTTTTCTTGTACTGGGAGTGTCAGGGTCGATGAAGTGTTTCAGCAGGATTGTTCTGGTTAAGTAAGTTTGTATATTGACAGTGGTTAATTCTAACTTTTTTTTTTTTTTAAAAATCATTTTTCAGGACAAAGAGGCATTGCAACAACAGCAGTACAATAACCTGATCCAGATCTCTGCCCTGCAGTCTAAACTGGATGAAGCAAGGCACCGAGTGCCAGTGGATGGCAGCTCTGCCCCGGTGCTGAAGGAGCAGCTACAGGCAGAGCAGGAAGCACTTCAGGCCAAGGAGAGAGAGGTGAGAGCTTTGGGAGAGTTCTGCAGACTCTGAGTTGCTTTGGCCTCAACTAACCTTCCTTTTTCTTGCCTTTTTTCTCCATCTCCCTCCCTGCTGGAAACCGTCCTGTGATGTTTCATGTGACTTTATCAGTTGTAAACTGATTTCCCTTTCCTTCCAAAGTTGAAGCAGGTAGATAAGTTTTTGTTTGAGAGTGAGAGAATTCTTTTCAGACCAGATAGGACAGTTACCCACAATGGTGTAATTTAACGTGTTTTGAGAGAATGTTTGTGGTGAGTTTTTGTGTCAAGCTAAGAAGAAACACAGAGAAATTGCTCACAATATCTGGAACTGCTGTTGGATTTACTTGTATAAATGCCTACACAACCCCTCTGAATGTTTATATTGCTATTACCTAATTGTTAGAATATCTGTGATATAGGATCATAGTCCAGTTAAGGATGTGTAAAGAAGAAAAACAGGAGTGATCCTTCAGTCAATTGTACACCATTCTTTCAAGAGCGGTACAAGAGAATAAAGTTAATTTCTGAGAGATGGAATTTCAATTTCTCTTATCAAGTCTGATTTCAACAATCATAATTCCCAAAGCCACTATACCTTGCTACTCATTAAGGCAAGAGATGGTAAAAACAGTGGATGGCAACATCACACTGCAGAGAAAAGTGTGATTATTGAGTCATCTCGTTGTCTGTGTTATTGGGATTGGCACTGCAAGGCTCATTGCTGGCTTCTGGGAGGAGAAGAATGGTGTTTATACTGACTGCTTGTCATTGTTGCACATCAAATGCTAATATGTCTCATATTGTTACATCAAATGACACCAGTCAAGCCTTACAATACAGATAATTGGCTCTTTTGTGAGCAGGTAGATTTTTTTTAAAAACAGAAACCCCCCCTTTGGAGTACTTTGGTTTTGCAGATGAGGAGCTGGAACACAAACTTCTCACTCTTTTTATGTCTCAGGTGTTTTATTAATGCAGGTTGATTAGAGTTTAAATCATTGAATTTGCTGAAGTTACTTCTTGTCATTAAGTAATATGATGAACTAAGTTTTATCTTAGAGGACTTAATTGAAACAATTCTGCACTTTTTTTTTTTTTTTTTTTTTTAGATTGAAAGCTTGCTAGATCAAGTAGAACAATATAAAGATAACTTGAGTAAGAAAGATGAGGAGATATTGCAGCTGAACTTGCAGTTAGAAATACAAAAAAACTTAAGTACTTCCAACATCATCCAGCTTCAGACAGAGAATGCACACTTGCAGGTAGGTTCCTCTAGCTTTAGTGCACTGCCTAAAATGTCAGAGACTTGCTTTCTTGAATGTTGAGATCTTCATCTCATGATGTAAACAGATGGCTAGGTTGTTTCTCTTACTATCAGAATGTTGAATTACCTTAGCCAGCTTTAGTCTTGTAATCATAGAATTAAAGCCTCCCAGTATTCTAGATTCATGTTTGTAGTTTTATCTTCTACAGTGGTTTGATTTAAATCAAAAGCTGAGGTTATTTTCTGAGTTGGAGCAGTCTAATAGAGTGGTGCAAACCCAAAGAAACGGTAGTTGTGTTCCCAAGCTCTTCACCATTACAGTGAAGAGGAGAATATTTAAATAAAGCCCCTAGTTTTTCTCTGCCATTAGGTTGGGAGAGAAAGTCAATCCTTTCTAATGAGATTTTTCCTTTTTCTGGTCAGGAGGATCTAACAAAACTTCATGTGAAGCAAAGCCAGGACCTGGGTGTTAGTGATTCCTCAGCTTTGTCATTCCCACAAGCACTGCTCAAAGAAAAGAATCAAGAAATCGATCACTTGAATGAGCAGATCAAGAGACTTCAGCATGAGCTGCAGAATGCTCTGGAGAACAAAGTAAGAGTGCTTACAATATGTTCTTTGCATATTGTAATTAATTTTTAATTAATTAGTTTTAAAAGGTATGCATATTCTTATTGAGAATAAAATCTGGCTGATAATTCTCTTAGGAAAGTAGAGATTATTTTGAGAAGTTACCAGCTGAAATGTGTGGTTCTTCCTGCTGTTAAACGTGTGATTTAATGCCTGTATGACTCAGAAATAAAATGTAAACTTTGTGTGCAATAATAATTGCCTATATAAAGTAATATTCAGTCCCTATCCTTCTGCTTAGGTTGCAGAAGACCAAAAACCTGAAACTGAAGAACTCAGATCACTGGTGGAGCACCTTCGCCTTGACCAGGAGAGGCTGCGTAAGGACAAGGATGAAGAGGTGGAGCAACTCCACGGGGTAATTGAGAAGCTTCAAAAAGAGCTGGCACAATTTGGGCCAGTATGTCATGAAGACAGTGACAGCCAAGTTTATTTCTATGATGTTTCATTGGACAAGTCAGTGGAAAACCTTCAGAATGAGTTGAAGAAGGGACTGGTAGATTGTCAAGGTGATGCTGATCCAAACAGAAGAAATGCATCAGTACTCTCCAAAGTGAGAGAACTTCAGGAGGAACTGGAGCTTGTCTCAGCTTCTAAAGAAGCTCTGCAGCAGCAACTGGAAAAAAAAGAATTGCAGCTCAAAACAGAAGTGGAAGTTTTGGAGAAAAAATGCCAGCAGTTGCGAGAGTCATCAGAGCAGTCTGTTGCAGAGCTCACCTCCCTGAGAATCCAGCACCAGGCACTTCAGGAAGAATACAACGTTTCCCAAACTCGTTTGTCTCAGAGAGAGGCTGAGACAAAGATGATTTCATCTCAGGTTCAAGAACTTCAAGATAAGGTGAAAGAAAGGGAAGCAAATATTCTAGAGAAAGAGATGCAAATTAAGACAATGGCAGATCAAAGGGAAGCTGACACAACTGAGCTGCAGTACTTAACAGAAAAGGTAGCAGAGCTCCAAACAGAGTTGGAAAAGAGAGGTACAAGTCAAGCCCAAGATGTTTACAGTCTTCAATTGGAAGTTTCTAGACTTGATTTCCAGGTGCAAGCCCTGAATCAGAAAGAAGTAGCTTATCTGAGAGAAATCAAGGAACTGCAAGGGAGCACTGCAAAACTGAAAGGTGAAATCAAGGCCCACATGAAAGAGCTCAAAGCCTTACGGCTGGAAAGAGCTGAAATTCTTTCACAGCTGGAGTCCTGCAAGCTGGCAGGGCAAGTAGGCCATGAAGAGACTAAATTTCTCAAGCCATTCTGCCAGAGCAAAAGAAAAGATGTAGCCCTTAAAAATGGAATGCAGGAATTAGAAGCAAATATTGATCAGTCATCTGGAGCACTGGCTTCCCCTACGGCTCAACTGGTACATGATTTGATTTTTAATAATACTATTTGTTGGGGAGATTTTTTTTTAAATAATCTATTTCTAGATTAATAGATTAAATACGTTTTCCCCATTTTACTCTGTTTTACCTATGAGATTACTTAGTAGGTGAGATCCTTTCTTTCCACCTGTGAGCTCTTCACAGCTATTTTTTTTCCCTCCTGATCTATTGAGTATGTAGAGTGAGAGGGTGGGCATCTGCAAGTCAAGCAATGAACCCACCATGAGCTTCCAAGACTATTTGCCATTCTTCATGGCTGTATTGGAAAACTACTTGAAAACACTTCATCGTGTTTCCTTTTCTTTTCAGAAATTTGTATTTACTGTGACTCTTTCTTGTAATTATTCTGAATCTTTTCTAGAACCATTTCCTCCAAGTAACCTAAGCTTCTTAAAATCTTATTAAATCACTCAATTTTAGAAAGCAGTAGGACCCAGGTGACCCTTTTTTCAGAGAGCTGTAGAAATCTGTCGTACACGAAGTCACTGTCTTTAAAGGCTGGCTTACAGAGGTGATAAGTGCCAGTTAAGAGGGCTTATATGAAGAGTTTGGTTATACAGGAAAGGAAAAAACATTCAGTGTCAGGCTTATGTGGATTTTCAGGGCCTTGCTTGGCAGTATGTTATAATAATCATCCAAGGTAGATGACTTATTTAAAGAAATAATAGGATAATCGTTATGTATAATGACATGTTTATTTTTAAAGGCGAAACGAGGAGTGTAGCTCTGTAAAACATGTGATCATTCCTGGTGTTTACGTTTTTATTTGCCTGAAGTTCAATTTTGGAGCAATGCCATCAGAGCCTGAGTGACACTGTACATTAAGGGTCCACCCCAGAAATACCTCAGGAAAAGGGAATAGGTGGGAAAAGTGTTAAATGCAGATTGATGCACTTCAGACCATAAAATGTGTCTGTACAAGGCAGCAGACTTTCAGTCCAGTGCCTACTGAACCATGTTTATACAGGTAGGGATTGTCAGGTCCCTGTTTAAAAAACAGAAGTAATTTAGGATCCAGTGAAGAGAGAACTAGTAACATTTTGAAGGATGTCAGGGAATGCTGACATGCTGGGGGTAGTTAAATGATTTAAAAATCACTTTTCAAGCAGAAACTCAGATTCTGAAAGGTTTAAGTTGATGGGTTTATGTCAGTACATGTATTTCCATGTTGAAGTGCTAGAAGTTTTTAAGTAGGCTGAGGAGGGATAATTATCAAAATTGGAGAATAAATCAAAGTAAATACACTACCATGTCTTCAAGCATTCATTACAATAGATTTTTTTCTATGGATCTAGTTCATCCTAGTATTAGCAAAAGTTTAATACACCATTCTGAAGGGAGTATAGAACCCTTCCTACAGTTATGCTTGGGTTCCAAAGTGGAAACAATGTGAAAATTAGGAAATGAATTAAAATAAAAGCTGGAGGAGTAGCAAAATGAGTTAAGTCCTGGCAGCTAGCACTAGGCTGAAAACAGATGCTTAAGAGGGATGATTAACACAAAAGGATTAAAGGCGATGGTCTGAAATGATAGGGATAATTATTCACTGTATTGGACAAACTAAGAGGTATGGAGGATGAAATGAAATTTCCATGTTGACAGGTTTAAAATCAACTAAAATATCTTCTCAAATAGTACATTTAGACTCAGTCACAGATTTAAAAGAGTAATTTTATCTTAAAATTAGATAAAGCCATTGAAGGAAAAATCAATCAGTTCTAAAGGGTCTTTAAGTGCATGTTTCTCGGTTTGTAAACTCATACTCCAATCAAATTCCATTAAACAATTAATTATGTGTTATATCATTATAGGAAAAAGATGAAGTTATGTTTGACTTGACAATTCACAATAAAAACCCAAAAACACAGATGGAGCAATCACAAGAAAACACCTTGTGCCAGGACTTGGACGTGATCCGCAGCTCTGAAGGGGATCAAGATTTGAAGAAGTATTGCCAGCAAATGTTGGAAATTCATCAGACTCCTGATTCACCAAAACACAATTTGAACATAGACAAAGAGACACCGAAAGATTTCCAGAATTTAATTGCAAGTATGTCTTCATGGGGCTCGCCTGAGGTCATGAGAAAGCAAGATCTAAGCATGGAACTTCAGCCAGTGCTTCACTTGACACCCTTCTCAGAAGCTGAAAACACAGATTTTCAAATTGTGCACACAAAGTCATCTCTGCAAGGAGATAATTCGATATCACTGGGATATTCTAACCTGGATGAAGATGGCAGTGGGGATGCAGCTGTGGGGGTAGATAGAAAATCTCCAGCTTTCTCTGAAAGTACATATTCTGTTGATGATGATGATGTGGAGAAGAAGTTTCTGGTAAGTGATACTTCATGTCTGATTTATTCTTATTAAACAAGATTGCTCAGTCGTGTCCCCCTGGGATCATTGAGCGGTCACAGGCTCCAAGTAGTAGAAACTTACACACTGCTGGGAGTAGGTCCAGTGGGGTTCTGGACATACAAATTATTAGTTCCTCTCTTACTGTGATAAACAACTGATAGATTTGTGATAGCACTTAATGTGTCAATAATTGAGTTAAACCTGTAAAACCTCTACTACCACAGTACTCAGTGTACTGTAACAACTCCCTCTTCATCAATCTTTTGTTGAATATTAGAAGAGACTCTTCCAAAACTGGAAAATAGAGGCTTTCCTTTTTAATGGCAGTATTTCATATGTTCTATACATATACATATATTGTCTGTGTTCTGTAATTTCACAGGAAGATAGAATCTGTACTTGAGAATTTATCTTTGGCTGTATATTTTTGTGCCTTGCTTTGATGGGTAATTAAATATAAGTACATGTCTCTTAAGACTGTTAAAAGAGGGAAAAATGAGATGGAATGGCTGTCAGAAAGCACCAGTGTTGCATTAATCATATTAATCATGGTATTTGCCATCTCTAACTCTTGGATCGAGTAGGCATTTGCTAAAATCCACACTAGTAACAAAATTGTCATAAATGCAGAACATCTACATCCAGAAAACCAAAGTGACATGAAAAATGTCTTCTCCAGCAGATGAGAGAAGCTGATAATCTGACTTTAACCCCCTCTGATTTACAAGATGACGAAAGATCAAGAGTGTCCGTGATGAGCGATGGATGTGGCAGCAGTAAGTTGAATTTTGTGGATTCCTTTTAGCTTTTGTTAACTTTGAGAATAAACACGTTTCTTCTTTCTCCTGTTTTTATTTACTGTGGGTCTTGTATGGGAAAGCTATGCCTTAGTAAGGTGGTTCTTTGTTTAGAAATGTGTGTATATATATGTATATTGTGCCTGCTTTTCATCTACATACAGGACAGAGGCAGGGGGTTTAAATGAGTCCTGACTTAACTACAACACTTCCTCTGGTTCTAAAGGCAACAGCTTACTGATTTTTAACTTAAGTTAGTTGAGATCTCAACCAACCAACTCGATCTGACCCTGCATTCATACAAGCAGAAGAAATCATGGTTATTTTGCTAGTGGTTGTTTTAGTTTCAAGTTCTTTCCTTATTTATAACACTTTGTGGGGATGGGGGTTGTCTCTTTCTTCAGATACCAGCTCAAATTTGGCAGCTAATCTAAAGCAGGAGCTACAAACATCAGATCACCTAGATGCCAATGTCATGGCTTATCTGCGGTACCGGGGAATGATTCCAGATATTATGGAATCAATGAAAGAAAAGGAAATACTTTCACCACAGATGAAGGTAATGCATTATTAATATGAGCCTACCAGCAAATTAAAACTGGACAGCAAAAATGAAATGGTAATGTAAAATAGCTGCTGCATTTACACTAAAACCTGTTCTGTAATGGTTTAAACTTCAAGTTGAGTATGGTTCTTGTCCTTGCATCTCTTGTGACAGCATTACTGATATTAGCTTGTACTTGCTAGGATTGAACTAGTTTTCCTAGAAGAGCACTGGTGCTCTTTCAGAATGAGGGGTACAAGGACTGCTTATTCTGCTTCATGGGCTTGCCTTGGTGGCTTCACAGAAAGTCGTTTCAGAAGCAGCTGTAGCTGGCTGTTATCATTCTCCTCTGCCTGTTCTTGTCATCCTGATGTGATGGAGAGCTGGGGAAACACCACTGCAAGGTGTGCAGGGATAGGTCAGTTCAAGCAACATGAGGAATATACAGAAGGCTGAGCAGTGAGTGTCACTCTAGTCAGAAAGCAAAGTTAAAGAAAGTATATGCCTAGAACTCTTTGGTTTGCTGAGCAAGTTCTCAGCCATTTCAAAAGTCCAGCTGTGGAAAGGGAGAAATTCTCATCTATGAGAGAATACAGTAGGTTACAGTGAGTTCTCAAGCAATAAGAAAATATAAGACATACCCTTCCTGGGAAGTGAACCTGATATGCTTCACAAGTTCCTTCAGCTTGCACAGCACAATGGAGAAGACTTGTGCAAGGGGAGAGTAAGGCTGAATTCGAACTCACTCAAGCTAACTGGCACAGGTAACTCACACGGTGAAGGAGACTGGGCCTTTATTGCTGCTCAAGTCACAAGGAAGATCCTTTCCCCATCCATCCATCTGCCTTTCATAGGAGGCATGATGCTCTAGGGTTGGAGAAGGAAGAACACATGGAATAACTGATGTGATCCAGGAAAAGCCAAACATGCAAAGCTGATGAAGCCATCTGCCAGCATTAGAACCAGTGCTACCAGAAAAGTACATCAGGTGTTAGTGATTGGAGATTCCTTACTGAGAGGCACTGAAGCACCCCCTTGCCATCTAGACAATTTCTTTAGAGAAGTTTCTTGCTTATCAGCAGCTTGTATTTGTGGTGTCCTTGAGGCTGCCAAGCTGAGTGACCCCTTCAGATTATAGATTTTATATATATATATTAGACACTACAGACCTGTGTAGGGTCTAACAGAACTGTAACAGGACAATTCCAAGGTTTGGGTCCATGGGTGATTTTCTCTATGCTCCCAATCAGAGGAAGGGGACCAGGATAGAGGTGAGTCCTTGGCTGTGCAGTTGTTGCAGTACTGAAGGTTTTCATTTTTACCTTTGAGAAGCCAGAAATGTTGGGAGCTTGTGGAATTCCAAGTGGGAAAAGAGTGTCTCCACCAATAAGCTGGCCAAACTTGGAAGGAAAGTTTTAAATTAGATGAGGAAAGGACTGGAGGAATGAAGTCCCTCCTATTGTAAGAGATCAGATTCAAGACCACCAGAGGAACCCAGACACAGCTAAGTCCATTGGACCCAAAGACATGAATCCCAGGGTCCTGAGGGGTTTTGTAATTGCAATTGCCAAGCCACTCTCCATCATTTTTGAAGAGTCACAGCAGGCAGATAAAGTCCTCAGTGACTGGAGAAAAGGGAAACATAGCACCCATTTTAAACAGCTTAATAACAAGCACCCTGGAAACTACTGACCTTTCAGCCTCTCCTCACTGCCCTGTAAGACCATGAAATGGACTGGACGTAAGTACAAAATTTCTTGGCATGAGACACTGGCACAGAGAGGTGGTCTCCATCTCCAGAATCCGTTCAAAATGAGATTAGATGGGGCTTTGTACAACCTGAAATAATAGAAGATGTTCCCCATGCCTGTCACAGCAGAGTTGGACTAGATATGGTCTTGAAACTTTCCAACTGAAAACCATTCCGTGATTCTGTGTCTAAAAAAAGTCTGTGTCAGAGACTTCATGGAAGAGGTGAATTTTATTTTACCTTAAGAAACAGATTTTTTGTTTCTTTGTTTCTTTCTTTCTTTTTGGAGCATCAATGTAGACTTTACTGGCTGTATGATCTGAGTGCATTTTCCAGTACTAAATGTTTAGTTTTAACACTTTTCTGTGCTTTTGATGTTAATATTTACGGAAGGTTTCCATTGATCATTGAAGTAATCACTATTTTGATTCCAGTGACAGAAAAGCAACTCAAGTTTGTTCAAAAGTAATTAAAATAAAAAGTGCAAGGAAAGAATATCAAGAGTTAAATACAAGTACTCTTGTCATTGTTGAAGTGTGTAGCAGTGAGGAGCGGCTCCACATGGAGGCTGGGATATTTCTGATGAGATGTGTGTAAGAAAAGGATTTAAATCTCCAGTGACCTTCCTTGAAAAGAGGCCAGGAAACATCTGTGCATGATGTAATAGTTTATGAACAGGGAATTTACCTAAAATACATTATTTGGCCTGACAATGTCAGAGGAAACAATTTCCACTATGTAAATTATTAAAACTGGTTATTTTGGGAGTTGATATCAGTACATAATTTGCTAAATTAAGCCAAGGTTGTCTAAATACATAATTCATTTTTCTGGCATCACTGAGGTTTAGTAACATAGCTTCAGACTTGATAGAATTTAATTTACTCCCAGAAAAGTTAGCTAAATGGTTCAGAAAAAAAAAGTTAAGTACAGTCCTTTAAAATAAATAATAATTTATGCTTAATTGCATCTAATGTGTTGATACAGATACCTTATTTTTGTTGTCTGGTACTTCCGCATCCTACTTTTACACTGCCAGGATGCTGATGCCTGTTTCCTAATGTTATCTTTCTCTTTTATTTCTTTCTTTTCAGACTGTGCTGAAGATGGTGTATGAGGAGAGCCGCAAAATCTTGGCTTTGTCAGAGCATCCCTTTGGTTTTAGGGAACTGAAGAATGTCCCTCAGGCCCAAGTGGCAGTGGAGGGCTTGCAGAAGGAGGGATTATCCCTGCTGGAAGCTATCCAGTCACTGAAGGATTACCTCAGCAAGGTGGCAGATAGAGGAGACAAGGTATGGCATTAGAACACCCTTTAAAGCCAGGGCACCAGCTTGTGTATGTATATAAATGTATATTATATATAATATGTTATGAGATGCTTGTGTGTGTATATATATGTTTAAGGAGTTAGGGGCAGTACTCTTCAAGCACTTCTAAAATTGCTTAAATTAACAGATATTCTCTTATGGTATGAAAGACACTGGCCTAGAGGTTGAGAGATTTAAAAAACATGTATTTTAACAGGAAACTTCAGGTGTTGCTGCTGACTGGAGAGGAGAACTTCTACAAGCAGTACAGAGTGTGCTCGAGAAGGAGAGAAATGTGTTGCAAATTGACTTGAAGTCTCACTTCTCCAATCCTGCATCTGGTGACGCAAGTTCATTAGGGGAAAAGCTGGAATATATCATGAAACAACAAGTATGAAAAGCTCTTCAAGTGTTCTGCTCATAAGACGCTTGTTTATTCTCTTTTAGTTTTAAATTTTTTCAGTTTTATTGCTTCTGTTGTTAAATCTTGTGTGTTAGTGCAGATGACGTGGGATCAAGAGCGTTTAGAGTTTCTGTTGTGGTAGCAGTTTTCTTAAATTTTGTACATGGTTAGGCTTAATAGGTTAAATAAATAGGTAAATAAATAGGTTACAAAACCTATTGAGTGTTCTAGCTGCTATCAAGAAAGACTGTGACAGTGAACAGGAAATACTTGGTTGAATTCTTTCCCCCTTCCCATTTGTCTAGAACTTCACAGATCTCTCTTGCAAAGGGTATATATTGAACTAATGCTGAATCTGGGGGCTTTTTGCCAATGATATTTAGTTTCTAGGTCATAGTAATTGTTATGTATAAACCCAACAAGGCAAGAGAAGAGGGGTTTTTCTTTTTTACATATAAATATTTTGCATTAATGTGAAGCATGAGCTTAGTAATTTGAGTACAAAACTTGTACTGCAAGAGTTCCTTTTGTATTTATCCTTGCAGAAGATATGGAAATAGCCTTGTAGTTTGAATAGGCCTTGGTTTGTTTCAGGAGGAGCAGAGGCAGATGGTTGTGGAGCACCTCTTCTCCTCGGACCGGAACAGCCTGCTCTCAGAAATCCAGGACCTCCGAGCTCAGCTCCGCATGACACATCTCCAGAACCAGGAGAAGCTCCAGCAGCTCCAGGAAACCCTTACCAAGGCTCAAGATCATGGGAGCAAACAGGAACACCAGCTCAGGAGGAAAGGTAATTCTTACTGTCTTTGTCAGATCTTTTCATTTTCTACATCAGTCCCTTTTTGTCTCAAAGGTAAAAGGCAACAAAAGGTGCTTTGCAAAGAACTGGATGCTGTACAGTTCCTCAGTTTTATTGAATGCACTCAGGTAGCCCATGATATTAGCAGCTCTTTCTCATATCAGTAGTTAAGACAAATCTATGAAAAGCAAAGAAGAACTGTAAAATAATCCAAAGCAATAGAGCTGAAATAGTGTATCCATGAAGAAAACTCAGCAAGGACAGTAAAACCTGTTTGTTTGCAGAGAATGGTTTATCTATATGTTTGCTGGTAGAGAATCACAGAATCATGAAGGTTGGATACCTTTAACACTGTGGAGTCCCACCATAAACACTGCCAAGCCCACTGCTAAACCACTTCCTGACTAAATAAGCAAGCCTTGGTTTTCACAGCAGGTTCCCTTTGTGTAATAATCAAGTGCAAGTGACCTTGGTCAAAAATAAACATCTCTCTTCAAAGCAAAACACTGCTTTTTCCTTCATTTTGTTTTTCCATCCTATTCAGGATTCAGCCATTTAATAGCACATGCACTAGTCCAATAGAGGAAGGTTTTCTGAAAATCCAGAAGTTTATTGCTAATTTCATTTACATAATACTGTAGACATAGATACATTAAATTATTTTAAAATACTTATCAAACAGGAACCTCCAAATTTAGGGAGAGTTGTTTCCCTTAACTCACTAGCCTGAACAGAGCTGGCAAAACAGGTTCTTATATAGTGATTCCTGTCATAAAATGTTTATGTAAGTGGATAAGTTTGTTTAATGAGATTTAAAATCCATTAGTGATATTACAGAATATCACAATGATAGAATCATATTGTTTGTGCATCTTTCTGCTGATTCCTCTCATGTTTGAAAAGAGATTAATTCCTCAGACAAGAACACTTGAATACAGCTGATTTTTTTTTTCTAATTTGGATTAGTGTAAGTGATACCATATTGTCAAGGTCCCTGTAATATACATAACTGTTATAGTGTTTTATTTTCCTAGTTGAATTATTGGAATATAAGCTTCAGCAGGAAAAATCTATTGTAAGTGACTTGCACAGCACCCTCTCCGAGGAGCAGAAAAGATCCTCTGAAACATGTGATCTCCTGAATCAAGAAAAAGCATCTCTGAAATCAGAGCTTTCTGGAAGTAAGCAAGAGAATGAAAGGTTGCAGAAATCCCTGGAAGAGCTTCAGAGGGAAATAAATCATTTACGGTGAGAAGCAGATTTATGCATTTATTTGATTTATCAGTAGGTCTGAAAGAGCTTTATACTAATTGGATTCTTAAAGGGCTTAGCACTTGGAAACACAGAGAGGAAAACTAGGATTTCTCACTTTCAAGGGTTGTGTTTTCTTTACTAAATTCTGTCATCTTGGGTATGTTCCTTTCCCACTCCCTTCTTAGTGTATGCCAATATTTTGCTCTCATCTCGCAGGACAGCAGCTTTGCTCTGCCAGGATAAATAACCTATCTCCTAACTGTTAGTAAACTGAGCAATTCTAGCTTGGCTTGCAGGGTGGTAAATGTTTTCAGATGCTAGCTAGCTGTGACTTGAAAACTGACCCTCTTTAGAAAGACTAGAGGCCACCATAAAGAAACAAATCAATAGGAAGAAACTCGGAGAAACCAACCCAAAATGTCTTGTGATGCTGGTGAGGGATGTTCCATTCTGCACACAGAAATGTCATTTTGAAATTTGCAGTGTCGAATTGGAAAAAAAAGAAAAGGATTTGGCAGCTGCACTTGAAGACTTGCAGGCTGAGCAGCTGAAGGGGTCTGAGCTGCGGGGTTGGTTTGAGGAACAGCAGCGTCAGCAGAGGAAAGCAGAGGATGAAAAGACAAAGGCCATGGAGGTAACGCCCAGCTCCCCTGGGGCATGACGTTAACTAGCAGGTTATTTGTGCAGTCGTCTTCAACCTCCACTGGTTTTTGCTTAGTAACTCTTAAAACCCCCATCCCTTTCCTGAATGTGCACAACACTTTTCTGAATTTTCACAGAATCAAAGCTCTCAGTTGCTTTCATTAATTGCACGTGTAGAAACAAACCAAGGTTGAATGCCATGTTGGGTGTTTTTATCCACATCTTAGTGTTTGTTCCTTTTTCCTTTTCTCTTGCTGAATAGGGACAGCCAGATTCTACAGCTGTGTAACTGCACCCTTAATTCCAGAGCAAACTTATCATGAGGGTGTGAAGTGTATGATCTCTGAGATTATAAAGAAAACCACCCAGTGATAAATAGGTTTGGCAGAGAGTAAGTGGAGCCTTTTCAATAGAATATGTATTTTTGGAGGTTAACCAAAATCGTCCTGTTCCCTTCTAAATAGAACAGAAAACAAATGAACAGCTTTCTCTCCAAAATTGTAATAGCAATGACTCAGTGCTTGTAAAAGGCCTACAGTAAATGGAAAAGGAAGAAGATTTAACATAAACCATTTCTTAAACCCCCAAACTAAACTCTCTCAAAGAACTCCAAACAATGCTACTTAAATTCCCGAAGTAAGGAAACTCATTTCTGACTATTTCTTGTAGTCTGGTTTCTCCTGTTGTCTTCCTGGTAGGTGTTTAGGTTTGTGAGTGATTTTTGTTTGGCTATTTGTTACTGCTGCGTGCTGCTACCATCCTCCTCCTTCTCAGAAACCTGCTCCTGCAAGGAGGACAGATTAGCCAAGGCCAGGAGAAAAGTGCTTTGTCCCCTGGTTAGCTGTTCCAAAGATCAGTCTGGCATTCACAAATCTTTATTGAAGCCCCATTATGGAAAGCTTCTGCCATTTAGCATCTGCCCTGCCTTTCTAGGAGATAACAAATGGTGCTGGCTGGGTGGGGGGCAGTGTGGACCTCCCTACTAGGACAGCAGTGCCAGCTCTGACTGTCTGCAGTGCCTTACAACTGCCCCTTCAGTCCCTGCCTTTCCTTCTGAAGCAAGGCTGGTTCCCAGAATGGACCTAGGGATGGACTTTAAAGGGAAAGAGGTAGATTTAGGTTAGATGTAAGGAAGAAATTCTTTCCTGTGAGAGTGGTGAGGCCTTGGCATCCAGATTACCCGCAGTAGCTGCAGCTGCCCCATCCCTGGAAGTATCCAAGGCCAGGCTGGATAGGACTTGGAGCAGCCTGGGATAGTGGAAGGTGTCCCTGCCCATGGAAGAAAGTGGGAATGAGATGAGCTCTAATGTCCTCTCCAACCTAGACCATTCCATGATTATTATCAGTCTCTACTCCGTGCTTTGAAGAGATGGGCTGCCAAGTCCTGAAGCTTTACATCCACTCTTGCTGCTTAGATTTTTCTTTTTGAAACAATGGGGTTATTGCTGTTTCAGATGTTACTTATTAATGGGATTGAGTGATGTAAAAAGTAGTGATTTCCAAGAAATAATGTACTGGCAGATATATTAACATGATAATTTTTAGGTCTGTTGCTTGGTGCCAGATTGCTAAGGAGCATTTTTCTGACACTTAAAATTTTAAGTTAAACTTTTTAATACCTGAACTACTCTAGTTAAGTCTTGAATATCTTTTCGGATAAAACAGGAGGTTGAGAATTGCTAACTAGCAGCCAGTGCCACAAATGAGTGTTTGTGCTGGGATGTGAATGTGTTCTCTCCCCTTGTGCCCAGGAGCTGCAGGCTGCCCTGGATGTGCAGTCGGTGCAGAATTGCCAGCTGCTCGTGTCCTTGGAGCACGAGAGAACGGTGGCAGACAACCTCCGCAAGGAGCTGCAGATCGAGCACTCCCGCTGCGAGGCCTTGCTGTCCCAGGAGCACACCAAGCTGAGGGAGCTCCAGAAAAACCTGGATGCTGAGAAGAATCGTTCCTCGGAGCTCCTGGATTCCTTGAATCATGAGCGTGTTCTGACAGAGCAGCTGAGTGTGAGAGTGAAGGAGGGCGCCTCCTGCCAGCACAGGGAGTCGCTGCTGGAGCAAGCCTTTGTCCGAGAGCTCCAAGCCCAGCTGGAAGAGGAGAGGGCCCGAACTATGGAGCTTGCTGCTGTCATTGAGAAAATGCACCAGAAGGCCATCTTGTCCAAAAGGCAGCTGGAGGCTGAGGTGCAGATGTGCTGTGAGGAAACCCAGAAGGAGAGGGAGGTCAGTGACAAACTGCGAGCCACCCTGGAGTCTCTGCAGGCACAAAAGCAAGAGGTGATCCGTTCCTTGGAGGCCCAGAGGGAGAGGGAGGTCAAGCTGAAAGTTGACTGGGAACAACTGCAGTCACTCTTCAAGCTGCTTAAAGAGCAAGATAACAACAGGAGAGAGGAGAGGGAGAGAGAGCGAAAACAGCAGCAACAGACAGAGCTACAGAAACAGAAGGACTGGCAGAGAGATCAGGAGAGACTGGTGAGCATGCTGTGCCTTTTACTGAAATAGCCACACGCTGGGATTTTACCCTCTGGATGATGTTCTTGGATTGGAATATTTCTTTCTGTTAAAGCATTCTGAAAAATGCATTCAATGACCTCTTGTCCTGCCTTTCTGAAATGTAAAGTTTTCAAAGGATTGTGTCTGGGTTTATTGTTGAGGGAAGTTCATCTTTAAATTTCTGCCTGTGCTGGGAATTGCTGGTTGTTCACAGGTGGGGATGAATATGGGTTAAATGCAGGATGGAACCTAACTAAGTTTTATGTCATTACCCTTATTTTGAGCTAGGATCCCAATCATGGTTTGAGACAGTGTTGATTTCACCCTGGGTTTCTCCTTGGGTGGAGACAGTGTCATTAAATGGCCTCCTGGTGGCCCTGGAAAGCAGTGCTCTAAGCCTTCCCCTCCAAGTGGTTTGGCAGTTAAGGAATACTCAGATGGATATGCTTATTAGGTGTGATGACACTTATATAACATTCAGTTAACTACTACTTACTCTGTTCAAACAGCAAAACTTGGAACGGCAACACCAAAGGGATGAACAAAAAATTAAAGAACTGCAGGAAATACTGGCAGTGTTAAAAGAAAGAGAAAAAGAAAGAAATCCTCCAACTCCAAACTGTCAGGAGGAACTCCTGTGTACCTCAAGCAAAGATGGAAGTGCCACACAGCCTGTGACAAAAGAAACTGAAAAACCTCGCTTGCAACAGCAGCAACAACAGCTGGAGAAGATACGGCAGCAGTTGCTCTTTGTGGCTGCACACCTGAACGAGTTCATATATAAAACTCTAGATAAGTGAGTTCATGAAAGAGCACTTTGCTTTTCATCCTGCTTCTTAACTTGTGTGGGTTGTGGCTGAGAGGTGTTAACTCTTTTAATTTTTAAAAATTAACAGAACTTGCTCATTTCTCTGTGTATTTGTAGTAATTTGTGTGGTAAATATTGCATCAGGAAAGCCTCAGAACTTTAAAGGTCATGTAGTGGGAAGAAGCAATTAAATGTGTGTAAACATTCTACCAAATCAACCTGATACTGAAAAGGTCTTTCTGTCTAACAGAACGGTTAACGATTGGTCTGCATCAAATGATGAAGCTGTGGCCTCTTTACTGCAGACATTAAGGGAACTAAAATCAGATTTATTGTCTCCTACATCTCAGGTAAGGAAAATATTAGCATATTTTCATGTCCAACTCCGTTTTGTTGTATTGCAGAGTCTGCTTCTGAGAGCTATTTTTTCTTAGATAAGTTATGTGTCCAGGGAGCACAATCTTTGGGATATCTTGCTGTAGCTTCTTTATGCATCCAGAGACAGTTGTTTTCCACCAAAATGCCAAGTACTTTTCAAAAAGCACCATAGTGGTTTGGAATCTCAGGACCCACGTTTGCAGTATTGCAAACATTTTACACACGACTAGATTTACCGAAGACCAAGCTCAGGTCTATTGATACAAAATACATGAAAGCATAACTTTTAGATTCCATCTGTTTCCCCAGATAGCTGCAGTTTCATGTCCTTCTCTTGCAAGAGACAGAAATCTGTGACTGTCTGATATGTGAGAAGGTTTTTGTACCTTCTGTTCACTAGTCTGACGTGTGACAAGCTGCCTTGGCATGTTGCAGCTCTCCCTGTGTCTACCTGCTTACAAAATACAGGTAATATTTTCCTTCTGTCACCTGTGCAGCCACACAGGTGCTTGCCAAATGGATCATCTCCAGCCTTGAGGAGAGGGATGCAGCCTCTTCTCCAAGTTCATGGGGTTATTTTGATTAAGCCTTCCTCTCACAAACCTTTAGAGCTGTCAGCTGCAGACAAAACTCTTGTTGGAGCAGAGTTCTCTCCTTCAGGGACTGACCACACATAAATAAAAGAACTCAAACTTCCTGACTTAAATGTTGCTTAACAAAAAAAGTGCTCAGTAGAGCACTTTAAAGACACATGCCTTTCTAGAGCTTAGGGGCAAAATCTCCACCTCGATAGCTTTTCTTTTGTGGGCACAAACAATCCCTCCTCTCTGCCCTCTTTTCAGGCTTTGATTTATTTTTATTTTCCCAGAATCACTGTTTCCTTCAGTCTCCTCCCTGAATTTCTCCTTCCTTTAAGGAACTGAACCACATGCTCAGGAGACCAAAGGAATTTTCTGCTGTTCCCCCCTTGAGCTGCAATAAATTGGGGAGTGTCAGACAGGGAACCTGGCAAAATGTCAGCTTGGAAAATCTGTGCCAAATGGAGCTGTCTGGTCAATCAGCTGCCAAATGGTGCAGTAGAAGTCAAGGACGTAAATGAGTCATGTAGAACTCTTTCAGATATTACAGATTGTACTGAAATAAGTTGCTAGGAGAGGGTCAGTTGTTTGTACTGGCTTCTCTAATAGATTTTATTTCAAGGGATAAAACATCAACCACCTTAAAAAAATCATCTGTTTATTTTGTGATCTACTGCATTGTGCACTGATGTAACTGATGACCAGTAAATTTGTACTGGATACAAAGAGGCTTATGAAGACAGAATTCATGGAGAATTGGAGCTGAAGTCTTGGGTCTCATTCCTACAAGAGATGACTTATCACAAAACTCAATTTCACACAATCACAGCATGATTTGGGCTGGAAGGGACCTTAAAGCCCATCTTGTTCCACCCCCTGCCACAGGCAGGGACACTTTCCCTAGACCAGAGTGCTCCAAGTCCTGTCCAGGCTGACCCTGGACACTTCCTGGGATGGGCCAGCCACAGCTTCTCTGGACAACAGACTCAGAATTGAATGTGTCATTTTTCAGAATTTTTCACAGGTTGTTTTTGTTTTATGTGCAACTTGTATCTGCATGTACACAGACATTTTCACTATTTCTGTGCTGCCTCTGGATGTAGAAGGAAGTCACATGAAAGTCAGAAGGGCTTTTTATGCATTTCAGTTTTCCATTGCTGTTCAACACCTGAATACCATTGCTGGTTTTCAGGCTCATTGTTACTATGTTTTCATTTGTCATCAAGTTGGGCTATTACTCAGTTTGAGATGTTTGGTTGTGGAAGTAATGTGCAAAACCCATTGTGACTCACTTCCTTTAGGTTTCTGTTTTAGATGAGATCTACAGGTGATGCTGACCCTGTTCAAGAGCTGGAAAGAGAGGCTTGGCAACGAGAGAGGAACACGCTGCAGAACATGCTGAAACAGGCAGAAGCCCAGCTGGCTAAAGCCAATGCTGAAATTGAAAACAAACCAGTGGCAGAAACTTCCCATCCTAAGGTAAAATCATGGGGATAGCCAGCAAAGGGGCTCTCTGGAGCTTGGAGAGACAGGAGCTATCATTTCAGCCTGATCTGCTGAGGAAAAAAAGGATCTCTCAGATTATGGCATTTATCTTTCACTTACTGCTGTAATCTTCTGTTGCTATTTTAGAAGATTCGTTTTTTAGATTAACAGTTTGATGTATTATTTTAAATTAGAAACTTTCCCCATATGTACCTCATCAGACCAGTTTCTTTGGAACTTTCTCATTGTTAGACAGGAACTTGCATCAAAAGTAATTTGGATCTTTGGAATTTCTTTCCACTTTTAAATGAGAGGGAGACTTGGATTTCTTGTCTAAGCATGAAAATAGAAAACACTCATTTTTAATCTCTGCTGATTAATCTTAAATACTTTTTATTTTTCTGACACTTTGATTGAAATCATATCTTACAGGCATCTCTCCCACCATGCTTTCTGGCTAATATATATTTTTTTAAGCAGATGTATTTTCTTTATTAAAGAGTTAAACTGTTTCCAAGTTTTGAGTATGACAATTTTGTTTGAAAACATTCAGAAGATTTAAAGACGTCTGACACTCCAAATCTGGGTGGGTTTTAGCAGTGTAAAGAATTATTTTAGCTGCCCTTGTGTCCTCAGTCTGGACATTTGACCTGAAGACACCTTGTTTATGGCTGGGTTTTTGCAACAATAACTATGAAAAAACAAAAAAAACAAAAACAAAAACAACAAAAAAAAAAGAGCACCTTTTAATTTATTTTTTTTTCTTTCTACAGTTACAGAGATTATATCGGAAGTACATTCGAGCAGAGAGCTTTAGAAAGGCTCTGGTTTATCAGAAGAAATACCTGCTGCTGCTGCTTGGTGGGTTTCAGGACTGTGAGCAAGCAACTCTCTCTCTCATTGCCCGCATGGGAATCTATCCCTCACCTGTGGACCTGCAGCTCTCTGCATCACACTCCCGGCCTTTCACCAAGTTCAGATGTGCAGCCAGAGCCATCATTGCCATCTCAAGGTAAAGCCAAAACACTCCCTGTCTCTTATATGTCATGTTTTCTTGGAAACTTAAATTTTTTATAGCTCCTGTGGCTTCATTAGTAGTAAGCAGAAGCAATCTCCAGAACTGGTTCAAGCATGACTTGTTAGCTGAGGTTTATCTGTACTAAAGATTTGTAAAAAATGTCTGTAAGATGAAGAGGGCAGGGTTAGACGGGATATTGGGAAGGAATTTTTCCCTGTGAGAGTCATGAGGTCCTGGCACAGGTGGCACAGAGGAGCTGTGGCTGCTCCATCCCTGGGGATGTTCCAGGCCAGGTTACACAGGGCTTGGAGCAGCCTGGGATTGTGAAAGGTGTCCCTGCCCATGGCACGAAGATGGAACAAGGTAGGCTTCTTTAGGATCCCCTCCAGCCTGAACCATTCCTTATTCTAGGAAAAAGCTACTTGTGTGATACCTAGCTGCAGTATATTTGGGAACCAGTGCACAGCATTACAAACTGAAGTCCAAATAGGCTTTAAGCCCATTTAATGAAGAAAAGTAGTTTTAAATGTAATAGGTGGTTATTTCTGAGCAATTTTGTTGTCTAGTTAAAATGACTACTAGGAAGTTTCCATCAGGAGATGACACAGAGTCTTTGACATGAATACCATCATAACAGCCAAGGCTGCAGGACTCCAAACTCCTCCTCTCAGGTAGGAAGAGCTCTCTGGAGATGAGGAGCAGAACCAAAGCAATCAAATCTTTTCAGCAGTTCAAAGATCATCGCATGGTAAAATGGGCTAACCAGCATTCCAAAGACTGAATTTGAAGAATTCTCCTGTCATTCCCACAACAATTATTCCTTATGTAGCTTAACAGGTTCCAAATCAACAAATAATATTAATATTTAATGTATTTCTGCTTATTTTTAATGCTTCTACAAATTTGTTTTCTTACCAAGGTTAAAGTTTTTGGTGAAGAAGTGGAACAAAGTTGGTAGAAAGAGCACACAGGGTGAAAGCCTTTCTCACAGTACAGGAGGTAACACAGGTATGTGTTTGGACAAGTACATTGTTTTCTTTGTGATTTCTCTTCGGTGATGTGTTTAATTTAAAAACAAAACCAAAGTGGGAAAAACTGTAGAGCAGATGGATAGATGTTCTGATGCAGGTCAATAAAGACTTGAGTTACTTGAGGAACACTTAAATGTTCCTTTGAGTTACTGATGAGGGCCTTTGTAAGAATTCTAACAAACATCTTAATGCAGCACCCAATATTGGGGAACTGTTGCCCTTAATGTAAAATATTTCATTACTTGTGCCTTTTCAATGCTAAACAAAATTCAGATTAAATGGTGTATTTTTCATTGCCTGGTACTATGTAATTTTCACTGTTTCTAAGTTGCTAGAAATACTTACTTTAAAAGAAAGCACCACCTTTGTACATAAACCCACTGCAGTATGATTCCTATGCAACTTGAATCCTCAAATGCTGAACTTTCTACCTCAATACAAATTGAGGTAGAAATAACAATTCTGTTAAATATGGCTAGAACAAAAAAAACCCACACAAACAAAAAAAGGAGTTAGCTGTAGAAAGTGTATTTACCTGCATTTATAAGGTAAATATACTTATATTAACACTTATATTAAATACTTACACCTGCACTTAAAACCAAACTGAAGCATACTCTGCTGTCATTTTTTGGGTTTATTGGATGTGTTTGTAGTATCCTGTTCTCAATGGTTCCTAGTGCATATTTTTTAACCCTTCATATTTGCCACAGCCTCTGGTGCTAGAACAGAAGTCCTGAAAGAGCAACAGTCCCCAGCTGTCCCTGTCAGCTCTCCCCCCACCCGGGACAGGGGCACAGGGCAGTGCCACAGGACCAGCTGTGCTGCAAGGTTCACGAGCCTCTCCCCACGCTCCTCCTCCCGCTCACACAGCAGGTCAGTCTGCAAAGATGGCAGATGCTTCAAATTATTGTAGGGGTTTTTTAACTTTGCTGAGTGGTTTGGAGGGCTGTGCTTGTCACAAACAGCCAGGTAGTCTTGTTGTTTGCATGGAATTTATCCAAATGTTTTGGAGAGTTTGAGACCTGCAAGCGCTTCCAAAAGACTTAATTCTACCCCACCCTATTCTTCTGTCGTGGCATGTGTCTGTTTCTGACAGCCCTGCTAAGAAAAGCCACCTGTATGATATGGAATGGGATATTAATAACAGCAGCCCTGACTGGTGCTCAGTGTGACTGGATTAGTGGTGCCTCAGGTCTGATGTGGAACCAAAGCAGGCTAAAGGAGCCTGTTGCTGCTCTTGTTTCCAGGAACAGCTGTACAGATGGAAGGGGTGGTGGTAGTTCCAGTTTTCTCTGCCCAGAATTTCTGGCTATATGAATGTAACTCCTGGATATATTTGAAAGTATAGCATGAGAAGGAGAAGATCCTTTGTTTTCTTTTGAAGATTGCATCCGTCCCCGAGTGCAGCTCCAGACAAGTCCCTTGTGGCACCTCAGGACCCTGAACAGTCAATTACAGAGTACATCCATCGCTTGGAGATGATTCAGCAAAGGCTGCAAGGGGGGCAGCCAGGTAAGAGCCACCTCCCTACCCCTCACAGCTCCTGCAAGCCTGGGCTGCTTTTCTTTGTACACATTGCCAATAAAGAGCACCATTTTAAAGAATAATTATCATTATTGGGGTAACAACTAAGTCTCTGAAAGGAAAGCTTTCTGAATCATATCTAAAACTACACCAAGTGTGGCATTTCTCTAAGTTCATTGTGAAAGAGAGAAGACTGAATCATTTCATGTGATTTCTGTCCCCATCCTGTTCCCAAGTCTAAACAAGCAAGTGCTGCAATTTAAATGAAGCTGTGTATAGAGTTAATTTGCTTTAAAGTCAAACATAGCTGTTGTAATAGCTGAGCAGGGCTCTCTCTGCAGCACAAACTGTAATGCTCCCCTTATTTATCACTCCCTTATGTTCATAACAGATTTTAAAAAAAGATTTGAAGCCTGGTAAATAGAGCCATCTAGCTAGCTCTAAGATTTATGAAAGAGCACACGAAGGGTTGTAATGGTACTTAGCTTTGCTGTTTAAAACAGTTCCACCAAATCTCTAGACCGAAATTACTTAGGTTAATTAGTCTAATTACCTCGTCTTGTTACATGTTGGTTGTAGCAGAGAAAAACTTTGTCCTAAGGAGGAACTCGCCAACTGCAAGCACATCATCTTGAAATCCTGAAGAGTTTTGGAACTTTCACATTGTTCTCAGCAGGACTTTAGCTAGAAACTACCATGACTCTTTTGGGTTGGTTGGTTGGTTTGTTTGGGGTATTTTCCCAAATACTGCAGCTGCATGGCTGATACAGGTAGATAAACAGATTTTAGACTTGAAACCTGGCAGCCTTTATGGAAGTAACACATTTTGCTTCAGTCCAAGTGTGGAATACGTATTCCACAGCTGGGACACCATGAACAGCACTTCTGTGAGAAGTGCATGTAATTCCTGTCATTTCCATGTCACCAGGACAATAATATCCAGGCATTACAGACTGGTGCTGTCAGCCAAATGAACTAAGATGAACTTTAGGGCATCTACTCAGTGGCAAGACCTTGCTGAGTAGATGTCCTAAAGAATTGCCACAGGAATGGCAGAAGTGAGCTGTCAGTGGGGGTAAAGCAGGCCTGTGATGGAGCACTGGTCCCAGGGTATGAAGATTTGCTTTGGCAGAGTTTTAGGCTTTCAAATCCTGTTTGAGATTGCTCCTAGGTGGCTCGTGAAAATTGCAATTGCTTTCAGTGTAGCTCATGTGAAGTGCTTTAAAGGAAATACCATGCTGCTAATTGTACACTGTTGCTTCATAACACAAGCAGTTTTCTAATATCAATCTGTTTTTTTTTTTAATTTAGGGCAAGTGCTAGGTTCACCTCATCAGAGAAACCTAAAAAAGTGATGAGAACACTATGAAATCTGTCCAGCAAGTTCTGCTTCCTCTGAGTTGATCCTCACTCGACAGACGCATTTGCAATCTCCCATGCAACTGAATCAAGGGCAGTGCTTTTAAAGCAGATTTTTATATGACTTCTTTTATTCTATTTTAGTACTTTAAGAGGGACTTACTTTTCACTAAGGACAATGTTTTGCATTCTCACGTGAAATTAAGTCAACAGCTGAAGTGTGCCTGCATCGCTGTATTGTAAGCTGCAAAAAGTCTCTGTGGTGTTTATTTTTCTATAGTGTATTGGTGGATTCCTTGTAAAAAAAGTTATTAAAATGGCATTTTAATAGTGAATTCTTACATTGTGTGGTTGTTTATTTTTATCATACCTATTTATTTCTTTTGCTGTTCCTAAAATTGTTGAGGTTTTAATATTGCTGTAGGATCATTCCAATTCAAGGAATAGCTCAGATACTCTCAAAAATATCAAAGATACCTGTAGCCTTCTATGAATTTAGGGTTTGCTCATCTGGTTTTTTAATATAGAACTCCTTCCTCAGTCTGTCTGTCCTATTTATTCTGGGTACTTTTAGCTTCATTCTTCTAGTTCAAAGAATGGCCCATAAATTTGTTTAACTCTATGAATTTTTGGCAAAACATACCAAATTAAACCTGTGAACTCTATCTACGTCTAATGTAAGTGATCCTGCCTCTGTCTGGTATCCTGTGTTGTAGTTACCTTCAGGTGGGCAGTTTCAAATGTCTGTAAAGTTGCTAGTTGGAGAAGAAAAAGGTGCTCTGGTGGTACACCCATTTCCAATCAAATAGCTCAGTGCAAAAATGAGAGAGATCCAAGTATCATGCTGAAAAAGACTTTTCTGTGATATTTCTAAATGTCCTTAGAAAAGGCATAGGAAGAATTATAATACCAGAATATTTTAAACCTCTGGAAATGTGAAATCTCGACCTTTGAAGCAGATGCGGTGTTTAACTTTGGAGCCTGAGAAAAATTTCTTTTGGAAGCAAATTGTTCTGCTGCAGCCTATTAAAAGATTTTTCTCTACTGGGTATTGAGAATTATATATTGGCATTCATCTGAGGTTGTTTTATTACTTAACTACTGTTGTCTTGGTAAACTCATATTTATCTGTCAGGTGGATCACCATTTGGTTCTCTGGAAAAAAAAATGTGGTAGAGATAGATCTTGGCACATGTACAAGATTTATTACCCCCTGACAGCTATAGAAGAGCCCTTGAACTGATTGGGCATAAATTTAAGAGAGCTGTGAACAAACAATACTTGATTTGGTGTAAAAGCTTGGCAAAAGTAACTTAACTTGTCCAGAGTTCTAAACTAACTTGAACTAAGTTTAAGCTGGCTCAGTGACTTTGTCATATTTCTTTTAAAAATCAGATTCTAAGAGTCCTAACACTCGATGCAACATTGTCAGACTGCACACACCGAATGGTGCTGGTGCCCTTTTTGCTTAGCATGGCACGAGTTGATCCGCTTTTGGGAACAATGCATTTGTGGACCTGAGTTCAGAACTGGCACTAAATCCATTGTCTAATAAAACATTCACAGCTGGATGTTCTGTGGTGAGTGTGAGCAGGAGGGCTGTGAGGCCTGAGGGCCTGTGCTCAGAGTTAGCCAGTCAGTACTGACTCTGCAAATCCAAATGAATGCCTTGCTTTAAAATTTGGCACTTCTAGGTAGACAATTCCTTTAAAGGACAGTTGGCACATCCTAGGGATCAGTTCTGTTTCCAGGGAATTTAGCTTTGCATTGGCACATTTTTAATTCAATCTGATGGAGCTTTTTTATGTCCCAGAATATGCAGGGTTCTGCAATCAGAGGAACTTTTCTGTGGCAGTCAGTGGTTCCATGCCTCACCTCCTCTCTATACGGCCCTCCAAGAGTCTCCTTGGGCAGGCACTGTTTCCAGGAACACAGGTAGGACATGGGGGTTAGGGGCAAGTGCTGCAGCCTCCTGTTCAGAAAAGAAATGATGCCTTGAGAGGGTACCTACAACAGAGGCTAGGCATTGTTAAAGGAATAAAGTTGGTATTTATTAAAAGGCCTTCAAAAGATGCACCTTGGGCAGTACAAGACCCCGGCCGAGGCTACACCCAAGGTGGACAACACGACAACAATTTTAACACTTTTACGAGTTTTGGTCCATTTACATGTTGGGGGTATTTGGCCAATTACAGTCTCAGATTAGGAAGTCCCATCCTCCCAGATTGCTCTCCTCAATTTGCTGTTTGTACTTTCTGGGGCTGAAGCTGCAATCGTGTCCTTGGTTTTTGGGGGCTGGAAAAGGATTGTTTTGTGTAACTAAACTGTGAGAAGAACTTGCTAACACTTCATATGAAATTCAGAGTTATACACGTATGCAGTACAAAATCTGGAAAACATGAAAGCTAAAACTTAAGGCATCAAAGGAATCCAACGCAGTAGCATCTGAGCTACAGGTACTGTGTTCCCTGATACCCACAGAGAGCTTTCTGAAGGTTGGTGGAAGCACAAGTGACATTTGAAGCTCTCCTGTGCTGTGTTGACCTCAGTAATGTGAGCAGTGAAATCGGAAGCCCCAACATGAACCCAATGATCCCCAACAGGACCGGTGCTTTGGACAGAAGCAGTTGGTGGCAGAAGGCTACTCCCCAGATTTCCCTGTTTTCTAGTTCTAGGAAAGTTGCTACTGGGAGATTAGTTTGGGGTGGTCAGGACCGCGGGCAAGGTCCTGGATTTGCCTTTGCCCGAGCCTCTGCGAGGCTGCAGGAATGCCAGGACATCAGACTCTGCTGCCCTGCCACACACTCACCATCCCTGGACAGCTGAACAGGGACAAGCTACTGCCTTAACACAGCCTCCAACCCAAACGCTTCCTGCTGCTCTCTGCTGCCCTTGGAGAGGTGGTTGGCTTTAGAAAAGACACTCTTTTTAATTTTTTTTTCTTTTATGTAGTCCCAGGCACCACTTTATATCCAGGCTCTCGCTGTGGAATTCTGTGCAATGAAAATGTCCATGCCCGATCCTGGGACGCCCGGTGCGCCCCGTGGGCTCGGCCACAGTTCCTGTTTTCCCTGGCGAGGAAGAAGTGGGGAGGGAAAGGGCAGTTTCGGAACTTTCAGGAAAGGGGCCCCAGCACAGCAGGTGCCAAGGCAGCGATACAGGTGAGGACAGCAAAGGGAACCTGAGCAGGGCGGCGGCTGCACCCGGCAGCGGGCGGGCCGTGCTGCGGCCCCTCCCCAGCGGCACGGCCCGGTCCCGGGCTGCGGCAGCGGCTGCGCGGGGCGGCGGGGCCGGCGCCACCTCCTCCCTCCCTCCTTCCCCCTTGCTGCCTCCCGGCCCGGGACCGGCGCCGCCCGCCCCCGGCCCGCCCCCGGCCCCACCTGCGGCAGCGCTGGGCGGTGGCTCCGCCGGGCCCGCTCGCTGCTCGCCCACCCGCGCCATGGCGGCGGAGCGCGGGGGCTGCGCGCTGGAGGCCGTGCCGCTGCCGCCCGAGGTCCGCGAGAGCCTGGCCGAGCTGGAGCTGGAGCTGTCGGAGGGTGAGCGGGGCCGGGCTCGGGGCCGCGGGGCCGGCCGTGACGGGCAGGAAAGGCCGCGGGCGGCCGCGGCGGGCGGCCCGGACGCGGTGTCGCTGAGGGGTCTGGGGGCGGCGGCGGCGGCTTGGGCCCCGGCGCGGTTCTCGGCGGGCCGGGCCCCGCTCCCGCCGCAGCCCTCGGCCGGGGGCCGGCAGCGGGTGGCGGCGCCGGGCTCGGGCGGGCCTGCGCCGGCCCCGCGGCTGCACCGACCGCCCGCGGCCCCTGCGGCCCGCGCCGGCTGGAGGCCCCTCAGGACCTCTTCCAGGCGGACACTTAGCGTGCAGCTGGATACTCTGGGAAGACGATTTTATTTTAGTTTTCCTGTCTGTTCCTAGCTGTAGCTAAAACCTTAAATCTCTCGGTCTGTATCTGTCATTAATTTCCAACTTTTTCGTGCTTTACTGTGTGTACAGGCAGGAATATGATGATGCTCGCTCCATTTTTTGTAGAACCGCAGAACGGTTTGGGTTGGAATCTTAAAGCTCACGCAGTTTCATCCTCCTGCCGTGGACAGGGACACCTTCACTATCTCAGGTTGTTCCGAGCCCCGTCCAGTTTGGCCTTGAACACTCCCCGGGATCCAGGGGCAGCCGCAGCTTCTCAGCCGTGGCCTCACCACCCTCACGGGGAGGATTTTCTTCCTGATATCCCATCTGACCCAGCCCTCTTGTCAGTGGGAAGCCATTCCCCTCGTCCTGTCACTCCAGGCCCTTGTCCCAAGTCTCTCCAGCTTTCTTAAAGCCCTTTCAGGCACTGGAAGGGGCGCTGAGGTCTCCTTAGAGTTTTGTCCAGGCTGAACAGCCCCAGCTCCCCTTGCCTGTCTCCAGAGCAGAGGGGCTGCAGCCCTGCACATTGTTGGGCCCAGAGGTGACAATATGCAGTGCCAGGCAAAGAGTCGCTGTGACCATTTCATGGGTTTTCAGCCCCCAGAAGGAGACATCCCTTCCACCTCCAGGTCAGTGTTTGGTGATAACAGCCCTTCTGCGATCCCTGTGGGTGTTTGTCGTGGTATCTCTGTTAAAGAGCTGGGGAAGGATTTTTTGCATACTGATGCTCTGGCGTGGCCTGTCCTGCAGACAGGCAGGTATAAACACGGTGCAGGAGGGCATGCTGGGGTAGAGGTGACAAAGGCAGCATGTTCTGGGAGCAGCTGCTCGTTGCATTTTCCCCAGTTACACTGTCAAGCTGCACCCTTGAATAGAAGAACTAAAAACCTGTTAATACCATCTGTGGTTTTGGGATTAGGAGCATTCAGTGTGCTCCTCAGATGTTGCAGTTTTCAGATCAGCAGGTTCAGGTGGGCGAAACTGGGGCTCTTTCACCTAAATGTGCTGCCGGTTCAGGTCACGGTTTCAGAAGTTATTCACAGGTCTGCTGTCATCATCTCCAGTGTGGAAGCTTTGGTGCAGAGGCAGGGGAAAAGTGTAGGATGGGCGACTGTTGTCCAAGTGTAACCTGTTGCTGCATGTCTGCTGGCATAGTCAGAAGCAGTACCTGGCATGCCCTGTGCAAGATGAGTTCCTGCATGTGAACTGGTACCGTGTGCTCTGTGGCCGTGCTGGGTACAGTGGTTCTTCCTGTGTGCCTGCTGACATGTGCAGGGATATCCTGGGGCTGGCTCCGCTGCTGTGTAGTTCCTGCCTGTGTGTTTGTTTAACTGATAAAGTATTTTTTTTGTAGGTAGGTCTGCAGTGTGTTAAACCTGTGAGATGCCTGAAGTGATTGCACACTGTCCTGGTGCTGTGGGTCTGATGTGGGATGTGTATTCAGCTGTGTAGCTGCTGGATTAATGGAGTGATTTGGTCTGGTGGAAATGTGATCTTGAATTTCTTGATCACTCTGAAGACTCAGTTTATGAGCTTAGATGTAACTCCTTTTCTGTCTTTCCTAAACTGGAAAGCATTTCAAGTAGTTCTTCAACATCTGGTAATATGTTACGTGCTCATATCCTGCCATTGCTTGATGTTTGCATGGGCAGCTTTTAATGGAGCCCTCCATCTTTAATGCTTAGAACTTGCTTGCTTGGAGAGGAAGGAATAACAATGTAAGATTTCTTAAGCCGAATATGCCTCAAGTTAGGGAAGGTCAGTACTTGGGCGGATATTCCCATCATCTGAGAGGAAGTCTGAAGGGAGAAAGAGAAAAGGAGAAACACGAGAGCAAGTTCCTTTCTACTTTGTTTGTATACTTTGTTAATTGAAATAGTGTGTGTGTTGTGATGAGGCAGGAATAATGTCTGTTCTCTTTGGTTCCATTATTTTCACCTGTAAAAAATAAGTCAGGAAGGTGATTAATCTCCTCCTTTGATTTTGCTTCAGGTGATCGTAGCAAAACTTGGGAGAAGTGTTTGAGGTGTAGAGAAGAATGGAGACACGAGTACATTGCTACTTTATAAAGACAACTCAAAATCCTAAATAGAGCATTCAGCTGAGAAGAATTTTGGATGGGGATGGAATGCCAGTTCATGCTACCATTCCTGTCATGTGCACTGTGGGGAATCTTTCTGCTTTACAAGATCCTGATCTCTTGCTTGACATTGTTCGTATTCTTTGTGTACTAGAAAAATAATAGGTTGGGATAAAAAGTAACCCTATTATGATGCTGCTGTGTTGCTTTGTTATATCGACACTAATTTCTTTCTTGTTAAAAAAAAAAAAGTGTGAGTCTTTTAAAGGAAACTAAGAGATCTGCCACAACCTTTTGGGGAGATAAGGACAGTTCTGAGACTGTGCCTGGCACCTAAGCTGAGTTTCAGCTGATGGATGTGGACTAGGCTTGCTTATCTTAAGACTCTAAGATTCTGCAGATTTCTGATGTAATGGAAAGATGCAGAGTTCCCTACTCAGACTGGCAGGATCTGTGTCAGAGTATGATGGGGATGCTGTGAAGCTCCAGTACTTCAGGTTGTTCATTAGTAACTATAAAACACTGGTGTTTTGCGGTTGATTGGTTGATTTGTTTTGGAGGTTTGGTGTGGTTTTTTTCTTCCCTGCTCCGAAAGAGAACTAAGGTTATAAACAGTTCTTTAAAAAATTTTATCTGCAGTGGAGATTCTGTAGGAAGGACATCAGTGTGCATTTTAAAGCCTGTACTTGTTCGATGATATTGCATCATATATATGTATGTATTTTTATGTACCTAAATGTCCTTGTTACACTTTGGAATTGCACTTTGGAATTGGGGGATTTTTTGCTTTTTCTGGGTGATCTGTGCAGATAGATGCTTCACTTGCTCCTTGATCATCTAAGGACAAGATACGTAGAAGTAGTCAAAGATAAAATTGTGTAATGTGTTCATGTAGCAACAAGGACCTGGTGTCACCTTGTGTTGGTTTTGTCTTCCAGGGCTGGTGGTGGTGGCAGTGCCCTCAGCCAGCAGCTCAGGGACTTACAGAACACGTGACTGCATTTGTTTTTTTCTTGGAAATTTTTAGTGCTTGTTGCTGTCTGGATCCAGTTAGTCTGGGCCGTTTGGATGCACAACGCAGATTTTGTGTTCAGTAAAAACCGGATAAAAACTGCAGGAGGTGGTGTTTGGCGTGTGAATTTTACATTTTCTGAATTTTTGCAGCTTGAAACATTAGGTATATGAATTTGGGTTTTCTTCTGTTTGCTACGGGTTTGTAGGTTGGCCTTACTTTGGGCTCAGTGAACTTGGAGGTCTTTTCTGACCTTAGTGATTTAGTGAACTAAGCTGGAACTCCAAACAGAGATTACCTACAGTAAGAAGGCTGAAGAGATTTTTTTGCTAGTTCAAATCTATTGTGTCACTCCACCAATTGACAGATGGGGAACACTGTTCTCAAAGACTTCTATCAAACAGGCTGTAGGATTAGTTTGGAGATAGAAAAGTATTCCGTGTGGCTTGCCATCCATATTATAACCTCAGATATTTCTCAGTTGATTTGGGGAGGAGCATTTTCCGCTTCCTGCCACATTGCTCATAGGTTTCTTGTGAGTCTGGCAGAGCTTTAGTGGCAAAGGATGCAATTTACATGGAGTGGTCAGTGGGTTGGTTGCTCTGGTTCTCCTTCAAATGTTTCCATCTGCCTAGACTGAAAGCTGACTTCATGTGATTTTTATCCAAATTATTTATTTCCGTTTTAAGAAAGGAAGAAGTATGTATGACGAGGAAGTTTTAGGGATTTTTTGCAAGGGTTTGGGGTTTTTGGCACATTTTGAGGTGGTGCAGGTAATTCGTGAGTGGAAGAAGATGTCAGCTTTGAACTATTTCTTGAAAAAAGTAAAGGTATTTAATGTCTGACATTAAATGTTCTAGCAAATGCTTCAGCAATTACTTTTTGTGATTAGTTTCGTTTGGCTTGTAAATCAATAAATTGATAAAAGAAAACTCTTTTTATTTGTTTTGTGAGAATGCCTTTCTTATAAAACTTAAAGGTAGTGGCCAGAGCTGAAAAGTTTAGGTCCTTTTGTTACACCAACAGGATTAATGTGGTATTAAATTTCTTTGTGTGAAATCGTGTGAGGAAGAGACACCCACACACACTTGCACCTGTTTTTCCTGTGATAAATCATGGTATTTAGGAGTTAAGTTTTTCCTGGTCTTAAAGTGGTGGTTTTCCGTGATGGAAACCTTGGAAATACGTATGATCTGAGGTTGTCGGTGGGAAGAACTGTTGTGACTGGGGAGACAGATGGCAGTCGGTGAAACTTGACCTGCAGCACCTTTCTTGCTTAATTTCTGGGCTCTCCAACAGAAACTGTTAATTGTGTGCTAGTACCTGGGGCTTTCCAAATGCCCATGGGGACTGAGTAAGTTTTCAAAGCTTGTTCTCACACGTTAACACCCTGCAGTTAACACCCTGTGCAGGGCTGGGCACCTGGCTGTCCCCTCCGATCCCAGAGCAAGTGAGGAGCTGAGCCCAGCTCCCCATACCCCAGCCAAACGCCCTTCTCAAAGAAAACCCCCTCAGCTAGAGGAGTACAGCCAGCTGCACCTTTTCCACTCCTTGACTACATCTTTTATCTCACTTAAGTACAGGTCGTTATTATCTCTTAGGCAGCAGATGGGAGAAAATTCCTCAAGAGAAAATTAAAAAAAACCCCTACCCTCTAGCATCATCCACCCTGAATTTTTTTTCCCCTACCAACATGTTACATTAAACTTGAAATTTTAAGCTATATAATACATGGATTACCCCAGTTATATACAAATATACATCCAGATCTGGATACAGGCACAGTGTGAGAGGCAGTTCACCACTAAAACAAGGTCCCCTTGAGGTATGTATGCATGGGGTCTCTCCATCCTTTTGCATCACCAGGTGCAACCTGGTCCCTGAGCAAAGACAACTCCACAGATGGATTTGTCTTTGCTTGAGGCAGAATTAATCCAAACCGTTTTTTCCCAGGACACCTCTCATGTGTACCACTGGAACCTTATCTCTGTTGTTCTCAAGGTTCAGATTGGGCAGTCCAGCTCAGTTAGTGGCATTAACTAACCAGGTGGTCTTTGCTAAATGCAGCTCCCAGTTTTTGAAAGTCTCCCTGCCCAGTGCCCTCAAGGTGATTTGAGCAGTCCTTTGCACCGTTCAACTTTCCCAGCAGCTGCTGCGTGATAAGGAATATGGTGCATCCACTCAATGCCATGTTCCCTAGCCCTGGTGTTGATAAGGCTGTTCTTCAAATTAGTCCTGGTGTCAGACTCAATCCTCTCAGGGATGCCATGTCTCCACAGGACTTGTTGTTTCTGCAAGGAGTAATGGTGTGTTCTGGGCAGTAACACGGGGCACAGGGTAGGTCTCCAACCATCCAGTGGTGGCTTCTACCATGGTCAGCACATAGCGCTTGCCCTGGCGGGTTTGGGGAAGGGTGATGTAGTCAATCTGCCAGGCCTCCCCATACTTATATTTGGACCACTGCCCACCATACCATAGGGGCTTCACCCAAGAGGCCTGTTTGATGGCAGCACATGTCTCACAGTCATGGATAACCTGAGAAATACTGTCCATGGTTAAGTCTGCTCCTCAGCCTCGTTCCCAGTTAAAGTTGGCATCTCTGCCCTGGTGGCCTGAAGCACTGAGCTAGGAACAACTCTCCCTTGTGTTGCCAGTCCACATCTGTCTGTGACACCTTTATCTTTGCAGCCTGATCTACCTGTTCGTTGTTTTATTGTTCCTCATTGCCCTGACTCTTGGGGTCATGGGCATCCACATGACAGACTTCCACACGTGACTCCTTTACCCAAGTGGAAGTGTACTGCCGTTCTTCAGCAGCCCAGATTGGTCTTCTGTGCTGCCAGTTGGCCTTTTTCCCCCTTCCTGGAGCCACAGCCATGTGCCAGCCAAACCAGGCTAGGCTAGACCACATGGTGCCCCTTAGCCAGGCTTCTGTATTCAGCACACAAAAAACAGGTTACCCAGGAACTGTTATTCCTTTTCCACCCTTTCCTCTCAATCCCCTCAGGCCTCACATTGGGTGCCAAGAGTCCTCAGAACCTTTCTGCGTTGGGAGGGTAAAACAAATTGACCCATTTTCTTTTTTTCACCATGTCTGATGAACTGGATGATCAGAGGAGATTTTTTTTTTTTTTTTTTATTCTCCCCTCTATTTTAGAAGGTTATAAGAAGCTGGTTAAGAGGCTCTTGTTGAATTGATCTAAGATATTAACAACCATATTAGAAAGCACTGTTGTACAATTGGCAGTGGTTTTCATCTGTAATGTTCCTTCCTTTTCCTCTCATTCCCACTCCCCCATCATACTCATTTTTCATCATTGTTATTCTGCTGTCTCTCTCTTCTCTTTTTTCTTTCCTGCCTTCTAAAACATAGGAAGACAAGCAAGGTATCTAGTCTTAGCTGAGAGCATCCTTACACTTCTTACCTTTAGCTGTTTCTAATGAAACAGTTTGGTGAGCAGTGAGGACATCCAGTCTTACTTTGTGGGCTCTGGCTTCCAGCTTAAGAATGATGGGGATGCACTTAAAGGCTTGCAGAAGAAAAGAACTAAATGTGCTATTCTGTTACCTTTATTGCTGTGAGGAAACAGAAGATTCTGAACCAGGAAAACTGGGATTGCTAGGTCATCAGCTTCCTTTCGCATCAAAGCAGAATTTCATACTCAACCAGTTAGGTGGTTGGGGCTTTTATTGGTTATCTTTTGGATTTCTGCTGTAGTTAACTAGTGTTTAAATTAATATCTTCCTTGTGTTTGAGTAGAAGTCTTGTTATTCTGTTATACGTGGCTTTGGCAAGGAAGGTTAACACCTGGTGAGGAACAAAAGTATGATGGCAATCTGTACATTAAGAAAATTAATTTAAAAATTAAAATAATTTTCTTCTGGGTGTTCTTGTGCAAGAATAAGCTTCTCTTAGAATTATAAACACATATTTATGGATTAAATAGACTTTTATAAAATTAGCATTGAACACTGTCCTATGTTCTACCTCCCTATCCTTCCCCTAAACCTAAATTAAGCTCTGCCAAATATTGAAATAATGAAGTGACTTTTTCTTTCCCATTTGCTAGTTAAAATCCTGTTGGGGAGATTTTTTTCCCTTTGGGTTAGTTTGAGTTTTTGAAAGGAATAAAGTATTCCTCTGAAATGTGATTTCATTGAAGATGGGCTATGGCATCTCTTCGACTAAAGAAGATGCCTACTTGATGACATTTCATACAGCTGAGTTACAGATGTATCACCCAGTTCTTTTGCTGAAAGACAGACTTTAATGTACCTGTATGCAAATGGGAGGAAAACATATCAGTCTCTCTTGATTACATGACAGTCATTTGGTTATTAAGAACCCTTGTATTTACCTTGGAATAAGTATCAAAGTATTTGGCAGTTCCTTGGCACAAATTTGTAGCTCTCGAGGAAACATAAACTTGGTGCATTCGCCTGAGTTTTCTTGACGTGATGATTGCAGGCTCAAATTCAAAGATGATAGAATGGTTTAGGCTGGAAAAGATCTCAGAGTTAATGGAGTCCAACTGTTACCACACTATGATGTGCAGCAAAATAGAGTGTATGATTTTCCTGTGCAGTTCTGCAATGTAAAATTCAGGGGACCAATAATGTGACTGAATAATTAAAGCCTCCAAATCATCATCATATCCTTCTGTCACATTCTCACTGCTTTATTATGACCTTTCTTCTTTCTCAAGGTGTTGTTTCCCCAGTAGTACTCCACAGGATACAAAGATTTTAAGCTTCTATGGATTTTTGTTGTTGTTTTCCTGAATGGAGGCTTGTGCCTCGTAGTGGTTATCTGCGTTTTTCAATTCAGTGAAGAAAGGAGCAGCTCTTAATCTTCTATGTCTGTTGTTACCTTTTAAAGGTCAAGACATTTCTATTTGATTATCTCTGTGTACATCCCTTTAAGAACTTGAAGAGAATTCCAACACCTGGTGAATCCAATTGGGTCTCATCCCATAACTAGCAGCAAGTTTTTGTTCAGTGTTCTGCAGGATGCCAGTGATGTCTGACAAAAATCTGCCTCATGCAGGATTTGCTATTTATGAACACTGAAAAGATACTAATAGCTGGTGTTGTGATATTATGAAGACAGATGCAAATAATCTTTTTCCTGGCTTTTTGTTGTATTTCACTGTGACTCAAATTTTAATTTTTTTTTTCATTTTTCCTTTTTCCTACTTATAGCCATATGGCCTCAGAGCTGGATTGGGTTGAGGGCAGAAGAGTGAAAGAGGATGCCAATACTTCAGCTTAGCTGCAACAAGAATCCATACCCAAAATAATTTTTTTCAGCGTCTGCCTTTATCTGTACGGCTGTTCCTTCAATCTGTTGTGGATCCAGCCTCAAATGAAATGTAGGACTTGCTGATTGTAGCAGCATTTTGTCCTAGAACTTGAAATATGAAAGGTCCCATAAATCATAATCAGTATGTTTGTGTCCCACAGATCTGGGATTCATCAGATACAAGGAAAATACCAGCCAACTCATCATTTTATCAAATTGTGTTTGAGAAGTTATTTGCTTATGGAGAAATGAAAACCTGTGTTGGGAGGTGGGTTGGATATAACTGGAGGGACTTCAGCTCCATATGTACCAGCTGCCTGTGTATCAAGGTGGAATTCTGTCCGAGTCGCACATTATGAGATTTCTGCCTTACATTATAAGAAGTAAGAAGTGTTCAGAAAATGCCAGAATGTGTGGTTGCAAAGAAAGCACATCAGACAGGCCACGCTGTGGAAGCACACAGTGTGGTAGGGTTAGGAAAAGGCCTTGAGACCACAAAACATTTGTTGGCAATTATGTGTTGTCTAACAAAATTACTGAAGTTTCTCATTTCAGATGTTTGTGTATAATTTGTATTTGGTGGGAGTCATTTCAGCTTGCAAACAATAGTCACTGTTTTGAGAGATGGCTGCTCACTAAAGATTTTTTCCCTTCATTTTTCTTTACCTAAGCTCTCATTTGCTATGTAAAAATCACTAAGAAGCCTAAACTTTATAAACCAGCTAGTTGAGGTTGTGTAGTACATGCTGTAGGAATTAAAATGGTTGCACTTGGGGATGCTCATTCTTGCTCTTTGCCTTTTTTCTACTGCCCTTGGGCTAGATGTCTGTGTAGTAAAATCTGTGACCTCGAAACTTCTGAACAGTCAAGCAGATGGACTCTAGAGTCACTCCTGGCAGGAAATTTGAGGTCTTACTCCCTGCCTCCCCTCCCCTGCCTTGGTCTAGTGGAGGCATGTTAAGAGCTGCACTCTGGAGGTCCTCCCAGTTTGACTCTACATAGTCTCAGCTGACTTCTGGGCCACACTTGATTGTGTACACAGAAACACCAGTGAGGCCAGGATTAGTTTGGCTGCTGTGGGTTTGTGTATTTTATTTTTGCCATGTGTTTGTCTGCCTTGAGCAGTTTGGGAAACTGAGAAAGAATATATTCTGTGGTGGTCAGATCCAGATCTGTGGCTGGACAAAGCAGTTTGAGCAATAACACAGGGGTCAAGGCAATGCGTGCTGTTGTCCCTGTGCTCACTTTCCATGTACAGCCTCCTTATTAGAGAGAGTTTGAGTTACTTTTCATAAATAATTGAATATACCAGTCTGTTTTAAAGTGTGATTTATAGTAATCAACCAGTATGGTAGTGCTACAGATGAAGAAATATGTTAAGAAAATGAGTATTTTTAAACAGGAAACTCTTCTGATGAACTTAGTGGTTGGAACAAATCATATTTGTGATTCTAGACTTTTCACGGTTGTGAAGCCAGGATTAAATGTATCAGCAACTATTGCCTGAATAAATGCAAAGTCGTAGTTTTCTTCAGATTTGGGTTTTAGCAGCTGTTGACAGGGCTCTGATTTGATTTCCTCAGCACATCAATTTATCAGTGCCCGAGAATGACCATTAGCAAATGAGACTCTTCCAGTCCTAGCAGAAGGTGTTTTCTTTCACATGCCCTTAAGAATGTTTGGAGTCTGCTAATTGAAAGAAGAACTTCAGGTACTAGGAATACCTGTAGCACAAGTGTTTACAGGAGGCAGGGGCTGGGATGAAAATCTGCAAAAGATACCACTATGGATATTGTCCTTTTGCAGGTGTTTTTCCTTTTATTTGATTTTTATTTCATTGTTATTTACAATGTAACTTGTGGCACAGCCCCCTCAAAACTACAAAAACCTTCCTTGACGTAAATATTCTGTATTTGCTTGTAGCTGTGGCTCAGTATTCTAATCATAAATTACTGTTAAGATTATAAATCATAGTTTAAGTTAAAAATGTCTGTGCATAAATCCTTGTATATGTTACTTTTATCCTAGCAAGTTATATGGGTCTTAAACTGTGAGATAAGTCTGTGTGGCAGAGTTGTAGCAGGGTAGTTGGGATGAAGTGAATACAGGCTGGTTTTGAGACAGAGGAGGAGTAGCAGAATGCTTAGTGAAACCAGAAAATGGTAGATAACAGTAAGAAATAAATAGTCTTGTATTTTTATTTAAAATGGAAGGCATATAAATTAGATTTGACAAACTCAGTGGCTGAGTATGTACTTACACAACTGCTATATTGCTGATCTTTCTTCCTGGCAGGACCAGTGTTCCCTGGACAGCATCCAGAGGGAAAAAAATTAAAAATACTTTTAAACATACAGAACTTGTGAATAGCTAATAACTGACAACTTGTTCTTGTGGTCATTACATGTTTTCTGTGCCCTACAGCACCTCACTGCATGGGCAAGCTCTTGCATCAGAGTTGCTTGTACCATTTATTTGAGTTCTTCCCTTTTTGGGTTAAGGCCTGTTAGCCACTATTTGTGCTGCAAACAGATTTTTCCTCACTGTGGAAAGAGTGAGGGTTTATGGTTTCTTTGTTTTATGCACTTCTGTCCAAAATATTCAGCACTAGTAATAACCCACAAGGGTATTTGGAGGATTTTTCTTTCTTTAGTGAATATTTGTAAGTAGTGAAGTGAACTGATAGACACTTTATGCTGTACTCTGCAGGGCTTCAGTCACATGTTGGTGCAGCTGGTGCAGTTTGGGAAGCCCAATAAACTGACTCATGACAAGAGGTAGCCTTGCTGTGTTCAAACAAGCAATGTTTTGACACTGCAAAATAAAGAGAGATTCTGAATCGGTATGAGATAATTCCCTGGGGTGATGGAAGGGGACTGTGGGATAGATTGATGACTCATGCAGTACTGATGCTATCAAAATTGTGTTCATCACATGAAATAGGTTCTCAATGGCCTTTCATGAGGGAAGCTATGAGCTGCAAAACTTGAGAACTTACTTTGTCGCCCTTATCAGTGGGTATCATATTTGGGAGAATGACTGCAGTAAAATTGTTACCTGATAACAATTTTACTGTGTAAAGAGCATTGTCTGATTTTGGGCTAGAAGGACAGTATGACAGTTCACTTGAAGTTAATGTTGCTGTTTTGTAATTAGTACATGTATCTTCAGCAAAACATGGTTCAGATTAGTTTAAATAGAGATAATTCTGTAAGCACAATGCTTTTTACATTGTGACCAGAGGAGGGTAACCTCCCAAAGCCCCAAAAAATCATGGTGAATATTACCCTCAGATGATAAACCTGGTGATTGTGTAGTAGCTTCTGCAGATTTGTCATTTTGTAGACATTTTTAATAGCATCGGAGTAATGTATTTAGTGGAATTAGCAATTTGTGGTTTATGGTAAATGCAAGTGGGTTGTGTTTTGAGGCTGAGGAAAACTTAGGTTTAAAGGAAATCCAGTTGTTGTCTTTGTAGGAATTGGTGTTTATACCTTTGAGACTCGTCTTCAGGGGTTTTTTTTAGGTGTTTCAAGAAAGTTTCTGATGTCTGGGCTTTCACATGACATTTCTGGAGAGTCTTGAATACATGAGTTTATCAGCAGAGATTCTGAGCAGCAAGTCCTTGACTGAGGGCTGTTAAAAGGGAGGCATAAACATAGAACCTGTGATTTGATAGAAGAATGTTGCATTGATGCCTTTAACCTTATTTTGGTCTCTCAGTAATATTATTGGATCTTGATGCCGTGTTAATAATGTTACTGATTTCCAGCTTTTGCAGGAAGGGCCTTTACTGGTGGCTTTTGTAGTGAAGTTTTTTTTGCTCACAACAGAGAAAGTAATAGCAGGATCCTAAGGAAAATCTGCATGCAGAATTACTGACTTTGAAATTACTTTTTTCTTTCCGAACTGCAGTGACTTGGAAGATGTTTTTAGGGACGTTGTATTAGCTTGACGTAGAATTTCTTGAGATTTCTTGAGAATTTCTTGATTTCAGTCTTACTCTTCTGGAGGTGCCTTGGTTTAAAAGACAGATGTCTGCTAAGGATGGTGGGAACCTCCCTTGGAATGGAAAATATGACCCCCTTCCCCCCAGATTGTTCTAACTGGAATGAAGGGCTTTCAGGCAGGGCCGTGGGGCAGGAACACCAGTTGTGTCCGGTGTGTGTGACAGTGCCAGCGCAGAGCACAGCCCTCGGGCCGCTCTCGCCCTGCGCTGCAGTTCCGCTCCCGGCCGCCGGGGGCGCTGCCGGCTGCGGGCGGTGCGCTGATGGCCCCGCGCCGCCAGGGGGCGCTGTGCCGCCGGCCCTGAGGGGGCCCGTGATGGCGGCGGGGGAATGGGGCACGGGCTGGAGGGGCACGGCGGGCTCACTCACAGCGGGAAACAAGAGGTTCCACAAACTCCACAGGGCATTCCAGCAGGGCACAGGTGCAGGGCTGCAGTGTAGCAAAAAAACCCCCGAGCAGTGGCAGAGAAATGGCGGGGCTGGGCAGTGGCAGCCGAGCTCCCTAACGCAGCAGAGAGAGGCTCCCTCGGGCGGGAAAGGGGCTCAGGGTCCCCGGGTTTCCCCTGAGGCACCCGAGCAGATGGTGAAGGGACCCCTTTGGTGAGGCTGGGTGTTAATAAGGTCCCAAGGCAAAGGCCGCTCTTAGGAGCAGAGCTCCATTCACGGTAGAAGAAAGGCAGCAGAAGACAGAACCCTGCAGTGGTGACAAACTCTCCCCACAGCAGCCTCAGCCTCTCTCCAAATGCTGAGAGAAGAAGAGAGCCAGGAGCTGCCCCAGCCCCGTTTTTCCCAGCGCAGTCCTCGGGATATCTCCACTGCTCCGAGAGAATCCCTCAGATAAGAGGAGTGCAGCCAAGTGCCCTCCTCCCCTGAGCTTGGCCACTTCTTTTGTCTCTCCTGTGTACCTGGTCGTTATCTTCTCCAGGCAACGTATGGGAAAACATCCTCTAAGGGAAAGAAACAAAAAGGAGAATTCTAAACCCCAACAGGCCACTTCCTAGAATCTTGGGGAGAACGACCTGTAGCAACTGTCAAAGCTTTCAAATTTTAAATTTTTAAAGTATCTTTCAGAATTTGGGAAGTAAAATTGCTTTCTAAATGAACGATTAAATCAGTCAAGCTGTTGAAAGAATACTTGAGCGTCTAAATGAAATATATAAGGATATGAAATTATTATCCACTTGTGTCAGGTTTAGAGTGTTTTAAACTCATGGTTTGTGAGTTAAGTCAAGTACACTGGAAAAGTTGACAAGATAATTAAGGAAAACTAGAATAACTTTGGTCCTAAGAGAAGCAGAACTTCATGGGGAATGTCTAATTTCTGAAGCACTGGAGGATTTAGCCATGCAGCTGTGGAAAATATAGGATTACGGGGATTCAGTGGTTTCCATAAGACCAAGACACATCCTAAGAAAACACGTATAAAAATCAGAAAAACTCTGCAGTTTGGAGGTATTGGAAAGTCTAAAATTGCAGAATTTTGGCTGGAAAATGGAGCTGTTAATAATGGCATGCCAAGACAGTTTTCTTGGGAAAGGAGTTGCATTTCTGAAAGGAAAATTTTGTTCAAGTACATACAGATGTGTGTGTGTGTGTATATATGTATATAGGTATGTATATGTGTGTATATATAAATATATAAATTGATAGGTTTAGAGCTCTCTTACTAGACAGCTGGAGAATTTCCAGGAATAAAAATCAAAATGCTCATTAATTGATAAAAGTCATGGTAGAGAAGTGATTTTTTTTTTTAATTTACTGGTCTTGATCAAGACTGGGGAACTTGAGAAACTTAGTCCAGATGAATAGGCAGAGAAAGTAAAACAGCATTTGTACAGGTCACACCAACAGCTTCTACATATGAGAATTACAGAAATTTAATTGCTTTAAAATTCACAGCTGTTTATGAAAAGTAGCAAGGCAATTAAAGTGTCTCCTGATTATTAGTTAAAATGAAGGGACTGATTATAGCTATTTGAAATCTTTAGCTCTAAGAGTATCTACATGTTCTGTGTTAGCAATGTAGGGAGTTCTTTGTGCCAATCTAAAGTAACGTAGATGCCTGAACAGGAGGGGCTCTGTCTCAGGAATGTTGAAACCAATTATTCAAACAACTGAAACATGGTGTGGGGAATCAATTTTCAAAACTCCTGTCTATCCACTTATTGCAGATATTGTCTAAGTCTTGGTAATTGAAACAGTCACTGCCATAAGAGATGGAAAAAGCAAGCAGCCCTTTAGCATAATCCCTTAAAACTCACAGGTTTGCTGAAGTGGCTCTGGCCATTTTAATGTTTAATTAATGTTTTAATAATAAATAATAAACCACTGCAGTTTAGTGTGCTGCTTTTTATCAACACCTTTGAATCATCTGAGAAACTGCTTCTGTATCACAGCATTTGGGAGGATAATGTCAGTGATGCTGAGGCTTTTGGAGACAAGTGTCAAAACCTGTTGCTTTTGAACTCAGTTTCACTGCTAATGAGTTTCTTTTGTGGAGACTTTTATATTCCAGTTGCCTCAGTTTAAGTGCAGGAGATTGAGTAAAAACCAACTTAACAGTAGCTTGCTTGATTCTGCATGTATCTTGAAACTATTTTAATGCAGTTTTATATGAGCTGGAAGCAGATCTTTGAAGTACTGAATTCCATGTGAACAACAGCATCTCTTCTTGGGTTTGGGTGGGTTTTTTTGACTTGGTTTGGGCTTGGAGTCCTTGGGTGGTCCTGCTTTCTGTCCTGCATCCAGTCCCAAGCATCCAGCAGGTTGTTGCTGCTTTACCAGGTTTCAACACCAGCAGGAGGTGCTGCTGGTGATCTTGGGGGAGATTTGAAATAAACCCACACCCAGACTCAATCTGAATTTAGGATTTTCGTACTGTGACGTGTCTGAATAAGACTGTTTTGAATATGAAGAAGTACAGATTTTCTGGTTTAGGATGAAGAAGTTGAAACAGGTGATGACTTCTCTGTCACAAATACCACCAATCTGTGCCTTCATCCATGACCTTTCTGTTCATGAGCTCCCGCATTCTGAAGCCTTTTGACAAAAGAATAAAGAAATAAAACAGATACCTATTCAATGTTCTGTTCATTGAACAATGTCTCTTCAGTGCCCTGGATGAGTCATGGGTATTGTTGAAAAATAAATGTGTGTAGATTTTCCCAGCACTTGCACGCAAGGGTCTTCCTTGGACTGAATGGATAAGCTTCAGTCTGATATTTTTGCATTCCAGTTTTTGCCTTTGTAAGTGTAGTAGTTTGTCTGAACTTGCATTCTGGACACTCAGTGTGGTGTGTTAGTACTGAGTAGCACTGCATCCGTGGGGTTTTTGTACTGTTAAGGCATCAAATATGTGAACTTTGCAAAGTTCATAGATTAATATTGTTTTAAGGGAATTGCTTGCAATCTTTTTATTTTAATGAAAAGATTCCAAGTGATTAAATGATTTGTAGTTACTTAATAGTGCTCAGTGTTAAGAAGCTGTAGTGGTAAAAGCTGCTTGTAATGGAAGAGCTTGAGAAGAGCAGAGTTCTTTGGTGTCAAGTGGAAGAACTTTGGTGTTTTGTTGCTCCCTTGAAACTAGGTTTTGTTGAAACTTTTTGTTTAATTGAAGCTCTGGTATGTTGTGGGTTTTTGAGAGGCCTGGTACAGAATGGGTTGTTTTTGGGGCATCCAAAAGGGAGCAGGTCCCTCTCTTCCAATTGTGATCCTGCCCCCTGTTGCCTTCCTGCCTGTTTCTCTCAGTTGTGCTGCTGCACTCCTCCTCAGCCAGCCTCATGATGGATAGAGTTTTCAGCACATTTAAGTGACCTTTCAAGAGCACTGGCATTAATGACAGCCCAAAGCCGCACACCAGATATGATGTGAGCCCTCAAAGAACCTCTGTGGTGTGGACATGGAGAGATCACATGTGAGAGAAAGAAAAGGAAAACCTAAAGTGAGTTGCCTGTCTGACATGCATGGTTATTCTAATACAGATTTTCTGTGTAATTTATAGGTATTTTTCTGTCTCCTGTCTGTTTCCCAGACTCAAAAAAGTAAGGAATTTGCCACCAGAAAACCAGAGGCATAATTTGGCAGGAAATAGATGAGCATATCCTAGGACAGGAGGAGGTCGGTGTGTGTGAATAGGGAGGACTTGAGAATGAAGCTTTTTGAGGGACCAAAATCTGTGAATAACTCCCGTCGGGGAGTCCTGCAAAAAAACCAGTGATATTGGAGTTAGTGCTGTGATAGTAAGAAGCTGGAAAGGTAAGAAGTCACTATGAATTGAAAAGGAGTTTAATGATATGACCTTAACAAGGGAATTATAAATTATATAAATTATATGAATTATATAATCAAAATAGTAAGTTATAATACTTTGATAACATTGTGGGTATTATAACACTTATATATAATAAGTATAAATGATAATTAATTATCCAGTTTAGTGTAAGATGTGCCTGACCATAGAAGGGTATTGAAACTAAGTAAGTTTTAAGGTTCCTTCTATCCAAACCGTTCTCTGATCCTATAAATGTGACCACCTCTCAAATAGCAGCATTTTTAGTAGATTTCTCAGGTTTGGTCCCATTAAAGGCACTTTATATTTCTCATGCAATTGACAATGAAATACTTTTTCTCTTCCAGTAGGATTAGTAAATAACCAAGTAGCTTGTTAAGGACATTTAGGGGTAATGCCATCAAATACATGGATACAGAATCAAAAGATGCAGGACAGAATCCATATCCATATGTGTATTTTGGGAGACAGTAATTGCAAAGATTAGGCAGAAGTGGTAAGGAAGAATAAGTGACTTAAGGTACTGCCAACCTGTCTCTTCCAGATCATCATTAATGTTGGTAAGGATATGTTACTGCAGAAGAGGATTTTTCAGGCCTTTGATTATGGGTATCACTGCATGGGACATTTTGGATATGTTTTTGGTATGTGCTGGAGTTGGTTCACCATTCCTCCCTAACATGCTTTGTTCTTAAGCAGCCAAGTTAAAAATTATTCTTGTATTGAATACTTTGTTGTGATAAAGACTCATTTCACAAACAAACCTTACTTCATAGAAAACACTGCTGCTGAGTCCCTGCCTTGGCAGCAGCCTGGGATCAGCAGGTAACATTCAACCTCAAACAGGTGCTGGCTGGGGGCAGCCAAACAAGGAAAAAGGTGCAGTTGGCAGAAAGCACAGAATCACAGAATGGGCCAGGTTGGAAGGGACCACAGTGGGTCATCTGGTCCAACCTCCCTGCTCAGCATTTTGTTGCCAACGTTCTGTTCATGCTGTTCAGGGAGAGCTCCATTTAATCAGAAAATACACTTAATAAGTAGTGTTGCAACTGGAAATAAATTGTACATAAGTTTAGCCACCACAGGGACCCATGCTGGGGCTTCCTAAGTGTGCAAGCACTGAACTGTTCTGGTCCTAATAGGGATTGATGGTTTTTTTTCCCTGCCATGAGAGGATGTCTGTGTGTACCAGCTGGCTTGCTTTGCTGCCTCCTTCTGTGAATAATTCAGCTGGTTTCTTTTTTTTTTTTTTCTTCCAGTTTATCATTCTGTAGTTTAGCCAGGATCTCTGAATCATTCATCTGATTCTTTGTGATCATGTCAAATGACTTATGTGCACCCCATATGTATTAGTGAGGTCTGATTTCTTAGTAAAATTATATTGTGTTATTAATGTAGCTTTAACATGAATACTGATGAAGTTTGGGTGTTTTTTTTTTCTTAATATGCCAGTGTTTTATTTTAAGAAGTCACAGTGTCTGCATTCACCATAAAATTTTGCCCAGTAGCCACCCCCCCTCACCTCAGTTATTTCAAGATTAACTGTAAATCTTTTCTCTAAAGGAAGAGGTTTTACAGTGGTTTTACAGTGCATTTGAGGGCATGGTCATGACGTGTCAGGGAACTAATCAAATCTGAAACCAAGCCCTAGAAATCCATTGAAAAATGTCTTCGTTTACAAACTGAAATAACTTGTGTATGGAGTAGACACTGCAAGTTACAGACCTTCTCATTGTATGTTTTTAACATGCTTGATGAATTTTGAGGGTTGTGCTGCTGTTTGAGTGTTTTGGGGTTTGCTGGTAGGTTTTTTAATTATTTTCATGGACTCGTAAATGAGCTGGATATTTCCATGGTCATGGATTTTTGTATCAGTCTGCTTCAGTCTTTAGCGTGATGCATCATGCCTAAATGGCACCTTTGCTGTGATCTTTGTGGTTGCTACCAAAGTTTTTTATGAGCTTTTTGCAAGTGGTACATCTGAAATGCTTTCTTTCCTGTAAAATATCTGATAGGGTGACTTCTTGCATATTGATGGAGGGAGAAGGAAAAAAGAATCGATGTTGCTGACATTCGAAAACACACCATCAAAATAAAGCTTCATACCAGTTTAACAGCCTGAAGTATCTTCATTGTGTTCATTAATCATTATGCCTTATATAATGAGTCTTTGAAGGATGTGAAAGGAAAAGAAGCTGTAGAAAGGCTTTTCTTTATGGTTCCCCATACCTGGTTGTTTCTAGATTTGCATCTTCAGAGGCAGTTTTCATGGAACTTTTTGGATGTGACTTTGTGGTAGAATAACTTGGTTCAGGCAATTATTTCTGGCCTAATTCATTATAATAGTTGGTTATTACATGCCAGACAGTTATTCTACTTTGATATTTTATCCTTGATGTATCTAGGAAGTGACAAACAGAAACTCTTGAGTGTTTTCATTTCTATAGTACACTGAGATTTTGATTGTTTTGAAATAGCATTTTCGTGATGGGCAACACATTGCATCTGTACAGAATTCTTTCTGTAGCTTTTCACTTTGGAATCTTACCAAAATAACTGTGTCAGAGTTATTTATATAAGTAAATTTCAAGCCTTAATTGTTGGCTTGGAAGTTTAAAGATCCCGTCCATTGATCTGCCTGACCACTCCTAGGCTGGCTTTTGTGGAAGCAGACAGTACATTCCCTATGGGCCAGAGGATTCCCATTCCTTCCTCCACATGTGTGTAGCTTTCCTCAGCTTTCTAAAGGGCATGGCAACATTTCTGATCTCCATCATAATGTAACTGGAAGTGGCACCTGGTGTGATAGATGTTGTTCACCCACAGGTGTACATAGAGCTGGCATCTGTCAGTCTGTATCTGTGTTCTGCAGGGAGCTCCAATAGCATAAAAGGGAAGTGGTAAGAGCTGGAGCTTTTCCTATCTCCCTGTGGACCAAGCTTAAGGATTTACTTCAGCAGTGGAAGAACAATTCATTAATTTGGCTTAACTGAGCCTAGAAGCTGCTGCTAAGGCTGCTTTTGTGATCCAGTTATTTAACCTTCTTTTGCACTGTTAAATGCTGACTCCTGGCAGATGAAGCAAATAAGCGTTTAAGGCAGTCTGTTCCAGGGCTTCAAAGGAGCAGCTCTCTCTTTTCCCTATGTACACGTGCAGTTCATAGCTGTGGATTGTATGTAACAGAATAACCTGGAATGCACTGACTTTGCACATCCTCTCTGACCTGCAGGATTTACCCACCTTGGCTTTTTAAAGCTGTGAAATACAAGTGGTGCCTTTGTCCTGCAACTGCTTTAAAACTACAGGGTGGAAAGGTGATATGTAAATGTGTCAGAATAGAATTTTCTTATTATAATTTCAAATTTTCTATTTCTAAACATTAACTTTGGATTTCTTTGACAGTTGCAAAATCCCTAATGACTTGATCAAGCTAAGTTTATTAGTTTTGATGGTTCATTCTATTATTTATTAGGCAATTAATGGTATTGTCAAATACAGTCCCATTGTGTAATTGTGAACAGAGTGGAAGACCAAATCTTTTGCTGTTAACATATTGTTCAAATTCCTTCTCTTTCTATCGTTAAGATACATATAATTAGATAGTCAGTATTTGCCTATTGTCTAGAACTTGATGTTTCAGTGATCCTGTTGTATGTGCAAAGGTTTAATGAAATTCTGCTTTTTATATAGTTGTATATCTTCATGCTGCTGCTTTTTCATCAGACAAGTTTTGTACTTTGATAACTTAAATTCTCTGAAAGGGATGCAAGTCCTGCTGCAAATTAAGAATTACCAGTGACATACATTTTCAGTGAAGTCGTGCTAAACATCTAATGCTGCTTCAGAGGCATCTCAGTGATGCTCTCAGGATGTTCCAAATAGAGTCTTTGAAATAGAATTTCTAATGGCTTAGTCAAATGCATCACCATATGAAATGATCAGATGTCATTTCCATTTTAAAGAGATTCCTGTAATATGAAAGACTCCAATCAAGATGTTTTCACACTTCACTTAGCTCATCATATGCAAACTAAATTAAGGTATCAGTCGACCTACCAGATGTGGTAAGCACAGACCTACCAGAGCCCGTATCTCAGGGATGGCAGCAAATGTTGCCTACTGTACAGTTTGGAAATCCAAAGCTTTCTTTGATTGCAAGTAATGATTTTCATCTTTTAGTTCCTTATTGCCTGTTGATCAATTTGGCTTTTGCCTGATTTATACAAGTGTAGTTCTGGGAGAACATGTACCAGGTAACCACATCTTGGAATGGGCACTAGTTGTAGGTTTGGAGGAGTTGTTCTGGTTCCTAGATTTAGGTGGTAATAAAAGCTTGTGGGTTAAATAAGCGTGATTGTGAACTGTCATGGTCAGAATCTTTTGGTGGCAGACCTGTGTGTGTCCCAGCTTGAAGCTCACAGATGTGCATATGGAGAAAATATGTCCCAAACCACTTACAGTTTTCTTGAAACTGTTTAATTTCTGCCATTGTTCCTTAACCTTCTCCCATCTTCTGCAATATTTCTATAGTTTATCTTAAAGGATTTGTATTTTGATCTTTGGTTCATCATCAGGGATTTTTTTTAAAAAGGCTGTTTAGGACGTAGAATTAGCAGTGACATCTTCTGAATTGATTCCTCCACCTCCACCAGCTTTTCAAATACAGTGACAGCCTATCCCATAAACATGGGAGATATGCTTTAAATACTTCTACAGATGACATGTGAGTTATGTTTTAGACTGGCAACTTGCCTGCCTTTCCAAACCACCCAGGAGCCACCTCTGCAGGCACAAGCCAATGTTCATGCCCTTGAGTTTATCCTGAAGGAACTGGCAAAGGTTTCTGCAGTAGGTGATGGACCTGTGATTGTGACTGTGCTCACCAGTGGCCAAGCAGTGCAGTTCTTAAAGGTTTCATCTTGCAGAGCTGATCCAGCTGACTAGGTTCATCCTGTTTAATGTACAGTCAGCTCATTTAGAAATGTTTCTGCTCTTGACCTCTGCACACTGGGGGACCAGGAGCCATTTACCTATCTTTAGCAAGTGCCAGGCTTTCACAGATGCATTCTCAAGTCTATTTAGTGAATTTGGTGTTAAGATTCTGTTGGGTCTAGTGCTAACATGGTGGAATAAAACCATACCTGGGCAAAATCAGGGTAACTACAGGACAAATTCTTGTGTGCACTAATGAAAAATGTTATAGATCTTTTTAAGAAATACTAACACTTTCATCTCTGTCTACATTAATTTTCTTGGCATCTCAGACATATTTTATGATATATATTTTACGATACTTCAGATAATTCAAGTAGAGATCTCTTCCAAACAGAGCTCTAACAGCTCAGCCCAGTGTCTGGCTTTATGCAGGCTTTCTAGCTGCTTTGCCGAGGCCAAGGAACCTCAGATTGCTTTTGTGTAATCCACTAACTCAGGAGAAAGTGAGGCTAAATGACAGCAGCTGTGGCCCCGGTGTACCAGATGTGGCAAAGTGGCTCTTTTTGGAAGAAATGAGGGATCACAAAAACCCCATATGATGGGTGAATCCCCCTGAGGCTCTGGGGGCAAGAGAGGAACAGTTGTCAGGGTGAGCCCCACCCCCAGGCTTTGGAGAAAGGAACAAAGCCCAGCTTGGCTGGGCTGCACAGCTCGACCTGCCACAGTGCTGCAGAAAGCAACAGAGATGCTTTTGACTTCGTCCTTTGCTTAACCTCATTCAAGGAAAGTCCTTCCAGTCAGCATTCCAGCAAAAATCAAAGGATTTCCAAGTGCAGCACGATGCCAGCATGTGAAGGTCTCTGGTTTAAATAGGACTGTCTTCAGTGCTGCCTTTTGATCAGTGCTTCCATGGTTTACCTGTGCACTTGGGTGATACCTGGCAGAGGCTGAGCTGTGCACAGGGTTGGGGTAAGGATTATGTGGAGCATTTTTGAAGCTGTGAGAATTGATGTCTTCACTGAGCTTACAGTGCAGCACATTTGTGTGTAAGGTACAGTTCTGATCCTTGAAGGATTTGCTGAGCTTTAGTCTTCCAAATTACTGCTGGTTTAAGAAAAACTGTTCTTCTTACTGGTGCTTCTTGTCTATTGGATTGGGTTTTTTTTTTCCTCCATAACTGAAAATGATGCATCACTTCTGATGTCCTTTTCCTTTTTTCATAAAAAGTGTAGTTTGTCATTTTGACCACCTATTCCCAGGCAGACAAATCTGCTTGGGCATTTGTGGTGCTTTGTTTTAGTTTGATCTGAATCTCATTTTGATATTATAATACAGTAAATATATATAAAAATTATATTTCTGTGTATTCTTTCTGCTAATTTTTTCCACTCAAGAAAAATGATAATTTCTGTCTTGTGTCCAAATTTTATATGTAATATTCACATGGATGTATGAAGAAAAACTGGCAGAGTGTAGTTTGAAATACCTGCAATGATTGAACCACTTCAGGATGTGCATTTGTTTTTCTTACCTGTTTTGAACAATGTCTTTCAATTCCCATTGCTTGTTTTGGGAGCGTGTCAATAGCTTTAAATGATGCATATTCACTTGGATGGATGTTGGGGATGGCAGAATGAGATTACTTTGGGTCTGTCAGTCTCCTGTGACAAGGGGTGAGGCAGATATTTGAGGAAATGAAGAATATTAAGAAAGAAACTTAAATGCTGTCCTTATGGATTAAAGAAAGTACTTGAGAATCATTTAAAAATACGGAGTAAGAACTCTTCTGTGTAAAATCTGACTGAGTAAAAGGGATTCTACTTGGCCAGGCTGAATCCATATACATATATATATGTGTGTGTGTGTGTGTGATTAATGCCTTTTTTGTTGTTGCTTTTTTTCCCTGCATAGTTCACTTGTTTGCTTTGTTAAACTCTTTCACCAATATATTGCTGACAGAATGTGCTTGATGCAAAGTCTTAAATGTAGAATTTCCAAACAACCTGTGTTTATTTCTTCTTTTCTTTAGGAGACATCACTCAGAAAGGATATGAAAAGAAGAGGGCAAAGCTGTTGGCACGGTACATACCACTAATTCAAGGTGAGAAACTGCGTGGAAGTTACACCTTTGTGCCAAATCTGTGAAAATACAAAATGGAAAAGTTTTCACTAAATAAACTGGATGAATTATAATAGTGTTTGATATGGCATGTAACCAGCAGTGGGAAAGGCTGTCACAGAGAAGTGCAGAGCAAGGAAAAAGCCTGAAATATATTTTTTTATAGTTTTATATGAAATGTTAAAGGGTAACATTTTTGTCAGCAAACTTCAGTTTGACAACTGTGTCTGAGACTTTAAGATAACTTTAGAAATGAATAAAGTTATTGCTAAAAGCAAATTGGCTGCTATCATTAGATGAAAATATTCAGTAGTCCTCACTCTCATGCTTTAATGTGCTGTTTTTTGCATTCTCCCTGTGCCTCACTTCATTCCCACACACTCCCTCACCCCCTCTGTTGCTTCAAAGTATTGACTTATTTATTATAAACTATTACTTCAGTAGCTGGTTATTATCAGATTTCATCATCCACAGGAAAAACCTAAGTGCCCAACTTTTTTAAAATTTATTTTTATACTAGGACATTCAGGCTTAGGGCTATTATGTTGCTACTGAGCTTTAGTGTTCTGTAATCCCCCCAGTTTTCCATAGTTTGACAGATTTTAAGGTAAGGGAAAATGAGAGGAAAACCAAGGTGAGTGGAAGCAATAATGAGATACTCTAAACTGAGACAGTGTTGAGCAGTCAGAATGTAATCTGGTGTTTCATCATGGGGGTTCTTAGCAAAGGTTTCTTTTTTGTGGTTTTGGTTTTTATTTGGGTTTGGGGTTTTTTTTAAGAATAGATGGTTTTCCCTTAGCAAATTTGTAATCTCTGTAGGCCAAGCAGAACCAAACTCATCTCTTCAAAATGGCTTGTTCCTTGCAAAAAACAGTTTGAATTTTTAGGATGACTTTGGCAGTCAGCAGCAAGTTCTAGCCTCACCTGCCACAGCTTCTCCTCCTTAACACCATTTTTCTGGAAAGAACTGTCTCAGTTTTCTGTTCAAAATTCTGTTCAAAATAGTCCTCTAACTCAGCTTATTTAAAGATTCTGAGACCAGATGAGGTATGGATTTTGACTGAACATTTACAATTACAAATATTCTGTCATGCACGTTGTCTCCTAGAAAGTCGTGTTTTAATCTCTCATCACCTTTGTTTTACTCTGCCTTCACTTATTTCTGTTGACAGTGGGCATTTTCCTTTATATTTTTTCCTTCTCAGCTCTCAAAAGGCTGTTTGCACAAATATTCAAGTGCTGAGCTCTGAAGCATAGCTTAGACAGCTCCAGTACTTTGTCTGCCATACTTGTGTTAAAGTAAGTTTAGATTTTCAGCTGCTTAAAGATTTTTCTCCTTGTTCAGCTGTATTTTCCCTAATCGCCTTAAGCAGTAGTTTAATGAGTCAGCAAATCCTGTGGTTTGTCCTACTTGCCTCATACCACATTTTCTAATACCAGATTACCTGATCTTTTTCTACCACTTCTGCCTAGTTTAGCATTAAGCTGACAGAAATCTAGCTTTAATATGCTAAAAAAAAAAAAAAATAGACTGTCTGCCTCTTAGCACAAAGAATGATGCTCTGGCAAAAAGATAAAATTTGCTTAAAACATGAAGCTAGCTGCCTGTTTCAGTTTCCTGGCATATGTTCCATTAACCCAGTTCTAACTTGAAATTTCCCTAATTGACACAGCTTCAGCATGGCTCAGAATAGTGTGTGGGTGTCCCAAAGGCTTTGAGCCTGCAGAAATTTTTTATCATTAACAATTTAATTGCAGCATTCCTGATAGGATTCATAAGGTTCAGTATCCATCAAGCTTTTGCAGATTGATCAGTGTCAGCATTTTACATTTGTTGAGTTCTTGCTCTATGATTTGACATCCCCAGGACCACTAATTCATGTCTTTCTACAGCTTTTTGTCTTCAAAGTGTATTTGCATGGCCATAGGTTTGAGTTCTGGAAGTTTAACTTTCCCTGTTACCTCATCAACTGCCCCCTACAAACTAACCATGTGGAAACTCCTGCTCTCTCAATGACCATGTGAAATGGATTGAGCTGTGTTCTGCTTCACTGTATGGCTGAATCTGTGGGGAGCCAAATCATTACCCAGTGTTAAACAACCCCACAGAGGGCTCGGTGAGCAGAAGACAAGTGGCTGCAAAGCACATTTTCATTTAACAGGAAAATTAAGCAGAACACTTTGTGATTCAAGAGTCTAATTCCTGTCGACTTTGTATACATCCACACTTTAAAAAGTAATGTAAAAATTCCAAAGAATACAAAAATTGTTTTGTATTCTAAAATTCTAAATCTGCAGTGATGAAGAGTTAGTGGAAATGTAAAGGTGAAACTGTGTAGTTTTATGAGAATAATAACTAGAATGAGTTATTTTTCACTGATCCAACCAAGTGCACTGTGCAAAATCAAAAACCAGTGTTAAGTAATAGCAAGCATCAAAGAGTAATTAATTATTTTAATGAAGTAAAATTAAACAGCCAGTAATTGGCTTCCTCAGTCAACCTCTGCATGCAAATTACAGATAAAACTCTGAGGAAATAATTAATTATATCTGTAGGCAACCTGGCATGCTGCATGGTGAAGCTTCTGAGTGATGGATAACATCACATACATGGCAGAGAGTGATTTTGAATGTGGTGTAAAAACATTCAGAAATAACACAATAAAATAAGTAGCATTTACAGTGAGTATCCTGTCCTGATGGGCAGGTGATGGTCTTAAGCTTCCTTTCTAACACCTCAAGTAAAACTGCTGCCTTGTGATGGTTGTTTCCTGATTATCCTGATTTCTTATTGATCTTTTTACAGCATTACTGGTTATTTTCAAGTTGCCTCTTTGGCTGTGCAAATGAGATTTCAATTGCAGTTAATATCCTGGTGCTGCTTTACAGAGCAGTCCCTGGAAATTATTACACTGGATTTAGTTAGTGCTAGATAAACACCTTGGTGAGTGACTTCATTTCTCCTCTGGTGAGGAGAAATGGTCAGAGTGATCCTACTCTGAAATTATTTTCTTTTATTATTTTTTTTCTTTTTTCTTCCTTAGCATTTCTACTCCAGCAAAATTGAAATGTTTACCATTTTCAAACTTCCATTTTAAGGAAAAATGATAATGAAACCTCCTCTAATTTTGGTTGCAGCTGGTATATCCCATACTTCTATTTTTCTTACATTTTCATAGTTTTATGTCTCCGCTCTCAGAAAAATGTTTCTGCTGTTACCAGGAATACATATGGATTCTATTCCTGGCTGGACCAGGTGATCTTCAAGGTCCTTCCAGCCTGAGTTGCTCAGTGATTTTGTGCAACTGTGATTTTTTGTTTTTATGTCTTTGTGAGTAAGAAGTACCCACAAATCAGCCTCTCATTCAATTAGAGTGGGATGAGTTTTGCATGGCCCTTTTGCACTTAGTGCCTGTAGTTCCATCTTTGGGAATGGGCAACTTACTCTGGTCTTGGATCTACAAAAGCTTCTCAATTTCTTATAATTTAAAGGAAAAATATGTAAGTATCTTTCTTGGTGCTATGGAGTTAAAATTCCTACTTTAAGCTATGGATATAATGGCCAGGATCAAAGGATGTCCAAATTTTAATTGGCTAATTTGGTTGGATCTTGGTGCGCTTGGTTTAAATGAGATATGTGAAAATGTAATGTGTTCACATGGGCCAGTTGAAAAAGCAGTTTATAGCTTCATTGTTCACAGTTTGTCAAAATATCAAGAGATTGCTATTCCTGTGCTTTTGCAATTTAGTGCACATCCTTTTACAGTAGGAGTGCTGGGCTGCTTGTGAAGCACCTCCTGAACTACTGCTTAAAATGGACTGTTATTTTGAGAAATTCAAGTTCTATCTAATGCCATGTAGGTGTTCTGCTTACCAGTCTGTCATAGTGTCTAAATAAATGTGTCTCTTGCTTGTGGGTGTTTTCATTGAGCTGGTTTAGTCAGTGTTTGCATTCTCTGAATTGGATCCAAATCCTGACTTGTATTTGGGTTCATTGGATTTATAACAAGAGTCTTCTATGCTTTTGTGTTCTTTGCTGCTGTTTCATGCCTCCTTGAATGGAAAGTGTTAATGCCCTTAAAATGGTTTCATAGACTTCAAGTGGAAGCTTCTGAGCTGGAATTTACTTCCTTGAGTAGAGGAAAATGTTACAGAATCATGGAAAACTGTCAAACACAACGCATGTGTACAATGCCTTTTGTTAATATTATTATTAATCTCTTTAATTTCTAATAGCTTATTCTGGGTAATAAATTACATTGGGTAAACCTTTGTTTAAGTGTGTGAACACTTAGTTTTGGATCTTAAAGACCCAAAACGTGTGTACAGCAGGTAGTATGTTCTGAGCTGGGTTAGGACGGTAAAGGATGAAAATACTGAATTGCGAACTTGAGTAAGGACTGGTTACTCAGTAACTGCCCCAGAGCCAGACCTCTACTTTTTGTATTTTCTGCCTTGTCATACCCCTTTTCCTTTCTTTTCACACTTTGAACCTGGCTGCTGTCATTTCTTCCTTTCTTATTTCCAGACCCAGTTCAATAGCTGCAGAAAGACTTGATAATATACAAAGAATCTGGAGTTTCCTCTTTGGCCTCCCTCTTCTCCTCTCCTCTCTACAGAGCTCTTTAATACATGATGTTTTAAAAATATGATCTCTACCTACCTGATGTCTTCAGCTGCACCTCCTCCCCAGTGATCCCAGCAGAGAATCTTCCTTGTCCTGGCAGCTCTTCCCTACTCTTATAGTAAAATCATTTTTGCTTGTATAAATGAAAATTGTTGGAAATGTCAGCATTAGTCTTGATTCTCCAGTGCTTGTGGATGGACAAATACAGGAATAATTCAAATATTAATTTTAATTTCATCCTGTAGAAGCAAATTGTTCAGTTGGAACAAACAGCCTCTTTAAGGTGACTTCATCCTTGCCAGCTTTGTGATAGTGGATCAGGGGCCTTTAGTACTTGTCTTTTCTGCAAAGGTGTTGGTGTGAGTGGGGAGACTTAGCCTAGTTACCCATCTGCTTTTGCTGTAGGCTAAGATAGTGATTTGCATAGTGGGAGAATAAATGAACAAGCTCACTAAGCTTGTGGAACAGCATTTTACCAGCATATAGTTATGTAGCCTGAGAGTCAGATGCACTATCTTACTGTTTTTACCAAAAGGTGACATTTTTCAGGTTCATTGTTGTTATTTTTGCACTATGATATGAAACCTACTTTGAGAAGGCAAGAAGGGAGTCTTAATTTGAAGGAACTGAGTTGTGGTTTCTGACAGTGCCAAGGGTTTCATGCCTTATCCTAATTTAAAGGGAACTTCTGAGATTCACTGATACGTACTTCATCACAATAACTCTGATTCACAAAAATCTGATCTCTGAGAGGAGGGGGAGTGTTCTGGTTTTGGAGTTGCTCATGCATTATGTGTGGTTACTTCTTCCCTGCTCCTCCTGCCCCCAGTATTGGTGTGGGCAGTGCTCAGGTCGCACATGACTCAGGACATCCCAAATGCAGGTTGTCATCTGCTGATGGGTTATACCAGTCAGCTCGTTTTCCAGATTGTTTTCCACCCACAGAGGATCACAAAGTGGAAAAGGGCCTCTTACAAGTCCTGATTTCAAGGCTCTGTAGTTACTACAAGAGTGCAAATGGGAAGAGTAAGGAATTGGGAAGAGCATGAATCTCTTTTTCAGCTTACAACTAACAGCCCTCCTGGAGGAAAAGAAATGGCACACCAAAAACAATTCTGGCTTTCTTTTGCCCTCTTTTTCACCCAAGGCCTCTTTTGACAAGATCACACAAAACTGATGTAGGTATGCTGTTTTCTGAAAATTTCTTAAGTAGTCTTAGTTGAGGGAGCCTCCCAGCCCAGCTGCCTGTTCTCTTTTGTACCATTGTAGTTACCACGTTATCTGTTTGCTTGGCTCAGGCTTAAGGAGATGACTTGTCTCAATCTTTTTAACAAAATCTCAAGTTGTTGTTTATTGTTTCCAGGTGAACAAATCCCCCTGGACTGTTGACCTGTGATTATGGAAAACTTGTGTTCGAGTGAAATGTGGAATAGAATTCTGGAGTGTTTTCACCACTCTGACTATCAGATCTGTTGAATCAATTCACTTGGCAGACTACATTTGTTTTTCTCTTACAAACAGAATTCTGCTTAAGTGTTTCAAGGAGTGCTATGTCTGTGTATTGGTTAATATACATTCTGTTCTGCTTCATTGAGGACACTTTGGTTTCTTTGCTGGGCTGGCTCAATTTTTCCCACTGGAGAATGCAGTTGATGTTAGATATTCTGTCATCTGCTTTAAAAGCTTTACATTTGGAAAATAGGAAAAATTAGGTGATAATGTATTTGTTCTGTATCACAAATTGTAAGAGAGAGGAGCATATCTCTGGAGTCAGACTAATTTCTTAAAATTTATATCTGTGTGAATTATTAAATATTCCTTTATTCTTCTATTATTTGGGCTCATTTTTCCCACAGACCCGTCCCTGAACCCGTATGTAGCTCAAGGTTGCCTCTTCAACATCCAGAGGTGTTCACTGTTAGCTGCAAAAGGCAGTGGGAAAGGGATTATGGAGTGCATTCATCCAAAGGTCTTAACAGATACCTAAGGAAGCTGGTATATGGTAGTTTTTCTTGTCATGAAGATGATATAGCACTTTCCCTGAGGATATTATATTTAAATAGAGTATTTGAAAGTTCTTTCTCACCAGTTGGGGTAGAAATGGGATACTTAATGCAATTACACTCCTTATGTAAAGACTCTATCTTACTGAAAGACCTTCATAAAATTGTCTTATAATTCCTAGATTTGTTAGTAATTGCCAATTTCTTTCCTGATACTCACTGTGTAACAAAGGGAGCAGAAACCCCATGAGAGAGAAAGGAACCTTTTCTTACTTGTTAAAGTAAGATCTTTCCTTGCAAAGGAACTGGCCCAGATTCCTCTGGAATGATGTCTTAAGTTCAGTGAGAGCTGCTTTTGGTAAATATTTACATTTTGGAAAAATGGTTTTCAAAATACTTTGTTTCCAAATTGTGTTGTTTTCAAAAGACTTGGGGGCAGGTCGGAAAGCAGAAGCTCAGAAGGAAGCACTGAAATGAAAGATATATATTCAACCTCCTGTGGTATAGGGGCTGAGTAAATACAGTGAACTTGATGCAGCAGATGTTACATGGCTAAGGAAAGTTTCTTGTAAAACACAGCATTAAGCTAAATTTATGTTAGGATTGTGCAAAAAACCCTCCAGCTGCATTGGATTTTTTACATTACATTTTAAAGTGTGGATGTATAATAAAATTGCAAATGGAAGTTCCAAGTCCAAATCTATATAGTCCTTGATGGATCAAGAGGCAGCAGGGAGTCTCCTCATTTTGGGGATTGGGAAGTGATAGTGGATATTTAATGGTTACTGTTCACTCCTTTTTATAGTGTAAAATTGAGATTCATCTTCCTGAATATTAGCCAGCCTAAATGTAAGCAACTCCTCTGGGTTATCTAGGGCCCTGTTCTAATAAGTGCAAAGCAAACAGCCAGAGAATGGTTCAGTTCCTCTAATTTTTGTTACCTTGTATGGGGCTGGGAAGATCTGTCATTGTTTCAGGAGTACATAAAGCACTCAGACGACCTGGGTTACAGCAGGAGCTTGTGCACCACTGAAGCTGACAGTAATTCTGTGTAAATATCTGCAAAGGTTTTATTAGAGAATTGCAGCATTCTTGCAAAATGTGAATCTTCTGAGTGTTAAATGGGTATTGTTTAAGTTGAATTAAAATGCAGGTAGAAGATGAGCCCTTTTTAAAGGTACTGTCCTGAACCAGCTGAACTTGTAAGTGTGGAGGGTAGTGAAACAAGGTAGACATGGGGAGCAGATACTATATTTGCAAAGTTGAGTTTGTACTAAAATAAGCTGTGTTTCAGGTGTGGATCCATCCCTGCAAGCAGAGAACAGAGTCCCAGGCTCTTCCCAAGCCACTGCTGGGGTATCCAAACAGCAGAAATCCCGATCCACCAACTCCAGGGACGAGCGCTTCCGATCCGGTAAGGGACAGAGACACACCTGAGGCATCACGTGTCCTGAGAGGAAAAGTGCACCTGAAAAATGGTACCTACACCTACACACAAAGCTGGAAGTGCTTGGAAGAAGGGAAGAGATAATTAATGTCTTTCAAGTATCTTTTTGTTTTGATACACGAGTGGTTTTGTTTGAATCTAGCCTGGAGGAAATGGAAGGGAAAGAGACTGTAGACCTGTCTTCTGTGGTGAATTTTGCCATGCTCAGCAGTTTTTTCATATCTGCTGAGAAAACAGAATTGGGTTCCAAGTCTGTAGAACAGTTACTTAAGAATTTTGAAGACTACAGTGTGTGAATTTGGGGGATTTTTTTGCTTGCTTGTTTGGGTTATTTTGTTAAAGCAAGGTTATATATTTATTGTAGCTTTCTTTCAAATATTTCCTGGTTTAAAACAAGTGCACAAAAAAGGGAAATGTCACAATGGATATTTTACTTCGTTTTAAATGGACACCACAGTGTCAAACCTGTTTTGGAAAATCGTGTGAAAATACTGATATCCTCATTGCATCCTGTTCCCATTGTTACTTTTCAGGTGGTTGAAGTGCACCATTTCCCTGTGAAATTCCTTGTCACAATAGTGAGGAAAAACAGGTGTTTGGAAATATTTCTCTCCTAAATACTTTTGGACTTCTAGCTGGATAGTTTTCTATTTGTTGTCCAGGGTAATTCCATGTCTTGGGATTGGGGATGAGCAGTGCAAGTGATTGCATGCACTGCACATCCTTAACAGAAGGCTGAGCTTGGGTCACCTTGTCTTGCCACTGCTTGGGCAGAGTGGTTATTGCATCCTACTTGCCCTGCTGATACGTAAAACCTCCAGAGTTGGAGCAGATGTGCCTTGTACATTCCTTAGGGCTAATTGAATGATGAATGAGACTTCTTAAATATTCTGCAGGTATATAGAGACTCCTGGGAAAGATGCCTGTATTCAGCTACACAGAGAAGAAACTTCTGAATGCCAGGGAATATTGCATAGTGTCATAATTAGCTAAATGACACGTTTAAGAATACTTTAAAGTAATTATTAAATTATAGAAGTATGTTATAGAAAATAATTAGAGCAAGATAGGCCATTGTTAAACTAACAGAAATAAAAATATGCAAGAAGAGCACAGCTACAGCAGGAAATCTTTGGGAGGTAGTCCTTGGTTGGGACTGCTGTGTCCTTCTGTGGTTTCATATCACTGCTTCCAAACTAATTTTTCATTAAATATTTCTGCCTAGAACAAATTCTTAACTTAGAAATTTAGAAAGTTCTTAGTTGCAACATGCATAATTTGATTCCTTTCTCCCATTAGTGATACATGACAAGGCCTAATGTGCTCAGATGATATCAAAACCAAATAGTGACAGTTTTGTTTGACTTGGTTTAGGTTAAACTTATTTAGGTCAGTGCAAGGAAATGTAGATACAGCTTTCAGATGCCAATATCTATTCCCCTTTTTCCTTTGTAGTTAAAAAAAAATCCTCTTCAGATTTACTGCTTTAGTGATTGGCTTCTTTATCTCAGCAAAGACATAGATATTGTTGGCTTTTTTAAGTTCCCTGTGTGCTGACACACTTTGACTGTTGTGAGGGGTCACCAGCTTCAGCCTCCTTCCCTCAATCTCATACCTTACTTATTCTTTAGGCTGTTACAGGGAGGGGAGGTGTCTTGTTTCTTCTTTTTTCTTTCCTTCCAGTCTTCATTTCTTGTTTTCCTTTCTTCAAATCTCATCAGTTCTCCTATGTCTTTTTCAAGACTAGCTGATGAGGGGAGAATGCAGCTTTTCCTAGGACAGCATCTCTTTCTGGAGCAATTATAGGTACTTTAGAACCATCAATGTAATTTTACTTAAAATAAGCAAGGAAGTGAAACAACTTTTTCTTTTTATACAATTAATCTGTCGTTTACTCTCTGTGAGAACTTTTTTAATAGTTTCACAGAAGAGTTGTGTATTTAAATGAACTGTATGTTTTTATCATCCCCAGATATTTGTCTTCAAACAGTAAATATTATCAAAAAAATTCCAACAGTGAGTACTGTTGATAAATACAAGCCAGCTGTCTAGGCTTCAGCTGGAAGAGTATTAATTTTCTTCTTAATACTGGTACAGTACTGTGTTTTGGATTTACAATGAGAATAATGCTCATGCTGTATTATTCTTGTTCTAAGTCTATTATTATTTTTATTATTATATTTTCATTTTCTTCAGATATTATTGTTCATATCTCTTCCCCTGAATTATACCTTCTTCCAGGTCCTCTCCCCATCCCACCTAGATAGTGTTTATTGCTTTACCTGTTGGTATTTTGAAATCCATGAGCAGCAGGGACACTTGTCAACCTATAAATATCATTTTTTTTCTTTGACTGACCATAGAATTTCTTCCTTCTCTGCCTAAGGCAGAGACAAGAACCAGAGGCTGATAAATGAGCAGAGGCTACAAATGGGAAAGAAAAATGCTCTCGTAATAGCCAGACAGTTTAGAAGCTCTAAGAGTTCAGGTGATTTATAGTCCACAAACTATTTTAGTTTTCCTCCCTTAACCTTTCTTAAGAGTACGTGGAAAGAAAGAAAATGAGAATAGGTACAAAGAACAGGAGAGAAGATTTTGTGGTTTACTACAGCAGAAGGAGAAAACGTTTATAATAAGTTGTTAACTGTTGATGGTTGTTTGCAGCTTAATAAAGTGCAGAAGCTTAGAAATACTTCTCCAAGACTTTTTCTTCTGCTTTTGGATGGTATTGTATGGGTTTTTTTCCCCTCACTTTGGTACATATATTTTTTGTGTTAATGAAATGCTGGGCTTGTTGTTCATCACTTCCAGTGATCATTGTTGAGCATTCGTGATCCCTTTGCTCAAAAATGTGACACATTTGGTCTGATTATGAGTGTTTAATTCCCTGAAGAAAACTGAACTCCACAGTTCATGGTGAATCACTTTCACAGTAAATTTTTAAGAATTTAAGTAACAGACAGTGGTAGAGAGCTTCTTTTTGCAATTCCAATACCCAGCTAAAATTTAATTTATACAAATTTATGAAATTTTGTACCCTAAGCATTCTGCTTCTTTAAAATAATTTCATTCCTTTTACTTCTTTTATTGAAATGTGTTTCATCATGTAGGAAAGCTCTTAAAGCAAAAGTGGAATAGGAACAAAGTGTTCCAGGGAAGTGAAAGCAATTACTTCATTGATTTGGATGAGAGAGGATGTTCCTACTCAGCTGATGTCCAAGGACAAGATATTATAAGAAATATTTCAAGCCAGGAATAGATCTTAATGAGTATAGAGGGAATGATGAGTTCAATTGGCACTGTAAAAATAAAACATGGAACAGAATAAAAATTCATCCTGACTGTCTCCTGGTTGCATTTTTATCAGATCTAGCCTGTTCCAGGTTTTGGGATGGGAGTTAGGACTAGAGGAGGAGATGGTGGTGATTTTGCCCTCTGGAAATGGAATAAAAAGTAGTTCCCATGCTTGCTCTTCCACAAATCTGTGTGATGTTATGACCTGCCCTGCTCTGCTTTGTTAAGAAGCCCCAGCACACCCTTGCCTCCAGCCAGGCCTTTCCATTCCCCAAATGCACAACTGCCTAAGAACACTTTCATTTTTTTTATCTGCCACATTATTTAATCACTTAATATATTTATATCCAGACTACAAATATTATATGTTACTTTGCTCTTTGGAGAACCTTTTATGCAGAAAAACAATTAAATGTTCCCCTGCTTCCTATGAGGTATTAATGTAACAAAAATGTCTTTTAAATTGTACGTAGATGTAGGGTGGTGGAAGTGGATGCATCTCACAGTTATTGTCTTTGTAGAAATGTGCCAGCTTGGTTTTGACTGGAAGTTTTGCCAAGGAAATATGTCCTACAGAGTGGCCATTTTGCCTCTACTTTTAAGGCTGCAAAAACAGCCTTAATTGATGTCAAATCCTCCTTAAACTTTCTGGAATCTGGTGACATAAAAGGTTTGCTTCTGGGTATCTGTGGGAATAAACTTCACTGGTGGACAGCTACACCTAAAACTAAGGATCAGGAGAAACCAAGACTTGGCAAAAAGCCTAACTGTGGGAATGAAGAAGGAGGCAGGCAGACATTAGAAAAGGGTAAATTTTAATTTATAAAATATCTATTATTAAGTCCTTGATGTGAAGGACAGCAGCAAAAATTTGACAGGGGGCTGGGGTAAAAAAAAAAAAAAACGAAAAAAAAAAGAAAAAAAACGAAAAAAAAAAAAAGGTTGTATTAAAGGATAGAGATTTTACTGTTTTTTTTTTTTCTTTTTCCTTCTTAGTATTTTTCTCCCATAACAACATCATCTTTGAACCTCCTGTGTTGGTTGCACAAAAAGCTCTTCTTTGAGATAAGCATCTACCTAGTACATTCCTGAGTCTTGTAGGAACACACAGGTGGGATAGTATTTGCATGTATACATATTTTAAATACTGCTGTGAACAGATTATCTGTGAGGAGCTGCAGCCTGAAAAGTGACGTTGTTGCTGTGAAGAACTGGTTGGTGTCTGGGACCATATGCTCTGGGATTCTTGGGATTTTCTAGAATCTATTTGGCCAGACTGAAGGGCAAGTTCCTTAGTAAGGGCCTTGTGCTGAGCATGACCAAAGGACTAGTACAGAAATGGTACTTTTGAAACGAAAAAAAACCAAAAAGTACTGTAAAATACAGCATTTTACCTGTAGTCATCACTAAGGTAAATCCCTGTAGGTACAAGGATAGAGTAATTACATTGCATTGTATATTATATGTAAATGTGTATGTCTGTCATACACACACACCTGTGAATAGTTTCACACCTTCAGATTTGTCTACTTCTTACATATTTACATCTTAGCAAAAGAATAGATGGATACTTACTGAAAGAACATGTATTTTCTTTCAAATCGAATAGTTAAATTCTGAAAACCTTGTGCAACAGTTTCCATGTAGAAGGACTGGAAAGCCCAATGCATAATCATAGATTCCTGGACTCTGTCCTGATTCGGATTCTGTCTATTGACAGGGGTTGCCACACTCAGCAATAGTAATTTTTCTTGTACCCTCTGTCATTAGTCTTGCTGTTGCTGTTAGTTTTCATATCTCGTTGCTATTTTCAGTAAATTGCTCTTATCTCAACCCATGATCTTTGCCTTTTGTGCCTCTGAGTAATTCTCCTCTCCATCCTACCACAGAGAGGAGGGAGAGGGGGAAGTGAGTGAGCAGTGCCTGTCTTGAAATGTTTTAATTGGAGAATGCCACTGCTAAACCACAGGAAGCCCACTGTAACTATGTTTAAGTATATACATGTTGCTTTGTGCTTTTCATGAGTTTAAGTCTTAGGTGGTAAGTCAAAGTGTATTTTTGGTCTGCCTCATTCCTCCTTAACATCTGCTCACTTCTCATGAATCTTTTTCTTGAATAATTTTTAGCTTTTGACACCATTGGAATGTAGATGTCAAAGAGAAAAAGCTGCTGAAAAATCACTGGAATACATTAAATTTTATCTGCAGTGAGGTCTTGACTGAACACTGAATTCCTCTTTAATCTCAATTTTGGCTTAAAAATTGAGGAAAGTTAAAATATAGCCCTTGAGCCTCTTAGGGTAATTTTTGCCTTCAGGAAAGTGAAAGCTCTGTGTGTCTTTTCCCTAATTCTTCATATAGAATCACATAATTTTGGTAGAGTTAGGAAATGCCTACAAGATCATTGAGTCCATTATTCTCTTTTTTTCTGTTTTTTATTACTTGCATTGTTTTGTGAGAACTTCAAGTATGCATGCACTTGTACTTCTGTCCCCTCCTGGATTTTGAGGATGAAGAGTCAAATGCTGTTGCAAATTTTCAGAATCTGCATTGAAATTTCCTCCTCAAATGAAAATAACTGATAGTTCAAAACTAACATAACTGGGTTATGTTACTCTGTAACTGCGGTGTTTATTTCAGGGGAGTTTCCCAAGTGCTACTCAGAGAGCCTTTTCAGGCTGATTTTATGAAAAAGTGAAGTTGAAAATGTATCAGTTTTCCTCTGCTTATATTCTCCCTTAGCTTTAGAAACCATTGCCTCTGCGCTGGGTTGGGGCTGGAGGCAGTGATGCTGATTCAGTCCTGATTATCTGAAATTCTAACTTTTTTGTTTGTTTTCCATGTAGATGTCCACACTGAAGCAGTACAAGCAGCACTTGCAAAATATAAAGAGAGGAAGATGCCCATGCCCTCGAAGAGACGCTCTGTCCTGGTGCACTCTTCAGTAGAGACTTACACCCCTCCAGGTACATGCTGAATGAACAGAGGAAAGCTTGTGGCCATCCTATCCCAGCAAATGTCCAGAGCCAGGCTGGACAGGGCAGCCTGGGATACCAGAAGGTGTCCCTGCCCTAAGTTGTTAGTAGGTTGCACTAAAGTTCTATTCTAAGGCTGTATTTCCCAATAATCAGGTCTTGGTTGGATTTATGCTGTGATGATTTCCCTCATGGTTTTTAGTGTCTCATCTAGAGAGAGTGTAGCTTCTGAAAGTCCACGTGAAAGCAATCCTAGAGTGAGGAGATCCCTTTATGCATTAAGTATGTTCTCTTACATCATAGCTCACTCCGAGGACATAATCTAGGCAAGCATGTCAGAGCTGAAAATACCTCATTTCACATTGCAGAAGCTTCTTCTTTTAAAAGTTTTAAGAAAATACCAGAGCATTAAGTTGCTGCATTAATTGCAGAGCACTCATCAGATGGTTTCAGCTATTCAGTGGTGAGCAGGGTGAAACAGTCAGAAAATCACACACTGTAATTGTTCAGATGGGTTATGGCACAATGCCTTCTTTGATTTTTAGGGGGAAAAGGTAATCTTCTGTTGTCTCACAATGAACTTTCTAGAGGTTAAGAAAATCATACAATGTACTGTGCTAGCAAGCCAAGTGGTTTGAGGTTAGTGTCTTGTATACAAAGAAGAGGGATTTCCTAAGATGTTTAATTTTGAGAATGCACATGCGTCTTTTGTAATGTGGCCCAGGAGCAGAAGAATGCTGACTTTTACTGCCCTTCTCCATCATTGCTAGTTCTTAACTCTCTTCTCTAAAAGAAGAGTTCAGGTATGCTGCCTTCCTGCTTTCTGAGCTGTAATTATTCTTTCTGTTCTTCCCATTTAAAGAGAATTCCACTTCAGTTTGCTAGTCACACATTTAAGTATATTATTTTTGTGGGTTCTCCAATTATTTCATTAGTTAATAAACAGTAATCCTCTGTGTTCTTATATATGGTCTTTCTTGACCTTTGATATTTTTGCCTAGAAGGTATGTTAAGTATTTTTATTAAAGTATCTTTTGTTTATGAGCAACTATTAAAAGGAAGCTGAGATGCAATGGAGAGAATGTTAGGTTGTGTGACAAAAGCTGCCCTGCTCACCTGCAGAGGAGCATGGTGGCACATGGCAGGTGGGGCAGCCCAAATAACTCCCTGTCCCAGGAGCCACCAGCTGTCCCACACACATCTGCACAAGCCCAGAGGGGCCTTGGGAACAGCAGCAGGTGGAAAGGCAAGTTCAGGACTCTGAGAAGGGTCACCCTGGCCAGGCCTGTCCCTGGAGAGCCTCAGCCCTCCTGGCCAGGTGTGAAGACCATCAAGACCAGTCAACACCAGAGCACCTTCTGGACTGAGGGGGGCACACAGAGGGGTGAGGGACACAGTATGGGATACAGGGCAAGAGTATTTCAGAACTGAGTCTTGTTATGGGATGTTAAGGCAAGGAAGTGCAAAGGGGCAGACTGAGGGAGGAACAAGTGTGGGGAAAACAGCAGGATAAGAGGATCAAAAGGCCTTGTGGTGTGTAAAGGGAACACGTGACTGGCCATGTCCCCAGGCGTGCACTCCATGCTGTACATATGTGTACAGAGCAAGATGAGGCAAGGGATCTGCATGTTTTTGTGTCTTTGTGCTGCTGGAGTGTCATCTTCTAACATGCCTGTGCAGGTGGTCAGCAAAGAAGCCACGTGTGCTCACACCGGCATTGAGTAGGGTGCAGTAGCTGAAACAGGATCTGAAAGCTGGTGGTGTGACCACCAAGGCACATGGTGATGGCCACAAGCCTGCTGGAGTTCATGAACTGGAGTACAACACTCCCAGGCACATGGTGTCATTCTTGGGGTGCTCCTGTGCAGGGCCTGGAGTTGGATTCAGTATTCCTCAAGTCGCTTCCAACTCAGGGTGTTCTGTTAAGAGTTAGGTGCCTCTAGAATCTGTCAAGCTCTAAGAGAAGATGTTATGAGATCCCCTTATCTCTGTAAGAGAACGGGCCACTGGATGAGTTCTGTATCATGGGGGAACCAGGACATCCAAAAATATTCTAAGTACTTTCTTCAGCTATATCAAATCATAAAAATAATTGTCTTTTTATGGGCCTGCCTTTATTTGCAAAGTTAGCTCAGCAAGAAGGATCCAAAGTTGCGAAAACTGGAATAGTGCTGAGCACCTAATCCTGAGCCATTCACCCGCTGCCTTGTATTGACAGGAGTTAAGGCAAGTAAAACGTGCTTTGGTATTAGTAACTGAAACTTTGTTGCAAACAGCTATCACCAAGTACCAGGAAAGAAGCATTAGATTCAGGTTCTTTATGCTAAGGGTCATGAGGCACTGGCCCAGAGAAGCTGTGGCTGCTCCATCCCTGGAAGTGTCCAAGGCCAGGTTAGACAGGGCCTGGAGAAACCTGGGATAGTGGAAAGTGTCCCTGACGATGGCAGGGGATGGAACAAGAGGATCTTTGGGATCCCTTCCCATTCAAACCATTCTGTGAATCCATAGTTCTCAGCACAACTCCTGGCTGGCAGCAAAGGAACTACTTTTATCAGTCATCCTTCCAAAAATTTTAACATACTTTTGGTTTTGTCCTATTGAGTCCCTGGTCCTTCCCACACGGATTTCCTGTGATCAGAACTGGAGCTGAGCCTTCATGCAAGTCTGGCTCAAAGAGGGGTGGCTTCTGTGACTGTCTTGGATCAGCTCCCAGCCAGGAAGAGCTGGAAGCCAAGCACACAGTATTCTGTCACTGTTCTGTCACCACACACCAGGATCCATGGATTAACCCTTGCCACTGCCACAGGACTACTGCTGGGGTGACCTTGCTACTTCATGATGTATTTATGTTTTGATACTAGAATGCTTTTACTATGGATCCTACATTTTTGTACACAGACTTCATTTGTCTTGAATCTGGGTAAGGAGATGTTGTCCGAGGGTGTAGTCTGTGAGAAATCTGATTTTTCTGTAGTTTTATTTCTTCCTCTGAAGTGATTATCAATTGCAGACTTGGTGGTTTGGTTTGGTTTTTTTTTTTTTTCAATCACGGGCTGTTCATAATCCTATCTTGTTCCATATTCCTGAGATTATTTATTTTTGCTTTCTGCCTAAAAGAAAGGGAAGGTTGCAGGCAATATGGGACAGGTTTGGCTTCTCTCCAGGAGCAAGTGGAGTCAGCTGCCAAAACCTCTGAATGTGGCAGCAGACTGGAAGCATCACATGAGACATGGACCCAGGAATGAGGGTGCACCACAGCTGAATCTTCTCAGAGATCTATTGTTTGGGTATTTTCATTCAAAATTGTCATGTTTGATGAGGTCAAATAATGAGATATCTACAACTTTAACTTTGAACATGCCATCAAGATAATGGGATTCTTATGAAATGGTGGGTTTTTTTGGTTTTGTGATTTTAGCCTCCTCAGAGAAATTATTGTGAAGCTATTGGAAATGCACATATTTTTGAAAATTAGAAAATTAAAGAGCTGGTAACTGAAATGCATTGCCTGAGATGAGGAGTAGCTTTTTTTATGTTGCTTCAAGAAATGTATATGGAATTGTATCTAGCTGAACAGTTGTATCTAGATGAACAATTATGTGTTCAGAGGATTAAGAAAACAGCCAAAATTGAGGTTGCAGAATTCCTGATGTAACCCACCCCAGATTTCCATGTCTGGGGCTCTTACACTATAGTAACAGATGCCCTACCTTACAAAAGCATGTAAAAGATCAAGTCATTAAAATGCAGCAATTTCTTTATGAGGGGAAGACTTTTTTCTGTAATAAGACTTTCTGGTTTTCACTGAAAATCACAAGAGGTATATTTTCTTGATATTTAGAATGACCTTTTTATTTTTTCTTGGATAGATAATAAATAAGGAAAGACTGCATGCCAAAGGGAAACGTCTGGAAAGTTGGAAGTAACTGGATGGTAATTAAATTAGGAGTCCTTTGTCAGACTTCTAACAACAACAAATATTCATCTAGAATGAAAAGATGCTTTACTAAGCATTTCTGTGTGCTACTCATTAATACCAGTTTATGTGGTTAAATTACATGCTTTGTAATTGCTCTTTTCACTGAACTTCAGAGCACCATGGGTTTTTTAGGAATTAGTTCTCAAAGCAATTTGTCAGAAGAATTGGAAAGTGAAGAACTCCCTTCCCCTCACAAAGAGTAAAAAAGGAAATAAACAACAAAGAAAAAATAATGGGTTTTAATCAGGTGTGATGAGGTAAAATTCACCTGTTCAGAACAGAAATATTTTTTCAGTGGAATGGGGACAGGATGGGATGCTCACTGATCCTCTACCCTAGGTAGAAGCCTTTTTTAAACTCTCATTCCAAGTATTGGAGGTAACTGAAGCTTTGCTCCAAATGTGTTCTGGCCCTAATGTCTAGAAGTTGTCTTAACCCAAAAAAGGGCAGCAAAGGGAGATTTATGTGTGTGAATATCCCATTCCTTTAGCAGGCGCCCTCACGTGCAGCACGTGACAATGCTGGGCAGAGCACATGGAACAGGGCCAGGTGCCGTGTTCCTGGTGCTGGGTCATTCCCATTCCCACATTACAGGCCTCTCATCATTATTTTGACCACAGACACATCGTCAGCATCAGAAGATGAGGGCTCGTTGCGGCGGCAAGGGCGGATCAGCTCCACTCCGTTCCAGAGCCATTCCAACGTAGAGCCCTGGCTTAACCGGGTCATTCAGGGCTCCTCCACCTCATCCTCTGCATCCTCCACCTCATCTCATCCTGGAGGGAAACCTGCTGCTGCTTCCAATACCGCTCCTGCCACCACTGCTGCCACTGTGCTTGCAGATCTCATGGCACACACCCAGATAGGTCAGTAAACCTGCCCGTGTGGTTGGAATGAAATCAGATTACAAATCCCAAAGCAAGGGCTAAACGCAAAGGTCTTCACCAGGAGATACCTGTGAATAGCCTTAAAATGTGCAATTCACAGACCAGGTAGGTATGGTGTATGTTTATTTAACCCCAGCCAGTTGCTCATGAGATCTGAACGTGCATTCTTCTTGGTAAAATGCTTTTCTTTACCAAGAAACTAAGGTTCAGTTTTAGTGGATTCCAAAGCAGAATTTCAAAGGAATCCTGGTTTTGGTGCATGCTTTCCAATCTGCATGTATTTACCCTAAGCATTGTCAGACTGTGTATTTCAACATGATTCAGTAGGTAAGCACCCAAAAGACAGAAAACCACACAGAATCTTTGGAAAAATTATAATGTCAGAGGTACTAATCATAAGGGAAATACTTTGCTGTTTGTACAAAACTTTTAAAGAAACCTAATTTTTCATATTCCCATTTCCAAACTTACTAATAATGAGAAATTTGCAATTCTGTTTGCCCTTGGTAAGAAAGAGGTAACCCGTCACCCCTTCACTTTGAGCCATTCTGGATTTCATATTATGGATTAATAGAAATCATGTTTAATTCCATAAAATTACAAAGTCAGTTATGGCTAACCTTTTAAGCTTAACTGGGATTGATGAAATTCTTAATGTAGCTGCAAAAACTTGCAAGATACACAGAATGTAGCACAGCATCTTGTTATGTCTCATGCCCCAGGCCAGATAGATGTGTCTGTCAGGAATGTTTAATCAACAATATTGCATGCAAAATCAAGGCCTTATTAAAGAGTTGGAGTCCAGCATTTAAGCAGCTGCGTGTTGGGCTGTATGCAGGTTTAAAACTACATTAATGGGAAATAATTACAGCATCTAAAAGGAAGGAAGCTCAGGGATAGTTAAGAGCTGATCTATGAAAAATATTTTTAAAGATCAAATTTCCAGTGCCTTCGACAAAAAAAAGTAACAGATGCATTTTCACATTAGAATTGTCTTCCTCATTTCTGCAGTGCTTGCCGTGAGCTCTCAGTTTTCATTCCTAGCTTGGTAACATTCATGCATGGCCAAAATGAGTTCAGTTGGGACATTTTTCCTGTCTGCATGTACTTTTCCTAGCTCACAAGAAGATTAAAACTTACTCAGTTCTTACACTGTAAACTTCTATGATTCTTGGTAAATACTCTCATACCTTCTAAAAGGGGCTTTGATTTGTCCTAGAGGAGAAGAGTTTATTTATTTTTTCAGATAGTGTGCTGATATCAGCAATCTGAAAGGCATCTTACATCTCTTAATTGCCATGTCCTACTGAAATATTCTGTGTTTTGGTTATGTACTGAATAGCTATTCACAGTTTTGAGATGTTGGAGAATTTAAATTTAGCAGTTTGTTCTCTTGCAGCTCATCTTCTCCAGCCTGCATTTTTAATGATGAGCTCAAACTACGTTCCCAGGCAGCAAACTGCAGTGCTGGTAGTGCAAGGTTACAGTATTTAATGGAGTCAGATAGGAATGTGCATTATTTTTAAGATGTTTCTCTTTCATGTTATAGCAGCAAGGACAACCCTTCATGCTGGGGGGTATTTTTTTTCTTCTGTGTATTTTTTTTTAATGGATAAGGCTGGTGGTTATGTCTTGGTTTTTTTCAAGATCATCATATAAACTGTAGAGTATTTCCCACCTTAGCTCTTAGAGCAGCTGGAAATACAGATCATCATGGCTTTTAATTCTCTGTCATATCCCATTTGTTCTTTCTTTGGACACTGCTCTCTTGCATTTATCTCTGTCTTGTCCTCACTAATGGAAAGGTCCTTCAGTCTGAATCCAATTTACCTGTCTTCCTGAAGTCACAAGTCTGCTCACACTTGTTTAACTCCTCACCACTTCTCTTACCCTGCTGTGCCATAGTACTGGGGGGTCTCATGGGCATTTATTAATAAAATGCTCAAATGATTAATTAAGCTAATGTGTTTTTTATCTGAGCATAAATCCAGAAAATTGAACCTATTCCTTTTCCATACATAGTGAGACATTGCTGGTCCCTGCAGGGTTTGTCAGGTGGGAAGTGGGAACCAGGTACACTTGTCTCTGTGTGCTGCAGGAAGCCTGTGGTTTGGTACTTTGGGAAAGCCAAGGGAAGAGAAAAAAACACCCAAAAAACAACTTCAAAAATACACAGAACAGAGTGAGAGCACATACATGAGGCAGATGTATACATGGGCTCTCTTGTGGGTCCTGTGCCATGGTTATACAGGTCAGCCTTAGACAGTTGTCATCTTTGTGGTTACTGATTCCAGGGCATTTTTCTGAGATGAAGTAGCACTTTCTCCTTCATGTGCCTCACCCACGTGAAAGAAATTTAGTTGCTGCAATGCAGACATTGGCATTGCAGTGAGGTCCATTGGAAAGAATGGGAATGGATTTAAATTTTTCCTGGTGATCCCTCTAAAACCACGTAGAGCTGGGCTTGTGGCTTGTGTGTCAGCTGTGGAAATCTGGGACCAGTGCTATAAGCACTTGCTGTGTTGGGGCTGATCACTGCCTCAGGGTGGGGGATAATGTATGTATTTCACAGCATTGCCCAGATCTCCCTCTGCCTGGAGTTTTTCTGGCAGGATTTGTGACATGCTGAGGTCCTCCAAGGGCTGTGTCTACAGAGAGACACCTCCAGCCCTGGGCAGCAGGATTTTCTCCAGCTCTTCCCTGCTACATTCCTGTTTTTACCCATCCGCATTCTGAATATTTCAGTCCTCCTGTTCTTGTTGTCTGTTGTTCAAACACTTCTCAAAAATACTGCCATTTCCTAACCATTCAAAACCATTCTATAACCTTGGTTACAGTTTTGGAATTATGATAGCAACTTCTTACAGGGGCAGTTAGTGATAGGACATGGGGGAATGATTTTAAATTATAAAAGGAGAGAGACCCAGATTAGGAAGAAATTATTCCCTGTGAGAGTGGTGAGGCCCTGGTTGGCACAGGTTGCCCAGAGATGCTGTGGTTGTCCCATCCCTGGAAGTGTTCAAAGCTAGGTTGGACAGAGCTTGGAGCAGCTTGATGTGGTGGAAGCTGACCTTGTCCATGGCAAGAGGTGGAAACAAGATAAGCTTTGAAGTCTCTTCCAACCCAAACCATTCTGTGATTCTGTGACATTCCCTAAGCATTGCTCTACAGCCAGGAAATGGAGCACAGCTCCAAGCAAAGCAGGCTTGTGCCTCCAGGTTGTAAGGAGGTTCTCAAGCCCCCGTGAGGATCTAGAAATACCCTGACATAAGAAGCAATTTTGATTATGCAGATTCTTAAGGTGCCTGATGAGCTGCTCTATCTGTCTTGCATTTCTGCAGAGAACCACTCTGCCCCCCCTGATGTGACCACTGGCCTGGTGGAATACCTGCACCACGAGCGCCCGCAGGTCGCGTCCGTGCGAGGAGTGCCCAGAGGCTACAGCAGCAGCATCCTGGAAACTGCAGATGGTGATTGCATTATAGACCTCTTACCTTTCCATCTGGGTCCCCTTGTATACATACCTTCATCTGCATCTTAATTTTATATTGCCTCAGAGATTTAAATTTTGATCTATATAAAAACACATATTTACATTAAATTTAGCATGCACAAATGAAAATCAGCATTTGACATGTTTTGTGTTGTGATTATTTTTACAAGCCTTGTAAAATATTGAAAGATTCACTTGTTTTTTCCCAAGCATTCTGATGCTTTCAGAATAGAATGAATGTTGAGGTGTAGTAAAATACCTAGACTCCTGGGGAAAAGGACATTCTTCATGTTTCTGTTGAAGTTTCATGAAGGGGTCAGTGGTTTGAAAAACTAAAATAAAGTATGAGAAGGTGTCTTCATCAGCCAGGTAGCCGGGGAAGAGCATTGTTTGAAAGCAAATAAATCCATGGTGGAAACTCTTACTGATTAAAGCTTTTATCTTCCAAACAAGGTACTAGTCCTGAATGATTTTTCCACTAGAAAGTTGTGTGTTTTAGTGTATTTTGGTTAATATATGATAAATAATTAATCTTTTCTGTTTGGCAGGTGTCCCAGTGAATAGCAGAGTGTCCTCTAAAATCCAGCAGCTGCTAAATACTTTGAAAAGACCGAAGCGCCCACCTTTGAAGGAGTTCTTTGTGGATGATTTTGAAGAACTGCTAGAAGGTTAATTTTCTTTTAGATACATTTTTTACTCCTTGTATTAGTGATTCATGACAGAACTGATACTTAGTAAGCATTGGTTTCTTCTCAGTAGAAAACTAGTCATGGTAAAATTAATACAGTGGAGCGAGAAAGGTCATGTGTTATCACAAGTGGAAGATAATCTTTAACTCAACCCTCCTACTCAGTGTGGTATATGTGAGCAGCTACCACTAAAGTTCCCCTACTCTTGGTGGGATACTTGTAAGATACGATGTTTTTTGTGATTCTGGTCTATTGCTGAAGTTTCTCCAGATGAACTTCATGGAATTGTGGAAAGAATCAATTGGAACTATTAATTTTGCTGGTTGTATAGACTGAGTGTTCACTAACTTTAAGCAGGACTTTGCTAACTAAGATCATGATGCTTCACTTCTGGAGCAGGATTTTAACAGAAGGCCTTTCTTTAAAAATACATTGTTTAACAGGAATAGTGTCATTTTTTATCATCTGTTGAGAATTGAGTGCAGCAAAAATTAGTGTCCAGATGTCACTGAAGCTGTTGTCTCGGATAATCCTCCTTGACTTGGTGAAGGCTTTCATTGAAATTGATGCAGAGAACAAGCAGCAGAAAACAGCAGCTTTCCAAAGCAGAGAGAAGTGGGCTAGAGAGTCAAATTCTGGTCTTTTGATAATGTGAAATCACAACTCTGAAGTGATGGTCACTGTCTTTTGGGAAGCCAGCTGTTCTTTTGGGAAAATGATTAGCATAGCATCATCATAAAGGAGAGGAAGAAGTGATAACTGTGAAGAAGAGGTGAATGTTTCATAGAATATTCTGTGAAGTGTAACTTAGACATTTTGTGCAGATTTACATTTTCCTGTCACTGTGCTCTGGTTTTAGTGCAACAGCCTGACCCAAATCAACCAAAGCCTGAAGGAAACCAAGTGAATGTACTCAAAGGGGAACCCCTGGGGGTTGTGACCAACTGGCCTCCCTCACTGCTGGCTGCCCTGCAGCGCTGGGGAACCACCCAGCCCAAAGCCCCTTGCCTGACAGCCTTGGATACCACTGGGAAAGCCATTTATACCCTGACCTATGGTACGTGTTGGAGCCATCTGTGAGGAGGAATTAGATGTTCATCACAAAATAAGTGAGCCTTGCTTCAGAGGGACTGCCTGTGCTGGCTGGAGATTGCTGTAGGAATGTAAATTAGGAATTCATTGTATATGAAAAACGTTTTTAAATAAATTAAGGAAGGGAAAAGTGTTTATTCTAAAACATATTCATTCTTTCCAAGCAGCTATTTGTAAATCTCATAGAATTGTGGGGGCTTTTTTCATAAAAGAATACTAAAAATAGCCCAGTGTAAACTGGGAGGTGGAAACAGATGACAGTTAAACCACTCTTCAGGCTCGCACAGGAAGCATTCCATTTTAACATCTTCTTGCACAGCCTTATAGAGAAGACTCATACCTCAGGAGCATAATCAGCATGTTAATGGTGGGAAATGAAACTTGCCTGTATTAATGAACTAGAAGTATTACAGTAAATTGCATTTTAGGGGAAAATAACTGTGTCCTTCAGGATAGCTCACTGCAGCATTTCATTTTATATGTTAGAATGTTAAACTCTGTCCTTTGCATTCTCACAGATGAAGGATGCAGGAAATATAGCTGAGCAGCTGCGGTAATTTAATTACTCTGCAGTGGAGCTTTGAGCATTGTTTAGAATATCATGTTTAGTTTTACATTTAAAATAAAAAAAAAAAGAAAAAGGTAAACCAAAAAGAAGCCAAGTTCTAAATTGTACTTCGACTCGGCCAACTGTTCTGATGCAGTCATACTTAGTGCATGTGTGAGGGACTGAGATTTGCCAATTAAGTATTAAAATTTTAGTTTCTACTTCTTAATTTCTGCTTTTATTCTTTAGGCAAGCTGTGGAGTCGAAGCTTGAAGTTAGCCTATACCCTGCTAAACAAGCTAACCACTAAGAATGAGCCCCTGCTGAAGCCTGGAGACCGGGTAGGCTGCTGTTGGAAGTGGTCCCTATGGATGAAATAGTGAGGAACAGCTTTAGCTGAAGAAAGCCTCGTAATAAAATATTGTAATAATATATTGTGAAATAATCATTACTGTGACTTGTAATAGTACACTGTCTCAATACTTAGTATTTCTCTGCCTGGTTATCTGTGAACCTGGACATTGTTGTGAGAATTTTGTTCCACAAGTTAAAAAGCAGCCCCTCTCTCTGCCAAATGACCAAAAAAATATATTTTCTTATTTTACTGTATTTTTGTAGGTAGCTCTCGTATTTCCTAATAGTGATCCAGTTATGTTTATGGTGGCATTTTATGGATGTCTCCTGGCAGAACTTATTCCTGTCCCTATAGAAGTTCCACTGACAAGAAAGGTAGGCAGATACATTCAACATTTTATGGTTTGATAAATAAATGTTTTTCTGTGTGTGTGTATATCTAAATCCTACAGTCCTTACATGGGGTCCTTCAGAGCCTGCTCTTTAGAAAGCATCAGGTGGACTGTTCAGTGTACATTCTGTGCTTGGAATTATATTGAATATTTAGTTAAGGAAAAGGGAAAATAATACTAAGCTAGTAATTTTAAGTATTTTAGGGTATGTAATTGTAGAAATTATTTGAATTCATTTTTTTCAAAAATACATGTGGAAGTATTTCTCTGAGTTATTAGAGAAGGGTCTCTTCAGCTTTCATGCTGAGTAATGGGGCAGGCGGAGACACCATAGTTACTGGAAATAGTTATAATCCTACACACGTGGAGATTGTTAGAGAAGAGCTAAAAAGCTACAGGCTCTGCTCCTCAGTGTGTCAGGACTCAGAAACAGCATCAAACCAGTTTTCTGTTTTAGCAGAATTTATAAACATCTCTGTGGGGTTGAGGAGGGATGTACAGCCATTGCTTCTGACACTGCTTTCCTTCCTACATCTGCTGCAAATCTTAGCTGGCACTAAACAAAACCTAATTTTCTCAGTCTTTTAAAGGTCTTATGGGATAGACTTGGTTTTTTTCCTGTGATATAAATTAACTTAATGTTTTCTAAACATGAAGAAGTTAAAACAAACTGCCCAAAAGCTTTGTTATTTGTAATTTTGGTATTTCGTTGTTTCTCTACAGGACGCTGGCAGTCAGCAGATTGGGTTTCTTTTGGGCAGCTGTGGAGTCACGTTAGCTTTAACCACTGATGCCTGCCAGAAAGGCCTCCCAAAAGCTCAGACTGGCGAGGTGGTGACGTTCAAAGGTGGGGGGTTATTTTTTATGGGATAAAAAGCAGGTATATTCATTGGGGCTGTCAAACTTCAGATTTGGGGTTGGCTTGCCACGGGTCTTACACATAAAGAGCTGCCTTAATTGTCATGGTAGTTCTTTGTGCTGTTTCTTCAGCACAAGAAATCCCTTGCTTTCTCTGGCAAGAGATTTTGCCTTTGCTTGCCTCCTGTTATTATCCCTGAATACTGGGGAAAAAACCTCTGATTTTTGGACCTGTGGTGACAGTAGATTTTATTTTTCTTTGAAGGTTGGCCTCGTCTCATTTGGTTTGTGATTGATGGGAAGCATCTGGCAAAACCAACCAAGGACTGGCACCCACAGGTCCGGGATGCCAGTGCCGACATTGCTTATATCGAGGTGATCCAGTGTGATGTGATAACTTTTGTGGTTACTCTCTCGTAGTTTATGGGATGTTTTCTTCCTTTAAGCTCTTGATACAATAAAAGAGACTGCTATAATATTTTAAACAGTGAAACAAGAATGTTTCCATCCTGCTGCCAGGCAGACTGTCAGTTGAGTGACTGTGTGGAGTCAGGTTGAAGATTGGGGATAATCAGCATTTTGGGACAGGGCAATTTAGTTGGACTAGAGAAACATATTTTTTTACATATTAGTGTATTCTGTAAATGTATTTTTATGCTAACTTTTTGAATTAATAAAAGCTGGGTTTGGTTTTGTAATATATTTTCAATTCACAGCTGTAAATTTTCTTGGTTTTGCTGTTAATCTAATGCTGGCATATGCTTTCTCTTCTCAGTACAAAACAAGTAAAGAGGGCAGCACAGTGGGCATTACTGTATCTCATGCCTCCATGCTGGCACACTGTCATGCACTGACTCAGGCATGTGGTTATTCAGAAGGTGAGTTAGATAGGTGTAACTTTAAAATTATACTAACAGTATAATTGACAGTATATACTGACAATTCATGTTGTGTAATCATGTCTGCTGTATTCGGAGAACTTCAGATACAGAGTAGTAGCTTCAGCTGCAAAGGGAAAGACAAACTTCCTCATTCATAAAGGGTGTGATACTGTGAAAGAGCATTAAGCCACCTGTGAAACTAATCAAAGAGGAGATCTTCCTCTTACCTAACTATGTCCCACAAAAAAACATTTCCCCAGGGATGGGAATATGTTGAGAGATCTGCTTGTTTGCAGTCATTCTTCCAATGAACATCCAAGAACTGCACTTGGTTTTGACCATCTGCATGGCATTGATCTGTGCTATTATTTAACCAAGTACTTTCCTGAATACATTCATCCTACATCAGTGATAAGCAAGTTTTACTAATCAATACAAGATATCCCTCAAAAATCAGGTTGAATCCTTGATTTAAAGTCTTTGATTCTTACGTGGGTTTTTTTGATTCACTTAAGATACTCAAATTCCTCAGAGAAAATATTCAAGAAACTTTAGTAGAGCCATGATGATGTTTCTTACTGGATCTAATTCTTTCAAATACAGGTGAACTTTTTCAGTTCAGCTGAAGAAGTTTGCTTCAAGACTAAATTTTCAGTCTGCATAGTCCATTGGTAGATGTTATAAACACCCATGGAAGGGGTATTATAATGAATCAAAGTCTTTAATACCTTGTAATATTCTAGTCTAGTAATCATAATACAAAGATGTATGCAGAAAGTAAAACAAGCCATTGGAACTTAAGTGGCCTGTTTGTTATAGGCAACAGAGCTTTGGTTTTTTAGCAGTTATGGAAGTTTCAGAGTTACTTTAACAAATATTTTAGCTCTTAAGTGTTTTTATAAATATGCATTTTAAATCTGATTTTTCTTTCTTTCACTTTCAGCTGAGACGCTAACAAATGTCTTGGATTTCAAAAGAGAGGCCGGCCTGTGGCATGGAGTGCTAACAGTGAGTATTGCAAGAAGGACAAAAAACTGCAGCCATTTGCTTCTTTCATTGGTAGTGTACTGGTATCAGAATGAGGCTATACATTTATCAGTTCTCTAAAATGTTTTTTTGTTTCAATATTTATATCTTTCAGAATAAACTGTTGCTTTTTCAGTAACTTGTGTAGCTTATTTGTTCAGAGTATGGGCATAGTTTTCACTACCAGTTAACTGTGAGAGTTACATTGTAGCTGTGAAGATGGGGGAGATTTATATAAGCATTGCTACGTGTTCTGTATTTTTTAAGCCAGTTGGATGTTTACTTTTGAATCTCTTTCTTGTAGAGCGTTATGAACAGGATGCATGTTATCAGTATTCCCTATGCATTAATGAAGGTTAATCCACTTTCCTGGATACAGAAAGTCTGCTCATACAAAGGTACCCTAAAAATTTTTTAATTCACCCATCTCTTTTTGGGTTATTAAAAGCAAATTAAATGGTTTGTGCAAAATGTCTTTGTACCCTACTGAGTACCCCATTTCAGTATTCTGTGTGCTCATAGTTTCATTGATGAATGACATTGATGGCTTCTTCTGAGAGACCTTTAAAGAAGGTGTGTTTCTTAGTATTTGAATTTATAGTAAACATTCAAATTCTATGATCCATCTGGAGACATTGAGTATACATGTGTTATAGTAGTTGAATATTTGCTGTTTGTAGTTGTTTTCTACATTTGTAGTGTCATAAATTTTGTGTGTAGTTCATAAATTCGTGTAAATACACGAGAACACTTCCATAATTTTATAATTGGTCTTCTTTTTGTTCTGCACATGCAGCATAATTTTTGTTTTGATTTCCAGCCCGTGTAGCAGTAGTAAAATCCCGTGATATGCACTGGTCACTTTTGGCTCAGAGGGATCAGAGAGACGTCAGCCTGAGCTCCTTACGGATGTTAATAGTGGCAGATGGAGCCAATCCATGTGAGTGTGGATGCATTTCCTGAGTGTCAGTCTTGTCAAGATTCTGTTTGTATTAAGCCCTGTGTCAGAGCTGATGCTTGGGGAGTTTAGCAGTTCGTTCTGTAAAACACTATTTGTGTGCCAGTGATGCCGCTGCTTTTTCATTGCTGTTTGCACTTCTTGGCTAGATTTACCAGTGTAATTTCCTTCTTTGAACTTCATGTTTCCATTAGTGCTATAGTGCTGTACTCTTCAATTAATTGATTTGAACTGAAATCTACAAGATATAAATATAGATATAATTCACTTTGGACCAAGTGCTAGAGGCCTGATAGAATTGTGAAGGTATGTCAGAAACATACCTGATAGAATTGTGAAGGTATGTTTGATATTTAAGTGCTGTGACCTCTATGAGAAACAATCAGATAGGAGCTGGATAAGAAGTTGACATAAAGTTACCCTTAGTGATGAAGTATTCTGATCCCTGAAGGACTTTACATGATACTAAGTGCTGGTGAGTGCTGCCAGAGAAGGAGTATGCAGTTGGGAATTTCATTCAGTATAGTTGTTAGTCATTAGGAGTTCTTTTTCCAAATCTACTCTCTTACAGTAAACTGGAATGCCTTTCAGACAGTTTGTAAGAATATTTGGGTTGTACATGAATGCAACGTAATTCATATAACTGAGCTGAGAGTGAGCACAGACTTTGAATTCCTGGAGCTCAAGCTTTCCTGCTTTTAGAAGAATGTTTCTAATTATATGATGGTTCTTTCTAGGGTCGATATCTTCCTGTGATGCATTCCTGAATGTATTTCAATCCAGAGGTTTGAGACCAGAAGTAATCTGTCCCTGTGCTAGTTCTTCAGAGGCACTAACTGTTGCTATTCGCAGGTAATTCCCTTTTCTGAGAAGTGAACTGAAGCTTTTTTTCACTATTGAGATGTGTCACAGAATCACAGAATGCTTTGGGCTGGAAGGAGTTCAAACCCCCTGCCACGGGCAGGGATGCCTTCCACTACACCAGGTTGCTCCAAGCCCCATCCAACCTGGCCTTAAACACTTCCAGGGATGGGGAATCTCACGTTAAGATGATAGTCAGAAAATACTGTGGCCCAAATAGAGATGCCCAAAGACCTAGGCAGAGGAAATATAAAGCTCACAGGTGTCTCCTTCACTGAAGGATGGGTGATTTTTGTTTGGTTTCTTAAAAAAGTTAAATATTTTCTAAGACTAGTCAGGCAGAAGGTGTTTATTTCATGCTTTGGGAAAGCAAGATCTCATCCGTACTGAACTTATTGGAGGGCCTTTTAAAATGCCTCTAAAACAAGACTTACTTGTTTGGGAGGAAGAAGAGGGTGAATCCTCAATCATTTGCTTATATACAATGATTTGTAAATAGGGGCCTAAATTAAAAAAAAATATTTTTAACTGATTAGAAAAATACCATTGTATTCCTGGAGATAGCAAATGCAGAAAAGGAAATTAATTTAATTATTAATAGACATATGGATAGGATACGCTGGAAACTTTTGATAGTGGTTCTGATAAAAATGTGCTTTCTCAGAAAGTCAACTTAAAGAAAACTTGAAACAAAAAACTTTGGAATTTTGGACTTTTGTTTTACCTCTTTCTTGATTTAGTTACTATATAAGTCTTGAACTCTTGTTTGTTCAAAGTGAGAAACCATTCTTTTTCTTAACCTTACCAAGCCTGAGAAACCAGCACAATGTTTTTATGGACCCTATCACCAGTACTGGTCTGTTGATTCATATCTAGCTGGACTTTCTGTCTTCCAGACCTTCGGAACTGGGTGGCCCCCCTCCTGGAAAAGCAGTGTTATCCATGAATTGTCTGAGTTTTGGCGTGATCAGAGTGGATACAGAGGAGAAGTTGTCAGTGTTAACTGTGCAGGATGTTGGGCAGATCATGCCTGGAGGTAGGAAAGCATTTTGTGTAGGTTGCAGCATATTCCATATAAATTTACTGTTAACACTTGGGTGTGTGGATTAAATAAATGTTAAATACCTTTAAGGCAGTATGAGTTATGTTTTGACACGTTACCTAAGCACATGATGGATTAGAGTTTCATGCACAATAAATCTGAATGACCGTAGATTTTGGTATGGGCAAATGCTTTTGTCTTGTTACAGAATTGTTTTTGGAATGGGATGGAGTGGGGTAGAATAGAATATTTCAGTTGGAAGGGGCCTCATCTCAGACCCTGCAGAGGTGATGGAACAACTAATTCTGGAAACTATTTTCTCATGCCCACGGAGAACAAAAAAGTGATCAGGAGTAGCCTGTATTAACCTATTTCCTAATGACATCTGGTTGCAACACTGTAGTTCTGAATTAAGTGGAGCTGAGTATTGTTCCTCTGTTAACTGAAGCAAAGGGACTTTGTCTCATCCTTGTTGTTCTTATTTGAGACCTGGCTTGGAGAGGAGAGCACTCTGAAGAAGGTTAGTAAAGGTAGGGTCCCAAACCAGACCTAAGAGTGTGAACGGTGGGATGAAGGACTAAACACTTGGTGCCATCTACTCCAGCTTTTAGGCTGGCACTGTAGCATTCCATGGCACTGTCTGTACTACTAGCTTCAGGCCCTGTCCTGACCTGTTCTGGTGTGGTTGAAGAGGATGAAATACAGATTTTTTGGAACCCTCCTCACCCCTCAAGTTTATTATGTAGTTACCAAAGAGCCTCATTTATTCTGGTCATGCCCTTGGCACCTTTGTCTTGGCTATTCTTGGTCTCCTTATGAACTTCCTGCCTTGCAGAGGTGTGGTTCCAAAGCCTTGCTGAATGTAGAGCATTTACTCGAGGTAAAGTGGAGACTCAGCTTGTGTGATTTCAGCAGCAACCTCTTCTCTGTACACCAAAGCCCCTGATACAAATAAGAGGAGGTAGACAGCTTTCTACTCTGCTGATGAAAATTTCAGCCATTGTATGCACGTCTCACTGGTCTTGTTTAATTTTTCTTATTATCCCCAGAAACCCTTTGCCACCCCTGAAGTCAATGGTTCAGTTGTTGTTATTGAACTTAAATTTAGTAGAGCTTCCTTCTGCTGAAGACTGAGCAGAAGCTCTGCACTTCATACCAAAATGAAGCAGAGAAATCGCTTGGTTGTTGTGTAACTTCTTTCAAGTTTTTGTTTTGTATTAAGACCATTTGAGTTTGTTTTGAAAGTCCATAATATATTCCAAGAAAGGTAGTTGTAACTTCAGCCTCACAGTTGGACTTGATCTTAAAGGTTTTTTCCAACCTAATCAATTCTCTGATTCTAGGAGGGGCACCAGTGTCTAAAAAAAAAGTGATTTTTCTGCTTTGACTAGAATACAGATGGCATGCACTGTTACTGCTGTCTGTTTGGGATGTCCACACTACTGCTGTCCCTTTGAAACCTCACTGAAATTCAGCTGTGCGCCCAGTGTTTTCCTCAGGTTATAGGTTAGACACAGGGACACGAAGGGAGCAAGTTTGCATGCCCTTCAGGTAGTCCTGAATCCTTTGGTGAACTGACTGAGCTTAAACTCAATGTTGCTGCTGTTCAAAAAAGTGGTATTAGATGCAGGGTCAATTGAAATCTTTCTTTGGATCAGTTTATCTGGTGTGGCTTCACCTCTATGCCCCCCCTGCTACCAAAAGCCAGGCCATGCAAAACCAACAAAGGGATGCTCCTAGCTTTGCTGTGGGCTTGACTACACTAAGGCACAAAGCTGCCTGCAGCTACTCTTCATATTCAGTTGTTGGAGCTGTAAGTCCCCTGGGTTAATTTTCCACAGAGCATCTGCTCAGTGGCACATTCAGGTCTGCCTTAGGATGTTGGCAAAGTTTCCTGTATGCTTATGGCTAGGTAATTTCACCTCTTTATGAGTTGTCCAAAAATACGTCTCTGTCCTTGTGAAATGCCTGATTGAGCAGTCAGAAGGATCTGTGGACAAACCCTTCTCCTTTGTGATTGTGAAAATTCCTTGGAGCATTGTCTGGCAAATCTAGGGGACCCTTCTGGATTAGGGGGCCACTGGCATGCAGTGACAACACTACCATAACTTTCTACATGAGTAAGAAGTGTCAAGTGACTTGTCTGATTGTGTGAGGGGAGAACGTTAAATGCGTACTATTAAGTACCTCAGAGTGATATGACTTGTAATTGATGGCTGTTGCTATTTGAAAATACAGTTGTAAGTGGTAAAACTACTTGTAGGTTAAGCAGAATTTGGGCAGCTTAATTCATAATTCCTTTAAAACTCTGACTAGCATTGAGCTGTCAGAATCTGGGGCAGATTTGCTTCAATTTATCCATGTATTAAGAATTCCAGCAGAAATTTCTCTGTACATTCCTTAGGTCAGAGTATGCATGATAGATTTCATTATAAAGGATAATTGATAACTTCTGTCTCTTAAAAAATCCTCTGGAGTACAAAGGAAGTCGAAAGACAAGCAGCTAGTAACAGGGGTGTGCTAAATGAAAAAAATTAATGACTTGAGTTGACTTAGTTCAAATGAGTCTGCATGTACATTCTAACAGTGGAGATACTTATGCCTTACATGGTAAGATTTATGCTTTTTCCTGTGTACTATTCATGGAGGGTGTTCCCTTGTCCATTCTGGCTTGGTGTTTGGCATACAGGAGAGAACATACCACCACCTATTCATTGCCCCTCTGATGACTGATGAGTCTTGCTCTTGGTCTGCTTTTGGTTTTGTATTTCTTTCTGAAGGCTTTGTTCCATCTTCTGATCCCCACTGAACCTGGAAGTCTGCCCTAGCCTTTCAAATACTTTGTGACATAGGAGATCACATTCCTGAATTTCATTTGGAAATGGTCAAGCCAAATGGTTTTGATCTCATTACCTGTGAAGATCTCTGGCATGCTTTATTCAGGATCTAGCTGGTTAAATGTCCACCAGCACCTTCCTTTTCTTCAGATCTTGCTTTTTTTTTTTTTTTTTTTTTTTTTTTTTTTTTTTTTTTTTTTTTTTGAGGTACTGAACCCACCTGCTCAGGGGATCTTACTCAACAGAACCATCAGCATCAGGGTCGTGTGTCACTGCTGTTTAACCCATGCTTGATGCCACATTCCCTTCACATTCATTGTCTACCATGAATGCCCATCACAAGGGCACATCACACTCAAGGGAAGTGCCAGCATCCACAGAGAAATCTTCCCCTCAAAGATAGCATGGGAATTCTTAAGAGAAAATCTGGTATACATTCTGGTGGAATCCTGTCCTGGAGGAATGATGTTTTACTCCATCTCTTCACCACCTTGGGCTATTATGCATAGTTTCTGTCTGGAGCTGGCATTGCTAAATTTGGCTCCTCACAATATTCAGTTCATTTTTTCAAATTGGACTGTTAAAGATGTTAGAGACAGTGCCAAACCTCTTTTCTTCCACCTATTCTCAGCCTCCAACTTTCACGTCAACTGGAATGTGATTGCCATGTTATCTGTCATCTTGGAAACATATTGTACCTTAAGTTTGAGCCTGGATATGTTGCTTAGTGGATATGTTAACTGCAGCTAAGTTTGTCTCCTTTCTACTTCCCAGCTAATACTTTCAATTCTTTTACTGGGATCCTTCTCATGTTCTTTCTTTGACAAGAGCTTACACTCTTGAATCTGAAAGTTCTAAGTCCCTATAGCCTCTAATCATACAAAGGCTGGTTCCTAGAAACAGTGCTGCTGCAGCAGCTCCTTTCTTACACTGAAGCAGAAAACTTCAGTTTGGTACCAAATCCTGGGCTTCTGCAAGAAGATCTCCTGCAAGGAACAGAATCATGTTCTGGATTGCAACTGCATTCAGTATCTTTTCTAGAAGTTTAGGGAGATGGTTCCAGTTTTCTGAATGTTGGGATGCTCATATTGTCTCTAGCCCATGAATGTCTTGTATTTCATTGTTTCCTCTCTCCATGTCTGAGTAAACATTTGCCTAGGTTCTGGTAGTTACCACAACACATCTTCACGACAGAGGAATCTGGTTCCTTTACCTCAGTGGGAGGAGTTGTTACAGAACAACTTGGTGAAGCTTTCAATTTTTTCCTTAGATTGTGGGTTAACAGCATCTCTTTTCCACTTAGCCCTTAGCATTTATCATATTCATCAGTTCTGTGTTCCTCAGGGCTTCAATCTGTCACACAGTGGCACAACAGCCACTGCAGAATAACTTCTCTTGGAGACCTATGCTAGTGTGCACTCACGATGAGATGTTTTCTTCCAATTTAAATGTTACACTTTGGATGCTCATGATCACCTCTGGAGTCTAGATTTATGTTCATCCTCATCTAGGAAGTTGGCTTGCTTTACGCCTATTGTCCTTTCAAGAGGAGCAGGAAGAGATTCAGGTCTGCATTTGATATCCCCATATCCTGTTTTTATCAAGGTTTCTCTGGAGACCCTGGAAATACCTTCCACAGTGATGCCAGAGGCATTCTATACTGGCACTTCAGTATTTTTTCTAAGGCTTCATACTTCTAGAAGAGAAGTTCTTGCTAAAGACTGGAATGCAAGGGTAGCCATTGTATATGGATCCACTATGAAATGCTGGAAAGGGAGCAAGAGAGCACTTCCTGACCCTCATCTGTACCTTTGGTCACAGCCTTCTGCTGTGCAGGTCCCTGGCATTCTTGCATTCCTGCTGTGCTAGTCTTGAAACATCCAGAGTTGAATTCAGTCTTTGGTAGGGCATCAGCATCATCCTTTGCACAGCAGGATTCTCATCTCCTGCCAGGATACTCCTTGGCAGGTTTGCTGCAAGTCACCATCTGTCAGAATGTACATGTGGACTCATTTGAAGAAAGCAAGCTTTCTTAGCTGGAATCTGTGTTCTTCGTGACATGCAGTCCACATGTACATTCCTGTCCCATCTGCTTTTCCTTTCTCTTTAATTCTTTTTCAGATGCAATGCTGTTGAGAGAGACTGAAATGGTGGTAGATGCACTCTCTTGTATGTCACACATGAAGCAGGAAAAGGAGGAGAAGCAAGAGTAGAGGCTCCACAGATACTGCAGAAGGGCAGCCTTGCAGTATAACCTGGCAGGACAGAACTGTGCCTGCTGTTAGAATGTACCTGTAGACTACCTGTATCATACATTGCTTACTGGTAAGTGGTTTTGGTTTTTTTTTTTTTTTTCACTTGATCAGAATGATAGGATTGTCTTTTGGCTTCATGGATGGAGCATCATTTAGGGGACTGCAGGCTGATCCATTGGTTTTTCCATGTTTGTGAATGCAGTGAGGGCTGTACATCTGTTAATGCCCACAAACTGTCCTTTTTCCAGTTACTAACACTTTGCATCATTGTTTAAGTGTTCCATACAGACTTCTGATGTTTGCTCAAGTTATTTCTTGGAGTAATAAACTACTTTGTCAGTTACAATTTACCATTGAGGGATTTTTTTCCTCCTAAATTGCAAAATGTGGGGTTTGCATGACCAATAGTTCATACAGTAGATTTTAATTCCAGACATCTAGTTCATACATATAATAACCAGAAACTGTACCAGAATTTGAGTAGCATCTCTTTACTTGATAACCCAGGATTATGATTGCATGGTTCCAAACAATTACTAATAACTGCCAGTTGTTCTAATAGGTAATTTTTATGAAACCAAGATAATTTGGAGGTTGATCTATTGGTAGGGTGAATGATTGTCTCACCTATTCAGACCTAGGGTGTTGGCAATTGGAAGACTTCTCTAAAGTGTGAAAATGTACCCACAAATCTGTTTTACCAGCAGTCCTTGGTCCATGCAGGCAGCAGAGTTGGCTTTGCCATGTTTATTTTGTATTGACCTGTGTAGATTTATTGATTTCTTTCTTGATCTTGAGTCTTAAACTCCCTCAATTCTTGTGCCTTGGATTCAACTGCAGCTGATGTGGAGGCTGTGAAGTGCTGTAAGAAAAAAAACCATCGCATTTGTGAACTTAATCTTGGGGAACAGGTTGCACAGGCTGTCAAGAAGCTTAAGTGAGCTCTCTTACATGCTGTGTTTTTGCTGTAGCTGATGAATAATTAACACTAAAATCTTTATCTGTCAGTGACAGAGCACCACGTGTGTCAGCTGCTGGAGCAGACTAACACTGTGATTCTGTGTTCTTCCTCCATGCAGCCAGCATGTGTGTTGTCAAGGTGGATGGGACTCCTTATCTGTGTAAAGCTGATGAGGTTGGAGAAATATGTGTGAATTCAGGAGCAACTGGGACAGCATATTTTGGCCTCCTTGGAATCACCAAGAATGTATTTGAGGTTTGGATTTCTTTGTAATTGTTATATTTCTAGTATTTCTTCTTGCAGATAGACTTACTTATTCCTTAAAGGTCTTTTTGTGTATGTGCATGTGCGTTCTATTGTTTGTTTTCGTTTGGTTTTTTAGTTAGTTAGAAAAAAGCCCTGGCCAGGTACACTTTGCTTCATTCATAGCATCATAACAAGACATTCTGTCTCTTAGAAACAAAAAAACCAAGTGTCACCTGCAGTCAGCTGTTTCTGTATTCCACAGTCCAGTGCAGTGCCTGTGTGAACATTTAAATTTATCTTAGCTCTGAATTAACACAGTGGTCTTACGAGTAGTTACCTGAAGGCATTTAAACCTTTCTGCCCATGTTTTTCCTTGCAGTGGTAACCCATTTCATGTATTCTGGCAGTAAAGAAGTGAAAGTCCTTATCAGTCCAGTGAGTGTCTGAATCCTTCTGTGTTCTTCCAGGCCATCCCAGTGACGGCAGCTGGCATTCCTGTATCAGACCAGCCCTTCACAAGAACAGGATTGCTTGGCTTCGTGGGTCCTGTGAGTGTGAAGGAGCCCTCAGGGCCCTACTTTGTCCTGACTCCCAACTCTAAAGTGATGCCCCTGAATTCAGCAGCACTTTGTGTCAGGGCACTGACCTCCTATAGATCTGGAACTCTCCAGTTCCAGATTCTCAGCCTGAGTCATGCATGTATTGCCAGGAGGAGTGAGGAGGTTTTTCTGTTCTGTTTCTGATTCTTGCTTCTTTTCAGGACTATTTGGTGTTTGTGGTAGGAAAATTGGATGGCTTGATGACAGTCAGTGGCCGCAGGCACAATGCAGATGATGTGGTCGCCACCGCCTTGGCAGTTGAACCCATGAAGTTTGTCTATCGGGGAAGGTGAGTGTGTTAAAAACTTCAACGCTGCTGATTGGGCTTTGTTGCTCCTTTTTTAACCCACAGAGGGTCATCAAATCACACAGCATACACAGGAGCAATGCATGTGAACTTTTTCATGTGTGTTTAGTAGGAAAGTTGGCACTAGGTTGTGCATTTCGTTGTTCCTGCTAACTTGAAAGACAGTTATTGACACCCTGCTTCATGCATAGTAGATTTTAAATTACTTTCACACAGTATAAAGGTAGATCTTAAAGTGTCTGTTTCAAACTTCTTTCAAAGCTTCTCTTAAGACACTCAAAAGAAACTCATATGCCAGATGTCAAACACTTCTGGCCGCTGAGCCTTTTGGGTGGCTGAGGGAGGGACTGTGCAGCCTGTTCAAAGGAACAAGCCTAGGCTGCTGAAGAACCCTCAAAGATAGTGTATTGTATCTCCAACCTGAGTGCTCTTCAGTGGTCCATGGCTCAATGTCCAGATGAAGATCAATGACAAGTGGAGTCTCTCAGGGTTCAGACTGGCACCAGCCCAAGCTGAGGCATTATTAATATTTTATCCTAGAAGAGGCAAGCTTAAAACTAAGGTAATTCCCCAGTGAAAGTTAAGTATTTTCCAGTGCAAAGCATCTGGTGGTCAGTAGCTTGGCATAGTTGTCTTCCAGAAGGGACATGGTATGTAGAGGCTACAAGTCTAGTGTGCATGATGGAGTTTGATAGGCAAGGTTTGCACACCCCCTACATGTATGAAACTTGCCTATCAGACATGTGCTACATGGGTGACTGCAAATCCACTTGACCCTCAGAAGAAATCAGTTACAGCGAGGAACCCACTTGTTCTAAATTTTCCTGTGATTTTGTGATGATCTGGCATGAATAATGCTTGTGTGTGTGAAACAGTGCCATGAGAGGTTGCAGCCATTCCCATGTGATGATAAGCCACGCTCTGTTCACCCTGTGTTGCATCCTATCATTCTTCTGTCCTTTGTGTTTTAGGATAGCAGTGTTTTCTGTGCCCGTTTTGCATGATGATCGGATAGTGCTTGTGGCAGAGCAACGGCCTGACGCCTCAGAGGAGGATAGTTTTCAGTGGATGAGCAGGGTTCTACAGGTAGTCAGTCTGTCCTTTTCTCTTTCCAGGTGAATAAGGCTGATGCATGAAATGAGAATATTAGAGCTTTTTTCTTTTTTCCCCATAAGCAAAACCTATCAGTGTAACCACAGAGAGCTGTAAAAAGATTATTTTTTCAGGGTTGAGAATTAACAGAATTTTGTAAAAAGTAAGACTTTATTTCAGAATATTTTCTTAACTTCCTACTGCTAGGATTCTCAAAGTCCTAAGGGTGATGGGTTTTGTTTAGGTTAATGCTACATGGCTCTTCTGATTTCATACTGAGCTACCTCTGAAAATATTCACCAGTATACTGCCAAGTATCAGAACAGCCCCAAAAGCTTTTTATCACTAACAGCCTTATTCTAGATCTCCAACAAGAAGTATTGAAAACTTTTTCCCTTAATTATTTTACTGTATTTTCTTGGAGATGAAGGACAGGAGGAAGGGGAACTGTGGTAGATCTGCATTTGCAGATTTTAGGATTAATCAGTTCTCAGGAAGTAAATGTGGAGAGATCAATTATGGAAGACTCTGGGGATGACTGAAGGGAAGGATGCAGAGAACAACTTAAAGGAAGTTTGCTCTTAAGAGTAAGGCAGTTGGGTAATAATGGTTTCTGTCTAATTTCAGCTTTCTTATCTTTCTGGAGAGAATATCTGGTATTGGGAGAAAATATTTTTGTTGCTCTTTTTAGAAGTGTCATAGCTAAAAGAGACACTTAAAATTTAGGCAGCAAAGATGCTTCCCTCCTAAATTTTGTGAGTTTTATGTTCTACTGCGCTTTTGTGATTGTGCCATACATGCTAAATTTGCTGTGATATAACTTTGGCTTTTGCAAATCTCTGCACTTTTTGCCCAGTTTTAAGAGATTTTCCTAATCCCTGATGTGCAGGTGGCATCCCCTTGATAGAGGGCACAAGCAAAGTCCTGGGTCTGCTCCTGCTCCCATTGAAGTCATGGCACAGCTTCTATGAGTTCAGTGAGTGCAGAATTGGACCCTTTATTTGCAAACTGTGGTGCAAGTAAAAATTTTAATGTTATAAATGCATTGAATTCAAATTCTTGCTCCAGCTACATCCCAGTTGATAATGTGGAATGTTGTTTTTTTTTTTTTTTTTTTTAATTTCTGTGAAGGCAATTGATAGCATTCATCAAGTAGGTGTGTACTGCCTTGCCTTGGTGCCAGCCAACACTTTGCCAAAGGCTCCACTGGGAGGAATTCATATTTCAGAAACAAAGCAGCGCTTTTTGGAGGGTGCTCTGCATCCTTGTAACGTCTTGATGTGTCCCCACACCTGTGTTACCAACCTGCCCAAACCTCGGCAGAAACAGCCAGGTGAGGAGAGCAGAGAATGTGCTGGTTCTGCCAGACCTATGTTCTGTAGGGCACCTGCTGAGTTGCTGCTTGTCCCTCAGGTTATTTTTCCTCATTTTGCACTGTTCTTTTCAAAATGCAGATGTTGGTCCTGCGTCCATGATTGTAGGAAACCTCGTAGCTGGCAAGAGGATTGCACAAGCCTCGGGGAGAGATGTTAGCCAGCTGGAGGACAATGACCAGGCAAGAAAGGTGACACTGGGATCTTGGTATTTTTAAATTTTTGAATTAGCTTATTCAGAATGAAAGAAGGCCAGGTATATTCTGCTGAAAATAAACCTGGAGGCACTTTGAGTGAATGTGAATGTCTCCTTTTTCTTCCCTTTCAGTTCCTGTATTTAGCAGATGTTCTTCAGTGGCGAGCTCAGACAACTCCAGATCATCCACTCTTCCTTCTGTTGAATTCCAAGGTAAGGTGCACTTTAGGTCATACTTGGAGATTGAGACCAAAACAAAAGATTATTTAGATTCTGAGAAAATTCCTTCAAGAAGTCTTTTCCTGAAATGCTGCAGTTTATTTTAATGAAGCAGACAAAAATTGCTAGTTAGTAAGCAGCATATTTTTTTCCACTTCTGGAATTTTATGTCATACGGTTTATTTCACATCTGGAATTTTAGTATGCATTCTGCCTAGCTTAAAACATTGCAGTAATTACATTTCCTGTTGGAACACAACTTTTCTCATATTAATGGAAGCCATGATTCTGTCTTCATTCCTGAGCACAAGGGTTAACTATAGGTCAGAAATGGAGGATTTCCTGACTAGAAGATCTAGAGCCCAAGCAGAAACAGCTTTGGAGTCAAATTTTCCAGGAGCACTGTCACACCCTGCAGGAGATACTGATGCCTTGCCCTGGGCTAGGCTCTGCCCTCAAAAAGGATGGCACATAGAGTGACAGAAGCATCCCAGGGACAAATTGGGTCTGCCTTGTGCTGTACTGCAGAAAGGAGTCTTCCAGAAAGTCCAGCAGCAGTCTTTGGGAAGTGAAGGGTTTGTAGGTCTCAATCAAAAGAGAAAAAGAGTTTAGGACATAGTTCAGACTTTCTAACTTTTCTTTTGAGACTCTACTTCAGCCAAAGAAATTGTTTCAGCATTGTTATTGTTAAATTGGTTTATTCTCTCAGAGTAAAAAAGATACAGAGGGAAGTTTTCTAGTATGAAGCAGCCCTTTCCCAGGTCACTTTGTTCAGGCAAGTTTTACCTTTGACACAAGACTCTGCAAAAGGAAACACAAAACTTGGGCACAGAGAAGTTGGTGAACATCTGTCTTAAATAGCTGGGGACTAATGAGCTACCGTGCTCTATGTTGGTGTGTTCACTTGTTCAAAAAGAAGAAACCCTTTTGGTTTACACCTTTTCATGTCAATATCCAAGTCACTGAGCTGCTGCTGTTCCTCTAAAGGTTTCTGCTGTCACTTGTGTCCTGTGCAGGGTACTGTAGCCAGCACTGCTTCATGCATCCAGCTGCACAAGAGGGCAGAGAGAGTGGCAGTCGCGCTGATGGAGAAGGGGCGGCTGAACGTTGGTGACCACGTCGCCCTGGTTTACCCTCCAGGTAGAGCAACACAGACAGCAAAACCCATAATCACACAACACAAGAAAAGAGGCTCTGTCCATAAACTGGGTTTTAATAATTTTTGCTAGCTCTCGAATGCGAAATATTTTTTAACTGGGTGCAGAACAGTCTGTTGATTTGAAGAGGCACTTGTGACAAATCTTTGCATCTTAATAACATAAATTAGTTTGTATTTTGACTTCAGTGAGAGAGTTCATCCTATTGATCTGATAAAAATGGCTTTAATTTCACAAATATCCTTTCCAGGAGTAGACTTGATAGCAACTTTCTATGGCTGTTTGTATGCTGGCTGTGTTCCCATCACTGTCCGCCCACCTCATCCACAGAACCTTGCTACCACTCTGCCCACTGTCAAAATGATTGTAGAGGTAGGTATGAGACACTGCTCTCCTTGTGCTTTTGGGGAGTGGTGAATGGTTGATGGCAGCCTGATGAATTGCTTTGTCATGGTTAGTGTAAAATAAGTTACAAAATAAATATTCAGTGTGCTGTGGCTGAGTCAGTAATGGCTTCTTCAGAAACTCATATAAAATAGTCTTTTATTGTCATGATTTATTCTGCTTTATTTCCAATTATTTCTTCATCTCTTTATCTTACTTACATCTTATCTTATCTCATCTGGATGCGTATGACATGACTTTGAGCATGCACTCCCTGGTTTTACTAATGTTCTTAATGCTTTGCCTTTTGCAGGTCAGTAAGTCTGCATGTATACTGACCACCCAAGCTATAATGAAACTGCTCAGGTCCAAGGAGGCTGCAGCAGCTGTAGATATTAAAACGTGGCCCACTATTTTGGATACAGGTACGGTAGCCAAAATGGAAATAGTTTGAAGAGTGATGTATTTATTTTGCTACACCACAAGTGCCTGATGGAGTGGATGTGTCATGCATTGTGTTAAAATAGCTGTCCAGAAACTATAGGGAGGATGATAATGCTGTAGATATGTTTTTTGCCCTGTGCCTGTTTCCCAAAATAATATGGTACTCTCCTCTATTTATGTATTTTAAATAGATGATATGCCTAAAAAGAAGCTGGCTAATGTTTTCAGACCTACGTCTCCAGATATGTTGGCATACTTGGACTTCAGTGTGTCTACTACTGGTATATTAGCAGGAGTAAAGGTACAGTGACAAGAGATAATCATGTTTTATTCCTTTACATTTATAAAGAAATATAGAAAACCCTCTTTGCAGAAGAAGGTCCTGAAGAGGTCGTGTTTTCCTCTTGCAGATGTCACACGCAGCTACAAGTGCCTTATGTCGCTCTATAAAGCTCCAGTGTGAGCTGTACCCATCCCGACAGATTGCCATCTGCCTGGACCCCTACTGTGGCTTGGGCTTTGCACTCTGGTGCTTGTGCAGGTATGGCTCTGGAGCTCTGGGTCTGCTCACATGTGCCCAGCCTTCTCTAGAATCTCAGGGAATGGACATGGTTGAAACTGTCAAAGAAACCCAAATTAACCTTCTGATTAGTAGCTCATAAAACACCTTTTGTGGTAAGAAAATCCATTTAAGTCAGTTAGTTATGTGAGTAACTTTAGGTTTGCAAGTGGAATTAATTGCAAAATATTAACTATCATTTGATAGTCTATTATTCAGCTGATAATAATCTCTTATGTATAATTTAACCAGATAAAGTCTAATTTTTCTTAAGAAAGCAATTGTGTCCAAATTCAAGAAGAAAAGCAAAAGGACTTCACTGTCTGTTTCACATTGATTAAGTAAATCCTTTTAAAGTGTTTTGAGATTAAACCATATGTTTTGACAAGACCTTAAGGTGTTCACTGCAAGATTGGTATGTAGTAAGAAATACTAAAGAAGAAATGCTAAAGGAAGCAGTTAAATTTTTCTTGAAATGAGTGGATCTTGACTTGATTCAATCAGATACCTACTCTATTGCAGCACATCTCGCAAAGCTGCAATTTTTTCTGCCTTTTCAACATGCCATATGCATTAATTAATTGAGTTTTCATGTTCCTATTGTTTCCTCTCCCTAGTATATATTCAGGTCACCAATCCATCCTGGTGCCTCCTCTGGAGCTGGAGAGTAACGTGTCTCTGTGGCTGTCTGCTGTCAGCCAGTACAAAGTGCGTGTCACCTTCTGCTCCTACTCCGTGATGGAGATGTGCACCAAAGGCCTGGGGACACAGACTGATGTTCTCCGGGTGAGTGGTCTTCATTTTGCCACATACTGACATAAACATACATTAGTCTTTCTAAATAAAACTTCATTTTGGCTTGGAGAAGATGAGGTTCTAAGTGTTCCCTTGAGACCCTTCCTTTATGACTTGATTTTTGGAGAGTGTTGAGACTGCTGGAAGATTCAGCTTCCATGTTTCTGGTGGAGGAAATAAAAGAAGTCTCGTATTTTCAGTTTTAGGTATTTGTGCAACCTCTGTGCTGAAATTTTGGGCAAAATGCATAACAAGCCTATCAACTTGTTTGTGTCTGAAACAAGAAAAAAACCAACACCAAACAAACAAACAAAAAACCTGCAACACAAAACACACCATCAGAAGGAAAAGCCCTAAAGCTTCATCAAACACAAAAAAACTCACCCAAAACAGCCAAAAGAAAAAGCCCCCCAAAACTCTTCAAGTCTCACTTACTTGGTATACCAAAAGTGTCGATTTCTAAAATGGATATAATCTTCCCCAGTCCTGGAAGTGTTCCAGGCCAGGTTGGATGGGGCTTGGAGCAGCCTGATCTAGAGGAAGGTTCCCTGCCCATGCAGAGGTGTTGGAATTAGATGAGCTTTAAAGCCCTTTTCTTCCCACCCACAGCATATGCTGTATGATCCTTGGATTCCTAACAACATCAAGTACACTCTAATACATCTGTTTATTTTTTAGGGAAATCTCTCAACTCAGATTTAATTTCCTTAAAGAGGAAAGAGTATTCCCACAGCTGTAGTAACTCAGCTGCTCAGGACTTGCACTGGGAATGTGTGGCAGCTCCTTCCCAAAAAAAGTGGTTGTATTGTGTGCTCTCAATAGAGACAAAAAAGCCTTGGCCCACTGTTCCACTGGACCTCACCAAAGGGAATCCTGGCCCACAACCAGTTGTTCCAGGTTCACATTCACACTGAGAGGAGCTGATGATGTGTGGGACACCTAAACTGTGCAGTGCTGGGAGCCCAGCCCCGTGGCAAAATGGCATTTTGAGGGTTTTTCACCTCAAAATGTGGAGCGACTGTTGCAGCTACATATTGTCTGTAGTGTTAATCCAGTTCATGTCTTACTGTAGTGCTTTTGTAGCCATTCTGTTGCACAGTTTCTTTCTAGAATTGCTGCCTCTGAAGCTACAATGTTGTTCTCTCCCCTCTCCCAGATGAAGGGGGTTAACCTGTCCTGCGTGCGCACCTGCATGGTGGTGGCAGAGGAGAGACCGAGGATCACCCTCACCCAGTCTTTCTCCAAGTTATTCAAAGACCTGGGCCTGTCTGCTCGTGCAGTCAGCACTACCTTTGGGTGCAGGGTCAACGTAGCCATTTGCTTACAGGTGAGAATAAACTGCTTGTTCCTTGCACAGAATCTCTGGGAATTTGGTAGAAAATCGTGTTCAGCTGAATGGATTTCTTTTTCTAATGAACTAGAGCTCCATTGCTTGCTTGCTTCATCACCAAGTTAAATTAAGCTTTTTAATAAGCTGCTTAATATGGTATTGATTATGATAATTTACTTTTCTGTACTAATTGACCAATCGATTTGCTTTTCTAATCCAGAGGGCCAGTATTAAGAAACTTGTTGCCTTCCTACTATGCAGAATATTAAATAAACACCTTCCTATTCATAAATATTACATGTTACAAGTAGTGCTGTTTCAGCCTTTGTGTGCTTAAATTTTGTCTTGTTTTGTATAATGTGGAATTAAATGGAAGACAGAATTTCACAAATAAGACCCAAGACAATTGACACTTCTGGCAAGTTTTTTTTATTTTTAAACATCTCAAATGAGTATTAGCAACATGCAAATATTTTTGTCTCACCTTGTGTGAGAGCTGAACTTTTTTTTACTTAAAAGCACAAAATGGGAAGCTTTGAGAGGGAAGATATGCCCGTGGCACTCAGCCATGCTTCACAGCCTGGAGATAATGACATGGTGTGGGCCAGAAACACCTTTGATAGTTTGGTATTCAGCTGATAATAATATTTTATGTGTAATTTAATCAGATGAAGTCTGACTTTTCTTAATGAGGTATTTCTTTTCCAGTCAGGAGATTAAAAAAATTACATACATTTTTATATATACCTGAAAAATCAGGTATTAAGTAGGCATGGACTAGAAAATGGGAAAGCACCCTGGAGGTTGCAGGATGCTTGAGTTAGTAAATAAAGTGTCCAGATTTCAGATGAAGCAGTATGTAGGTGTGTATGTGGGGAATATCTTTGGGGCACATGGATTAAGTAAGTGTAATTGTAAATTTAATTTCCAATTTTATTGGTATGAATGATACATAATAAAATAGGATTCTATAGAAATTGCTACTGTACTTCTGCAAAACTTTGTTTTTCTTTTTTTTTTTTTTTCCTTCCTGGTGCCCAATAGATGAAGAAAAGCCTTTTTAGCTCTCAGAATATATTACAGTGTTCTAGGTTTCCTAGAAGAGAGATATTTTGAGACTTAAATATGTTGCCATTCACAATTGTTTCCATAGTTTCTATGGTTTCTTTCACAATTAAAGGAGAAAGGATTTTTAACAAGACCAAGCTAAATGGTTATAAAGAAATAATGTCAGAGTGATTTTATGAATCAATAGGTGGAAAAACAGGAAGGATACACATAAAATCAAGATGACTGCAATTTAAGATTTTAAATTCATTGAAAAACATTTCAGCTGCCAAGTGTGAAAGAATAGCTTTCCAAATTGCATGTGTGAATAAAAATTTGAAAAGCCAGTTTGGGATAAAGGGGTGGGAAACTGTTTTCCTGCAGAATACTGAATGGCAACATGAAATGTACTCCAAAGAAACCACAGAGGAGTACAGGACTGCTGGGCAGTTATGCTTCCCCTTCATTTTATGCCTTTTTCATCTCTGTTTTCCATTCTTGAGTGCCTTCTTACTGGGAAGGGTTTTCTACTCCTTTTTCCCCCATTCTTCCGAAGTGATACCTCCATTAGACTTTTTTAATTGGATTTAAAGGAATATAAATGAACAACCAGTCTTCTGATACAAATTAGCAGGCAGATAAACGTTTTCCAGCCCTGCTGAGCTGGTTTACTGAGAAGGTGTTTCTGAAGCAGCAGTCTTACAGAGGGATTTATTATAAAGCAATGTATGAGTTGCCATAGTCTCTTTTGTTCATGATCTGAGACTTGCATGTTTCCAAAAGAACTACCTAGAAGTGCCAAGCTCTTAAATAATCTGAAATGGAAAGTTTCTTTTCATTCTAAAACAGTGTAAGTTTTGTTTTCTGTCTTACTGTGTGTATCTTATGTTTCCAGTGCCTCTTTGTTTGTATTTTCTTTTTTTCCCCTTTCTCTCTGTTTCCTACACTTTGATGGCCTCTGTTACTTCTGTTTGTGGTCCTGCTGTCAGCCAAACAGGCTGGGCAAGCTGGCTGAACAGGTATAGTGATGCATGTGTGCTTGTCACGTCCTAAAGTCCATCTGGTTCTGCAGTGTTAGGGACTAAGCCCACACAGGTTTGTGCTTACATCCTTTTGCACTGGCTGTGTGGGTTTTAGAGCAGGTGCTTACTCAAATAAAATCCTAAAAGCTGAATTTTAAATTTAAAAATTTTGCAAACTTAGTCTTACCTGTACTACATACTTCACTTGTGCATTCATTGACTGATTCCATAAAAAGCAAAGGTTCTACAGTAGCCACTGTAGAAAGGGGGGCTACTTTACTCTGTTTCTTGTACATTAGGGAAGTGCTTTGTGTCAGTAAAAAAGGAGAGAAATTTGTGAATTTATGTGGCTGTGAGAATGAAAGCAGGGTGTTGTGGCTTCTGTTGAATTCTGTTGAATTCTGTTGAATTCGTTCCTTCCTCCTTTTTCTTAGGGAACAGCAGGACCAGATCCAACAACAGTCTATGTAGATATGAGAGCACTTCGACACGACAGGTACAGTCTGTGTTAAAGCATTAATTCTTCAGTGGGTGTGGAGAAGAAACTTCAGCCTCATTGCATTGGTTTGTTGAAATATCCTTGACAGCAGCCAGCTGACTCCCTGCCATATTACATCCCTGTGCTGTGCAGTTCCAAGAAATCTGCTCCCTACCAATCCTGTGGGTAGTGGAAATAGCACAGTTACAATCTCCCTTAGTCTTTTTTTTTTTCCCTTCAAACCAAAACAACTCTGTTCCCTCAGCCTTCCCTGGGCTACACTCTGTCACTTAATGCCACTTAGTCTACTTGATCTTTAGTATTTGTAATTCCTACTGATGCTCTGCCATGACTCATTGTGACAAGAAGAGATCGGGAGAATCCAGAAAAGAAGGTGAATTTAAAATGCTGATAGGACTGCAACCCTCAGGCTTTGTTGGAAAAAGTTACTTATCTTTCCAGAGAGCAGAGTTACAGATTCTTAAAAGAAATATGTTATATGGGAATGCTAGTAGGGAAGTTTTGAAGACAGCTAGAAACTTGGAACTGTAAGCTGTGAATAAATGAGAGAAACTGGGTGATTCATTGCAGCTCAGTCAGTGCAGCTAATGATGGAGTAGCAGTGGATATACTAGAACACATCTGTTTAGCTTCTGTTGAAGTTCTTGTCTTGGTTTGAAAGACGGGCATCTGCCAAGGAGGGTGAGAACCTCCCTTGTAATGGAAAATATGACTCCCTTCCCCCCAAATTGTTATAACTGAAATGAAGGGTCTTTCAGGCAGGGATATGGGGAAGGAATACCAGTTCTGTCCTGGTGAGGGTGTTACTAAGGTCCCAGTTCACCGCTGCTCTTAAGAGCCAAGCCTAAGTCATGGTAGAAGCCTTAAAAGGTGGAACTCCACGGTAGCAGCAAATTCTCCCCACAACAACCACAGACCACCCATCTCCTCTCTGATCTAAGAGGGAGCGAGAGAGGAGCCAGGCCAAACTCCTCACCCCCTAGACAAAATCTTAATTGTCTTTGCCCTTCCCAAGGGATTGCCCCTCAGCTACAAGAGTGCAGCCACCTGTACCTTTCCCCTTCCTCCTTGGCTACATCATTTGTCTCTTAAGTACATTACAGTCATTATGATCTCTTAGGCAGCAGATAGGATAAAATTCCCTGAGAGGAAAAAAAAAAATTTCCTAACCTCCAACAGTTCTTAAAGCCTTGTACAAATGTATCCTCTTATTTTCTCAGGGTGCGCTTGGTAGAGAGAGGTTCTCCACACAGTCTGCCACTTATGGAGTCTGGGAAGGTGAGAGACTGTGATCCTTCCTCCTCACAGAATCACAGAGTGGGTTGGGTTGGAAATTACTTTAGAGCTCATCTCATTGCAGTCCCTGTCCATCATGGGTCAGGGGACACCTTCCACTAGACCAGGTTGCTCCAAGCCCCATCCAGCCTGACTTTGGACACTTTCAGGGGTGAGGTAACCACAGCTTTTCTCAACAACCTATGCCAGTGCCTCACCACCCTCACGGGGGAGAATTTGTTGCCAGCATCTATTCTAAACCTCCCCTTTCAGTTTAAAGCCATTATGGTGCTTGTTATGTCCTCATGGCCCTCACCTGGGTGGGGAGCTGCATCACCTGGATCTCAGTACAGAATTTGTGGAATGACCTTGGCTAATCAGAATGTGTCCAGGAGAAGGAGTAGTTAAAGTGAAGCCAGGTGCATGACATGAAGCAATAAGATAAATTGCTACCACTGAAACAAATCTTCATATGGCCTTCATATGGAAGGCATTTTCTAGGTGTGAAACCAATGCTGAAGCTGCAAAATGGTTGCTCAGAGTTAAACTTATTTAACAGGTTAAACAACAGTGGTAGGAAGAGATTGTTGGTATCTGTAGTGCAGAAAGGAGTAGTCAGGGAAGCTCTGTTGACTTCTGGTTAACCTTTCTTTTGATTAATTAATTTTCTTAACTTCTGTTTGCTTCTTATTCAAGATTCTTCCGGGAGTAAAGGTCATCATAGCACACACAGAGACCAAGGGACCTCTGGGAGACTCGCATTTAGGAGAGGTAAAGATTTGGTACTGTTGTACTGTGTTTATCAGCAGTGATGCCTTCCTTCCCCTGAGTGGGACAGCCAGCATGACCCTGGTGTGGCACGTGAATGAGCCCCATGGAGAGCTGGCACTGTGTGCATTGCTGCACATGTGGCTGCACAGCACCAGCTGAGACCAAGGCACTATTCTGTGTCTCCCCAGCAGCTAGAACAGGTAGGGATCTAGTCCCATCAGTGGGCAGCATCAGTAGGTAATTTGCTGCCTGGTTTAACCTTTGTTTTATAGGCATTTTTTGTTGTGTAATAAGATGCCCAGCTGACAGGTTAGCAGGTGCTTGTTTCCAATAAGCCAAATGCCTGGTTCATTTTTTTTATATCCTTTACCCTCCCCCAGTTACATGTATATAAAACTCCTTTTCTCTGGTCAGAAGTTCCTCTGGCATTTGGGAGTAGCTGAAATTGCCAGTGAAATGGATCTTTTATATCACTTAACGATGCTGTCTGTGTCTGGCAAAATAAGCTATGTTTATTCCAGTTTGGGTTTGGTTTATCCCCTAGATATGGGTGAGTAGCCCACACAATGCTACCGGTTACTACACGGTGTATGGAGAAGAGGCACTGCACGCTGATCACTTTACTGCTCGCTTGAGTTTTGGGGACACTCAAACCATGTGGGCTCGCACCGGGTACCTGGGCTTCCTGCGCAGGACTGAGCTGACTGACGCCAGTGGAGGTGAGAGGAAACACCTGCACCCACAGGGGCACTGCTGTGAGGCTCCTAGGGGAGGCTGAGCCGGCAAAGATTGGGCTATCCAGCAATCTGGACAGACTTCCATCTGACTTCCATCACAGAAGGGTCCTGAATATTAAGTAGGAGATGTTCTATCATTCAGCAGATTTGGGACATGCACAGACACCAGTGATTTTGCAGTCTTTCAGAAGTTAAAGGTGTAGAGGAGAAACTTTGCAGTATAGAAAATAAATTTGATACAAGCCAAAATGTCTGAATTTGGGAAAAATTTATCTTCCATCTGCTCTGTTTTCTGTTGAGACAGAATACAAAGTAGATATAGCTCTTGATTATCATATATTTAAAAAAATAAATCTCTGAACATTCTAAGGAAAGGAGTTTGAATGCTTGTAGCTTAGTAACAAATGTATATTGCTGGCTTTCTGTGATTAGACTTAAATGAATGATGGTGTCTACATGAATAGTGTCAATGTCCCAACTGCTGCCACTGAATAATAATAGCAAGTTTTTGTGCCTTGTAGCTTTCTGAAAAATCACATATCACAGAGATTTTTATCACCCTGGAACAATGTCAGTTGTCCTTCAGTTTTTAAGAGGCTTTGTGCAGTGAATTAACATATAGTACACATGAAATACAGCTTCCCAGTGTGATTTTCACCTCCAGTGACACAAGGCTGAGCAAGGCTGTGAAACAGTTAACAAAGAAAAAGCAAAATTGAACTGAACAGAGTTACAAGGATGAATCTGGAGAGTGTGTCCTTCGGGTAGGGTCTCGGAGAGCTTTGCTTATTTAACCTGGCAAAGCTGAGGTTTGGGGAGAGGACAGTTATTCTTACCGTGTAAACTGTGGGATCTTAAGAAGCTGGGTGGAATTTTGCTGACATGAGGACAGGTGGGTATAAGCTGGTGTTAAAAAGAAAAAAAAAAAAAAAAAAAAAAAAAAAAGTAGTTAAATTTGGGAATTGGAAAAGTAGTTGTGTTAATCAGAGAAAGTTCTCTGGTAAGAATAGTGGAATAAAAAGATGCTTTAACGGTGGGTTTTGCTTGGGTTTATGAACAGAGGTTACATTACATGAAAGAAAGGACAGAACTGGATGACCCAAAGTGTCTTTTCATTGTGGTTTCAGTTGCTGGGAGTCATAGGCAGAGGTGCTGCTGGAGTTCTTAATTCTCTCCAAATGCTAGAGCTTGTATTATAGACTCTTTCTACTAGGAAGCACTGGGAACATGTTAGAACGTCAGGAAGAGGCACATAGAAGTGACCATGTTCGTCCTGTAGATGTGGTGGTGTTGAAATGTGTGTGCTGTGTTGCAGAGAGGCACGATGCCTTGTATGTGGTGGGCTCTTTGGATGAAACACTGGAGCTCAGAGGAATGAGGTACCACCCCATCGACATAGAGACCTCTGTAATCAGGGCACATAAGAGCATTGCAGAATGGTAAGAACCACAGCATTATTCTTCTGTGTCATTTTGTTTCTTCTAAAGCAGAACTTGTAACTTCTTTGGCTGTGTTGGAATGTACACAGGTGGATGTGGTAAACACATCGCAAGGATTTCATGGATGATGTCCTCTCCTACCTGTTATTCCCATTTGGCCTTAATGAATTATGTATATCATTGGCTGTAGGTCCTCTCCAGCCTCAAAGCATTTGGGTTTACTCGTAAGCTTTGGGAAGTCTTGCCTTTCTTTCAATAATCTCTTTTGATAGCTTGTCAAGGCGTTCTTTCCTCCCCATGAACACGTGTGTCCTGCCAACAGTGCTGTGTTTACATGGACAAACCTGCTGGTGGTGGTGGTGGAGCTGGAAGGCTCTGAGCAGGAGGCGCTGGATCTGGTGGCACTGGTGACAAACGTGGTGCTGGAGGAGCATTATCTCATCGTCGGTGTCGTGGTCATCGTGGATCCCGGCGTCATTCCCATCAACTCCCGCGGCGAGAAACAACGGATGCACTTGAGAGATGGATTCTTAGCTGATCAGTTGGATCCTATTTATGTTGCCTACAACATGTGAAAACAGCAAATCACATCAAGGCTAAAGCACCAAAATCCAAGGGGCTTTCCTCATAATAACATTGGAATCCTTGCTCTTGTTTTTAAAGGCTGTTGAAGACCTTAGGAAAATGGAGATATTTCTCTTTACCTACAGCCTTTCGTCTCCCAGATTGCATTTGCTTTCATAAACCCATTGTAACAGTCACTGCTGTCTTAGGATGGAGAGTTTACTAGAATCCCTGAAGGAAGCTTATTAGAGCTATCATGGACCAATTTTATTTTTGGGGGTGGGGCAGAGAAGAGAGAATAATTATGAATGTCAGTACTTGATGCACTGCATAAAAGGACATAGAGAGTGGGGTGGGGAGAGAACACCAGCTGTGAGGAGGACTCCTGGAAACAGCACCCAAAGCCGTGAGTAACCATCCCGAGTTCACCCTCCAGGTGACTGCAGTATATGGGCAGTGTCGGGGTTGGGGCATAACTTCAGCATTGCACACACCTCTACCACATCCTCTACTGAAAGGAATTTTGCACATATTTGAGATTTAAAAATGCAGCCTTTTTGTTTTAAATCACTGACTCATCCCTACTCAGAAGAAGCCAACCCATTCCAATCTTGTATTCAGTGTAACAGTTATGCTGCTGTTCAGCTTTTTTGTACCAAGCGAAAACAAATACTGTAACAAGGTTACTTACAGTGCCATACTGGACTCTGTAATGCCATAAACTTTATAATAAAATACAAAGTAATACCCAGTTTTAAGTACTTGATGCAGGAGCCTTCAGTGCTCTTGCTCTTTCACCTCCATGTTAAAGTCACTAGTTTCCATAGTGTTAGCTGTTAATTCCTGCCCTGCATAACACCAGGGATTCGAAAATCCATTCCAAAGCCACTCTGAATGATTTGTATAAATGTTTACAAAGCATAAGCTTACAAAATGTTTTCCCCAAATATTCTGTGCTAAAACTTGAAATAGTAACTTTTCTTTTCTCACCATGGAAAACCTATTCAGTGTTAGTTAGCTTGAGCTGCTGTGGTACAAACTTCCTTTGTTTTCTTTGGAGTTGTATTTGAACTCTTTTGTTCGGGCTAAAATACCCAGTTGGTTGAGTCACAGTTGGAGTAGTTAAGGTTTTGAAGTTTCTGTCTGATCTGATTAATACTGCAGTGAACCTAATGCAGAAAGAGAATATGAAGTTATTCGAGTAATTCTGTGTTTGAAGGTAGGCACGAGGCTAGCAAATAATTATTTTTATAGATTTGTTAAAGACTTGAGAGCTACACAAAAATTTTTTAATAATGCACAAGTTTGCGAAAGAGCCAGTTTTTTCTGCAAGGCAATTCTGCCTGGATCAGTGCCTAAGAAAGATGGATGTCAGTCCCCTGATAGATCAGATTTATCCATGGTCAAATAAACCCTGAAATCTTCAAGATTTATAGTAGTTATGGGCCCTGGTGGTGTTTACCTGTGGTGTAAAATACAGCTGCTTACTCTGACTGTAATTATGTACAGAACTTGTGTAACTTATTGTTTGAGTCCAGCAGCCTCCAGCAGTGGGCTGTGGGACACCCCTCCTGGCAAAACAGCTGGCAAAAGGAGACAACTCCCTAGCCCCCAGTTCCATGTTGTAGTTTTTTAGCAAATAAAGCATTGTAAGACTTTTGTATTGAGATACTGATGAAAGTGATACAAGTTGCCTTGTAAAGTAAATCTTAAAACAAAAAGCTTATTAAACATTTCAAAACAGCTCTTGCCAATCTGACTTGATAAATGTTGAAACTCAAGCTGTTAGGTCAAAACTTTGGCTTAGCACAGTTCTCACTCATATTAAAGACAGTTTAAAGCATTAATAGCTTTTTCTACAAAGCTTCACCTCAATTGCTTTGCAGGTGAAGCAGTTGTAAATGGTGAGTGGTCCTGAATTTCCTGTTTTGAACCTCTGCCAAGCTGCAGTGCTGATGTCCCTATGTCACATATGACATCACTGCCCTGGGGATGGCGGGGCATGGCTGTTACGGTGTCACTGCCATGGTGGTGACAGGCTGGCCAGTGTGGTGTCACTGCCATGGTGACAACTTGCAGGCCAGTGTGGTGTCACTGCCATGGTGCAGCTAAGCAGCTGCTCCGTGCATGGCCGAGCCTTTCCAGGGCCTCTGAGCTCCAGGCATAAACTGACCGTATCCCTGCTTGGTTTGCAGCCAGACATCTACCGAAGTTTATACCCTTGGAAAACATTGCAAAAGGCGCCAGACAGAGAAAGGCCTGATGCCAGATCCAGGCTGATGAGTGCCAGGGAGAAAGCACTAGGTGGAAAGGAAAAGCACAAGCAGAAACAGCAGGACCAGGATGATGCCCTCCAGCAGCTTCCTCAGGCTGACCCACAGCACCTGCTGCACTACCAAAATTCTCCAGGACTGTCAAGTTTTCTCTCTCCAGGCTCTCCCCGTTTGTGCCACTAAGTCCCATGGACCCCTGTGTTCCCTGGGAAGGAGAGATGAGAATGAGAGGGGGTGTTGGGTGTGAAAAGGGTTGGGAAGGGTGAGGGCCATACTCACAGGATCCCCTCGAGGACCAAGCATGCCCTGGAAAACTGAGGAGGTAAACGTGTCCCTGCCAGCCAGAGAAGTTAGGATGGGATGAGATGGAATGGCGTGGGGTGGCATGTCATGGCAGCTCCAGCCAAAGCAAGGATAGACAGTACACTTTGCCTGGGTACACACACAGGAGACAGCAATGACTCTGCCAGCTGCTGACACTCCCCCAGCACAGGGAGCAGGGAAGCGGAGACTGGCTCAGGGAGCAGGCAAGGCAATGGGAAGAGACCATTGTGCAGCAATAAAGCCAAGGGACACCTTTCCTCACTAGCTGCCCAGGTGATCCAGGATTCCCAGAGGATCCAGGGCTTCCTGGTGTCCCACTGGCTCCAGGGAATCCCTGCAGGACAGAGGAGCATCACACCAGTACCCCAGCCCTGTCAGACTCCTTCAGTGCTCCAGGCAGTGCTGGAGTGCTTCACTGCCAGCAAAGTGTTCTGGGTGAGAAGCTGACACTGATTCACATCTGGGAGAGTGAAAGCACAACAGGTTACAAGAGGTGAAGAAGGAAACTGCAGAGCACTGGGCTCTTCACATACTGGGTGTAAAAGAAACTCATCTGCACTGATCATTTCCTTACATCAGCTCATGAAAGGTTTTGTTACAGGCTCAGACACTGGTTTTGGGAAAAATCATTTCCCCAGCATTAAGGTCAAATATGCTGACTCCAAATATTTATTTGACCACTGAAATTCTTGCATTTAGGGCATTGCAAACAAAACCAGTTCTCTGTACTCTGGTGGGACTAGCAGGGACAACAGGGATGCTTTTAGGTTTCTAGTGTGGAGGTAGTTTGTCAGCAATTTTGCACTATTGGATTTTTTTTTTCCATGAGTACTTGCATTCCTATAAGAGCTGGCTATAAATGGGGCTCATTGTCAGCAGGAAAGAGACAGCATTTTTCTGTTGATAGCAATTTGATCTGGTAGATCTCAGTCCTCAGCCAAGAAATCCATTAAAGCACACCTTTTCTAGTCAGAGACAAGGTCCTAGCTCATCTCCTTAAACCATTTTCTGATGTCATTCTGGAAAGTGACCTTTTCTTAAAATGAAAAAGTAGCATTTGACAGATCAAAACTTGAATAGTCTTGAAATTCTCTTTCCTAGTGATTCTTGCTGTCCATTTCACCACAAATCCTTCTGACTTCTGTATTTTACGGGTGAGGGTCTGGAATGATGTGCTGATAGGACAGGAAGGAGCAGCAGGATCAGATGTGAACACCAGAAACCTTGATCCTCTTTTGCCACTGCTAACGAGCAGCTCCAAGCGACTTTTCCTGATCCTTGTCCAGGCTCATATCCTTGGCCTGGATCATCCCTAACCCAGCCTGTGACAGTCCAGGAGGTCTGGAGATGGGTGTAGAGCTGTGAGCTGGCTGTGCTTTCAGTGCTGCCCAAAGAGCTGCTTCTGTCACTTTAAAAATTCATATTTTGATCTTCCAACAGGAGGCTGCAACCTTGGGGCTCCTTTCCTCAGGGTTAGGGCTTCCTTGCCAGAGGTTTGGGCTGATATGTTTAAAGAAGCAAGGGGGTTTTACAGTGCCCAAGGCTGAGCAGAACACTTCAGCCCTCTGCCTGTGCCCCTCACAATGTGGCCTCCTCATACCAGGCTCGGGGTGAAAAACCAGCCTTTGTCTCTTGGCTGTGTGTGGCACCAGGCTCTGCCAGACCATGAGACAAAAGCCAGTGGTCATTGAACTAGGACAAAAAAAAAGTAATGAAAGCAGAGGAATTGAGGTGGGAGGGTGAAGAAACTGCCTCTGCGTGGCTGCACTCACAGTCCCAGCACATGCAGCAGCTTTGCCAGGAGCAGGTTCCTGCAAACACCTGCAAACACAGCAGCCAGAGGTGAGCTACTTCCTGGCTCAATTCAGCCGAGGTTCAGGCACAGAGAAACAGGGATGAGAACAATGCCTGAATAACAGGAATTTGGCAATTATTAAAAATTTCTGGCACAAGTGGGTTGTATAGAGACAGAAAAATAAAACCAAATTTTTCTTCCTCCGTCATTCCCCTTAGGGAAATACTGCCATAAATTATCTTAAGATTTTGGTATCCACAGACAAGGGGATACTTGCATGAACTTCATTTCAGGCAGACTCATTATGACAATTTTTTTTCCTTAAAACCAAAAATAAACGGACTATTAAGCCTCAGATACAACACCCATGTCAGTGAACTTCTAGAGTTCCCTGTGTTCATATAAACTGTGCAGGAGAAGCAGAACAGCTCACCCTAGTGACGACCAGTGGGATGAGACACAAGTCAGAGATATTATCCCCATCCATTCTCCCTCCAGGAGAAGGCCAGCAACATCCAAAAAACATCTTGCTCTTACTGAACTCAGCCAGGGCTGAACTGGTGAGTAACCTAAGCCTAGTTTATGAAATAAATACCAAATTAATTCTTTAATTCCCAAATAAAAGTACTGTATCCTCTCTGAATAATCCCTGACGTTAATCTGGATGTGAGTGAAGAGCTATTTGCTAGAAAAGGAGTATCTTAAATTAGACTTGTAGTGTGCATTATATACTATAAGTATATAATATATAATAATTAATTCTTATATAATAAGTATTAATGATTATATAAGTATTAATAGGCATTTTTCTGTCCTGGGATGCGGATGGGTGCCACCTTTGTGAGCAGTTCTTTTGTCCCTGGTGTGTGCACAGACATGGAGGGTCTTTTCTGCCAATTTAGCTTGGTCTGGAAGGAGGGAAGCCGGATCACTCTGAAAGGTATTTTATCACTCCGTTTAAACAAGTATATATTAAATTTCCACCCAGCCCTTCCAACAGCACAGCAGCAGCAAGTACAGCATATCTGGATTTGCAATCCCTGTGTGCCTCCTCTTGGAAAGCCTTGAGCCGGGGGTTTTGAGGGGCTGAAACGCACTTGCTCACTGGCCCGGGGAGACAGTGATGCTGCATTGGGGGTGTTGGGAGAGAGATGGGGACATGTCACCGGGACAGGAGGAGCCCTGCCATCTCCTCATGGACTGCTGTCCCACCACACTGCCTGCATGCCGGTGACACTGTCCCAACCGTGCTGGAGGCACCAAGGCGGGGATCGTAGTGAGGATACCTGACTCACCCGTAGAGCAAAACACAGTGTTTTATGGGGCCAGCCCCGCCGGGCACACCCATCCTCAGCCGGGCAGGGCCCGGTGTTTGGCGAGTGCCCGGCGCTGCGGGGAAGCCGAGCTGAGGACGCTGATCAAGGGTGCTGCCAGCAGCGGGGAAGCACGGGGACAGCGGGAGCGTGGGCACACGTGGGTCAGGGACCACTGTCCCCATGGCTGGCACTGCACCCAGACACATCTCCCCCGTCCCTCGTGGCCCACGAGGACATCAGCTGCGCACCCAGGCTGGGCCGGCGTTGTTCCGTCATTTCCATTAACGATGGAAGCCACGCTGGACCTTGGGGTGTACTCGGAGGCGGGGACAGTGGCTCTAGGGGCCGCCGCTGTCACCCGAAGGGCCGGGAGGGCTGCGGCGCTCTGTGTCGGCACTCCCGGGGAAGCGGGCGCGGCGGCCGCGCCCGGCAGGCGGAGGGGCCGCGCCCCGGCAGGCGGAGGGGCCGGGCCCCGGCAGGCGGAGGGGCCGCGCCCCGGCAGGCGGAGGGGCCGGGCCCCGGCAGGCGGAGGGGCCGGGCCCGGCAGGCGGCGGGGCCGGGCCCCGGCAGGCGGAGGGGCCGCGCCCCGGCAGGCGGAGGGGCCGGGCCCCGGCGGCGGGGCGGGCGCTGGCGCGGCGGGAGGGGCGGCAGGAGATGGGGCGGGCCGGGGGCCGGGCCGCGCTGCCATTGGCCGCCGCCCGTGAGGCGATGTGGGGCCAGCCGGCGCGGCCCCGGCGCTGCCAGCGGGACCGGCGATGGCGGCGGGCGCCGGGTGAGTCCCGGCGATGGCGGCGGCGGTGGCGGGAGGCAGCGAGTGGGTCCCGGCGGCGGGAGCGGGAGCGGCGGTGGCGGGAGGCAGCGGGTGGATCCCGGCGGGGTGGCGGCCGCGGTTCACGGTGCCCGTGTCCGGCAGGGCGGTTCGGCGGCGTGGCGGCCCTTGGCGCACGGCGGCGGCCACGGAGCTGCCGGCCTGGCGGCTGCGCTGCGAGGGCGGGCGGCAGCTCTGGCGCTACCTGGGCGACGGCGACGGCGATGTCGGGGAGCGGCGAGCGCAGACAGCGCTGGAGCAGCACAGCCTCGGGCTGGACACGGTGCGGGGGGCCCGGGCCGGGGCGGCGGGGCCGTGCCCGGGGCGCACCGCTGAGGTGCCCCTGTCTCCCCGCAGGGCGCGACCCTGCAGACGCTGCCGGCGGCCGGCTCGGCCCGGGAGGCGGCCCGCAACGGGATGCGGTTCTACGCGGCGCTGCAGGCTGAGGATGGGCACTGGGCGGGCGACTACGGCGGGCCGCTGTTCCTCCTGCCAGGTAAGCCTGGGCACCTGCCCAGGGGTGAGTGCCCTGAGGGTCGGCTCTCTGCAGTGCCCGCCTGTCTGGTCCTCCAGGTCTCCTCATCACCTGCCACACGGCCAAAATCCAGCTGCCCGAGGGGTTCCGGAAGGAGATGATACGCTACCTGCGCTCTGTGCAGCTCCCGGACGGAGGCTGGGGCTTGTGAGTAGCAAAGATGCTTCTTGGAGTGATGGCAGCTCCAAGGTTCAGGACCTGGAGCTGCTGTCAGATCTGCCCAGGCTCAGGGAGGGGGAGTCAGCACCTGTGATAGCTGTGGGTGGTTGGATTTGCTTGTGCAGCACTCCAGGTACACTGTTTGTCACAGAGGTGGCCACAGCATCTTCTCTGGGGCACTGTATCCCAAAGCATCAGGTGTGACAGGGTAGTGCAGAGCAATGTTTCTTCCTGTATTAGGCAGGTCCCTCTTTTCCAAAGTCACCTCTGGCATCCCACTTCAGCCTAACAAAGACAGCCCTGTGCAGTGGCTTGTGTCTGGCTAATGGCAATAGCTGACTAATGGACGCGGTGTTTCTGTATATGCTCCTCACAGACATGTGGAAGACAAATCAACAGTGTTTGGCACAGCCCTCAACTATGTGGCCTTGAGGATCCTGGGCCTTGGACCGGATGACCCTGACGTTGTGCGGGCCCGTGTCAACCTGCACAGCAAAGGTCAGCCATGGGGCTGGTACGCTGGTGAGAGAGGTCTGGCCAGACCTGAGGGCTGCAGGGAGCACTGGGGGCTGCCAGGGAGTGGAAGAACTGTTGTTCTTACTTGCCTTTCATGGCAACTGCATTTTCATTTAATGATAGGAAGCTGCGTTGCATTTTTGTACCATTGCCTGCTTGCCCTGCTTTGGGACATGTGTCCCAGTCTGAGTAGTGTGCTTCCATACGTGGGGAGAAGTGGGCCCTGTGATGGGGAAGAAAGTTGGGAGGTGGCATGGCTGTGTTAACCCTGAAAGCTGATACTGTTCTGTGCAGGAGGTGCTGTGGGAATCCCTTCCTGGGGCAAGTTTTGGCTGGCTGTCTTGAACGTTTACAGCTGGGAGGGAATGAACACACTTCTGCCAGAGATGTGGTATGTGCCCTTCCTCACTGTGAAGATCTGGTGTCAGTCCTGCCACCAGCCTTGACCCAGAACTGTCCCTGGTGATTACTGGGATAACTCCAGCTACAGCCAGAAACTGGAGGTGCTCAGGCTATTTGTCAGCTGGGTGCCAGCAGCAGGCCAGCCAGTAGGTGGATAGCACTGAACATTGCATCCAAGGGAGATGCCAGAGTGCAGCCCTGTTAGCATTTCCCACAGGGTCCCTACTATATTCGTGTGCTCCCTGCCTGCCACCAGTATTTTCCAGCAGCCAGAACTGGACCCTAGCAGGAAGGGGCAGCCACATGTAAGGCTGCCAGCCCTAAACCCTTGCTTGTACCCTCTCTGAATACTCAGAGGGCTGCTGGGTGTCAGAGAGGAAAAATGTCTGACACCTTCAGGGGGACGCAATCGGGGGCTGCACAGTACCAAGTGCCTGTGCTTTGTCAGCAAATGCCATTAACTGGCAGTCCAGACTTCTGCCTTCAGTGCCCCATGTGACTGAACTGGCTTCTCTCCTTCCTCTTTGAGCTGGAGGTCCTCCTGCCCTGTGTCACCTGGGCCTGGAGTGGTGTCAGGAGGGAGTATCCCTGTTGGAGGGGAATCTGAGCAGGGCCAGGCTGTCTGTGTATCCCCTAGTGCCGGGGACAGGGGAAGGCATGCCCTGCTCTGGGCTTTCCACACAACATCTCTCCTTGTTGCTCACAGCAGCACTTTCTGTGTTGTAATCAGGCTGCTTCCCACATGGTTTCCAGCCCATCCCTCACGGCTGTGGTGCCACTGCCGCCAGGTTTACCTTCCCATGAGCTACTGCTATGCGAAGCGTTTGTCAGCAGAGGAGGATGAGCTGATCCAGAGCTTGCGGCAGGTAAGGAAGGAGCTGGACAAGGATACGTGGCTCCATGGCCACCTGCTGTGCTGGCCATGCCCCTGTGAGCCAGCCTCTGGCTTGCCAAGTGGCAGCTGTCATAACGTGCACGGTGTGTGTCAGGCAGCAGAGGCAGCTCCCAGCTGCCTGCTCCTGGCTGGCCAGGCTGCCCTTTGCTCTCTCGTGCCAGGAGCTGTATGTGCAGGACTACAGCAGCATAGACTGGCCAGCACAGAGGAACAACGTGGCTGCCTGTGATGTGTACACCCCACACAGCTGGCTGCTGGGTGCTGCCTACGGTGAGTGCCGAGCTGTTGGGAGGAATACCGAAGTGCCTTGTACCCTCAGAGACCTTCAGGGTCTCCCACCAGCTACTGGTGTGTGCCCTGCAGCTGAGCTGGAGACAGGAATTGTGTGATCCATGGGGTTCTCCCACCCTGAGAGCAGCAGGGCCTTGTGCCCGTGTCCTCCGGCCACTCTGGGGCAGAGCTTTTCTGCGTCCTGATGCTTAATCAGTTGTTGTGTGAGTTGAGGGGCAGCCTGCCACAGCAAGTGACTGTGGCTGCACAGGGTGGGTTTTTTTGCACTGCATGTCCCTTTCTTCTCCTGCAGCCGTCATGAATGTGTATGAAGCTCACCACAGCACTCACCTGCGGCAGCGAGCCGTCACAGAGCTGTACGACCACATCAAAGCTGATGATAGATTCACCAAGTGCATCAGCATCGGGCCAGTAAGACACCTGCTGTTCATCCTTTAATATCTCACCCTTTGTTCTGTAAGCACCAGCCAATGCAATTGTGGCATGTAATAATCACCAGATCTTGCTCAAATCCTGCTGCTCCTGATGCTCAGACCTTAAGGCTAACAGGGCACAGGAGATCAGAGGGCATGGGGACAACTGTGGCCCTGGTGAGGAGATCATCTCCAGGGAGATGATCTGAGAGGAAGCTCTGGAGTAATCTCATGGCACATGCCCTACTAACTCAGCTATGCTGGGTGATGCCACAGGTGGGATCAAGGCTGAAACAACCTCTGGATGGCTTTGTGTTGAGTGGGGGGAATGTATGTCTCTGGGGCTGGAAGAAGTTCCACCCAGAGCTGTGACAGTGCTCCTCTCGGCAGATCTCCAAGACAATCAACATGCTGGTTCGCTGGTTTGTGGAAGGGAAGGACTCCCCAGCTTTTCAGGAGCACGTTTCCAGGATCCCTGACTATCTCTGGTAAGGGCTGAGTGGGTCCCATCTGGCACAGCACACCATGGCTCCTGACTTGCCTCCTGGTGCTCCCACTGTGCCTGTGCTGCAGCCCTGTGCTCTCTCTTCCCACAGGCTGGGCCTCGATGGCATGAAGATGCAGGTGAGGTGCTGTAGGAGTTCACCTGTGACTGAAGGCACCCTGTTTGCTGGGTCAGCCCGTGGAGTAATGGGATAGTGTGTTCATCCCAGGCCTGAGCTCCTGGTGTCTCACCTCTGGTTGCCTGGTGGCCTTCTCATGTGCCATATCCCCTAGCTGTGCCAGGAGGGAATACTGTCTGTCCTGCTAGTTTGCCTCCCTGTGGCTGGGAGCTGAAAGGCCTGTGTTCCCTCCATCCTCATGAGTCCTGGGAGAAGGGCAAGAGAAAGCCAGGCCCCTGATCCTGCATGTGGGCTGAGCTCTGCTTCTCTCATTGACAGTGTCCTGCTGTTCCTTAATGCTAGCCACCTCTCCTGCCTTGGCTGTGCACAGAGCAGACTGTGCTGTCCTCCCTGTGCCAGCACATCAGCCACGATGCAGGGTGACATTCAACAGGCTGGAGGGAGCTGTTTGGGATAATGTGGGAGAGATGTGTTGTCCCATAGTCCCCACAGCTGGGTCATGCTGCTGCTAGCACCTGACTTTCACTATTTTCTCTCTTCCAGGGCACAAACGGATCCCAGCTCTGGGATACTGCTTTTGCCATCCAAGCCTTCTTGGAGGTAATGCACCCTTCAGTGCTACAGGCTGCCTTAGGAAAAAAAGGTCTCTGCTCATGGGGCCCCAAATACCAGAGCTCCAGCTGTGCACCCCCCTGGAGCTGTGTTCTGGCCTGGCATCCTGTGACTGAGCTTGGAAAACATGTCTGGCTAGAGCCCCTTGCTGAGTGCTCACTGTGCATCTCTATTTCTAGGCAGAAGCCCAGGAGATGCCTGAATTCACCTCCTGCCTTCAGAATGCCCATGGATTCCTCCAGTTCTCCCAGGTGAGCAGAGCTGGTCAGTGGTGTCTCACACACTGGCTGTGCAGGCTTAGCTGTTGCTCAGAGCCCTGTTGGATGCATCTCTTGCCTTCTGAAGAGAGCTTCTGAAGGGCTGACTAGCAAAGTCCCAGGCCCAGCCTCCTGTTTTCTACTCCCTCTTTTCAGGGAACCATTTTTAAAGCTTGGAGAGGACCTTGGCAAGGCCCAGGGGTGCTTGGGTTGTCTGCCTGAGCTTAGAGAGGCTGGAAAACTGAAAGCTTAGGCTTATTTGCCCTTCATCTTGTCTGGTACTGATACATTTGAAGTACCTTTCTGAGAAACCCAGGATGATTGGATAGTGGCTGTATGAGCTCAGCTCCTGCTGGCCAGGCCAGCAGTGCCTCAAGGTGGGGGTCACTGTCACCAGCAGCTTGGTGCATATGCAGTCAAGGCCTTGTTCATGGTGCTGCCAGCAGGAGCATTGAAAGCAGATGGTTCCCTGGCAGGCAAGCTCCCAAAGGGGACTTTAGCAACACTTGCTAAAACCACGCCAAAAGCTGATTTCTCTTCGCCCTGCTCCAGAGCTGACCTCTTCCCTCAGTAGCAGGCAGGTACTGTCCACTTCCACATGGTTCTGCACCTGCAATGGTTTCAGCCCATGGTCTTGCAGCCAGGCACCTCCAGGCTGCCCTCACTTGTTCCTTGTCTCCTGCAGATCCCAGAGAACCCACCCGACTACCAGAAATATTATCGCCATATGAACAAGGTAGGATGGCTGGCACTGGTCTCTCAAGGATGCACAACTGGGGCAGGGATTTGGGCAGAGGGAGTAGGGATCAGGGGCAGCACTTGCTCTCTTCGAAGAATAGAGTGGGTGAGGAAAAGTGATCCTGCTCCCTAAGCCCCCCGATCCTTTTGCAGGGTGGCTTCCCCTTCAGCACACGGGACTGCGGCTGGATCGTGGCGGATTGCACAGCGGAGGGGCTGAAGGCAGTTATGCTGCTGCAGGAGAAGTGTCCCTTCATAGCCAAGCCTGTGCCTGCTGAGCGCCTCTTTGATGCTGTGAATGTGGTAAGAGCTGCAAAAATTATGCCAGGGGACATGCAGGATGGGTAGAGAATCCAAGGCCCAAGGAATTGTCTGATCTGATTAGATCTAAGCTAGTGTGGGGCCTGGTGTGGCAACATTCTGTTGTGATTCAGAGCTGCCTGTGTGACCTAATGTCCTGTGATGGCCCAGATTGGGCCTGCCTGTCAAGGTGGTTTGGAACCTGGGTTTTCTGCCAGCCCTATAGGCCTACAGGTGTGACTTTGTCCTCACAGCTGGCTTGGGGCCAGACTGGAGTCTGCTCATGAGGTTGTCCCACCCCCCTCTGCTTGTCTGGGCAGTTGCTGAGCATGAAGAACGCGGACGGAGGCTTTGCCACTTATGAAACCAAGCGAGGAGGCCACTTACTGGAGCTGCTGAACCCCTCGGAGGTGTTTGGTAAGGGGAGCTGTGGGGTTGGTTGTCCTGCCCACTGTGAAGGGACAAAGTGGCCTGGGCTCACCCTGCCCACTGGGTGCCTGACAGGGGATCAGAGTGCCCTGGGACTCTGACACCAGAGGGACAGGCTGGCAGCTGCTGGCCTGGAGGCTTGTGCACACAGAGGCTGCGGCACTGATACCCATTGCCTGCTGGCAGGTGACATCATGATTGACTACACGTACGTGGAGTGCACATCAGCTGTCATGCAGGCACTGAGACACTTCCAGAGCCAGTTCCCTGAGCACCGAGCTGAGGAAATCAGGTGAGGCACCGAGATGAGAGCTGGGCAGGGGAGAAGACAGGCTCACTGTCCCAAGCTGCCTGCCATGGCCTCCTGAACAATGTAGCTGCCTGTCTGCATGCTCTCGTCTCTTGTGCCCTCCAATAATGGGAGCCATCAAAGCCTCAGAGGGGCTGATGGTGCCCCCAATGAAGCAGACACTGAGTTAGTTTGAGCTGCTTCTGAAGTGAATTACTTTTTTCCTGTCCAGGGAGACTCTGCAGAAGGGCCTGGATTTCTGTCGCAAGAAGCAGCGAGCGGATGGGTCCTGGGAAGGGTAAGTGGTGTTCCCAGCACCAGTGTTTTTCTGGCTACCCCAGTGTGAAGGATCATCATGGAAAGCATTCCTGACTGGCAGGATCTGTGGGAGGGAAGGTAGGGGCTGATTCTCCTCTAGCTCTTGTGCTTTGCTCTCAGTTACTCTCCCTCCAGCCCAGGTAGAACGGGTACCTTGTGGGGTGCACAAGACCCAGAGAAGTTTGGGGTGGCTCCAGCTCCTGTGCTCCCAGTTCTGCTGACACTGGAGTTAGCTGGGAGCAGGCGCTGGTGGGACTGGGCATGGTTGGGCCATATGGGAAGGTAGGCTGCAGCTCTGTGCCTGGCTGTGCTCTTCTGTGAACACAGCTCAGCCTGCCTCTCCCTGGGGCCTCGCACCCCTGACAGTGTTGCTCTCCCCTTCTTCTAGGAGCTGGGGGGTTTGTTTCACCTATGGCACCTGGTTTGGTCTGGAGGCGTTTGCCAGCATGCAGCACACATACCGCAATGGGTGAGAAGGGGATGTCTGCCTCTATCTACCTCCAGGGCCAGGGTAGGACTCTGTGGTGGGGCTGGCTGGATGCCCTGGCTGTGCATGGACTCTCCTGCCTCAGGGACTGCTCCTCCCAAATCCTGTGCCTGCAATATGGCCAAGACACTCGCTGCCTGACCCTCAAACTCTCGAGGCAGTCCCAGCCATGGGCACTGCTTCTCTGCAGCTGAGCTGAGAACTGTGGGCATACAAACAGTCTCTGTCCCCAGTCCTGTCTTGATTCTGGCCCCCATCCCTTCAGGACTGTCTGCCGAGAGGTGGCCCAAGCCTGCCAGTTCCTCATCTCCAAGCAGATGGCAGATGGAGGGTGGGGAGAGGATTTCGAGTCCTGCGAGCAGCGCACTTACGTGCAGAGTGCCGAGTCACAGATCCACAACACCTGCTGGGCCCTGCTTGGGCTCATGGCTGTCAGGTAAGAGCAGCCCCACCTGGCCCCAGTGCTCAGGGAAAAGAGATGCAAGCTGGGTTGGGTGGCCTTTGGCCTCGCTGGTGTGATCCAGTGCAAAGCTTTTGATCATAGCTGCAGGCCTCCGGCCTGGGAAAACGGTGTCATATTCATAATATCTAGTGCCTTGGGGTTGTGGGGAACCCTTCCTAAAGCACTCAGCATGCCTGGGGCAAGCTTGTTGCAGCATGGAGGTGGTTGAGTTCCCCAGGCACATGGATGAGGGTTTGCAGATGGTTTGGATAAAGATTCTTACATTTCCCTTGTGCTTTGCAGGTACCCTGACATCAGTGTGCTGGAAAGGGGCATTAAAGTGTTGATGGATAAGCAGCTGCCTAACGGAGACTGGCCTCAGGTACATCTTTAGTCTTTCCAAAGTGTTCCTGAACATGTAGCAGTCCCCTGTCACTCATACCCCTCTGCTTGCCTCCCAGGAGAACATTGCTGGGGTGTTCAACAAGTCGTGTGCCATCAGTTACACCGCCTACCGCAACATCTTCCCCATCTGGACGCTGGGGCGCTTCTGCCGGCTGCATCCCAAGAGCCCTCTGGCTGGGCAGCTGCCAGCCAGAGCCAGACCTTCAGCTGGGCCAGGGCAGGAGCAGGAAGCCCTGTCTGCTTGAACCTGGGATGCTGGGGATGCCGTGGCCCTGGATTTGTCTTGGATCGCGGTGTCTGCATGGGGCCGTGGCGGTGTGTGCTGCTAGGGACATCTCAGTGCTGACCTTACCACGTGGACTGCTGCCTCTGCCAGGGAGGGGTGCTGTGCAGGTGCTGCAGAGCCTCTGCTTGCTGTTGAACCTCTTCTAAACATTCCCTTTCTAAGGTTTTTTCCAGGTCTATTCCCCATCCCCAGATGGGGAGTGAAGTGCCTTTTCAGACCATTTTGAAGATCTGACAAAGCTGCCAAGCTGTGTTGCATTCCACATCTGGACAGACTCTCATCCTGGGTTGCAAGGCTGCCTTTTTCGTCACAGGCTGTCTGTCTATAGCAGGAGTGTGGAGTTTGGGGTCTCCCCTGTGCCCACCATTGGGGGGTGGGCACTGCACAATCCCTGCTGAGCTGACCTCTGTACTGTGGGTGCCACTGATGGCCTTTGAATTGCTTGCTCTGCTCTGGGGCCCGTGCTGGGAGGGGAAGGACACCTGTCCTTCCCCAGATGTGTGAGAAAAGGAGTGCTTTGCTTAACTTTGTTATTGTTCTGTCCCCCAGCTGGTGGCATCTGGCTTCCCCAGGTGAAGTCAGCACCAGCCCTTGGAAAAGGGGCAGCTGAAGGAGAAAGCCCTGAGGTGGTTGGCACCATGGCACAGCCTGAGCCCCAGGGCTGCAGCTTTCCCCCAGCTCAGGCCATGGTGCCCTGGGGCATTCACAGGTCATTGTCAGAGCTGCAAGTCAGATGGGATAATAAATTGCTAAGGGTGATGCAAGAGGAATTTCATTGTGTTCTCGTTTTTGTTTGCCAGTGTGTCTCCCAGACACAGGGGAGCTGGCACAGCACATGGCTTGGGTTGTCTGTCCCCACATGTGTGAGCACCATCCCCACCAAATGTGTGCCTGTTCTAGTGCATTTAGCCCCAGAAAAATATAATCAAGGAAACAACTCACTAAAGGGGAATGATCACTTCTCTCATCCTGCTGCTTACACTCATGAGGGTCCAGCACAGGAAGGACATGGAGCTGTTTGAGCAAATCCAGAGGAGACCACAGAGATATTCCAAGGGCTGGAGCCCTCTGCTGTGAGGAAAGCAACTCCAGCCCTGGCACAGACAAGGGGTCTGAATTCCCCTCATGTGCTATGGAAGCCTGTCTCCAGCATGCTTCACTAACAGGATTCTTCTGGAGGACTCTGGAGAGCTGAGGGTTAGCTATGACTTCTGCATTTTTCATGTCCTAAAGCTGCTTGGTAGAAGAAATGTAACCTTTTTTGCCCAGGCTTCCAACATAAGAGCTATTGCTATATCATTAAGTGTACAACTTAATACCATAGATTTGTCCAACTTAAAACTGAGTAAAAATTCTCCATGGCGTGAGTGCAGAAAACTACCTGAATTATCCATTCCAGCTGGCATTCTTAAATGAGAAAAAAAAATGACCAGGCCAGGTGTCTTCCAAATTTACAACTTCCATATTGCAATTAAGGATTTTTAATTAAATCCTATAGCTGCTCTATTAATAAAGTGAAAGATTTGACTCACAATTATAACTTTTAAAAACCCAAATACTGCCTACCATGCAAGCTGAACAAGGCATCTTCACTGCTCGATACAAGTTAAAGTTCAGGGTACATGTGAGGAAAAGGATGGTGCCACGAATTTCCATGACAAACACGGCAGGGAAGGGAAAGCCACTTTGACATAATCCCTCCCCGTCAATGGCACACTATGAGGGTCTCCCCATTGTGGCTGCTTTGCTTCACCAACGGAAAGCTCCTGGCTCGGGGTTAGTTGTACTGCTCGGCTGGACACCTCGATCAAGGAGAACAGAATTGCAGCGCTCAGACGGGCCCGTGGAGCCCCGCCTGCGCTCGGGCCGCCGCGCTCCCAGCCGTGCCCTGGGGCGGCAGCGTGCGCCAAGGGCCGGGCTGAGCCCTGCGGAGGCCAGGACACGCTCTGTGTTCGCAGGGATGGCCGGCCGCTACCTGAGACAGCAGCAGCACCAGGAGTTCCATATCATCTGCAGGGGTGAGTGAGGCCAGCTGTGCTCCCTGCCCCGGCTGCAGAGGGCTCTGCTCCCTGCGCGGGCCAGGGGCAGCGTGGGCAGAGCACAGAGCCCGTTCAGGGCCTGGGGGAGATTCGTGGCCAGGTGCTGCTTGTTGTAGGGGACGCCGTGATCAGCTTCCAGCTGCTCCCTGTTGTCTCCTGCTTCCTCCAGGCCATGGCAAGGGCTGGCTGGGATGGACGTGTCAGGAGGGTCCTCCCAGCTGCCTGCAGATCCAGGCTCTGACAGTGGCTCTGTTTCTCTCTCTCGCAGCCCTTCAGGACATGACAGATGACCCCAGCCCTGCCATCTCATGCCTGGCACTTCAAACTCTGTACGTCAATATAGCTGTACAGAGCATTCCCTCTTCCTGACTCCAGAAGATGCAAGATCAACAGAACAAAGCAGAACTGCAGAAAGTGGCAGGATATGTCTGCTTCCAGCACTTCGTTGTTCTTTCACGGTGCTGGCACCATCATCAGAGACACAGAACAGGTTCTCTCATCCCAGAGTTATCCCTGTCTTCTGCACTGCTTGTTGTTTGAGCTGATCCTAAAGTTCCTGTTGGGCTGTCTTTGACACTTGGAGGAACATCTTCCTTGCAAGCTGGGGCAGTTTGAGTGGGCTGGGCGTGTCCCCAGGGCACGTGGAGGTGTCTCCTAGGGCTCTTTGTGACACAGTGCACCGTGGGCACCATGGAATGGAAAGGAACAGAGTGTACAAGGGTGACCCTTTGTGACACAGGGTGACATAGGTGCTGGTGGTGACACGGCCATTCCACAGTGCTTGGTGGACACAGTGGGACAGGACGGGACAGAGCAGTGCTGTGAGGAGCCCCCACACAGGCTACTCGTTCTGTGCTGACCCAGAGCTTTTCTAAGGTGTTACCTGTGCAGGTGACCTCGAGGCCAGATTGCAGGACTCAGTGACCCAGAGCATTTCTGAAGCATCTGCCATCCAGGACAGACCACAGGACTTCTCTCCTGCAGCCTTCCCAAGGCTTCTCTGTTGCCTTCAAAGCACAACTGCAGCACTTGCTGATATGGGGCTTTTCTGAGGCATCTTTCCTGCAGCAGTCATAACTCCAAACAGTGACATGGAGCAGAAACCCCCCATTGTACCCCAGCTGGCCTGGGTGGAGGAGGATGAGGAGGAGGCTGAAGCTACCTCAGCACAGCAGCCTGAAGATCTGGAGCAGCTCCAGCTGCTGCAGGAGGGTGAGTGGCAGAGTGGGGCCACAGGACTGGTGCCTGCAGTCAGCTTGGCCCTGTCCCATCCCATCCCATCATACATGCCCATGGATAGGACAGAAGAGGCACTGGGACTGGACCCCCTGGCAGCTGTGCTCCATCCCTGGGGCATCCGGGGGCTGTCCCTACCTGGGGAGTGCAGAGCTGGGCTGTGTTCTCTGATCTCTCCACAGCCCCTCAGCTCTGGCATTCCTTGCTCTTTGCCAGATGCAGGGAGGCACGAGGAACAAGAGCACGAAACCGTCCATGGTCGCTTCCGCAGAACAGCACAGGTACCTGCAGCCATCCCCACCTGGGCTGGGCCTGCTGTCACTGCTCAGCTGAACACCGTGGTTGGAGCACTCCATGGATTCTCCCTCTCTTCCTGCCCTTCTCCTGCAGATGATCTGTGAATTCATCTTGTACCTTTGGGAGGAGGAGACCACTGGTGTGGGCACTGGGGTCTTGGCAAACTTTCACCTCTTCAAGGCCGAGACCAGTGCTGCCATGCTGGACTTGCTTGTGCAGAAGGGTGTCTCCAATCCAAAGCAAGTAAGCAGCCTGTGGCCAGGGCTTGATCGCTCAGGAATCGTGTGGCACCTCAAGCTGGGTCTGCTGGGCTCCCTCAGCCTTTGAGGCCCAGCCCAATGTGGTGGAAAGGGAAGCACTTCTCAGGGGAAGCTGGGGAAGTTGCTGCTCTGGCAGATCTCCAAGTCTCCCTGTGCCTTCTGCAGGTGCCAGCCATGGTGAGGTACATCCACCGCTGGCTCACGGCCAATGAGTCTGATGAGCACAGGCTGGACAAGCCCCTTGTGAGGCTGACCAAGGAATACCCCTCTGATGTGCTGCTGACTCTCTTGCGCTGGGCCCCATCATGTGACAGGTACAGCAGCCTCACCTGCCTTGAGGGCTTAGGGTTCACCGGCCTGCCACCCTGTAGAGCCTGTCCCTGGTGACTGCCAGACAGGCAGAGAGCTCCAGAACCCTCTGGCTCCTCTGTTTTCCAGTCCTGGTGTGTCAGCCCCTGAGCCTGCTGCCATGCTATCTCTCTGCCCCTCAGGGCCCTGTACCCAGGTGGTCTGGCTGGGTGCTGCCAGCGAGGGGCAGTGCACAGAGGCAGGGCTGGCAGCCAGCACAGGGCCCTGCAGCTGCCCAGGCCACGGTGCTGTGGCTGAGATCCCCTGACACAGAGCTGTGACCCCACAGAGCTGCCACAGCCATGTGGAGGACGATCATGACCTCGAGTGGGACAGCGGAGCCGGCGCTGCAGATACTCCTCGATGTGCTGAGCGCCTGGCCAGTGTACAGCATGTACACCTCCGATGGGGACAGCACAGGAGTCTTTGCCCTAGCTGTGAGTTTCTGCAACTGACCTTTGCTTGCCACCAGGCCACCTCTCGAGCAGCTAGCTCTCTGTCCTCCCAGCTCGACCTCCCTGCCTCAGGCACTGGGCTGAAACCTGGATTAGGGTCGAGGTTCAAGGGCACCAGGCCAGGTGCTCCCTCTGTGTCTCCCCTGGCCTCTCCCTCACACACTCAGGCCCTGCCACATAGATGTCTTGGCACTCAGTATTAGGTCTGGATGTTTTACTTTTGCAGGCAACCATGACACTGTGGAGGGTCTTCATTCTGACCTGGTGCCCACTTACAGTGTTGGAGTATTTCCCCCATCTCTTCCTGCGTTTGCTCTTCCAAGTTTACATCAGCACACTGGATACACCAGAGGAGGTTGATAGCTTCTGGAAGGAATGCCAGGAGCAACATGGCCTTGACACTGACCCCAACAGGTGCTCCATCCCAGTCCTCCCAGTCTCCCCACCCCTCCCATGGCAGGAGCCAGTGCTCCCAGCATGACCTGGGCTTTGCTCTGCACACAGGTTTATATTGCAGACCCTGAAGACCCTGCTCTGCCGACTGCAGTGTGAGCGTGTGGTGCTAGAAATGGAACGCAAGTGTGGCTGGGACACACTGCTTTGTGCTGGCACCCACCACTATGCAGTGGGTCTGCTGGCCAGGTGAGACCTCACTCTCCCCACCACCCTTCTCCTCTGTGCCCAGAACACCCCACACAGTCCCCGTGGTCATGGGCAGGAGGGCCTTGTCACCAAGGGACAGACAAGCAGACTGGAAAAGGCTGGGAGAGGAGGGTGCCCAGCAACAGCCGCCTTCCAAAGTGCCCTTGGGGTGCTCAGGAAAAGACCAGACATCTGTGAGTCAGTCCTGGGAGAGGTGTGCCCACCCAGCTCAGGGGCACCCGTGCCTTTTTCCCCCCACCAGAGAGATGCGCCGTGTCTCCACAATCTGGTGTTACAGCATCATATACTGCCTCTTCGACCTACTCAGCAGAGACATTTCAGACTGGGATCTGCCTGCCATGGCCTTCCTTGTGGAGGTGAGCTCGATGGCCAGCGCTGCCTCACTGAGCTGCCTCCCAACTCTCTGCCCTCTCACAGCCAGAGCTGCCTGGGATGGTGTCCATGCAAAACTCACCTGTGCATTTCTGAGCTCCTGCTAGCTGGGCACCCCTGTCACTGCTCTGTGCCTTTCAGGTCCTGGAGTGCCTGGACTTCAATGAATGGGGTGACAGCATCCTGGAGATCCTGACAAGGTACCTGCTGAGCAAGTCCAGGGAGATGCGTCGACTGGTGCTCAGAGGCCTCCTGGTGCTCAGCAAAGACCCTTTGATGGTGAGAAGGAGGCAGCAGCTGAAGCTGTGCTGGCAGTGTGGGGCTGGGGAAAGCAGCCCCTTGGGCTTGGCTTGGCTTTGGGCAGCTGCTCGCAGCTCTCCCGTGTTGCTGTTCAGCTGCCTGAGTGCTGTGGGACAGGCCTTTGGCCTCTGGGCCCTGCAGCAGCAGCCTGGGGTTGCCCAGCCTTGTGTTCCACACAGAGCGAAAGACTCTACAGCCTGACTGAAAGCCTTGGGCACCTGCTGTGGGATGTGGATGAAGACGTCGTTGAGTTGAGTGCTGGTGTACTCAGCTTTCTGCTCTTGCACAAAGACCTCATATTATCCAGCCCCATTGCCCTGCAGCTGGCTGAGGCACTCTGGCCACTCTTCGACCATGTAAGGCTCTGTGCCCCCACCCAGGCGCACTGGGTACTGCCCCAAAGTGTGGTGCCCCGTGGATTTTTGGGCCTGTACGCAGGGGAGCCTGGAGCAGCTGATGTGGAGGGGTTTTGCCTCCTTTCCAACAGGACAACAGCCTTGTGCAGCTGCTCTCCATTCACCTCTTTCAAGAGGTGATGAGGTTGGTAGCGTCAAAGGGAAAAAAGCCCCTGAAGAGGCATGTGAACAAGAGCCTGCTCCCTCTCTACTTCAGCTGCCATGATGGGAACCAGCGTGTGGCAGAGGTGAAGACTACTGAGCGCTGTGTCCCCATGGGAGGGAGATCAGCTGTCTCCCTGCACCCAGGCACCTCATGGGCTCCGGCCTCCTCCTGGCCTTGGCACAGGGACACGAGTCCTGTGCCCCAGGATGTGGTGCCATCTCTGGGTCTCTGCTGCTCTGCAGGCCTCTCGGGAAACGCTGCTTTCTGCTGTAAGGTTCCTGAAGAGGAGGGACCTTGTATACCTGGTGAAGACAGATCAGATGTGGAGGTTCAGCGAGGGCCTGGTAAGGACAGTCTGGAAGCCCCAGCCGGGAGAAGACCCCTGGCCACGGTGCCCAGTGTGTGTGAGGCCAGCAGCTGTGGCCCTCGCCCGACTGCTGCCGGGTCCCAGGGCTGTGAGGGCAGGGGAAGCGGTGCTGGGCGTTGGGAGCGCCAGACAAGGGGCACAGCCCGTGCCAGCCCTGAGCTCCTGCCGCTCTCTCCAGCTGGCAGAGGACAGGAGCCGAGTACGCGAGCACCTGCAGCTGGCCCTGCCGTACCTGCGGAGCCCACAGGAGGCCCTGCGAGAGGTGGCCGTCAGGTTCATCGGTGAGTCTTTTCCCGCCCCGCCGCAGCTCGGCCTCAGCCCCGGCCGCTGCCCCTCAGCCGGGTCCGGGCCCAGGCCCGTGGAGCCCCGCCTGCGCTCGGGCCGCCGCGCTCCCAGCCGTGCCCTGGGGCGGCAGCGTGCGCCAAGGGCCGGGCTGAGCCCTGCGGAGGCCAGGACACGCTCTGTGTTCGCAGGGATGGCCGGCCGCTACCTGAGACAGCAGCAGCACCAGGAGTTCCATATCATCTGCAGGGGTGAGTGAGGCCAGCTGTGCTCCCTGCCCCGGCTGCAGAGGGCTCTGCTCCCTGCGCGGGCCAGGGGCAGCGTGGGCAGAGCACAGAGCCCGTTCAGGGCCTGGGGGAGATTCGTGGCCAGGTGCTGCTTGTTGTAGGGGACGCTGTGATCAGCTTCCAGCTGCTCCCTGTTGTCTCCTGCTTCCTCCAGGCCATGGCAAGGGCTGGCTGGGATGGACGTGTCAGGAGGGTCCTCTCAGCTGCCTGCAGTTCCAGGCTCTGATAGTGGCTCTGTTTCTCTCTCTCGCAGCCCTTCAGGACATGACAGATGACCCCAGCCCTGCCATCTCATGCCTGGCACTTCAAACTCTGTACGTCAACATAGCTGTACAGAGCATTCCACCCTCGCCACTCCAGAGGATGCAAGATCACCTCCACCAGCTCTGGATGTCGTGGTCTTCCCTATGTCGCAGTGGCTGGTTGTCCTGCTGGAGCATTTTGGAGATCTGATCCAGGAGGCTGTGTCTACTGGAGCCACCTGAGCCTCCAGGGAACTCCTCTCCTCTGCAAGCCCTTCCTTTCACAGCAGTGTAGGAATATTGATTTGTTGTTGTCATACACAGAGGTCCAGGAGCTTTCTTTCCAGGTGCCTAGTCTTCAGGCCCATGGGGAGCAGAGGAAAAAGGGTGTCTGTGCTCGGCACGTTGCCCAAGCGTGTGGTGTGGAAGGGAAAGTGGCAAAACCCCTTGACCCTTGGTGGTTCTGCTGAAGCCTTAAGGCTTGTGACCAAGCAGGTGGGCAGAGGCCGGGCCTGCAGCAGGGATCCCTGAGAGGCTGGTCCCTGGAGATGGCCACCGCCCCTGTCCCAGCCGGGAGCCACCATCCATGTCCCACCTGTGTGCTGCTGGCTGGATTGCTGAGGGTTCTGAGGTGCCTCTTGCTCGGGCTCCTCTGGAGCTCCTGGGGGAGGCCTGGAGGGGACGGGACAGCGGGAGGCCATGAAGGCATGTGATGCTGCGAACGCCTGACAAGAATAAGCAGGAAGGCGTGAGGGGGATGCGTGTGGTGGTGAGTGGTGGGAGACTATGATGGGACAGGAGGACTTGAGTGGATGGGTTGGTGGGAAGCCCTGAGAAACTGGGTGGCAGAGGCCATAAGCAGTCCCCAGACAGCTACATTCTTCCTGCCACGGCTGCTCTGGCACTTCCCCAAGGTGTCTCTCATGCCTGTGGCAGAAACCCTGGAGGGCGGGATGGTGGGGACATCTCTGAGGTGCCCAGGTTGGTTTGGCTTCCTGAGAACAAAAGAAGGAGCAGCAGACGCTGAAGAAAAGCAGGACTCATGTGGGTGAGATACAGGGAGGGAAGTAAGCACTTTGGTGTCTGCTGAAGATGGCCCAGGTCAAAAGCTGAGGCTCTGCTGATAGAGGATTCTGCTCTGGTCTTGTTGGAGGCCATTCCCTATCAGTGCATGGCTCTCTGTTGTTCCTGAATCAAGCCTTCTGGGGCCATGGGAAGAAGTGTGTTCCATGTCCTTTGAACAGCAGGAAGTGGCAGGATATGTCTGCTTCCAGCACTTGTCTTGGCTGTTCCTTCACGGTGCCAGCACTATCATCAGAGACACAGAACAGGTTCTCTCATCCCAGAGTTATCCCTGTCTTCTGCACTTCTCCAGGTTCCTCCCAGGTTCACCAGGGAAAATCACTGCTCGTGCCTGTCCATTCCCTTGCCCAGCAGGTACCCAGTTGTGTTTGGACAATGAGCTGCTTGCAGACAGGCAGCAACCAGAGCATTTGGCATCAGATTCTGGGCTGATGTTTCTTCCCAGAAAGCAAGAAAAACAGTCAGAAGAACACAGGGAAAATTGATAATATCTCTGTAAGAATCTAATTGTCCTGTGAAAGTCAACAGAGGACGGTGTTTTTGTGCTGCAGATAATCACTTCCAAGTAGAACTCATTCCAGGAAAGAGCAACATCTGACAGATACCAAGTGTTGCCACCAATTGCTCCAGGTGCTCCTGCCAACAGCCACCTGCAGAAAGGAGCACAGACACCAATGCACGTGGGCTTTGGCTGTCCTCTGGCAGAGAAGTCCCCAGGGACACAGGTCTCGGTGGCAGGAGAGGGGCACCAGCATCGGCAGGGCTCGGGGGTGGCAGGTCTCCTTTGGCAGGTCTCTGTCACACCTGCTGATTTCAGTGCTCCCCTGGCCTCAGGGGTCAGAGCAGCATTCGTGCCCCGGCCCACACGCCCCGTGTCACATCCCTGTGTGTATGACAGCCACCCACCACTGAGACTTGTCCCAAAGAGGCCATGGTAGCCTCTGTGGAAGGCCCCAGTGCCCTTCCTGCTGCAGCTGCATCGGCTGCCCTGGGGGCTCCTTCTGCTGCCCTGAGCAGGCAGAGCAGAGGAGCCTCTGCTTGTTGTTTGAGTGTTGGGGGTTAGGTTTTGTTCCTTTTTACTCTAAAGAATTTTTTCCCCATAAGTTACCAAGGAGACTAAATATCATACTTAAGACTAACAAAATAAAGGGATGGTTGAAGCTCGGAGGAGGGTGGGGGTTTGGGGCAGAAAAAAGGACAGAGTTTCAGGCAGCCCGGCTGTCTGGTTTTCGGCGTTTGTGGAGAAAGCTCTGGTGCTCCTGCTGGAGGATTTCACTGCAGTCCAGTCTTGGGAAATCTGCCATCATCTGCTCCCCCCGGAATTCTGAGCTCCTCTGCTGCCCTGCGAGAGCTGGGCCAGCCCTGCCCTGCCGTCGTGGTTTCATCAGCACTGCTCATCTGCTACAGCGTGACCCTGCATCCCTCTGCCTGCCGGGACCCTGCCTCTGCTCTGCCAGGACATTTCTCCCACTCTACAGTTACCAGCCCAAGACTTTTTTTCCACTGTTCCCAGCTTGGTGCTCTGAGGATCCTACAAAGGCACCGAGACCAAACTGCCCTGGGTTTTTTTTTTTTTGTGAAGCAAATTCCTCGAAGTTCTTGGTATTGTTTTTGTTATCAATGCTGTAGTTGTTTTTGTTTGTTTGTTTGTTTGTTTTATTATATATTAGTAAAGAACTGCTATTTCTATTTCCAAAATCTTTTGCCTAAAAGCTTTTAACTGAAAAAATTATAATTGGGAAAAAGGGTGGTGGTAGTTTACATTCGCCATTCCAAGGGAAGCTCCGGCTTTCCCTGGCAGATACCTGTCTTCCCAAACCAAGACATTGAGCTATTCCTGAAGTTCCTGTTGAGCTGTCTTTGACACTTGGAGGAACATCTTCCTTGCAAGCTGGGGCAGTTTGAGTGGGCTGGATGTGTCCCCAGGGCACGTGGAGGTGTCTCCTAGGGCTCTTTGTGACACAGTGCACCGTGGGCACTGTGGGATGGAAAGGGACAGAGTGTACAAGGGTGACCCTTTGTGACACAGGGTGACATAGGTGCTGGTGGTGACACGGCCACTCCACAGTGCTTGGTGGACACAGTGGGACAGGACGGGACAGAGCAGTGCTGTGAGGAGCCCCCACATAGGCAGCTTGTTCACTGCTGACCCAGAGTTTTTCCAAGGTGTTACTTGTGCAGGTGACCTCAAGGCCAGACTGTGGGACTCCATGACCCATAGCCTTGCCAAGGTTTCTCTTTTGCAGGTGTCCTCAAGGGCAGTCTGTAGGACTTGCTGAGCCAGAGCCTTTACAAAATGTCTTCTGTCGCTGTGGCAGGAGGCCTTGAGGGTAGACTGCAGGACTTACTGTCCTGTAGCCTTCCCAAGGCTTCTCTATTGTAGGTCCCTTCAAGGCAAGGCTGCAGCACTTGCTGACCTGGAGCTTTTCCAAGACATCTCTCCTGCAACTAGCCATCAATCCAGACACTGACATGGCAGAGAAACCCCCCAGCCTACCCAAGAATGTGGAAAAATCCCCTTCTGCTGCCCTACCACAGCAATGTAATGAGATGGAGCAGTTACAGCTGCTGCAGAAGGGTGAGTGGCAGAGCTGCACCACAGGGCTGGTGCTGCAGCCAGCCTGGCCCCATTCCATCCCATTCCATCCCAGTGGACAGGTTCATGGATAGAACAGAAAAGGGGCTGAGGCTGGATGCCCTGGCAGCTCTGCTCCATCCGTGGAGCTGTTCCTGCCTGGGGAGTGCAGGGCAGGCCTGTGTTCTCTGGTCTCTCCTGCAGCTCTTCAGCTCTGGCATTCCTTGCTCTTTGCCACATGCAGGGAAGGACCAGACCCAACAGCAGAACCCTGTCCGTCGGTGCTGGCGCTCTATAGGCAAGGTACTGAGAGCCATCCCCACCTTCTCAGCTGAGTGTCACCACTGGAGCACTCAACGGATCATCCCTCTCTTCCCTATTGTTCCTTCTTTTGCAGATGTTTAGGAACATCACAGGCACTTGGTGCCGAGATATGATCACCATGTTCACCAAGGGTGGGACAGAGCCTGAGCCCCCACAACCTCAGAGCATATCTCCTGCTCCCAGCCTGGATTTTTTTGGAGAGAGAGTTGTCTCCAGTCCGAGTCAAGTAAGCAGCCTGTGTTCAGGGCTGGGTGTCCCCAGGAATTACATGGCACCTCAAGCCAGTTCCACTGGGCCTCCTCAGCTTTTTGAGTTCAGCCCAGTCTGGGCTGAAAGGGACGGGAAGCACTTCTCAGGGGGAGCTGTGGAAGTTGCTCCCTCTGGCGGCTTTCCAAGTCTCCCTGTGCCTTCTCCAGGTGCCAGGCTTTGTTAGGAACATGCACCAGAGGTTCCAGTCTGATGAGCCTCCAGATGACAGGCTGTTCATGGACATCCTGAGGCTGACTGATGCACACCCCAATGACGTTGCAGTGACCCTCCTGCGCTGCGCCCCATCGTGTGACAAGTACAGGACCCACCTGCCTTGAGAGCTCAGCTCTAGCCAGCCTGTAGGGCCCATCCACCCCTGTACAGCCAGTCCAATGGGGTCTGCTAGACAGGCAGAGAGTTCCAGGAGCCACTGGACCCTCCTTTTCCCAGCCCTGGCTTGTCAGCCCCTAAGCTTCCTGCCATGCTTCCTCCCTACCCCTCAGGGCACCGTGGCTCTGTCATCTGGGCCCCTCTGGCTGCCCTGGCCATGGTGCTCTGGCTGAGATCCCCCTGACGCACCTCTGGTCCTGCAGAGGTGCTGCAACCATGTGGAAGATCATAGCCTCATCAGGAGCAACAGTGGACAAGGTGATGCCAACAGTGCTCTGTGCGATGGAGGACTGGCCACTGCACAAAATGTACACCTCTGATGGGGACAATAAGGATGTATTTGCCCTGGCTGTGAGTTTCAGGAACTGGCTTTTGCTTGCACCCAGGTTGCCTCTCCAGCACCTCTCCATCCTCTCCCCCACTGCAATCTCCCTCAGGCACTGGGCTGAGACCTGGGTTAGAGGCAAGGTTCAGGGGCACCAGGCTGTGTCTCCCCTGTGTCTGTCTCCCCTGGCCTCTCCCTCGTACACTCGGGCCCTGACACTTGGCACTGAGCTCTGTCTCTGGGTGGTTTATCCTTCGCAGGCAACCAGGGTGGTTTGGGAGATTCTCCGCCTGCCCTGGTGCCCAGAGCCATTTGTTGAATATTCCCCCCATCTCGTCGTGGCTCTGCTCTTCCAAGTTTTCATCAGTACAGAGCAGGTGACAGAGGATGTCAACACTTTCTGGAGTAGATGTCAGGAGGAACATCAAGACCTTCCCACCAGTATCAACAGGTGTTGCATCCCCAGTCCTCCTGTCACTCCCACATCCCCAGGGCTGAGGCCTGGGCTCCCAGCATCACCTGGGCGTTGCTCTGCACACAGGTTTGCTGTGAACACTTTGAAGGCACTGTTCTACCATCTGCAGTGTCCGCATATACTGGTGGCAATGGAGCGCAAATGTGGCTGGGACACACTCCTCTCTGCTGACACCCACCACTATGCAGTGGGTCTGCTGGCCAGGTGAGACCTCACTCTCCCTGCTGCCCCTGTCATTTGTGTCCAGGGTGCCCCACACAGTCCCCATGGGTGTGGGTGAGAGGGTTGGGTGTGGGTGAGAGGGTCTTGTCACAAAGAGATGGATGAGCAGAGTGCCTGGAGAGGAGCGTGCCTGGGAACAGCCGCCTTCCAAAGTGCCCTTGGGGTGCTCAGGAGAAGACCAGGCCTCTGTGAGTCAGTCCTGGGAGAGGTATGCCCACCTAGCTCAGGGTTGATGATGCCTCTTTCCCCCTGCCAGAGAGATGCACTGTATCTCCACACCATTTTGTTCCTGCATTGCACTCCGCCTGCTCAGGCTGCTCAGCAGGGAGAAACCACAATGGGATCTGCCTGCCCTGGCATTCCTTGTGGAGGTGAGCCCCATGGCCAGCGCTGCCTTGCTGAGCTGCCTCCCAGCTCTCTCCCTCTCACAGCCACAGCTGCCTGGGACAGTGCTCGCACCCTGTGCTGCTGCCGTGGCTCAGCCCTGTGCAGCTCTGAGTTCCTGCAAGCTGGGCACCCCTGTCACTGCTCTGTGCCTTTCCAGGTCCTGGAGTGCCTGGACTTCAATGAATGGGGTGACAGCATCCTGGAGATCCTGACAAGGTACCTGCCAAGCGAGTCCACAGAGAGGAGTCGTCTGGCACTCAGAGGCCTCCTGGTGCTCAGCAAGGACCCCAAAATGGTGAGAAGGAGGCAGCAGCTGAAGCTGTGCTGGCAGTGTGGGGCTGGGGAAAGCAGCCCCTTGGGCTTGGCTGGGCTTTGGGCAGCTGTGGCAACTGCTCGCAGCTCTCCTGTGTTGCTGTTCAGCTGCCTGAGTGCTGTGGGACAGGCCTTTGGTCTCGGGGCTCCATGGCAGCAGAGTAGGGTTGCACCACTTGAGTGGTGTTGGTGGTGCAGCTGTTCATGGATTCACATCACAGCCTTGTGTTTCACGCAGGCCAAAAAAATGTGCAGCCTGTCTGAAAACCTTGTGGAGCTACTGAAGAATGAAGATGGAGAGGTGGTGAGGATGACCCTCTCTGTGTTCATGAACCAACTCCAAAACAAAGATATCCTAGTCTCCAGCCCCACGGCCCCGAAACTGGCTGAGGCACTCCGGCCACTCTTCGACCATGTAAGGCTCTGTGTCCCCAGCCACGGGCACTGGGTACTGCCCCAAAGTGTGGTGCCCTGCAGATTTTTGGGCCTGTACACAGGGGGGCCTGGAGAATGCAGTGATGACTTTTTCTTTCCAACAGGACAACAGAGAGGTGCAGCTGCGCTCCATTCACCTCTACAAACAAATGATGGAATCGGTAGTTGAAAAGGGAAAAAAGCCCCTGAAGATTTTTGTGAACCAGAGCCTGCTCCCCCTCTTCTTCCATTGTCATGATGGGAACAAGCATGTGGCAGAGGTGAAGACTCCTGAGCGCTGTGTCCCCATGGGAGGGAGATCAGCTGTCTCCCTGCACCCAGGCACCTCATGGGCTCCGGCCTCCTCCTGGCCTTGGCACAGGGACACGAGTCCTGTGCCCCAGGATGTGGTGCCATCTCTGGGTCTCTGCTGCTCTGCAGGCCTCTCGGGAAACGCTGCTTTCTGCTGTAAGCTTCCTGAAGAGGAGGGATCTCAAGCAGCTGCTGAAGATGGACGACCCATGGAGCTTTGGCGAGCGTGTGGTAAGGACAGCCTGGAAGCTCCGGCTGGGAGAAGCCCCCTGGCCACGGTGCCCACAGTGGGGCTGGCAGCTGTGGCCCCTGCCCAGCGCTGCAGCCAGGGGCTCCACCCTGCGCACCACACGCCGCTCCCTTCCCCGGGCCTGTGCGGGCTCTTCTCCAGGCTCCGGTGGCCCCGATGGGGCCGGGTGCCCGTGGAGCCCCGGCTCAGCTGGGCTCTGCCGCGGGGCAGCACCGCGGCTCTTTCTCGGGCCCTGTGCCCCTGCAGAGCCCGGCGCCGGCGGCTGCTGCCGGGCCCCAGGGCTGTGAGGGCAGGGGAAGCGCTGCTGGGCGTTGGGAGCGCCAGACAAGGGGCACAGCCCGCGCCAGCCCTGAGCTCCTGCCGCTCTCTCCAGCTGGCAGAGGACAGGAGCCGGGCACCCGAGAACCTGCGGCAGGCTCTGCCGTACCTGGAGAGCCCTCAGGAGCCCGTGCGAGAGGCGGCCGTCCGGTGCATTGGTGAGCCTCAGGCCCGGGATTTCGGTCCCTCCCCGCCCCACTGCAGCAGGATCCCGGCCAGGGGCCGTGACTGGCTCTGTGTTCCCAGGGATCGCCGGGATGCTCATGAGGGGACAGCCGGAAGAGCTGCAGCTCATCTGTGAGGGTGAGTGGGGCCAGCGGGGTTTCAGCGGGAGCTGGCCGGGGAAGCTGCCGAGGGCTCAGCTCCTCGTGCAGACGAGGGGCAGAATGGGGAGAGCACAGAGACATTTCAGGCGTCTGTAGGGGATTCATGGCCAGCACCTTTCAGCTGATCCTGTTGTCTCCTGCTTCCTCCAGGTCATGGCAAGAGCCGAGTGGGCTGGTCCTTTCAGGGGGTTTCCTTACTCTGACTGTGGGTCTGTTCTCTGTTTCAGCCCTTCAAGCCCTTAGCACAGATGACAGCCCCTCCAACACAAACCTGATAGTTCAAGTTATGCTCGATGAAAGAGCTGCAGTACTAAGTTCCTCTGGATCACAAGAACCAGGACAGCAGCAGACCCCATGCAAGAGGAGATGTGGAGATCCGAGGAGATCAGCTGGAGCTGTAGGCACAGCTGATGCTGGGCACACCTGAGTTTGCCTGGAAGGTCGGGTAGCTCCTGGCCTCTCCTTCCCTCTTTACTGCTCCCTCCCTGCAACCCTCAGACCCTGCCTATTCCCTTCTGCTCCCCACCTCATCCCTCTGCTTTGCTTTCCATAAATAAACATTTCAGCTTCTTCACCTTAGTTGTATCTTTGTGGAACTGAAGTGGAGCAAAACCTGAGTCCTGGAGCACACAGGCCCCATCCTGCCGTTCTTTTCTGCACTGCATTTTGTGCAGACGAACAAGGGCAGATCAGGATGGAAAGGTCCTTGCCCTGAAGGTCCAGCTTCACAACATTGTAGAGGTAAAGGTCTTGCTGAGCACCCTGGATTTTAGAAGAACCAACCAGTATTTTCTGAATCCAGCTGAGAGGGATTCCATGGGAAGCATCCACTGAGGGCAAAGGAGCTTGCAATACTGGAAGTGATTCAAGAAGAGCTTCCTGGAAAGCACAGCAGTGCTCCTTCCCTACAAAAGGAAAGGAAGAGGACACAACCAGAGACCACCCTGATTTACAGGGAGCTTTGGGTGTACTAAAAATGAAGCAAACGAAGCAACAGCACAGGGGGCTGAGGCTCAGATCCCACTGTACTGAGTGCTGTCAGGCAGTGCTGGGATCCTAGGTGAGGTTTTGATCCCCACAAGTGAGGAATCACAGCTCCTGCTTCACACACAGAAACCAAAAAAGTGAGAGCAGTGGGAGGAAACCCTTCCAGCCTCTCTTTGGGCATGGCTGCAAAACAGCCCCTGCTTCTTCCTCCACCTGTGTTTGGGGTTTGCTTTCTATTGTCCAAAGACTGTTCAGAGCAGGCATGGAGAGTGCTCTGTGCACAGTGGAGAGTCCTGGAAGGTGCTTACAAGAGCACAGAGGAAAAGTCAGTGTTGACATTTTTTCACAATCATGCCACAAATAGGGATAAAGCACTTTTATTTACACTTACTCAGTCTGTAAAACCATGTGTATGCTGCCATCATTTAAAGTGCAAGCTACATGTCTTCTGAATAAACTGAAGGCATAACAGGTGCTGTGTAAGATAAAATACTGCCACCAGCAGTTATACAACTAACCACAAATGCCAGTAGTGTAGTTCAAATCCTGATCAGCTTGGTGTGTTACTTTCTCTTGTACATTACCAGCCAAAAACATATTCCATTGCCTTAGATACAATACTTTCATCTTTCCTAGGAGTTTGTCTGTCAGAAACCACCTAGAAGGCAGGGAGAAAAACAAAAAGAGAAAATACAAAGAATCAGTCAACATGTAGTTAGTTTTTACACTAGCCCTTTATTTCTTCTTTTCCTAAGTGCTACTATATTTTGACAAAATGTGTTTGAAATATTTTCAAAACAAGCCCTTAATCCCTGGAAAAGTGACAAGTCATTGATTTAGTATTTTTTATCATTATTTTAGAGACTGAACAGACTGAGTTTGTACTTGAACCACCTGAACTGACAAAAAAAAAAAAAAAAAGCTAAGGTCACATTGAACTTAATGTCTGTACACCCTCATAGAGCTAAGGAGAGACAACACAAAAACCAGTTTCTGCTTCCCTCAGAAATACCTGATAGTCACTAGTGGAAGCCTTATATGCTGTTGCAAGAGGTCTCATTGTGGAAGTCCTTGCAGTATTATTTGCAGGTTGTATTGGTGTGCCAGTAGATTTTGTAGGTGGAGTGAAAATCGAAGACATTGAGGATGTAGAGCTTCTTTCAGAATTTTCCATCACACTCTTAAATAGAGGGTTAATATAATGTAAACAAATACTGAAAAGCAGTATTCCAACCTTTATCATCTAAAACTATCTACTATTTAATTTTTTTTGATAAAATATATTTACATCCCAGAAGGTAAAAGGTGTGTCAGTACAGAACATACAGGTACACATGACCACCAAACATTTTCCTCACTGCAATCATTTACATGTTGAATGATGCCACTACAATTTGCAATTCCAAAAGAAAAAAAAAATAAAGAGGTCAGGGAAAATAAAAAGAAAGACCAAAAGCAGAGCACCTTACATTTAACTAAAAGCAACTATTAACTTACTTTATCTATACAGGGCTTGACACCAATCATGATAGATTCACCAAAAATTCTTCCGTCTTTGCTTAAGGCTTTCCGGGCCTGAAGCTTAGACTGGTATCGAATATGCATCCAGTTTCCTGTGTTTGACATCTGAATGAGATTAAAATTGTGAAATGTAGGTTTTTCAATGCTTAATTCACAGTGTTTTCTGACAAAAGCATCAAACTAAGACATACCACATGCTTTAATATGTTTCCATACTGAGCGAACTGTAGTAGAATATAGGAAGCTGATGCTTGAGGAAATCTGAAAGAAAGAAAAAATATACTCAAAAAATCATGAGTAGTTTAAGAATTCAGGTGATTAAGATACAACCCTATGAAGCATTTACAGAAATCCAGAAGAGACCACTGTAATGACATCAGAAGCAGTGACTTGAGAAATACCACACACCCCAAGAGCAGAATGGTGCCTTTCTAACCTAGTTAGAAAACTATTAAATTTACACATTAAAAAATAACGTGTAGCTTAAGTTAAGATGTCTCACTGAATTGTATGTGTTTGCTTGCATTAACCATAGCTGCATTTCCTGCAGCACACACCACTGACAGACAACATCCATGCCCAAGTATTTTTCTTGTACACTGCAAATGTTTCACCCAGGTTTTGTAAATCAACTTACCCAAATACAGTTACCCAGGTGTCATCAAGTTGATCTTCTGAAGTAAGGGAATCACCTTGAGTATAGAAAGGATCTAGCTGAGCAGGAGATAGGGTAGTCTTCTTAGGCTGCCCAATATTTGCAGGACTGAACATGCCTGAAGCTGTTAAATTGAAATGGTATTGCTGAATAAATTTCTTTTGCACGACAGAGGTTTGTAATAAAAGAATGAATTCAGTGTCAATTGTTTCACTTGTATATAGAAGAGTTTGATGGGGATTTACTCACAGACAGAAAAAGTCAATAATAACTTCACATCTGCAAACAGTAGTAAGTTTTTATGACTAGCAACCTAGTGTTCTCTGACTTTGAAACACCAACAGCTTAATACAGTTTCCGAATAAGAACAGGCCAACAGAATGCAGCTTAACAGGAAGCTACCAGTTCATACACAAGATATCAAACCTTGTGAAGATGGAAGGCAATCCATCAATCTCAGCTTCTTCATTCAATTACAACCACCTCTGTGCTCAGTTCAACACCACATTTGGAACAAGGAACAAGAGAAGTTCCTTGAAACTCAGTCAGTCTCAGAATAAATAATTATTTCCTACTCATACCCACATACCTTTTGAAAAGCTAACAAATACACAACCTCTTCATAAATTAGCAAGGAACTGATGTAGCTTCAGCAGTGATGTTTTTTCTGCATTAAAGAAAGCAGTAAGAAATGAGAATAGAAATTCTGACAGGACATCTACCTGCTCCTGGAGTTGATGGCAGAATTCCAACTGATGGGCTCTGTGTTAAAGTAAAGCTAGCCTGCATTAATATACAGAAAAAAAAAATCATTCTTATAGGCATACTGCTCAGATTAAGAGAGACAATTTTCAAGGGATTTACACATTCATAATATTAACTGTTTGCCTTGAGTTATTCCTAACTTTTAAGAGTAAGAACAGATACTTGCATGTATATTTAATAAAAGATTGTCAAGAGGTATTAATGAAAAGTTATCTGACAATGTATTTGACGCATGCTTTGTGAAACAAAGTAGCTTTAAGTATCAACACTCAGAAACCCTTTAGTTCGCCTTCTCAAAACACTCATGTCACTATTGCTGCACTGTAATAATTCACAGATTCATGAGAAATTGTTGAGAAATACCACCTTCCTGATGGGAAGGATATCAGTATCCTAAGTTTATCAGCATTTTCACTCCCTAAAGGGCTCAGAAATCATGGAAACAACCTTCACTTGTATGGAGATTGTTACTAGACTTACTTTCCTGCTCAACTATTTAGTGCATAGAAGGAAAGCAAACTTTTGAGTTTTAGATGGTGGCAGTTGTTTTCTTTTTAACATAGGAATTCAATATCCAGAACAATTTTAGTCTATTTTTAGCCTGAATCATGGCATTTCTTAGATACAAGATTACTTAGATCAAACAGCCTCGAAGTACCTGTAGACCTAGCAATATATGTTCTGATAACTGCTCAGCCTTTTCTGAAATTTAATATCCTTTAAGACACTGTAGGATTCTGCCCTTCACAGGAACCTCAGCTTTCAGAATAAACATTTCAGAAGGCAACACTCAATAGAAAGACTGCTCATTCAATGAAAAGTGTTCTCCTTGTATCAAAAGAGTTCAGTGAAGAAGGACCTAGTAATGCTTGATTAGCTAGTTAAGTGGTAGAGCTTATTAGAAAGTTTACTTTGTAGAAATCTGAGTGTTCCTCTTTCAAAATTAACCCCAACTGTCTACCCAAACCTCAATTAGATATTTTACCCAGAAAAAAATTCCTTCTGTTTCCCTAAGTGTCTCTATTGCCTTCTAAAAGATAATCACAGAAACACGGAATTATTAAAGTTGGAAAAGATCTCTAAGATCATCGAGTCCAACCATTAACCTAACACTGCCATCTTGATCCCTAAACCATGTCCCCAAGAGCCACTTCCACACATTTTTGAACACTTTCAAGGATGGTGATTCTAACACTTCCCTGGGTGGCCTGTTCCAATGCCTGACCACCCTTTCAGTGAAGAAATTTTTCCTGATATTCAACCTAAACTTCTTCTGGTTCAACCTGAGGCCATTTTCTCTTGTCTTATTACTTGTTACCTGGAGAAGAGTCCAGCCTCCACCTTGTCACAACCTCCTTTCAAATTGTGAAAGGGTCCTCCTGGCAATCAGCAGCCCAATAAATTCACAAGAGAGTGAAAAGCTGAAAAACCAGGCTGAATTTGTACGTACAAAGCATAACTGAGGTATGACTTGCATTCTTCATTTCCTACTGTACTGAAAATTGGCAGTAACAGGAATTTGCTTCATGACCACAGCTTTTGTTTAGTTTCAACAGGAACATGTACACTGAACAACCCAGACTAAGCAACAGCATGATGTGAAGGGTCACCAGTCATTTTGCTAGAGCAGTTTATACAACTAAGACTGAGAATTCACTGAGGCAGTAAGCTGCCTCACATCTTCTGCTAAGAACAGGCCAGTACTGAAGACACTTACTGGTCTTCTGGAGGACAGAGGTGTTGATCCAAGCCCAGGACTGGATAACTCATCATAAATGCTTCTAACTGGTGGAGCACCACCTTTATCTTTATGTGAAGGGACCACTGGCTGTGGGGGAGACCCTCCTGCAATTCAAAGGAACAAGACAAGAGCATGAGAAAACTTGTAATTTTGCTTCAGTGCTACTTGTTCTTGGAACTTCAATAATAAATTCAGCCATGCTCTCATGTTGATTGGTGTTGAGACTGGAGGTTTGCAAAGCCACCTGTCCTACCAAACTGTTCAGGTTTGAATGTTCTAGGTAGGAGCATCACACGTGTCTCAAGCAGCATCCTACAGAACTACCATTTAGAACTTTCAGACCTCTTAGTAACCCACTAGATTCACTGTTTATATGTTCTTTCTCTGAAGTTCTGAGCATGGCTCTATGTTTCAATTTTAAGCCAGGCTAGAAATCTATTTTAATTGTTTCAGAGACTAATTTGCCTATAGTACAGACACAAAAGCAAGATTTTTACAAATTGAGATATCCTACATGGTATAGAACCATACCAAAATGCACAGAGACATCGCACATTACTGTCACATTCCCACTGTCCAAATTCCTTGGCTTCCCACCTAATTTTATATTAAATAAAAATGTAAGCTCTTGAGAGCAGGGACTAGCTTGCATATAGACAGGATGAAGTTAAACCAGCTGCCATCCCATTTTGCAAACTTTGGGACTTCCAGTATAACAGAGAATTAAACTTCTTGAAAAAAACTTGACATATCTTAACACTTTGTGTGGATTTACCCTAGGGAAAAAAAAAAAAAAAAAAAACACCAAAAACAAAAACAAAAAAAACCCAAAAAAACACCACACAAAAAAAAAACAAGTAGTTAGCATCAAGTTTTCACTTGCAAAATGTCTGGAAACCAAGCTTTTCAAAAGTACTTTTCAATCTTAAATTGTGACCTTCAAGACTCCACTCTGAACTGTTAAACACATACAAGAACCGCTACTGTTACATGGAATAATGTGCATTATGTAAAGCTCTCTCTCATCAAGGTTTTCAGTTTAAGTGATGCACTTGATCACTCCCTTTGGGAAGTCTGTGCTAGTATCCTACTGGCTCCCCTTCTCCTGAAATTGATACTCTGAGGCTGTAATAAGCCCTTTAAAAAAACAATTCGGTGAAATTCACATGGCTTCAATTTCACAAATATTTTAAGAAGTTTGTTCCCAGAAGTATAAGGGCAGGCAGACAAGAGCAAGAAGCAGAAGACGAACAAACCTCCAATAATGGAACATTTTAAGTTGGAAGGGACCTAGAAAGATCATCGAAACAAATCCAGCCTGACATTCAAAGAAGAGAATATTTTATTAAGAGAAGTTCTTGCAGTACTTTAATCTTCAATTTCTCCTTCAAAATGACTAGCATATTAACACCATCAGATATTAAATTATGACAAATGATTTAGTACAAAAGCCCAGATAACCCATGACATATCAACTACTCCCTCATTCTTCTCAGAGAAGAAAACAGATGTACAACACTAACATGGGTAAGAACTTTTCCTAGTCTGATAAATCAGGTGGTTGAAGAGGAAATGAGCATCTACAGCTAGGAAAAGTCACCACTCCAGTCCAATGGCAGCAGGCATCAAGACTTTAGCTACAACCACTAGATGCTAATTAAGAAGTATATTTTCAGTTTTTCTCCACTCAGTTTTTATAAGTTTGACAATCTGTAAGTGACCTTCTAGAATTCAAAGGAACAGAAAAAATTCTGCAAAGAGATCAGTAGTTTTCACAAGCTGCATTTAGTTTGCCAGCAGATATCTCTGTTTTCAACACTGATGTACGTGTAATTGATATGTTGAATCATATAAATTGATTCTGTATAAGAAGAGGTTCATGCTACCTTCTTTGTAAAACAAACTTTTCCTGATACCTAAACTGCCACATTTAAAACGTTTATTATGACTGAATACACTGGGTTCACCACTTATTTAACCAGTGGAGTTTGCTTATAGAAAGATATAAAACTATAAGGATTCAAGTCTGCAACAGCCCTGCAGAACAACAGGACAAACCATTTTTTTGCTTTCAGGACAATTTCCCAACATTTAACAAATTTTGACCTGCAAGCAGCGGAGACCTTGTTTCCATTACACCAACTGAAGGGCCATATAAAGCTCGTGGCTGGGGAGTCACTGGTGCAGGTAAGTCACCCATCAAAAACCCAGGGAGAAACTGAGCACTAGTTCCTTGCTTTGGAGATGTTGGAGAGCCAAGAGTCATTGGTTCAGCTCCTGAAAACAAAATTTTAAAATATGAAAAAGGCAAGTGAGCTTACTTTTTCCATTGCAGGCTCTATTAAATATAACACACTACAGAGTAAGTGATAAAGATCACAGAATCCCAGAATCGTTAGGGTTGGAAGGGACCTCTGGAGATCGTTTAGGCCAAGCCCTCTGCCAAGGCAGGGTCACCCAGAGCAGGTACACAGGAACATCTCCAGGTGGGTTTGGAATCTCTCCAGAAAGGGAGACTTCATAATCTGCCCGGGCAGCCTGTTCCAGTGCTCGCCCACCCTCACTGTAAAGAAGTTCTTCCTCAGGCTGAGATCGACCTCCTGGTGTTTTGGTTTATGGCCATTACTCCTCGGCCTGTCGCTGGGCACCACCGAAAAGAGCGTGGCACCATCCTCTTGACTCCCGCCTTTATTTACACGTATTGACGAGATCAAAGGCGGTTTAATTCATTTTACAGGCAAGCCGAGTTCATCACCATCTTCCATTTCTCACAACTACAAGTGGCGGCCCACCGGTTTAGCCCCGCTGCCCTTTCGCTTCACCCCAGCGCGACCCGCCCCTTCCTGCGCCGTGCGCCACGGCCACTGCCGCTCAGCAGCATCCAGCACTCCCCGGCCTGGAGCAGGGGAGCGCCGGCTCTCGCCCCCCTCACGGGAGCCAGGCAGCGCCGGGAGACCCGCCGGAGCCCCTGAGCACCGCCCGGCGTGGCCCAGGGAGGGTCCCGCGGGCGCAGCTCACCTGAGGGCGGCAGCTCCATGGCGAAGGCGGCCATGTCGGCCCGGATGGCGGGAAAGAGGCGGCGGCGGCGGCTCCGCCGGGCGCTTTCAAACGGGACGGAGCTTCCTGCCGCCGTCACTTCCGACCCGCCCCCGGCACGCCGGAAAGGAGCGGGCGGGCAGAGCCCCCTCAGGGGATGCGGAGGCGGGGGCCGGCCATCGGCCTGTCGCCTCACGGCGCCGGGCAAACGGTCCCTCCCAGGACGGCCGTGTGGCGAACAGCTGAAGGCGCCGCGGTCACCCTTACCAGCGCCTGTCCCGGGCCCCTTCCACGGGATGAGCACCCAGAGCGGCCTCCCCAGGGACAGGGCTGGCAGTCATTGCCCGGCTGCCAGCCCCACAGCCACTCACCTCCGCAGGGACAACGCGGTGAGCTGTTCCCCCCGCGGGCACGGGCGGTCAGTGACCACGGACAGCGATCAGGTGCAGCGGGGCTGTCTAATCCCCGCATTAATGTTTAGCATAGAATCACGGAATGAGTTGGCTTGGAAGGGGTCTTAAAGCTCCTCCAGCTCCATCCCCTGCCACAGGCAGGGACACCTTCCACTATCCCAGGTTTGCTCCAAGCCCTTCTAACCTGGCCTTGGAGACTTCCAGGAGATGGGGCAGTCACAGCGCCTGCCCAGCCTCAGTGTAAATAATCTAATCTCAACCTACTCCCTCTCTTTGAATCTGTTCCCCTTTGTCCTGTCACTACATGTTTTTGAGCATGAGCATTTCATATTGAGAACAACAAAGGTCATGGTTCAAGCACAGTGATGAGCTACAGCTCAAACCTTGAAAGCACACCTATAAAATCACTCAACCACACAATTTATCCAAACACAGTGTTCTCTTTATTTTGTTGCATATTAATATATCAAATAATTAAGAGCTGGCATGAAGGCCACAAAATACTATTAAAATACTGAAGAGGTTTGTTTTGTTTTGTTTTTAAAGCATGACATATTAAGACAGTAATTTCAGCCTGGGATCTCTCAGGAGGGTTAAAATTACATACCCTATGACGTGGAATGGAGTGAAGGGACAGCACGTGAGGTCCTGATATGAAGACAAGAGAGCATGAGCGTTGACAGGTAATTATCAACATTTTTATGTAATTCTACTGAAATGATTTACATGAAAATCTCCCTGCTAGTTCCAAGACTGGACTAATCATGTTAGTGCACTTCAACTCACTACTAGATGACAAACAATAGAAATACATGAAGTATTAAAGCATCCTATGCATTTTGAGCATCCTCAAAAGACCATCATTTTAATGAAAAAAAAAAAAATTAATGGCTGGCTAGCCCACAAAATTCAGTAATATCATCTATAGTTTCAATGTAATTTTAAAATCCAATATCAAGGTACTTCATTATATGAACATTTTATTATCTAGATTTTACCACCAACTAGGAATGCAGAGATTTGGAAAGAAAGCAACTTCTCTCAGTCATTTTACTCTACTGCCTGCATTTTCTGATGGTTCAGTAAGCACACTACCATTCTGTTGTTTCCTAATATTTCAAGGAAAACTGAGCTGTATCTTTTTATTAGTGCTTTGGTTTTAGGCGAAACTTCTCTGAAGTCAGTACAACACCATTTGGCCTTTTGATGACATGCTGGAAAAAACAGGTCAAAGGAGGGTAAGAAAAAAAATATAAAGAATTAAAAACGCACATGTGAAAGGGAATTTCAAAATGACAGATTAAAGTACATCCAACATCTCGTCTTGTATAGTCAAAACAGATATTTCACTTCTCCCTTTGGATCAGTCATGACTGTTTATGCTTCCATTTGCCTTTACAATCTGTTCTTGGTACTTGTGAAGCTGCTCCATGAAGCCAGGATTTGGACAAGCTGCAGGCCTTGCATTTTTCACCAAGGAAAAGGCTCTGGCAAAGCTCAGTCTTTCTGAATTCATTAGGAAACCAATGACTACAGCCGCTGCACGGGAGACTCCTGCGTTACAGTGAACCAGCACCACGCCATCCTCCAGGAAAGAAATTAAACACAGGTAGATTACCAGTGTAAGAAACTTCATATAAAATTCTTGTAATACTTACTGAAAGCTCCTTGCTGAGCTCAAAGCAAATATTTACACACATGAGTCCAAACACAGATATAAGCATGATATAAGCATGAAAGTAAGTATTTTTTCTACACAAAACGCTTTATTATTACGAAATTTGTCAAACCTAATTCATACTGTAGTACTGAAACACATCATCTGTCTTTCTTCTTGAGGCCTTTACAGCAGCCTGTTCATGTAAAAACCACATCACAGATACCTGGGATACTGAAGTATCTGATCTAATTGGGTGTCAAATTTGAAACAGATTTTATTTGCAATATGGAAAGGAACTTGACAGTATCTTGTTAAAGGTTGAAAACATAGCAAGGCAGCAAACAGCTCGACACAGAGGCAGATTTTAGAATATCTTATGGTTCCAGTTACATGTTTCTTGTGTACTCTGCAGGGAAGATTCTGGGTACCAGAATCATGAACAGAAAAAATTAGAAAAGATATTGTGTGATTTGCAACAGATCTCTCCCTTCCCATCACACCACTGGTACAACTAAGCCCCTTAACTGAGAACTAGGGTGCAAAATCCAAAACTGCTCAACCTCCCATGAATTCACAAATGCTTCTTCTGGGCTTTGAATTCAGGCTTATCCTGAATTATATATAAAATTAATGAGTTTTATCCTACTTAAACATTTCCCACACAACCTTTGAGACACATGAATGGCTCTTTTTAGACACTGCAATTCTTGTTCAGAAATAACAAACCCAAATTAACACAAAGACAACTAGACAATCTAGCAAGTCTTAATCAATGTCTGCACGGCCCAGGGTTGTGATGTTGTCATGTTTGTATGTCAGACTATGACCTGGAAAAGCCTCAGTCCAAACTGTCAAATGCCAAATGCCCCTTTGACACAAAAAGAAACCACTGAACCCCCAGCACTTCCATATTCTGAATGGAAATACTAAAACATGACATTATGTGCTCAGATACTTGAAGCTAAACAAAGCCATTTTAGTTATGAACAGCCTGTTCTGTCTGCCCTTAACAGGCACAAGTTACTCAATGGGAATTTTACCCAGAGACCAAAAGATCTTTTAAGCACCAAGGTTCCTTTCCAGAAACTTAATAGTTTATGCTACAGATTTGAGAGCTACAATTATTTGGTATTTTAATAGACACACAGGCCAGAAAATGGTTCCTGCTCCAAAAATCTTCCAGTTTAAATAACAAGACAAAGAAGTACGAAATGGAGTATTCTCCTTGTTGGAGAAATTCCAAGCTGAGGCTAGAAGAATGATGCACAACATGATGACAGAGCTAGGAACAGAGTCTGAACTCCTGCATCCCAGCACAGCAAATACCAATACCACCCTTCCTGGCAATGGAAATCACATCTCCTGTGCACTGCCTGCTGGAAATTGCTCTCTTCACTCCCATCGCTCACACTGCCAGGGCCACACATCCCCACACACCCCTATGGCAGGGTACAAAGCCTGGATCTCAGCCACCTGAGGATGTGCCACTGGTGACCTGTAAATCCAGAATAATGGCACTAAAAAATATGCCACTGCTAATGAAGAAATTGCTGAAGCTTATCCACTGTAGATTTGGAGTAGTTTTTACTGATTCAATGGGAGTTATTTCAGACATAGCATACCATAATCCAGATCAATGTCTAGCAGAGGCATTGATGGTAAATAATATTAATTGGAAACAATTTTTCTTTTCCTTTGTACGGTTCATGATTTATTTCCCTCTTTCACATTTAAGTTTGATATATCTTTTTAAAATAACTGGTTTGTTTTTGTTTGTTTTAATAACTGCCAAAAATTATATAGTGATACCCATGAATCCTGAAAATTATTGAACATGAATGAATCTGGGCCATAATAATAAACTAACTTTAACACTGAGAATATTTTTTTTTCCTTGCTAAAGCCCACTGTTTACAATTCATACAAAAATTAATTTGGCACGTCATGCTTAACTAATTTTGTGTTAGCTATGAATAGAGAATAAAAGTGAGAAACAGACTACAAACAGGAAATCTCTATTAACCAAGAACTTCTTGGTCTGGTTCTGATACTCTTAAGTTTTCCTGCTCAGAAATGGTCTGTGGACTTGCAAGAATCATGTAAGATTCAAGACTAAGTTGCGGTTTTAGAAGTTTTTTTATGGAGAGAAAAACAAAATCACCTTCCACCAACAGAAAAGGTAATTATACAATGGTTATACACAGTGGGCAAAAAGCCTTATCAAGGAAAGAAATTTAAAAGAAGCATAAAGTTTTTAGTGATGTTGAAGGCTAATGTAATTCTTTAGGGATACATTTTATTTTGCAGTGAAACCCAGGCTTTTTCCTTAGGAAAGACAGGGGAGCAATAAGGAGTGATGTTCGTGAATAAGCAAAAATTTTCTATTTGGAAACACAAGATTTCAGAAGATTTATTATTAGATACTAAACATAAAAAAGTATCCCTCATTCATAGTATTATGACTTGACATGGGTCACTGAACAGGTCATGGAAAACCTGCCTGCCAAGCTGGAGCCTAGAAGAAAAGTTGAGCTCTGATCAGTATCAGAATTTGTACCATGGTGTCTAGAGACTTGAGCCAATACAGTTTTAGAAAAGTGAATCCTGTTACAAGTACCCAGCTGGCAGTGACTTAGAGAACACTGCAGGCTTCACTTGCAGCCTCAGATTCTCATGCTCCCATACTTCCTTCATGGAGTTAACCATGTCCTAGAAATAATTTCCCTTATATCATGTTCTCTCACCAGTGAGTATTTCTCCCCCATTTTAGGAGATGAAACAGTAGTATCTTTGTGGTTACTTAAACAGAAGAGCATTTCATGACATAATTTATCATAAGCTCTTTTGACACCATTTTGACAAAGCAAATAAAGCAATTCAAACCACCTAGAGATCTGTCTCCGTATACCACTATCATGTGCTTTTTGAACTGGTCCTGGAGAACAACTATTCCACCAATTACCTTCTCTTTCATCCACCTCTTCCATCAGAAAACTACTAATGTCATTGTAAAAGTTTACAGGAAAACTCCTTAACCTACAAAAAAGTAACTGAGATATAAACACCAGCGGCAGAAAGCACAATTGTGCAGTTGTGAATAGCAACTCTTGTCTGGAAACTGTAATTAGAAACCTTGAAAAGCTCATTTAGTGACAATGTGTTATCACATAGCTTGTAAATTATAAATGAGAGAAGGAAAGAACACTGCGACACAAAGAAAACTGGGGCAAGATCATATTTTATCCCAATCTACATTAACAACGCACCTGATAGATTTGGTAGAAAACATGCAATGATGTTTGGTTGTTGAGTTATAGTTTAGATACCAAAACAATGGTTGTAGTGACACAGAAAGCCTGAATTTAACAGCTCTGAGTTGGGCATGTTCTGGCTACACAAAACTCTGCCAAGCAACCCCAGAAGGGTTTTTCAGCCTGTTTTCTATGTCACATCCTTTCAGGATTCTGTGATCAGTTAAATCACTTTTGGCTCCAAGACTACTAACATATTCTTTAATATTGTTGGTATATATGTGGATTCACAGCATCTTCTTTGAGCAACCTGGTCTAGTGGGAGGTGTCCCTGCCCATGGCAGGGGGTTGGAGCTGGATAATCTTTAAGGTCCCTTCCAACCCAAACCATTCAATGATTCTATAGTGAAAAGCACAAGGATGGTGAACAGCTGGTGATAACTCACACAGATCCGTAAAAGCCCTCTTTCTTGCATCTAATTCAGGCTGGTTTCTAATCCAAAACAACATCCCTGATGAATAAATAAATTTTCTTCATTTCCTTCTGTCAGGGGTAGTGACTTGGATTTAGGATGCATTTGTGTACTCTAAAGTCAAGCCCTGGTCCAACTGTATTAAAGAAGCATTTCTCTAAAACTCAAGACAGTCATTCTGGAAAAGCAATGCTGGAGGGAATGAAGATTAACAGTAGTGCCATGTCTCTAGGAATGCTTAGAAATTACCTGGATTTTCTATTTGAAATTTAAAAAGACAACGACAAAGCTATTCATTTGGTACCATATTTTCTTTAAACAAAAGAAGATGCGTTAGTTCTTAAGTAGTGTTATAAATAATCTAAACAGGATAACTACTAACATTAATTATTGATAGACCATACCTGGCTCTTGGCTTTCTCAATAAACTCAAAACATTCAGGGAAATAGGAGGTAATATCAGTTTCTGGGAGGTCCAGAATGGAAATGGTCTTGTATGTAAAGTCATTGAGGAAGGCATTTTGGACTCCATATGCCACATTTAGAACGTGAGTGACCTAAGTAAAAAAAAAAAAAAAAAAAAAAAAAAAAAAAAAAAAAAAAAGGCATTTTCCGAAGACAGCAAGCGAAACAAGCAGTAACAAAAATGAATTAATCTTCAGACACTGACACAATGTTCAGTTTTACATACATATGTTGTCTATGGTATGATTTTCTCCAAGCAAAATTTCAAAGTGTGCTAAAACACACTGTTATAAATTTCAGGGCTTTTCTGAGAGGAAATTAAAAGATCAGTGCTCAAACACAGACTAATAAATGGATTTTCAAGAAAAGGGGGTTTTTGTCGCATGGTTAGAAAATAAAAGAGAAAGCAATAGGAATGAGAGCACAGACCACCCAACAATTGCCCAAATTTCCATACTGCTCTAACCCATCAGCTTAACTTTTCTTCTGGTTAGTTACCAAAAACATTTGCTGAAGCAGAAGGATTTCAGAGTAAACTACACCTGTTCTTGGCAGGCGACACCACCTCTGGCCTCCTGCCATCTCTGCTCTGTCCAGACTACAGCCAGGTTGTGGGTTATTTCAAGTTACAGTAAAGTGACATTTAGATGGCATCAGATGCCCTGTCCTGCAGAACCATCACTGTCCAAAGGCCTTATCACCCCATTGCTGCAATAGAGAAGAGTAAAAAGACAAGATTTTGGGAGAGACTTGAAGAAGCTGTTTTGTTTTTCTAGTTTCATTGATCCACATGAGGCAAGGGGGAATGGTGCTGCTTAGTGTTTGAAGTGGAAATGCATATGGCAGTGTAGGAATCTGTTTCATTAAACAGCTCTAAACAATCACCACTCTTGCAGGGAAGCAAGATTCTTTTCATTGGTATCTAGCAACAGGACGAGGAGTAATTGCCATAAACTAAAATAAGAAGTTCCACCTCCACTTCTTTAGATTGAGGAGCACTGGAACAGGTACCCAGGAAGGTCACAGAGTCTCCCCGTCTGGAGACATTCCAAACCCACCTGGACACGTTCCTGTGCCACGTGCTCTGGGTGACCCTGCCTTGGCAGGGGGTTTGGACTAGATAATCTCCAGAAGTCCATTGGAAGATTCTGGGATTCTCTGAAAGCATTTCAGCTTCTCGTGAAGCCAACAGAAACCCATCCACCTGCAAACGGAGCAGCCTTTTGAAAACGCAAGTGGAACACAGTCTTCCTCAGATTTGCTAGAGAATGTTTTTAGAATTTTTAATTTACAGGCGAAGCGCACCGCGCGCACAACGCGAGATGCACCTGTACGTCCATGTAAGGTTTACCTTATGCTTCCTCATCGTCTCCAGGTCGTGAGCAGCATCCTGCGACCCTGCGGAGAGAGACAGAGCGTGCCCGTTGCTGCGCTGAGCCCCTGCCCGGCCGGAGCCCCGCTCTCGGTGCCCGCCGCCCCCAGCCCCACTCACCCAGCAGCAGCCAGGGCTTCACCACGCCGACCTGCAGGTCAGCGCTGAGATCCTGCACGAAGCCGCCACCGGGCGCCGCCTCCTCCTCCTCCTCCATGTGCAGGCAGGCGCCGCGCCACGTCTCAACGATCCTGCGGCCGGTCAGCGTCGTCACGCGGGTGCGCTGCTTCCGCAGGTTGGCCCTGGAGAAGCTGCGGATCTCCTGGGCGAGGGAGTGCATGGCGCCACTGCCGGCAGCGCTCCGCGCCGACCGCCCCGCGCCGGCCGCCGTGACGCTGCCCCGGGGCGGTGCTGGGCGGGCAATGGCCCGGCCCGGCCCCTCCCGTCGTAACTAAAGCAGCCTCGAAATCTTAAAGCCGTCCTTCTATGGCACTGCTGTTTTGGGGAATAGGTCATGCAACAACGCCTTCTGACTCCAACTGGGACCTGCTTGTCCCGTGCTTGGGGAAGCATGGGAAAACATTGTGAAGAGCTACATGGAAAATGTTAGAATTAAATATATTTGGTTTATTTTTTCCCCAGAGTCATTTGATTAGTGATGAAAGACTAAACAAAATCAGCTTCTAATATTTACCAGAGAGGCAAAAAGAAGAAAAGGGAGGCAAGGTGAGGCTGCTTCCTTCTTATTCCCAAACTTAGACTTAATGCCTATGTCTTCATGTATTCTCTGAAGTGCACCGATTGTAATGTTCCACAGCTGGTACATAGTCATAGAATCACAGCATGGTTTGGGTTGGAAGGGACCTTAAAGATCATCTCATTCCAACCCCCCTGCCATGTGTTTGGACACCTTCCATTAGACCAGGTTTTCCAAAGCCTCGTCCTGGCTTCCAAAGCTTCCAGAGATGGGAAAGCTTCCCTGGGCAACCTGTTCCCTTCCACAGCTTCTCTGAACAACCTGTTCCAGTGCCTTACCACCTCCACAGTAAAGAATTTCTTCCAGGTAATCTACTTCCCCTCTTTCATGTTGAACTTATTCTTTCTTGTCCTATCACTGAGATTCCTGATAAAGAATCCCTCCTCCTTATAGGTCCCTTCAGATACTGGAACCCTACTTAAGTGTTTGAAATGTTTGTTTGGGAAGTGAGATGGTAGTATTGTTGACTTAAATTCTGCCAGAAATACATTTCAATTTGCTACCAATCCTCTGTGCTGGCTTACAGAATGAGGATATATGACTACAGTACTCGTCCTTTTGTAATATTCCTCGAACTTATGTTAGGGGATATGATGACTCTGAAGAGATCCTCCTGATAGTCCCCCAGAATGCAGTACAGACCAAAGGCAACTTAGTTCCATGTAAAAAGTTCTACAAATGCCTTGGCAATTCCAGAAGCAGAGAATGCTGTTAGGAATTGCAAGAGCATTAATTATTTCTGGGAATGCCAGAGGCAGTTTTCTAATAGGAATGAGACATGGAATCAAGGTAATCTAAAAAAGGCAGAATACCGCACATGCTATCTGCAGAAGCTAGAGTCTAAACTAAGATAAAATCAAAGATGATGCTTAGTGTAGAGAGAGGAACAGCCCAGAGATCCGTGCTGGAACAGAGGTCAGGGTAACAAAGGCACCCTGAAGCAAGAGTTTTTTGTAACGTTCTGTGTGGTAGAAATGTGGCTCCTCTGAGTGTGGATGTGGCGTATGGGGTTGTATTTGTTGGAGTTGTTAATGTTCATGCTCACAGAGGGCCCTGTGGGAAGGCACAGCTGCAGGCCGGACAGATGGAGTCGGCTGAGGGGCGAGAGGCAGCTGGGAGTGAGGGGAGAGTCACAGTCGGAACTGAGGTTGTGATTGGCTGGGGGGCACGTGGGCACATATAAGCGGGAAGCTGATTGGGTGATAGGACGCGTGGCCATCAGCCCTGCAGCAGAGCCAGCCAATGGGTGCCCTTCTGTCAGGTTCCCTTAGGCCTCAGTTTGGTTTTGGTCTGGTGGAAATTCAGGGTATGAAGAGAGGGGAATTTCTGGCAATAAAAGGATCTTCTTCGGAGGTGTAGGGAGGTCTGTGAGTCTTTGTTCCCCATTGCTACAAGTGGGCTGTGCTTCGCAGCAATTAACCTAAAACAATGATGATGTGGAAGTTGATTAGTTTGTTTTTTGTTAAGGCCTTATCAGTTGTTTTGATGAAGCTGATCTGAAAGGAAGCGATGGAGAGCTTTAGGTCTGCCTCCCAAACCAGCAATTGCATAGAATTTCATGGCTGTTTTCAAGCTGTTATTGGTTCACTGTAGTTGCCTCTGGGAAAAGTAAGGATATTAAGGTATCTTGAAGAATGCAGAGAGCCTTGAAAGGATTAAAAGCATTGTGCCTAGGCATATTTGGGCAAGAATAAGATACATTGTAACCAACGCAGAAGCTGGATGAAACTTCGCAAGAAATAGGGAGGAAAACCTGAAAAAAAAAAAGGACAAAGCTTGTTAAAACCAGTAAGGGGATCACTGAAATTGCTAACAAGAGGCTGTGCATGCCTAGAGGAGAAAGATGAAAAGGGCACGGCTATGATGATGTCCAGCCTTCATCGGGACACCACCAAGGAGGACGTGGAGCCTTCCTCAGTGTGACCACCAGGGTACTAATGGTAATGATGACTTCTAAGAAATAGTTTGCATAGCCACACCTTTTCCAAGGAAAACTACAAATATGCATGAAATGTAGCCAAGCATTGTAGTTTGCTGTGTGCCTGGGTGTGTGCTGTTGCTGTTAGGAGGAGTGGTCCCCACGCACCTGGTGCGCTGAATAAAGCTGATACCCACTTCTTGAACTGTGTCTTAGGAGTGTGTCTTGGCCCAGTTTGGGGTGATTCAGCCTCGTATCAGGAAATTTGCAAGGCCTTAGCAAAATTTGCTTGCAGACAAGGCCCAGCATCATCCCCTTAGAGTAACCATTTGCTTTGTAGCCAACATCTGGCCCGTATGAGTATGGGGTGTGCTGTGAAAGCATTTATAAGACTGAGACAAATCTGTAATGATGCTTTAAATTTTAACTTTCATGTTTTTCAGATTCTATGTTGCCTAGGATTGTAGTTCTGAGCCTCATATTAAGTGTCAATCAGCTCTCTTCACAGAGCAGGGAGACAAAACAAATCCTTTCCCTGCTGGAGACCAAGGACAATGGTTACAAGTTTTCAGGCCCAAAAGCAAAAACAACAGTGGACTGAAAAGAGAAACAAGAAGGATGGGACTTCATAATCTGAAGCTCTAATTGGACAGTTAAACCCCAATATGCAAGTGGCCAAAACTTATAAAAGTGTGAGACCTTGTGACCAGTCGTCCATTTTGTGACCATTTTGGGTCCACCTTGGGCACAGCCCTAATCAGGCTCTTGTCCTGCCCAAGGTGTACCCTAAAGGCCTTTTAATAAATATCTACTTTATTCTGTATCTCCGTCCACTCTCTGTTCCAGGTCAGCCTTCCCAAGGCATCAGTAAGACACTCACAATTAAACTTAATACAACTAGGTGTTGTTCCTTGAGCTCACAGGAGGAAGATGTAATAGGTGAGGATGCAGAAAGGCAGCTGACTCCAAAGTAATGGATTCATTTTCTGCCAGGGATGTTGATCCTTGTTATAACTGCCTTAAACACCAGGGGTCCCTACCGGACAAAAAAAAAAAAATAAAAAAATCTGTGCTGCTCTTTTCTCTCTGAAATCCAACCATTGCAAATGTTTATATGCAGAATTATTATCTTATTATTTAGTGTGTCCATTCATGTCATGAGCATTAGATCTAGCTTGATTATTCATATACATTATTTCTTATAAAGCAGGTATTTCCATGATGTCAAGTTCCATGATCGATGATGTCAAGTTGTTAATACTATTCATCACAGGATAGAAGAGGAGATATTAGTGAATTAGAGTTTAAAACTGGGATTTCAGTTCACAGGTGATTTCCTATATTCCTCTTGCATGCTTTGCTGAGTAGAAGATTTCTCTAAGGGTGTGGCAGGAGCTGGATGTTTTCTCTACTTCCTTGGCTGAATGCATTTATGGTATTTCTGGATCTTTGGGTTTTGAATAAGCTACATATCAATGTAAATGCAGTAGTTTTAAGTAATTTTTAATGATTCTTCTGTTTTGTCTGTTAAGAAATTCAGCAGAACCTGTTCTGTGGGTATAAACTAAGAAATGTGTACTGTAATTACTAATTATTACAAGAACCAGCTTGTACATATTTAAAGAGCTCATATGGCAGTACGCATCCTCTCTGCTGTATCTATTTCCTTCCACTATTATTTTGGTCTAGGTATTGCCTGTACTTACTGATGCAAAAGAGCTGGCTTCTATCAGAAAGTGATAACCAGACATTCTAGATAGCTGACTTTGAAAAACCAGCCTTGCACTCTGACAAATGCGTATGTTAGAGGGTTGAGCTAAATTGTAAAATGCACTGAAAATTGACAGTGCATTTTCAGGTTGGTAATTTAACTGAAGTGGAGAATTGAACCCTAACTAGTACACTAATTATATCACATTTCAAACTGCATTTACCAGATGACTTTGAGGAGTAAGAGAAATTGGGGAGAAAATCCAACTATTGTCAGCTAATATCTAACTCTAATAATAATGCCTCTGCTTCAGACCCTGTGTTCCTTAGTTGAAAATAACAGAGAAGCTAAAAATAACTCTGTGCACCAGTTGGTGACTGGATGCCTGTGAATCATGAATGTAGCGTGGTGATGAGATATGTAAGTGTGACAGTGAAATGCATGAGGAGGTATTTAAAACAGAGAGAGGGAAATAACAATGCCATTGTATAAAGTTCTAATAAGCCTTTTGGGGAGTGCATTGTGCTATTTGGGGATGATGGTATTCAGTAAAGTTATGTCATACTTGAAACAAGTGCGAAGAATAGTTTCAAGTTTAAATTACACTGCACGTGTAAGCACTCTGTGGTGCATGGACCCCTTGGGACAGGCAGCTCCTGCCCATGATGACTTGAGAGGGAGCAGCCTCCTGCAGGGGGACTATTTCACCACCATTTGTGCCAAAACACTCATAAACACTTCTCAGAGTACCTGCTTCATACATTGCAGCATGCTGTCTCCTACACAGCCTGGAGGCCCTTAGCTGGAGCAGTTTTGGTTTCAACTTTGCAAAGTTGTCAAGACATGATGCCTTCTCCTGTTGGCTTTTCCCTTTCTAAAGCAGATGGGAGTCACAAGCTCAGGATCATTCACACCTTGAGCAACAGGGCAAGATAATACATGGGGAGGATGGCCGGAGTATGACACACTCCCATTTCCCTTCAGTGGTGTACGTCTGTGCTCCATGCCATTTCCTTCATGTAGAGGGATTTTGGCTGAGAGACAACCGCTCCTTTGTTCTCATCAGTTTGTTTTTCATCTGTTAGGCCTGCCAATATCTGGTAGGGAAGGAATATTCTGGAAGAAAACTAAAGTCTCAGCAGTGCTGATGGAGAGTGATTGGTCCGCTTTTCCAGCCTGGTTGTGTGCCTTTATCCCATATCCTGAATGAGCATGCAGATATTAGTTCCTTTGTTCTTCTATCATACCTGGAAAATCTATTGTAAGTGGAATCATGACTGGAAAGTGAGATTTCAAAGAACTAGTGAAGTGCAGACAAAATCTTGAAATGTTATTTTATGAGGAAGAATGAATTTGTAGCAAGGCCTCTTCTAGAACTTAATATAGTGAAAAGTCCACAAGGGTTCTCAGTTTTGTGTACTGAGTTCATTGCTGAGGTGAACAGTGAAGGCCTAAGAAATTTTAAGTTTGTCAGTTATTGTGGGTTTTGGAGGTTTTTCCTAGGATGGCAAGAATAAGGGCTGAAGGAAGGGGCAAATTAAGTATATAGCATTTAAAATGTGTTGCTGTAGTAGTTGGACTAAATGGGAAGCAGGACCATGCTGAAAGCTGTGTACAGAAAGTTAACAGGGCATTCCTGCACAAAGTGCTGCAGTTACACATACTGGGACCTGATTGTTAGTGAGCCAAGCTTTGCAAGAAGGTGTTAGTTTGTTCTGAGTTTCTGGATCTGCCAGTTTGTAACACATTGGAAATGCTAGACCCTATTGGCTAAACAAAGTGCAGTTACTTGTGTGTGGGAATAGGGTGAAGCCAGAGGTGGTGGGAGTCATCTGTACATATTTTTGTGCTTTGTTGCTTCAGAAGTGGTGCTCGTGTACTGCTGCAGAGGGTTTCCCACTGTGAGGGGAAGTATATATCCTAAGCACACATTTACATATCCTCTCTTCCTGTATTCCTTTGGCATACAAATCAAAGCATCCATTAAAGCCATGCTGCTAATGCATGCTGCATCATTCTTGACCAGCTCTATCTATGCAATGTGTTAGGTAAGAGCAGATGATGCACCTTGGTCAAGCCCAGAAACAGAGCCAGTTCCTCAACTCTTTGGAGTTTGAGAGACTGAGCTGCTCATCTAACTCTGATACAGTGCAAATGGAAGCCCAGTCCAGACTGCTAAAGACTGCAAACAGAGGCTCAATGGTTGCTCCTAACAATAATTATTAAGTCTGTGAACCTTCTTCAAATACTGCCTTTTATCCCTGGCTTGAAGGGTAGGCAGCTGCTCTTTGTTTAATATTTTATTTCAAGCAGCATAGTTTGCTGGTTTTTATTAAGTTATCCTGAGCCAGTGGTGTTTCCATTGGCATATCTTCTCATATTGCTGCAGGGAAATCTCCCCAAAAGCAAAGTCATGCCCATGACCAAAGGCATGGCCCTACAAACGCCGGGGCATTCCTCCTGCTCTCACCACATTTTGTGAGCAATCCATATAAATGAGAGACAGATTCACTGGTCTTAAGACGTGTGCTTTTATAGTGTGTCAGGAATTGTGCTTAATGAAGAGCACTGAGGAATAGGGTAGATTGCAAAGCTGAAATATTCAGTAGTCAGGCCCTGGGGACCTGTTGGTATGAAGATGATCTGGCAGTACTTGTGTCTGTGTTACATAAGACAATAAAATTCACTTAACGTGAGTTTCTGTAAGGCTTTCAAGTCCTTTGAAACCTGAAATGTGGTTTTCTTTCTCTATTTTAGGTGGCAGATGTGAAGTAAAAGGTTATGATTTTTCAGTGGTTGTTATGACTGCTCCTAATTTGTTGGGGGTTTTTTTTGTCAGAATACTAAATTTTCCATTTCGTACCTCAGCTTTTAACAGTCTACAGCAAAAGTGCAATAATCTGTCTCGCAACCTTTCTGTTTCTCTGCAGGTTTGTTTCAGTGGTCATTTGAAGACAGGAGAGCTACTTAAAAATCCACAAAAAAATCTCTTGCTGCAAACACCGAGCCTAAAGCCTAAAGCCTCAAAAATTAAAATCAAAGAAGGTAAAAATCAAATTTTATTTCAGAGTTCCTGTAGCAGCTTATGTATAGCTTCTGTTAATGTGTAGCTTCTTCAGATGTAATAAAATAATAATGTTACCATTTGTATCAGGAAGCATAGCAAGAGTTTTTTTGTGTTTCACAGAGTTCAGGAAGGAAGCCATTATAATTTCTAGGCAGGATCAGAAAACAGCAAATCAGTAGGAAAATTATTTTATAGATTAGTGTAGTAAGGCATGTACATAGTACCTGCTCTTATTGTTCATCATGAAGAGATGCCTTCTAAGAGTAGGATAAAGGTGAAGTGGAGCATGCATAAGCACAGCATCTCACATCCTGAAAAAAATAATACTGGAGAATACTGTTCCATTTCATGTCATTTTTTTGCCTTACCATATCATTAACATTGCATTGCATTTGATATTCTTGTGCTGGAAGCCATTCCCTGCAGGAAGGGAAGGAAAACGAAGCTATCCAAGCCCTGTCTCTTTCTATGTCTATAGTTTGATCCAGCCAGCCCAGAGCTGCTTAATAACTTCCATTCCACTCACAAGCAGAGACATAACTTTCCTTTTTCTCTCAAAAAATTGAGGCAGGACATGACCTTGGTTATTTCTTTAAATTCCTGTATACAAGACCCAGTTAAGCTAAGTGAGCCTTTGCTACAGGATCCTAGAAGTTTGCATAGGTTCAGGCTTCTGACACATTCACAAAAAAGAAGTAAAACAACAAGAATAAAGTGCAAGACAGTGTCTCTGGCTCACAAAGTCCCTGAGCTGTAACCTCTTTTAGTCTGAGAGTAACTCTGCAGAAGCAGTGGTATGTGCTTGCCCTCATGCTCTTCCTCAGTGCTTCATTCTTTGGCCACAGAATTTGATGACCTTTTGATCTGTCCAGGTTCTTAGGTTTTTATTTTCCTTCTGGTCAAGTGAATAATAAAAATTAGTAAAATCACCCTGATAAAGTTTAAAAATTCCATAAAATCATGTTTTATTTACATAAATCCCTGACTCCAGAGGCTACATCTGTGAACTGGGAGAGAATGCAAATTGCAGGTGACAGAGTAAAGTGAACCTGTAAATAGAGTTTATGGGAAAAAACTATGTTATCCAAGTTTGTAATGAGATATTACATGTGTCAGCAAAGAAAATGGTACTTATGGGATATTTTTTTTACTGTGAGGACTGAGACAGATGCATCAACATTTGGAGGCTAGCTGAAAGTATTTGAAAACCAGGGCTTCAGAAAGAAGAAAACTAGTAACTTAAAAGAAAGACATTTCTAGAAAAAGAGGTGACATCCTGGAATACACCCACATAGGCACACTCAGAAAAAAACTGATTTTTTTTTTTTTTTATGGTATACTCCAGAGTCAAAGAATGACCCAGATTAACCTAAACTGTCTCTTAGTGTTAAATTTTTTTCTTTTTTTCTTCAATAACGAGACAGACTGAAACTCCAGAGGGTTTTTAATTCAGATTTCTCTTTGGGTATTTCAGGAAAAAATGTACAGAAACATTTTGCTTGAACTCAAAAGCTGTTCCTAAGCTTACCTTACTTTATCATTACGTGTAAAATAGCCAAAAGTTTCCATTCTGATTGCCTATTAAAGTAATTTATTAATTATTTTATTATTTTTTAATGAAATTAATTTCTATATGTAGACCATAAATGAAGTTTAGGATTATGTAGCCATGTTTTCTGATTTACTTTAGAAAAAAACTTGTAAATCATTTAGACTTAAACTAATGGTAGAAAACTAGATTTGGATGTCTTTATGAATAGATTTGATGTAACAAATTTACTATCTTGTTAATATCTTAATTAGGAAGATTTCTTTCCTTTGGGACTATCTTGTAAAAACAAGTCATGAACAGTACTTCCCTTCTTCCTTTTCCTTCCCACATTTTTAACCACAATTTTGAAATCACCAAAAACTCACTGAAGGACAGTCCTCAAATGTCAAAGATTTCCATTCAAGTTTGATTGACAGGATAAATGTCCTACCAAAAAGGCCATATAGTATTTGGAGTACCAGTCAATGACTCTTTGTGAGCTGCACTGAGTGTTCTTGGCTTCATCTTAATATTAAAACTTCACAATTTTTCATAAGATGTAATGGCTGTTTTCTGTCCAACTCTAAACAATGAGCTTCATTAATTGAAGCAGATGAAATCTCTGATGCTACTTTGCTAATGGCATTCCTTGTTAATTCCTCATTAATTCAGCAAGTGAAACAAGAGACTACTTTTGACATGAACACTATGAAGGGAAAAGATTTTTCTAGATTAGACATGATTATTTTGTATGAGCAACACTTGCTTGATCATTAACAATTTCATTATCAACATCAAAAAATATTGCAGGGAAAACAAGCCAAAACAAAACCACAAGATATGGACATAATCAGTTATACCTATAAGGTAAACTATTTTCAGCCATGTTAAAAGGTATTTATGCTTTTAACATCCTTGAAAAAGTTTAAAACTAAAAACCCCTAAACATTACAACAACAACATCAAAACCCTAAACATTTTATCACTCAGAAATACACGTGGAAAGCTGTAAATGCAGGAGAACTAAGCTGTATAGAGAAATCCACTGGTAATGATTGGTATAGATCTTCTGATTAATGGTTTATTGCCTGTTAGAAATCCTTAAAATTGTAGTTTTATTATTTCACATTCTGCTTATAACTCTTAATAACAGTATTATTTAAGTTGAAAAAACAAATTTTACATACACAGAATACAAGTTGTTTGACTCACCTAGAGAAGCAAATTCTTTGATATCTAGTCCTCTTCTTCAGCAAAGGAAATCACCCTAACCGGCTTGCAGCATTCTCCCTCTTCCCGTGCCACTAGAGGCACGAACGATGGTCCACAGCTTTCTCTGAACCTGGAGAGCACAGAAAGCACACAGGGCTCCTGTTTCGAGGAAAGCCACAGAACCCGCCTCAGAGGCCACCCAAACCGGCTTGCAGCATTCTCCCTCTTCCCGTGCTGCTAGAGGCATGAATGATGGTCTACAGCTTTCTCTGCTTTTGGAGAATACAGAAAGAACACAGGGAAGAGGAGGGAAAGGGTGCTTGTCCAGAGCAAGCTGCCCAGGCGTGCAGTGTTGCAGGGTAAATGGCCAGTCGCTCCTTGGCCTTTGGTGGTTCTGCTCAAGTCTTTGCGCTCGCAAGAGATGGGGTGTGCAGGGCCCAGAGCTGTGGGGATCCCTGGGAGACCGGTGGCTGGAGATGGCCACAACCTCTGTGCCAGGCAAGAACTGCCATCTCTGTCCTCCTGCCCGTGTGTTGCTGGCTGGATTGCTGAGGGCTCCGAGGTGCCTCCTGATCAGGCTCCTGTGGGGCTGGGGCGCTGCTGCCGGCCAGGTTGTCTGGGCTGGGGGAGACCCTGAGGGGATGGGGCAGTGGGAGGCTGTGAAGGGATGAAGGGATGAGAGGCCCTGACAGGAGAAGCCATTGGGGAGGCATGGGGGAATGTGTGAGGCAGTGGGTGGCAGGAGGCTACAAGGGGACAGGAGGCCCGTGAGGGGCTGGGCTGGTGGAAAGCTGTGAGGAACTGGGTGTCAGAGGCCATAAGCAGCCCCCAGGCAGCCGCCTTGTTCCTGACACCTGGCTCCTCTGGCGCTTCCCCAGAGCCTCTCCCAGGGCCGCGGTAGAAGCCCTCAAGGCCAGGACACCACCGGGAGGGAGCTGGTGCCATCAGGGCCAGGCCCCGGCCTCCCCTGCCCGCACAGCCCCGAGGCCCGGGCAGCAGCCGCCGGCGCCGGGCTCTGCAGCGGGCACAGCGCCGGGTGCTGCCCGGGGAGCCGCGGGGCCGCCCCGCAGCCCCGCTGGGCCGGGGCTCCACGGACACCCGGCTGGGGGCCACCGGAGCCTGGAGGAGAGCCCGCGCGGCCCGGGGAAGGGAGCGGCGTGTGGGGTGCAGGCTGGAGCCCCTGGCTGCAGTGCTGGGCAAAGGGCCACAGCTGCCATCCACACACACTGAGCACCAGGGGCAGGGATACTCTCCAGGCCATCCTTACCAGACATTCAGTGATTTTCAATGTCTGCTCTGTCTTCAGCACCTCCTGGAGATCTGTCTTCAACAAGAACCTGGCCGCATAATGCAATGTTTCCCAAGCGGCCTGGAGAGCAGCAGAGATGCAGAGATGGTACCACTGTCCAGGGCATGGGACTTTTGTCCCTGTGCCGAGGCCAGGAGGAGGCTGCAGCCCGGGAGGCACCAGTACAGGAGGCAGCCGAACCCCCCCTCAGGCATGCACCAGCATCACACAAAACCTCACATTTGCCACGTACAAGTTCTCATCATGGTAGTGCAAGAAGAGAGGGAGTAGGCTCTGGCTCACAATTCCCTCCAGGGTCTTTTTCCCCTCGTCCACTACCAACTCCATCACTTTTTGAAGAAGTTGAATGGAGAGGAGCTGCACGTGGCTGTTCAGCTGGAAGAAAGGAGGGGGGAATGACCTAAATACCAACTTCTCCAGCCCACCTGGGCAAATGCCTCAAAATCCACTGTGCACATTTCTTGGCAGCAACCAGTGCCTGTTGTTCGGGGCAACAAAGCCTTACATTTTCAAAGAGTGGCAGAAGTGGCGTTGCCAGCTTCAGGGCAGAAGTGCTAGACATCATGAGACTTTTGTTCTGGAGCATATTCATGAACATGGAGAGAGACATGCTGATGATGTTTCCATCTCCATCACCCAGCAGATCCAGAAAACTTCGAGACAGGCTGCGTATAGGTCTGGTCTGTGTGGAACAAATGGCTGTGCTGTGAAGCCATGAACAGCTGCACCACCAACAGCGGTGCTCTGGCACTGCAAGCCCAGCCTGCTGCCGCGGGGCCCAGAGGCCAAAGGCCTGTCCCAAAGCACTCAGGCAGCTGAGGCAGGAGAGCTTGGAGCAGCTGCCTCAGCTCCTGAAGGCCAGCCAGCCCACAGGGCTGCTCTCCCCAGTGCAGCTTCAGCTGCTGCCCCTTGCTCACCATGGAGGGATCCTTGCTGAGCACCACGAGACCTCTGAGCGCCAGGCGCCACCTCTCTCTACACTCACTCTGCAGGTACCTCGACATGATGTTCAGGACTGTGTCACAGCACTTGGTCACGTCCAAGCACTGGAGGACCTGAAAGGCACAGGGCAGTGACACAGGGCCTGGCTGGCAGGAGCCCAGAACCGCACAGGGCCGGCCCCAGGCAGCAGCAGCAGCAGCACAGGGCATGGGCGCCGTCCCAGGCACGGGATGTGGCTATGAAAGGGCAGAGAGCTGGGAGGCAGCTCAGCCAGGCAGCGCTGGCCTTCAGGCTCACCTCCACAAGGAATGCCAGTAAAGGCAGATCCCAGCTTGGCTGTTCCTTGCTGAGCCTCAGGACAAGGTGGTATGCAACATGGGAACACAAAGAGCTCCAGTAACGGCGCATCTCCCTGTCAGGGGAAAAGGCACAAAGAGCCTGAGGTCGGGGGAGAGAAACTTTCCCAGGACTGACTCGCAGATGTCCGGTCTTTCTCCAGCATCCCTGGAGGAGATGTGGGCATTGTGGGAGGTGGACTTTCCTGGGCACTCAGCCTTTCCCAGCCTTTTCCACTCTGCTCAGCCATCCCTCAGTGATGAGGCACTCTGGCCCATGAGCACAGGCACTGTGTGGGCCACCCTGAGCACAGAGCACAAATGCTGGGGACAGAGGGGTGAAGGGGGTCTCACCTGGCCAGCAGACCCATAGCATAGTGCTGGGTGCGAGCACAAAGCATCGTGTCCCATCCGTGCTTGCGCTCCATTGCCATCAACTCAATATCATATTCCAGACAGCGGAGCAGAGACTTCATGGTCTGCACTGCAAACCTGTGTGCAGAGCAAGGCCTGGGTCACACTGGGAGCACTGGCATTGGCCACAAGGGCATGGGAAGGACAGGAGGACTCGGACCTGTTGGGGTTGCTGGGAAGGTGGTGTTCCTGCTGGCATGCCCTCCAGAAGTGATCAACTTCCTCTGGCATCTGCTGTGTGGTGATGGCAACATGGAGGAGCAGAGCCACAAACAGAGGGTAGGAAGCATGCGTCATCGCCTCATGGCGCTGAGGCACCTGGACAATCACCCAGAGCACCAGAGTAGCCTGCAAAAGAAGCAGCCCAAGAAAGCACTCAGTGCCGAGGTGTCCATGTGGGAGGGCACCAGGGGAGAGACGCAGGGGGAGCAGTGGGCCTGCCCTTAGCCCAGGTGTCCCAGATGGAGCAGGACCTTCGCACTCAGCTGAAGAGACAGAGACAGAGATCATCACCCGCTCTCTATCTCTGGGTGAGCTGTGTGACCTGAGAAGGGAATTCACCCGTCAGACCAACGAGTCCATCCTCACCTGGCTGCTCCGCATCTGGGATGCTGCAGCCAATGACACCATTCTGGATGGAACTGAGGCCAGGCAACTGGGATCACTGTCCCGGGATGTGGTCATTGACCAGGGAATTGGAAAAACCCAAAAAACTCTCAGCCTCTGGCAGCGACTGCTAACAAGTGTGAAAGACAGATACCTTTGTAAAGAAGACCTCCTAGTGCACCAAAGAAAATAGAACACAATAGAACAAGGTATTCGATGCCTAAGGGAATTGGCTGTGCTGGAGATCATTTTTGCAGAAGATGAGAGATTTCCTAAGAACCCAAATGATGTCCAGTGCACATCACGGATGTAGTTGAGATTTGCACGGCTTAAACCAGAGATGTACTCACGTTACCTGGCAACACTGCAATGGAGAGAAGGTGAGGACAAGGTAAGTGTCCTGACTAACAAACTAAGGATTTACGAGGACACTGTCACCGCCCCAGTTCGTGCCCATGTCTCCTCTGTGGAAACAAGACTGGCTGAGCAAGTCAGGAACTTAATTGAAGAAGGCCATCAGAAACTGAAAAAAAAACTTAAGGAAGAAATTTACGATATCTCACCAGAGCCGACGAGAATCTCTGCGATTAGGAGCAGGCGTCCCCCAGCCAGGGAGAGAGGATACACACCCCGAGGTAACCTTTGGTCTTTTCTTCGGGAGCATGGAGAAGATATAAAAAAGTGAGATGGAAAACCCACCTCCTCCTTAGCAGCCTGGGTACGTGAACTGAAAAGAGAAATGCCTACCACAAAAAGCTCATCTAGAATCAGTGTTGCTCCGGTCTCTCGTGCACAGAACTCCAGACGTTACAGGAATGATGATATGACTGATCCTCTTGAAGGAACCTCAGCAACTCATTTACAGGAAGAGAACAACGTATGCGATAACCAAGAATAGGGGGGCCCTGCCTCTAGCCAGGAAAAGGAAAGGGACAATCGGATCTACTGGACTGTGTGGATCCGATGGCCTGGCACATCTGACCCACAAAAATATACAGCATTGGTTGACACTGGAGCCCAATGTACCATGATGCCATCAAGGTATGTAGGAACAGAACCCATTTCTATCACAGGAGTAACAGGAGGGTCCCAGGAACTGACTGTATTAGAAACCGAAGTGAGTTTAACTGGGAACGAGTGGCAGAAACACCCTATCGCAACTGGCCCAGAGGCCCCATGCATCCTCGGCATAGACTATCTCAGGAATGGATATTTCAAAGATCCAAAAGGATATCGTTGGGCTTTTGGGATAGCCGCAGTGGTGAAAGAAGACATCAGACAGTTGAATACTTTGCCTGGTCTCTCAGATGACCCCTCTGCTGTGGGACTGCTGAAAGTTGAAGAACAACAAGTACCAATTGCCACAGCAACAGTACACCGTCGGCAATACCGCACAGACAGAGACTCTGTGATCCCCATACATGAGATGATCCGTAAACTGGAAAGCCAAAGGGTGGTCAATAAAGCCCGTTCGCCTTTCAACAGCCCAATTTGGCCGGTGCGTAAGTCCAGTGGAGAATGGAGACTGACGGTGGATTACCGTGGTCTGAATGAAGTCACGCCACCACTGAGCGCTGCTGTGCCAGACATGTTAGAGCTTCAGTACGAGCTGGAGTCCAAAGCAGCAAAGTGGTATGCAACCATTGATATCGCCAACGCCTTCTTCTCCATTCCTTTGGCAGCGGAGTGCAGACCTCAGTTTGCCTTCACCTGGAGGGGCGTGCAGTACACCTGGAACCGACTGCCCCAGGGGTGGAAACACAGCCCCACCATCTGCCATGGACTGATCCAGGCTGCACTGGAAAAGGGTGAGGCTCCAGAGCATCTGCAGTACATTAATGACATCATCATATGGGGGAATACACCAGAGGAGGTCTTCAAGAAAGAAGAAGAAATTATCCAAATTCTGCTGAAAGCCGGTTTTGCCATTAAAAGAAGCAAGGTTAAGGGACCAGCTCAAGAAATCCAGTTTTTGGGGGTCAAATGGCAAAATGGTCGTCGCCAAATCCCCACAGAGATAATCAACAAGATCACAGCCATGTCTGCACCTACCAACAAAAAGGAAACACAAGCTTTCCTAGGTGCCATAGGCTTTTGGAGGATGCACATTCCTGAGTACAGTCAGATCGTGAGCCCTCTCTACTTGGTGACCCGCAAGAAGAACGATTTCCACTGGAGGCCTGAACAGCAACAAGCTTTTGTTCAGATCAAGCAAGAGATTGCTCATGCAGTAGCCCTGGGCCCAGTCAGGACAGGACCAGATGTGAGGAATGTGCTTTACTCCACAGCTGAAAACAATAGTTTGTCTTGGAGCCTTTGGCAAAAAGTGCCTGGGGAGACTCGAAGCCAACCATTGGAATTCTGGAGCAGAGGTTACAGAGGCTCCGAGGCCAACTACACTCCCACAGAGAAGGAGATCTTAGCTGCCTATGAAGGAGTTCAAGCCACCTCAGAAGTGATTGGCACTGAAACACAGCTGCTTTTGGCACCCCGACTACCAGTGCTGGGGTGGATGTTTAAGGGAAAGGTTCCTTCCACACATCATGCCACCGATACCACATGGAGCAAATGGATTGCCCTCATTACACAGCGCGCCCGCATTGGAAACCCAAATCGCCCTGGGATTCTGGTAGTTATAACAAACTGGCCGGAAGGTGAAACTTTTGGATTATCATCTGAAGAAGAAGAAAAGCAAGTAACACGCGCTGAGGAAGCCCCACCATATAATGAGCTACCAGAGACTGAAAGACGATATGCTCTGTTCACTGATGGCTCCTGCCGAATTGTAGGAGCTAACCGGAAATGGAAAGCTGCAGCGTGGAGCCCCACACAAGTTGTACAAGCTACCGAGGGACAAGGTGGATCGAGTCAAGTTGCAGAGCTTAAAGCTGTCCAGCTGGCTTTAGAAATTGCTGAACGAGAAAAGTAACCGAGGCTTTATCTCTACACTGACTCATGAATGGTAGCTAATGCTCTGTGGGGATGGCTGAATCGTTGCACAAAGGCCAATTGGCAGCGCAGAGGAAAACCCATCTGGGCCGCTGACATTTGGCAAGACGTTGCCGCCCGAGTAGAGAGGCTGACCATGAAGGTTCGACATGTAAATGCGCATATACCCAAAAGCCGGGCTAATGAAGAGCATCGCAACAACGAGCAGGTAGACAAAGCTGCCAAAGTAAAAGTATCACAAGTGGATCTAGATTGGCAGCACAAGGGAAAATTATTCCTAGCTCGTTGGGCCCATGATGCCTCTGGTCATCAGGGAAAAGATGCAACATATCGATGAGCCCGTGACCGAAGGGTGGACCTCACTATGGACAGCATCTCACAGATCATCCACAGCTGTGAGACCTGCACTGCAATCAAACAAGCCAAGCAAATGAAGCCTCTGTGGTATGGTAGATGATGGCTGAAGTACAGGTATGGGAAAGCCTGGCAAATTGACTATATCACCCTTCCCCAAACACACCAAGGAAAGCGGTACATGCTAACCATGTTGGAAGTCACCACGGGATGGCTGGAAACCCACCCTGTGCCTCATGCCACTGCCCGGAACACCATCCTGGGCCTTGAAAAACAAATCCTGTGGAGACACGGCACCCCTGAAAGAATTGAGTCAGATAATGGGACCCATTTCAAGAACAACCTTATAAACACCTGGGCTAGAAAACATGGTATTGAATGGATATACCACATTCCTTATCATACACCAACTGCCAGGAAAGTTGAACGGTGCAACGGACTATTAAAGACTGCCCTGAAGGCACTTGGTGGGGGAACCTTCAAGAATTAGGAACTAAACTTAGCCAAAGCCACATGGATAGTTAACACCCGAGAGTCTATCAATTGAGGTGGTCCTGCCCAGTCTGAACCCTTACACACAGTGGTACACATGAAGGGCATTTTAGGAAAAAGTGTTTGGATTAATCCCACTTCAGGCAAAGGCAGACCCGTCCATGAAATTGTCTTTGCTCAAGGACCTGGCTACACTTGGTGAGTAATGCAGAAAGATGGAGAAACCCGTTGTGTACCACAGGAAGACTTAATTTTAAGTAAAAAGTAAAAGCAGTGTGTAAGGTTTCATTCTGTATGTATATATGCATTCATCTGTAAGAATGTATTGATTTAGGCATGTTGTAGATGGTAATAGAATAAGGGGTGGATTGTCCTGGGTTGTAGTTTAGGATGTATTCTATCACCATCTTTAGTTAATGGCCCATCAATGCCTTTTGCATGACTCAGAGATAACTCCCTCTGTCCCGTCGCCCGCTCCAAAGAATGTGGCGTGGCTGCATTGTTGCCAGCACCTATGTCACCACGTGTCACAAAGGGCCCTTTGACACCCTGTGCCGTTCCATGCCATGGTGACCATGGGGCTCCAGCGTGTCACAAAGGTGTAGCAGTCCGCTGTTTCTGCCACAGTGGAGGCTCTGGTATCCAGACATACAGCACGACTTCCACTTTGCTTTCATGAGTGGGTCGGGTCTTGTAACAGACGCATTGTACCAATATGGCAGACGGTTACAAAAGACGTTTATTAAGTAAAAGGTTCAGGTTTTATACCTCGGATCTACTACTACGTCAAACAGGATATTGCCACACTTCCTGGGTTAGTAGTTGGAGTGGAAAAGTACTGGCACATGTTAGTAGAGGGTCTACATTCCTTTCAGGGGTAGCTTATCTTGAGAGGGGGATGGGGCTTGCTCTTTTCCTCACCGTTACAGTCCGAAATCTTCCGCGCCGCCTGTCCCTATCTAACCACATCTCCCCCCCCTCTCTCACAAAAGAACGAGGTAGTTATACGTATATATATATATATAGATATAGGCACTAAATGAGGTAGAAGGTTAGGACTTAATCAAGGGAAAAAGGAGTTTGGAAACCTGAGTAAATTTCTGCCAGGCAAGTTTGGAAATCTTGTGACTGGCAATTTTAAATTCACAGCATCTCATGTTGGCCTATGAACAGAATGTTAGTCTGATCTAGGCGAGCTTTGACAAATGAGACTATCTTGTTCAGCAGGCATGGTCCGAAGGTAATAGCTAGAAGTAGCATTGCCAATGGGCCTATGGGTCGGATAGTTTTATTCACTTCTCTCAGGTCATGGACTAAGCGATAGCCCTCTCCTGACCTTTTGGGAACAGGAAAAACGGGCGTGTTCCATGGACTCACAGTGGCTTCTATATGATCCTTTTGCAGTTCCCTCTCAACCAGTTCTATTAAAGCTGCCAAGCGAGGCTCGCATAGGGGCCACTGCTCAACCCATACAGGGTCTGATGATTTCCAGGTCAATTTGATCGGCAGCAAAGGGTGTAAGGCAGTGGCCCTCATTATAAATTTGTAATCCTGACTCCGAGCATAGCCAGGACATCCCTTCCTATTAAGGGTGGAGAATCCTGTAAAATGTAAGGGTAAATGGCAACTGTTTGTTCTGGCCCCTTTTTTGTGTGGAGTGTTATCGCCACCAATTGGGTGCTTTTCCATGCCCTGGATTGTCCCCCCACCCCGTTCACAGGAGGGACTTCTTTAATTTGCCAATGTCTGGGCCAGTGTGATTGAGGAAAAATGGTGCAGTCTGATCCAGTGTCTGCCAAAAACTGAAGCCCTAAAACGTGAGGGTCCTGGCTGCCATAGAGCTGACACGTCCCCCACACCCTCAAGGGCTCCCTCCCCACTTTCATGACCAAGGCCACCCAGGGGTTCCGCTCTGGTTTGTCCCCTGTTGACCCTGTGACACTGGAGCAGTTTGTGGTGGTGAGAGGTGCATGTTGGCTGCTGGTGGTGGTGCATTGTTCTGCCACTGAATGACTGGTGGGGATGAGATAGTGACTGGTTCCTGTATATATATGGGGTATGAAGGTCCCCTGCCCCACTGGGTATTGGGAAGGCTGGGCCATCTCGCAGTGGGAGGAGGCTGAATATGGCCCGCACGCCCCCTCCCCCTTCCGTTTCCCTGAGGCCTGGATCTGCACTCCTTGGCCAGGTGTCCCCTTTTTCCACAATTCCAGCAGGTGGGTCTCTGGCGCTGCTGGGTCGGGGGTGCTGCCACTGGCTGCTGTGCTGGCTGGGGACAGCTTGCTGCTACATGACCTGTTTGGCCGCATTTCAGGCAAGCCATTGCATTTGTCAGGGTATGAACCGCTGCCTGCATGGGTATTAGGTGTTCTTCCTTTACCACATGTTTGATCATGTCAGCTAAGCTGGCTCCTGCAGGCAGAGACCGTAAAATTTCCTTGGTTACAGTATTACACTGTTGCTTTAAACAATCTGTCACCACCGGTCCCCTTGCAGCTGCAGGCAGGGTGGATGAATCAATTGCAGCCTGTAATCGGTCCACAAAATGTGTAAAACTCTCACTTTCCCCCTGTTTGATCGTTGACCATGGCGTGGACTTGTCCACCACCCGGGAAGCTGCCCTTATTGCTTCCCTAGCTGCCCTGGTTGTTGCTTTCACCTCCTCTGCTGTGAGGTGTGCAGCTTGGTTTTGGGGCGTGGCCACATCGTCATGTTTGCCAAGCAGCCTGGACAGAGTAGAGCCATGCAGAGGCTGTCCCTGCCCTGAGGCTTGAGCTAGGGCAGCTGCGCATGAATTGGACCACTCCTGCTGAAATACAATCAATCCTGCTCCATCAAAAAACATACGGGTTATTTGTGAGATATCAAAAGGCAGCATATCATCATTGCTAAAAAGACCATCGATCAGTGTGGACACCAGGGCTGAATTAATTCCTTTTTCCTGCACCACTTTCACCACAATCTGCACTTCTTTCGTACTAAGTGGGGTATAAGTCCGCCTCTGGTTCTGCCGGGTGCCAGAAACCCGTACCGGGAACGCATGTATTGCAGCCGCAGGTTCCCACTCTGCACAGGCTAATTTTATCTTCCCCCAATCGGTTAATTTGCCCTGAATTTGTTCCCTTACATTGTTAAAAGCTTTGCTCGGTTTCGCTGTAAACTTTATAAAATCTGTTATCTCCGTTTCCGAATCGGACTCGGAGCTCTCTGTAGAGCTCGCCGTGGAGCTGTAACTCCCTTCCGTATCGGAAGTGAACTGGTGGTAAGCTTCCGGTTTGCTATGCCTTTTCCCCGGACTCCGCCCCCGTTCCGCCTTCCGCGGGTGGGCTCGGATGTCCCCTCTGCTTTGACTCCATTCCGCCTCCCGCGCCCGGCCCCCCCCTTCCGACCGGGGGTGACGCCGGCGCCTTCCGCGGGGGTAGTCCCACGTTCCCCCTTTTTGCTCGCCCCCGCGCCTAGTAGATGACACCGGTAAGGGACCTTGTCCGCGTGTTCGCCCCCCCCCGCTCTCCCGCGCATGCGCCATGTAGGTCGGTGGTTCCGGAATTCCTCCGACCCCCCACGCATGCTCGGTCGCGGGGTTTTGCACTTCCGGGTTCGCATCGCCACGTGGCGCCCTCCCCCGCGCGCGCTCCACGTGGCCGGCGCCATCTTGGCCACATGGCGGGGGGGGGTAGCGGCGATTGGCCGCCCCGCCCCCGCGCCGGACCGTCGGCACCATATTGGCCATATGGCGGGGGGTGTATTCCCTCCGCGGCAGCCAATCTCTCTGCGTCTCTCGCCTGCCGCGCGAGTTCCTCCCAGACGGACCGCGCACATTCCTCCACGCGGCCGTGCCGCGTCTCCGCGCCCGGAGAGGCTGCCGTTTCGGACCGCGCCGGACCGCCGCCGCTCTGCGCGGGCGGCGCCGCCGCCGGTCCTAGCGCCATGTCGCCGCTCGGACCCTGGTCGCGGCAAGGAGGGACTATCGGGGAAGCCGCGGTTTTTTCGGGGGTGTTCGGATCTGGGGGCTCTCGCGGGGGGACCCGGGGTTTTTCCGCGTGCTCCGCGGCTTTTATGCATGTATTTGTGGAGGGGGATGAGGCGTCTGACTCCCGCTTTTCCCCTGGGGTCTCTGCTGCACTGCGCCCCCCCCCCGTCTCTTCCGGGGCTTCTCCGGAGGGTCCTGCGCCCCCTCGGTCCCCTCTCCCCGGCTGCTTAGCCGCGAATAAACACGTTTTTGCAGCGTTCCAAGCCTCCTGTTCTTCCATTGCTTTTCGCAACACTTTTTCAACTTTTCCCCATGCTTTTAAAACTTTTCCGCTGCCGGTGGCTTTTGTATCTTCCGCCAGGGCAACTGTATATTTCTCCCACCCCTCTGAATTTAATATGTCTATAGGGCGTGAAATCGCGCCTAGATCCGATAACCTTGCAATAGCAAGAAATAAATCTTTTTTGTCCCACGCAATTCCCGAGTGGGTTGCTATTTTACTCACGACCAACTTCACGGGGTCCATGTTTCCCGCGGGGTCCTTGGGGCGTCCCCCTTTTCCTTCTCCTCCTCAGGAGTTCGGACCGGCCGACTCCTACCCGCTGTGCCTTTCCAAAGCGTGGCTCCCGTCCTCCGAGGTAATCGTTCCCGGGTTTACGGCACCACTTGTAGCAGTCCGCTGTTTCTGCCACAGTGGAGGCTCTGGTATCCAGACATACAGCACGACTTCCACTTTGCTTTCATGAGTGGGTCGGGTCTTGTAACAGACGCATTGTACCAATATGGCAGACGGTTACAAAAGACGTTTATTAAGTAAAAGGTTCAGGTTTTATACCTCGGATCTACTACTACGTCAAACAGGATATTGCCACACTTCCTGGGTTAGTAGTTGGAGTGGAAAAGTACTGGCACATGTTAGTAGAGGGTCTACATTCCTTTCAGGGGTAGCTTATCTTGAGAGGGGGATGGGGCTTGCTCTTTTCCTCACCGTTACAGTCCGAAATCTTCCGCGCCGCCTGTCCCTATCTAACCACACAAAGGGCCCTTAGACACACCACCACCTGCCCAGGGGCTGCTCCCAGGCCAGCCAAAGTGGCCCAGGTTGGAAGGAATCCCTTGCCCCAAGTGTCTAAGACAGCCCTGGGACAGGATCTTTTGGAACGGCTCAAACCATGGGCAAACGCTGCCCTGCTCTGCGGGCTCAGGGCAGCAGAAGGAGCCCCCAGGGCTGCCGACACAGCCGCAGCAGGAAGGGCACGGGGCCTTACACAGAAGCTGGCACAGCCTCCTTGGGCCACGTCCCACCTGGTGGCCACCCTAAACCTGTGGGTGTGACACAGACAAGGAACATGTGGGCCAGGGCACGAGTGCTGCTCTGACCCCTGGGGCCAGGGGAGCACTGGAATCTGCAGGTGTGGCAGAGTCCCCGCCACCCCCCTGAGCCCTGGCAGCACTGGTGTCATTTGCTGCCCCAGAGACCTGTGCCCTGCGGAGCTTCTCTGCCACAGGGCAGCCTAAGCCAATGTGCATTGAGGGCAGTGCACCTTCCTACAGGGGATGTTGGCAGGAGCACCTGGAGCAACTGCTGGCAACATTTTGGTCTTTTGTCAGAAGCTGTTACTCCATGCTGACATTGTTTTCTCATTGGAGTGATTTCCTGCAGCACAAGATTACCTTCGCAGCAAATGCATAGAAAGATCTGGCATTTAAGAATCCTCAATTCAGGAAAGCTTTTCCTTCCATTGCTCAACTCAAGTAGTCCCAAAAAGTTTCAGACTTCCTAAATTAATGGGAATGGCCTGAGAACCTGATAGATTTGGAAGTTTCCTTCCCATCTCAAAGCAGCAACGCATTTGCCTTAAGGTCATCCATTGAATGTCACTTCACAAAACATAGGACTACACAGAGGCAAAAGAAAGGCCTTGCTTTGGTTTCAAGCATTCTTCTTGAAGGGATGATAAGAACCTAATTCTCTTAAGGAATAAAAGCTCTCAAGGAATGAAAGTCCATTCAATATTACAAAAGTAGCCCAAACAAATGAGTCGATTGCAAAAGGGCTAATCCTCCCCCTGCTACAGATATCAAAGTGGCCAATAAAATACAGCTTTCCCGTCTCCTTCGCTGCAGGAGAAGCAGGAACTCTAACAGAAAAGGCCCAACTATTCTTTCATCCATAACCAAAGCTGTGCCTTCAAACTGACTCCAATTCCAGCCTAGACCTCTCACCTTCCAGACAACTCCTTCCCCAACATACCCACCAACACCAACCCCAGCTCAACACCCCGCCAGGACCCCCAGCTGTCCCCATCCCTCCGCAGGGCTTTCCCACCCTCCAGCAGACCCCCTGGTTCCCTGCACGTGCCGTGGGACGGCACTCAGCAGGGTGTGCTCCAAGGCCTTCCCCGGTAGCAAGCTCAGGCTGCCGGGCCTACGGTTCCTGGATCATCCTTCCCACCGACCCTTCCTGCACACGGCGGTTCCATTTGCACATCTGTGCCCAGCTCGGGCTTGTCCCCTTAACCAGGACTGCTGGTAAAGGATGGACAGCAGCCCGGCTGGCTTGTTCTCCAGCTCCCTCTTTACTCTTGGGGGAGGTGGAAGATTCCAAAGGAAAGGAAGTGGTGTCACAAGGAATGGGCAGCATCAGGCACCTTTGGTGAGCTGCCTCAGGAGTGCTGTATCCTGAGGGAACAGCGTTGGCCTAGATCTGTGGGTACCTGTGCAAGCTGTAAATCCGCTGCCTCATACCGCCAAAAGTTTTAACACAGCAGATAGGTAAGATGTGAGATGTGTGTGCGTGAAGGCCTTTTAATTCACAGCTCTCAAAGGTACCTTTGGGGCTCGCAGCTGGACAGAGATGCTCCTGCTCACAACTCTGTCCAAAGGGGGTTAACACACCCTGCTGCAGGTGCTTGCCTTGGTCTCTGGTCCAGGTGGATTCCAAACCTGCTCTTCACAGCCTTCTCCCTCTCCTGCCACTCTTCCAAGTGTAATGGGCCTCAAGGACTGAAAAGACCACAGAGAGCTAAAGGGGGACACTTGCACCTTCCTCACAGGGAGCTCCTCGGAAAGCGCTTTCCTTGAGAAATAAACCCCTTTCCCCCAGAGGCATTCCCCAGATTGGGAGCTTCCCTGGGGAACACAAACATACTCTTAAGAAACCCTGGCAAGGCTGAATTCCTTCTGGTCCTTTCTGGACAGGCACTCCAGCTCTAGCTCAGATTCCCCCCAGTGTGATTCCAGGTGGAGGTTCAGACGTGCAGCCTCAGGCCCTCTACAAACACAAGCTGCCCCCTGCCTCCTCATCTGCCCCAACTCCTTCCTGCCATCATAGCAGCAAAACCAGGCTGTTCCTGGCCACAGACCAGAGCCCTGTTCCCACAGGACACTCTTGCCAGCACATTCCAGGACTCTCCACTGCATGTGCAGCACTGTTCACACCCCTCTCCACAGCCTTTGGAACACAGAGAGCACCACCTGTCTGGTGGTGCCATTAGCAGACTGGTGCAGGACTTAGCCTTTACCACAAAAGAGGTTATCTATTGTATCAGCTGGTACAGTAATTCTGTGCATTCTGCCCCCCCCCCCCCCCCCCCCAATGAATCCACAAAAGGAGTTATCTCTGAAACCAGAGGTGCGATACAATAAACATCCCCTCTGATAACGACCTACTTGTCTTGAGAAAAAGATGTGGGGAGATAAGCTGGAACTTCTGACTGACAGACACTTCACTTTACAAGCTATAAAAGCTACACAAACTTTGACCGAGACAGAAGTCTCCTACATACACCGTGGAAACATGTAGGACTTCTCCTTGAAGTTTGGACATGTCTTTGTGAATATTTTAAAAGAAATTGAGGGAAAGGACTATGTGTGTTCCATTATCAATTAGATGGAGGTCACATTAATTCCTGATCTATACTATTCACTAACTGTAATGGAGGTATCTTTTGTCATCCATTGTATTTTTTATCTACTAGTAGCTCTTTTTGTTTCATCCTGTGTAATAAGTACTCTGTTTAAAGTCTTATTTCTGTTAATCCTTTGTCTATTCAATAAACAAATTTTTTTGTAATACACCTAACGGGCCATTCTTAAGAACTTGCAAATGAGAGACATTTGGGGTGCAGGCTGCCTCAAACAGAGCTGCTGCCAGAAATCTGAGTCAAAGTGAAGACTTGTCTCTGTTCTCGTCTCCATTTTTTAACAGCAGATCCCAAATGTAGGTGGAGGAAGGAGAAGCAGGGGCTGATTTGCAGCCATGCCCAAGAGAGCTCTCTCTCACTTGGTCTCACTTGGGCGGCTTTCTGACTGGCTCTGAGGCAGGGGCTGCGATTCCTCAGTTGTGGGGACAGAGAACCGCAGCCGGGATCCCGGCGCTGCCTGACAGCGCTCGGGGCAATCGGCACGGTGGCGCGTCCGAGTCTCGGGCACCGTGCTGCTGCTGCGCTTGCCCTTAGGCACACCCAAAGCTCCCTGTTCAGCCCTGATGGTCTCTGGTTCTGCGCTCTTCCTGACCCTGTGCAGGGATGGAGCACTGCTGTGCTTTCAGGAAGCTGTTCTTGCAAGCTTCCAGCATTCCAAGCTCCTTTGCCTTCTGTGGATGCTTTCATGGAATCCTTCACAGCTGGGTTCAGACCATACTCAGGTTGGTTCTTCCAGAGTCCAGGGGCTTCAGGGTGCTCAGCAAGATTTTCAACTCCACAATGTGGAACTGGGACCTTTCAGAACAGGCACCTTTCCAGCCTCATCTGCCCTCGTTCCTCTGTGCCTCTGCACAAAACACAGCGCAGAAGAGGATGGCAGCAGGGGCCCGTGTGTCTCAGGACTCAGGTTTTTACACTGCTTCAGCTCCACAGTGATGCAGGTAAAGCAAACAAGCCAAACTGTTTATTAATGGAAGGCAAGGCAAAGAATGAGCTAGGAGGGAAAAAAGGCATGGGCAAAGGCAGAGGGCTGGAGGTAAGGAGCTGTTAACAAGGAGGGAGAGTGGAGGGAAAAAGATGGGATGGGCAGGGTCTGAGGGCTGGAAGGATGAAGCTATCTACATAGGAGAGGAGGGCTGGTGCTATCTACAAGGAGAGGGCTGAAGCCACGGGAGCTTTCCACAGGCTCAGCTGTTCCAGTCATCAGCTGTGCCTGGAGCTACAGCTGGTCTCTTTTGGTCTAAAGGTAGTCTTATCCTCCACGGCGTCTGGAGGTCTTAAACAGACAGACACTGGTTCTTCTGAGCCAGCAGATAAGTGTACTTCTGCAGCTCTTTCACTGAATGTCAGTTGAACTACTTGGCTTGTTTGGGAAGGGCTGTCGTCTCTCCTCAGGGCTTGAAGGGCTGAAACAGAGAGGAACAGAGCAACGGTCAGAACCCGGAGCTGTGGGAATCCTAGGAGAAAGTCCTGTCAGGGCCATCCCGCGCAGCTCTTGCTACGGCCACAAGAGGGGAGAGGGCAACGGGATCAGCTGGCTACGAATCCACCCACCCGCATCCTTGAAATCTCTCTGCTCTGCCCACGCCACTCGTCCACACACGGAGCAAAACCCTCTGCAGCCGGGCCAGAGATTGCAGCTGTCCCGCCCACCAGCCTACACTGACAGTGCTCGGCCCTCACTCACCCTCACTGAGGACCTGGAGCTCTCCTGGCTGCCCCCGCAGGAGCACCCCGGCGACGCCTGGGAACACAGAGCCTGTCAGGGCCGCAGCGGCACGGCTCCCTGCCGGCGGCGCTGCCGGCCCTGTGGCCACACGGCCTCCTGCCCCGGCAGGGCTCAGCCCGGGCCCTCGCCGCACGCTGCCGCCCCAGGGCACGGCTGCCAGAGGGCGGCGGCGGCCCCGAGGCCAGGCGGGGCTCCACAGCACCGGGCCCGGCCGCCGCCGCAGCCGGGGCAGCGGCCGGGGTCGGGGCGGGGGCCGAGCTGCGGCGGGCCGGGGAGGGAGCCCGGGCCCGTGGCTCACCGATGAACCTGAGGGCCGCCTCTCGCAGGGGCTCCTGTGGGCTCTCCAGGTACGGCAGGGCCCGGCGCAGGGTCTCGGCCGCTCGGCTCCTGTCGTCTGCCAGCTGCAGAGAGCGGCGGCAGGGAAGGGTCGGCGCGGGCTCTGCCCCTCGGCCGGGCTCTCGCCGCGCCTGGCCCCGGCCTCCCCTGCCCGCACAGCCCCGAGGCCCGGGCAGCAGCCGCCGGCGCCGGGCTCTGCAGCGGGCACAGGGCCGGGGGCTGCCCGGGGAGCCGCGGGGCCGCCCCGCAGCCCCGCTGGGCCGGGGCTCCACGGGCACCCGGCTCGGGGCCACCGGAGCCTGGAGAAGAGCCCGCGCGGCCCGGGGAAGGGAACGGCGTGTGGGGCGCGGACCGGAGCCCCTGGCTGCAGTACTGGGCAAAGGGCCACAGCTGCCAGCCACACAGACTGAGCACCAGGGGCAGGGAGCTTCTCCAGGCTGAGGCTGGGGCTTCTCCAGGCCATCCTTACCAGGGTCTCAGTGAACTTCGACAGATTCTCTGTCTCCACTAGCTGCCTGAGCTTCCTCCTCTTCAGGAACCCAGCTGCAAAATGCAGGGTTCCTCGAGAAGCCTGGAGAGCAGCAGAGATACAGAGATGGCACCACAACCCAGGGCACAGGATTCCCTCCCCTGCGCCAAGGCCAGGAGGAAGGTGCAACCTGGAAGGTGCCAGTGCAGGAGGCAGCCAAGCCCCCTCCTAGCAGGCCATCAGCAGCCCAAGAGTCCTCACCTCTGCCACACGCCGGTTTCCATCATGGCAGTGAAATAAAAGTGGAAGTAGGCTCTGGCAAACAATGGACTTAAGGGGCTTTTTTCCCTCATCTACTACCAAATCCATCACTTTGGAAAAGAGGTCAATGGAGAGCAGCTGCACATGCCTGTTGTCCTGGAGGAATGGAAAACCCTCAACACCAAGTATTCCAGCCTACCTGAACAATTCAAAAATCCACATGGCACAAACTTTCTGGGAAGCAACGAGTGCCATGCCTGGAGGCACAGAGTCTTACATGGCCAAAGAGCAGCAAGAGTGCCTCAGCCAGTTTCGGGGCAGTGGTGCTGGATACCAGGATGTCTTTGTTCTTCAGCAGATTAATGAACACACAGAGGGCCATGCCAATCACGTCTCCATCTGCATCTCCTAGCAGATCCACAAGGCATCGAGACAGGCTACAAATTCTTATGGCCTGTGTGGAACAAAAGGCTGTGCTGTGAAGCCATGAACAGCTGCACCACCAACAGCGGTGCTCTGGCACTGCAAGCCCAGCCTGCTGCCATGGGGCCCAGAGGCCAAAGGCCTGTCCCAAAGCACTCAGGCAGCTGAAGCAGGAGAGCTTGGAGCAGCTGCCTCAGCTCCTGAAGGCCAGCCAGCCCACGGGGCTGCTCTCCCCAGTGCAGCTTTAGCCGCTGCCTCCTGCTCACCATGGAGGGATCCTGGCTGAGCACCATGAGGCCTCTGAGTGCCAGGTGCCGCCTCTGTCTACACTTGCTCTGCAGGTACTTGGACATCATTGCCAGGACGCTGTCACTGCATTCAGTCAAGTCTAGGCAATCCAGGACCTAAATGGCACAGAGCTCCATCAGTGTCAGTGGCAGGGGACCCAGCCAGCAGGAGCCCGGAACCGCACAGGGCCGGCCCCAGGCAGCAGCAGCCCAGGGCACAGGCACCATCCCAGGCAGCTGCGGCTACGGGAGGGCAGAGAGCTGGGAGGCAGCTCAGCCAGGCAGCGCTGGCCTTCAGGCTCACCTCCACAAGGAATGCCAGGAAAGGCAGATCCCATGGTGGCTCCTCCTTGCTGAGCAGCCCAAGGAGTCGGATTGCAATCCCAGAACACAAGGAAAGGGAGACTTGGTGCATCTCCCTGTCAGGGGAAAAAATCCACAAAGAGCCTGAGGTGGGGGGAAAACCTCTACCAGGACTGACTCACAGAGATCTGGTCTTGCCCCACCACCCTAGCGGAGATGTGGGTGCTCTGAGGCAGCTCCTTCTAGGCATCTTCCTCTCCAAGCTTTTTCCAGTCTGCCTTGTCATACCTCAGGGCCCTCTGGCCCATGAGCACAGAGACAGTGTGGGCCACCCCAGCCACAGGGAAAAAATGCTGGAGACAGTGGGGTGAAGGGGGTCTCACCTGGCCAGCAGACCCATGGCATAGTGCTGGGTGTCGGCCCAGAGCATCGTGTCCCATCCGCGCTTGCGCTCCATAGCAATCACCAGAGGCTCATACTGCAGACAGCAGAGCAGAGCTTTCATGGTCTGCACTGCAAACCTGTGTGCAGAGCAAGGCCTGGGTCACACTGGGAGCACTGGCACTGGCCACAAGGGCATGGGAAGGACAGGAGGACTCGGACCTGTTGGGGTTGCTGGGAAGGCGGTGCTCCTCCTGGCATGCCCTCCAGAAGTGATGAACTTCCTCTGGCATCTGCTGTGTGGTGATGGCAACATGGAGGAGCAGAGCCACAAATAGGCGGGAGGAATAAAGGATCATTGCCTTGTGGCACTCAGGCACCTGGACAATCACCCAGAGCACCAGAGTAGCCTGCAAAAGAAGCAGCCCAAGAAAGCACTCAGTGCTGAGGTGTGCATGTGGGAGGGCACCAGGGGAGAGACGCAGGGGGAGCAGCAGGCCTGGTGCCCCCTGAGCCTGCCCTTAGCCCAGGTTTAAGCCCAGTGCCTGAGGCAGGGAGAGAATGGAGAGCTGCTGAAGAAGCAGCCTGGGGGCGAGCAAAGGCCCAGAAACTCACAGCCAGGGCAAAAACCTCCTTGTTGTCCCCATCAGAGGTGCACATGCTATGCTTAGGCCAGTCCTCCATCACGTAGAGCAGTGTTGCCAGCACCTTCTCCAGTGTGGGAACAGACGAGCCTATGCTTCTCCAGATCATTGCAGCAGCTCTGTGGGATCAGAGCTCTGTGTCAAGGGCATCTCAGTCACACTACCATGCCCCGTGCAGCTCTGGAGGCCAGGTGAGAGAGCCCCAGTGCCCTGAAGGGCAGGGAGGGAAAATGGCAGCAGGCTCGGGAAACAGAGGGGCCCGAGGGTCCTGGACCTCTCTGCCTGTCTGGCAGAGCCCATTGCACACGCCGTGCAGGGTGATGGCCCTAATGGCTGGTGAGCCCTGAGCTCTCAAGGCAGGCAGGACCCATACCTGTCACACGTTGGGGCACAGCACAGGAGGGTCAGCACCACGTCAGCTGGGTGTTCTTCAGCCAACTTCAGAATGTTCATGCGCAGCCTGGTATCCACATGTGCATGGGATTCCAGACTCTGGTGAATGTCCTTCACCATGGCTGGCACCTGGAAGAGGCATGGGGAAGACTTGGAGTGTTGTGCAAGGGAACAAGTTTCCCAGCTTTCACCAAGAAGTGCTTCCCTTCCTGCCACACTGTGCTGGCCTCGAAGGCTGAGGGGGCCCAGTGGCTGCGGCTTGAGGGGACACACGATCTTGGAAGGCCTCCAGCCCTGGCCCCAGGTGTTTACCTGCTGCTCAGAAGAAATATCACTCTTCTGGAAAAAATCCATAGTGGTAGCAGGAATCACAGTGGGAGAGGGCATGGTGTCAGTAAATGTGATGCCCTGAGTCTCTTTGGTGTTGGTGTTTGTGATGGATCTGTCCTCAGTCACTGCCATGTCAGCCTTCTCCCTGTGATCATTCACTGCAGCCTCCGAGTCTTCTAAGAGCTCAGCCGAATCTGGGCTGGTTTCTGTCTTTGCAGTGCCCGGAGTCTCTCCATTGTCAGGGTTTGTGATGGCCACATCCTCAGTCATCGACATGAGAAGAGCCGTTGCGCAGTTCTTGGTCACTGAGGTGTCTGATTTTTCTGATTCCTCAGCCAAATCCCTGCTTACATCAGGCTCTGCCTGGAGCTCGACCAGCTGGCAGTCAGGCTCAGCCTCTGTTGCAGTGGTGGTGGTCTTTTTGCGCCGAATGGGCACAAGCCTCTGGAACATCTGCAGGAGAACAAAGGACAGGGAAGAGAGACGTTGCATGGAGTGCTGCAAGCGTGGTGCTCGGCTGAGCAGTGACAGCAGGCCCAGCCCAGGTGGGGATGGATGCAGGTACCTTCAGTGTCCTGCGGAAGCGGCCACGGGCAGGCTTCTGCTCTTGTGTGCGGTCTGTGGCTGCATCTGGCAAAGAGCGAGAGCAGCCAGAGCTGAGGGGCTGTGGGAGAGGCCGGAGAACACAGCCCAGCCCTGTCCTCCCCAGGCTGGGACTGCCCCAGGATGCCCCAGGGGATGCAGCAAGGGCACTGCGAGGTTCAGCCCCAGCCCCTCTTCCATCCTGTCCCCAGGCATGTCCACAGCAGGTGGGATGGAATGGGATGGGATGGGATGGGATGGGATGGGATGGGATGGGATGGGATGGGATGGGATGGGATGGGATGGGATGGGGCCAAGCTGTCTGCAGCCATCCTGCAGTGGCCCAGCTCTTCCACTCACCATCCTGCAGTGGCTGGAACTGCTCCACCTCTTCAGGCTCTTGTGCTGGGGCAGCTCCAGGGCCTTTCTTTCTTTTCCCCCTGAATACTTTGGACAGGCCAAGAAATCTGCCTGCCATGCTGCTGCACCCCTTAGAGAGAGGCCTCAAGAAAGCTCTAGGTCAATAAGTTGTGCAGTTGTGCCTTGAAAGCACCTGCGACAGAGAAGGCTCAGGAAGGCTGCAGGACAGCAAGTCCTGCACTCTGGTCTCAAGGGCTCCTGCCACAAGGACAGGAGACTCCTTGTAAATTATTGTGGTCACCAAGTCCCAGGGTCTCGTCTTAAGGGCACAGGCCAGAATGATGGGAGATGCCTTGGAAAAGCTCTAAGTCACCAAATCCCACAGTCTGGCCTTGCAGGCACCTGCAAAAGAGAAGCCTCGGGAAGGCCACAGGCCACTCAGTCCTGCAGCCTTGCCGCAAGGTCACCTCTATGAGTAAAGCCTTGGAAAAGCTCCGGATCAGGCACAAATGAGTGCGCTGTGCGGGGGCTCCTCACAGCACTGCTCTAGCGCGTCCTGTCCCGTCGCCTGCTCCAAGGAATGTGGTGTGGCTGCGTTGTTGCCAGCACCTATGTCACCACGTGTCACAAAGGGCCCTTTGACACCCTGTGCCGTACCACGCCACAGTGACCATGCTGCTGCACCATGTCACAAAGGGCCCTTAGACACACCACCATCTACCCTGGGGCCACTCCCAGCCCAGCCAAAGTGGCCCAGGTTGGAAGGAATCCCTCGCCCCAAGTGTCTAAGACAGCCCTGGGACAGGATCTTTTGGAACGGCTCAAACCATGGGCAAACACTGCCCTGCTCTGCGGGCTCAGGGCAGCAGAAGGAGCCCCCAGGGCTGCTGACACAGCCGCAGCAGGAAGGGCACGGGGCCTTGCACAGAAGCTGGCACAGCCTCCTTGGGCCACGTCCCACCTGGTGGCCACCCTAAACCTGTGGGTGTGACACAGACAGGGGGGCCAGGGCACGAGTGCTGCTCTGACCCCTGGAGCCAGGGGAGCACTGAAATCTGCAGGTGTGGCAGAGTCCCCGCCCAAGCAGACCTGCCACCCCATGAGCTCGGGCAGCACTGGTGTCATCTGGTGCCCCAGAGACCTGTGCCCTGGGGGGCTTCTCTGCCACAGGGCAGCCTAAGCCAATGTGCATTGAGGGCAGTGCACCTTCCTACAGGGGATGTTGGCAGGAGCACCTGGAGCAACTGCTGGCAACCCTTGGTCTCTGTCAGATGCTGTTACTCCATGCTGACATTGTTTTCTCATTGGAGTGATTTCCAGCAGCACAAACATATCTTTACCATGAAGGCACAGAAGAATCAGGCATTTAAGAATCCTCACTTCAGGAAAGCTTTTCTTCTCATTGCTCAACTCAAGTAGTCCCAAAAAGTTTCAAACTTCCTTAATTAATGGGAATGCCCTGAGAACCTGATAGATTTGGAAGTTACCTTCCCATCTTAAAGCAGCAACACATTTGCCTTAAGGTCATTCATTGAAAGTCATCTACAAAAAATAAACCCACAAGAGAGGCAAAAAAAAAAAAAAAAAAGGCCATTCTTTGGTTTTCAAAAGGTTTTCTATGGAAGGGATGATAAGAATCTAATTCTCTTAAGGAATAAAAGCTCTCCAGGAATGAAAGTCCACTCAGTGTTACAAAACTAGCCCAAACAAATGAGTCGATTGCAAAAGGGCTAATCCTCCCCCTGCTACAGATATCAAAGTGGCCAATAAAGCACAGCTTTCCCCTCTTCTTCCCTGCATGAGAATCTGGGCCACTAACAGAAAAAAGTCCCAACTATTCTTTCTGTCATCCATAACCAAAGCTGTGCCAAAGTACAGATGCTGCCTTCAAACTGGCTTAAATTCCAGCCTAGACCTCTCACCTTCCAGACAACTCCTTCCCCAACACACCCACCAACACCAAGCCCAGCTCAACACCCCGCCAGGACCCCCAGCTGTCCCCATCCCTCCGCAGGGCTTTCCCACCCTCCAGCAGACCCCCTGGTTCCCTGCACGTGCCGTGGGATGGCACTCAGGAGGGTGTGCTCCAAGGCCTTCCCTGGTAGCAAGCTCAGGCTGCCAGGCCTACGGTTCCTGGATCATCCTTCCCACCGACCCTTCCTGCACACGGCGGTTCCATTTGCACATCTGTGCCCAGCTTGGACTTGTCCCCTTAACCAGGACTGCTGGTAAAGGACAGACAGCAGCCTGGCTGGCTTGTTCTCCAGCTCCCTCTTTACTCTTGGGGGAGGTAGAACATGCCACAGGAAAGAACTGGTGCCTCCACAGACTCTGGATCTACGCAAGGACTGACTTGGACCTGAGGTATGTCATATGGAAGAACACTTTATCACTGACCATTCACATTTGTTATTTCTGTTGCTTTGTTACCCATGGTATAAAGCAATACTCGCTCATTAGTCACACACAGGCGCTCCCATCTACACAGCTTGTTCACTGCGTGGGTTAAAGTCTCATGTGTGCCTTGCACAGGTGGGTTAGAATCCCACCTACACAGTCCTGGGTCAGGGGCTAGAGTCCCCTTGGTGGATTAGAGGTCGGATGTGGTATGATAAACGGGTATTGATTAAATGTGGCTGGAATTTGGACTGAGAGCTGGTTTAGAAGTTTTATTAAGTCTGGTATATTGTGTGTGTGTGTGCATGTCTTAAGTCTGTCACTGCAACATCGTTTATTCCTTGCTTAAGTTAAAGTAAGGAAGGGAATGTGCTCAACCCTGCATTACCTTTTCCTTTGGGTATGGAATGCTATTAATTGGAGTAGAAACAATCAGAAAATTGAGTGTGTGTTCCAGGATTCATCCTTAGGAATGTGAGAAGTAGAGACACAATCTCAGAGGGATAGAGCATTGTATAGTCTTGCAGATTGGAAATTGAAATTGATTAAGTGTCTAGAGAACTTAGGCTATTGTGAGCAAGTTCTGGAGGATATAGGTCACTGGCAGGCTAGCTGGTAATTTTGTCCAGCAATAGGATGGTATCTTTTGGATGCTAGGACGATTTTCTAGTGTGTAGGAAAGCCTCTAAGTACCCTTTTGTGTTGTAGGAAAGAGCATGAATGTGTGGAAGCACATTTCCATTGTCGCCATGAGGGGCTTGGCCGGTGAAGGAGCAAGCATATGGTGAGAAAGGACAGAGTGACTCTAACATAAATGAGACTTATCATCTGACACGAAGCAAGTGCAGGAGCTCTACCTGCATTTCCACTTTCCGATGACATGGGTAGCACAGAAAGCGAAGTGACTGATGCCCTATCCTCCTTGTAACCCTCCAATCCCTTGTTTGTTTTGTAGGGTGTGTAAAGATTGTAGTCCCTTGGTGTAAATATGTTTCCAAAGTTGCAGGAGAGAATATTGGTGCAGGGCAGCCCAGAGATGTCCAGTGTGTACCAACTGTGGTGTAAAAGTAATAAGAGCAAGGAGGGGAGAGAAAACAATAACATATAGTGTTCAATGTGGAAACCTTCGTATCATCAAAAATCAACAGAGTGTAAGTGGAGATAAATAGAGGATGGGGGAGTCAGCCAGTAAGCCAATATATCTGAGCCCTCTGGAATTCATACTGAAACAATGGAAAAAGATTAGATGGGCCCCAGGGGGCACAGAGACTAAAAAACCCCTCGTTAAATATTGTGATCAATAGTGGCCCCTTTATAAATTAGAAGACAGGAAAAGCCACTAAATGGAATCCTAAGTTATAATACCTTGTTGCAGTTACTGTTATTTTTGTGAAGAGAATGAAAATGAGTTGAGGCTGTGTACCTGAATATGGGTTTTTTTTAAATCCAAAGGATCACTCTGAATTGCAGCAAGAATGTGGTTTTAATTTGGCCCCAAGGGATCCTTTTGTGTTGGCTATGGAAAGTGATTGCAAAATGGAAGTAAAGGGAGGACTTAGAAGGTGTTGTTCTGCATGTTCCATAGGACAAATGTGTTTAAAATATAAAGAAAATAAGGAAAAGATGGAGGATTTGGTTGCTCCTTTTGAGTCATGGGAAGAGGGAGGACAGGGAAGGCATTTGAAATCCCTGGTAAATACTGCTGAGAAAACTGTGCCGTTGAGCCTCCCTTCCTCTCTAGAACTTGAAAGAGGAAGAACTCACAGTATAGAAAGAAAGGCAGAAAGGAAGTCATGATATTACCACTATTCAGCGTCCCCCTCTTGAACTTGTTTGTAAGGGCTGGGAGGAAGATCACCATCTTTTCAGGAGATGGTCATTCAGGCACTGTTATGGGACCTGTGAGTCTTGTGAAAATCAAGGTACCCCTCTCCTTAGCTGATTTAGAAACCTGGAAATCTGTGGCTAAACAATACTGGTATGATCTATCAAGAGTAGCCAAAACATTCAGGGCATTTGTTAAAGCCCTGGACCCAGACTGGGAGGATATAGTTCCTATGCTAGATGCTTTAACACACACAGGGAAAGAGCTGATGTTAAAACCTGAGCAGAATTACGGAAGAGCCAGGTTATGGGCAGGAGAAAATGCAGAGGAAGCATGCCCTCTCACAAAACCTCCCTGAGACTGTAATAGTTCTGGTCACTATCAACTCCTGCAGAGGTATTGGGAATGTGTTAGTTCTGGAAAATGGTATCCCAAAGGCTGTAATTTGGGCTGCACTATAAGAAGTAAAACAAGGGCCTCTTGAAACCCTGACTGAATTTTTGAACTGATTACAGGAAGCGATGCGTAAATAAACTGCTCTAGACTCATCAGATGATTATGCCAAAACCCCTACTCATTTCCCTTTTCCTGGGCTAGTCCTCTAATGATATTAGGGAGAAAATAAAAAATTAAAAATGGAAGACCGAGTATAGAAAAACTTCAAGGAGCAGCATGCTGAGTTAATAGAAATCATAATTGGCCAGAGCATAAGCAACTGCAGAAAGGAATAACTAACACTACCATTGCAGCCCTTAGAGGGGAGGCACCCAAAGGCCCCTCCTCAGGACAAAGAAATGGCCAGGGTGGGAAGAGACCTAAACTCCAGACCACTCTGTGTGTCTATTGTAATAAAGAAGGGCATTGGAAGAGAGAGTGCCCACAACTCAAACCCAAGGTGGCTGCAGAACTGAATCAATGCAAGGGCCGACTTGTCGGAGTCGCGGGAGCCAGCCTCATGCTATCATGGTCAGCAGGTCTCGATTTATTGCTCCAAAGTTATCATACTTATACAGACAGTAATTAGCTCATACATATGCACAAAGCAAACATTCTTATTGGTGCCTACATCCTTACCTAAGTACTACATACATGTCTCTTAGCAACAACCACAAGTTCCTTATCATGTCCTTCAGTTCCCTTATCTTGCAGCTACAACTTATCACATAAACAGGATGTACATTCTGTTGTTGCATTCTGACCTTGATGTCTAAATTCCAACCAGCTGCATAGCATCGTGGCCTTTTCTATGCAGCCACTCTGTAGCAAGACCCTCCACACCGACTGGGGGATATCCCCCTGAGAAAACCCTCTGGTCAAGACAGAACTGGGGGAAAAGATGAGGAGTATGAAATGTTTGGTGAATATGGGTGCAACACATTCTGTATTAAACATAAAGTTGGAAGAAATTGATCCTGGTAAAGCTGTGAATGTTATTGAAGCCACAAGTCAACAGCAGAAGGTATCCTTTTAAAAAGTGTATATATATCTATATCTATATCTATATCTCCTTTTATCCCACTGTCTTATAAACTGGGAAAAACAGTAGGAATACATCAGTTCCCATAAATGCTTACATCCCCAAAACCCCTAATAAGAAGAGATTTGTTGCAGAAATTACAGGCTGAAATGAAGTTTACCCCTGGAGGAGTTCAGATCAAAGTCAATGATGAAGAATTAATAATGTTCTAAATCTAGCTCTCATATAGATTTGTCCAAAACAGAAGAGACACCAGAAGAAGTTCTTAGTCAGGTTTGTCCAAAAGTCTGGGTGGATAGGACCCCTGGTAAGGCCAAAGCAGCACAACCTGTAATCATTAAACTTAAACCTGGAACACAACCGATAAGAATTAAACAATATCACTTAAGGTGAAAAACATAAAAACTGTTAAGCCTATCACAGACAGTTTTCTAAAAATTGGGTTACTGCTGGAATGTGAATCTGAATATAATACACCCATTTTACCCATAACAAGAGCCTGATGGCTTGAACTACAGTCTGGTTCAATACCTACAGGTCATTAATAAAATAGCTGGAAATGTCGACCCAGGGGTTGTAAATCCATATGCCTTGCTAGCCAAATTAAAACATGAATATGGATGTTTGCCATTTCAGATCTCAAGGATGCTTTCTTCTGTATACACTTGGACTCTGGCAGCCAAAATCTGTTTGCCTTTGAATGGGGAAACCCAGAGATTGGAAGGAGAAGTCAACTTACCTGGACTGTCTGACGACAATGATTCAAGGATAGTCCAACCATATCTGGAAAACAGTTTGCAAAGGACCTTGAAAGTTGGGTAAGTCTCTCCACAAATGGAATTGTGTTACAACAGGTACATGATCTACTTATAGCCACTGAAATAAAAAAAGAGTGTTTGGAGTGTATAGTAAGCCTATGAAATGACCTGTGACTAAGTGGATACAAGGTATACAGAAATCCAGCTCAAATAATTAAACAAGAAGTCACTTACCTAGGATACAAAATATCCCAGGGGCACAAAGACTGAGGCAGGAATACAAAGGGACCATACACTGAACCCCACTCCCTGCTAATGCTAAAGAATTGAGAATTTTCCTAGAAATGGCTGGATGCTATATTAACTATGATGTTAACTGTAGACTGCTGGTTAAGCCATTGTACCAGCTGTTAAAAGACAATCCCAGAGACCTGGAATGGACATCCAAAGGTAAGAAAGCCTTTCAAAAGCTGAAGGAGGAATTGAAAAGACCAACTGCTCTGGGCTTGCCAGATGTCTCGGAACCATTTTAACTTTTCTTGTATGAGAGGCAAGGGATGGCATTAGGATCACTGGCTCAAACAATTGGCCCATACAAAAGAGAGGTAGCATACTTTTCAAAACAACTAGATGAAGTAAATTGGGGGCGTCCTGACTGTCTGAGAGCAATTGCTGCTTTTGTTTCAAACATCCAAGAAGCCTGGAAATTCACTCTTCAACAAATAACTGTGTTTATCTCACATTCAGTGGAAGCAATTCTTGAGCAAAAGGGTGGGCATTGGCTTTTACCCTCCAGATTCCTTAAATATCAGGCAATTTTGGTGGAACAACCTGGTTTTGCAAAACTAATCTCTTTTCCAGTTAATCCAGCAGCATTCCTGGCTACTCACCAGACAGACAAGGAACCTTTGTATCATGATTGTATCAAAACCATTTAGTCTACTTCATTCAAGCTGCCCAGATCTTAAAGGAACCCCAACTCCAGGAGCAGAATCTCAGTACACAGGTGGGAGTGGCTTTGTAAGAGCCAATCAGTGAAAATCAGGATATACAGTTAGCACAGAGCAATGAGGGGTAGAAGCCCTACCTCTATGAGCAGGGATATCAGCTCAGAAGGCAGAGATAATCACTTTAACCCACGCCCTCTGATCAGCCTGAGGAAAAAGGATCAATATATGAACAGATTCCAAGTATGTCTTCAGAGTAATATATGCCCATGAAGCAGTCTGGAGAGAAAAATGACTATGGACAGCTCAAGGAAAGCCGATGAAGCATTTTGAGGTAATCTGAAAATTGCTGGAGGCAGTACTACTACCTCAAGAGTTGCAAATATGCACTGCAAAGTGCACATCAGAAAGGAGAAACAGACCTCAAAAGTGGTAAAAGGTTGGCTGACCAGGCTGCAAAAAGACTAGCAGAACAAAGCCATGCTGAGATTCAGGCACTAATTCCTGAAGGTAAGGAACAATATGACAATGATATATATCCTACACTCAGAAAGATCTAAAATTAACAAAGAGAATTTGCGAACAGAATGAAAACATAATGTTTTTGCAGGGATATTTATCCTCAGGGATAGATAGTTATGCCTGAAAGAGCATTATGAAAATTAATTAAAGATTAACATAATCATATACACTAGGAAAGTGATGCCTTACATAATTATTTGATAAGGACAATAGTAGGATGCAAGGTGTATTCATGTGGTAATACAGCTAGAAAGCAGAACTCCAAGTACTGCTGAACTCATTACAGAAGTAGATGTGCTAGATTTAGTGGGCCACAAGCCTTGGCAAGCTGAGGCAGGACCCCGAAGGAGAAAGAGATATAGATGTGCTTGGGTGTGCAAAACTGCAAGACTGTACATGCCTGTGCAGGTCTGTAAAAGCCTATGATTAAGCAATGCTACTAGGAAATGTAGATGTTGTGATTAGTGCTATTTTCAGCTGTAGCTGAAAAGGCATAAATACTGAGCTTTTGGAGTCAAGAAACGGCTTCATTGATGCAAACAATGGAGACCCCTTCTCTTCAATCATTCAACATACTCTAGTGTAAAGCAGGTAACCCAAAGGTGTGAAATAATGTCTTAGAACGAATCCACAAACTAGGACTAGAGTTGAGCTTGGCACAATAGACAAGGGTCAATATCCTGGACAACACTGGCAAATTGACTTTTCTGAATTGTCAAGAAAAGTGGGGCATGAAGCAGAGAACTCCTTAAAACAATGGGAAGCTGGACAGCAATGCAGATCCAACCAATATGGTTAACATACATTCTCCAGTTATTCTGTCTAAAATGGCAGGTTATATACACTTCAGTATAGTTTACCATTACAAGTATTTTCTCATTGGTATACAGCATAAGGAAAAATGCAAACAGACTGTTTATCTTATTCTTAAGGTGGCTAAAGTGTTCACACTACAAACTATACTTATTAATACCTAGAAAAACCACCGTCCCATGTTCAAACCTTAACATAATTTCTAACTGTGCCGCAGGCTTCACAGGCCTGAATCTGGGGCCCAGGCTGGCGTAGCTCAAACCTCAATCCAAGTATAAATCATGCCCTTGTTCTCTGAGAAATTCTGCTACAGAAGTATAAATACCTTTTAGTAGTAATAGATATCTTCTCAGTGTGACCTGAGGCATTCCCAACTCAAACAAATAAAGTCAAAGAAGTTGTCAACATTTTGTTAAACAACATAATGCCCTGGTTCAGAGTGCCTTTAGACATCTCCTCCAATCGAGGACCACATTTCCTAGCAAATATTGCACAGCAACTTTGCAGTAATGACTGAATCAACCGGCACCTACACACGCTGTATTGGCCCCAGGCCAGCTGCCAGGCGGAAAAGATGAATTTTCCAATAAAACAACAGTCAAAACTGGACAAGAAGCCAACATACTTTGACCCCAGGCCCTACCTTTGGCTTTACTATGGATTTGAGTAAGACCAAGAACAAAAGAAAAGCTGAATCCCTTTGAAATACTGTGTAGAAAACCATATAAGCATAACTACCAAGGGAAAAATACTGTACAAGTTGGGGAGGGGTATCTCCAGGACTAAGTTGTCCAACTAACACAACAGCTGCAGAAAATAAATAAACATATTTTGAGCACATGAGCAAGAGGATGCACCTTGCCACAAATCCAGCATGGAGACCAGGTATACGTAAAAATCTGCTGAGGGAAACCCTCTTATTGCCAAAATGGAAAAGACTCTATTTAGTACTTTTAATCACTTATACAGCATTTCAAGCTTAAAGCATTAACCTCTTGGATGCATTATTTCAGAGATCAAAGACTTCTGCAAAAGGCAAGTGGAGTCCAAAACTCTACCTCAGAAAGAACAGGAGAAACCAAGATGCGTTTCACATGATCACGGCCTTCCTGATACTTCTAATTGGAATCCAAGCCACAGTAGATGACTGTCACTACCATCAAGATCTCCTTGGCCTGCAAGATCCTGGTGGATGGAACACCCAAAAATATTCAGGACCAAACGGACTAAAAGGGATTAAAAAGGTAAAAACACTTTACACCATTTAAAGGATTAGTTACCAAGTAGTTGAAGATTGAGGAAAACCTGACTCCATGCCTTTCTTCTCCCACCTGAAAGTAAGATCTCTATGGCTTGTGAATTTGAAACTCACCAGCCTCTTGTAGATGAAATTACTACAGTGACCATGCACATCTGTGACCTTGCTAACAAGCAGTGTGTGAATTCATTTTCATGTGATTCTTCTCAGGATTTTTGCACTATGCAAATTAAAACGATAGACTATAACCTAATACAAGATAGTCCCTTTCTTCTGCACAACAAATAGACTGGGGGGAGGACCATCACCATATAAAGATATAGTAATTGAGCCCACCAGGAATCCAACCCAACAAATATTGTTTCCAACAGTCAACTCTTGTGCAATAAGAATAATAAATCATGCTGGTTGTATGCTTAGTACATGGTCTTATATAAGATATTGCGGCAGTTTAGTGCATCTCTCGGGGCTTTCGCCCACACTCCTTGGCTAGCTCTGGCACCAGCGTTGCAGTAAAGGTACAGTTCAGTGTCCCAGAACATGTCCTCCATCCTGTGAGTCTTTGCCTCGGCAGAAGCATGAACAGTGTGAGAAATAAAGGATGGACTTCGGTGGGGGACTTGAACTGAGTTTTATTAAATCCACATGACTTCTTTCCACCCAGGAGTCGGCCTGCCAAAGCTGGTGTTCCTCTCTGGGTTGCACCTTAAGTATGGGGGTGAGGAAATGGGAAGGGGGCAACCTGGGACCAATCCCGAAGGGGAAGGGAGCGACCCAGAACATAGATGACAGACAGTAGAACAAATCAAGGAATAAAGCAGGGGGGGAAACCAGGACCCTGCCAATCACTCTACATCCTCACTAGAACCTTCCAGATATCAGGGCGAGGCTGTAGAGTGATGAACAAGACCTCTAATTGTGATTGACATCTGACAATCACTCAGGTGAAACTAAGGAGGGTTTAACATAGGGGTACATGGGAAAAAACATTGTGACATATAAAAACAGTATGAAACAAGGAACAAATACAGGAGACAGGAAAAACCCCAAAACACACCACTACAGGATATGCTTTTGAGAATTGAATTTCATTCTAGGATATCCCAGGCCATCAGGAATATGAACAAATACAGTTGGAGGGGTAGCTGGGAACATAATCATCCTTTTAGGGTATATCACACCCAATTCCTTGACAACCTGACGGCAACCCAGATATGCATGGAATCCTCATAGCACAACTACATCCTTTTGTGGGCTGAGGTACTCAGAATACTCAACTATTTGTACGGAGAACTCTAGTAAAGTAAGTGTCCTTTGGAATACTACCAGGGGCCACTGTAAGGTTTCTGAAGGTTTCGCAATCGATTGCCTAAAGGCAGGCAATGTATCTGAAGAAACAAGAAACCATGCATACCTTGGGTACTTGACAAAGAGCGAAACGAAATGGGTCACATAACAGACATTTAAAATAAAAATCAAAACAAACAACTTTACGTTTGCAAACAACTTCATAGCGCGGGACCTATATGTGAAACAATAGAATTTTTCACTGCGTGGTAAGACAAACAAATGAACAACTGTTGCTTCTAAATCTACAATACTCTCTGAAAAATCTGGAGATAAAAAGATATAAGATAAATATACAGGCTAATATTTCCAAAATTAAACAGCAATACTACCCATTCACACAGCAAAGCCTAAAAGATGGGAGTTGGGGATACATTCCTGGGCACCAAATCATAGGCATACAAAAGACTCAAGGAGATGGTTTGGGTCTGAACTGGGAATATTAAATGCTATTGATCAAGAAATCTTAGTCACTAAATTAAGCACTGTGAGCTCTTATATCAGACAGATACAAACTCATCTCAGATCAGCCCTGCTAAAACTTGCCCATACCATTGCCCAAACTTGCCCATATTGCTATTGCCTGGCAGTTAACCTAATAACCACCCTGGCCAACTACACACAGCAGGATTTTCAAGCACTTGCCAGCTTTATGGGAAAACTACAAAGTAACATTTCTTTAGCATTACAGTATATACAAGCTCAGCTGTGGCTACAGTCTGTAATCTCAGAAAAAGTTTAAAAAGGAGAGCTGGGGAAATTGCCATGAGAATTTAACCAAATCACTGCTAAAAATGAAACCACAAAGCAATTATAAAACAACTTCCACACTTGGAGACAACTGGTCAATTTCACATAGAATGAACAGAACCCTGCAGTCTTTTGTATTAACCATTAAGAATGCAACAAAATATCATATATTTCAATTTTGGCCCTTGGAGTTTTAAGAACTCACATCGCTGCCAGATCTATTCAGTGTAATGTCTGGGCCATTTTCAACAAGCAAACTACAAACCAGCAAATTCTTAGTATCAAAGCATGTGTACCAAAGGAGGCACTGAATATTGCCTCCTGAATATTGTGTGAAAATGCAGTGGTTGAAAGAGAAGATCTGTGTCTGGACAACTGAGGGCAGCACTGTATTTTTGAAATGACCCCGGTAACGCATGCACAATCACTGGTGTATTATGTGGGAAGGAGATGTGTCTGTGTGAAACCTGCTTGCATTACTATTACAATAGATTATTTAATGAAACTACTTACTAATGGTACTAGTTTCTCTATTTGTAATTTCAGAGCCATGCCATAAGTGGATGCAACTTCAGCTCCATCACACAATAACTTCTTTTGAAATTATGCAGAATGCATATAATGTGTATCATGAAGCGCCCAAATTCCAAATTGAAACTGATGTTAACATTCTAAAGCAAATGTACCATCCTAATATAGAATGGCTAGTGGCAGAAGTCAAAAATTCATCTCATGGCACCTTATGGACAGTCAAATCAGATATCAGACATTACTGATATCATCACCAAAAGAGAGAAAGAAAGAGAAAATCATGAGTCAGATGTCTTCTTTTGATGGACAAATCTGGAATCACCAACAGCTACTCAGATATTTAGCTTCCTCAGCCAACCAGTTCTAATTTTAAAAATATTACCCCTCCTCTTAACCATCATGAATCTATGGATTCGGTAGAAAATTAAAAGAGCAGCACAACAGTTTTATGTACTGTGGACTATCAGTAAGATCTTGCAAAAGAATCTGCTAACGGGATAAAGAGAAGGGGAGAATGAATCAAGGACTTTGTTCGACATAAGTAAGCATAAGCAATTTACAGAAGTAAACAAGTACTTAGCACAGATATCCAGAAGTACTTAGCACCAGTTAACAGAAGAAAAACCCGGAAGCCTAACTTGACATGAGAGTGACCTGACAAAAAGCTTTAGGCATAGCCTTCAGAAGAGCTAAGGGCGGATATAGCATCAGCCCTGTGCTCAGAAGGGATGAGGAAGACCAGCTGCTTTGGTGCCCTGAGACCCATCCTGGCCAGCAGGTGGACATTAGCTTCAAGTCTAGGTATCTGACACCATGTATTTCTTTCTAACCTCCTGCCTATCGAATAACCTCAGTTGTGTAAAGATGGATGGTATTTTTGATCGAATTCCTCCATAAAGCCACTGAAATTTAGACATGGCAGAGAAGCCTTTTACTGGGGTGCAGACCCTTACCCTGCTGCCAATAGAAGAACTTTTGGTGGACAATGCATCTGTCTGCCGATTCCTTTGAATTATAGAGACCCCTCAAGAGTGCTGTCTCCTGAGGGAACACCCTTGGTCTTGACCTGGAGGCACCTGCGCAAGCTTCAAGTCGGCTGCCTCAGCTTCCAGGACCTCTCCTGGCCAGCATCCTGACGTGGACACAGGGAGGCGAGGCACTGCTGGGACCCAGCGGGACGGGAGCAGCGGTCTCGTGTCCATGTGGCACCCCCTGACACAGCCAGGGTCATCCCGAAAGCAGACAATGCTCACGTGTCAGCAGAGAGCAGCAAGGAGCGCTGGGCTCCTCTCAGGCTGTCTCAGCTGGGCCTGCTCCACAACACGGCCCCATTTGAAGGCCTGCTAATGCCCAGCTGCCAGAAATGCCTGCCCTGTTCTCTCCAAGATGCTCAGGATGAGCCAATGAGCAGGGCGTCTTGGGAGGCAAACCTTCCAAGCCTTTTCTGAGGCCAGGGACACACCAAGATTGGCCAAGACTCTCCATGCTGCCTGGCGCGCACAGCCCAGCTCGGTACTGGCTCTCTGGGCCGGAGCAGCTTCCAGCAAGCCAGAGGCAAATGCGTATTGCCAAGAGTTGAAACACGGCAGACAGGTAAGATGTGAGATGTGTGTGCGTGAAGGCCTTTTAATTCATAGCTTTCAAAGGCACCTTTGGGGCTTGCAGCTGGACAGAGATGCTCCTGCTCACAACTCTGTCCAAAGGGAGGTAATACACCCTGCTGCAGGTGCTTGCCTTGGTCTCTGCAGGTCCAGGTGGATTGGAAACCTGCTCTTCACAGCTTTCTCCCTTCCCTTGCCCATCTGCCAAGTGCAATGGGCCTCCAGGCCTGAAAAGACCACAGAGAGCTAAAGGGGGACACTTGCACCTTCCTCACTGGGACATCCCTATGAAGCGCTCTCCTTGAGAAGCCAAACCCCTTTTCCCCCAAAGGTGTTTCTCCAAATGTGTAGCTTTCCTGGGGAACACCAATACAGACTTAAGAAACCCTGGCAAGGCTGAATTCTTCTGATCCTTTCTGGACAGGCACTCCAGCTCTAGCTCAGATTCCCCGCAGCATGATTGCAGGTGAAGGTTCAGGATGTGCAGTCCTCAGGCCCTCTACAAACACAAGCTGCCCCATTGCCTCTTCACCTGCCCCAACTCCTGCCTGCCGTCACAGCAGCAAAACCAGGCTGTTCCCGGCCACAGACCAGAGCCCTGTTCCCACAGGACACTCTTGCCAGCACATTCCAGGACTCTCCGCTGTGCACACAGCACTTTTCACGCCCGCTCTCCACAGCCTTTGGAAGACAGAGCACAACCTGGCTGGCGCTGCCATCAGCGCAGCCCAAACACAGGCAGGGGAAGGAGAAGCAGGGGCTGCTTTGTGGCCATGCCCAAGAGAGACTGGAAGGGTGCCCTCCCTCTGGTCTCACTTGGGTGGCTTTCTGACTGGCTCTGAGGCAGGGGCTGCAATTCCTCAGTTGTGGGGACCAGAACCGCAGCCGGGATCCCGGCGCTGCCTGACAGCGCTCGGGGCAATCGGCACGGTGGCGCGTCCGAGTCTCGGGCACCGTGCTGCTGCTGCGCTTGCCCTTAGGCACACCCAAAGCTCCCTGTTAAGCCCTGATGGTCTCTGGCTCTGCCCTCTTCCTGACCCTGTGCAGGGATGGAGCACTGCTGTGCTTTCAGGAAGCTGTTCTTGAAAGCTTCCAGCATTCCAAGCTCCTTTGCCTTCTGTGGATGCTTTCCATGGAATCCCTCACATCTGGGTTCAGAGCATAGTCAGGTTGGCTCTTCTAAAATGAAGGGCGTTACAGGTTCTATATGATTTATGGGCACAAAAAGTCTGAAATGCACTTGTGATTGCAAATCAAGTTTTGTTTGATTAGTTGCTATTGTTAATAATACATACCAACCTCTTGCTTGGTGAAAAGCTGTGAGCAGCAGCAGGAGATGGAGAATGATGCTCAGGTGAGAAGGCCAGGTGAGCCATCCACCTTCAGGGTGACTCCTGCATGAAAAGGGCATGCATTTTGTCCTTCTCACCGCTCCACTCCAGAATACCTTCCTAAGACAGGGAACCCCTAAAACATGGGAAGGCTGGACAGAGCAATGCAGATCCAACCAACATGGTTAACATATGTTCTCTCTCTTTATTCTGTCTCAAATGGCAGGCTATATACACTTCAGTAGAGTTTACAGTTAGAGGTACTCTCTTATTGCTTTAGAACATAAGAAAAATGCAAACAAACATTGATTATCTTATTCTTAAGGTAGCTAAAGTGTTCACACTACAAACTATACCTGTTAACACCTAGAAACCCACTATCCCATGTGCACAACTTAACATAATTTCTAACTGCACCACAGGCTTCACAGGCCTGAATCTGGGGCCCAGGCTGGGGTAGCTCAAACCTTACTCCAAATATAAATCATGTCCTCACTCTCTAAGAAATTCTGCTACAATCTTCTCCACTGAAGTGAAGTTTTTCCAGTTACGACATCATCTCACACTTGGACACTGCCTTGTGATACCACCTCTATGCCAAAAACAGCTCCATTGTGTAGTGTTCCTCTTTCACAGGTTGACTTCCCATCCATTGTTTCCCTTAACGGTCAAATTCTCACCAATTAAACCATAAGGTTTCCTTCCTTGTCTGTTCTTCATGATCTTGTTGATGTGCACAGCAGCAGAGCAAATATGGCAGGGCCTTAGACATGACTTTGATCCCTAACACAGAATGTGTAGGTTGGAAGAGACCTTCAAGATTATTGAGTCCACCCCAGCCCTAACACGTCAACTAAACCATGGCACTGAGTGCCACATCCAGTCTTTTTCTAAACACGTCCTAGGATGGTGACTTCACCACCTCCCCGGGCAGACTATTCTAGTATTTAATCACTTTCCATGAAAAACTTCTTCCTAATATTCAACCTATATTTCTCTTGACGCAGCCTGAGACTGTGTCCTCTCATTCTGTCAGTTGCTGCCTGGAGAAAGAGACCAACCCCCAGCTGTCTACAGCCACCTTTCAGGGAGTTGTAGAGAGTGACAAGGTCACCCCTGAGTCTCCTTTTCTCCAGGCTAAACAACCCCAGCTTCCTAAGTCATTCTTCATATGGCTTGTTTCCCAAGTCCTTCACCAGCCTCTTTGCCCTCCCCTGGACATGTTAAAGCATCTCAACATCCTTCCTAAACTGAGGGGCCAGAGCTGGACACACCACTCGAGGTGTGGCCTGACCAGTGCTGAGTCCAGGGGAAGAATGACCTCCCCGCTCCTGCTGGCCACACCATTCCTGCTACAGGCCAGGATGCCATTGGCCCTCTTGGCCACCTGGGCACACTGCTGGCTCATGTTCAGCCGGCTGCTGACCAGAACTCCCAGGTCCCTTTCCTCCTGGGCACTGTCCAGCCTCACTGTCCCCAGACTATTATGCTGCCGGGGGTTACTGTGGCCAAAGTGCAGGACTTGGCACTTGGACATATTAAACGTCATCTTGTTAGACTCTGCCCATTCATCCAACCATTCCAGATCTCTCTGCAGAGCCATCCTATCTTCCAACAGATCAACACACACTCCCAGCTTAGTGTCATCCACAAATTTAGTAATGAAAGATTCAATACCCTCATCCACTTCATCAATAAGAATATTGAACAGAACTGGTCCCAGCACAGATTCCTGGGGGACACCACTGGTGCCTGGCTACCAGCTGGATGCAGCACCGCTCACCACCACTCTCTGTGCCCAACCAATTCCTAATCCAGCAAAGAGTGCTCCTGTGCAAGCCGTGGGCTACCAGCTTATCCAGGAGTGTGCTGTGGGAGACAGTGTCAAAAGCCTTGTTGAAGTCCAAATACACAACATCCACAGCCCCTCCTGCATCCACCAGGTGGGTCACCTAGTCATAAAAGGAGATCAGGTTGGTCAAACATGACCCACCTCTCCTAAACCCATGCTGGCTGGGCCTGAGACCCAGGCCATCCTGTAGGTGCTGCGTGATGACACTCAGTATAAACTGTTCCATTATCTTGCCAGGTACTGGGGTCAGGCTGATTGGTCTACAATTACTAGGATCCTCCCTCCCACCCTTTTTGTGAATGAGTGTCACACTGGCCATCTTCCAGTCATCTGGAACCTCACCAGTAAGCCAAGACTGATTGCAAATGATGGAGAGCAGCTTTGCAAGCTCATCTGCCAGCTCCCTCATCACCCTCAGATGGATCCCATCTGGGCCCATAGATTTATGAGTATCCAAGCATCTCAGCAGTTCTCTGACTGCCTCTTCTTGGATAATGGGGGAATCTTCTGCCCTTAACAAAGAGATGTATCCCATCTGGTTTCAACAGAACAGGTGCCGTAGAAGTTGCTCCATGATCAAAGAATCCAAAATTTTGTCGATGACAGCAACCCTTAAGCCAGTTGTTAATGATGTAAGTTCTATTTCTTTCATCATTTTTCTCTGCCCCCAAAGGGACTGAGCAGAACATTACCTGGGCCCCTGTCTTATCAACCACTTGACCCAGTGCTCTAAAGTCCCTTTTAATCACCTTGACACTCCTCTTTTCAACCTCGTCACTGCCAGCCTGGAGTATCAGCAGTGGGTAATAACCAGAAGGCTGAACCAGCCCAGGAAGCCTTTCAGTGATATTTCAGACCCAGGCCCTAGGCAGGCAGCAGACTTCCCTGTGGGATGGGTCCGGGTGACATATGGGGCCTTCTGTTCCCCTCAGAAGAGTGTCATCTACTATGATTACCCTTCTTTTCTTCTTGATGTTAGAGATGGAGATACATCTTACAGATGAATCATAATTGGGATGCTCACTGGGCAGGTAATTTCCCTCTAAATCATCTGAATCATGTGGCTGCCTCTCTAGATCCAAGGCCTCATACCTATTCTGAAGTGGCTCCTGGCGGGGGGGTGGTGGTCAGGAGGAGTTTTTATTATTACCCCCCTGAGCAGGGACCCATTTCCACTCCCCTCCATCTACCAGGTGTCCTTCTATTGCCTGGGAGAGGGAGGCATATGAGTCCTCTGAATCTTGATGGGCCTCCCTTAAAGATGGAAGGGCTGAACTCCACCAGTCTATTTCCCCTTCACTTTCCCTGATACTCCTTAATCTTTCAACTTCCTCCCTAAGTTTAGCCACCAGTGAAAGGAGGTCGTTCACTTGTTCACACCTCAGGTATGGCTCCTTCACAACACCCCCTGAAACAACCGATATGTTCAAACACTTCAGGCAGGAATGGGTCTGTACAGATGCATCCTTTTTGGAGGGCTCCACTTGGTCACATACACTAGAGTTTCTGACCGTGTTGAAACCATTATTAACAGAAACCCCAATACCAACCAGCCAGCAGAAACACCTCAAACAACACACAGCACACCTTACTAGCAAGAGAACTTGCAACCCTGCTGCACAAACTGTTCAGCAAACTGCCGTGGTCACTCCCCAGAGACGTGCCATGCCCGCTTGCTTGCTGCTGTTAGTCACACACTACAGAAACCTCTTATAATCGGCCACTCAGCAACTCAGAAAGCTCCACCCCTTGCTCCTGAATGACTCACACACAGGCTCCTTGTCCCACTGCGGGCCTTTAGGGTGTTCAGCAAGACCCTCAGCTCCACAGTGATGTGTGGAACTGGACCTTCAGCACAGGCACCTTTCCAGCCTGATGTGACCTCGCTCCCCCATGTGTCTGCACAAAACATGGCGTGGAAGAGGATGGCAGCAGGGGCCTGTGTGTCGTTTTGACGCCGCTTCAGCTCCACAGAGATGCAGGTGAAGAAGTGAAAATGCCAAAAAGTGAAGAAGCCAGAATGTTTATTAATTAAAGGCAAAGCAATGGGGTGATCTGGTAGGGAAAATGGCAATGGGCATAGTCTGAGGGCTGGAGCTAAGGAGCTGTCAAAATGGAGGGTAAGTGGTGGGGAAAAAAGGGGATGGACAGGGTCTGAGGGCTAGAGTGAAGGATCTATCTAGAGGCAGAGAGGGCTGAAGCCACAGAAGCATCCCACAGGCTCAGCTGTGCCAATCATCAGCTGTGCCTGGAGCTGCAGTGGCACTGGGAGGTGATGTCCTCTTCAGTGTATTTGGGTGTTGTTCTTGAGACACTGCTTCACTGGACCTGGAAGATAACCCTAGTCCTTCAGCTCCTAGGGCTAACTGGGCTTGAATTTCAGTGCTAGAGCAGAATGGGCTGGGAGTGTTCCTTGGGTATTCAAGGCCTGGAACAGAGAGGAAGAGGGCCATGGTCAGAGCCTGGATCTGTGGTGACCTGAGGAGACCGTCCTGCTAGGGCAACCCCACCCAACTCTGGCTATGGCCAGAAGAGATATGTTGCCAAAAGGATCAACTGGAATGTGCTGGCCAGATATCTTACCCGTGTGCCTGAAATCTCTCTGTGCTCTGCCCATGCTCCCCTTGGTCCACAAAGGCAGAAAAGCCGTCGCCCTGCCCAGGCGACGCAGCCCGCCACCGCCAGCCCCCACTGACTGAGCACTCAGCCCTCACTCACCCTCACTGAGGAGCTGGAGCTCTTCCTTCTGCCCCATCATGGGCACTCCGGCCACCTCTGAGAACAAAGAACCTGTCAGGGCCGCAGCGGCACGGCTCCCTGCCGGCGGCGCTGCCGGCCCTGTGGCCACACGGCCTCCTGCCCCGGCAGGGCTCAGCCCGGGCCCTCGCCGCACGCTGCCGCCCCAGGGCACGGCTGCCAGAGGGCGGCGGCGGCCCCGAGGCCAGGCGGGGCTCCACGGCGCCGGGCCCGGCCGCCGCCGCAGCCGGGGCAGCGGCCGGGGTCGGGGCGGGGGCCGAGCTGCGGCGGGCCGGGGAGGGAGCCCGGGCCCGTGGCTCACCGATGAACCTGAGGGCCGCCTCTCGCAGGGACTCCTGTGGGCTCTCCAGGTACGGCAGGGCCCGGCGCAGGTGCTCGGCCGCTCGGCTCCTGTCGTCTGCCAGCTGCAGAGAGCGGCGGCAGGGAAGGGTCGGCGCGGGCTCGGCCCCTCGGCCGGGCTCTCGCCGCGCCCGGCCCCGGCCTCCCCTGCCCGCACAGCCCCGAGGCCCGGGCAGCAGCCGCCGGCGCCGGGCTCTGCAGCGGGCACAGCGCCGGGTGCTGCCCGGGGAGCCGCGGGGCCGCCCCGCAGCCCCGCTGGGCCGGGGCTCCACGGGCACCCGGCTCGGGGCCACCGGAGCCTGGAGAAGAGCCCGCGCGGCCCGGGGAAGGGAGCGGCGTGTGGGGCGCGGACCGGAGCCCCTGGCTGCAGTACTGGGCAAAGGGCCACAGCTGCCAGCCACACACACTGAGCACCAGGGCAAGGAGCGTCTCCAGGCTGAGGCTCCGGCTTCTCCAGGCCATCCTTACCAGGCACTTGGAGAACTTCAACAATTGCTTCTTCCTCACCAGCTGCTTGAGCTTCCTTCTCTTTAGGAACTTAGTCACACGAAGCAGCGTTTCCCAAGCGGCCTGGAGAGCAGCAGAGATGCAGAGATGGCACCACTGTCCAGGGCATGGGACTTTCGTCCCTGTGCCGAGGCCAGGAGGAGGCTGCAGCCCGGGAGGCACCAGGGCAGGAGGCAGCCGAACCCCCACCAGGGATGCACCAGCATCGCACAAAACCTCACATTTGCCACGTGCTGGTTCTCATCATGGCAGTGCAAGTAAAGCGGGAGCAGGCTCTGGCTCAAAATCTTCTCCAGGGGCATTTTTCCCTCATCCACTACCAAGTCCATCAACTTGAAGAAGAGGTCAAGGGAGAGCACCTGAACATGGCTGTTGTCCTGGAGGAAAGAAAGAAGATGAGACCTTAGGACGAATTAATCCAGGCTCACCTGGACAAGGGCCCAAAACTCTATGAGGCAAAACATTTCTGGGCCGCAGGCAGTGCCCGTGGCTGGAGGTACAGAGACTTACATGATCAAAGAGCAGCTGGAGTGCCTCAGCCAGCTTCAGGGCAGTGGTGCTGGATATCAGGATGTCTTTGTTCTTCAGCAGATTAATGAACACACAGAGGGCCATGCCAATCACGTCTCCATCTGCGTCTCCTAGCAGATCCACAAGGCATCGAGACAGGCTGCACATTCTTATAGCCTGCATGGAACAAATGGCTGTGCTGTGAAGCCATGAACGGGTACACTGCCAACACTGCCCTGGCACTGCAAGCCCAGCCTGCTGCCATGGGGCCCAGAGGCCAAAGGTGGGTTCCAAAGCACTCAGGCAGCTGAGGCAGGAGAGCTTGGAGCAGCTGCCTCAGCTCCTGAAGGCCAGCCAGCCCATGGGGCTGCTCTCCCCAGTGCAGCTTCAGCTGCTGCCCCTTGCTCACCATTGAGGGATCCTCACTGAGCACCAAGAGGCCTCTGAGTGCCAGGCGCTGCCTCTCTCTGCATTCGTTCTCCAGGTATCTGGACATGATCTCAAGGACACTGTCACCGCATTTAGTCAAATCCAAGTATTGGAGGACCTGAAAGGCACAGGGCAGTGACACAGGGCCCGGCTGGCAGGAGCCCAGAACCGCACAGGGCCGGCCCCAGGCAGCAGCAGCACAGGGCACGGGCGGCGTCCCAGGCATGGGATGTGGCTACGAGAGGGCAGAGAGCTGGGAGGCAGCTCAGCCAGGCAGCGCTGGCCTTCAGGCTCACCTCCACAAGGAATGCCAGGAAGGGCAGATCCCAGCCTGTCTCTTCCCTACTGAGTGGCTTGAGCAGGTGGAATGCAATGCGGGAACAGAAGGGGATCAAGACATGGCGCATTTCTCTGTCAGGGGGAAAAGGCACAAACATCCTGAGGTGGGGTGGTAAACCTCTCCCAGGACTGACTCACAGATGTCCAGTCTTTCCCCAGCATCACGGGAGGCAATGTGGGCACTTTGGGAGGTCAACCCCCCTGGACACCCACTTCTCTAGCCTTTTGCAGTCTCCTCCGCCGTCCCTCAGTGATGAGGCTCTCTGGCCCATGAGCACAGGCACTGGGGGGGCCACCCTGAGCACAGGGCAGAAATGCTGGGGACAGCGGGGAGAAGGGGGTCTCACCTGGCCAGCAGACCCACGGCATAGTGCTGGGTGTGAGCACAGAGCAGCGTGTCCCATCCACGCTTGCGCTCCATAGCAATCACCTCATTGTCACACCGCAGCCGGCAGAGCAGGGATTTCAGGGTCTGCACTGCAAACCTGTGTGCAGAGCAAAGCCAGGTCACAATGGGAGCACTGGCACTGGCCCCAAGGATATGGGAAGGACAGGAGGACTGGGACCTGTTAGGGTTGCAAGGAAGGCGGTGTTCTTCCCGACATGCTCTCCAGAAGTGATCAACTTCCTCTGGCATCTGCTCTGTTGTGATGACGATATGGAAGAGCAGAGACACAAACAGTTGAGCTGAATAAAGGATTATTGCCTCATGGCACTCAGGCTCCTGGACAATCACCCACACCACCAGAGTAGCCTGCAAAAGAAGCAGCCCAAGAGAGCACTCAGTGCTGAAGTGTCTGTGTCGCAGGGCCCCAGGGGAGAGACGCAGGGGGAGCAGCAGGCCTGGTGCCCCCTGAGCCTGCCCTTAGCCCAGGTTTCAGCCTGGAGATGGAGAGCTGCTGGAGAAGCAACCTGGGGGCGAGCAAAGCCCTGTTCCAGACACTCACAGCCAGGGCAAAAACGTCTTTGTTGTCCCCATCAGAGGTGCACATGCTGTGCAGAGGCCAGTCCTGCATCACAGAGATCAATGCTGGCAGGACTTTCTCCACTGCTGGTCCCAATGATCCTATGGTTCTCCACATCATTGCAGCAGCTCTGTGGAATCAGGGCTCTGTGTCAGGGGCATCTCAGTCACACTACCATGACCTGTGCAGCTCTGGAAGCCAGGTGACAGAGCCCCAGTGCCATAAAGGGCAGGGAGGGAAAATGGCAGCAGGCTTGGGAAACAGAGGGGCCCGAGGGTCCTGGACCTCTCTGCCTGTCTGGCAGAACCCATTGCACACGCCGTGCAGGGTGATGGCCCTAATGGCTGGTGAGCCCTGAGCTCTCAAGGCAGGCGGGCCCCGTACCTGTCACATGTTGGGGCACAGCGCAGGAGGGTCAGCACCACGTCAGCTGGGTGCTCTTCAGCCAGCCTCACAATGTCAATTTGCATCCTGGCATCCACAGTGACGTGGGATTCCAGACTCTGGTGAATGTCCTTCACCATGGCTGGCACCTGGAAGAGGCATGGGGAAGACTTGGAGCGCTGTCCAAGGGAGCAAGTTCCTCAGCTTCCACCAAGAAGTGCTTCCCTTCCTGCCACACTGTGCTGGCCTCAAAGGCTGAGGTGGCCCAGTGGCTGTGGCTTGAGGGGACACACGATCTTGGAAGGCCTCCAGGCCTGGCCCCAGGCTGTTTACCTGCTGCTCAGAAGAAACACAAGGGTCTTTGAAATAGTCCAGTATGAGTTCCTGACTCAGAGTGGGAGTTGGCGTGGTGTCAGTATTCGTGGTGCCCTGAGTCTCTTCCATGTCGGTATTTGTGATGAACCCATCCTCAGTCACTGCCATGTCATGGTTCTCCTTGTCATTCTCTTCAGCATCATAATCTTCTGATTCCTCATCCAAATCTGTCCTGATATCAGGCTCTGCCTGGAGCTCAATCAGCCGGCAGTCAGGCTCAGCTGTGCCTTCAGTGTGGCTCCAGGCAGGTTTGTGGTCTTGTGTCCAGTCCATGGCTGCATCTGGCAAAGAGCGAGAGCAGCCAGAGCTGAGGGGCTGTGGGAGAGGCCGGAGAACACAGCCCAACCCTGTCCTCCCCAGGCTGGGACTGCCCCAGGATGCCCCAGGGGATGCAGCAAGGGCACTGCGAGGTTCAGCCCCAGCCCCTCTTCCATCCTGTCGCCGGGCATGTCCACAGCAGGTGGGATGGGATGGGATGGGATGGAGCCAAGCTGGCTGCAGCCATCAGCCCTGTTTCCCAGTTCTGCTGCTCACCATCCTGCTGGAACTGCTCCAGCTCTTCATGCTGTAGTGGTCCGACAGCTCCAGGGCCTTTCTTTCTTTTCCTCCTGAATAGTTTGAAAAGGCCAAGAAATCTGCCCGCCATGCCGGAGTCTGGCCTCAAGGGTACCTTCAAGAGAGATGCCTCAGGAAGGCTCTGAGTCTGGCAGTTTTTTCTTGAAGACACCTGCAACAGAGAAGCCCCAGGAAGGCTGCAGGACAGCAAGTCCTGCACCCGGGTCTTGAGTGCTCCTCCACAATGACAGGAGACTCCTCGTCAAGGATTCAGGTCACCATGTCCTAGTGTCTTGCCTGAAGAACACAGGCCGGGGGGGATGGGGATGCCTTGAAAAAGCTATGAGTCAACAAATTCCGCAGTCTGGCCTCACAGGCACCTGCAAAAGAAAAGCCTTGGGAAGGCCACGGTCTGGCCTTGAGGTCACCTGTAGGAGTAAAGACTTGGAAAAAGCTCCAGGTCAGACACAAACGAGTGCGCTGTGTAATGCCTTCTCTCAGCACCAGTCTGTCCTGTTGCCTGCTCCAAGCACTGTGGCCATGTCACTGCCAGCACCTATGTCACCACATGTCACAAAGGGCCCTTTTTGACATCCTGTGCCGCTCCATGCTACAGTGCCCAGCACACTGGCCGATGGTATATCTGCATTCATGATTGAATGGGACTGACTGGGGTTCCCTGTTTGAGCTTGAATCTGACCTATCATTCTTTTATCTGGGGATTTGATTACTTCTAGGCTGGTCAAGTTTTTGGGTCTGTTATGGCCAATTTTATCTGTGCAGCTTCAGACCAGCTGCAGCTGACCCAACTTGGAAAGCATTTTTCTTAAGAAGCAAGCCTCTTTCCCCCAGAGGTGTTTCCCCAGATTGGGAGCTTTTCTGGGGAACACCAATACAGCTGTAAGAAACCCTGGGAAGGCTGAATTCCTTCTGTTCCTTTCTGGAAAGGCACTCCAGCTCTAGCTCAGATTCCCCGCAGTGTGATTCCAGGTGGAGGTTTGGACGTGCAGCCCCAGGCCCTCTACAAACACAAACTGCCTGCTGCCTCTTCCCCTGCCCCAACTCCTTCCTGCCGTCACAGCAGCAAAACCAGGCTGTTCCTGATAGTATAGGGTTAAAATGATTTTGGGACAGCACCTGCTTGAGAACAGAATGTTAGCTTACTGTAACCAAATTATATTTTCATGCTGTTGTCCTCACCAAATCAAGTATGACGTTGCCTGGGTAGTAAATCAAGGGAAAAGGGGGGTGGAGTGGGATCTTATGGTTGGTAGTTAACACCTAAGCTACAAAAATAAAGGTTAGGTTGTGCTTTCACCAAATCAGGTGAATCTGCAACTACATGATTATTATATGATAAACAATATGATTGTTCATTGTCACAGTTATTTGGCAATTCAATATGATTATTATCTTAAGCAAGGAAAAATATTTACCAAAAATTCATGCTGGTTGTATACAATAGAACAATGCGGGGGTTTAATAATTAACACAGAGTTGTAAAATAAAGTGGGGTAAAAGTGTATCCTTTTCGAGTCCTTCTGGTGTTGGATTTGGGTCCGTACCCCAACTCCCAGAGCTCTCAATAAAGCACCGCATATAATCATTCTGTGATTATGTGTTTCCTGCGCTATCATTCCCAGCCAGAGACCAGAGCCCTGTTCCCACAGGACACTCTTGCCAGCACATTCCAGGACTCTCCGCTGTGCACACAGCACTTTTCACACCCGCTCTCCACAGCCTTTGGAAGACAGAGCACAACCTGGCTGGCGCTGCCATCAGCGCAGCCCAAACACAGGCAGGGGAAGGAGAAGCAGGGGCTGTTTTGTGGCCATGCCCAAGAGAGACTGGAAGGGTGCCCTCCCTCTGGTCTCACTTGGGTGGCTTTCTGACTGGCTCTGAGGCAGGGGCTGCGATTCCTCAGTTGTGGGGACAGAGAACCGCAGCCGGGATCCCGGCGCTCCCTGACAGCGCTCGGGGCAGTCGGCACGGTGGCGCGTCCGAGTCTCGGCCACCGTGCTGCTGCTGCGCTTGCCCTTAGGCACACCCAAAGCTCCCTGTTAAGCCCTGATGGTCTCTGGTTCTGCCCTCTTCCTGACCCTGTGCAGGGATGGAGCATTGCTGTGCCTTTCAGGAAGCTGTTCTTGCAAGCTTCCAGCATTCCAAGCTCCTTTGCCTTCTGTGGATGCTTTCCATGGAATCCTTCACAGCTGGGTTCAGAGGATACTCGGGTTTGGTTCTTTGAAAATCCAGAGGCTTCAGGGTGCTCAGTAAGACCTTCAACTCCCCAGTGTTGTAGGATGGGACCTTCAGCACAGGCACCTTTCCAACCTGATGTGGCCTCAGCCATCTGTGTCTCTGCACAAAACACAGTGCAGAAGAGAACAGCAGCAGAGTCCTTTGTGTCTCTGCACTCTGGATTTGTGCTGCTTCAACTCCACAGAAATGCAGGTAAAGTGAAGAAGCCAAACTGTTTATTGATAAAAGGCGAAACAAAGGGATGAGCTAGGAGGGAATAAGGGGGGGGATGAGCAGGGTCTGAGGGCTGGGAGGGAAGGAGCTGTCAAAAGAGGTGGAGAGTGGAAGGAAAAACAGGGGATGGGCAGGATCTGAGGTCTAGAGGGAAGGAGCTAACTACAAACAGGCAGGGGTCTGAAGCCATGAGAACTGTGCTAAGCCTCAGCTATGACAGAGCTCCAGCGGCACTGAGAGGTCGCGTCCTCTTCAGTGTCTCTGGTGTGTTCTTGGGACACCGGTTCACTGGATTCAGAAGATGTCCCCAATTCTTCAGCTTTCTGGGGAAACGGGGCTTGATTTTGCAGGTTAGAGCATGATGGGCTGCTGTCTTGCCTCTGGGCTTGAAGGGCTGGAAGAGAGAGGAACAGAGCCATGGTCAGAGTGGGAATCCTAGGAGATCTTCCTGCCAGGGCCATCCCACCCAGAAGGAAAGAGGAGACACTGGGATCAGCCAGAAGGTGCTTGCCTTCTGAATCCCCCATGTGCCCTTGAAATTTGTCTGTGTTGCGTCCTCTCCAGCCCTCGTCACACAGGGAGCAAAGCCCTCCACAGCCGGGCCAGGGCACACAGCTCCCTGTCCAGGCAGTGCAGCTTCCCCCGCCAGTCCCTGCTGACAGCCCGCTGCCCTCACTCACCCATGGAGATGAGCTGGAGCTCTTCCTTCTGCCCCATCATGGGCACTCCGGCCACCTCTGAGAACACAGATCCTGTCAGGGCCCCAGCGGCACGGCTCCCTGCCGGCGGCGCTGCCGGCCCTGTGGCCACACGGCCTCCTGCCCCGGCAGGGCTCAGCCCGGGCCCTTGCCGCACGCTGCCGCCCCAGGGCACGGCTGCCAGAGGGCGGCGGCGGCCCCGGCTCGTGGCTCACCGATGAACCTGAGGGCCGCCTCTCGCAGGGACTCCTGTGGGCTCTCCAGGTACGGCAGGGCCCGGCGCAGGTGCTCGGCCGCTCGGCTCCTGTCGTCTGCCAGCTGCAGAGAGCGGCGGCAGGGAAGGGTCGGCGCGGGCTCGGCCCCTCGGCCGGGCTCTCGCCGCGCCCGGCCCCGGCCTCCCCTGCCCGCACAGCCCCGAGGCCCGGGCAGCAGCCGCCGGCGCCGGGCTCTGCAGCGGGCACAGGGCCGGGTGCTGCCCGGGGAGCCGCGGGGCCGCCCCGCAGCCCCGCTGGGCCGGGGCTCCACGGGCACCCGGCTCGGGGCCACCGGAGCCTGGAGAAGAGCCCGCGCGGCCCGGGGAAGGGAGCGGCGTGTGGGGTGCAGGCTGGAGCCCCTGGCTGCAGTACTGGGCAAAGGGCCACAGCTGCCAGCCACACACACTGAGCACCAGGAGCAGGGATATTCTCCAGGCTGAGACTCCGGCTTCTCAAGGTCGCCCTTACCTTACACTCGTCCATATTCAATGGATGTTCCTTCTTCAGTAGCTGCTCGAGATCCTTCCTCTTGAGGAACTTGGCCAAACAATGCAGCGTTTCCCGAGAGGCCTGGAGAGAAGCAGTGTTGCAGAGATGGCACCACAGCCAAAGGCACAGGACCTGCATCCCTGTGCTGAGGCCAGGAGGAGGCTGTGGCCTGGGAAGCATCAGGGCAGGAGGCAGCTGAGCCCCCTCCAGGGATGCACCAGCGTCACACAAAACTCACATTTGCCACGAGCTGGTTCACATCATGGCAGTAGATTAAAAGTGGGTACAGACTCTCGTTCACAATTATTTTCAGGTGCTTTTTTCCCTCATCCACTACTAACTCAATCACTTTACAGAAGAGGTCAATGGAGAGCAGTTGCACATAGCTATTGTCCTAGAGGAAAAGAAAAAACCTAAGCACCAATTACTCTTGGCCCACCAAGGCAAAGGCCTGAAAACACAGCACAAAGTTTCTGGGAAGAACCCTGTGTCTGTCACTCGGGTCACAGAACCTTACATTGTCAAAGAGCTCCAGGAGTGCCTCAGCCAGCTTTGGGGCAGTGATGCTCGATACCACGATGTCTTTGTTCTTGAACATATTAGTGAACACACCAAGGGTTATGGCAACCATCTCTCCATCTGCATCATCCAGCAGTTCCACAAAGCTTTGAGACAGACTACACATTCTTCTTGCCTGTGTGAAACAAATGGCTGTGCTGTGAAGCCATGAACAGCTGCACCACTAATGAGTGGGCACTGCAAGCGCAGCCTGCTACCGCAGGGCCCAGAGTCCAAAGGCCTGTTCCAAAGCACTCAGGCAGCTGAGGCAGCAGAGCTTGGAGCAGCTGCCACCACTCTTGAAGCCCAGTGGGACTGCTCTCCCCAGTGCAGCTTCAGCTGCTGACCCTTGCTCACCATCAAAGGATCCTGGCTGAGCACCATGAGGCCTCTGAGTGCCATGCGACGCCTCTGCCTGCACTTGCTGTGAAGGTACTTTGACATGACCCTCAGGACGCTGCCACCACATTTAATCAAGTCCAGGCATTCGAGGACCTGAAAGGCACAGGGCAGTGACACAGGGCCCGGCCGGCAGGAGCCCAGAACCGCACAGGGCCGGCCCCAGGCAGCAGCAGCACAGGGCACGGGCGCCGTCCCAGGCATGGGATGTGGCTACGAGAGGGCAGAGAGCTGGGAGGCCTTCAGGCTCACCTCAACAAGGAATGCCAGGAAAGGCAGATCCCAACCTGGCTTCTCTATGCTGAGCATGCGGATCAGGTGGATCGCAACGCGTGAACACAAAGGGATCAAGACACGGCGCATCTCCCTGTCAGGGGGAAAAAGATCCTGAGGTCGAGGGAGGAAACCTCTCCCAGGACTGACTCACAGATGTCTGGTCTTTCCACAGCATCCCTAGAGGGGATGTGGGCGCTTTGAGAGGCGGCCTCTTCTGGGCACCCTCCTCTCCAAGTTTTTCCAATCTCCTCAGCTGTCCCTCAGTGGTGAGGCCCTCTGGCCCATGAGCACAGGGAATGTCAGGGGCACCCTGAGCACAGGGACCGTGAGGGGCACCCTGAGCACAGGGCAGAAATGCTGGGGACAGCGGGGAGAAGGGGGTCTCACCTGGCCAGTAGACCCATGGCATAGTGCTGGGTATGAGCACAGAGCATCATGTCCCATCCACGCTTGCACTCCATAGCAATCACCTCATTGTCACACTGCAGCCGGCAGAGCAGGGATTTAATGGCTTGCACTGCAAACCTGTGTGCAGAGCAAAGCCAGGTCACACTGGGAGCACTGGCACTGGCACTGGCACTGGCCACAAGGACATGGGAAGGACACAAGGACGGAGACCTTTTGGGGTTTCTGGGAAGATGGTGTTCCTGCTGACATGCTCTCCAGAAGTGATGAACTTCCTGTGGCATCTGCTGGGTGGTGATGACAACATGGAAGAGCAGAGCCACAAACAGGCGGGAGGAATAAAGGATTATTGCCTCGTGGCACTCAGGCACCTGGACAATCACCCACACCACCAGAGTAGCCTGCAAAAGAAGCAGCCCAAGAGAGCACTCAGTGCTGAGGTGGCAGGGCCCCAGGGGAGAGACGCAGGGGGAGCAGCGGGCCTGGTGCCTCCGGAGCCTTGCCTTAGCCCAGGTTTCAGCCCAGTGCCTGAGGCAGGGGGAGGATGGAGAGCTGCTGGAAAGGACACCTGAGGGTGAGCAAAGGCCTGTTTCTGACACTCACAGCCAGGGCAAAAACATGTTTGTCGTCGCCATCAGAGGTGAACATGCAATACAGAGGCCAATCCTCCATCACGCAGAGCAGTGTTGGCAGCACCTTCTCCAGTGTGGGAACAGACGAGCCTATGGCTCTCCACATCATTGCAGCAGCTCTGTGCGATCAGAGCTCTGTGTCAGAGGCATCTCAATCACACTACCATGCCCTGTGCAGCTCTGGAGGCCAGGTGACAGAGCCCCAGTGCCATAAAGGGCAGGGAGGGAAAATGGCAGCAGGCTCGGGAAACAGAGGGGCCCGAGGGTCCTGGACCTCTCTGCCTGTCTGGCAGAGCCCATTGCACACGCCGTGCAGGGCGATGGCCCTAATGGCTGGTGAGCCCTGAGCTCTCAAGGCAGGCAGGACCCGTACCTGTCACACGTTGGGGCACAGCGCAGGAGGGTCAGCACCACGTCAGCTGGGTGCTCTTCAGCCAGCCTCACAATGTCAATTTGCATCCTGGCATCCATAGTGATGTGGGATGCTAGTCTCTGGTGAATATTCTTTACAATGGCTGGCACCTGTAGGAGGCATGAGGAAGACTTGGAGTGCCGTCCAAGGGAGCAAAATCCTTAGCTTACCTTCCCACAATACTGTAATGGATTCAAAGGCTGAGAGGGCCCAGTGCCTTGAGGGGACACACAGTCCTGGAAGTCCTCCAGCCCTTGCCCAAGGCTGCTTACCTGCTGCTGAGGAGAAACAGCACTCTCCTTGAAAAAATCCATACTGGGAGCATGAATCATGGTCGGAGTGGGCATGGTGTCAGTATTTTCAAGGCCTTGAGTCATTCTGCTGTCACTGTTTGTGATGGAAATGCCCTCAGTCATTTCCATGACAACAGCCTTCTCCTGGAGATCATTCAGTGCAGTGTCAAAATTTTCTGAGGGCGCAGTCAAATTTGTGTGGACATCAGGCTCTGCTGGGAACTTGGTCTGCCTGGAGTTAAGCTTGGCTGTGCCCTCAGGAGCAGTGGTGATGATATTTCTACGTCGATTGCGGATGAATTTTGTGAACATCTGCAGGAGAACAAAGTCAGGGATGTTCCATGGAGTCCTCCAAGCGTGGTGCTCGGCTGAGCAGTGACAGCAGGCCCAGCCCAGGCGGGGATGGCTGCAGGTACCTTCAGCGTCCTGCGGAAGCGGCCACGGGCAGGCTTCTGCTCTTGTGTGCGGTCTGTGGCTGCATCTGGTAAAGAGCGAGAGCAGCCAGAGCTGAGGGGCTGCGGGAGAGGCCGGAGAACATGGCCCAGCCCTGTCCTCCCCAGGCTGGGACAGCCCCAGGATGCCGCAGGGGATGCAGCAAGGGCGCTGCGAGGTTCAGGCCCAGCCCCTCTTCCATCCTGTCCCCGGGCATGTCCACAGCAGGTGGGAAAGGATGGGGCCAAGCCGGCTACAGCCAGCAGCCTTGTGACCCAGTTCTGCCACTCACTGTCCTCTGGTGGCTGGAACTGCTCCAGCTCTTCAGGCTGTTGTGCTCCAGAGTCTTTCTTTTTTTTTCCCCTGAAGACTTTGAAGAGGCCAAGGAATCTGCCTGCCATGCCACAGTGTGGTGTTGAGGGTGCCTTCTAGAGAGATGGCCCAGAAGAGCTCCGAGTCAACAAGTTCTCGAAGGCACCTGCAGAAGAGAACCCTTGGGTAGGCCACAGGTCACTAAGTCCTGTGGTCTGCCCTCGATGTCACCTGTAGGAATAATGCCTCGGAAAAGCTCCGGATCAGACAGGAACGAGTGTGCTGTGGGGTGGCTCCTCATGACACCGCTCTATCCTGTCCTGTCCCGTCACATGCTCCGAGCACTGTAGAGTGGCTGTGTCATCGCCACCACCTATGTCACCACATGTCACAAAGGGCTCTTTGACACCCCGTCCCATTCCATCCCATGGTGACCATGCTGCTGCACTATGTCACAAAGGGCCCTTACACACACTGCCACCTGCCCTGGGGCCGCTCCCAGCCCAGCCAAAGTGGCCCAGGTTGGAAGGAATCCCTCGCCCCAAGTGTCTAAGACAGCCCTGGGACAGGATCTTTTGGAACGGCTCAAACCATGGGCAAACACTGCCCTGCTCTGCGGGCTCAGGGCAGCAGAAGGAGCCCCCAGGGCTGCCAACACAGCTGCAGCAGGAAGGGCACGGGGCCTTGCACAGAAGCTGGCATGGCCTCCTTGGACCACGTCCCACCTGGTGGCCACCCTAAACCTGCGGGTGTGACACAGACAAGGAACATGTGGGCCAGGGCACAAGTGCTGCTCTGACCCCTGGAGCCAGGGGAACACTGAAATCTGCAGGTGTGGCAGAGTCCCCGCCCAAGCAGACCTGCCACCCCATGAGCTCAGGCAGCACTGGTGTCATCTGCTGCCCCAGAGACCTGTGCCCTGGGGGGCTTCTCTGCACAGGGCAGCCTAAGCCAATGTGCATTGAGGGCAGTGCACCTTCCTACAGGGGATGTTGGCAGGAGCACCTGGAGCAACTGCTGGCAACCCTTGGTCTCTGTCCAATGTTCTTACTCCATGCTGGAATTATTTTCTCATTGAAGTCATTCCACGCAGCATGAAAACATGAAGCACAGAAGAATGTGGCATTTAAGAATCCGCAATTCAGGAAAGCTCTATTTCCCATTGCTCAACTCAATGTGCCTCTGCTGTTCAGTCCTGGCACCCCGAGGTTCCTGCTATAGTCCATTTCGCTACCTTTATCTCACCCCATGTTCGGGTGCCAAAATGACTGCAGTGGCTTGACCCTGGCTGGGTGGCAACTGCCCACCCCATCACTTTACTACTCTCTTTCCCAATGGGATAGGGGAGAGAATAGGATGGGGAATGACCAGCACGGTGAGGTAAAGCAGTCTTATTACAGTAAAAGAAAGAAGTAAGCAGAGATCTGCATGTGCATGGGCTAAGGAGAAAAAAAGTCGTTCTGTACTTCCCATACTTCCCATGAGCAATGATGTTTGGACATCTTCTGGAAAGAAGGGCTTCAGCACAGGTTGTGGCTCCTCCAGAAGGCAAACACTGAAAATTCACAAATGCCCCCACTTCTTCCTCTCTCCCTTAGCTTAGATATCTGAGCTGTCATCACATGGTATGGAATATCTTTGTCTAATTTGGGTCAGTTGGCTTGGTTGTGTCCCCTCCCAGGACCTTGCCCACTCCCATCCCCTTTGATGGTGGAAAGCATGTGAGAGGGACAGTGCTGCTCAGCAGTAGCCAAAACACAGCTCTGGTATCAACTCCCGTCCAGCTACCAATGCAAAGCACAGCACTGTAAGAGCTGTGAACTTTACCTTGGTCAGAACCTGTACAGATGGTATGGAAAGGTTTGGATTCTGGGCTGTGAGTGTCCTTTTGCACCATAGGCTAGACCCTTCTGACAAAACCCATTCAACATCCAGCAGAATTGCATACTGGGCAGGAGGAAGAAATTCTAGAAAAAGGGGAACCTACCTCAACCCCTACACTGTCAGCTAAGGATATCTCTGCTGCTGCTGCTACAAAAACTGACTGCTTACCAACAAAACGCAGGTGTGCAGATGAAAAGATCCCAACCTCTGTAGAAATGATTGTTAATGCACTGAGACCTTTTCTGAGAGGGACCCCTGCTGTACTAGAGATAGTTTAGTGGGGAGACGGCACAAAGTCAGGAGAGATGTAGGACGCAGTGATACTTTGCACAGCCCGCAAACACTAAGAAAAACAATCCCTACCATGGGGAATGCTCCTACATGTCATGATGTCTCATTCACTGATGCCTCACATGAAGTATGTGCAAAGGTAAAGGTATAGAGCTGCTACTCTTGAAGCAGGAATGGAAATAGCAGAAGGAAACCAAATGGTAAATGGGTCAAGTGTGAGAAAGAAGCAAGCCTGACAGTGCAGAAGATTCCAGGGAAGCATGGAAGAAAGTAGATTACACACTGTCTGAGAACATTAAATAAACTTGCTGTGGTTTCACCCCTCGAGAGTCCCTCCATTCTTCCTCTTGCCATCATCACGCTTCACTCCTGACAAGCCAAGACCCACTGTATTGCCGTGGTGCCAGGGCTGGCCGAGGTTGGGAATACAGACACCGCTGCAGTGAGGTACATCCGCCAGTGGCTCTTGGCCAGTAAGTCTGATGAGCAAAGGTTGGACAAGACCCTGCTGGATCTCACCGAGGCAGAGCCTGTGGATGTGTTCATTACTCTCCTGGGTGTGGCCCCATTGTTTAACCAGGTATGGGGCTCATCTGCCCAGAGGGCTCAGGGCTCCCCAGCCCATCAACCCTGTACAGCCTGTCCCAGGTGTCTGACCAAAGGAGAACACCATGGCCCTCTGGCTACTCCCTTTCCCAGCACTGGCATGTCAGGCCCCGAGCCTGCTGCCATGCTCTCTCCCTGCCCCTCAAGGGCAAATACAAGAATTCATGTGTTAAAACATTATTCCCAAAGCTCAAATCTAGGGGTTGCGGGAATGGACATGTTTCTTCCCTTCCTGTGGCTCCAATGATTACAGTCAACTTATTCTCAATTTGCCCTTCCATACAGTTCAATACAGAATGTGTAAGTAAGAAGGGTAACCTTCTTTCCTTCTAAACATGAAGTCACCATGGGCTCCTTTAATCCTGGCTTTCCTTCACATAAGACCATGACTCCGGCTACGCTGTCCACTTGGGGCTGACCATTCTGGGTAAACCGGTTTGGGCACTCTTTTTCTAATGACTTTCTAATAAGTGCATTGATTTATTATTAGTTTTTCATGGCTTCTGCCAAAACTACTTCTATTACCGTTCTACTACGTCCTCGCCCTTGTCCTTGTAAAACTGCCAGAAGACTCTGTCCCTGTTTCTTAGCAGTCACTTTTTTCTCTATTGTTATTAACTTTAAGCCACCTCAAGTAGTTTGTCCAAATTTCTTAACTCTTGCCCCTCCTGCCTTAGGCCAGGCAGGGGCCAATTTTGACCGGGTCCAATGGGATACCGGGGTTACTGGTTTATCTTCATCTCTCCCACTACTGTCTGCTCCTTCTGCACCCTCCCCATGTCTCTTTATCACAGCTACATCTTGGATATTTCCCGGGGAAGGAAGGAGCAGGTGAAAACGACAGAGGAGGGTTCAGGGGGACAGGAGCAGGCGTCGGCAGGGGAAGGGGATAGCTCTGAGGAGAAGTATATTGGGTAGGTGTAAGCGGGGGAGAGGTAAGAGAATTAGGTGGGGCGAGACCAAGCTAAGTGGAACTCAATGCCGGGGGGGAGGGGGGGGCACTGGTGGGAACCGTGGGTCCCACTAACAAAGCTTCTAAATAATTTTATCCCCCCCTTTCCCAAACTGGCACTCAAAACCAAGTGTTCCACACAGTGCTTATCTTGGACACAAGCCAGGCACTGATTGTTTTCAGAGATCATTGTTTTTAACCCACACTCAGCCAGCCACTCTGGCTTTTCCTGTAAATAAAACAAATCACCATACATAACTTCATCCAATCTCCCCCTTGTTTGCAATACTCCATCAGTTGTGATATCAGATTCAGTTCCAAAGATCCATTCTCCAGCTACCTCTGATCATCAGGCAAAACATAACCAGGCCACCATGTATTGCAATAACCAATCAATTTATCCTTCCGTAATTCCTGACCGAAATTTTCATCTTTCCAGTGTGCTGCCAAGCACCCCAAAGGAGAAGTGGGTATGGAGGCATTGCCACCCATAACCCCCACTTTTAACCCTTTCAGCTTCTCCATATGTTACAGTACATAGGACCACTGATGCCGAACCTGCAGGGCTTTTGCCCTGTCTAACGGACGGCGCCTAGGCATTACCAGGAATTCCTTAGCCCAACCATGCACAGCTTTCACCACGTCTGACAGGCAGGCACCAGACCAGACCAGAATAAAGCACCTTACCTCTTCTCCAGGGGACGTGAGCGGCAGGGGGTCCGAGAATCCCTCGGTGCTGGCTGGAGCGTGATCGGGACGGGAGGTCCTCAGCAGCTCTCACAGGGTCCCACCTGGGTCGCCAAAATGTTAGCGAGGAAGACACATAATCAGGGAGAAATGATTACGTGGGTGCTTTATTAATGAGAGTTCTGGGAGCTGGGGTACAAACCCAAATCCAACTCCGACGAGGGTCCAAGAAGGCCCCAATATTATACCCCTCCATCACATAACTCTATGTTAATCATTAAACCTTTAAACCTACATTTTTCTATTGTATACATCCAAGCACGAATTTTTGTAAATATCTTCCTTTACGATTCTAGTTTGAAATAATAATCATGTCCAGCTACCAACAATCATTACAATGCAATCATCTATCTTATGATGATTAGGTACGGTTTCACCCGACCTACTTCATTTCCAAGTACAAGCAGTCCCAATCTTCTCCTTCTCCTTCCATCCCGATTACCCAGGCAGACTTATACATGATTTGGTTGGAACAATGGAAGCAACACTTGGTTGCGTGAAGCTGAGACTCTATTCCCAGCTTCTGTGGGAACAGAAATTATTAACCCTATACTAAAAAGGCCAGCCAGGATTCCCATTTATAGTACCTTGGGTCTGGGAGAAATCCTGATCCGTCTCGAAATCTAGGCGGCGGGAGGCCAGTCCCGGGCACAGCATCTTGGATACGAACGGTGGCCCTTTTCCCTGGGAAACTGAACTCACCCCCTCAGGTTCCCGATATCATTTTGCAAGATACAATTGGAACTCTCCGGCTAGCCAGGATTCCAGTTTGTGCTACCTTGGGGCTTGGAGAAATCCTGATCCGTCTCGAAATCTAGGCGGCGGAAGGCCGGTCCCGGGCACGGGGTCATGGATACGAATGGTGGCCCTTTTCCCTGGGGAACTGAACTCCCCCCTCCTGGTTCCTGATGTCATTTTGCAGGAGACATTTGGCCCTCCCAGGTCAGCCAGGATTCCCATGGGTGGTACATTGGGCCTGGGAGAAATCCTGATCCGTCTCGAAATCTAAGCCGCAGAAGGCCGGTCTCGGGCACGTGGTCCTGGATAGGAACGGTGGCCCTTTTCCCTGGGAAACTGAACTCACCCCCTCAGGTTCCTGATATTTTGCAAGATACATTTTGAATTCTCAGGCCAGCCAGGATTCCAATTTGTGGTACATTGGGGCTTGGAGAAATTCTGATCCGTCTCGAAATCTAGGCGGCGGGAGGCTGGTCCCGGGCACGTGCTCCTGGATACGAAAGGTGGCCCTTTTCCCTGGGAAACTGAACTGACACCCACAGGTTCCTGTTATCAATTTGCAAGATACAATTGGAACTCTCAGGCCAGCCAGGATTCCAATTTGTGGTACCTTGGAGCTCTGGGAGAAATCCTGATCCGTCTCGAAATCTAGGCGGCGGAAGGCTGATCCCGGGCACAGCGTCTTGGGTAGGAACGGTGGCCCTTTTCCCTGGGAAACCGAACTGGACCCCCAGATTCCTGGTGTCATTTTGCAGAAGACATTTGGCACTCTCAGGCCAGCCAGGATTCCAATTTGTGGTACCTTGGGTCTGGGAGAAATCCTTATCCGTCTTGAATTCTAGCCGGCGGAAGGTTTGTTTCCACACAGGGTGTTGGATACGAACGGTGGCCCTTTTCCCTGAGAAAATAAACGCAGCGCCAGGGGCTAGAGCTGTAGTACCGCTCTCTGCCTACACGGTGGCAGGGCTGCAGTACCGCACTGTGCCCACACGGTGGCAGCACGGCCGCTCAGCCCTTGCAGCGGCACGAGGCAAAAAAGCGCCGGTCCCAAAATTCCCTTCCAACATACTCTCGAATAAATGGCCCAAAAGCCCCACCCCCGCAACCGCAAAACCTGGCCATCAACCAAAGAAACCTGTAGTTTAGGCTATATTTCAATATTTTTCATTTATCATTTTCCTATTTTATCATGACCCTGTGTCTTTTGTATTTCTATCTATGTGTATTATCATACATATGAAGTGTATTATAATGCAATATGTATTATATTTGCTCATATTATTAATATAATTTTGTATTTTTTATTTCTTCTTTGTTTTTGTTAGTTATGTTTTTCTATCTTTTTACTTATTTTTTAAATCAGTGTTTAAAATATTTAATTAGAATTAAATGAGCTTGGGTTTCTAAGGGGTCAAGCTGTTATTTTAATTTAAATAATATTGACATACATTTTAAATAATTGACATCTATTGTAATTTGACATATTTTTAAATAATCTCAATTCTGTCAAGGTGTCCAGTGGAGGTGGAGGTCATTTTTCCACTTCTTACTTGCCAAAAGTCAAACTTTCACGTCCTTGGGAAAGAAAGAATTTAGGGGAAAAAAGGAACAAAGAAGACACGAAAAATTAAAATGAACCAACAATCTATAAACTAAGAAATACAGGGTCAGGATATATCTGGGGCAGGAGAAAATGTGGGGCAGAGATCTGTGGGGAGAAAAATGGGGTCTGAGAAATCTGTGGGTCACGGAACATCATTCCCACACATTACCTGCTCCACAGATCACAAACTGTGTCCCACATCCTCAGCCCCCTCTTCCTGCCCCACATCTTGACCACATAGGTCTCTGCCCCACACCTTATTGACCTAGAGATTTATCTGCCCCACAGATTTTCTGACCCCATTTTTCTCTCCCCAGCTCTGCCCCACACAGCCCCTGGATATTGTCTTAAAAATGAAGTTTTAAATTTAGTAAAGATTAAGTTTTGCTGCTAAGAATTAAGGAGATGGCCTGTTGATGTTACTGCTTTAACCTTCTGACATTACAGGGTATTTGCACCATAAATTCATTACTAAAGCAGCTAACATTAAAATAAGACTCCCTTAAAATAAAGGTGGCCCAAAAAAAAGCCTCAAAAATCAAGATATAAGCTGCACAGCTAGTTACCAAAAAAAAAAAAAAAAGAGAGCTGTCCTTAGTGTGTGTAATTTGACAGTCCCTCATGCTTTCAGTAGCTCACCAAAGGTGCCTGATACTGCCCATTCCTTGTGACAGCACTTCCTTTCCTTTGGAATCTTCCACCTCCGTCAAGAGTAAAGAGGGAGCTGGAGAACAAGCCAGCCGGGCTGCTGTCCGTCCTTTACCAGCAGTCCTGGTTAAGTGGACAAGTCCAAGCTGAGCACAGATGTGCAAATGGAACTGCCATGAGCAGGAAGGGTCGGTGGGAAGGATGATCCAGGAACCGTAGGCCCGGCAGCCTGAGCTTGCTACCAGGGAAGGCCTTGGAGCACATCCTCCTGAGTGCCATCCCACGGCATGTGCAGGGAACCAGGGGGTCTGCTGGAGGGTGGGAAAGCCCTGCGGAGGGATGGGGACAGCTGGGGGTCCTGGCGGGGTGTTGAGCTGGGGTTGGTGTTGGTGGGTATGTTGGGGAAGGAGTTGTCGGGAAGGTGAGAGGTCTAGGCTGGAATTTAAGCCAGTTTGAAGGCACAGCTTTGGTTACGGGTGAAAGAATAGTTGGGCCTTTTCTGTTAGAGTTCCTGCTTCTCCTGCAGCAAAGGAGATGAGAAAGCTGTATTTTATTGGCCACTTTGATATCTGTAGCAGGGGGAGGATTAGCCCTTTTGCAATCGACTCATTTGTTTGGGCTACTTTTGTAACATTGAGTGGACTTTCATTGCTTGAGAGCTTTTATTCCGCAAGAGAATTAGGTTCTTATCATCTCTGCACAGAAGAAAGATTGAAGCCAAAGCAAGGCCTTTCTTTTGCCTCTGTGTAGTCCTATGTTTTGTGAAGTGACATTCAATGGATGACCTTAAGGCAAATGCGTTGCTGCTTTGAGATGGGAAGGAAACTTCCAAATCTATCAGGTTCTCAGGCCATTCCCATTAATTTAGGAAGTCTGAAACTTTTTGGGACTACTTGAGTCTGGCAACGGAAAGAAAAGCTTTCCTGAAATGAGGATTCTTAAATGCCAGATCTTTCTATGCCTTTGCTGCGAAGGTAATCTTGTGCTGCAGGAAATCACTCCAATGAGAAAACAAGAGACCAAGGGTTGCCAGCAGTTGCTCCAGGTGCTCCTGCCAACATCCCCTGTAGGAAGGTGCACTGCCCTCAATGCACATTGGCTTAGGCTGCCCTGTGGCAGAGAAGCCCCCCAGGGCACAGGTCTCTGGGGCACCAGATGACACCAGTGCTGCCCGAGCTCATGGGGTGGCAGGTCTGCTTGGGCGGGGACTCTGCCACACCTGCAGATTCCAGTGTTCCTCTGGCCCCAGGGGTCAGAGCAGCACTCGTGCCCTGGCCCACACGTTCCTTGTCTGTGTCACACCCACAGGTTTAGGGTGGCCACCAGGTGGGACGTGGCCCAAGGAGGCTGTGCCAGCTTCTGTGCAAGGCCCCGTGCCCTTCCTGCTGCGGCTGTGTTGGCAGCCCTGGGGGCTCCTTCTGCTGCCCTGAGCCCGCAGAGCAGGGCAGCGTTTGCCCATGGTTTGAGCCGTTCCAAAAGATCCTGTCCCAGGGCTGTCTTAGACACTTGGGGCGAGGGATTCCTTCCAACCTGGGCCACTTTGGCTGGGCTGGGAGCGGCCCCAGGGCAGGTGGTGGTGTGTCTACGGGCCCTTTGTGACATGCTGGAGCAGCGTGGTCATCATAGCATGGACTGGGACAGGGTCCCAAAGAGCCATTTGTGACATGTGGTGACATAGGTGCTTGCGGTGACGTAGCCACACCACAGTGCTCGGAGCACGGGACGGGACAGGATAGGATAGAGCAGTGATGCGAGGAGCCCCCTCATAGTGCAGTTGTCCATTACTGATTCCAAGTTTTTCCTTGACCTTACTGCTGCAGGTGACCTCAAGGCTGGACCATAGGACTTGGTGACCTGTAGCCTTGTCAAGACTTCTCTTCTGCAGGTGCTCTCAAGGGCAGACTGTGTGGTTTGGACTTAGAGTTCTTCCAAGGCCTTTTTTTTTGCAGGTGCCTGGAACGCCAGATTTTGGGATGGCGGAGAAACGCCAGGGCCTCTTCAGGAGGAATAAGAACAAAGGGTCTTCAGCTGCCTCAGCAAAACAGCCTAAAGGGGCACCAGAGTCCCAGCCAGTGCAGGACGGTGAGTGGCAGAGCTGGACCACAGTTCTTATGGCTGCAGTCAGCTTGGCCCCATCCTCTTCCACCTGCTGTGGACATATCCCTGGACAGGATGGAAGAGAGGCTGGGCTGCTCCTCACAGCAGCCATTCTCCATTCCCTACTCCATCCCGGGGCTGTCCCAGTATGGGGAGCACTGGGTGGGCTGTGTTCTCCAGCCTCTCCTGCAGCCCCTCAGCTCTGGCTGCTCTTGCTCTTTGCCACATGCAGGGAAGAAGCAGACACAAGAACAGGATGGTGGCCAATCCCACAGAACACGGAAGGTACCTGCAGCCATCCCCACCTGGGCTGGGCCTGCTGTCACTGCTTAGCCAATGATGGCACCTGAAGCACTCCACAGAACATGTCTCTCTTCCCTGCACTTCTGTAGATGTTTCCAAAGTTCTTGCGGCCTGGAAAGACCAGCAATGATACAGAGGGTGCAGACAAATTGAGTTCCAGGCCAACTGATGTCAGCACAGCATCAATTGAATGCGCAGAAATGTCTAACTACGTAGTGAAGGCAGACCAGGTAACAAATGAGGCGAGGTCAGACACCTAAATGACTCAGGTTATAAGAAACACCGACACTATCTCCACTTTAACTGTCATTTATGCTCAAAATCTATTATTCACGGATAATCCTGTTCCTTATCATAAGTAATAAGCAGACAATGCCCATGTCAGGAGGCCTCTCAAGATCATGCAGTCATCAAGCCATGTCTGCTTGGCTACCACAGCCTCTGAGGCCAGCATAATGTGGCAGGAAGGGAAGCACTTCTTGGGGGAATCAGCAGAATCTCCTCCCTCAGGGAACACTCCAAATTTTCCCAATGCCTCTTTCAGGTGCCAGCCATGGTGAGGATCATGCATGAGAGACTTGGATCCTCTGAGACTGCTGACGTCAGGCTATTCATGAACATTCTGAGGATGGCAGATGAACACCCTGCTGGTGTGGTGCTGACCCTCCTGCGCTGTGCCCCAACGTGTGACAGGTACGGGTCCTGCCTGCCTTGAGAGCTCAGGGCTCACCAGCCATTAGGGCCATCACCCTGCACGGCCTGTGCAATGGGCTCTGCCAGACAGGCAGAGAGGTCCAGGACCCTCGGGCCCCTCTGTTTCCCGAGCCTGCTGCCATGCTCCCTCCCTGCCCTTCAGGGCACTGGGGCTCTCTCACCTGGCCTCCAGAGCTGCACAGGGCATGGTAGTGTGACTGAGATGCCCATGACACAGAGCTCTGATCCCACAGAGCTGCTGCAACAATGTGGAGAACCATAGCCTCATCGAGTCCCACAGTAGAGAAGGTGCTGCCAACACTGCTCAGTGTGATGGAGGATTGGCCTCTGCACAGCATGTTTACCTCTGATGGGGACGACACGGATGTCTTTGCCCTGGCTGTGAGTTTTTGGGCCTTTGCTTGCCCCCAGGTGTCCTCTCCAGCAGCTCTCCATCCTCCCCCTGCTTCAGGCACTGGGCTGAAACCTGGGCTAAGGGCAGGCTCAAGGGGCCCCAGGCCCGCTGCTCCCCCTGCATCTCTCCCCTGGGACCCTGCCACAAGGACACCTTGGAAGTGAGTCGTCTCTTGGGCTGCTTCTTTTGCAGGCAACTCTGGTGGTGTGGGTGATTATCCGGGTGCCCAAGTGCCGTGACGCAATGCACAGTAATGCCCCTCACCTGCTTGTAGCTCTGTTAGTTCAAATTTTTGACAGCACAGTGCATGGTTCTGAGGAGGTTGATGCCTTTTGGAGGCAATGCCAGGAAGAACACCACCTTGACACAAACCCCAGCAGGTATTCTATCCCAGTTCTCCCATCCATCCCATATCCCCAGGGTAGGAGCCAGAGATCACACCATGACCTGAGTTTGTTCTGCATACAGATTTGCAGTGCAGACCATGAAGGCTCTGCTCTGCCGACTGCGGTGTGACAATGTGGTCATGGAAATGGGACGCAAGCATGGCTGGGACACGCTGCTCTGTGCTGACACCCAGCACTATGCCGTGGGTCTACTGGCCAGGTGAGGCCCCCTTCACCCCTCTGTCCCCAGCATTTGTGCTCTGTGCTCAGGGTGGCCCCCCCCCCAGTGCCTGTGCTCATGGGCCAGAGAGCCTCATCACTAAGGGATGGCCGAGCAGACTAGAAAAGGCTGGGTGCCCAGGAAAGCCCACCTCCCAAAATGCCCACATGCCCTCCAGAGATGCTAGGGAAAGACCAGACATCTATGAGTCAGTCCTGGGAAAGGATTTCTGCCCCCACCTCAGGCTCTTTGTGCTTTTTTCCCCTGAAAGGAAGATGCGCCATGACGTGACCCCCTTGTGTTCCCGCGTTGCGTGCCACCTGCTTGGGCTACTCAGCACAGTGGGGCATCGCTGGGATCTGCCTTTCCTGGCATTCCTTGTTGAGGTGAGCCTGAAGGCCAGCACTGCCTGGCTGAGCTGCCTCCCAGCTCTCTGCCCTTTCATAGCCACATCCCGTGCCTGGGACGGCGCCCGTGCCCTGTGCTGCTGCTGCCTGGGGCCAGCCCTGTGCGGTTCCGGGCTCCTGCCAGCCAGGCCCTGTGTCACTGCCCTGTGCCTTTCAGGTCCTCGAGTGCCTGGACTTGAGGGAATGTAGTGACAGTGTTCTAGAGATGATGTCCAGGTACCTGCAGAGCGAGTGCAGAGAGAGGCGGCGCCTGGCACTCAGAGGCCTCTTGGTGCTCATCAAGGAGCCCTCCATGGTGAGAAGGGAGCAGCAGCTGAAGCTGCACTGGGGAGAGCAGCCCCGTGGGCTGGCTGGCCTTCAGGAGCTGAGGCAGCTGCTCCAAGCTCTCCTGCCTCAGCTGCCTGAGTGCTTTGGGACAGGTCTTTGGCCTCTGGGCCCCGCGGCAGCAGGCTGGGCTTGCAGTGCCAGAGCACTGCTGTTGGTGGTGCAGCTGTTCATGGCTTCACAGCACAGCCTTTTGTTCCACACAGGCAAGAAGAATGGGTATATTGTCTCAACGGCTTGTGGATGTGCTGAGTGATGCAGATGCAGAGGTGGTCAGGCTGTCCCTCTCTGTCTTCATGAATGTGCTCCAGTATAAGGATATCCTCGTATCCAGCACCACTGCTCCAAAGCTGGCCGAGGCACTCCTACTGCTCTTTGATCATGTAAGGCTCTGTGCCCCCAGCCATGGGCACTGGCTGCTCCCCAGAAACTTTGTGCTGTGTGGCTTTTTAGGCTTTTTCTCAGGTGGGCCTTGAGAAGCTTCTGCTGAGGTCTTTTCTTCTTCCTTTACTCCAGGACAACAGCCATGTGCAGCTGCTATCCATTCAACTTTTTGGAGAGGTGATGGACTTGGTAGTAGATCAGGGAAAAAAGCCACTGAAGAGAATTGTGGGCCAGAGCCTGCTCCCTCTCTACTTGCACTGCCATGAGGAGAACCAGCGTGTGGCAAATGTGAGATTTTCTGTGATGCTGGTGCATCCCTTGGGAAGGGACTGGGCTGACTCCTACCATGGTGGCGTTTTGCAGGCTGCAGCCTCCTCCTGGCCTTGCCACAGGGACGAGAGACCTGTGCCCTGGGCTGTGGTGCTATCTCTGCATCTCTGCTGCTCTCCAGGCTTCTATGGACACACTGCTTCATGCAACCAGGTTCCTGAAGAAGAGAGGTCTGAAGCAGGCGGTTAAAAATGAGAACCTGATGAAGTTTGGCAAATGCCTGGTAAGGATGGCCTGGAGAAACCCCAGCCTCAGCCTGGAGAAGCTCCCTGCCCCTGGTGCTCAGTGTGTGTGGCTGGCAGCTGTGGCCCTTTGCCCAGTACTGCAGCCAGGGGCTCCGGCCCGCGCCCCACACGCCGCTCCCTTCCCCGGGCCGCGCGGGCTCTTCTCCAGGCTCCGGTGGCCCCGAGCCGGGTGCCCGTGGAGCCCCGGCCCAGCGGGGCTGCGGGGCGGCCCCGCGGCTCCCCGGGCAGCACCCGGCGCTGTGCCCGCTGCAGAGCCCGGCGCCGGCGGCTGCTGCCCGGGCCTCGGGGCTGTGCGGGCAGGGGAGGCCGGGGCCGGGTGCGGCGAGAGCCCGGCCGAGGGGCCGAGCCCGCGCCGACCCTTCCCTGCTGCCGCTCTCTGCAGCTGGCAGACGACAGGAGCCGAGCGGCCGAGCACCTGCGCCGGGCCCTGCCGTACCTGGAGAGCCCACAGGAGTCCCTGCGAGAGGCGGCCCTCAGGTTCATCGGTGAGCCACGGGCCCGGGCTCCCTCCCCGGCCCGCCGCAGCTCGGCCCCCGCCCCGACCCCGGCCGCTGCCCTGGCTGCGGCGGCGGCCGGGCCCGGCGCCGTGGAGCCCCGCCTGGCCTCGGGGCCGCCGCCGCCCTCTGGCAGCCGTGCCCTGGGGCGGCAGCGTGCGGCAAGGGCCCGGGCTGAGCCCTGCCGGGGCAGGAGGCCGTGTGGCCACAGGGCCGGCAGCGCCGCCGGCAGGGAGCCGTGCCGCTGCGGCCCTGACAGGCTCTGTGTTCCCAGGGATGGCCGGGCGGTACCTGAGAGGGCAGCCAGGAGAGCTTCACGTTCTCAGTCAGGGTGAGTGAGGGCAGCGGGCTGTCGGCGGGGGCTGACAGGAGGAACTGCTGTCCCTGGCCCGGCTGTGGAGGGCATTGCTCGCTGTGTGGACCCAGGATGTCGTGGGCAGAGCACAGAGAGATTTCAGGGTCGCAGGCGAGGATATTCGTGGCCAGCACCTTCCAGCTGATCCTGTTGGCCCCTCCTCTCTTGTCGCCATGAGGAGAGCTGGGAGGGATGGCTTTAGCAGGGCAGTCTCTGAGTGTCCTTGCAGGTCTGAGCTCTGACCATGGTAGTTCATCTGTCTTCCAGCTCTTGAAGCCATGAGCAAAGATGACAGCCCATCCTCCACTAACTTGGAAATTCAAGCAATTTTTGGACAAAGATGTGCAGAACTAAGGTCATCTACTGGATTTGGAGAACCAGTGTCCCAAGAACAGTACCCGGAGCCAGTGAAGAGAACAACACCGCTTGGTGTCACTCCAGGCACGGCTGATGCCGGGCACAGCTGAGCCTGTGGGAAGCTCCCATAACTTTTGCCTTCTCCCTCCCCGTTGAGAGCTCCCTCCCTGCAGCCCTCAGATCCTGCCCATCCCCCCTTTTTTTGCCCCCATCTCATCCCTTCCCTTCCCATTCCATTAATAAACAGTTTTGGTTTCTCCCCCTTACCTGGATCTCTGTGGAGCTGAAGCGGCACAAATCCAGAGTGCTGGAACACACAGGCCCCTGCACCATGTTTTGTGCAGAGACACAGAGGAATGAGGGCAGATCAGGCTGGAAAGGTCCCTGTGCTAAAGGTCCAGTTCCACACACCACTGTGGAGTTGAAAATCTTGCTGAGCACCCTGAAGCCCCTGGACTCTGGAAGAGCCAACCTGAGTATGGTCTGAACCCGGCTGTGAGGGATTCCGTGGCAAGCATCCACAGACGGCAAAGAAGCTTGGAATGCTGGAAGCTTGCAAGAACAGCTTCCTGAAAGCACAGCAATGCTCCATCCCTGCACAGGGTCAGGAAGAGGGCAGAACCAGAGACCATCAGGGCTGAACAGGGAGCTTTGAGTGTGCCTAGGGGCAAGCGCAGCAGCAGCACGGTGCCCGAGACTCGGACGCGCCACCGTGCCGAATGCCCCGAGCGCTGTCAGGCAGCGCCGGGATCCCGGCTGCGGTTCTCTGTCCCCACAACTGAGGAATCGCAGCCCCTGCCTCAGAGCCAGTCAGAAAGGCACCCAAGTGAGACCAGAGGGAGGGCACCCTTCCAGTCTCTCTTGGGCATGGCCACAAAACAGCCCCTGCTTCTCCTTCCCCTGCCTGTGTTTGGGCTGCGCTGATGGCAGCGCCAGCCAGGTTGTGCTCTGTCTTCCAAAGGCTGTGGAGAGCGGGCGTGAAAAGTGCTGTGTGCACAGCGGAGAGTCCTGGAATGTGCTGGCAAGAGTGTCCTGTGGGAACAGGGCTCTGATCTCTGGCCGGGAACAGCCTGGTTTTGCTGCTGTGACGGCAGGCAGGAGTTGGGGCAGATGAGGAGGCAGGGGGCAGCTTGTGTTTGTAGAGGGCCTGTAGCTGCACGTCTGAACCTCCACCTGGAATCACACTAGGGGGAATCCGAGCTAGAGCTGGAGTGCCTGTCCAGAAAGGACCAGAAGGAATTCAGCCTTGCCAGGGTTTCTTAAGGCTGTATTGGTGTTCCCCAGGGAAGCTCCCAATCTGGGGAATGCCTCTGGGGGAAAGGGGTTTATTTCTCAAGGAAAGCGCTTTCCAAGGAGCTCCCAGTGAGAAAGGTACAAGTGTCCCCCTTTAGCTCTCTGTGGTCTTTTCAGGCCTGGAGGCCCATTGCACTTGGCAGATGGGCAAGGGAAGGGAGAAAGCTGTGAAGAGCAGGTTTGGAATCCACCTGGATCTGTGAAGATTTAATCATCATAGAATCAAGGAATAATTTGTGTTCAATGGGACCTTAACTATCATCTACTTCCACTGCCTTTCATGGGCAGGGATGCCTTCCACTAGATAACGTTACTTCCAGCCTGGTTGTGAACACTTCCAGGGATGGGGCAACCACAGGTTTTCTGGCCAACGTATGTAAGGGCCCCATCACCCTCACAGGGAAGAATTTCTACTTAATATCCAATATATAAACCTACCCTTTCACTTTAAAGCTGTTCTCCCCTGTCCTCTCAATATATCCTCAATATATAAGTTTAGACTTATTGAGTCTGAATTTGTGAATCTGAAAGATGGACTATATTCAGAACTTTTTGCAAATGACTGAAGAAGCTGAAGGTTTTCTTGACTGACAAAGAAACCTGGTAATGGTATCCTTCAAATTGTCTTGTTGGAGAGGTAATGCCTGTTACTGCAAAATGTGAGGAAAGAAAAAGATTTGCTCTTGCGAAGTTTATTTTTTACCACCTCTTTCCTTTTCTAAACAATAAGAGGTGAAAATTGGGGGAGGAGAAATGGAGTAAGTTTAGTTTCTCTGGAGTTGATGAACTGCAGATCCTCATGATGGGGCAGAGACCTGAGCATCACAGAGATTGCTGGTATATGTTCTTTCTGGAAAGCAACAGGATGAAGGAAAGGAAGCTTAGGTAACAGCTGTATTTCTATTGAAAAGCTTCTGGTAACCAGAAGATGTGAGATCTGCAGCCTCGCTAAGTTTAGTGTAGTTCAGTGATTAATGACTAAGTTGACTTTTAAAACAAAACCCCAGACTATGGGGTTTGAGTATTTATCTGAAGAGGAGATCAGTGAATGCTTGTTTGGCTTTGCTGAGTAGCCAAGGGAACAACCAGATCTAATCAGTGGAAGCAGGCTAGAGATTTAATGTAACTGAGTGCTGTTCCAGTATCAAGAAAAGTATCTTTGGGTGATAATGTGAACATACCCCTGTATCTCTAAAATTACTGTTCCTAAGATCCACTCTAACTTTGATTTTCTCAAGTACTCACTTGTACTGAATGTTTCCAAGTGTAGTTTCAGCAGATGTTTATGCATTTGCTTGTGGAAGTGAGAATGTACATTCCCTACTCAATTTCCCCTTCATGGTAATGATTAAAAGTTTTTTGATTGTTGCAGTCAGTAGTTTTATAGTTATAGTTAAAACCCTGCTTTTGGTCTGTTTAATATACAAGCAGGAGAAGGTTTTGTGGTGGCTCATTGTCTTACAAGCAGTGATTTTTGTGTGGACTGAGAGGCTTGTTAGCAGTCTCTCTAGCTAAATCTCTGTAGACAAGCTGCTCTTCTTTCTTGGACTCCTTCTTTCCTGTGAACATGCTGAGTGATCATTTTAAAAAGCCAAGATAGCAGGATTAGAATCAGAAGAAGAAATTAAAGGGTTGTACAGAGTTTATAGTTTCCATCTGGATGTTGCTGAAGGAGAAAAATCATGATGCAGCTTGTGAACCTGAAAAGGAAAAACAGGATAGTCTGTGTTCTCCTAGGGAAGGAGAGAATTTAATCTGTCCTGTTCAAAATCCTGCCTGTTGCCTCAAGTAGCCCCTTTTTTTGAGCACTTAGTTTAGCTCAGTGTAGAATAGGTACTCAGGTATTTGTTTGGAGGTGAGTATGCAACAAGGACCTGACTGCTTCTCTTTTTTCCTGTGAAAATTTTGAGGGCAGGCAGATCTTTGAGTCCTCATCTGTCCTTCAGCCTGGGCATTCCCACCACAAGAAGAGATGCTCATTTAAAAGAAAACCATGCCCAGCCTGGGGAAGCAGAGGAAGATCTTATGCTGCAGAGTAGAAAAAGACTGAACAGCAAATCAGGACATTATAGTGTGGCTCTGGGAATGCTGTTAATTTTTAGAAACAAGACCTAGGCTTGGTTCCCTAGCACAGGGAAATGTCATTTATTCAGATTCTCCCTGTTCCTGTGCAGATAGGAGGGCAGGATCCTGTGAGAATTTTTTTATTATGCTTTGTGAGATTCATGTTAGCAGAATGAATATTCACTATTTATGGACTTCTTTGGAGAGCAGCTTCACAGCTTGTCTTGTCCAGAGTTAGTGTGTTGAACACTTGTTTTTCTTGAGACATGGGAAATATTTGTGCTGTCAAATCTGCATGGCTTTAATTTCTGTTTTCAGAGACTCCTTAATATTTACTTGGTAATTTTGTTGTCCCTTTGTTGGTGTAAACCCTTTCTTTTGTGTTCTCACGAACTTAGAAGACTTTCCATTTTTCTGAAGATAATTCTATGCACTGCAAGAGCCAAGAGGATGTTTGAGAAGTCTGAACCTTTTTTCTTGTGAACAACTGATTCACATAGGAATCTGGGATTTAATTTCCAGACAAGCTGCAAAATGCAAGTTTTCGTTTCTTCTGTGCTATTAGCTGAAGCTGGAAATACTCTGCAGTGATAGCAAAAAGTAGAATATTGTGACTGTCTGGGGAGGAATGGAAATCTTTGCCTTTGTGTTTTAGAACCATGTTTGCTTTAAATCTTTTGGCCTGAGCAAAAAGTTGAACAAGAACAATGTGTTTCTGTAGTTTCCTAGGCTTGTCTTGCCTTGGGGGTGTGAGGTCTCTCTTAGAAATTCATTTCCCATTCAGTTTATCTCTTCGGAGTTCCATCCAGTTCCCACTCTAGTCAGTCACAAGTCTCTGACTTCACAGCAAGTTGATTTGGGTCAAGATCCATGATTTTAACAGTGTGGAGGAAGTTAGGACAACTTCCAAACAAGGAACACCTCCAAACAAAGCCCTGTGGCAAATAACATGGGTTTTTTCCTCCATTGCCTCCAAAGATGAGCAGGAATATTGACTCTGAAATCATAAGTTTCAATGCTGGCTTCTTTTTTTTTTTTTTTTTTTTTTTTTTTTTTTTTTTTTTTTTTTTTTTTTTTGTCGTGAGAAGTGGCAGATGAGAGGTTTTTTCCGATAGAAGGGCATAAATTGTTACTTCTTTTTTTTTTTTTTTTTTTAAATAAGCAACTTCACTGCTTAACTTTCATTTGGAAAAATAACATTCCAGAGTGAGTGGGTTGTCCTCCCTATGAGACACTGCTGGGAAGGATCTGGGGCTCTGGTCAAGTTGAAAGAGAAGTTCTTCCCCTTTTTAGAAAATTCTTAGAAAATTCTTACTGTAACTTGCGCTTATCCGATTTTCAGGTCTTTCTTGGTATCTGAAGAGCTTTTAATGAAGTATTCTTCTCTGGAGCATGACTCTTTCCAGCATTTGCAAAAATATTCTTCGAGTCTCAAGAAAAAGCCATTTAGAAAGAATTTTACAGGAATCCTGGAATGCTTTGGGTTGGAAGGGGCCTTAAAGCCCATCCAGTTCCTCCTCCTGCCATGGACAGGGACACATTCCACTATCCCAGGTTGCTTCAAACCCCATCCAGCCTGGCCTTGGGCTCTTCCAGGGATCCAGGGGCAGCCACAGATTCTCTGGGCACCCTCTGCCAGGGCATCACCACTCTCACAAGGAAGAATTTCTTCCCAATATCCCATCCAACCCTGCCCTCTGTCAGCAGGAAGGCTTTCCCTGTGTCCTGTCACTCCATGCTTTTGTGAACAGTCTAAAGAGGAGGCCTGAGAGTGCTCCTGTCCTTGCCATGTGTCTGCAGGCAGAGCAATGCTTCTGTGTGTGTTGAGGCCCTCAGAGAGTGAGGCAGAGCAGATGGGAATCTACAAAAGAGTTGGAAGTACATTAACTAGTCTTCGCTTCCCAGTTTCTTCCAGTGTCTTTGAAAAATAGTGACAATGAATCATCCTGAAGCCTGGTCATTTTTCCTGTGGTTAAGAGTTCCCAGACTTTTGTAGGATGTGTCCTGTTGGAAGCATGGATTTACTCCAGACTTTTTTACAAGCATCTAAGCTATCCTAAGTAAAAGTCAGGAAATCTTAGCTAAAAGCCTTTTAAAATAAAAAAAAAATCAAAACACTCAAGGCTGTGTAAATGGCCATGTCTTGATTTATGTATGGATATAAACCAAATCCTTGTAGGCAGGATTTAAGTCACACTGTTGCAGTGCTGCTTCCACAGAAGCCCATGGAAAACCTTCCAGTGACTTCATAGGAGACAAGGATCCCATCTTGGATCTACCACAACCTCTAGAGAAAACATCGGTTCGGTGGGAAGAGGACAACTGTGATAAGGAATTTTGCAGGCTCTGTTAGGAAGCCACTGAGAGAGCAAGACTGCTTAAAGCATAGGAAACAGCAGAGGGGATAGGAAAAAAAAAAAAACAAACCAGACAAATATGGACCTCTTTGACCTTAAATTCAAATTTATTTCTGTTTTTCAGTGTTTTTTACATAAGGGAGGGGACAGTGCTGACAGAGCTCTATCTCTAAGCTTCATGCTGTCTCTAGGCACATAGAACAGAACTTAGAATTTAGTAAATGAGTAAATTTACCACTTATGGCACCAAAGTTATTAAGTGGGGGAGGCTGAACTCCAGAAATACTGGCATGTCTGGTCTGGTCAACTTAACAGCACACCACAGGAGCACTTTCTTCTGGTTGTATCCCACACAATGGCAAATGATGCTCTTCCCTGTAGTAGCTGCCTTGCACAGAAGTCATGCAGTTGGGTGGTAGACTCAAAAACTAAAATTTTGTCTCCAAAAGAGGTCTTATTCAGAATTACTAGGGGGCTTTACTTGCATATCACAGATGCAGCTGGAAAACTTGAAACAACTCTTAGCTTCTTGTCCCTGTAGAATTTGTTGCAAAATTTGGCATCTTTCAACATTCTTGTTTGAAACCTATTGGGTTTTTAGCTGTTCGTGTTCTATGTTTGTTGGTGGAGCTGGTATCAGCCCTTGCCTCCACAGTGTGTGTGTTGTCATGTGTGAGTGGTCAGCTCTACAGCAGCAAAACCAGTCAGCAGGAGGAATAATCTGGGGAAATTCAAGTTATTGCACTGAAAGCATTTTCATTTTAATGTTTTGGCCTGGCAAATTGCTTATTCAGGCAGTCCAAATTAACTAAAACCCATAAAATGTAATAATAGTTGCAGACAAATGTAAAGAGGTCGGGACTTTGAGGATGAACTATGATATTTAGTAGTATATTCACAACATGAGTGTGACTGGGGGAGAGAGTCAGAAAAGGAAATAATAAGAACTCCCGTAATTTGGAGCATTTCCCCCACATGTGGTATGTGATGTTTTCGTGTGCCTAAGCACTATGGACCCTCTGAGATGACTGGGGAGATGGATTAACCCAAAGATCCTGGGGAAGGAGCTTAGAATTAGAAAGAAGACAAGACACTATGGACTCAGATATCTCTTGGCAAGTTCATTAACTCACCAAAGGCTTGTCTTAGGTTTGAGGCTGGGTTTAGAGCTGGATCCTTTGATTTTGGTTTTTGTTTGTTTGGTTGGTTTGGCTTTTTTATTTTTTAATTAGGTCTTAAGCCCCTTGGCAATTTTGCAGCCCTCCCAGATGCACTTTGTGGCCAAAACAGAAACCCTTAGAGTCTGGCAGCTCAGGCATCTCTGAAGCACTTTCAAGGATTCTCTCAAACACTTTGCTGTCTTTGTGACACTGAAGGACCACGACAGGCAATGTCCTGTTGAAACCCCTGTGTCTTGCATGATCACCTGTGACATCTTTGTGTCTGTTAGCCCAGTGGTATACTGAGAAGTGAATCAGTGGGGAGAAAAGCTGTCAGAGGTTCTGCTGGACAATTTGTCCCCACAGCAAGCCAGAACAGCTCCTTGAACTGTTTTGCAGCTTGACTCATGCCAGGAGGGGACTTTTCTCTCAGCAGTTTCCCGACTGCTTTCTGGGCTCATTTGTTTTTCTTAGAGGGGTGGTTTGTGCAAGGAGAGGGCATTCATCCGTCCTCTGACACATCCCTGCCTTGCCCCCCTCTTGCTCCTGGAGAGCACAGCTGGCACAAACCCCTCCTGGAAGAGGTTAACCAAATGGATCAGATTCATCACGGGATAGGGGTGGTAGGAAATGCAGTGGCGTGCAGTGCCAAAGCCATGATGTGTGTGCTCTTTCCATTGGGAACACTGACTCATAAAACAGAATAAAAAGCTGTTACATTTCTGCATGATGAAAAAAACGGGCCCCAGTCTAGTCCCTCTTATGCATTCACACAGTCTCTGTCCAGTGAACGCTTTCCCTGTTAGAGCTTGTGAAACCTGGCTTTCCTTGGTAGGAATTAAATTTATTTCAGCTGAAAAGAATTGGGTGTCACCTTGGATGGGCCTTCTCCTCACCCCTGGCCAGGGCCAAGCACTGGTCTTGTGACTTTGTAAATACAATCCAGATTATTTATTTGCTGTTACTTTAATTCAGCTGAGAAGAGTTTGGCCATGTCTCCCTTGGGTTGTGCTGTCAGCTGGTTGCTGATCAGTTATCCAAGGTATGCTTGGCAGAAAATAGAGAAAGAAGCCCTTCCCATAGCCATGGGTTCCACTTCCAATTCCTATTTCCAGTGCAGAGTGTGAGACCAGCAGGAGAAGTAGATCAGATAATCAGAGGCAAGGAAGCTTTGGAGAGGGTGGGAATATTCTCAGTGTATCCAGCAACAGTTAAAGACTGGATTTTGTAGCATGATGTGTTACAAAGAGATTGTGATGTGGTGTTAAACCTTGTGCAGTCTTCTTTGTAAGTAGATAAAGTTTAGGTACAAAAACCTCTTCCACCTCTAATTACTGCAACTATGGACTGAGATACACAGCTGAGTTGCAGTTTATGTTACTGTGACTATTGAGCCACAGTCTCAAACTATCTGAGATTTCTGCAAATGCATCTTTGTGTTGCCTAAAATAGGAACAAACACAATAAAATTCAAATTGTGTGACAGATCTCGAACTGCCTTTGGTAGCAGCAGCATAATAAATGTAGAAGTTAAACAGAGTCAAGTCTGGAATTGGATCAATGATCTTAGTGGGTCCCTTCCAACTCAAGATATTCTATGATTAAGAAAGAAAAAGAAGTATTTTGCTTTGCATTGAGGCTCAGACACAGCTCAAGGAATCACTGCTGTTTGTCCGCATCCTCACACTTGATAACTATGTGAGTTATGTCTAATCCAAAACCTGTTCCTCATTTTTTGTCCACCCCAGGCTTGGATGCTCAGCTCCTGTGGTTTTGCTGGGGGGGGAGGATGAGGGGGGAAGTCAGTTGTTGGGAGAGTGTAACCTGCCTTCTGTCAGGTTGAATCCATTCCCCTTTGTTCTGTCACCCCAGGCCCTTGGAAGTAGTCTCTCTCCTTTTCTGCAGGTTCCTTCAGGTACTATGAGGCCACAGTTGTGTGTCTAATTGAGTGTCTAATCTAGGTGGTGTAAAGAGATGCCACTGTTGTTGTGGCAAGACTTGTCCTCTCAATGTTGTAAACACGGTTTACTTTTTTAGGGGGATTCCAGAGGGATGTATAAGCAAGATTACAGTTACTTGGTGGCTACTGCATCTCTCTCAATGTCTTGCTTGGACTAAATTCAATTTTTATGAGCTTAAGGCATCCTAGTGAAAAAATTCTTGTTGCTTGGATTGGACTTGGCTTTCTTTAACCAGTGGGCTTTTCATATGCTCTGGGAATGCATCCTTGCCTTTCAGTTCAGTGTTCTGGCTAGATGAAGTTATCAGTGCATGTGAATTTCTGGAGGCTGGGCAGTTTCCTGCTCGCAGTGGGAACAAAGTTAAAGGCCAGGAACACTGCTTAAATCCTTCTGCTATTAGCAGAATGTACTTTGGCCTTTGGCATCCCCTAATTCTACTTCTCTGCAAACTGATAAATGATTATGATTATTATGGTAATTATGGTAATTAGGGTGCCTGCCATTTGTGGGAATGTGGAGGATGCTGGAGAAGACTGCAGCCTTTTAAAAATTGCAAACCAATACATCTGTTGAGTACTAATGGTTTGTTAAATTTATTGAGCCCTTTGGGACTGCTGAATGAAAGGCCTTATATAAATGGCACTTAATTATAGTTATTGCTAGAGAAGGGCTTGCACAAAGGCAGCAGTTATCTGGGAATCTGGGAAACAAAGGTCTGGAGCTCACTGCCAACATCTGCTACCACTTAAAACTTACAAAATGAGGCACTAATTTGGAGAGAGAGATTCTGCAGCCCCTGAGTGTGGTGATCCTTTGGTCAGACTCTTAATATCCTGAGTGTGTTCTGCCCACCTTGACTCCTTGGGAAGGGACTCTGCCCTGATTGGCACAGAGATCATTTGTAACCAGGGACACTCTGGTTACAAATCTGTTTTAAACATGGTTTCCTTCCCCATAGAACTGAACAGAAAAGGGCAGTGATGTTTTTTACTCACGACCTCAGGTGTCCTCACAAACATGGGCAGGACTGTGCTGTAGAGTACCAAGCAAAGTTTTCCAAGGCAGGTAAGGAAGCTTTCTATTTCTAAGAGTTCCTTCAAGCTCTTGGGTCTCAGCATGTGGAAAAATCCATTAATGTGTGATGTTTGGCTCTGGCTGCTTTGCTTCTGGAACAGTGGGAAGCTACACCCCTCCATCTGAAGAGAAACTGGGAACCTTGCAACACCAATCCACTGTGAGTCATCTACCCACTGGCTTCAGAGGGGAGAGGAATGAAACCTTCTACCCCACCAAGCTGATTGCCAAGGAGTGCTGCCATGTCCTAGCAATTCCATGGATACTATGATGAATTCACTGACAAGCTTCTTGGAGCCTTTCTGTGCCACAACAACAGCAGGGAGAACAGGGCAGGGCAAGGACATTTATTAAATGCTTCTATTTCTGTTCCTGTTCTGGACCAATAAACTGTGAACTGGCTTTCGACCAGCAGGTTTGCTCATAGTCATGACAAGCAGGTAGTGGTGGCTGGTGAAATTCTGTGTGTTGACTGAACTAAATTCCTCCCATAACAGCTAAAATGGATCACTGAGCCTATTTGGGAGCATATTCAGCTAAAAGCAAAGCCCATGATTCAGTAAAGCACTGTTTCCTTTATCCTATTTTTTTAAATATAATCCAGGGAGCTTCCAAATCTTGTTTTGATGGCTATTTTTAGCTTTTTATATTGTCTGCAACCAGAAGCTGTAGAAAGAGGCCAGAACAGCATCTCAGATGTCTGAGCAGCCCTTCTAGACACACAACGTCTAACCTGAGGTTTAGTTTAATGTCAGGTTGAGGAGGAGTTTGCTTTTTGGAGATCTCCCATGTCACACAGGCTTCCTCATCACTAGGGGAAGAGAAGAGAGGGCTCCACCTCCGTCCCCTCTCTTGTCTCTCAATTGCCCTCAAGTTCCATCTGCTGCATTTTGCCACTGATGGCCATAATGGTATTTTAACTCCATTGTACACATAAATACTTCATTATTCAGCAAACCCTTTTGTTAGTGATTGGAAGGAAAGGAAAGAAAAGAATTTTTTTCTGAGATCCTTTTTCTTTAGCAGCTCAGCTACAAATGGAGACAAAAATAGAGAAGCAGTGAATGAGTACTTTTACTCCTGTTTGATCTTCCCTCCTCTTAGGACATTTTTGTTGCTCTTTCCATCCCAGAGAGATGAATGTTTCCTTTGGCATCTGCCCTTTCATGAATCCATCCCCACAAAGGCCTGTGGTTGCTCAGCACACTTGCATTAATAATAATTAGGCTGAGAGCAGTGCCCTGTGCTCAGGACACCTGGAATTGCTCTTGCACTTGCTTTCCCAGAGTACTAGGAAGGAAGATTGCCTCCATAGCAGCCTTGCATGGCTCAGGAGAGAGTGGAGAATGGAATGCCAAAGATCCGTTGGTTCCCAGATAATTTCATGGTGGCGGGAGCTGTAATTTCCACTGTGGTTGGTTCTGGTTTTGACAATGAGTCCTCAGCCTTCCCACTTGCATGCTGGACTGGGAGAGTGGACATTTTAATTTGAGCATGGAAAGTTAGTCTCTTTTCCAGTGGCTCAGGAGAATGGAGAACTGGTGATTGTGCATGGATGGGAACTCTGGTTTTGCAGGAATCTTGTTTCTTTATAAAGCAGCAGATACATATTTCCTTCCAAAGGCATGCAAGACCTTTTTACTCAGGATTTGCCTGTGTTTTTTATAGAATTTGAGATCTGATTACATCTCAGATCATGCTCAGCAGTTCATATTCACAATCCAAACTGTTTGGTTTCACTGCTTCATGTTATGCTCTGCAAAGTTATTGATGCTTAATTGGTTAATTCCCTTAGTTAATAAGGAAACTGATTTTTTTCTTCCTAGTCTTGAAGTTTCCCCTTAAGAACAATTTAAGCTGACTCCCTCATACTTTTGACAGTATCTTTAATACTTTCCTAACAAGTCTTGCTGGTCCCTAGAGGGTTAGAAATAGTAAATCAGAACCTCAAAGATTGAAAAGTAAAATCAAAATTATTTTTTCCCACATCTTCTGTTTCTAAATCTTTTAAGGCTTGTTAGTTCCTATTCCCCAGGCCTCCCTGAACTGTAGCTGCTGAAGTGCTTTTTCTCACAAAATTACTCCCAGAGCAGCATTTTGAACAAGATACTGGATAATCCCAGAGTTGACAGCATTGATTGTGCAGTGTTACTGGCTTATTCCCTGTGCAGTGGTGCTGGATTTTGCTGAGAGTCTGATTAAAATTTTGATGTGCTCATCCTCAGGTTGTCTGTGCAAGAGGGAAGTACCTGGGCTGGATTTGAGGTAGATGGATTAAAATCTAGGCTCTTATGGAGCACATGGAGCATCTTCCGTGCTAATGCATTCTGTAGCAGAGGAACCAAAGTCAGGACAAGCACCAGTGTGATTGGAAAAGATCATTCCCAGTGCTGGACTGAGGGCATGTACAGGTACCAGAGTCCCTGATGTCAGGGAGAGAGAAATCCTGTGCTGCTGCAGCTCAGTTTGCACTCCAATTTTTTTGGTTGTGATCTCTCAGGCACAGCTACTGCTGAACTTGCTCCTTGGGACCATTCAACATATTCATATCGGGGATTTTATTTGGAACTGGAGAGAAAACACGGCCCTAGTGCATTTTACGCCCTCTTGGATCAAGGGCTGGAGGAATTTTCTATCTTTCCTTGCAGTAGTTTCAGGAAATGTTGTTTTGTTCCTGGTGATGCTCCATCAGAGCTGCTCTGAGGAGATGCTCTGGCTGACATGCAGCTCCAGCCTTGGAGCCTGCTCCAGAAACATTCCTGCTAAATGCCTGGCCACTGAGTCCCTGCTTCCCAGCACCAAAAACTGGCTCCTTGCAAGGTGGGGAACTGCTGGGGGAGGGAAGCATTTAATGAATCACAACTCCCACGCCTTTGCATACCCACAAATTCCCAGGCAAAATACTTCCACCCTTATTCACACCAGATCCCACCTTTACTCCAGAATCTTTTCCATCTGTCCTGCAGGCTGCTGTGCGAAAGGGAGATGAGAGAATCCAGGGCTTCTCTGAAAAGACAGAGAGCTGACTTGAAGCAATAAATGTATGTGCCTGCATCCAGTGGCCCCTGTTCTCCCCTCCTGCTGCCACTGCCATCACCACACAGGGGACTGCAAGAAGAGGATGGATTTCCCAGTTCATCTGCTGTAGGAATATCTTGCAGCTGGACAAGAAGCAGTCTCAATTTCTAAGTGGGTGCCTTGAGAAGCTTTCTCAGCTCTGAGAACTTCCAGAGGGACTCTGCCCATTTTTCATGGGATGTGTATTTGATAGTAGGACAAGGAGAATATTTCTTCTGGGTCTTTAGCTTGTGGCAGGGATTTCTTGCAGTGTGGACTGTTTTGAGCACCTAAAAGCATGTGCTGACTAGTGTAGGACACTCTAAAATGGTTTGTTTTGGAGGACCTGGGTAGGAGTATCAGGCAACTGTATCAACTCCAGTTGGAGCTTTTGTGGTCTTGGGATATTGGCAGTGCCTGGAAAGAAAAAGACAGATTTTCTTGCCAATGTGGAATGGTGAAAGCAAACCACCCTGAAGCTGGAACATTAATCATGAAGGTACAGGTATTGCTAGCCCTTTCTACCATATGTTGGGATGGTTAGAGTGGTGTTTTTCTCTTCCTCTTTCTTTTCCCATATCCACGAAAAAAGGATGGTCTCTTGCCTGTTTATCTTCCTAGATGTAATGCAAGGATATTTATCCCATACTCTTTGAGTTGGTGTTTGGATATCCAGTGAAATGGATAGGCATTAAGAGGCCAAATCCCACTAGGATTATCTTGTTCTCAAAGAGATTCCCAGGGCTGGATCTCCTCCATAAAATAAGTATTTCAATATGAACAGAGCCCCTTGAAGGTTGGCAAGAGTGGTTGCAACTGGCTCATGGTTTGAGGAGGAAATGCCAGGCAGGAGTTTGTCACTGTGTAACTGATATTCTTAGCTCCACCCTGCTCCCCGTCCTCCAGCTAAAGCTTTCCATGGAAAATTTAACTGCCATTGGCTCTGGTTAAGGCTCCAGGCATTGAGGCAGCTTTCATTTGTGCTCTTCAGGTCTTTAAAAAAACATAGCAGGGAGTAAACCCCTAGTGAGGTCACAGTCTGGGTAGTGACTGATGGGTGAAAAGTTGGCCTTGTCCCCCAAAGTGGTGATTATTACTCTCTTTATAGTCATGTCTGGGGTGCTCAGGTTACAGAGAAGGGTGACTCAGCTCTATCAATATCTGAGCTGCCACAACACTGTCTGTGTCTTCATTAACCACCAAAGGACCTTGGGCAGACTGGGAATGGAGCTCAGTGCCTCCCATCAGCTGGGCTGAATCTTGGGCATGGTGGGAGGCAGGTTCCCTCCAGCTCAGTGATAAACCACTCTCCAGTTAGGCTGGCACTAAGGATTGGGAACATTTGTGTTGGAAAGAAATTTGGCATTAGACAACAAAGAGTCAAGATGCTTATTTTGTTCACAACTGAGCTGCAGGGAATTTCGGGATGTGGTTCTGAGTTTTTCTTAAGCCTTTTGCTTTCCTCACAGCTCTGTCTAATGTGATAAGATTTCAAAGAGTTGGTTCGGCCAGAGGTAGGTCTTCAAGCATCTGCAGGTTCATATCAGGTATCTGTGTGAGAGCTAGAAATAAACCCCATGTTTCCAAAGACTTGATCTCGTCACTGCAAGGGAGTTGGAGGTGCTTTTTCCTTGTGTTATATGAAAAGAAGTTTAGGCTGGAGTGTGTGCCTTGGCAGACACTGTCTTTCCTTTTCCAGGGAATGAGAGGAAGGGATGCACTCCTTCCCGTGGCAGTGAGAATTGCCTTTGTGTTCAAGTCCATAAACTGCAAGAGATGAAGCTGAACATTTTGTACAGATTAGAAATGTAGATTTGCCCAGGAACTAAACATGCAGGGCCTTGGCAGCAGTCTGGAACATACACCAAGTTCTTATGTTGGGTGTGGGATTAAAGCCACTTCTTCTGGCCATTGCAGGGAAATCACTGAGACTGTCTTCCAGTGACTGTTGAAGTTTTCCTGCGAAATGGGGAATGGGTACCATGGAGGAATGCTGCAGCATTTCTGTGAACCAAACCTACTGCTTATTAGCTTTAAAGCTCTGCTCCCCAAGCTGAACGGGCTCCACTGCTCCAGGAAAAGTCCTGCACTTGGATTAGAAAGCCTGAGACACTCTCTTGTTCTTTGGTTTTTTATATCAGGGAGAAAGAGCCACAATTTTTTTTTTCCTCTTCGATGTGTTAGGGTGGGGAAGAGTTTTTTTTAACAAGAATGAAAAAAAGATGAGCTGTAACTTTTTCTGTTTGGAATCTGAGGGGGTAAAAATCACACCTTCCACAAAAAAAAAAAAAAAAAAAAAAAAAAAAAAAAAAAAAAAAAAAAAGAGAGAAGTATTTTATTGGACCTGTTGAGGACGCAAAAATGTCTTATATTTCAGTTCAACTTCAACAGCTGAGCTTGGAAAAGAAAATTAGTAGAAGAAAGAAACATTGTTTTAAATTAAGCCACTTCAAGTTCTAAACTTGGAGCTTTTCCCTTGAAAAATGTTACAGCAAAATATTTTGTGAAATTTGAAACTTAAAACTCATATGGAGTCACTCTTTCCTATTAAGATTTTCACTTTCAGTGATTCTCTATTTGCTCCAGTGCTCTAGTGAAATATTCCTAAATAACATACACCCCTAAAAAAGTGCCTCTTCCATGCATTCAAAGCAACTGTTGTTCAAAGAACCTTTTCTATGAAGGAGAAGATGTGTCAAAGTATATTTGCAATAGGGAGAACCTGAAGTTCGAAGATACATTCAATCATTCTCATCAGCTGGGTGGTGCTGGAAGATGGAGAGGGAATTTTTGAAAGGCATTGAGTGACAGAAGAATAGGGAATGGTTTGAAACTCAAAGAGAGAAGGTTCAGATCAGATATTGCAAAGAAATTCTTCCCTGATAGGATGGGGAGACCCTGGCATCGGTTGCCCAGAGAAGCTGGGATGGCTGCTCCTGGATCCCTGAAGTGTCCAAGGCCAGGTTAGACACTGGGGCCTGGAACACCCCGGGATAGTGGAAGGTGTCCCTGCCCATGACAGGGGGTGGAATGAGATGGGCTTTGAGGTTGCTCCTAACCCCAAACCATTCTGGGATTCTGTGACACCCATGCACCCAGAGCCACCTGCAGTGGCTGCACATGACATGTTGAGTCCATGCTGTTGTTTTGATGTCTCTGTCAGAAGCACAGCCACAAGGAGGATGTTTGGCACTGTGCCCTCCTGCATGACGCCATGGGCTGCGATTCCTGGACAGCTGCTACGTGCACAGGGAAGAATTTGATCCTGTACAAACAGGACAGCCACGTGCAGTTATAGGCAATTTTGTGTTCCCTTTCCCAGGGAATATATGCTGCTCAGCTGACATACATCCCTCTTGGTTTTGCTTGCCAGCACTTTCCAGCTGACATGTTTGCACGAAGGCTGCACCAAGTATGAACTGTATTAACCAGTTAGGTTTTTACCCCACTCTGTTACTCCTATTTTATCCTTTTCTGTTCCTGTCTACTATTTTATCTAAAACAGTTGGAGCAGAAATGGGAAGGAGGCTTGTTTTTACTTGCTATAGGTTGAGGATAGTGTAAAGCTATAAAAACACAGGCAGAGAGAAAGACACTCTGAAAGGAGTGATGGAAATAGTGGGACTGTGGTTCTTGAAATTTTAGACCAACCAGGCTGCTTTCAGCTGTCTGACTTCTCCCAGCTCTTCCACTGGTCATTGAGGTGACTGTGTCTAACACTGAAATTGAAAATTCTGCAGAGGCTGAATGAGCTCTTGAGTTAGGAAGCACAGTTTGCTGCCAGGAGCGGCCATTTGTGTGCTGTCTCCTCATGAATTCACCTTGGATGCCCTGGCTTTCTATGTCTGTCAGATGGAGTGTGACAAGGCTTTTGCTTCCACCAGGGCAGCCACATCCCTGTCACTGTTACAGGCACTTTGCAGCTCACACCAAGTCTGATTTGCATTAGGCAGCACAGGCTGCTGAGCTCAAACACATGCAAGGATAATGCCAAGCAATAACTCTTGCCATATCCCTGGACTGCACTAGAAGTCACTCTTGTTCTGTACTGAGGCTGTTCCAGTAACTGACTGGCAGTTCCTAAAGAAATATGTCACTATGAAAAATGCCATTAAACCTAGCCCATTTGTCTCCTGATGGAGACATTCCTTGTCTGACTTCCTCATGAATCACGGGGAGAGGGAAAACTTGCCTGCCAGGTCTCCTACTCATTTTTATCCTGAGAGTATTAATCCAGGGTTCTTCTCCAGGAGCCTCCATATAGCCAAGCCAAGAGAGAGCAGGAGGGGCAGCAGGAGATGGTCCAAAGTCCTACAACCTCCATCCTTGTTTGCTCCATGAAGTTTGCACAGTGGCTTTGGAAGACCAGAGGGAGTCCCACCACTGAACTGAGCAGTGTGTAAGATGCAGTTCATGAGTTTCAGTGCATCAAACTGAAAAAGTGTGGGTTTAGATCAGATATCGGGGGGGAAATACTTCCCTATGAGGGTGCTGAGGCAGTGGCACAAGTTGCCCAGAGAAGCTGTGGTTGCCCCTGGATCCCTGGAAGTGTTCCAGGACAGGTTGTACCGGGCCAGAGTTTGAATCCAGTTCTCAGGAGGGGAATACACTTTTGCAGGATTTTTCTGTGTATTAGGCTGACATGCTTATAGCAACACTGCCACTTTAAACGCTGATGCCTTCCTCTCCTTTTTGTGCTCTAGAGCCTTAACCACAAGCCTTGCTTTAATTTAAATTTTAAACAGCAGACAGACACACATGCGATGAAGAATTATGGGCTGTTGCTGCCAAGGATGCCATCAAATGGCTGAGTGAAAGGGAAACATCTACAAACTAATAAAAGTTGTTATTAAGGGGATTATTAATGAAAGGCCTTCGAGCAAAATAACTCCTTCTCCCTCCAAATGCCTGAGGTTATTTTTTTGTAGCCTCTTCTTTATTTTTCTTTTTACTAAACTTCTTGGGAAGCTACATACCAAAAGAAATTATGGAAGAAGCTGTCACCATCATATGGGTCATTTTTTTGGGACCTGGTTTCGCAAGAGCTCGTGTCATGTGTCTGTCCACCCCTGCTCTTTTGCACAGATGTAGTGAACTTCACAACCTATTCTAATTATTGCCAGGCCTATTGAGGAGCTGTGAGTGGGAATTCAGTGGGAGGAGGAGGAGGGAAGCAAAAAAATAATTCATTCTGTTATTACTTGGTTTTGGTTAGTTAGGGGAAAATTATTGTAAGGCTGGAAAACATGACTTGGCACTTAAGGTTTCCTGTGGCAAATGGGGTGAACAGCTGGGATTCAGGGGAACTGGTGTGTTTTCCTGAGTTTTGGATCATATAGGTAAGAGTTTGCCTGTCATGTCTTGATAGGTGTTAAGGGGTTGCTGGACTGGGCCCTGACCTGACAAGGTGACAGCAGAGGTTACTTGCTTTGCTTTGCTTTGCTTTGCTTTGCTGCTGGGAGGTCACTGGTTCCTGACATTGTGTCCCTCCCCAGCAGCTCCAGCTCCTAATCCAAAGTAAGTAGTGCTGTTTCCTGGTGAGTGTAACATCAGCAGGTTGGGAACACCTGGGCTGTGCCAGAGCAGACTGTCCATAGGCTAGGCTGGATATATCAGTGCCTAAGGAGCAGATATTCTTTCTCTTGTGCCACCTTTCCTTGGAAAGAGGCGGGAGGAGAGCTCTCCTAAGTCACTGGATGTCTGCACCCCATGCAGTGTGGGCAGCAGGCACAAGGAGGGGATTCTCCTGCTCTGCTCTGCTGCCCTGAGACCCCACCTGGAATACAGAATACAGCATCCACTCCTGGTGCCTCCAATGAATGAAGGATGTGGAACTGTTGCAGCAAGTCTGGAGAAGGCTACCAGGTTGATAAGGGAATGGGAACACCTCCCCTATGGAGACAGGCTGAGGAAGTTTGGGCTCTTTAGCCTGGAGAAGGTTCATATATGGAAGAAATTGTTCCCTGTAAGGCCTTGGCCCAGGGTGCCCAGAGAAGCTGTGGCTGCCCCTGGATCCCTGGAAGTCTTCCAGGCCAGGTTCGACAGGGCTTGGAGCAACCAGGTCTGGTGGAATGTGTCCTTGCTGATGGCAGGGGTGGAATGAGATGAGCTGGGATGAGATGATGCTCCTTCATAATGTTGTGTGAGGGAAGTGCATTTCTGAGCTGGATACAGGCTTTTCAGGGAAACCAGGGCATTTCTGGGAAGCCCAAAGCAGTTTGGCAGATGTCTGTGGATGGAGTACCCACAAGAGAAAGGCAGAGGTTCATCAGTGTGAAGGAGAGGGAGGCAAGCCCACCGTGGCTGGGATGGAGGAGGCAGCCTGTGCTCCATCTCTGGAAGGGACCAGGCTTGCTCCTGCAGCTCTGGTCTGACTTATGCCTTGAGCTCAGACAGCTGTAGAAAATGGATGATGCAGAAGCATCATCTTTGTAGTTGGAAGCAGTAAAAGGCTTGGCTTCTTCCATGGCAAATGTTTCCATGAATCAGGATGGAAAAAAACTTCAGCTGCATTAGATGTGTGCAGCTGGGAGAGGGGACTCTGCCAGTTCCTCCCCCCTTGCTGTCACTGCAAAGGAAAACTGGGAATGTGTTTAAAGGGATTTCTCCTGATGCAAGTGCATCTTTCCTGATGTTTGGGAGGCAGAGGCCTTGCTGGTGTCTTTCCTGCTTGCATCCGATGTAGATTGTCCCCGAGGGCCACATGCCCCTTGCTCTCAGCCTTTGCAATCCAGTTAAATCCTCTGGCCTAAGGAAATCAAGGAGTTGAACTGCTGTTCTTCTGAATGAAGCACCTATCTCATGTGTGGCACTGGACAGCTCAGTGAGAGCCTGGGAAAGGGAATAAGTGGGATTTTCTCTCTGCTCACCAGTCTCTTCCTATCATCTCTGTAACCTGTAACAATGCACAGTCCTCAACACTTCTGAGTGTCCTGTGACACCTGAGATGTGCAGCTTCCACAAATCTCTGGAAAATACACCTCCAAGTGTGGAGGAGTTGGCATTCACAGGAGCCCAGTGTTCCCCAGTGAGCAGCCAGCAGTGACTGAATAGAAAACTGAGATAGATCCCCATCAAATCCTCCTGTTCAGGAGCTGCCTCACCTCAGAAGTTGAACTTTCCATGCTGTTAGGACTCCTGCACCTGGAGGAGCTGAGAGGCAGCCTCAAGGCTGCTGCTATGCAAGGAGGACAGTGTTGAAAGATTTGGATGCAACTGCGACAGAACAAGGCGGGCTTTAAGGTCCCTCCCAACCCAAACCAGGCCATGACATTATGATCTTCACCTCATGAGGCTTTTGACTGGCACAGGGAGCAGGGGACAGGTGTACCAGGGGTTTGACATAGAGCAACATGGGGACAGAGAGATGTGTGAATAGCTGACATAATGTGAGTAGCATTTGGGAATGGTTTCCTGGCTGCTTGCTCTTGGGAAGACTGTGTTTGCTTAGCTGCAGAGATTGCTGCCTTGTGGGCTGAATAGGAGGGGAGGATCATCCATGCAGCCTGCATCCTCCGGGCAATGGGAAGGAGCAATACTCCCAACAAACATCTCTCGCTTCTCTCTTAACAGTGTAAGATGATCAGGGCAGCTGTGCTTTCCAGTTTCTGGTCTAAGCCCACGCCTCATTTCTTTCAGAAGCTTTCCTGTGTCGGGTGCTTGTGGTCCTGCCTGTAAACCAGTGCTTCCTGAGAGCCTTCCTGATAGTCCTCTCTGGTTGCTTTCCTTAGAGGCTGGTACTCTGCTGTTTTGCTTCTAGATTTGCATTTGCTCCCTCCCCCTGCTTTCTGAACACCCTCTGTGGTAGCCTGAGATGGGCTTGAGCCCCTCCCAGCTGTTGGTGTGACTGATGCCCCTCAAACATATTGAAGTCAGTGCACCATAGAAGGTCTGTGGGTTCCGCTTGCATCTGAGCCTGGTTCTGCCACCTCAGGTGACACCACAGTGGGAACATGGCCAGGCAGTATCCATAGATTTACTCTGTGTAAGGACAGCAATATCACAGAATCCCAGAATCATCTGGGTTGGAAGGGGCCTTAAAGCTCCTCTCAATCCACCCCCTGCCATGAACAGGGACACCTTCCACTAGACTAGGTAGCTCCAAGCTCTGTCCAACCTGGCCATGAACACTTTGGGGAAAAATTAGTCTTAATGTGAAAATCTCTGTTTTGGTCAGAATAGACATTTTCCACTGGAGCCAAGACAGATGGAACACTTTGCCCATGCGTGCAGCAGTGTCTCACTCCTGGCTGCATGCAGTTGGTTTGGAAGAATATGCTTATTTAGGGTTCAGGCTATTAAAAACATCTGCTTTCCCATGTATCCTGAAACACTGCAGGATTTGAAAATGGAGAACATGTATCATGGTTGTCCCAGCCACCGTAAAACATGGGCTCCACAGTTTAAACTGTGGGATTTTAATGATGGTCTATCTGTATTATTCAGTCCTGTGTAATGCACTTTTGGTTGTGGTGCTGTGCTCTCTTTTCCTGTGTTGGATCTGGGCCATCTAACCGTATTTGCAGTGTGTGGTTAAACATCAAATGCATCAGAATAAGCAAAATAATCACTTCCAGACTAAACACATTTCAAATTTGTTTAGAATATTGAACAAATTTCATCACTGAGAGATGTCTCTTCTGTGACATCAAGCTACGTTGATGTGTCTCTGCTGATGCCAATTTCTTTTTCCCATGTTTTTAGACTAAAAGCATAAAATTCTCTGAAAAGCCTCCTTTGACTATGGTAACTCTTGGCTGAGGGTCCGTCTGGGCATCTCTGAGCATTAATATCTATGTCTTCCATGGCCCCTGTGGAGCAAAAAGTTATAGACAGTTATCCTCCTCTTTCATGTGGGAAAACTGGATTGTGAACAGATGATAATCCTCGTCTGTTTAGGTTGGAATGAGCTGGGAGAAGCTGGTGACAGTGCTGGAGGAAAGCAGAGTTTTGGCATTTGTTGAGTTTGCTCCAAGACCCTTACTTTTTTTAGCTGAACTGTTTTCTGGTGCTCAGGGCACTACAGCCCTCCTGCTTCCATCTATCCTTTATTTTTGGGGGGCTGATTTGTCTGTTTCCTTGCTGGCTACACTGATGCAGTTGTGGAAAGAGTTTGTAATGCATCTCTGCTCCTCAGGGAGTCTCTAGCTCCCTGTTTCTCTGGAGGGAAGGGTGCAATTAAATAGTCTCCCACCGAATTCCAGTGGGTAATAACACAGGGGCCGTTGTCCCAAACCAGCTCTGACTCAGGCACCAATGACCCTCTGGGCACCAATGCAGTAAGAGCCAACAGGCTCCTTCCTAGCCTTGAAAAACAGTGGGAATGCTGACTAAGAAAAAAAAAAAAAAAAAAAAAAAAAAAAAAAAAAAGGTGCTTGCAGTCAGTAGGTGTTGTCCAAAGTTAATGCTGGGCTTTCACAGAGCCACAGGGAACCGTGGATGCTCTGGAACAGCTTCCCATTGGGAAGCTTTCCTTTGAGTTTAACAAGGCATTTAAGCACACGCCTCAGGGCAGAGAGGAGATTTTGGCCCCAGCGACAGTAAGATCAGACAAAAATCAGAACATCTGACTGGAGTCAGCTTGACATAAGATATAAAAAACGAGTTCCTAATTGAGCTCTTCCCCACCCAGAGACAGTTTTTATCTTGGACTTCTGAAGTTCTTTACAAATGAACCCTGGCTTCCCCTTATAAAATATTTCACCTTGGAGAGCAAGGTAGTCGATCATTTCAACCTACTCTTGGAATGTTTATGCTTGCAGCAATTATTTTTGCACACTCAAATTGTCTATTTTTTTCTCTTGTACCTAAAAGACACATTACCATGGATAGCACGCTGGGTTTTTTTCCAAGTCACTGGAGTACAGGAGTGAGGATGGAGACTTTGTGACAAATTGTTCTGTTGATAAACGAATGGGCTTAAAGGAATTAGTTTCCCAAAGTAACTGCAGGCATTAAAAATCCATCTGCATATGTTTGGCTTTTCTGAACACATTCCTAACAGTATGTTTAGTCAGAAAAATACTTTTTTATCTACCAAGAAATGTCTATTCTGTTTTTTTTTTCAGAATGTGAAATTTTGAAACTTAAAAAAAAAAAAAGCCTCCATTCATATTCCAAGAACAATCAAGATTTTCATTCAGATGCTACTTTCTTCATAGTTTTAATGTCGTTAAGAACAGGGCATTCAGAGAGGAGGCTGGATGAGTCCTGTCATATGTTTGAAGCTACGGAAGCATCTGGATACAGTATGAAAATTCTCAACCAAAACCTTTTTGAAGTCTCATTTTGATGTAGTTATCCAGGCTCACTCCACCAAAACTATGTGTTTATTGGATTTGGACAGAAGATGAATCAAACTGGTACTGTGGAATATAATTTAAGATTGCACAGCTTTAGGGAAATATCCCCAACTGTGAATGTTAATTGTGTGCACTTTTCAATATGTAATTGATTCACAACCATCACAAGCATCAAGGAAATCAGCTGCAGAGCAGTATCTGTTCAATGTGCAACCTTGAATCAACATTGTGTCGTGACCTTTTGCTTTCTGAAGTATCAGGAAGCAAAGAAACAAACTGTGTGCATGGGCCTGACACTGTGGTGCATCATTCATGCTTGGCTTTTTTGGCATCAGTTCCTCAGTTACCAAGTGGGAATCAATAATAAATAACAATAAAGAATAAAACCTAAGACACCTCTTGGAATGTGTTGCCCCAGGATGAAAAGCTTCTCCCTGATTCTCTTTCTGTGTGTCCCTATTGCTGCTAAACCCCAGCAGACAGAATAATTGAGCAAGTGGTGTATCAATGATCTGTCCTAATTATCACTTACCTCCCCACAGTTTAATTAAGCTGCTGATTAATGTGGCTTTCACTTTTCCCATATAGCAGGGTCACAGCAGCTTTGTCTGTAACAGAATTTACCCCTCTGTGACTATTTCCAAAAGAAGTTTGTGAAGTGATTCCAGAAGTCACTTGAAATGATTCCATGAAAAGAGAATGGGATAGCTATAACATTTATTTCTTCCTGTTTGCCAGGCCAAAAGGAGCTGGAAAAGAAAGGAGGAATGGAAACAGGTATTCAGGAGTGTTGCTCTTCATGTGGAGGATAATTTCTGCTACTAGCCCACCAAGACAGCTGCTGACATTTCACTGGGGATATTCCAGAGCCATCTGGACAGGATCCTGTGCCCTGTCCTCTGGGATGACCCTGCTGGAGGCAGGGAGGTTGGACCATTGACCCACTGTAGGCCCTTCCAACCTGACCCATCCTGGGATTCTGTGAAACCAAAGCCAGGCAAGGACTGGAGGAGAGTTCCCATTCCCTTGAAATTCTCTCATCTTAGTTCAGGTTTAGAGGATTGCTGGGTTGACCAGAGCTACCTGCAAAGCTGCTTTGGGATAATGGCTTTTATTTGAGCTGGAAACTGTTGGATCAGTTCCCAGCAGCAGCCGTGGGGATGGCCTGGAGGAAACAGCTGAAAGCAAACATTGGGTTTTTACTGTTTCTGAGAACTGTCTGGGTCACCTCCTTATCTGTGATTTGTATTTCTCAAGAATAGGCTGCTCAACTCTCAGGATGAGAGAGGACTCACCACCTTGGAATTACAGCTGGGAAATGCCTTTGGAAAAACAGAAGATGTGCTGGAGGAAGATACTGTTGTCTTTCTGGCCTGGCAGGTTTGTATAGGTTTGGGGCTTTTTTCCCATTAGGATGAGAAATTGATTATATTATTTTGGAGGGAGGTATTCCTTGGAAAAGTCATGATTTACTCACACGCCATGTCTATGATGTTCTGTTGCTATGACCTGAAAAGAAACAAACAGCTTCCTCGTCAAAAAGCCTCCAGCTCTCTTGAGCAGGCTGTGCCCCAAGAGGTCTGACTGTCTCCCTCCTCCTGCAGGTGTCTCCTGCTTCTTCCTTCAGGATTTCTCCTTAGGTATTTGTTTCCTTTCCTTTATATAGGGCTGTGGATGTCAGAGTCAGTCACAGCTTCCAAAGTAATCGTGTGTCCATAATATTCTGGGAGGAAAAATTTTTTAGCTTGGGAGAAAAACAAGATGACATTTTTACTGACTTTTGTATGGTGTCTGACTTTGGACTGTGCACTGCATTCTACATTTCACCATGTGTTATTTATTCTTCACCCCTTGTGGACTATAGAATAAGATGTAAAGAGAGGCATAATGGAGGATAACTGGATTAAAACCAGTAATAGACTGTGGTAATGTGATGCTTCTCTGTGGCCTTAGTCTCTGAATTTATAACTGAGGGCCAAGCAGCCTAGTGTCAGAGCTGAGTGTGGGGGACAGTGCTGAATCCCAGCAGAGACAGTATCCTACAGCAGGGGGGGATAATATGCTCCAGATGGGAGCACAGTGTCTCCCAGCACTGTTATTCCATGAATGATGTTGCATTAGAGTGTTGCATGAGTGGATTCTGCTCCTTCATTTCAGCTCTAAGGGCTGACAGTAGTGTGGAATTCCATGCCAACCACACCTCCCTGAGGATTTCTTGGATCTATAATTCCTTATGTGCTGGAGCAGATGATCTCCAGCAACATGGGGCTTCCCCTTCTTGGGGTGGCTGTTGTTGGCTCTGGGATTTCCCAGCACGTCCAGGCAGAAATTAATAATCTTCTTGCATGGAAGGCCCAGGTCTACTGCGGACGCACAAACAATGTGTGCATAACCCTCTGAGAGCTGGATTTCCCATTCCTCATCGTGCAGGACTCTCAGACACTTGCTGAAATCTCTGACTAATGCAGGAAATCTTAATTGTTTCTCAAACTCACCCTGTGGGCAGGAAAAAAGCACAAATGGAGAGAAATATGACCTTATCTGACAGGCTCTAAACTGTGACTGATTTATATTCTGTGGTGCAACATGACCTTGCCCTGAGCTGCAACAGAAGGAAATTTGCCTTGCAATCAGAGAGTTGTTAAAAATGTGTCTATTTCTGTCAACCCATGTGGGGAAACCTTTAGATCCCATTCAACAGGTTGGGATGACTCAACTCCCAGCTGAGTTGGTCACCCTGCCCCAGTACATACAGTATATGACACAAGGATAGATTCTTCTTGGCTCACTTACTGGGAATTTTTTTGTGGCATGTTGCAAAGTCCTGTACTGTTAACCCCTTGGCAGCCTCGTGGTATAAGCTGGACCTTCATTATCTTCAACATATGATGAGGAATAGGAAGTTTCTGACCTAATTCCATCATCTTAGTCTCCTCCTCCTCCTCATCATCATTCCCAGGTTCTGTGGGGCATCTCTTCTGGCATCTCATCTCTTATGAGCTCATCTCTTATGGCCTGCAGCAGGCCATAAGATTTTCATAACCTTTTAGCAGCTGTGAGATGCAGGATGGGATTTTTCCAAAGCACTCACCCTGTGAACTGCCCTTCTGTGGAAATAAGTGGTGAGCAGTCTCCATTTCCGTGGGACCAGGGTCAGAGCAACAATAGGATTTTTGTAGAATCCCACAGATCAAGCCAAGTTTTGAGCACTCACCATCCTGAATTCTCTTTAAGGACAAGAAAGGAAATCCCAACAGGAGACCCCATAGGAACATAAAATTTTCCCTGCTTGTTTCAGCAGACAGTGTGGGAGCAGAGACCTCTTGTGAACTTGCCTGGATGCTCCTACCTCTGTTTATTGTAAAAAATATGGAATCTGGACAAAAGATGGGCTTTTTCAGTTATATCTTGATATATATTTTGTGTGATCTCGAGTTAAATGAGCGTTGGTCTTCAAGTGTCAGCACATTTTGTGAATCGCCTTTGCTCTAGAGTGCAGACAGTGACATTGGTCTTGGAGGGAACAGGTTTCTCACAAAATTATCACAATAACAATCATACCATCTTACTCCCTGCCATGGGCAGGGACACCTTCCACTATCCCAGGCTGCTCCAAGCCCTGTCCGACCCAGCCTTGCGCACTTTCAGGGATCCAGGGGCAGCCACAGCTTCTCTGGACAACCTGTGCCAGGGCCTCACCACCCTCACAGAGAAGAATTCCTTCTTTTCCTGGCCCTGAAATCCATAAAATTAGACTGTAGAGTTAAAAGAATGAAAAAAAAATAATAAAAAAAAAGAACTGGGAAAGTTATATTTCTCTTATATATTTTAATCAAGATATTGGCCATTTCAACTTCTGATCAATGACATGATGTGAGACTGAGACTTGCAGATAAAGGAAGTGAGTGACTCCAGTCTGAAATATTTGCAGTGTAAATAGATCAAGATGGTGCTGAGGGAGAGGGGCATAAAATGATGTGGTTGGTTGAACAATAAGGCTCCAAGTGGTTACTGGATTAGAATTCCCACCAGAATTCAGCCCAGGTTGATTCACCTGCCTAAGATTGTGCTCTCCATTGCCCTGAGGAATGCTGTTTCACTTCCTTGTTGCTGGCTAGCCCAGAGGGCTACAAACCACATATGACTGAGCCCATTTCTTGGAGAAAGGCTGAACTTCAATTCCACTCCTCCAGAGGCCTCTTCTTGAGTCCCAACTAGAAAAATGTGACATCCTCTCAAAAGGAGTTGATTCAGCTTTTTCCTGTAGCTGATTAAAAGAGAGCAGTATCCTCAGAATCACCTGGCTTGGCAAAAGCCCACTGAAATCTGAGTGAAAAGCCAACTTTTGTTGAAGTTCTCCCTGTCCCAGATGTGAAGGCTCCAGCTGTGTCAGCAGCAGCACAGAGATGCCTCTCCCAGTCTGTGCAGCTCCTGGCTCTGCATGTCAGTGTGGTAAAAATAACCCTGTTTGAAATCTAGTGGAAATATTAAGGGCTTAATTATCATCTGCTTTGGAGCTTTTTTTTCTTTCAGCCGAGACAGAGGAGATAGGAAGAATTTGGCTGCTGTTCCTTGCTCCTGCACCACCCAGCCACACTGAGAGCTACAGCAACTCAGTGGCTCCAGTATTTTTAGTGGCCCCTCTGGCAGGAAGGGATTAGAGGGAATTACAGCTACTTCAATACCCCCTTGTTCCAGGCAAGAGTGTGTGCCTGTCCCCAGCAGATCCCTTGACCGTGTGTAGCTTTATGTGAAAGAGGGAAAGTAAAATCTATTTTTAGGCAGTCTGAGTGGCCTGTTATTGGAGGCAAGGTTGTTGACTCATGCCCATCTGATATCATTTAAAGGGTTAGATATTGCCAGCTAACAAAAATAAGTGCTGTTACTCCCTCCTAGTCAATAGATTTAACTGTTCTTAGCTGACATTTGCTTTTATGGCATAAGCTGAACATCCCCAGGGGCCTGTTAATAATATATACATGGCTGAGAAGGTGTAAATCTGGATTTTCCTGGGACTGTGGTGATGGAAACAGAAACATGAAGGCAGCAGAGCTGCCAGGGAGCCTTTGGCTCTGTGTCACTTATGTTCATCTCTATTCAAACAACCTGCAGAAATTATAAGGGAAGGAGACAAAAGGCTGCTCTGTTCACACCAAGGGCTCTTCCCTTTCCATGGTATAGTCTTGGAAAGGCCCTTCCCTCCTCCTCTTCACCGCAGCCTGCCTCAGGAGCATTCCTCTTTGTTAAACAGAAACTCTTTGGCTTCCTGTCTGTTGGTTTTTGGCGTCAGTTTTGAAGCCCTGAATCTCTCCCTGGGGCTGTGCACTAGAAAACTGATGGGAACCGGTTTCCTATCAGCAGCTGAGATACAATTCCTGGCTCCACTTTCCTAGGGAATCACATTGTGCTGACCTGGACAGCATAAGAGACCAAGAGAAAGAGACCAAGCACCTCTCGTGGGCTGAGTGTGTGAAATCCTGAGGCAAACACTTCTTGCAAACTCAGGGCACGAGGGAGAGTGGGAGGGGAAAACACCAGCTCATAAAGCTTTGCCTGCTGGCTCAGGAGCAGAGAAAGAAATACATAAAAAGTGAATATAGTTCTGTTTCTCTTTTAGGTCACAGCTGGAATTAAGCATGAGGTTTTTAACACTGAAGTGAAAGGATGAAACACTAGAGAGAGGAGCTGCATGAGAACTGGTGAGCCCAATGTCCCTTTTGAACAAGGAAGGTGAAGTATTTGCTCGGTGCAAGGTCACACTATCTTCAAGATCCTTGTCTTTCCTTCCCTCAGTTGGGATAAGGAAAGCCAGGGATCCAGGTATCCCCTCTGAAATGTAACATTAAGGGGAGATGCAGCAGGCAGGTCTCTGTGAGTGAAACAGGCTTCCCAAATACACCTTCCACTGCTTCCACTGCAGCTGCTGTGGCCAGGCCGACTCTGTAAAACCACAGCAGCAGCCAGAGAATCCCAGAATGAATCCCAGAATGTTTTTTTCTTGGGAGGGACCTTAAAGCCCATCTCACTCCACCCCCTGCCATGGGCAGGGACACCTTCCACTATCCCAGGTTGCTCCAAGCCCCAGTGTCCAACCTGGCCTTGGGCACTTCCAGGGGTGGGGCAGCCACAGCTTCCCTGGACATCCTGTGCCAGGGCCTCACCATCCTCACAGGGGAGGATTTCTTCTTAATACTTAACCTTAACCTGCCCTCTGTCAGTTTAAAGAATCATGGAATCACAGAATCATTTAGCTTGGAAAAGACATCCAAGGCCATCAAGTCCAAGCTGTGCCTGATCCCCACCTTGTCACCCAGAGCACTGAGTGCCATGTCCAGGCCTTCCTTGGACACCTCCAGGGATGGGCACTCCAAACTTCCCTGGGCAGCCCCTTCCAATGCCTGACCACCCTTTCCATGAAGAAATTCCTCCTGAACCTCCCCTGGCACAACCTGAGATCGTTTCCTCTCATCCCGTCGCTTGTTGCCTGGGAAAAGCTGCCGATCCATACCTGGCTCCTCTTTTGGAGTGAGAATGTTTCCCCTGAGCCTCCTTCCCTCAGGAGACAGAGCTGAACTTCTCCTCACAGCTGCTTTAATCCCTTCAGCTGTCCAATTCCCAGCATGATGGCCATTTCTCCCATTGAAGGAATGCTGCTCTCTGGGTGCACTCTCTGGCTCACCTTAGTGGCCACGGTGCCTTGATTGCATTGTTAGTATTCAGGCTAATCAACACCAAATGTGGTCTTGCTTTCTGAACAGATTTTTCTGCACCATGATAATAGGAGTCATCTCAGAAATATTCCTGGAAAGGGCTTGTTTTTCTCCCAGATGAAAATGGGGGCAGAGAATGGCACTCTAGAGCAAATATCTGAGTCAACCCCAACCCTTTGTGGGGTTTGGAAAGATTTCTTTTAAGTGCTGCTCAGTGTCACTGGATGGATAAAACAAAATCTGTGCTGCTCCCTAGGTTAGTACTGCATGTGCTGGGATGTGTTCCCTTTCCTCTAAACAGAGAATTTATTCCAGACCTGAAAAAAACCTCTTCCCCAATGTAGATAAATTCCTTTATAATAAAAACACATTTTATTTCTCTGACAAAACAAGATTTTTCACGAGGGGAGTGGGGGAAATCTGCATTCAAAAACACACAGCAAGAAAGCACGTCATGAGAATATAGGCCAAGTAGTCATCAACAATTAGAATAGTTTATTGGAGAGGGCCCCAAAATAGAAAGAAAAAGCTTCTTTATTTGTGATATGTGGATTAATGACATGCTAATAGCTGAGGCATGTCTTTAATAATTTTTTGGTTTTTAAAAAAGCCTGAGCAGAGCCAGGATCCGCTTTGGTCTGAAGGGGCATTTGCAGTTTCTCAGCAAGGCAGAGGTTGGGATCTTACCTAGCAGCTGTTGGGAATCATGGCCATGGTCTAACCACGCCCAGAAAGCACATGCCTAACTTTACCCTTCCTCCATAAAACTTGTGGTACACAGTGACAAGGCACAGCAAAAGAAATGCTGGATAAAGGGGGGAAAGATGAAGTTGGCCAAGTCAGGCAGGAGGCCCGTGTCAGAGCCAGGAGCTGAAATCACCTCTCCTGAGGACGCTCTTTACCATCACTGCCAGAGGCAGAGCTGACCTTCCCGTGGCTCCCTGTGCAAGATCCCAAGCTCCACAGGACCTGACATTTGGTTCCAGTGTCTCACTTTTATCTTATTTGCTCCTTGGCCCTCAGGCTGCTTTCCGAGTGGGCCATGAGCATCATGGTGAATTGTTGTCAGAGGGCTTGTCCAATTAGAAAAGAACAAACAAAACCAAACAAAAGCTCCAAACTATGACCAAAAACCTTCCCTGAGTGTTTTTTAACCCAAGCTCCTAAAGAAATTTAATGCTCTGGTGGAGGATTGTGTTGTGCAGTGTGGACTGAAAGGTGGGGAGGAGGAGGGAGAGTAGGAATTAATCCTGTGGCATGTGGTGAGCAAGATGTTCACCTTGCCAGGCAGATGCTTTTCAGCAGTAAGTGGGGATGCAGTCCCTGCCTCATTGCATTTAGTCAATCCCTGACCTTTTAGATCAGTGGGAAGAGTCTCAGGCAGTCAGCAGACTTGGGAAAAAGCCCTGAATGACAGAGAAAGTTAGACTTTTGAACTGTTTCGGGAGTTTTGAACTGTTATTGTTTGACTCATGGCTGTGGGTATTTTCCTCTCTGTGCAGCTGCTGGGAGAACTGGAGGTGGCTACTGGGAGATGATTGAATCCATGTGACATCCCTTGAGGTAAAAGAGCTCTGTGGTGAGGCCTTAAAATGTTACAGCAATCCCAACAACCAACAATCCTGACCGGGAAGACTGAGTCTGCAAGAGCTCTGCTGTGAAATTCCTGGAGTTATTTGGGCAGTGATAGCCCAGGTGGGTTGTTGCCCCCAAGAAACTGCTTCCGAGGGAAATGAGAAACAGAAATAAAGGGGTTGTTGCAAATTTGAAGCAAGAAACAGGAGGGTTGGTCAGATGTGGAGGCTGACGGCTCCTCTGGCTGCTTTAGGTGCCTCCTTGGATGACATGACTGTCTAAGAAGGGTTATAATGAGGTGAAAAGGAGCTCAGCTGCTCCAAAAGTTAGGCCCAAGGATGGCTGTATCCTTGTAAATCCTCTATCAATTGTAGAGAGGAAGAGAAGCTCAGGAAACTGCATGGCTGTGCTGCTCACAGCTGCTGATTCCTCTCTTCCCAGCTCTGCTTCCAAGAGAGGTCAGAGCCAGGGCAACAGTCAAAGTGCCAGGGAGAAGTTTCAGTGCTGATAGCCATAGTTTCTCCTCCATCTGCAAAGCTGAAAATGGAGAGAGACCAAAAAAAAGTCTGAAGTACCACAATGATGATAATAATAATAATCCCCAATTCCCTCGTAGTCAATCTCATCTCACCCCACCCTTTAGTTCTTCTCCAGAAATCCTGTTTCTCCAGGATTGCTGGCACCCTGGGAGGAGGACAGATCCAATGCAGGGGTCATGCTGGGGGTCAGAGAGATAGCATGGGATGAGATGAGATGGGATGTGGGTTTCTTTCAGGACAGCGAGTTCAGATCATGGTCTGCCAGCGGTTTTTCTATGCAACCTTAAGCCTACCTTTTAAACTCCTCTCTGCCTCAATTTTCCAGCAATTAAATGGGGTGGTACTTTTCTCTTTAGCTGTTTGGATTGTCAGCTGTCTAAAGCCGAGGCAGTTCCATCTCCCAGCATGCCTGCTTCTGGCTGTAGCTTCTGCCGTGATATCCCTTTTAATGAGGGAATGAGCACATCTTCCTCTCCCTGCTCAGGACCAGCCAGGAAACCCTTTGGGTTTCCTGTCACAGCACCAGGGACGAGCAGCCAGGATTTGCCTCTGAATTGCCAGATCCCAGCACGGATTAGCCTGGCACATTTTCAAAAAGCCCCAGGACAGTCTCTGCTCGGAGATGGAGCTCCCTGAAGGTTCTGTCCTAGCCCACACTGTCCCCAGAGCAGCTGGGTCCCTCTGGACTGCTGGGCTCTCACGAGCAGGGCTGGCCCGAGGGCTCTGAGCAGGCGTTGCAAATTTTCTTGCTTTTGTGTTTTTTTCTCACTCAGGGCAAGACCATCTGTGATGCTCTGAGGTCATTAATGGTTTCCAGGATCGCCAGGAAATAGAAAATACTTGTGCAGCCTACGACGTGTAGGGCAAGCAGATCTGATGCTCACATATGCAGGAACACAGAGCAGGGGGTTGTGAAATACTCCAGTGGAGTGGCTTCCAGCGGTTTTTGCCTTTAGGAAGATGCACAGCTGTTCGGAGCCGTTGAGCTCTCGGGGAGATGAGCTCTATTTGCATGACAAAGGCAAAAACAATGTCGTTGTCTAAGTCACCTTTTTCTCGGCGTGCCAGGCAGGGGTCCCTTCCAGCCCCTCACTTCCACCTGCAGCCAAGGCTCTCCAAGGGGTTACCTTAGCCCTCAAACCCACCTGGAGAACTTGGGTGTTTCGGGCTGTAGCCCAAAAATCCAAATGAAAGCCTGCTGGAGCCAGTGGGAATCTTTCCATGAAATGTTGAAGGGTTTGCTTTGGATTTCATTTGCTCCCTGCAAAGCTGAGCCACGGCCAGTGGAATGACTCTGCTTTGGGATACTCACGCTATCCCTTGGAGGGATGTTCGGAGGTTAGGAAGAGTCTCCAAGCAGGAAGCAAATCCTACCAGGGTCTCCTGGATCTAATCACCCCTGAAACCTCAATGAAGCTCTTTTTTGGGGCAAAGCCACTTGGTGCTGCTGTCAAATCCTTCGTGGTCTCTAGGGAGCTGTGGGTGCTTGGAGGAGAGCTGGGATGTGCTTGTGTAGTTTTGGAACTGGACATCAACATCTGTCCCGGGATCAGTATTCATGGATTAGTTATCAGGAATCTGGCTCAAGTGGGAGGCATGGTGATAAAAATGTCTGCAAATGTTTCATTTGCAGCCAGGAAAGGGAGCTGAGTTTTTCTAGGCTGGCATGGGTTTCTTAGGCTTTGACAGAACAGTTTTTGTTTTGACACTGTCAAAACGTTTCTCTCTCTCTCTTTTTTTTTTTTTTTTTTTTTTTTTTTTTTTTTTTTTTTTTTTTTTTTTTTTTTTTTCTGGTGCTTTTGTCAAAATCTGACTTCGGTATGCTATGGCCTGAGTAATTTTCATAGTGTATTTATAGTCTGCTCTATTGCTTAGCTGTTAGTGCACCAAACTATTTCTACATCTTTGAGAAGGAGAGATTTTATGCTATCAGAAAAAAAAATCAGCTTTACTAAAGCAAACTATACTGATATATCTGGGTGGTTTTTTAAGCAATTCACTGAATAATTTCTACAGTTTTCATTTTATTTGCCTTTCTAGGAGCTTATAGAAAAATACTGGGGCTTTCCAGAGACCAAAAATTATACCTCCCAGCCCACAGGAGTGTGGTTCTTTTTGCATCATCCAGAGATAAGGATGCATTTATTTCACTGGTGTGACAGTCCCTTTATACACCTATTTCATTATCCAAGTGGCCTGGCAATAAGAGCCTGCAGTAATTTAATGTTACTGATGTTATATATATTATTACATGTACCTGACTTCACCCAGGGGGGTTTCACTGACTCTGAGGCTGGATGCCATACGGAGTCAGAGGGATATTGTTAATCCTCCTATTATATAACCTGGGGAACTTGGGAATGAGGTAGCAATTATTTTCCAGAGGTGGTGCAGGGAATCAAAGGGAGGTGAAACCATGAACACTGGTCCCAGAACTCCCACACAGCATCAGGATCCCCAGCAGGTCCAGCAGGTGCTACCTGTGTTTTCCATTTTGTTTTGACAATGTTTTTCCTAGATCTCAGCTTTCTGTAGGGTGGGGCCTTGTAAATCTCTTTTAGGAGCATCCACTCTGTCCTGTTTAAAATTTTATTCTGTCCTTGAGGAAACAGGAAAAATTCTGAAACTCTGGAAACTTGTGCTCTCTTCAGCTGTAGCATCACGGAAATTGATTGATATGATACTGCATAAAACTGTTTTCTCAACGGCTTCACCCCATCCAAAATTCTTACTTTCTGAAGATGAGAGAGATGGATAGTACATGCATATTTTTGAATTTGCTCACAGTTAGCAGCTTACCAAGATTGTTCCAAACTTTAAAGCCCAGCTTGGGAGTAGTAAAGGGCTTAAAACAGTTTATGTTGGTCGTGCTCAGGTAAAGAAGTGTATCTTTGCAGCACATGCATGGCCTCTGCCCCAGTTTATCCAGAGGAAAGCCTGATTTCACTGCCAGCAGAGTTTTTACTCCATCTGGGTGAGACTGGATGGAATGGCAAGGACTGGGCAGCTGGATTGCAACAGGAGGGTGGGGGTTGGAATATCTGTGGAATGCCCAAGCAGGAATCTGGTGTAGTGGAGTCTGGCTTGAAGTGGAGACTGCAAACCCTGCCCTGGAGATGTCCTGCAGTCCCCTGTAAGGAATTAGAGGGAGTTATTCAGTGCAGTGCTTTAGGACAGATTTACAGAGGGGGAGTGGAGACAGAGAACCCTGCAGCAGCGTTTGTTTGTGTTTGCAGCGCTTTCAAGGTGCTCTAATTGCCTATTAAACAGCTATTCCTTTATTCAAGGAGACCTGCCTGGGAGCTTCCCCAGTCCCATGGAAATCCTGGAGTCTGGGCACATTTCAGACTGGCCTTTGTGCTGTCTTGACTTTTCAGGAGTGTTAGATGCTACATGTAAAGCAGATCCTAAAGTGAAAGATCTTAGGAAAGGGCTTGCCTTTTCCATATATTAAGAAATGCAGCCCATTCTCCAGCTTTTGCCCATATTGCAGCTACCCAGGCTTAGAATATTCTGCTTTATGATAACATGCTAACAACATTCAGCCTGCCAGGAGGCTGCTTCCTTCAAGTGTCACCTACCAAATGTCTGGGCCAAGCCATTCCATTCTTTGTGTTGTTTGGGGTGGGTTTTTTTTTTTTCACCATTCCCCGAGCTTTCTAGGAAAACCAGTTTCCAAATATAGTTCTAAGTCCTCCACTAAGAGCACTTTTGATGTGCTGTTCAAAGCAAATCCATCAGAGCAGGGTTCTGTTAACAATCCTCTGGAGAAGCAGGAGGTCAAGTGACGTGAGTAAATAGGCTTCTCTTTGGAGCTCCCATTCAAAGCCAAGAGGAATTTGTCCTGACAAAACCACCAGTTTTAACTTTGGAGATTGCTCTTTGAGCCACAAAGAACTAATTCATGCTAGTGGATTGCATAAAAGACACTTCCCCACCTCTTCCCAGTGCTTCCAGATGGATCCAGGGACAACTATTTTATTTTTATAAATATACTTTTCCATCAAAGGAATGAAACCCCAAACCCTAAGTCCTAGATTTTTTTTGGTATTTCTTAGGTTCAAACTTAATTTCTGACTGGGGCCAGAGGTATTTAATCTGAGGAGGAGGGAAGGACTTGCACAAGATGTCAGCTGGCCAGGGCTGTCTCTACCCAAAGTTTCTGAGATCTGCTGGGTTTTGTTGGGCTTTTCCTTCTCCCCAGAGAGAAATCCATGCTACTGCTTTCTTTTGCACATGGCCCAGTGCTTTTAGCTGACTTTCCACCCCTCCTCTTCACATAACTGAGATGTTGCCAGCATGCAAAATACCACATCTTGCAGAAAATTTATGCCCCAGACACTTTATATGGGAGTCACACACACGTCCCTGGCATGGGGAGCCTTTCCTGATGCTGCCACACCCTCGTTCTCCCCAGGATGAGGAACCAGAGATAAGGATGGCTGAAAATCTCATTTCAGATGGCCCACCCATGGCCTGTGGTTTGTCTCTGCACCTCTTGTCATTCAATAGCCTTGAGCTGCTTGTCAGGGTGGGGACCACCAGCAATGATGGAGAAATGTGTTCATCTCATAGAAAATATCATTTTCATGTAGCCACAAACCCAGGGCAGTCACTGCTCCCTGCCACTTCCTTCTCCCAGTGTCCAGCAGTGACCCTGTAGAGGCCATTTCAGGTTTTTCAGGCCTCCAGAAATGCAAGAACTTTAGCCAAAAAAATCTGGCTTTCTCTCCCAAATCTTGTATGTAGCTGAAATACCTTGGCACAGGCACTGTGGGTCCTCAGCCTGGCAAAGTCTGTATTGTGTGCAAGATTCTGGGTGCCCTGAAACCTCAGTCCCAATGTTCCCATGTAACCTGAACTTAGGATTTCTGTCAGGAAAGCTTGAATTAAGGGAAGCCTGTGGTATTCCTCCAGGGATGAAAAGCATGAAAAGCAGTAGGTTGGAAAACCCTGGCCCCAGCCTATTAAATATCCACTTGCTGATGGGAAGAGAGTACGTGGGATAGACTCTGTGGGGACTTTTTCCCTTCTTTCCACTCCTTTGGCTTTGTGCCTTTTGCCAGCAGTTTCCATGGCTGTCATTCTGGTGGCATTCCTGTCAAATTCCCCCCTTGGCTCACAGACATGGTCATCAGACTCACTGGGCAAAAATGTTGCCCTGGTTTGGCTCAGGACCTAACTGGTCACTGTTCCCAGTCCTTGCATGGATTTCCATGCCCACAGCTGCCTGTGGCTTTTGCAGATTTCCAGGCAGCCCTGTGAACCAGCCATATCCCCATGTCCAAGGGGCTTCCCTTTCCTCCAAATGACTCATGGCCTACGTAGATGAGAGGCCCTTTCTTCCAGAAGGCTCCCAAAGATGTTGCAGATGTTGCAAAAAAAAAAAAAATTAGGGCAAAAGGTTCCTGGAAATTACACCACTGTTGGGATAAAATGTAAAATATTGTAAAGTGGGATTTGTCTTCCCAAGGGAATGGCAGGCTGGCTCAAGTATGCATTCCTCCCACCTATCTTTGGAAAGACTGACTCACCCTGTGAGGCTGCTTCTTTCTCTTTCCATCAGTTGCAGAGTCCTGCACATGTAGCTTAAATGAGAATTTAAGTTCCAGAATCTTTGAAAGACTCTGTAATATCTTAATTTCTCTTTTCAGGTTGGTAATGGCCAGCCCAGCTCCTGGGCAGCTGACTTGTGCTTCTATCATAAAACGAAGCACAAAATTATAGATGGTTTGGGTTTGAAGGGACCCCAAAACTCATCTCATTCCACCCCCTGCCATGGGCAGAGACACCTTCCACTATCCCAGGTTGTTCCAAGCCTTCCCCAGCCTGGCTTTGGACACTTCCAGGGATCCAGGGACAGCTACAGCTTCTCTGGGCACCCTGTGCCAGGGCCTCACCATTCTCACAGGGAACAATTTCTTCAGTAATGCAGTAAATAGAGTAAAACATGTGAAGCTTCTTGTTTTAAGCCAGGGACAATTATCTGGGCACATACAAATGATGTTTGCAAATTTGGGATTAATGTATCTGAAGGCAGAGTTTGGATTTAAAGATCAGTTATCAGTCCTGAGTGAGAGGAGGCTGATTTTATTAAAGATACTTTTTTATTAAAGATACATTTTATTAAAGATACTTTATTAAAGATACTTTTTTTTGCATGGTTTTTCATATTTCTCTGACTGCACATCCCCGCTGACTTAAAGAACAGCCCTCACCACAAGCTATTACATCATGAGCTTGATATCTCTCGCTGGGAAAAGAAACACTTTTTAGGAAAAAAAGCAAATGGAGTATAGGGGGAGAAGAAGGAAGTGTTCAGAGGAGTTCAGAAAGCCTGAGATTCCTCCAGGGTCCCCAGCTGTGCTGTATGTTGTCCCAGCTGACCCGCAGATATTTCCGCTCTGCACATTAATGCATTCACAGAGAGATCAAAGCCCTGCCCTGGGCGTGCTCCGGGCCAAGTGTGGATGTCCTCCCTCCAAACAGCCTGATCCCAGAGCTTCCAGCCCTTTATCCTTCCCTCCTGATCTGCCTGGGGCTGAACACGGGCTCTCTGGAGCTCATTATGGGCAGTGTGGTAAGTGATGGACAATTCTTCCCAAGCTCCATGGTGCCGGTGGTCTGGAAGCCACATCCGCTGCTGGAATATTTCGGGTGGTGGAAGCAAGTTTCTTTCCATGTTGAGGGGAAGAAGAGCAGCACATCTCTGATGGTCCTACCACACCACATGTCCTGTGCTGCTACTCTTCAGAGGTGCCTCTAAAGAGGCACGGGCTGGTGGGTGGCCTTGGGGCAGCCCAGCCCATCCAGTGTTAGAAAGTTGGAGGAATCCAGTTAGGAAGGCTCTGCCAGCTCTGCTGCCCCACAAGGCTGGTTTGTGGTGCAGCCCAATATCAAAGCCACGTCCTTTACCAGTCAGCAAGTGCTTCAAAGCAGTATTTGACATCCCCACAATGTTTTTTCAGAGGATGGTTCTGAAATTATAGAATCACAGAGTTGTTTGGGTTGGAAGGGACCTTAAAAAAATCTCTTGTATCAAGCTCTGAACAGGTACACTCTCCACTGGAATCAGTCCTTGCATCTTGCCTTTCTAAGTACTCTACAAAACCATCACTGAGCACAAAGGGACAGAAAGATCTGCTGAAAATTGAAAGTGCTGGAGACAGTGCAATGTGTTGTGCAAGGGCTCTGTCCCTCACCAGTGTCAAATTGCACAAAACAGTGTTGGCCAGAAGAAGTAACAGCTCACTTCCTAACATGGGAATATCCTCATATGCTGTTCCTGGCTGAGGGCTGGGGGCAAGAGCAGCAAGGGGATGGCAGTGACTGCAGGGTGTCCCTTGCCCCCACAGTGCCCAAGGGAAGGACAACAGCACTGTTTACCATAGATCTGACAAGTATCAGGGCCCTCTGTACCCTATAAAATCCCCCTGATGTAACTTTAAAACTAAATAATGTGTCTTCCTTGAAAAGAAGCTGCTGTTTTCTGGGATTCAACCTCTTCTGGTTAGATTCCCTGGGGCCTGAATGTTTCAGGCACGTTGCTAGCACAACAAGTTAAAACGGGAGCTTGTAAAATCCTACATTTGGGGTTTATTTGCATGTTTAATCAGCAGAAGACTGCTCTTCGAAAGGGGAGAGCAGTCAAGGCCCATCTGTGCAGTGTGGGGAAAACCTCTGGTAGGTGCCAGGGGAGGGAACCCAAATATACCATGGGACTCCTCACCCTGGGAATGATCCATCATTCCATCCAGAGGAGTATGCAGCCTCTCTCTGCTTGGGATTCTAAGGTTGCAGGTTTATTTTGGGTTTAGTTTTACTACACTCACCATTTAGCCCTGCCCCAAGGCTTTGGGCAGTGTCACCTTCCTGAGACCTGAGGTGCTGCTCGTGTTCTGCTCCCACAATTCTTGCCTCCTTTTTTTTTTTCTTTTTTTTTTTTTTTTTTTTTTTTTTTTTTTTTTTTTTTTTTTTTTTTCCTTACATGGCCATAGCCAGATTGTATCCTGAAGGTTTTTCCAGAGGAATTATTTAGTCAGATGGCATGTTTGTTTAGCAGTAGCTCTGGACACCAGTTCCCCCCAGATGTCCTTGAAGGAGCAGAGTGTCTTGCCCACAGCTCATCAATCCTGCGGTCTCTGCCTTGCCAGAGCTTGTGGACAGCATCTGTCCTGATGTTGCTTCCAACGTATCCCAGCATTTTTATCCATTTAAGGGCTAGAGATTTGGATTGCTGCTCCCTCCATTATAGTTTCCCCATCATTTTGACCAATGCAAGCTCTTATTTGACTCTTATTTTGCAGTGAACTTCTCCCCACATTCATTTGTTCTCTCCGATCATGACTTGCCCGCTTATCACTCCAGAATTTTCTCTCTCACTCATTTTCTTCCTGAAAGATCCTTGATGGTCTCTGTCAAGTTCTTGTTGGAGCAAAACTCCTCTCTTTTGTGATGCACCATGTGGAGTTTCACAGTTTGTCCCTGCAGTCTGGCTCAGTTTGACATTTTATCCACGTTAGTCCCCCCAGCTCTCACCCACCTCTTACATCTCCAGCAGTCTAACCCTCCATATGGCTCACTGGAGCTTTTCAATACTTTCAAAGGCGTTCAAAAAGCAGGTTGGTTTTTGGGGTTTTTTTTACAGAATTGATGAAAATCACATCCAGCTGTTCATGCAGTGGACATTTCCAGCCTTGTCTTCCAGCACAGTGACCTGGTCCTGGAGCTGGAGGGGTGGGGAAGGTGTTGGGAAGCCTGAATTTTGCCTGCCTTTGCTCCATGGCAGGACTTCATTTCAGCCCTCCTTCAGCAGTGACTGCCTCAGGTGGTGTCAACAGACAAAGTAGGAACTTCTACTTCAACTTCAAAAACCATTTATTCAGTTTTTCTTTTGCTCTGTTTCTTCTTTCAGAAATAAGAAAAACGATAGTGAAAGCCGCAGCAGTCATGGATTGTGGAGCTGCCCACTTTTCACACACAGCTCTGGGATCTGCCCTGAAATCCCAGCTTGTGGGGAGTTTCCAGTCCTTCTGGGGAAGGATTCACAGGGGAATTTCAGCATGAAACCCCTAAGGAATAAAGATGATATCACTTTTTCTTTAAAACTCTTTTTTTTAAGGCAATAGCAGGATTTTCCTGAGGTTTCACTTCTTTTATTTTGTAGGAGCTTAGGCAGAGGTGGAAGCAAAGCTTCCTGAGGGGCAGTGGCAAAGCTGGAGGAGGAGACCAGAGGGAGATGAGATCTCCAGCATCAGCTGCTGCAGGGAGGGAGGATCATTGCCATTTCCTTGATGCAGAGCTCACGGAAATTGGGAAAACTGGGAAATACTCAATAACACGAACTTCTTTTAAAAGTCTTCAAGTTGTGGGGTTTTCTGATTTGATCACTGACCTGAAACTTCAGGATTTTCGAATTGGAGGTTTCTTTCATTTAACTGAAAGAGTGGCTGTGTGACTAGTGGGATTCCTGGGCTAATTGTGTCCGTAGCTCGTTAGCCCTGGGCTGGGATTCAGTCTCTCAACTGGCTTTGAATGGGGTTGTTTTCATTTCTGTCCACCTTGGCACAGCATGCACAGAGGCCACAACTAAATTTTTCTGGTTTCTATGCCAGTGCAATCATCTGAGAGGTTCAGGGGCTGAAGGAAATGCTGAGGCCTCTCGTATGACATAGGAGGGAGGATGAAAATGAGCAACCTCAGGCAAAGTTTGGGGGACAAAAACCGGCCAGCCCTTCCCAGAATTAGCAGCAAGAGCAAAGGGTAAATGCAAAGGGGAAAAAAGCTGCATCCAACATCTCCCAGCTGCATCTCTGGCCCAGTGCAGGCTTGGGAGACTTCAGCAGCAACTTGAAAATTAAAAAAAAAAAAAAGAAAAGAAAAGGCTGGCATTGCCAGTGAAGTCACAGACATTCAGACATTACAAAGTAGGTACCTCGCTCCTGCATTGCTTCGTGACTCCAGAGTGTCACTGCTCTTAAAACCTGCAGTCAGTGCTTATTAGAAATATCCCTCTGTCCCTTCTCCCAGGTGATGCTGGGGAATGCCAAGGCATTGAGACAAACCTGACCTTGCTTGAAAGTACCACGTGCTGGCCTTCTTGGGGCTGAGTTCCCCTGAACTTTTCCAGGGACCTTTGGAGAAATGTGCCAGTATCCCTTGATGCTGGCCCAGGACTTGCCTTTTGTCCATGTTTTCCTAAAAAACAGTGGAAGGCTTCTGAAAACACTACCCTGGCACTTCCATGTTAAACCAAGTCCCACTCCTGCATGTTCCAGTGGCTTGGCTCCAGCTGCACTCAGCTCAGGCCGCAGCAAACACTGCAGAAAGCTCTGGAATGAGCTGAAAGAAAAGGCAAAACCAGTCAGGAAAAGGCTAAGCATCACCTCCTCTTAAAGTCTAGTCATGTGGTCCCAAATAGGGACCCAGAAAATCAATGTCACTCCACTCCCTGGACAGCTTTCTGCCCACTGTCAATCCCTCCAACGAGGAGACTGAACTGGGGGAAGGTTTCTTGCCATGCCTAGCTGGTCACTGCACCATCAGCAGCACCTCTCACCATCCATCTCCTGACCTTTGGGTTTCCCTTTTGGAATCCAACCAGCTGCCCTTCATTTGAGGGAGTTGTCTCCCTCTCTGTGATCAAGCTGTGCCATCTTTTCCTCCTTGATGGCAGAGATTTGTTGGTCCTGTGGCCATGCAAGCCACAGGGCAGGATGTCCCTGTGTGCACTTGAGGCTGCACAAACCTGTAACAGCAAACAGTCCCCACCCAAAGTGTCCAAAACTGTTATTTTGGAAGCATATGCCCAAAAAAGTAAATATAGAAATAGAAAAAAGTTTTGACTTGCCTTGTTTTTTTGTTCTTTTCCTTTGTGAGAGCATTTTGTGCCAGGCAAATAAACCACTCAAAAACAAAATCTCAGCAGAAAACTAAGTGAGAAAAGCAGTTGAGGCATCAAGTGCTATAAAAGCAGCTTTCACAGAAGGAAGTGGTGCTCTAAAGCAAGGATGTGGCATTGCTGCTCTGCACTGGGATGGTGGAGGGCTCCAGCCAACTACCCTCAGTCACTGATTGACCAACACCCCTCCCTGGGGTCTGTATTTTTCACCCTGTGATTGCCAGAATAGGATCAGGCTCCCATGGAAATAAATTTCTTCTTATCCTCTCTGCTGTTTGATGATAGTGGAAGTGAAGGGGCAGCTGCTGGATTTATGGGAATACAGGATGATGGGGAGTCAGGAGGAAGACTTTGGCTTTCACATGTGGTTTTGGGGCAAAGCTGGTGGGTTTCAGCAATACTTGTCAGCCCTGCTTTAGTTGGTGCCCAGCGAATGTGGAACTGAGCAGCAGCCACATGGTTCTGGGCAGGAGCAGGATTGTAATGAATTTTAAATTAATGAAATTTAAATTCCTAAATTTTTAAGACCTTTGCAAGACTGCTGTGCTGTTACACACCTGGCAACATTAAAGCTGAGCTGAATCAGTCTGTTCCAGCCACCAGAGAATGCAAACTCAGTTTTGCAGTTGTGTAAAACAGGACCTTTTGCACGAGTGGGAAGAGAGGTCTGTATGAGAGTGACATTTAGACCTACAGTGACAGTTTCCAAGCCATGCCACCCCCCAGTGCAGCATGTTTGGCACCTTCACCCACCAGTCTGGCCTTGGTAACACATCCCTGGGGATTGCCTGATTCTTATCTGTGGCCATGATGGGGAAGGAACTGGGAAATCTCAATGCCAGCTCGACATCTCCCCCCTGTCCTCATGGTTTGGGAATTTTCCTGCCCCCATGAGAAGTGTCAGACTTCCACTGATTTGCTTGCTTTAAAGCTGTTTCATGGAAAAACTTGTTTTTTTCCTGTCTGCTAGGGGAGGGCTGATCCCAGTTCTCAGCTCTGGGTGGGATCAGAAGTGGGACAGGGGTGTTTCATCCAGCCCAGCCCAGCACTGTGCCAGCTTCCCACCCCAAGTGTCTGCCAGGAAAATCCGGCTCTCATGCCTGGCTTTGATTTGCTGCAAATATTGTTTCATCTCAAAAAATGACAGGGAAAGCAGCCAGAGAGCAAAGCTTTTGAGGACACACTCTGAGCCAGCCCTGTGCCACGAGGAGATGGAAGAGGAATTCTGGACAAGCAAAATCTTCTCCTATGGTAAAGGCCCCAGGGAATCAGAGAGTGCAAAGTTAAATTAAAGCTAGAATTTTTTTCCCATGTTAAGGTATTTTTAGATTAAGTATTACTAGAAAGTGCTGAGTTTCTTTAAGCCCAGCTTGGGCTGTTTCAGGAAGGTGTTTGGCCATCTCTGTAAAACACACTCCACATGCTGCAGAAAAGCTCTCTGCAGAAAATTGTGCCAGTGAAGTAAGGGAAAAAGATACTAATTGGAGGAAATTACTCGAATTTCTGCCTTGAATCAGCCAGTACCAACCCCAGTGTTTCTGGAAAACAGCAGAGCCAAGGGCTTGGAGTGCTGGAGGAATTACTGGCTTATTTCCTGAGGATTAGCCACGTTGGTAAGGTTGCAGGGGAATCAAAACTCATTTAGCAGCCTACTTAAGGACTGGGATAGAGTGGGAACACTGTGAATTAAAAAGGCAGGGGGAGAAAGCTGCAAGGTCAAGGGAGGAAGGATGGAAAAGCCCCATCCTGGTGCCAGTCTCCCGCTTTAGGGCAGGATCACAAGCCTGCAGGGGATGCCTGGAGAAGCAGCCCCCTACTCCACTCCAAGCTCCCCACAACGCATCTCTGATTCCCACTCTCATGGAAGATGGCTCCAAACATGCTTGAGCCTCACTCCTCACACATTCTTCAAGATATTAGCAGGGCTCGGTGTTTGGGAGAAAGATCTCTTTTTCCACCTCGCCTCACTCAAAGTCATTCCAGAAACTTCACAGTGCAGCTGGGCTGTAACTACACAAGGGTTGGGTTTTTCTCAGTCCCCCTGTGTTGGCATCACCAGTTTTGGTTGCTGGCTCTGAGTGTACAGTCCCCCCCCATGGCTGTCCTCTGACTTGGCTCCCACAGGGAGAGTACAGATAAAGTCCTGTCTTGCAGTGTTTTCACAATTCCCAGAGGATGGTTGAGGTTTATCCTGAGGTGGGGTGAGGACTGCTGGAGTACCCAGGTAGCGTAGGTGGGGTTTTGGTAGTTGAGCTCATGGGAATCACATTTCTGCCAGATTTTTACGGAAAATGTAATGATGTTTTTGCCTGGACAGCCTGGCTGTGATGTGGAGATGTAGAGGATGGGCTGCCCCATAGGCATTCCCGTGGGATCCTGCTCTGTGATGCCATCCCAAGAGTGCAGGAACCAGAGCAGACGATGGTGATCTCAGGAGGATTAAACTTGTTGGGGCTGTTGACAAAAGTCTCCTTTTTTTTTTTTCCACCGGAGCAAGGACAGCAGCCATAACGTCAGCAAGGGACCTCTTCCAACTCTCACAGGGATTCATGGCCACAAATCATCCCCTTGTCTTAACCAGCCCAGAGGGAAGCCCTGCCATGCAGGGTCTCTAAAAACACTTGGCTGATGGGTTATTTCCTTGCATCCCTCGTTGTCTGAGCTGGTGCTGCTGTTGTTGCCCCTCCACCAGCGAGCAGATGAAAAGTCCCCTTCCTGCCCCTTGGCTCCGGAGATTTCCTTGCTCATCCATGTGTTCAATACATACAGGGCTCAAAGCATTCATAGGGGCTCAAAAGACATGAAGTTAAGATGATTTTTCCCCCAATTTGTGGGGTTGGCAGGTGGACTATTTTCAGCAGAGAACAGGCTCCTTTTACCCTGCCCTGGTTGCCATCCCTTTCCTTGTCCCTTCTGGGAGTTGCTGTTGATCCATGTGGACTTGGCCTCAAGGTATTTATTTCTTTTTCTCTCTCTCTCTCTTTTTTTTTTTTTTTTTTTTTTTTTTTTTTTTTTTTTTTTTTTTTTTTTACTTTTATCTTGCTCCTTTTCCCTGTTGTCTTTTCCTTTTCTTTCTTCTTTCTTTGTTCTCTTTTTCCTTTTTTTTCCTTTTTCATTTTCCCCTTTCTTCTTTCTCTTTTTCCTTCCTCCCTTCTCTTTTCCCTTTTATTTATTTCCATATCAGTATGCATTTCCCATTTCCCTTTTTTCTTTCCTTTCCCTCTTTCCCTTTATAACACCTAATTTAAACACACATACATTTTCCTTTCTCCTTTTCTCTCTCTCTCTCTCTCTTTTTTTTTTTTTTTTTTTTTCCCTTCCATTTTTTTTTTCCTCCCCAATCCTCCTTTCTCCCGTGCTGCCTTCCCTCTCTGTCCCTTCCCTCCCGGCTGGGCTGGCGACGCCCCAGCCATGAGCTCATGCAGCTCCCGGCTGGATCCCGGATCTGCGTGGGAGGCAGGGAGACGCTGCTCAGCCCAGTTCTGGCCACATTTTGGGATCACTGTGGGGGCTGATCCCGACATCCAAGTGCTGTTTGTGCTGGGGGCTCCGGGAAGGGATGGCAAAAGCCGGCTGCAGTCTGAGCTTGGGGTCAGTCCCAGCCTCTGGATGGAGGAGTGGAAGGGAAAAGCAAAGGGATTCTGCTGTCTCGTTTGGGATAACCATCCCGATCCATTTACAAGTAGCTTTCCAAGATATCCGTAAATTTCCAGCGATGCTCTTTGGAGTAAGCGTGTGCACATTTCAAAAATGCAAATGCTTATCTCCTCAAAAGCGCCCTGCTTGAAATTCAGAGGTGCCAGTTGTGTCAGAGAACAAAAGTTCCCACCGGGGCTCTCTGCTGAGGCCAGAGGGGGTGAAACCGAGCTGTTGGACCTTCAGGGCAAATCCAGACCTGTGGAGAATTATTTGTGGTTCGTGCTTCCCAGTTTTGAGCTTGCCAGTCAATGGGAAGCTCATTGTCTGCAAATCCCTGGCAGGAGGGTGGAGCCAGGGGAAGACTGGGCTCTTCTCCCGGGGAGCAAGGGACAGGACAAGAGGAAACAGCCCCAAGCTGTGCCAGGGGAGGGTCAGGTTGGACATCCGGAAGAATTTCTTCATGGAAAGGGTGGTCAGGCAATGGAAACGGGATCCCAGGGAGGTGGTGCATGCCACAGCCCTGGAGGTGTCCAAGGAATGCCTGGACGTGGCACTCAGCACTCTGGGCTGGGTGACAAGGTGGGGATCAAGGTTGGACTCGATGATCTTGGAGTTCTTTTCCAACCTGCATGATTTTTTCCAACCTTAGTGATTCTGTAATTTGCTGCTTGGCCACTGCAGCTTTGTCTTTTCCAGTTCTTCCAGAGTCAAACATGGGCTGCTAGCAACATTCCCAGGCCTTTACAGCTGGGAAATAGCAGCGATCTCCTGAGAGATCCTGATGTCACAAGACTTTTCAGCCTGATTTCCAGAGCGGTGGTCTGGATGTGCTTCAAACCTCTGGCTGCTTTTTCCAAGCAGCGTTGTTGTTCAGGATTTTTGTCTCTCTTTTTTTTCTAGACTCAACCTTCTCAGCTCTCAGACCTTCTTGTGCAATCGATGTCCCATCGTAGACACGTCTGGGAGAAACGCAGAGATTTCCTGAGAGCGCTGCCATGGAAATTCCTGAGATTTCTGGTGTGGATGGACACGTAGGGAAGGAGGAGGCAGCCATTTAGGAGGTGTATTTTCCACAGAAGTAAATCCTTTCCGCTCACCCTCTATACTCTGCACCTGCCAAAGGGTTTTTCACCCTGTGGTGCCCCAGCACAGAGGGAAGGCTCAAACATTCGCTGCTGCGCCAACTTTCTGTAGTTACTTTCTGCCTCTGGCAGGTTGGGAGCTTGGAAATGTGGCTTGGAGCTCTCCCTGCCTGCTGGAAATACCAAGGGAGCAAAGGCATGATGAAAACCTCCTGGGGAGGTGGTGGATTCTGGCAGTGGGCTTCTCCCATGCTGCTGCTGAGGCTGGGAAGAACTCATCATGTCCGCCTCTGGCACGCTTGGAGGAGTTTGGTGGGATGCACAGTTGTGGGGTGTGTAGCAAGGGAAATTAGAATGGAATTAGATGATCTTTAAGGTCCGTTCTGACCCAAACCCTCGTGTGATCCTGTGAGTCAGGATGAGCTGCCCCTGCACAAGGAAACCCATCTGGGAAAAGATTTGAGCCCACGTTGCCTCATGGGCATCCAGGGATCAGCACAGCCCCCTTGGAAAAGTATCCCCCGCCACAGGCTGCCAAAGGAAATGTGCAAGGGGGATGTTCTCCTCCCCATCCTTACGTGACCACCAGCATCAGATGTTCCCAGGATGGGACACAGCTGGAGGGACAGTGCACGGGGCTGACCAGAGTACAGCCTGCTCTTTTGCAAGGAGCTTGGCTCCAAACTGCAAGCAAAACTGCCTTTTTAATTCCAAAAAATAAGATTATAAAAGGGAGGCAGGGTTCCAGCTGCTGCCTGTTGCAGTAGCAGGAGAGGAGGGGTGGAAAGGACGAGCAGTTTTCAGTCTTCCCAATCCAGCGATGCTCAAACGCCTGGAGCAGGACTGGGGGCTCAAAATGGGGGCTTTGAATGGAGAGGGGTCAAATGGAGGGGTTGAAAAAGCTGTGGAAAAGTGGAAAAAGGACTCGAGTGTTAAGTGCAGGTATGGAGGTGATGGTTGCTGGTTCCCAAAGAGACAAGGAGATGCAATGTTGGGAGGGGTCACCATCCCTTTCCCTATGCTCACACCCCTTCCCAAGGCAGCTGGGGCAGGAAAATGGGGCAGATGTGGCTTTGGTGAGACTGGGGGGAAAAATGCTAAAGTTGGGACGTTAACCTTAAGTCAGAATCATCAAATCACAGAACATCCAGAGCTGGAAGGGACCCACAGGAATTGTTGAATCCAGCCCCTGGCCCTGCATGGACACCCCAGCAATCCCACCCTGGGCATCCCTGGCAGCACTGTCCAAACCCCACTGGAGCTCTGGCAGCCTTGGGGCTGTGTCCATTCCCTGGGGAGCCTGGGCAGTGCCCAGCACCCTCTGGGGGAAGAATCTTTCCCTGATTTGCAACCTGACCCCTGCTCTGACACAGCCCCAGCCATTCCCTGGGTGCTGTCCCTGTCATGGGAAGCAGAGATGGGAGCTGCCCCTCAGGATGAGCTGCATCCCTGAGTGAGGTCTGACCTCAGTCTCCTCATCAGGCTGTTTAATCTGGGATTAATCCCACCCCTGCAGGACCATGCCCTGCACAGCCATCACATCTGCCTTCATTCCTCAGCTCCCACTTCCAGGATGGAGCTGGCTTTAATCCCAAACACTTCAGGTCTCGTTAAGCTCTTCCAAACAGCCAGTATTTTTCTAGCACTAAACAAGGCTTTTGCAGCTGGGTGTTAAACCCAGCTCACCTGCCCTGTCCTGCTGGGAAGGGGGCAGGAAGGGACTGCATTGAGAGGATGGTTTGACTTGGCCAACTTCAAGAAATAGTCCCACAATGGGAAGAGAATTCTAATTCTCCTTGCTTAGTCTGTGTCATACCCCTGTGCGATGAGCTGTGGCGATTCTCAGACACCTGGTGGGCTTGTCCACTGTGGTTTTCCAGGATAACATTTCCATATTTAGGTTTTCCGCTGCCCAACTTGCTGCTTTTGATCCCAGATTGACACCTACAAGCTGCAGGCTTTGAAGGTAGAAAGAGGGGATGCAGCTTCCAGGCTGTCTGGGGGTGCCCTTCTGCCTTTCTCCCACCATCCTGGGGGAGAAATAGCATTAAATATAATGCCCCTGACATTCTGGGGCCACCTGCATCCATGGCAGAACTGAGCTGCTTTATAAACCCAAGGAAGAAGGATGGAAGGTGAGAAAACACAGAGAAAAGGAGAATTACAATGCAGGTGGGGATTTTGAGTGGTTATTTTGGAAAAAGCTTCCGGATCTCTGACTTTTTGCTGTGTGTCAAACTGTCAGGTGTTTGATCCAAAATCCACTCCTGCATAACTCCAAACACTGGGAATCCAGAGGTCTGGGTGTTTCACCCAGCAGGCCATGGAGGGACTCCACCAACCAGGGCAGGATTTTGGCTTTTCCAAAATAATTTCTCATTTGTAGCAGCTTAAAAAAAACCCAAAAAACACACAACCAAAAAACACCCAAACCTGTACCAGGGCAAAATGCAATGCCATGAGATCTGTGGAGCTGTGGGAAAGGTCAGGCTCACTGCATGCAACCCTCCTGCCACAAAACTCCTCTTTTAACATTTTTTTTTACTTAGAAAACCAGTCTTGCCCCCAAAATCACCAGAACTCGAGGGATAAATATGTGAGCAGTGAATGAGAGCATATTGAACTCCGCTTTCCAAATGGCACCAGTCTAAGCTTTCAGCTGCTGGACAGTGAGTGGTAATGCTGTCACCCCAGATTTACCATCAGTAAAAGAAAGAATGTTCTAAGGGCTTCAGCAGGGAAGCAGCAGGGGAACGTGGAATCCAAACACTACAGAGGAGCAGCCACAGTGCTCCAGTTATTTCCAAAGGCTTTGTCATGGCCTCTGCAATATTCTAGTCAATCTAATGCAATGCTCATTTTTTTTCATTAACCTCCAACGCAACCTCCCCATCTGCTGAATTAATCACTGCTGGAAAGCCAGAGGAGTATTTTAGAAATAACAAACTACTGATTCTGTCCCTAACAACCTCTCTTTTTTTTTTTTTTTTTCTTCAGGCCTTTCAGTTCCACTTCGATTCATTGACCATGCTCTTGCAGAGCCCATTTGTAAGGCATAAATGTAAAATATATATAATAACTCACACACACTTAAATAATTTCTGCCTTTCTTCAAGAGCAATGGCTTATTTGGCCTTTGCCCACCAGAACACTCCCATCTCAGAGGAGATCCCCAGCAGCACATTGGGATGCTTTCATCCCAGGTTTGGAAGCTAATTTTCAGTGAGTGAGAGCTGGATGTTATTCCTAGAATGCTTCCCTCGCTGCAAGGCATGGAGCTATGAGTTTGGAAAACAGAGAATCACAGAATCATAGAATGGTTCAGGTTGGAAAGGACCTTAAAAATCATCTTGGTTCCAGCCCTGCCATGGACAGGGACACCTCCCACTATTCCTGGTTGCTCCAAGCCCCATCCAACCTGGCCTTGGACACTTCCAGGGATCCAGGAGCAGCCACAGCTGCTCTGGGCACCCTGTGCCAGGGCCTCAGCATCCTCACAGGGAAGAATTTCTTCCTAACATCTAATCTCTTTCAGTTTGAACTCATTTGTGTCAATTTGAAGCCATTCCCCCTTGTCCTGTCATGCCAGGCCCTTGTAAAAAGTGTTTCTCCGTGTTTCCTGTAGGCTCCCTTCAGCTACTGGATAAGTAGGTTGCCTGAAAACCTTCTCCAGGTTGAACAATCCCAATTCCCTGAGCCTTTCCTCACAGCAAGAGCTGCTCCATCCCTCTGATCATCAACATGGCCCTCCTCTGGATTGACTCCAACAGCTCCATGTCCTTCCTGTGCTGGGGACCTCAGAGCTGGACACAGAACTCCCCATTTTGTCTTTTTCCCTCAGCAGACCCTTCCCAAGAGCTTTTCCCCACAGGTGGCCCTGGCACCAGCGGGCAGCACCCATCACTCTCCCACGTCCCTCCCCCTTGCATCTTGCTGCCTGAGCGGAAAAAATCCCAGGAGATGGGTGTCTGAACCTCCTGCCCTTCGCAGCCCCGGGGAGGCCAGCACAAGGCTCATCCTCACCCCCCTGCCCGGGTTATATCTTGGTAATATCAGGTTTTTTGGAGTGGCACGGTGAGCTCATAGCACCGGCCGCGCTTTTATTTCGGCGGGGTCTCCGCGGCAACGGAGGGAGAAACAAAAAACGGAGTTGAGCTCAGCAAAGTTTCCTGGCTGCCGGGGCTCATTCTTCTCCATGAGCTGGCTTCGGGAGACAGCGGAGCGGCCGCTCATGGAAACTCGAACGTCTTTCCCTCTCCCCTGTCTGCTCCCCCGTCTCTCGCCACGGCAATGGAGATAAAGGTTACACATCTGGTTCGGATCTGGTTGACCCAAAAAAACCCAACAAAAAAAACCCCCAAAACCAAAACAAAACTAAACAAAAAAAAAACACCAAAAAACACCAACCAAGCGGTGCTCCTGCTGTCCCATAAATCATCCCGCAGCTGGAGCGCACTCCCGGCTCTCGCTGGGGCTGTTTATCCCGCCACGTCCCAATGAGCCCCGGCGTTTGCTTTTGGGAAGGCTGCGCTTCCCAAGAGCTGCCTGCTGCCATTTTGAGTGATCCCCGGCCTCGGGGCAAGGCCTGAGAAGTTTAAAGTTACCACGGATTAGAGTTTTGGGATTTAAAACCACCCGGGATGCTCAGCTCAGCTCACGGGAGTAGCACTTGCTGGCAGTGAGCTCCCTGCCTGGTGCTGCTCCTCAGCAGTTTTGGGTTTATTTTGCTCCAGCATCATCCTTGATCAGTTTTCTGTGAATTTACCTCAAGGCCTGGGAAAACTAAATAACTTGTGCCGGTTCCATCAACACCTTTCCGAAAACAAAACAAAAAAGCAACACCAGAGGGTTGAGTTAAATATGTTTGACAGGCCATGCTTTCCTCCTGGGCTTTAAAGTCCAGGCAGAACAGACCATGCACAAAAATGGGGTGGTTCTCTCCTCACCCTTCCAAAATGATTTAAGCCAAATGAAAGATGCCTGATTTTCAACCTGATGCAAACTCCAGAAAAATGCAAGGCCAATTTTGCTATCCTGCCCCTAAACACTTACGAGGCTGTAAAACATAGGCAGAAAGCAACAGAGCACCTAGAAAATCTAGGATCTTCCAAATCCCCTTCTTTTACCTTATCATCTCCATCTTACTCCGATGATTTGGGGGCTGGGAGTTGCAGTATTTCCATCCCTGGCCGAGGAGATGCCCGTATTTCCATCCCAGTTATCTGAAGATCCTTTGCTGCAGGCTCAGCTGCTCCAAGTTTATCTGCATCTCTGCTCAAGCACTTGGATTCAGTCCTAATTTCCAGGAATGCTTGGCATGGAAGATGTCGTTTTCCTTGAACTCCTGACCTTGCAATGTCAACACTGGCTGTGTAGGGCATTGCTGGAAAACCGAGGAAGGATCTGGGCAGGTACATCTGAGCATCTATAAACTTCTAGACTGGCTTCTTTCACTGATGTAATAAATTTAATGCTGGCAAATAAAATGTGTCAGAGCCACTTTGCCTCTCTCCTTGTAAAGGTCTCCCTAGAAGGCTGTGCTTAAATGCAAAGCTGCAGTATTGAGGGAACCTAACCAAGAATTAAATGCTGATGCTGTCCTAAATTTAAGGGTCTGGCTTCAATATTGAACTCTAGGACACATCCTGACCTTCACTTTTATGACACCACTGGTACTATAAGTGGTTATGTCTGTGATCTAGGGTTGAACCCTGGAGATCTCACCAGTGGGCTCGTAGGTTTCTGGTCTCCAAAGGCAGCAGAGACATCCAAAACCCTCTGGATTTCAACTGCAGAAAGTGAGGTTTGACAGTGACTATTTGTCCTAGGGACTGTCCAATATCACTCTTTAATGAGGAAGTGTGGGTGTAGTGTGGGATTTTGTGGTTTCTTCTGAGCAGCCTGACTGTGAAATGCTCCATGAGGAAATTCCCTGATAAAATAAGGGCTGGTGGCTCTGCTGATTGGACCTCACCCATCTCCCTTCAGGACCTGAAGGGACAATACAAGAAAGACGTAGTGACAGGACAAGGGGGAATGAATTCATACTGTAAGAGGGTAGGTTTAGGTTGGATATTGGGAAGAAACTCTTCCCTGTGAGGGTGTGGAGGCCCTGGCACAGGGTGTCCAGAGAAGCTGTGGCTGTTCCTGGATCCCTGGCAGTGTCTAAAGCCAGGTTGGGTGGGACTTGTAGCAACCTGGGACAGTGGAAGGTGTCCCTGCCCATTGCAGGGGGTGGCACGGGATGGGCTTTAAGGTTCCTTCCAACCCAGACCATTCTGTGGTTCTTTCATTGGGACAGAATCAGCACTCAGATTTGAACACTCAGCATTACATTCAAGCCTCACTTGGACTTTATGCAGGACCCCAAGGCAGGGTAACCTCAGCCTACAGCAGCCCTGTGAAGGTTTCCCTGACCCAATCCTGAAAAACTCCAGAGATTCAGAACAATTCCTGTGACACTCTTTCATCTCACAACGTGCCCCCACCTTGAAGGGAGACTCTAGGCTAGAGTCTGGATTTCATGGTGTGGCTGTCCCCCTCCTGGGCGGGGGCGTAGGACCGAAGCAGTACCTTTTGAACCTAGGTCAGGGGCATTTTTCCTGCAGGAGGTGATGTCTACAGAAGAAAGGGGGGGTCTGAAGCCACCCCAAAAGCAGCGGGGCGTGGATCTCGGGGCTCCCCTCCGGCAGCCGGGAGCGGAGCGCGTGGCTCGGGCCAGGCTGGGCTATTTTTATTCCCGGTCTGGTCCCGCAGCCACGCTGGCAGATGTGCTCCCAGCTGCAGATGACTTCCATGTGCAGCCCCTCGTGGCCGCTGGCCGCGGGCCCGGGGCGTAACGCGCTTCCTCAAAAGGCTCGGGAGGCGCCCGCAACGCCCCGGGGATGGGAGGGGATGCGGGGGGATGAGGGGGGATGAGGGGCCCCTTCCCCAGCTGCCTCCTCGGGGTGGAGGCTGCTGCTCCCTGGCATCCTGCAGGGCTGCACGGGCCATGGAAAGCCGCTTTCCCGGGAAACGGAGGCGGCGCAGGCATTGGGGAAAAAAGCTCCCCCGCGCTGCCGAAGGGCGGGAGGACGGAGGGAAGGATCGATTTCGCCGAAGGGCAGCTTTTAAACCCCGTGAGAGCAGAAAAGATGGGCTCGGGCACTCCCCGGTGCACGGTGAGGGGCAGGGCAGGCTCCTGAATCCCTCGGAGTCCCTACAAGAGCCAGTTAGGATAAGAAATAAATAACATTTAACCGTTCCCCTCTTTTTCTTGTGGCTTGCTCGGGGAAGGAAGGTGCCAAATAAACAGCGCAGCTTCCCCAGGCGTCTTGGCTCATCCCCAGCCGAGCTGTCCCCTGTCCCCACGCAAGTGGCTCGGTGCTGCTGACGGGAAGTCCTGCGATCCGGGCTGCTCCTCGTGCCAAGAATGGGATGCCTGAACTGTTCATCCCACGAGGACAAAGCCCAGAGCAGCCCTGAGAGCTCTTCCTGCGCCCTGGACGAGTCAGGGTGAGGCCCTTGGAACCCTGTGGATCGTGTGCAGCACTGAACAGGGAGCCTGAGGTGTCAGGATTGCTTTAGACTGAATTTAGTCCTGCAAATTTTGTTGTGGAGGGCAAATCTTCCTGCTGGGAGGTGCTGCCAAAGGCATCCTTGCTGTGTGTGCAGCACACCTGGGAACATCTCCCGTTGTGGCCCACGGGGACTTGCCTGAAGTACTTCAGAAAGCAGTAGGACAGCACCAGGTGGCCTTCTCCTGGTGACAGTCCCACCCTGAGCTGTGGAAGAGCACCTGGATAAGCCCTGAATGGCAAGCGTCTCCTTTCCAAGATCTAACCAATCCAACCCAGCTCTCTCTCTGCCAGTTTCTCCCTCACTAGTGCCCTGGTTTTGGTGTTCCAGCTGCCCTCTCCATGGCATGTGCCTGCAAGGCTCCATTTCTCCTTCCAGGCACCTCCAGCAGGCCATGGGAAGCGTTATAGAGCCCTGCCTGTGGACAACAACAGAGGCTCAGGGAAACTGAGGATGCCAGCCCCACAGCCCAGAGCCCTGCGCCCTGGGGTGGCCACTTTCATCTGCTTTGTCCTTTCAGGGGGGATTTTTGAAGGGGCAGGGAAATGTGTGTTGTTTCTGGGAATTTTCTCTTCCTTGGGTGAGATCAGGGAAGGACAGGAAGGGTAAAAATCATGGCTGTGGAAAGCGAAGGAGACAGATGAAAATACTTACGGGGTCATTGAGTCACACAGGTTGGAAGGGACACCCAGGATTGGCTGAGGCCAAGTTGCTCCATGCCATGTCCAGCTGAGTTTAAATTCCTTCAAGATGGAGATTTCATAACTAAGACATCTCTGTTTCCACCTTTTTTCCAGGCTGGAAATCTCCAGGTTGCCAGCACCCTCTCAGTGCTGGCCCCCTGAATACCCTTACTACATCTGTCTTTGAGACACAGTGGGATTTCCCCCCCAAATAATTGTTTTCCAGACCCTGAAAAATTATTTCATTGATACCCACACTGGCTTTAACAAAGACAAACTCACGGGTTTCTCAAAACCTCCATTAGACTTTATTTAAAAGTTCTTTGTATAGACTTCTTGACACAGAATCCACAATAAAAATAAAACCCCCATCCCTCCCACTGCTCCCCCCTCCCCAGACTGTTTTGCTTTGTATTTTATAAAACATACAACATCAGAAGAATGCCAGAAGCATCCTACACCACAATTTAAAGATTTGTTAACTGAGGCCTTGGTCCCAGCAGTGCATTTGCATTCGGAAACTTTGCTTCCTTTTCCTTGCTAGTTCGGTTGGCCACATGTGGTACAAATTCATACAAGAGATGTAGTCTGAGATCAAATCCAGCAAAAGGAGAAAAAAAAATAAAAATAAAAGAGGAAGAGAGAAAATGGAATCACTTGTTTATCAGAATCAGCTGTTCTCTTACACAAAGGCTTCCCCTGTAAATTTATGCTCAGTTATGAGAAGGATAAAAGCAAGCAGGTAACAAGTTACAATGAAATTATTATGATTTTTTTATTATTTTTTATTTTGGACTCATTTTTATGATGCCTCAGATAGGCAGATGGCCAGAATTGGGAGGGGGGAAAGGCTAATTTAGAGACATGTTGAGAGACAATAACAATCTGCACTTAGGTAAATATTTGGCAATGTTGAAGCTATACAATATAACCCGGGCACGTGTAGCACTCAGTCCACAAAACAATTTAGCACCATATTGATAGGTCATGCAGCAAAGCCCTCTCCTCGGGGTTTGCTTGGGAGTTAAAAGCATGAAATATTACAGTGCAAGGTCGTCTATACCCTTAGCTTCTATAGGGGCAAGGTGGCAAAGGTGATGCTGTCTCAGAGGTAAGTGTTGGCCAGCCCCTAGCTCTATGTCCCTATCGTCGTCACCACGCCGGGGTTGATGGCACCTGGTGGAGAAGGAAGGAATAAATAAGGTTTTGATGCAGGATATGGGGGGAAGATAAATGAGGTAGCTGCCAGCAGTCCAGGCCCATGCAGCAGAGGGGGAATGCCAGGGGTTTGGCTGAGTCCCTCTTACCAGGGATGCAGAGTTTTTCACATTCTTTCTGCGTGTTGAACCTGTTCTCGTTGCCGCCGCAGCCGCCGTACCAGAAGCGGGCACAGCTCTTGGTCTTGGGGTCGTAGTACCATTTCAGCACAAAGTTCCTGCAGGTGCCCTCCTCCTTCTGCAGCCGGCAGATATCCATGACTGTGGAAAAAAGCGGGAGCAACAGGTAAGTAGCACTCCTGGGTGAAGCACAGCCTTTCCTGAGTGTATCTGCAAGGACAGGGCTGGAATGCGAGCTGAGAAAAGGCATCCACAGCACAGTCTGTGCACATCTCCTGTGACTTAATCCCATCTCTTTCTTTGTCCCTGGAGGTCACCAACCCTGGTGCACAAGTTTGTTTGTCTCCTGTGTTGCTGCCATGCATCCAGGAGCAGCGAAGGAAGAGTGTTGCATGGCAGTGGTTGTCTGCAAATCCCTTGGATCTGTAGGAAATGAGTTGGCAGGTCTCAGGACTGGGGGAGGACTGCCTGGGCTGCCAGGAAAGAAGTACTGGCACCACTAAAATGACTGACTTGCTCTGAAAAGAGAAATCTTCCATGTGAAGAAGCTCCTGGGTCCACCACACACTGCACGTGGCATCTTGAATCCCTTGCTGGGCGAGTGGAGAACAAAACAGCAAAGTGCTTGGATGTGGCAAAATCAAATTGCCAAATAATTTTTAAAAAATTAAATTGAAAGAAAAAAAACTGATATTTGCCACTGATTTGCCATGAGGTCACACACTTCCCTGCACGCAGGGATGCAGAAGGAGCTCATGCCACCTCTGCTCAGCACAGCATAAACACCACAGATAAGGGGGAGTCAGAAATCAGTATTGACGCTCCAGTTCAGCTTTGCTTTTGGGCTCCTACTGTCAAAATTTCCCCGTGCCTTAGGCAGGCTCTTTGCCTTTTTTATAGTCAGATTTCCTTTTTCCCACTTTTTGCCTTTTGCCCATTTCCCCCACCTTGCAAAACACTGAAATCCAGCAGTTGTGAACACAGGAATGACTCTACCCCAAACTCTGCACAGGAATTAAATCCAAACACTAATCAAAACAGAAGACTTTCTTTTCCGTATATAACCTATTTTCCCCCTATTTCAGTCTGAAATTAAACAAAAGCTTACCCAAAAATTTCCAAGAATTGATGGGGAGCAAGAACTAGGGAATTAAAATGTGCTTTAAGCTATAGCAGGTTGAAAAGATGGGGAGAGGCAGAGTTTTAAATTATCCCATGGAGAAAATGTGCCTGGGCTCCTCCGTTACACTTAAGAGTTATGTTTGTCATGGTAAAAAGGTTAATAACAATAAAAAACCCCCACAGAATCATTAAGGTTGGAAAAGTCCTCTAAGACCCTTGAGCCCAACCATTAGCTCAGCACTGCCAACCCCATGTCTCAAGTTCCACATCTACACATAAAAAATTATGTTAAAAGTCCATAATTAAAGGGGATCACAGCATTTAAAAGGCTTTAAAGGTCTCGTGCATGGTTTTGCACCCAAAGTGCCTTAAGGTTTGGGAGCTCAACTCATTTTTTAGTGTTGCACCTGCTATGGGCTGAACCCAGAGCCTGAGCCACCATCCAGCACCTTAAAAAGCTGAGCTGCATTGAACCCCTGTGTCCATTTTCCATGTGGATTCAAGCTCTGGCTTTGCAGAAAATGGAAAGGGAATAAAGTGAGCAGAGTGCAGCGGGCAGAGACCTGAACATCCCTCCAGGGCCCCTCGGCTGCTTTTCTTGTCTCTGTGCCCAGGGCAGAGAGGTGCCAAGTTGATGAAATATCACTTTAGCCTCAGAAACAGTTGCTGGAAACATCATCAAGGCATGTGACAATGATCAGAAGGCCTATGGGACAGGGCTAGCAGAAACATGCACCCTCCAGAGAAAACCTCATCAGGGAGGCTTCCCTGCTCTCCGAAGGTGGAATTCTGGTCTGGAGTGAAGCTGCAGGTTCCTGCACAAGCCCTGTGCTGCTTCCTCCAGCATCAAAGTGCTCAGACTACAGCCAGAGGATCCATGATGCTCATTTGCATCCCCAAAGCACCTTGAAATCCCCTTTTGCCACCCCAGACATTTCTATGGCTGGGGGTGGATGCCTCCTCCTTGCCTCCACATCTCTGCAGGGCTGCCAGTGACAAAAATTCCTAAGCGTGATTTAAAGATCCTAAAATAAACCTAAGAAAGTCAAATGAGGTGAAAGAGTCAGTAATCTGCCTTTTCAAACCCTGTCATGCCACTGCAAGAACTGAAGCGCTGCCTTTAAGTACCAGAGATGCCTTCACTCCTTGGTTTCCCTCCCAGCTCCACAAAGGGCCCTGAAACACCTCTGGGAGGGGGAGGCTGCGGCTGCTCTGATGAGGATTTTTTTGGCTCTGTTCCCATCCCAACCCCTTGCTGAACCAACACAGGTGATTTCAAGCCTCTTCTCCTTCCCAGGTCTTGAAGAGGCTTGCAAACATAACCCCTTAACCTCAGAAACTCCATGAGGAGAGGAGGGCGTTGCCATTTTCCTGTGAGCCCCTCCCTCAACCTTGACTTCTATCTTCTGGTGATGAAGGAAAACGTCTCCATGGAATACCCAAGCCCCATGGAGTCACCTTCCATCAGGTGTTTTGGTTACAGGCAGTGAAATGTTGGGAATTCTCTGCATTTCAGCAGGGAGGTGGCATTTTTGGTCACACAGAGATAACTCAAACTGGTCTGGGGCCGTGCCAAGCTCCAGTTCAGCAACCCCAGGTCCCTCATGAAAGCCAGGTGAGCTTTGCCACTCAGGCTGTGCCAAACACAGCGTGTCCTAGTGGGGCAACACACATGCAAAGTGACTTGCTCATGCAAAGCAGATGGAAGGGCATGGTCTTGTGAAGGAGCAAGTGAAAACTAAGTCTGTGCTACTTTTTATCTGGGGCTGGGCAGGCTTGGAGGCATGCTGTGAAATGGTCAAGGTGAAAGAATGGGTTTGCTTTGTTTGTGATGATGATTAATTTTTTGGGGGGGTGTTACCTGATGGTAATCTTTTCTCAAGGGGTGGCTGCTGCATGGCTTTCTCATCCGCTGCTGGAGGAGGAAAAAGTGCATGGGTTTGGATTTTAAACCGTGTTTTCTCTCTGATCCAAACATCATTTGACAATAGGACAAAATGCAAAAGGGTGAATCCTCGTGGGGTACTTACATGGCTTTAAGCATTTGTTATAGCACTCAGCTTCAGTCTCAAATCTATTGGCATTACCTCCACAGCCACCATACCAACCCTGGCTGCAGAACTTGTGTCTGGAGTCAAAGAACCACACAATCTGATAGTCCTTGCACTGCATGCCCATGTCAAAGTCCAGCAAGCAAGGGTCTGGCCAATCTGCATGGCAAAAGGTGCAAAGGTTAAGTGACTCTGAGAGGGTTAAAAGCTGAAAAAGCAAAGAGATTGAAAGGAGGAAAAAAAGGAAATTAAAGCCTGGTTCAGGACTGCTGGCATTTCCCTCTCATGTGTTTTATCTTGCTTTGCTGGATGCAAACCTTCCCCAGCCTCCAGCTTACCTCTTCTTGCTCTTGGTTTTGTCCAAGATCCAAACCCCAAATCCTTGGAGCAACATAGTGGGAACCCCTTACTCCCCACTGGTGCACTCAGGACTGAGCTCTCACACAGATCCCCACCCCACCACCACACTGTTTTCTAAGCTCCTTGTCTTGAAAGTAACTTGTAGTCCTCATGTGTGTTAGTCTCTAAAAGCAAGTGGCATGAAATATTGAGCCTGGTATGTGTGAAGGCTAAATGAAGATTTAAACATATGTTCTTTTCCTGCCCCAAAACTGACAATTTAGATCCAAATCCCAGAGATTTTTTTTCAGCTATGCTGATCCATCCACACTATTTTACCTATATAAGGAGAGCAGAGTGTGGGCTTTCCTCCAGGGTCTCTCGGAAGATTTACACATGGATGTCTCACATGAACTAGAGTAGGCTCAGCTAAACCCATCCCCAATTCGCTGCCCTCTTTAGAGTCTTTATCCTGTTGATAAACCTTTGGATTAGCATCCTTGGGGAATGCTTCCCCCAGATTGCTGGCTGCCATTAATCATTTGCTGCAAGTGGGTGAGTGAGAGGAGCTGAGATGGAGAAGTCTGTGTGGAAATGCAGAGCAAGCACACAGCACATCCCTTTTTCCTGGAGCAGGAGCAGCTTACACACCTGGTTTCCCAAGGGCTGGCACCAAGGGGTTAAACAAAGCCACCAAAGGGTGCTTGTCACCTGGTGGGAGCAAGGCTTCTGAATGGGATGTCAGTGCCAGGAAGAGGGGCCAAATGAGGACATGGGAAGGGAAATATCATGCAGGAAGGAGAAACGAATCGGCCCAGCACAAGCCCTTGGCCCCTCCGCTGCACGAAGCTCCAGTGGTGCCACCAGCCAGGCAAGAATGACATCCATGCTCATCCCACTCAACACCAGCAGCCAGAGCTCAGCAGCACCTCCACAACTCCTGGCTGAACACTCTGAGCTGCAGCATCTATCTCCCCGTGGTCCCGGACCACTTTGTGAAGAAAATGAGACACAGCACAAGCAAAATGTTGAAAGGAAAGCGTGGGAGTGATGATTTGGGATGAGTTTCGGGATGAGTTTTGGATGACAGATTCATTGTTGATGTGCCTGCAGTGGCAGTGCTGCTTGATGAAGGCTGAGAGCCCTTCCAGTTTCCTGGAGGAGGGGCTGTGACACTGATGGTACCACCGAGTGTGACAGCACTGATGTGATGAGCCTGATGTCACCCGAAGTGATGAAAGGAGGCAGAGACCTCAGTGCAAGGCTCAGACCCAGACAGCCCAGGATGTCACCAAGGCCATGATCAGTTGGCTCTGCAAAGCCAAGGACTTGCAGATCATTTGGTGTCAGTGGGACTGTGAGAGCCCCCAGCCCAGGAATCCCCCCGTGGCCCACACTCACCACTCTCAGGCCCTTCCAGTGGCTCAGTGTTGAGCATCATGTTGGCCAGGGACACCTGGGGCTGTGCTGGGATCTCTGTGGAGGAGAGGCAGAGGGTCAGTCCAGGGGGAGGGCAGCAGCAGCAGCACCCTCAGTGCATGAACAAACTCCCTGGCCCCAGCTCCAGCACAGGGGCCAGGTCTGGATCTGTTTAGCCCAGCACACACATATGAGAAATGTTTATTGGAGGCAGTTGATGGGATGGGTAATCCCCAACCGCCCAGCTGTGCCAGGGTGGGATGGCCTTCTGTCCCCAGCCCTTCTGTCCCCTGCCAGTGGCTCTGCTCGGGCTCATCCTCAGGGGTCACCACACAGGAGCATCCTCAGGGCCCCATGTGACTGCTTTGGATGGCCCCCATTCACACCACAGCATTGACAGGGGTTCAGGAGTTTGATGTGGCCTCTCTGGAGCCAGTTTAGCTTTGGTCTCCTGTCCTTAGAGATGGCAGAATAAAACTGGCATCCCCGAGGGGAGCCAATCCATGATGAATCTGTAACCCTCTTGTTCCCTCGAGGGCTCTCTTGGACCACACTCCTCCCATCAGGCCTCACATCTCTCTAGGAGCTATGGTGAGGATTGTCACAGGTGAAAAATTTCCGTGAGGCTGGAGGGCAGGAGGGGTCTACAGCCACAGGAAAGTCTGGATTTGCTTTTCTTTAGTGCACAGTTTGGGTGTGGGTAAGGGGACAATCCTGCTCAGTGTCCAGTCACACCTTGCCACCACTGCCCACTCAGTTTATTCCCATTCAAGATTTATTCTACGGGAAAAACAGCTTCCCTGGGCATTGGAAGCTCCAATGCAGCACACACAAATGTTACTCCTACCCACTCTTTTCTCAACATTTTTGTGGGCATGTTTATTGCTTGCAAAGGTAAGAGACTGGTCCAAAGCCACTGAAGCCAGAGGAAAGGCTCTCCAGGGGCACTGAAATTGTCTTGGAAGTGCCAGAGGAAGCCAGACACGACACTGGCAGGACCAGCACAAACTTCACACCAGCAAGCCAAGTCACCTCTCTGCCAACTGTATTAAAAAAAAAAAAAAAAAAAAAAAAAAAGAAGACTGTGTCTTAAACAGCAACTTTTGGCCATGCCAGAGAGTTTGGTGAAGTTCATATTGGATCTGCACACATGGAGTTTGGCTCCCCAAGGGACTAAACCTTCCATTTCACCTCTTCTTTGTGGGTTTTTCTGGATAGTGTGGGAAGCAGATCAGTAGCTATGGGAATGGCTACCAGGAAAGCAGCTTTTCTTGCTTATTTTGAAATCAGGCTGGACTGAGTTTACCAGTTTGACTCATTATTAATTGCAGTAGTGCAGGCTGGACCCACACCAAGACCTTTTGCACCAATGTACAAACCCTCCAGCACATAACAAACCCACTCTGGGACTGCCTTTAATTATCCCACATTCTGTGAGGATTTAACCCTACTGAAGTGTAACTCCCATTTTTTCCAAGAAACACATTTGCCATGACTCATGCCCTGCAGAGGATGGCAGACATGAGGTGACACAACTTAGCACAGCCACGGCTGGGATTGTTCATACCAACTGATTCCCGATCCCTTATTTCTTTTCTCCTTCTCACTTTTTGTGGGGAAAAAAACCCAAAAAAATAAATGTCCACATGTTTCTAGGAATCACTTACTCGTGGTGAATGACCCTGTGTAGGTTACTTTGGGCTGAGATTTTTGGTAGCCAGTGATGACGACGACGTATTTCTGCCCACTCCGGAGCCCTCGGACGACGTGCTCTGTGCCCGTCAGGTTTTGCCTCTGCACCAGGGAGTGGTCGTGGGCCAAGGTGACAGTGACATCAAAGGTGTTGTGTGGCTCAGGGCTGGCCCAGCGCAGCCTGGCACTGCTCTCGGTGACATCTGTGATCTGGATGTCCTGAGTCTTTGCTGTAGGGGAGAATCAGAAGCGGCACCAGGCAGTGAATGAAGAGGGAAAGGTCTCAAGGAAAAAAGTCCCTCGAGTGCTGCAGAATCATCTTTCCGTGGCAAGTGCAAGCCAGGTTGGTACTTGGCTGTCTCAAATGCCACTACCAGGGTAGGCTTTGTTTTCCATAGCTCAGATGATTCACCAAGTGGTTTGTTTAGCTTTAATAATCTGTTGCAATCTAGAACAGCAAAGCCCTATGTTTTTTTTTTGTTTTGTTTTACAGGATTCTCAAAGCCTGAAATTCCCAGCACTTTTCCAACAACTGTTAAGTGTGCCCAGTCAGATCCCTCCTTCCCTAGGGTGCAGTGGATTCACAGAGCTGCTGAAGACCTTCAAGCCAAGCCTGCCTAAGAGTGAATATAAAAATCACAGACTGGTTTGGGTTGGAAGGAACCTTCATTACCATCTCACTCCAACCTCCTGCCCATGGGCAGGGGCACCTTCTCCTAGACCAGCTTGCTCCAAACCCCATCCAACCTGGTCTTGAACACTTTTAGGGATGATAACCTTAACAGGTCAAGGAATGTTATTATGGAAAGGTTTCCCAGCTCTGGCAGATCACTGGATGAGACCTTCATAAACACTGCTTAAAGCACTGGTGGAGCGAGAAACACCAAAAAAAGTTTATCCCCCTGAAGCTGATAAAAGCATAAGCCTTGCAAAAGCTGATTGCTTTTATTTTTACTTTATTATTATTATTATTTATGCAGGGACTTGCCATTAGTGACTAGATATGCTCGGACACATTCTTTGATCCTTGTTTAGCTAGAGCAGATCTGCCTGTACCCCCTTGCAAAAGATAAAAGATTGCAAAAATACCTGGGAAACCTCTTTTGTATGACCTGTGATCACATGAAAGAGGCTTGGCATTCCCAAATAGGTCTCCGCACTGATCCATTGATGAACTAACTATTCATATTAGCTGAGAGTTTGAACAACACCATTATATGAACCACCATAAATAGTAATACTTGGCCATGGGGAGATGCTACAAGGAAGTCATGGAAACAAACAAGCCACACTAGAAGGAGAAGTTCTCTGTAGCTGGGTTGATTCTTCCTGATTGTGTTTTGCCTAGGGTCAGCCTGTCCCTCACCCATTTTTGCGCAAAATTCTTAACAAGCTGACAACGCCCTAGCACAGATTCCCAGATTTACACCTAAAACCGAAACTCGGCCTCTGAGTGACACCTCCCACAGGAATAATCCTCTTAGGGAGCAAGAAGAGCCACAGCCTGCTGTGTCTCAGCCTAGAGGGAGGCACTGCCCGCACAGGGAGAGCTGTTCACGTACCGCTGTGTCTCCTCCTGCCGCCGGCCGCAGTGGCGTTGGTGGCGGCCCGGCCGCTGGCTCTGCTGTGGGTGGTGGCACTGGCTGCTCCCTGGGCAGTGGCATTCCCCTGGGCCACGGGGCTGGCCGGGCTGGGCTCGGCGGCTCTGCCCTGGGCCGGGGTGCTGGCTGGAGTGGCTTTGGCATTCGCCGCCGGCTTGATGGTTGCGCTGACCGTGGTGCTGGCAGGGAAGGTGCGGCTGACGGTGGCGTTGGGAGCCACGAACCTGAGCAGAATTTTGGAAGTGGAGAAGAGTTGACATAAAAACCGTTGGCAAGAACCTACCCGAGGGCAAGAGTCTTTGCCAGATTTTAGATTTGCCCACAGTGAAGAGTAAAAAGTGCTCGGGTCCAAGCAGTGAAAAGTGCTTGGGGCAACCTGGTCCAGTGGAAGGTGTCCCTGCCCATGGCAAGAGGTTGGAACAAGGCGTTCTTTAAGGTTCTTTCCAACCCAAACTGTTCTGGCATTTTCTGATAAGGGTGAATTTAGAAGACAGATCTGTAGCATCACGGGGCTTGGCCTTCTAAAGCCAGGACAGCTCTGTGCCACCAGTATGTCTGGGTGACACAAGCTTTCACTTCTCTTCTGAAAATATTAACATGGATGCTGCGATGGATTCTGTGTATCAGATAATCCAGGGCAGCCCAGCCTCTGGAAATAATGTTTGGAGTAGAAAGCCCCAAATTAATAGTAATTTCTGGAATTCCTGACCTACATGATCAAAGTCGGCATATACCTCTTTCATATTTTTTATACATATATAAATATGAAATTTACCCCAAATTTAAAATTATACATGACCCTTCTCTAAAAGATATCTCTGTTGCTCTTTTGAAACAGCACCGGGGGATTCAGTAAAATTAATTGAAATATTATAAGAATTACATTAATTAAAAAAGAATCCTGATTTTTGAAAGTGAAGTCACTTTTTCTTTCCTTTTCCCCAAAGCATTACTCACACTGCTTTCTGCCCAATGAGCACGGGGTGCTGGCTCTGGACTTGCTGACCATTCTGGAGCCACTCACACTGTTTCCTTATCTCTGGAGACAGGTAGAAAGCAAATTCACCTGGAGATGGAGAGGGGCATTAAATGCTGGAGTTGAGGATGGTAGATACCCACCACCAACACATTACACTTATTTCTTCTTAATTTAAAAAAAAAAAAGCAAACCCAACCCGCAACAAAATAACTTCTTTTTCTTGCTTGATGTTCAGTTATTGCAACATCATGGGCCGGGAGATTTGTTATTCCAGTTTACAAACATGAGGGTCTTAACTATTTTGCCTGTTTGCCTGAGTCTGACACTTATAAACACATTTCTTGTAACAAGGCACTTCCAACCACACAGGTAATGTTATTTTTTCAAGAGTTACAAGTTTCCAGGACCGCTGTAAGCGGTAAATAAGAAAAGCAAACTGAGATAACCTAAACATTTATTTCCAGATGTCTGCCTCCTATTTAGTGCAAGACATTCCTCAATCTGTGCTGTATCAGCCCACTAATCTGATTTTCAGGGATTTTTGCTAAAAACTATATTTCCTAAAAGAGGTTTACTTCTCATCCTTGCTGGATGGGTGTGTTTAGGATCTGTTAGGATCTAGCTAAGCTGAGATGTAAATTTTCGAGGCACAGTGAGCACATCCCAAATATGGCAGCTTTACTTATCCCTGAGCAAAGAATCCTGTACATCTGCATACAGCAACTCCAGATCTCAGCCTGAGCCAGCCAAGGGCCTGCTGGACATGATGTTTATGCTGAAGCTGGGAAGAAAGATCTGCTGAGTGTTCAAGGAGAAGTGTTCACTCCAAAGAAGTGCTGCAAAGGGCCTCAGCAGAAGTTATGTGAGAGGCAAGCCAGCTGGGATGAGATCAGAAGCCACAGGTGAGCCCATGGAGACCAAGGCAAAGCACACTGAAGTGCAAACTCTACTTGGTGGATCAACATGGAAGGGGATGGGGAGGCCAAAGTGAATAAACCCCAGACATACTCAACTAGGTGAAGTATGAGCAGCCCAAATTGCACCAAACAGTACAAACCATAAAAAAAGAGACTAACTTCAGTGGGCCCTGCTGCCCAGAACCTTTCAAATTAACTCCTCTGAGGCCACATGCTGCCCCTTCCATGACACTTTGGCTGTAGGATGCTGTGCTTACTTCTGATAAAGGATGGCAGCAGTGTCCCAAAACGCAGCAAGGCCTCCTCATGGAGCTCTCCTGGCTTATCAACCAGCTTGAAGAACACATCGTTTGGCTCGCTGGCAAGGCTGTAGATGTTCTTGGCATTCACCTTCCTGCCAATGCCCAAGACAACAAAGAAGTACCCTTTGCATTTTGCACTGATGACAACCCTCTGCAGGTGCTCAAGTTCTTTTTTGTTCACTTTCCCAGTCATCATCAGCACTATGACTTTTAGATCCCGAGGGCTTGGCGCACTTTCAAAAACGTGAGTGATTGTATGTTCAATTGCACTTCCTAGGGCCCTCGTGCCATGGAGCTGGGTCATTTGGTTGTGAAGGTAATTAATGATCTTCTCTTTGGATGCATAATCAGTCAGTGAGAACTCAGTCTTTACTGGTGGGAAGCTTGAGTTGGTTTCATGTTCATAAGGAGCTTGCTGGAGAACAGCCACTCTGGCATGGTGCTGGGATACTTTTGGCTCTGAGCTGATTTCCAGGTTAGTTACAATGTGAGAAATGTATTTCTTCATCTCGCTGAACTGCAGAGGGGTGGTGGACTCAGAGCTGTCCAGGATGAAGGCTATGTCTGTGTCCACGTCTGTGGGGGCTGCCCTTCTGTCTCTGAACGGTCTCTGACCAGTCCTACCACAGCTGGGATCAGGGTCACACACATCTGGGGAAGAAATACAGTGGGTTTCACCTGCAGGACCCGAACATAACCCTCCCTCACCATTGTAAACATCTCTTGGGTCACATGAAATACCATCAAGCCCAGGACATTCATTGGTCAATTGCTTGATACCAAAGTAATTTCATCCCACAACACATTCAGTTGTGTGTTCAGTATTTTTTATGTGCTCCTTTGTCCAAGGGGATCCCTGTCATTAAGTGGCAGAAGGCCATCTTTTAGAGCATTCAGCCATCAGTATTTGGGCTGTAGAAGTGGCAACCAGACAAAAAAAGGAGCTTCCCTTTTCACAGTAGAGAACACCCAGTTAACCTCTTTCACAATGCCAATGTTTTCTGCTCAACCCAAGAATCGCTTGTATTCATCAACAAAAGGGCTGATTCCCAACTGGGCTTCCCCTCTTACAACCGACTGCTGTGTGACCAGAGGGATTTGGTACTGTCTAGAGGAGAAATTGGATCTTTACCCAGGCAGATGTGACAAGTCAGAAGCCTCTGAATGGTTTGGTTCAGCTGCCCGCCGCTGGTGGGAAGAACAATGGCGTGACCAACCGCCGTGTTGTTGATCTGGTGGGATGGAAACAGAAACATATGGAGCCAGTTATCCTGACTTCTGTTGTTCTCAGCTCAGAGGAGGGGAGGGCAATCCACAACTCTGAGGGATCCTCTGCTCAGCACAATGCTCTCGGTGGTTTCCTTTTGGAGGAGCCTTGTGCCCTCAGTGTCAGTTTAGAGTCATAAACTCCAAGGGACTACTTGAACCAATACTCAGTGAATTTATCTGGGGCTTTTTCATGGCTTTCAATGTCTGTCTGTCCATGCTCCCTCTGCCAAAAAACCTAATGCACTTCTACCTTCCCACCCTTTGCCTTTCTGTCAGACTCTTCCTTCTGTTTCATCCCACACCTGGCACCCTGGAGGCATGGCCTGGGAAAACAGTGACCCCTGACAGTCCCACTAGCATTCTCCAGCATGTGCTGTGGTGATTATGGAATTAGGGTTTCTCTTCTAATGGATGGATGAGTTTGGCCAGAAGTGCTCTCTTCCACACTTGAGAGGCCTGTGAAAGCCAAGCACAGCCCGTGGCATCCAACACCATCAAACCAGACCGAGGACATGAGTAGAAAATAAAGAAAGGGTGAAGGACCCCAACCTCCAGAGCTCTGGTAAGAACTGCATCCGGCCTGCTGGTGAGGAACACGGGCACGACCCCGGCATCGTAGAGCTGCAGCACAGCGTCATTGAGCTGTGGGGACGCCCTCGTGTCCCCATTGCTGAAGAAGACAGCCACCTTCCTCATCAGGAAGCCACTGCGGGCACGCTTGAAGGTGTTCCTGGCCACGAAGGACATGGCAGTCTCCAGGCTACGTGGCTTCGTGGTCAGAGTCGCCTGGAAGTTTTGGATCTGCTGGAGGAGGCTGGATTTCTTCCTGGCATCAGCAAAGCGGATCTCAGTGGTGACCTCGTTGTTGTAGGTGACCAGGGCCACCCGTGCCCCTCGGGGACAGTTGCTCTCAGCAATGGTTAAGTTGTTGACCACTCTGAGCACCGTTTGCTTCATCCTGTTGAAAACCTCCCTCACGACGCCCGAGGAGGTGTCAATAGCAAAGGCCAGCTCAGTTGGGAAGACAGGGCACTCCTTGGGACCTGTTGGGAATGTGCATCAGGAACAAGTCATGCCTCAAACAGCTGTCAAGATTCAAGGACAGTGTCCTCAGCAGGGGTAAATCATTCATGTGTGGGGAGAGCAACCATCGTGACATGCAGCCACCCTGGGGTTTAAAGGACTGGATGAGACTTACCATAGCAGCAAGCTGTGGAAAAGATGGAGAGAAAAAACCAGCTCGGTCAGTGCCACTGTTGTAACATGATGTTGTAACAAATGAGGGCAGAGAGAGGGGCTTAGCAAAGCACTGAGGTACTCACGGCATTTGTCTTTGATGTTCCGCACCAGCGCACATTGCTTTAGGAAATAAAGAAAGGGGAGGAAATAGATATGTCATACAGCCGGCCCAGGGGTGTTTCAAAACAAGAGAGAAATTATGCCACACTTACATCTCTGGATTCTCCTTTCTCGCCTTTAAGGCCCTGTTTCAAAGAATTAAGAGAAATTGAGTGCAAAGTGTACATCCAGGGTGCCCCAGGAATCCTGTCAGAATAACTACTGAACATTGGGTCATGCAGAAGCCAAGGGAAAATCTGTCTGTTTTCAGCTGTGTTTTCAACTACAGAGTGCAGGGCTCTTCTGTGTGAGGAGTAAACCTAGCTGAGGCCAAACCCAAAAGGGAGGTTGGAAGTAGATAGTCTTTAAGGTCCCTTCCAACCCAGACCATCCTGCGAGTTACGATGCTCCAGGTTCACATGCAAAGCAAGCCCAGTCACTTTGGCCTTTCTAAGGAGTCTAGTTCCAGCCAGATTTGGTCACTGCCCATATCCTGTGTTGGGTAGTGAATGATAAAGAGATGAGAATCTTCTAGAAGGAATTTTAAGGGACATATTGCCATAAGGAATTCCTAATGCCTGGTAAGAGCATGTCTCTTGACTTCTTTCTTTAGTTTAAGGAAGGGTAAATATTTGTCAGGGATAAACAGCTGCTTAAAAATTTATAGAGACACATCCAAGACAAATAAAGAGGGATTCCTCCAATTTGAAATCAGCAGGAGACAGTGATGGACTTATTTTTCAACCCCTGGCATCCAGAGGGACCATTACGTGGAGCCGATCAGCAATGCAATGAACACTTACAGATGGCCCAGGGTATCCAATCTCTCCTTTCTGACCGGGTGTCCCAGGTGCTCCTGCATCTCCCTAGAAAGAGAGAGCAGAGGAGTCCTTTCCATGAACATCTGCTGGAGGACTCCCAGGAGCAGTTGGAGGAAAAGATGTCTCCATCTTTCAGGGCATTCATGCAGAAGGAAAAATTTGTACCACGGCCAACTTACTCTGCGGCCTCTGTTTCCTTTGGGGCCAGGGCCTCCAGCAACACCACGGTCACCAGGTCCACCCTAGGAGGGAAAAACCACAAACAGCAGCTCTAAACCTGCACTGGTCCATGAAGAATTGCCTGGAAAATAAATGCACAGTTCATGGGCTGCACCTACCTTTGGCCCTGCATAACCTATGAAGCCGCGTTCTCCCTGAAACAACAGAAAGGTTAATTTGAATATGTTCTAGAAAGTGCCCTCATCCATCTGCACTGGAGATCTTGGCTGCTTCCTCATCCTTGTTGAGGAGGTAGGAATGCTGAGCATACACTTACCTTCCTGCCTTTAGGACCTGGGCCACCAATTCCATCTCGTCCATCATCACCCTAAAATTGGAAAGCCAAAATCATTCACATGTAAACGATACATGATATGTAAACAACATAAACCTTACAGGTCCAGCAGCACCAATAGTAAGAACCCACTGAAGCCAGAGGCTTTTGTGAAACTCTTAAATGTTCCTTAAAGTATCCTTAGAGGTGTGAGGGCATGGCCACACTCACCATCTCTCCTCGTGGGCCCGGCTGTCCATTTGGCCCTTTGGGTCCAGGGTCTCCAGGCTCACCCTAAAAAAAGGAACATCTGTTAAAGCCCGTGCTGAAACCCCAGGCAGCTCTGAGCCTTTCCCAACCCATCAACACTGGTTTCTTCACACAGAGCAGTCTGCAGCCCTCCCTGTGGCAGAAAGGCATGACTGGAGCTACATAGCCCAAAATGCTGCCTAGTGCATGCTCTTTAGTGGGACCTTTGGTGATTTCAGGAAAGATAAAACCTTCCCACGTGGGTATTTTCTGAGAATCTGCCTGGGAAAATGGCTTGGGAATCTCAGGTGTGCTCAGTTACTTTTGGCTTTCTGTTGACTGAAATGGGAGCCTAATATGACAATGAGCACAGAGTTGCTTCTCTCCTCACTGTGCAAGCCCATCTTAGGTAGTTCTTTAAGCCCATGCAAAATCCAGCAGCTCTTCAATGCAGCTTTAGTTGCTGATGCCCAGTGCTCCTAAAGACATACCTTCCTTCCCAGGGGACCAAGCCTGCCACGTTCTCCTGGGGGTCCTGGAGGTCCATTCCCAGCCTGGAATGGAAATGGGAGAGGTATGTTGGCAACATTCAATAAAACTCAGGTACCAGGAACTAGGGAATTGGATGACCACAGAAATCATATATTGACTACCAGGGCTGGTGTCTCTCAAAACACTTCAGCAAATTCAGAATTCAGCTTCATGTTTGGGAAGAGCTGGAGGTCCAGCTCAGTTCAATGCAAATGTCAGCAGCAATTTATATTTTCTCTACGAGGACACCCATGGGAAAGCAGGAGGGGGAAAACCATGCTGAGGGTGGGGAAATGCAGTAGGGCTTTATGCTGATGAGTGTGGCTGAGGAAGGCAGCAGGAGGGAGAAATAAATACATGAGGAACCCATGCCTGCAGGCATGTGAGATGGTCATGCTCTGGCTTCAGGGGATGAAACATCACAGAGATGCCCCACTGGTCACTCAGGGCTCCTCTTTAACTAAAATTGCAATAATGGGCCAAACCCTGAAGTCCTGACCCCTCTGTGGTTGCTTTTAGATCTTCCTCTTCTGTAACTCTTGATCAAGAAGTCTTAAGCATAAGTTGAGAGAAGAATCATGCTGGAAGAGTATGTTAAAAGAGAGTGGAGCAGAGCTGGAGCCCTAGGAGAGGGGAATGTGAAGACACATTGGAATCTTATTAGTTCAACAACAGTATAGTTGGGGCAATGTCTGGGAAGCAGCAGAAGGATTACCCTGGGTCCAGGGACACCCTGCTCTCCTCTGATGCCTGGTGTGCCAACCTGGCCAGGGGGACCCTGTGTGGGAAGAAAAGAAAGGCTGTCAGCACACACGTGGGCAGGAATACACCAAGATCCAAGCAGACACAAATGCTGCAGTGTCTGAGGGAGGCTTTGCAAACATGTCACCCCTTGGCTGGGGTGAACGCCGTGGCAGGCGGGACAGCCAGGCCACAACACCCCCAAAAATACCCAAATCCCAACAGTCTTTGTGGAGGAGACCCTTTGGGGAAGTGGCTGTGATGAAGGAACACCACAGCATCATGAGGCAAGGCCTTACCCCTGCTGTGAGCTCACTGACCTGTGGCCCTCGCATGCCTTGCTCTCCAGCTGGTCCTGCTTGACCGGGCGAGCCTTTGGTGCCCTGGAAGTATAAAACAGGACAGTGCAGGTTAACATGGGAGGAGGTGGAAAGGAGGGGAAAGGGGAGATCAGGGTATCCACAGCTGCACGAAGAGCAGGGAAGAACAGATTTTCAGTTGGGTTGTTTTTTCTGTTTTTTTTTTTTTTTTTTTTTCCCACAATACAGTGATAGCAGACAATAAGCACAGTGATGGTGAAGGCAATTTGCCTCCTACAATGGATGGGCATCAACCATCATGCTTTGGCCCTGTTACACTGCTCCAGCAGCACTCAGGGGCAAAACATCTGACCAGGGAATGCTGTAGGACACGGGCAGCATGTGGACAGTTGGTTCTGCACTGAGTCCAGCAAGAAGCACACAGGGATATGAACCTGAGGAGGAGGAGGAGTTGGGAAATTTGGAGGAGAGAGGAGGTGGAGAGGAACAAGCAAAGCCTGCACGTCCCTTCTCTTGGCACATCTCTCTGGGTGCCGAGGCTGCCTGGCCCGTGGTATGGCAGGAGCCCTCTGTGTTGTCCCATCACCACCTACCTTAACTCCTATGGGCCCCCTTCGTCCTGCCATGCCCTGCAAATGAAGGAACAATGAGGCTTGTTGATCTAACATGCAAGCACACCTTTCCCTATTGCTTTTAGATCAATGCTTCTTATCCTTGCCTCTTATAGTCCAAAAATTACATTTGGATGTTTTAAACTACTGGGGGAAAAGGGAGAGAGAAATCCATATGGTCAGATATCTTAAATCAGACTTGGGCATGTTTTCTCCCTCCTCACATCCCCCACGTAGGTGAGCTGCTCCCTCATGCATGCAAGGTGTGTGTCACCACCCATGAGACAGGAGGGACACACAGCAGGGAACATATGCCAGACATCCCAGCTCCAGTTTGGTTTTTGCCTTTCCAAAACCAGCAGCCAAATGCAGATGCATGTCATGGAATCACAGACTGGTTTGGATTGGAAGGGACCTTCAAGACCATCTAATTCCAGCCCCCTGCCATGGACAAGGACACCTTCCACTAGGCCAGGTTGTTCCAAGCACCATGCAACCTGGCCTTATATATAAATCACGTGTAACTCCACTGATCTGAGCACTGAGTTATTTGCATGGGAATAAATTCAACTTTTAAATTCTCTACAGCAAGCCAAGAAGCCATGAGGCATTTTCCTTTTGAGATTTTTTTTGGGGGGAGGGGAGGCTTGTTGGGTTTTGAGGTTGAATTCCTGGCATTTGCAAAACAAAATACATGGAGAGTAAGGAGGGGAAAAGTTATTGTCAATCTAAGCTTGGGCCTTGCTGACTGGGGGTATGGCAACTCACCCTCCTCCCAACTTCACCGTCTTGGCCCTCCAGCCCTGCCGGTCCAGGATCTCCCTAAGGGAAAAACAAAACTCGAGTGAGAGCCCTGAGAAGAGCAGGCACTGGGGAAACAGGTTCAATTCTCAAAAAAAAAAAAATGATTCCTTTCAAACTTTCACACAAGTTAATAGTCCTGCTCTGGTGGGAATCCTTCTAGCAGCTCACAGAGACTTTCCATCAAGTTTCTGAGCCAGCAGAAGTCAACATTCCTATTCTTTGGGAAATGCCTTCTGGCAATTTAAGATGCATTTTTTATTGTGAGCTGATGTGAAAACAGATGGGTTGTGAAATTTTCCAAGGAGCGCGTGGGGTGTTTTTTCTTGCAAAGGTTTCAGGTGAATCAGGAGGTTTAGATTTGGTGTAATCTAATCAGTTCTCTGCTTTTGTATATGACCCATGAGAACATACGAAGGTAATTTCCAAGTACAAAGTTATTTTCAGAGGCAATATCCCAAAAAGGCACTGTAAAATAATAATAAATTTCTTAAAGGTGATTTTTACACAAAACATCTTCTAAACTGACATCTTCCCAGATAAAGTTTTGGTTGCAAACCAACAACATTTTCTAGTGGAAAAAAATATTCCATCTGACAAGGCTTGATGAGTTTAAGAAACTTGCATCTTTTTTGGCAGCATTCTTTTTTCTCCCTTTCTCTGGCCCATTCTATTTTAAAAACCAAAAAACAACATAAGACAACAAAGAAATTTTACCATTGGTCCAATTTCACCCTTTGGTCCTCTGGAGCCCCGCTGAGTATTATCAGCTCCTGAATCTCCCTGAAATTAAGAAAGCAATGAGAAACATCTGTGTAAGTGGGATGTGAAAATCAAATCTCGCAAACTGCTCTGCTAGAGCTCAGAACCAACTTCTCTTTTTTGCCTTTTCTGACTGAAATAGGTGAAGTATTGCTGGTATTTCCAGAGACACACAGCTTTTCAACTGAGAAATAATACTGAAGAAAACAAGGAAGGGGGGATTTTAATACGGTGAAGTAGTAGTTGATGGGTTGGTATCATGTGGTACCCACATGTCAACTCTGAGTTCTTGTTCTGTCGTGGTACACTGTCAAACAGCATCTAAATATGCCAGAGCCACCCTCTCTGATGACCCGAGTTTCAGCAGAAAGTGGGTGGAAAATCAAGAAGATGCTTTAGCAGCATTTACCGGATCTCCACGGAGCCCACGGTCGCCTCGTTCTCCTCGTTCACCCTTGACTCCCTTATCTCCCTGAGGGAAGAGATGGAGAGTTAGGAGGAGCAGCTCTTGCTTATTGAAAGCATCTCTGCCCAGCCCTCAGCCCTGAGGGGTGCATGATGGCTTTCCACCCTCTCCTGGCTCATATCCACCTCTATGCCATCATTTAGCCCCACTGAAAAAGTGATTAAAGCCTACCCTCCTGCCAGAATATCCCTTCTCTCCAGAGGAGCCAGGCAAACCCTTGTCTCCCTAAAAAAAAAGGAAAGTAATTTAGAATATTTGCCACTTCCAAGGTGCTTTTTAGATACTTCACTGAAGCATTGAGACATTAAGAGAAAAACAATTAAAATTACTGACCTCTTCTCCATCAATGCCGTCCAGACCCATTTCTCCCAGTTCACCCTGTGGAAGGGAGGCAAGGGGCGAATGCTCACTGAGAGGAAGGGGGAATGGGGATGGGGGATATTGATGTGTCTCATACTCACGCTCACTGCTGGGTCATGAGGAAATAGCTCCCTACCTTCTCTCCTGGGAATCCCCGAGAACCCTAAGGGGATAGAAAAGAGAGTTACTCCACTTTTGTCCAGCTCACTGCCATACGAAGCAGTGGAGAAGGAGGGCTGGGCTTGGTGGCAGACCCAGAGCCACTACCAGGACAGGACTTTCCCTAATTTCTCTTATGTCAATGTTTGTCTTCAGCTGCCTTCCCAACACCTGAGCCAAGATAAAATAAGTGAGGCATGGGGGTTAATCCAACTGATCCAATAAAATATCTCACTCCTTAGCCACAACTGTTCCTTCGCTGACTTTTGTTTCTCCCTGCACCCGTTTCTGTGTTAATCCAGAGCCAGTCCTAGTGCCTTTGTCCAAGGCTGAACAGATTTTTGACGAGACTCAGTATATCTCAGCTGCAACTAATGGGCTTGGTTAATGCATTCCTCTTCTCCCTGCCAGAGGATCATGTGGTCAGAGCAAATAGTAGGAAACATCCCCTTAATTTTGCTATTTCCCATAAAAATTATATGTTTCACCACCTTTTCTGGCTTGGGGTGCAGCTGCTGTCCTGGATCACTGGCTCAAGGTTCTTCTTTAAAGCCTCAGCCATGGCTCACTTGTCTCCCTCTTCCCCAACAGCAGAGTTCCACCCACTCACTGTCCCAGCCCTGTGCCAAGACACGCACATCCATCTCTTCCTAAAACCTTCCCCCAGAGCCAGACTGCAGAAGATAGATCATTCTCATCTGTGGATTGAGCCTGGGTCTCTGGGCTGCCGCTTTACTCTTCACAGCAACACCAAAGCCACAACAGCCTCTGAAAGCCCTGGTGCCTGGTCAGGTGGACACAACCACTCAAGGGCACGTGGCAGAGGTTGTGTGACCTCCTAAAGCAGCTGGAGTTATCCCTGGGAGACTCCCCAGACCCACTGGACTCTGGGTCTGCTCTGTTCAGGCTTGTTCCACACGTACCTTTGTTCCTCTCTGCCCAGGGCATCCCTGGAAACCTTGTGTCCCATTCACACCCGGTGGTCCACGCTCACCCTAGTGCACAGAGGGGAAAGAACAACAGTCAGGAGTTGCCTGCTAAGCCTGTTTCTGTGGCTGCCTGTCACAGGAGGTAGCTTGGAGGTACAGGAGCAGCAGGTTTTGCCTGGCCACCCCACCATCTCTTGCCCATCACCTTGCTCAGGTAGAGACCAACTGCAAGTCTTCATCACGGAGAAAGAAACACCCTTCCTAGTCCCTCAGCTGTGAAAGAGCTTTGTGAAACTTTTCTTTCAAAATTAAAATGACTAGACGAAGCCCTCAGAGCTCTGCACAGATATTTAGTCCCGTCCTGATCGTCAAGCCCCAGGGAAGCATTGCCTGGCATGAGATGTCTCCCAGCAGCCTTTGGCCCCTGCCTGTGCTGTTGGAAAAGCCATGAGCATCTTGGACTCGTCTTCACCCCTTGGGAGTGATGCATGGAGGAATGTTTATTCCAGGGCTGATGCGGGATTCATGCAGAATTTGGATGAAGAGGGTTAGTAAGAATTCACGGGGTTCACATTGTCTGCCTTGTGACGGACAGGAACATCACTCTGGGTTCCACTTTCGGACTAACTCAGGTCTTTCAGCTTTAGGTGGTATGGATAACTTTGGCATAGGCTGCAGATTTGATGAAGCTGAGGATTTTATTTGCCTTGGGGAATTGCACAGAGATGGGTCACATCAAATAATGGGAGTAATTCCCCCACCATCTTTCTCCAGCTCTTGAGAAGTTCCCTATTGACTTTCTCTCAGGAGAAGCTGGGACCAGCAACTCAGCCTGTCAGGTGTGGGAAACTCAGGAGTTTTGCTGTCTTTTCTAACCCACATCCACATCCTCAGCAGAAAAAAGTTTGGTGGCTTTTCATTTAGTGGAAACACCTCCAAACACTCGACTATGGTCAAGTCCCCATTTGAACAGGGGCAGCCACTCACCGGTCCTCCTTCATCTCCAGGGTAGCCTCCATAGCCAAGATCCCCTGTGACACCCTAGAAGACAACAAAGAAAATTGTGAATTCCCTTCATAGTTCTGTGATTGCCAGTTAAGGTTTCCCTAGATAAGCACAGAGCAGCTGCTTGGTCATATATGCTACTGAGAGATATAATCTCCTTTTGATGTTCCTAAATAGTCTCACAGGATGCTTCACCCTGTCTTTCCAGCCATTATCCCTGCTCTCTTGGATGTTTTGCAGTACTGAGGCTGTGGGGAAAGAGAAGAACAGCAGCCCTCAATTGCTCTGCATCCCAGAGTCAATTTCAAATGGGGGGAGTAAGTGGAGCTGATGTCCCCATTAACATCACCCACTACAACTACACAACCTGTATGCCACCACCAGTGTTCCCGTGCACAGGGACCCTTCAACCCCAGATGAAGCAACCTACCTTTGGTCCTATAGGGCCTGGCACACCTCTGTCCCCTCTCTGCCCTGAGCATTTGCAGGGGACCTTGCAACATGTCCTCTCTGCGATGTTGTCCTGCAGGAAAATTGGGAAGTGAAAATGTTAGAAACCTGCCAGAGCCCCAACTCCTGATTTTAGACATCAGAGGGGAGGGTTTAAACAGAAACTGCATGGGGCAGAATTTGTGGCGTGCATTTAGTAGGACATCAGTCCCCAGAGCAGTGCCTGCCATTGAAGAAAGAAATCTCATCTGCAAAGGAAAAAATCCAGGCTGTGGAGAGAGCCTTGAGAAAGTCACTGCAGTGAGCAGCTCACCAGCAGCCCGCAGGCTGAGAGCAAGCAAGCACATAGAAAAGGGAAAACAAAAACAAAAACAAAAACAAAAACAAAACAAAACAAAACAAAAAAACAACAACCAAACCAACAAACAAAAAAAACCCATTAGAAAGAATGATATGGACTCAGAGAAACCACAGCTTGGTTTTACATCATCCAACAGAAAGAAGAGGAAAAAAATTAACTTTCTTTGCCAAGTACATTGCTGGCTGCAAAGGTTTCATGCCAGCTTTGCGCATTTACATTTTGGAAGGATTTTCCTAGGCTGAATTACCTGGGGAGGGGCTGAGGACCAACTCTTATCTCAAAACCCAAGGCACACTCACAAGTGGCTGGACTATGATTTGTGGGGAAGGGCCCAGCAAGGTTACCACAGGGACCAGTGGTTAAGCCCAATCTTATTAAATCTACTAGAAAAGGAGCTCAAACATGCTGGTGGCAGCTGAGAAGTTGGAAGGAACTGGACATACTGAGGTTGACAGCAAATTAAGTCAACACTCGAGAGAGAATATGCCTTGGGAAAGAAGTGAATCTGTGAAAAAGCAAGGACAGCTCTTTCTTCTGTTGAAAGCATGTCCAAAATACAGGCAGTGCATGAGATCAGGGAAAGAAACCTCGAAAGCAATGCTTTTACAAGAGGTTTAGCACTGACCAGGCACAACAGGGCATTACTGTAAGGTTAAAAAAACCAACAGTATAAACACAGGCAAAAGGCAGGGTTTTGGCACTGCAGCTCTTGATGGCATCTCATCCCATCCCATTTGACCTAAAGCCTCAGCTGGAGCAGGGTTCCCTTCTGGAGTGGGAAGAGACGGTGATCTGCTCTGAACTTTATTTGCTGTGGCATCTGTTAGAAGAGCTGATGTGAGGCAGGGAGGGGAGAGGAGCAGAGCCAAGAGGGTGTAATCCATCCACGGCTCAGCCCCGCTGGAGATCCAGCCATGGGCTTTCCTCCAGCATTACAAGGCAGTGCTGCCTGTGCCAAGTTACTTACAAGCTGCTCTGCCAGCTCAAAATCCAAGTCCAGCAGATTAACTCTGAGTGGTCTGTTGTAGGTGAACCCACGGCCAAACTCCAGCTGCATCACTCTGTCAAAGTTGGCCACTCGGTCCAGCCCAACGAAGATGAGAGCGTTGACTCCTGGCAGGGAGAAGCAGAAGGGACTTTGTGGTGGGGAGAGGTGCTCTGGATAGCCTGCACACCCTACCCTGTGATAACGCATCCTTATCCACCTCTTTGATTGCAAACAGAGCCTTTTCAACAGAAGGCATCTTCAGACACATCCAGTGTAAGTTGCCCACACGCTTAGGTGGGAGCAGGCAGCTTAAACATCACAGGAAGGCAGTGAAGAACAGCAAGTGCAGGTAGAACTCATAAAATCCTTAGCCCTTACTATCAAAAGCAGGTGGATTTAGGGGAAATGGTGGTAAAATGGGCTACATGTTAACATGGACTATAATCACTACCTGGAAGAGCAAAAAAATTACCTTCTGAGTGTAAAGTAGATGAAGCAGCCGCCAGCTGATTTATCGGCTCATCTACACCGTCAGTAAAATGGATTATGACCTGGGAGAGAAACAAATTTCTGTCAGGACCCAGAATACTTCAGGTGTGAAACACAATCAGTGTGCAACCTGAAGGGCCTTTTTCCAATGCTTTGTCTGAGAGAAGGTGAGGGAACTTCTACACCTTTTCCAGGCCATGAAGCTCTGCATTCCTCTGCCAGGTTCCTGTACACTCCTGTTTCTGTACGTCATGCAGGTGTTGCTAGAGGACAACATGGGAAATACCTGGAGAGCAATAATTTGCAGCTAAGCAGTGACTGTGGGAACTGGCTGCAGTGATGCTCATCAGTTGTCAGGACAGGACCTTGACAATGCAGGGAGAGTGCAGCAAACAGGTAGGGGCTTAAGCGACTAAATTTATGGTGAATAAGCTCAATCGATTTAATTAATTAAAAAAATATGAATTTACAGGTTTTTTGCCAACTAAAGGACATCAGAAGTCAGTTTTGCTGGCCAATACCACCCCAGAGGCCTTGCCCTTGACTCACCTTGGTGCTGCCAGAGGGCGAGGATCGGAATTTGCTCAGGTAGGACCTCAGCGTGTCTGCCCTGAGGTAATAGGGCCCGCGGGTCCGCATGTCCAGGAACCTCTCCAAGAGCTCGGGCCGGTATTCGGAGAAGTCCAGCCCCTCCACGGGTCCCCCCTGGGCCTGGGCCATGATGGCCACCCTGACGGTGGGGGCCTGGTTGCCAGTGCAGCTGATTTTCTGCATCTGCGTTATCCTGTTCAGCACGGCCTCCACTCTCGACTCCAGACCTCGCTGGACAGCAAATATGTTTTGACCGGGCCCAACGTCACTGACATCGAAGCCAATTATCACATCTAAGTCACACTCTGAGAGGGGAATGAAGAAAGAGAGAAAAGAATCATGGAGCGGTCTGATGATTTGTTTTCAAGCAATGGCTTTTCTAATTGCTCTTTTAGTTCTCTTCAAGAACTCACACCACTTGCTGCACAAATGCCTTCTGTTTCCTTTCACCGTAGCAGTGATACCCTGGGAAAACTCACATTTTGGTAATTTTCTTTTTTCAATTTTAGCAATGGGAAGAGCTGCCTAAACCAAGTCCAAGAGAAATTTGCATTTTCATCAGGCAGACTGCTTCTCTCTCTCCAGCACATGGACACCTGTCAGTACTTGTTCAGTGTGCACCTTCTGCCTGTGTTCAAAGTGACACTCAGAGAATCACAGGGAGGTGTTTGAATTCTCTTTCATGTTAGCCACACTGCCTGGTTAATATCTTAACCATACTTAGGATAAGTTAATACCACAAGCAGTGGTTTGCTTTTCCCAGCACTCAGCTGCTCAGCTCAGGGCTGTTGTGCCTCTCCTGCTTCTCCAGAGGTTCAGGAGACGCCTCTGCTCAGAGGGCTGAGCCATGGTCAGTTGTGCTGGGAGTAGGACTGGCTGTAATGTAGTAAGTGCAACCAGCTGCTGGGAGTCTGATCCGACAGCAATACCAGCTCACTTACTCACTACAATTCCCCTGCTTGGCTTCTGAAGTAGCCGAATCATGGGATTCCTTCTTAAAACAGTTTTACTTTAAACTACAACCACTCATGCCCTGGTTTTTCCTCATATGCCTGTCATGAGATCAGGTCGGCATCCTGGATGATCTAGCAAGGGAAATTTTGATTTTCCCCTCCATTTCCTAAAGGGGTTACAAGAGACCTGGACATAGGCTTTGGACAAGATCCTGGAGTGACAGCAGAGGGAATGCCTTCCCACTGCCAAAGGGCAGGGCTAGATGGAATATTGGGATGAAATTCTTCCCTGTGAGAGTGGTGAGGCCCTGGCACAGGTTGCCCAGAGAAGCTGTGGCTGCCCCATCCCTGGAAGTGTTCCAGGCCAGGTTGAAAGGGCTTGGAGCAGCCTGGGATAGTGGAAGGTGTTTCATGGCAGGGAAGCTGGAAGGAGATGTTATTTGGGGTCCCCTCCTACTCAAACTGTACTAGAATTCTATGATTCTGTGATTTCCAGCATACCATGCATGCCTGAATGGCCAAAAATTCCAATCATATTGTAATAGACACAGAGAGGGGAAACAAGGGCCATCACTTTTCATTTCGGCCAGAAACAAATTGGTCTGTCAAGATCATACTGGTATCATGTTCCTATGAGAAAGTCCAAAGTGGGATTTAGTCCAAAGACTAAATGAGGTGGTAGGAGGCCAATGATTTAGTGTCTGGCTGTCACATCTGAAATTAATTTCCCCACGGTGGCACCTCTGTGGTGATGTTGTTCCAGTCATCCACAGGCAGAAGGCCATGGACAGGCAGCTCTTATACCAAAAGTTTGCAGCCCCCATCAGACTCTTGGAGGAGGAGTGAGCCCATGCTGCACCTCAGGCCATAGGCAAGGCACAACAGTAGGACAGATAAGTCCATCAGAGCACGCTGAGGACCCCTGAGACAACCCGAGAACATTATGAAGAGATTGTCCTTACCCCTTGCCACGTCTGTTGTTCCTGGGCAGAGTCTCTCCTCCATGGCAGCTTCCAGGGTGACCAAGACCTGCTCATTCAGCTCTGACAGCTCCTGGGCTGTGGATGCTCTGAAACTCATGGCACTCTCGCTGGCCAGCAGGCTGACTTCCTTCAGGTCAATGTTCCTGACGCCCACTGCGAACACTTTGACGCCTTTCTGGGTGATTTCCAAGGAGGCCCTGGGCCCATCATCCGTAGACTTCCCACCCGTGACGATGAAGGCGATCTGGGGCACCCTCTGGTCGATCCGGCTGCCAGCCTCCTTCACAAAGTGTCTTTCCTGGATGTGCTTGATGGCAGCGCCCGTGTTGGCCACCCGCCCGCCTTTGTAGATGACTTTGTTGATGGCGTCTAAAATCTGAGCTTTGGTGGAGTGGTCCTTGAGGAAAAACTCGTCAGTGACATCCGAGTTGTACTGGGCCAGTCCTACCTGGATAGAGTCGCCATCCCTGTAAATGGCATCCACCACGGAGTAGACAAATTGGAGAACTTCTTGGAAGTTATCTCTCCCCAGATTGATGGAACCATCCAGCAAAAACACAATGTCAGCCTGCTTTTTACCTCCTGAAAAGGTTACAAAGGAAACATGGTTGTTAGTAATCGTTTGCAGCATCTATAACATTCAGACTGCTCAGGGCTTTGTGAAGTAGCACTTTGAAAATGAAATTTCTCTCTTCTTTCTACCATTTTAGTTTCATTGACCCTTAGCAGGATTTTACATCCATACAAGAAAATTTTTATGTAACACTTCATACAGCATTACTTGTGATAGGCACCCTCATCTCCTTTCAAATTTAATTATATTCTTTCCTAACTCAACAACTTCAAAGAGTTCTTTTAATTAAATGCAACTAAAGGTCTGGGAATCAAAAGGTGTTATTGCAGAATCAATTTCACTTTATACAAATACCACCTATACCCCATTCAGAAAAGCCTCCGGGATGAATAGCAGCCTTACCAGGCAGGAATGGTCCAGGTGAGTCTGTTGTAGGTATCGGGAGCTCCTCAAGAATATTCTGCACCCTCTGTTCTAAGGTGGAGAGTCCCGTGAAGTCCTGTACCACGAGCACGCGCCCAGGATCATTGGTAATGACCTGCAGCTGGTCCCTGTCCACATTCCTGGCTCCCACACCCAGAGGTTTGATGTTGGTGGAAGTGATCACTCTGGCAGGTCTGTCCACGTCGTCCTGGGACCTGTCTCCAAGGATGACGACCAGGTGCTGGGGCACTCCGTCTTCTATCCTGCTCCCCGCAGACTTGATGAAGTAGTTCTTCACCACAAAGTCCAGGGCTTTGCCAGCGTTCAGGGGGGACCCACCCCTAAGCCTCAAGCGGCGGATGGCTTCCAGGACGGCGTTTTTGGACTTGTGGGTCTTCAAGTAGAACTCAGGGAAGACACCATTGCTGAACTGCACCACCCCAATCCGCACTTTGTTTGGCCCCACGTCCAGCTGCTGGACAATCCTGCTGATGAAATCCCGAATGTGAGCAAGCCCATCCGACCGAACGCTGTCAGAGCTGTCAATGAGGAAGACTATGTCCTTTTCATCTCCAGAAACATCTGTGGGGAAGTGAGAAGAGAGGAAATTAGTGGCGTGCCAAGCCTTTCCTTAAGCTTTGCTGTAGGATTTCTGTGTGATCTGCTGTCATGTGAGGCATAACCACGTGGCATATTTTGGCCCACTTTAGGCAAGGTGCTTCTGGGAGCCTCTCCAGAAGGGGATGTGTGCAAGTGGGAATGTGTGTCTGCCTAGTGTTTGAAGCATGCATTATTCAGAGTCTTATCTGTTTCATCCGTTAATACTCTTCTCTGGATTTGTCAGTGTTTCCAGCTTTATTTTGCCCCAGATTTATGCCTGTTTTGTAGAGAGCTGCTAAGTGGGAATAGGCAATTTTACATATCGTGTATTTGTTGTGTTTAGGTACTTGACTTGAAAATCATAGATTATAATGTGTTTAGGTACTTGGGTAGAACTGCCATCTATCTAAAGCTTTCCTTCCATAACTGTACATGTGCTATGACTTTGATTTTAACTATGGAAAATCTTGACTTAAAGAGAAGGCCCTTTGGGCAACATTTGTTTGAGTAGCAACCCAGAGAGAGAGTCAGGGCCTTACCTATGGGGGGTTGCACATCTCCCAGGAGCCTCTTGATTTGGTCCACAGTCAGGGTTTCAATCGGGGTCAGCAGCTTCTGCTCAAGGCTGGGCAGCTCCTGGAAGCTGGAGACTTGGAATATATACTCAGGACTAAGAGAGATCTGTATCATCTCTTCAGTGTCTACGTTCTTTGCTATCATCATAGGTGCCACCCCCACTTGCTTGACTTGGAGGGAGGGGTACTCAAAGTCGTCATCGGACTTGCGGGAGGAGAGGAGGACCAAGAACTGAGGGACGCCCTCCTCTATGCGGCTCCCGGAGGGCCGGGTGAAGATGGTCTTGGCCACAAACTCCAGGGCCTCGCCCACGTTCACCAGCTGGCCGCCTTTGGAGTGCAGCTGCCTCACGGCATTCTGCACCTCGTCCTTGGTGGAGTGGGTGTTGAGCAGGAACTCCACGTGGGGGTGCTCGCTGAACTGCACCACGGAGATCCTGGTGGTGTCAATGCCCACGTCCAGGTTGTTCACGATCCTGCCGATGAGGTCGCGGATGAGGTAGAACTCCTGGGCAGCGTAGCGGGAGCCGTCCACCAGGAACACCACGTCCCTCTTCACACCCGCTGCAGGAGAGAGGGCATTGGTCAGAAGGAGCACCAGGAACTGCTTATGGAGAGCAGCTAAGCTCACCATCTACACCTCTGACCCATGCCTCTGGCCATGGGGATGGTGCTCCTTGTCTCCCTGCCTGGGATAACTCTTCAGCAGGAAGCTCTGGGTTCAACCAGAGCGGTCTGCTAGGCACATCCCAGGGGGTGCAAGAACAGTAGCTTCCAGAGCAAAGGAAGTGATAGGGAGCAACAGGACACCTGGAACAATAATTCCTTGTGAGATCACCACCCAAGAAAACGTAGCCTGGTGGCAGTCCTTACTCAGGGCAGGTTGCTTTACACTCAGAACCCCTCCTCCTTCCTTGGCTTTGCCCTTTAGGAAGTATTCTATCCCATTATTCTCTCAGCTTCTGCCTTTCCAGGACGACTTTTTGGTTCCTAATGAAATGTTTTCTGCAGTGGTAATTCAGGTAATTCAGAGCCTGAATTATCACAGAATATCACACTGATAAATGGAGATGGAGGAAAGTGGTCTGGCCTAGAAGGGAATGAACAGAGTAAGACAAGGAATTTCTAAGGGACTGATCCAGGGTGGATACTCTTCATCCCAGGCATATGCTGGCTGGATTTCATTCCAAGGCAGACCTGAAATGTAAGATCTGATCCTTCTCCTGATGCCCACTTCCATTTTCCCTTTCCCCAGTGAATGAGGGAGGCAAAAGAAGGAAAAATCAGCATGTCTTACATTTAGCAGAAAGTGACCTTGATTTATAGTGGTGTGATGGTGTCCCTTCTAAATGACACAATTTCCATTCCAGAAGGAACAGCACGGATTTAAAATCCATCCATTTAAAATAAGATTAAGGCAATAGCATTCACTTTTTGGGTCTTCCATGTGAATACAGCACAGACCATCTCAAGGGGCTGGGCTTAAAGGTGGCTCAGTTTAATTGCACAGCTCCTCCCAACCCTGAATGCACCAACAGGGAGACCACGACAGACTTGGAGTCTTAGTCGTGACCATCTTTGCTTTTCTCGGTTTGTGTTGCAGCCATGATGTTACTAAACATCATTTTTTGCCACTGGCTCTCGGTGCAGACACAAACATCTCCTCACCTGGGCTGGGTGATGTAAAAACCAGGTCAGGGGCAAGAGATTCTATCTCTTGCTTGGTCAGCCGGATGACTCTGTTGGAGACAACCTGCTGCACCGAGTCCAGCTGGCTGAAGTCGGGCACAGAGATAGCAAAATCTGGGAGGAAGGAAATGGTCTGCAGCTCTGTGAGGTCAGCATTTCCAATCCCAATGCCAAAGGGCACCGTGCCACTCGTCTTCAGGACCACTGAGGGCCTCCTGACATCGTCCTGGGACCGGTCAGCCGTCAGCAGGATCAGGAACTGCGGGACACCCTCCGCTATCCTGCTGCCACTGGACACAGTGAACACATTCTTGATGAGATAGTCGAGGGCTGCCCCAGTGTTCAAAGGAGACCCTCCCATGAGCTTCAGCTGCTGGATGGCGCTGACAATATCTGCTTTGTCCTCGTAGGTGTCGAGCAGGAACTCGGGCTGGATGGTGTTGCTGTACTGCGCGATGGCCACGCGCACCTTGTTGCGGCCAATGTCCAGGCTCTCCACAACCCTCTGGACAAACGTCTTCAGGAGAGGGAAACCTCTTCTGACACCATCCGAGCCATCGATTAGAAACACCACATCCTTCTTCTCACCTCTCTCAAGTACTGTTTGAGACAAGTAAGGAAGGGGAGGAGGGGGAGAAGTGAGATTTTCTCTTGCAGTGAATAATATTCTCCTCATGCATTGTGAACCAAAGGAGTACAAAGCTTGGGGAGGGGAAGGCGAGGTGACAGGAAAGGTGGTTGGGTTCTTTTGCCATTGGATGCAATCCCTGCTGAGGAGGCAGATGGGTGGAAGTCAGTGGAAACTGGAGTGCAGTGCATTCCATGCCTTACCCACCAAGTCATAGAATCATAGACCCATAGGAAACAGAGTGCCAAGAGACTTCTGGGTGCCATCTCCTGCTTGAGGCTGGGAGAAGTCAACAGCTCCCAAGGGGCATGGGAAGGTGGCTTTGCAATATGCAACAGGAGCCTGGGATCTTCTGTTCCCAAGAAACAATGAGTTTCTGGATGAAATGGCATATGAGGAGTGCCTACAGGGACATGGTGAAGAGAGGGTGAGAAAAGCTTTTCTGATGCATTACTGAACCTAGAAATAAGTACTTCTGAAAAGAAATTAAGAAATTGCTGGACAGGACATCCAGCTGAAAATGCTGAAATGCTCTTCTAAAATGCTAGATACTGATCTTTGGGGCTTTTTCTTTACTATCTTCAGGCAGGAAAAAACACGCTAATTGTGACCAAATTATTCTTCTTTAAAAAAAAAAAATCAAACAAAAACCCACAAAGAAGTAAACAAAAAACCTCTCAAAATCAAGACCATGAAAATGTCAAAGATAAGAGAACTTTGACCTGTTATGCTACTTGACCAACAGAATTGCAAAGCTTTGGCTTGGCCAAGCAGAAAACATCACTGCCTCTCAAACACAGCAACTGCTGGATGACATCCCAGAAAGTACTGTTGGCTTATTTAGAGCAGGGTCGAGTGGGACAAGCAGGAGCATGATCTGCCCCTTTGAATAAAATATTCATTATCTACTTATGAATGCTTAGTCATATAAAGAATTAACAAGGGCAGCTGAATTCTTAATGCAGACTTCAGATCAAATTGATTTCTTAAGAGGATTGTTGCAAACCTGGTGGGTTAATGCCTAGGGATATTAATGTAGGGGGGAAGAGGGATCAGACATTGTCTGGTATATTCCAGTTTCATTTACTCCCTCTAAACTTCAGTAACAATGGGAAAATCCAATTAAAAGTCCCTGTGTAGCAGATAAAAAAGAAAAAAAATATGGTTGCTCCTATGGAATAGATGCCTTTTAGCCAAGAATACTAGGAAAACTGGGTGGATGCAGCTATCCTTGAGCAAATAGCACAATTATTAATAGTTCTTCGTGGTCAAAGGGATTCCAAATGGTCTGGACAAGATAGAAATGGTTTTAAAAAAGAGAGGATGGAATTTAGGAGCACTGACTGCACAAGTCTTGGCTGAAACAGAAGCTGCACAAATATGGGAAGGGTCATGAATCTGCATGGAAAGGATGGGGTAAGAGATGACAGGGGACGCCATTGTCACAGTCTGGTCATTTGGAGCAGGCTGATGTTGGGAAGACAAGGAAGAAAACCTACAAGATGTACAAGGAAGCAAGGATTGAATGAGCTGGGTACACAGCTGGTGACACGAGGACTGAGACAAGACCTACATGGCCTAAAGTAGATGAAAACGCTGCCACACAAAATTTGGGAGTGAGCTGACATCTGTGTCCTCCTCAGGCTGAAGGAGATGTAGAAAGCTTGAACTGTGACTAGGGAGACAGAAGTGTGACCTGAAGGGAAAGTGTTGTCTGATAAAAGTAAGTTAATAGATTGGTTATGGAATCAGGGAAGTCTACCCCAAAGGGTTTCCAGAATAGACTAGATCAATGTCATCTAGTTCTGGACAAAAAGATCCTGCTGAGGACAGGGGAGTGTAGCAGATGGCACCCTGAGATTCCTTCCAGCCCTATTTCTTTTTTATATTTCTATGATTCTAAGTCCATCTGCCCCTTTTACAGGGAGAAGATATGGATGTTTCTACACTTTTGCTTATTTCCATCTCCTGTTGGGAGATGAGCTAATGCTCTGGTTAGAGCTGCCTCAGGAAATCACACAGCTGGACATGCATAACTTCCATTAGTGCAGTGTGAATTTATTGTTGTGGCCATGTGATTCTTTTGAAGACTTTTTAAAAATTATTCTTCAATTAATCCATCTCATCTACTGAGCTTCAATGGTAACTGGGTCAAGAGCATCTCATTTATTGGTGTGTATGTAGAAAATGTAGAAATTGCCATCATATCCTGGAAGAGACAGCAGAGCAAGAGTGAACCCAGTGTGCTGGATTCTGCTCCTCCAGAAAAGGGAAGATGGAGAGAGAAATTGAGACAAGCCAGTATTTGCTTCTTTTAGCCCTTGTCCAGCATTGCACATCAATTAATGCAACACCTCTGGGGCAACAACGTCCTGTTATTTCAGCTTTGTCCAATGTTCTACATACTGGAAACAGCACCAGCTGCAGCTCTTGCAGCTGAACAAAGGCATTTTCACCACTTACCATTAAAATATGGTTTGGAACTTAATGCCTTGCTGGGTCAGACTGTGAGTAGAGGAAACTCCGAGTACAACAGCAGTTTCTACACAATCATTTTAAACATCACCAGACCCAGATGCTCCAGTTACCAACTGAGAGGGGCATGTAAGTCATGCCTTTCATGCTCCTGGAAACCCCGAGGCTCCCTGTACCTGTTGGCTGAAGCTGGACTGTTCTCAACAGGTTGACTACATTTGGCTGAAGCTCTGAAATCCGTTGGAGGGATTCAACGTTCAGGAGGAATTGCGGGGCGTAGACAATCCTTTCCAGCTCTACAGGGTCAGCATTTTTGGCTTTGATACCAAAGGTTACAACTCCAGCATGCTTCAGGACATCTGATGGTTCCTCCACGTTATCAGTTGATCTCCCAGCAACGAGGAGGACCAAAAACTGAGGAACCCCTTCTTCGATCCTGCTTCCAGCTTCCTTGACAAACAGCCTTCTTATAGCTTCATCAAGTGCAGCTCCAATGTTCAGTTGCTTCCCAGTTTTAATCTTCATCCTTTTCACTTTGACAAGCATATCTTGCTTGGATGAGTATTCAGCAAAGTCAAATTCAACTTGGATGGTGTCACTGAACTGAGCTACAGCAACTCGTGTGGCATCGGAGCCCACGTTCAGGTCAGAAATGACTTTGTGTACAAAATCCCGGACGGCAGGAAAGCTGCCCAACAGGTTGGCTGAGCCATCAATCAGGAATAAAACATCTTTCTTGCTTTCTAGAATAAATTCACAAATGAAAAAAGGGAAAAAAAAGAAATGAAAGTATTTTTCTTCTCATATGTCATCCTAGAAAATTGTCTACAAGTTAGCTGAGTTTCAATCTTGCAATATTTTCATTTACCAAAGTATTCAAAGTCTGCAGAACTATACAGCATCTGAGGAAGAAGGGGAAGCAAGGACATGTCTATCCTAGGACTCAATAAATTTGGGCACCAGATGGAAATACCATATATTGCATCCCACCAGATCACATCATGAATTGGCTGATTCAGTGGTGTTTAAGGTCTAGCAGTATGTTGGCAATACAGACATGAAGTAAAGCAGCAGTGAAGGGTTGGTTGGGGTTTTTTCCTATTTAAAGACTTAGCAGACAACAAAGAGACAGTTCATGCACACATACACAAAACATTTTCAGGATCCTCTCCCACTTGCATCACAAGGAGCATCAAAATCCATAAAAGCCTTTCACCTGTTTCAATTTGATGCCCTTCTGGTCTCATTGAAAACCCAAGGCAAACCCAAGCTTCTTGTACCTTCATGTCAATCTTAATGGTCGCCTTTTCATACTAACCCATCCCAGTTGTTCTTATGTCTTCATGGCCACATAGCCACAATAATGCAATTCGTGAGAAAATACCTGTTTAAAAAGGGTTAAGCTTGCCAAAAGCCTTTGGGTTTAATATTGGAGGATAACTTTGAATTTCTGGTGTCAAATCCAGCCTCTGTGACAGCCTGATGACATTACTTTGACCAAGTGGTTCTGGGGATGGATTGGTCCATCTGTCTGTTCCTGGCTAGACCTCTGCTCCTCTGTGCTCTTTGGCATGACTTTAACCTTCCCACACCACTTCTTGTGGTCAAAATCTCACGCTCCCGTTGCCTGATTTAGGGCACATGATGCATTTACAGGTTGTGGCCCTATTATGGGAACAGCAAGGGAACACTAGAGTCAGTTATTGGTGGGCACAGACTCACTCAGGTCCTCCTGTGGTCCTGACCTACCAAAAGACTTAAATAAGGTGTGGCAGCAATGACTTGAACAAAATTAAGGGCTGCCAGTGTCAAGCCATGTATTCATAGAATCATAGAATGGTTTGGTTTGGAAGGGACCTTAAAGATCATTAAGTTAAGCACAGCCATAACCACTTTGCTGACTCAGAGCTTGGACACGTGTCAAGGTGTACAATGGAAACAAGAAATTCACTTAAACAAGCATGCAGGAAGGTAGGTATTACCTGTTGGGGCGAGTGGAACCTCTTCCACACCTCCACTAACATATGTTGTTATGGGCTTATTTAACTCCTGGGGTAAAGCTGCCAGATCACTGAAATCATCCATAAAATACACCATTCTTGGGTTAAAGGCAATCTGTTCAAGCTCTGCCTTATCCGCATTCCTAACGCCGACAGCAAAAGTCAGCACTCCGGCCCGAGCTAATTCATTGGAAACTTGGAGGAAGGGATCGGCAGAGCTTCCTGCCGTCACCAGGACCAGCACCTGGGGCACTTGCTCATTTATCCTGCTCCCAGCGGCCTCCGTGAAGTGATTTGAGAGCACAAAGTTCAGTGCGGAGCCGGTGTTGAGCACCGACCCCCCCTTGGGCCTCAGCTGCCCCAGGCGCTGGATTATGTCAGATTTGGTTTGGTAGGAGTACAGGGAGAACTCTGTTTTGGGGGTGTCGCTAAATTGCACTAAGCCAACTCGCATTTTGTCACTGCCGACATCAAGGTAGTTAACTAGGGTGGCAACAAAGTCCCGCACAAAGGGGAAGTTGGCATTTCCGACGTTGAGTGATCCATCCAAAAGAAAGATGATATCCCTTTTGGTTACTTGAACTGCAGTAGAGCACAGAAAACAACGTGAGACATCACAGAAAACAAAAATGGAATTTTTTTTTTAAACATGTGTGCATGCAGCAAACGCCGTACACGCATGTGAACCGTGTTAGCGGGGAGAGAGAGAGGGAGAGGAGCAAGGGTGTGATCAGCACAGAAGCAGCAAGGACCTTGCTGGAAATGACTGAATTGGGCAGGGCAGGATTAGCAACTCTTTTAAATGTCAGGCTCAACAGCTACCTGAGGATACCTGCCTTCTTGAGCTCTGCTCTTTACTGCCTGTTGTTATTCAACAGCCATTTTGTGGGCTGTTGAAGAGGGAGAAATTTCCCACTTTTAGCACTAAGCAGCCAGCTCTTGGTTCCTTTTTTTAAGGTTAAATCCTTCCTGGGCTATCTCCAAGCATCTGAGCTCCAGGACATAGGTCTGCACCCCAAAGACACCACAGGGTCATCACCCTGTGCTCTTTTTTTTGCTTTAAACACATCTAGACCACAGACCAAAATGTCAAGCTTTTAAATAAAAGCTCAGAGAATCATCCAAGACATCCCCCTAGATGCCTTCCTCCAAATGAGTTATTCAAGGATTTATTTATGTCCATTGCTAATTCTGCCAATTATATTTCTGTTGAAAGCATTCCTGGCTAGATTAATCCATTTTCTAGCTTGCCTTGTCTCTGTAAGCTTGCTGTCTGTATATAAAATATATAAATACTGAGCTATTCAGAACAAAAAGGAAATAAAGGGCTCTTTGGCATAGAGGGATTGCTCTCAGATTTTACAGATGGTCTTGTCTTTCTGTATTTTTAATTTTTTCCCAACAAAGTGCCATTCAAGGCCCAGGGTGAGACAATAGCCAGTTAAAATGCAATTGCCCAGTGTCAAAATCAGTTTTGTTACTACCAATAATAATTTGTGGGGGTAGGATATGATCCTTTGCTTATTATGTATGTGAATAGCTGTGAGCACAAAAAAGAGACTGGAAAAATAGAGAAGCCGCATGAATGACCTTTAAAGAACAAGAAAACACAGGAACATTTTAAATTTACATTGAAAAATAAACACATCAGGTTTGGTGTATAGCCATGCAAAACTGTATTAGCTGGAAACACACTCTGAAACAAAGCTGATTAAATGATAAGTCCTGTGATATTCATCTTCTTTAAGGACAAGTATTGGCAAACTGATTTCACAATGTCTTCTTTTCATCTAAATTAGACACATGCTTTAATTCTTTTGGGACTCTTTCCAAACATTCTGTTTCTTTTCCACTGCGGTTTATAATTTCAAATTATGTGAGAAACTAGAAAAAATATGGACACAATTCAACAGCTACTTAAGCCAGTGGGAACCTCACTATTGATCTTATTGGGAGCTGGAAGAAATCCTGGTTTTCTAATGTTCGTATGCCATGAGACAGAATCACAAAGTTCAAATGCGATCTAGTGCAACATGGATTTCATCTCAAGCAACTCTATTGTGAAGAAATCCCTAGAAATTTGGTATAAAATCTCCATGCACCTGGAACATCTCTTGAAATGCAGGGGGAACTTCCTCAAAAGACACGACCCTATCATTGGTTTCTTCCAAAGTCTACTGATGTCAGCGGCAAGGACAATTAAAAAGAGTCCACTGGCTTTGGGGAGCTTTGGATCATCTTCCAAACAGACTGAACGAAAATCAACGCTGGAATATCCTTGCATGTCTCTTAGGGCTTGAGCTGAGTAAATCATAAGAAAACTAAATATGTTCTTAAAGGGTGAGTTTCAGTCCAACAATGTCAGCTCTGAGCATCTCCACAAACAAATTCAGTTATGTTCTTTACACTCCAGTGAAATCTCTACTTTCCTCAGCAAACGCCCACTTGTGTATGATTCCCAAACTGAGGAAGAGACTTTCACAGGTATCCCATTCACAGGCTACACAGACCCTAAGAAGAGCAAAAGCCTCTACTGGACAATTTGGGTACCTAACTAGTAAAGCACATCTTCCACATCCAGGCCTTTAAATGCTGGTGATAAAATTAGAACAAGACAGAAAGTCTCCAGGAAGGAAGGATAAAGCTATAACAACAACCACACCATCAAGTTCACTGACCTGCTCGTGCACTCACATTTAACCATGCTGGAACATGCATTTGATGCGGTTTTCCCCATTATCTCTACATGTCACAGAATAAGAATTGGCAAAACTTATAAACAACACCTCCTTAATTAGAAAAAGGCCATTAATTACCTGGCGGTGCCTCTGGGACAATCAGCCCTCCAGAGAGTGTCCGGATAGGTGACAGCACTTCAGGAAGGATGGCTTGCATGAACTGGAGGCGGAAGTCATTTGGGTTGAACACAAAATCTCGTTCATGAGCAATCTCTTGAAGCTCTGCCAGGTCGGCGTTTCTCGACCCAACGGCGAGCGTCACTATCCGGTTCCTTTTCATCTCCGCTGCAGCTTGGTCAACAGCATCCCTGGACTTACCCCCAGTGATGAGCACCAGCATGGGGAGCACCCCTTCCTCGATCCTGCACCCTGCAGCACTGGTGAAGAAATTGTTCCTCACAAAGTCCAGTGCCGAGCCAGTGTTGAGTGTCGTACCACCCATGAGCTTCATCTTCCTCACGTTGGCCATCACATCCTTTCTGGTCTGGTGGGTGTTAAAATAAAACTCTGGCTTCACAGTGTCTGCGTACTGTGCAACTGCTACTTGGATCAGGTCGGGTCCAACCTCCAGCCTTTGGACAATTTTGGCAACGAAATCACGAATTGCATTAAAGGGGGCGGTCCCCAAAGCAGTTGAGCCATCTATCAGGAAGACTATGTCCTTCTTGTTCACTTCAATAACTGCAAGTAACACATGAACATCATGTTAGCCTTCAAAACGCTCTGCATCAGTTCTATGTCAACAGCTCAGCAATGTTCAGGACCTCTTGTTTGCTTGGAATACTGTTACTCTCAATGCCTTTAAAAAGGTCTTGTTTTTCAAAGAGAATTATTTTTTTAGGCTCTAGCAGAGGACTATTAGTAAATCTGACTGTCTTCCCCTTTCTAAAACACCGAAGAGTTGCAAAACCTGTGATTTTTACATAGTTGAATATTAAAATATGTGTACATGTCAAAGCAAGAATGAAAGGCAGTAAGGAGAAATCTTGCCACACAGGGGCATAAAATAAGCAGGTGCTGCTCCTTCTATCTGCAGAGGAACCATTTGAATGGTGAGAAGTATTAGGTTCCTGACAGCAATGACACAAGGAAAGAACATTCTCCACCTACTCAACATACCTGGATTTGGGGACTTCGCATCCTATATCTTATTCCTTATCTAACAAAAAAAATTATGGTTTTTCTTGGCACAGGTGGCCCAGTCATGGATGAGCTGGATTATGTTCTGGTGGCCATGTCTTTAACAAACACTGGCTTGTAACTTCTGAAACTTTATTATTGATGATGGCATAGGACACAGAAAAAGCACAATTAGCTTTCCAGTGCCCTGGCTAAGTTTGAAGAAAGCTAGCTAGGTAGGAAAAAAACCCAGCTAGATAGGAAAAAAACCCTGTTGTGTGGCATTGGAACCAAAGCATTCATGATATTTAATACAGCAAATATATATTTTTAAAAGGTAGATATTAACAACACCAATGTGATTGCAATAACAGCATTATACATGATTATCATGGTGTCTAATCTTAATACCATCTTTTAGAAAAATCCTCTCACATCATCACCTCCCTGATTTCATGCCATTGACATGAGAAAGGAAACCTAGTGTTGCTTCCAAGTTATGCTGGAGCACTATGGATCATTGTGTTATGTTGGGCTTGGGGTATCCTTAAATCACTCACCCACCTAAGAGATCCTGAGATGGGTTAGGATTCAAGGAGACAGGTCCATCGTCTCCCAGGCTTACTGCCACAACCAGTGCACAGCCTGTGGGGAGAGGATACCCAGTCCTGTGGGGATTTCACACCCCTCAGGGCAAGCAGTAGCAAACACTGCCTTGCCCTGTCTGGATGGAGAAGAGCAGCCCCCAGCCCATCAGGGCTTCTCTGCGTGGAGGCTGTTTACTTTGGATTTCAACAAAGAACAAAATTTTGGCTGCAGTCCTCTCTGGCCAGACACCAGCTGGCTGTGGATAGCGGTGCTCCCAAAGGCTGGGTGCTGTCAGGTTTCTCACTACGGGTGAGTGCCATGAGACTGGGCTGCCCCAAGGGGTGACTTGGAGCTGGGGATGACATCTGTGACTTGGCTGCCCCTCTGCCCTCAGAACCCTGAAAGACCTGCCTGCATCAGTAAATGTGAACCTTTGCAAACATCTCTCATCGAGTCGTGCTAGAAATAGTGCCATTAAGGACCAATTGTGAAAAATGGAAGTTTAAATTGCCTGCCATGATGGCTGTCAGGCATAAAATGATGAGGACATGCACAAAGCAAATGTGGTGGTGCCCTCCTCAAGCCACAACCTCAAGTGAGCTGCCAGTGGTCTGCAATTGGCTGCCTAGGCTGTCAGAACAGAGCTAGGCACAAAGCAATGAGTGTTTGTGTAAATGATCCCTTTCCCAGGAGCATGATTTCCAGAATTCATCCCTCCAGCCAGGTTTTTTTTCTCCTCAGTTACTCCAAGGAGGAGAGGGCTGGAAACAGGAAACTTTGGATAATAGATAGCAAGGGCTGACATCGCTGCTTTGTATGACCCCAGAGAAACATCCAAAGCACATCCCTAGCTTGCCAGCAGCTAGAAGCCCAAAAGTAGAGAGCCTGGAAACTTTTGACTTTTGGGGGAAACATCAAAGGGGCTTTGGAAAGATGAGGCAGGCTGGGAAGGAAGAGTTCCCTCTGCTTCTCATTCCTGTTGCAGCTCTCAAATCCTGCTGTATTTTTCCTCACAGGAATGCAAGAACCAAGCCCAAAACACACAGGAAGAAACAACCCACGGTTATGGTTTGCATGGACACAATTAATGCAAAAGCCTTTAAGCAGGGCTGTGCACATCTCAAAGGGTTTAATCCAAAGCCCTGTAAAGCTGATGGCAAGTCTCCCAAGAATTTCAAAGGATTTGGGATCAAAGCATCTTTGATTCTCAAAGCTGGGAATGTTGGAGGGTGTCAGCCCTGAAACCAGCCCTGAATAGTTCCATCCTCATTGCCATGTCAGCTGTCTGGTGAAGCACCTCATCTAACTTCACCACTCAGGTTCCCTCAGGAGCTGAAGGAACAGAAGCCACTTGGGAACACCCTTTCATCCCAGGATGAACAGCTGGCCAACTAAAGTGAAGCAAGATGACTTTAGTATTTCATAGGAGCGCTTGGCACCTCAGAGGGTTTGGCATCCCTTTTGGGCTGCAGCATCTCCCAAACTGCTTTACCCTGCAGCCTTCCAAGTTGTTGATGTGAATCAAGCAAACCAGTCAAAATTGATTTCCATGGATGCCAGGAGTAGGAAATTCCCCAAAGATCCTTTGAAAACAATCTACTTCCCCATTTAGCACAGCCATCTGTATGTAACTGTACAGGCTGATGTAGCATCTTCCACAAATGAGCTGGCACTTTAAGTGAGAAATATGCAAGTGCAGATGAAACAAAACGTACCAACATTTTTTAAACTTGCCATTCAAACTGTCAAAAAACAGACAGGAGGAAAGAGATTTTACACTGAGTTTCATGGATCCCAGCATATACATTTTAGCTCCACATGCTGACTTCATATTATTTGGCTAAATATGGTTCTTGTAGGGTGCTACAAGAAAAAGTTCTTAATATTCTTTCCTGGAATAATCAAGACAAGGTCATAAAATGATCTCTAAGGCAAATGCCTCCCTTTGATTTGAGCCACAGGATAGCAATCATGTTTAGGCGTGGATCATGGATCAGTGAAGACATCTGGAGCGCAGTTTTATATGTCAACATACACTATGAGGAACAGTGTGTACAGAACTCTAGACAGACAACAGGATCCCAAAAGTGCCGTTTACGTCCTGTTAATTAAATGCAGCACCTCCTCTGCAGTATGATGTACTGTGTCTTTCATAAATCACCTATTTTTCCCATAAATCCAGGTATTCATTATTCTACTGCACCTGAGCTGATGCTTGTCCAGAAATAATGTCAGTGGGACTTATGGGGGACAAAGTGACCTAAAGGGAATATTAATACCTACATTTTTAATTTCTGTGGCCTTATGGAAAGCTGTGAACTTTCTCAGTTGATGGGTCAAAGGTAGGGATTTCACTTCACAAGAACTAAAGGCTGTTCAGTTTTTAAATTCAACAACACAGGAGCATCACCCTTTTATCAAGGACAGCCCAGAGTTTCAGTGAGTTGTGGAATCTTACTGTTTCAGCAAGCAGATAATTTCAACTCTGGTACATAAGGATCCATTTAGCATTCCTGTTACCTTCCTCAGCCACACTTTATGGTCAGGACACTTCCAACTGATGCATAATGTAAGCTTACATGGCATAAATATTTTTACAACTGGCAATGCTGCAATGTTTACTCCCAGGGTGCTTAGATATCTCAATAAGGATCATATGAGCTTTTTTAATTATACCCTTTTTATTTTAATACTCTGCTCCTGTCTTTTAAAACACTCCATGTCATGTCAGTTATTGCAACAAGACCTCATGGTTTTTGAGAGATAACCCACTGGGCCAATGAGCTTCTGCACAGAAACATCGCTTCTCCATAACCAGACCAGGGAGATTAATTGGGAAAAAAACCAAAAATATGTAAAGCTTTAAATACACTTGTAAAGTGTGCAAAAGCTCAACCATTCATTGATTCACTGAAATGCAAGGGTCTAGAAAGGCATACATACCTTCAGTCACAATGGTTGGGGCCGCTAACAAAATGAGTCTTTGGGCCACTCCAACAATGTTGGGCAGTAATAATTCTTGAAGAGCATCAAGGTTACGGATATCCAGGGCAGTATAGGCGAAGCTTCCATCAGTAGCAATCTGCTGCAGCTCTGCACTGTCAGCATTCAGGACCCCAATGCTAAACGAAAATATACCAGCTTGCTTCACCGCTAACAAGCCCTCTCGGATATCATCACTAGACTCTCCACCACTTATCAGCACTAAAATCTGAGGCACCGCTTCCTCTATCCTGCTGCCTCCCGCCTGGGTGAAGAGGTTCTCCACCACAAACTCCAGTGCCGCACCGGTGTTGGCCTCCTCGCCCCCGCGGAAGCCGAGTGCCTTCACGGCATCCAGGACATCCGCCTTTGTGGAGTAGCTGTTCAAAGAGAACTCAGTTCTGGGTTGATCACTATACTGCACCACCCCAATGTGTATCTGCTGAGCTCCAACTCTGAGGCTCTCAATCAAATTTACAAGGAAATCGCGTATGGCTGGAAAATTGACACCTCCGATGTTGTTTGATCCGTCAATAAGGAAAATAAGGTCAGCGGACTCTTGAGCTTTAAAAAAAAGAAATGCAAAAGGTGAAAGCATTAAAATGGGTGATTACATGCAGTTGTAACAGTGTTCTGACATGTTTCTTGGAAAACCAGTGAGAAACACGAAAATGAGAAAACAAAACAACGTAATCACTGAGGAGGTGACTTTTGCCTCTCAGTTCTGCATTCTGATTGAATATGAGCTCTCAGGCCCTTCCCAGCAGCATCCATAACCCATCGAGAGAGGGCTTGAGTGGAAACAACAGTGACTGTAACATGGGGATCAGCATTATTGGATTGCAAGGAGAAACCTTGGCAAAATACAGTTTTTGGAAATCTAGATAATACATTCCAACAGTGGCCAGTACTGTCCAAATATTTAGACAGAGCCAAAAGAAAAAGGTGGGCTTTGGTGGCAATTCACACTGAAGGTAGAGAGTCAGGAGATTTTCATTGCTGACTTCTATTTTTTGGGAAGAAAAAAGCCAACATTTACTGGATGCAGGGAAAATTTCAGCTTCTCTGTCATGATTCTGCTCTTTTGCTGGTTAAACACAGAGGCTGAATATATGGGGTTTTTTCCCACCATGAGTAAGTATGATTTAAAATGCATTTGTTAGAAACAATTGAAAAGGTTTTAGTTATTTTTCTTGGAGTGTAACTATTTGACCAGCTGCCAGCATCCACCTGAAGTTATATGTCTAGCAGGCTGATTCACCCAGTTCTCAACCCAGGCCATTGCAAAAATTGTGCCACTTTAAATAATTTGCACAAAGATGGGTTGATTATTGCCAGAGGGGTCTGGTCTATGTTTTTCATAGGAATTCTGGATATTCAATCAAGGAATGCAGAATCAGGTTAAAAAAGGGTGATGAAATCAGTCATGACACAATTATCCAACTCTAGCTGTTGTGACCATACACAGATGATCACAAGCATTCACTGGGAATATACACACACCAAACAAAGCTTGCACATGGCATGAACGTGGTGTTGAGGGGGAGTGGTTTTGCTGTGGAGGCTTACCAAAGCAGACCCAAAATGCCCCGGCATCTGCTCTTATTCTTTTTGCTCAACTAATTTTACCATCGACATCACCAAGAGCTGTATGCATGTGAAAAAAGAACAGGGGGAAAAAACCCCAAAGAATGCTCGGATGTTTCCATTCTAGTACTCTCCACTCCCATTAAGAACTCGATTTTCAGACTGTTTGCAAATGAATGACAAGCAGCATTTGGAAATCGGTCTCAGTCAGCTCTCAACTTTTGAAAGCCAAAGGCAAAACCAGCAGCAGAGCTGGCATGTGATTTAGCAAGGCCAGGAATAAACCTGAGGTCTTTGCTATTAGCCAGCACTGCCACTGAATTATTTATTTATTGATGATTTCGTTGTTTCTCTAGTACACGTTTTCATAAACCAGGAGATTCAAACAATGCTGCAATTCCAGCAACAAAGGAGAAGGTCTCCAAATCACCATCACTCCCCTGGACCAACTCAGTGGCCAGTGTTGGCCTGGAGGAAATCACCAGGGTTCAGAATTTCAAAGAGCTCCAGATTTATTCTTCCATCGAGGCAAAATTTAGGGGTGCCTAGGTTTGGTTTTACTGAGCCATTTTCAGTTAGGATGTACACATTCCACTTCATAGTAAAAATGAAAGGGAAATCTCACAGTGGTTTTACCCAAGGACGCTTTAGATATCCTGGATATCTTTTGGGAGGGAAAAGATTCCAGGTACTAATGGATTGCTCCCACTGAAGAAAAAATAGATAAGAAACAGATGCGTTGGATAATTTGTCATCACTGTAAAAAAACCTTGTACTTCAGTGCATATTTATGGAACAAGCTGGTGTGGAGAACAAATAAAAGCATGCTGGTTACACAAGTAAGCAAGGAGGGTCAGATGAGACAGACAACTCAGATTTAACAAACACTTCAGGGTAAACTCAGGGCTGACTGTTGTACTTACATGAGTCAGCTCCAAGGACTGCCACAGACCAACAGTATTGGTTCTCTTTACTGGAACCACTACAGGGCTGGGGCTTTTGTACACTTCCATTTCATGTTAGGGCTCATTTCTAAAACAGCATCCATGGCACTTTCATACATTTTAATGCCACATATTGTTATCAGCTGAAAAACTGACATCTTAAACTTTTATGTTATTTGTACCATGCTATGCACACAGTTTTCATCCAAGGTTTAGGACCTGCAACATCTTTTTCCATGTTTAACGATACTCTGTATATCACCCATGCAAGTCACACAGAGGCAATGATACAACAGTATGATTAACTTAAATTTGTGTTGTAAGGATGGGAAGGAAATGCTTGCAAAAAATACCTTTAAACAGAAACAAAGTTGGAAATGCATGATATACATGAAGTAGGAATTTGGCTTTAAAGCTTTTAAAGGAATGCCCATGATTCCAGATGTTCCCATTTAGTGGGGTTACCTGCTGGCATGGCCCAGAGGAGGACAGCCATTTTCCAGAGACCAATTCCCCAGCTGATTTCAACAAGGAAGCAATGGCCTCCTTCATGGCTAAGATGCCCAACAGCCACCTGACTGTTGTCAGCAGGTTGGGTGTAACATTCATTTTCCACATATATTGGTGTCACTTCCTTACCATTAGCGAGCCTTTTGTTATATTTGTGGGGCACCTACTCCCCTGTAACTTTCCTACAACCTAGATATTTGCCCTGTCAAGCGCTTTGCACAACAAAAAACACACATGAGCATGGCCTTTTGGTGTTTCTTGGTGTCATGCAGTGATGGAGAGCACCCAGTGAGACTGGCGTGAGGGTTAATCAGGCAAGACAACACAGGGAGATTAATGTCACACTGCCTCATCACACTGCTGTGGCCTTACGTCGCCCCACAAGCTCTCGACCTTCAGATGGAGTCTCAGGAATAAAAAGAAAGGTTTGATCCCCGGGACTTCTGTTTTGAAAAACAACAAAGCTGCTCAGAAGGCTCTTGCCATGCTGGAATTTCATAAACAGAGAAGGGATGGAGGAAGACTGGTTTGTTTTTTGTTTTCTGGGGAAATTGGGCCCTGTATTGCAGTTCAGTGCAGGTCAGTTGAAGCCAACATGGTTTGCAAGGAGGTTTCAGTCAAGGGAAGGGTCTAGTGCTCCAGCGGGTGAAAGCCACAGGCTCGCAGAGAAGACTCCAACCACGCACCTTCTCCAGGTGTATGAGGAAAGAAGCTAAGGGGCAGCTCAGGAGTGGGCTTTCAGCCGAAAAATCCCCCACCCAGCTTGTTTTGCTATCTTCAGCCAAGAATGTGACTATCTGGAATGGCACAATGCTTATCTCCCCGTCCCCCCACCTGGTTCTGAGGGGAAATCCATCATGGTGTCCCCACAACCAGCAGTGACCTCTGGAAGTCTCCAGAGGATTTTCAGTCAGGGTCACCATCAGGTGCGGTGTGTTCATCCCCTGTTTCCCCACCTTGGAAGTGAACAGGACAGGGCAGTTTACTAACTCTACAGAGCTCCCTATGCTTGAATTTCCATGCCATATGTGCCAAAGGATGGCCACAAGGTGCCACTGCCCATTCAAGGATTCCTGCCCTGACACCTGGCAGCCCTGGCTCAGTCTGCAAACAGCACCTTGGCAGCTGGAAACACGGGGCCACATGCTTCAAACCTTTGTTTTTAAGCCTCTGAACATCCATCTCAGTCTTGCCCCTACAGAGTGGCAACGGCAAACAGCACAGCGCCAGCAGATACCACCAGTCACAGCCATTACCTGTGATGTCTTTAACCAGTCCTTTGGCCCCAGCCTTTTCTGGAGTCATGGAGGAGCGGACACTGGCCACTAAGTCTCCAACTATGCCGTGGAGAGCAGTAAAATTCTCTAGGCTGAAGCAGTGCGTATCGAGGGGTCCGCTCGCTCCTTCCTGCAACTCCCCTTCCACCGCGTCCTGCACGCCGACCGCAAAGAGGTTTACACGGGCCGAGTCAAGGAGAGATGAGGGCAGAGCCACATCACCCCGGGGCTGTCCGTCTGTTAGCACTACAATAACCTGGGGCACGCCTTCACTGGCTCTGCTTCCAGCAGCTTTAGTGAGGTGCTTCTCGATTAGGTACTCTAATCCTTTTCCAGGCTCGGCGCTTCCCCCCACATAAGTCATGTTGGCAATATGGGACAGGACGTCCTGGGTGGAGGGGTAGGTATTTAATTGGAACTCTGTGTGGGGGTTTCCGCTGAACTGGACCAGGGCAAAGCGAAAATCATTTCCTCCCACATCTAAAGCTTTTACAACATCGTACAGAAACTCTCGAACGAGTTGGAAGTGTTCCTTTCCAACGCTCCAGGAGGAATCCACTAGAAATATTATATCAGCCACGGCAACGGTTTTGACAGCTTTAAAAAAACAGATGGGGGTTTAGGATTTTCTATCGGCCAGCACAAGCATGCCTCCTCCTCCTCACCCAAACAACCAACAGCCTCCTTGGCATGGTGAAAGTGAAGCTCAGCTTCCCCTTATCGCCCGCAGCAAAATGAGAAGCGCTGGAGAACAACCATGCAGCCACCCTGGCACTGCAGGTGCTGGAGGACAGCATGTGACCTGTCCTGTCCAGAGATGGGGAGCCGACGTGCTTCTGCCCTCCTACACCCCCAGTATGGGTTTGGACACCAGCCCCGAGCCAGGCAGAGACACCGGCAGCTTCGCCTGTGAATTTAGTCTCGTCCAGTTTCTAGCTGCCCATATCTCTTGCTCGGTTTTTGCTGGCTCCATGGTGGGGCTCAAGGAAGGAATGACAGCTTGCTTTAAGCAGCCTGGGTGCTGGCATGAGTTTTCTGAATTTTTCCTGCTGTTAACACCCCCTTGGTGACATCAGCTCCTGTCCCAAAGGTGCCAGCACCACCTCCCTAAACAGCCTTTCTGCAGGTCAGTGGCAGCGCTCTTCTCACTGCTAAAAGCCCTCCTACACATGCAGGGAGGGCAGAACAGCTCTGCCCAGGAGCAGACCTTCTCAGGACCACCCTGAGTGCAGGTCCCACACCCTAGTGCCCTGCAGAGCATTCTCCACGGCACAGCACCAGCCAGGGTCATGCTTGGGGAGGCACTGTGAGTGTTGGCCAAGGCCTGGGTCCCAAGGACCCTCAGCAAGGTGGGAGCTGAGGAGCAGAAGGTCATCCATCCACAACATCCCATGGACATGCATATTAAACACCAAACAGTGCCAATGAGTGGTTGTACAGGGTCAAAATCAGGTGAAGTAGCCCAAGCTTACCTGCTTGCTGCTGAGCACCAACTGAGCCAAAGCCTGAGAGCAGGAGGCAAAACATTGCCACGAGGGGCAAATGTCGATGCTTCCTCATTTTGCTCTTGTATGAGTTTTCCTTTTATTCTCTTTGTTTCAAAGCACCTGACGTGAGACCTAAGGGAGGAAAACAGAGAGAGTGAGAAATAGTGGCAGTGCTGGCCAGGCACAGCTGAGGCACGAAGTAGAAAAGCCAAGCCATGTGGGTTTACAAGGCTTTTGTGGCACTTTGGTGGACAGTGACAATTCACATAATTGAGTTTTAATCACCTCTGTGGAATTAGATTTTTTTTTTTCCCACGTTGTCCCGGGCAATACATAATATATAGGAAAATGATAAGGTTTCTACTACCAAAATTCACAGTGGCCTCCCACCTGCCCTCCCCACCCATGGATGACCAGCTGATACATCTTTGCCAACATACTTCCTCTTGCTGTTGCCTTTTCTCACTTTATTTATTCCAAACACCACAGTAATTGCCCTGAACATCCCCCTTTGCCTCAGCTCACCTTTTCAGCTGTCCCAAATATACAAATGGAAATTTAAGCACTCCAGACCCAAGTGAGCCACATGATCTGGCTGCACAGCAAAAAGCCCTTGGACTCCCCCAAGCTCAGAGCCCCAGTTGTGGAATAGCCTGTGCTGGCTGATCGTATTTTGGAAAGGAACCAAGAATAATATTTTATCTGCTGGAGCCAAAAAATATAATTTAAGCAAGTTTCTTATCTGTGATCCACCTGGCAAGCCTTCTGAAACAACATCTCCGCCATAAAGGCAGTGTTTCTGTTGTCATAGAGATGACCAATTTATTATTTAATCTTCATTTCTAAGCCTACAGAGCAGAAACCAGCAAGGCTTGCTTAACTGGGAAAATATCCTCCCAAAAGGGAACACAGTGATTTAATACCTCTCATTCCCCAAAGGAGTTCAATTACTCAAATCAGCCAAAAGTGACTCCACTACATCAAACTGTTAACCAGGTCATCATAGGAAAAAAAAAAAAAAAAAACCAAACTGATTCAATTTTCTTATTACCATCCTTGCCGGTTCCATCAATCCAGACAGTTATGACCCATACAAGAGCCTAAGAGGACTAAGGGGAAGAGTAACTCTTTTTCTTTGAGGAAAACTATGGTAATTACACTGATGGTCATTGCTGGCATGGCTGGAAACAGAACCAAGTGTTGGGAATATGGGAAAATCTGGACATAAGGAGCTAATCCCACTTCTGCTGAAGAGATACTACTCAAAGATATCAGAGGGTAGTTCTGTGGAAAGGAGGGGACAACTTCCACCTGGTTTCCTGAAATCCAGTGTTATCCTGACACTTCCTCTGGTTCCCTGGGTGTCAAAGTTGGGCTGGGGTCTGGTCTTTCTTGAGAGAAGAGATTTGCAGCATTTGGTCTTTCCTGTGCTCCAGATGGAATTTATGCATGTCCTATCATACAAGTCTGGCAAAATCTCTCTTCTGCCTTTCCTCCAACACATAATAATAATAATAATAATAATAATAATAATAATAATAATAAGTGGAGAGACATTGAACAGGTCCCCAGAGCCAGCAGCTAGCACACAAGACATTGCAAAGTCTTCTCTTTTATTGGCCACCTCTCAATTTATAGAGGCAGCTGCTGCAGTCCAGAGGTATCATTTTAATTCCTAAAGAGAATAGATCATCACCTTTGTGAGCTGGCACGCATCCATCCCCCTGGCTATTCCAGGGCATGCCAAACCTCCCAGTGCCTCCAGCAGGAGCAAACCCGCTCAGTTGGACTGTGACCCTGACGGGCATCTTGCTCCCAGAAAAAATAGTTTCACCCAAAGGGTGCATGGAGAGGGTTTGTCCGCTGAGCACACAAATACAGAAAGTTCTGTAAGTCCCAGAGTTGAGTTCTGCAAAAAGCACCAAGCTCATGACAACCACCTATGTAACCCCATGGGACAGTCTTCCCTCTGGGAAGAAATTTATGGGAGAGCTGCAAGTTATTGAGTGTGATCTGCTTGCAGCATCCATTGGGATTTGTATAGAAGCCTAGAAAAGTTCAAAACTCTGGACAACACTCCCAGGCATAGGGTAGGATTGTTGGGGTGCCCTGTGCAGGGCCAGGAGTTGGATGATCCTTGTGGCTTCCTTGCAGCTCAGGATATTCCACGGTTCTCTTATTCAAGATGTGTATGTCTCAAACCCCCATAGCTGTGGAGCCAACCAAGGATTGCTGGTAATAACAACCAAAGATTGTTGGCAGTAACCCACTCTGGAAAAGAACAGGATGTGGCTGGAGAAAAGGCCACATGGAGGTAGGGCAGCATTTTATGGGACAAACGTCCTTCTTCTAGCTAGGGGAGATAAGCACAGCACAGGGATGATGTTGAGAAGCAGGAAGATCTCTGGAGCCCCTTGACCCATTTCAAGAAAAGTCTAGGAAAAACTTGTTAGTTCATTTGCACAGAAAGTGAGAAATTTTTTCTCCAGGATGAGGAAAATGCAGCTATAAAAGGTACAGCCATGAAGCCCAGGTGCATCTGTGCACCCATCAGCTGGAACAATGCTGGAGTCAGGAATGGTGATCTCCCTTTCTCCCTTTTTTTCTGCCTCTCCCTGTTTAATCCATCACCCTCTCCCACTTCCCTTTCACTCTATCCTTTATCCAAAAGCCACTGCCATGTGCTTATACTGAGGTCAGGGAGATCAGCAACTAACACACCAAATTCCACTCCAAGTGTGTAATTTGTTGATAAAACTTTGTAAACTTTTTCAGGGCCTCTCACTTTTGTCTTTTCTTTCAACCATGAACATCTACAGACCTTGGGAGTCCCCTTCCCCATAAGGGTGGGATGACACAGAGTGAAAAGGCTGCTAGCAATGAATGAAAAATATGAAATGAAATGCATTCTAAGGAAAACAGCCCAATAAAGTAATGTGTGCTATAAAACTGTTCTTATTTATTTCCCAAAATGCAGGAAGTTATGTTATCATCCTGTTTATTAGCTGCTGGCAGCCAATCCCTCTTCAGACACAACAGCTGGGGATGAGCAGAGCATCAAGATAAACCAGTGAAAATTGATGTCTTGCTGGCTCAAAAGTGACAGGACTGAAGCAAACATTTGGGGGCTTTTTTGGTTTTAACATTGAGCAGCTGCTCAGAGCCTGTTTACAGCCACGAAATGTAGCTGAAGGGAAAAGTGAAACTCCCTGAGGCTATGGAATCTCCCTGCCCACAGGATCACCCTGACCCCCCATAGCAGTGAGAAGCTGAGATTTTCCAGAATCATAGAATTTCTTAGGTTGGAAAAGGCCTCCAAGATTGAGTCCAACCTGCGGACCAATTCCCACCTTGTCACCCAGCCCAGAGCACTGAGTGCCACATCCAGGTGTTCCTTGGACACTTCAAGGGATAGAGACTCCACCACTCCCTGAGCAGCCCATTTCACCTCATTCCCCATTTTATCTTCTAGGAGGCCTCCAGATCTATCTCCATTTTTTTCTGCGACCTCCATCATGGTATTTATAGTTCTGTGCAAGCAGGGGGACTTGTCCATAAACAACACATGAGTTTTAGCATCACACAAAACCATCCTAAAGTCACAGGAGCCAAGATTAGTCATCAGAAGGAAAAAGGCAGCAAAGTCCTGCAGGAAGAGGTGATGGATGTCTCTTAGAGATTGACAACTTAAGGAAAAGAAGAGCTGTTCCTGAGCATGGTTTTCTCTTACAGCCCTTTCTCCCTGGCACTCATTAGCTAATGAGGAAGAGTTTGGTGCTTGCAGAAAGGAGTGGGCAAGGAGATGATTTGCCTGTGGGGGATGGCCCTTGAGAAGAAAGGACACCAACTTCTTTTGTAAAGGTAATGTAGTGGAGGTTGGGTGGGTGGGGGTGATTTTTTTTCTTTGCTTGGATGGGGAAGTTCACTCAAAACTCTACTCAGCTCTGTTTTGACTGAGCAAAGTCTCTGGCTCAGCGAGAAAAGTGGGTTTAAGACAGCGAATAATGTGATTTTTATTGCTTGGCTTGCCTCAGTGAGGCACAACAAGTAATTTCCGTTGCTCAATGTGTTCTTGCTTTGTGTCCCAAATTACCACCGGTTACAGAAGCTGGAGGTGGCACCAGCTTACAGGGGATGGATGATAAAACCAGAGATGTGAAATCATTTTAATACTTGGTTATGGTAAGCATTTATTTTGCAACTTTATTCTCTGGCATTGTTGGATTTTCAATAATGTATTTTCAACAAGGTAATTTAATTGTGGATTTATTTCTTTTTTTAAATGAAAAGCTCCTTGCAGTCCTGCAGGGCAAAAGCTCTGGTGAAGCTCTTTCTATATCCACTTTAAGCTGGAAAAATATGCTGAAAATCCTGGCTGCTGAGTGCCTTTAGGAAAGGAAAAAGTTTCCCCGAATTGTTAAGTTAGCACCAAAACCTGGGGAGCCAATTTTTTCATGATTCATGTGCTAAAAGATTAACTCCTGTAGCCTTCAATAATCTGAAAGTTTTATGTCTGTCTAGAGTTTATATAGTGTGCACCGACCTCTTAATATTACAGTATTTCATCAGAAGAAATACATCTGTTCCTAATACTGCTCTCAAAAAGCAATCATTTCTACCCCCGACACAATGAAGTGATTTCCTTAAATATTTTCCCCAGCAGCTATTTTTTGCATATATTGCATACTTCTCGGCGCATAAAATTTGACATTTAACTTTTTTTTTCTCTTTGAGTGGATGTTTCAAATTCACTTTCTATGCAGTTGTTCATGTGTTAGGGTGGGGTTTTGGGGTTTTTTTCATTAAGTGTAACTAAAATAAAATAGATGGGATAACGGGAATAAATACTTCCCTATGAAGGTGGGGAGGCCCTGGCACAGGGTGCCCAGAGAAGCTGTGGCTGCCCCATCCCTGAAAGCGTTGAATGGGGCTGGAACAAAATGGTTTTTAATGCCCCTTCCAAACCAAACCGTTTTGTGATTGTATTTATGACATTTGTTCCCATAATCTCCCTATTCCTGTGACAAATTCCTGAGGGAAAGCTGAGCAGCCTCTGGGAAGGAGCAGAGCATGGCAAGCATGATAGGCACAGCCAGGACTGGCCCATTTTCTGGGCCATTTTCTGATTCATTAATATGAATCACATATTCTTAGGGACAAATGGCCTGGATTTGGGCTTGGCCTTGTGTAGCTTTCCCAGCTGGCATATCCAGGGACTTTTGGGATGCCTCACTGCCTCAGACCAGAGGATATCTGGTCCAGTTTTCCTGCCCAGCTATGTGGCATCCACAAAAGATATATTGACTAAAAACCTGAGAAGCAATTGCAGCCCTTAAATTCCCTTGGGCAAGTGGGGTGGATCCTGCTCTTCTCATAGGAAAAAGAGGTGGATTTGCAGCTGGGTCCCAACAGCTTTCCTGAAAGGGGGACAGGGGGACCAAAGCATCATCCCATAGCTGGGGCAGGATGCTGTGAGTATCCTCCAGGCCCCTCCAGAAATCTGTCTCATGAGGATGTCGGAGTCAAAACAAAGAGGCTTCTGCCTTCGCCTGCCTTTGGTTTGTGGGGATTTTCCCTTGTCCATCATAACAGTTTCCTAACCAAACTGCTCAGCCTCAAATTCCCCTGGCCTGGCTGTTCTCTGCTGTATCCACAGCAGTGGGGGGCAGCAGTTATAACCCTTGCCAGTGTCTTGGAAGTGGACACCAGGCACCCAGAACAGCTACTTGCATCCCCAGCAGTGGGATATGATTGCAGTCACGGCTGTGGAGTGAGCAGCTGGGAGAACCAGCTCCCAAAATCCTGATGTGGAGCCAGGGAGCTGCAGATTGCCCTCTGGAGGTGAGGCATACTCCTCTCTTGCCTGGATGAATTCTTGAATCTCTTAAATTTCCCTGAGCTGGGGAAATTGTGAGCCAAAAGACACTCCCGGCATGATTTTGAGGCTGAATGCCATGATTTTTTCATGCGAAAAAAGCTTGGTCACCTTTTCAGGGGGCATAAGTGTCCCATGCCTGGCCACCTCCTCATCACACTGCACTGTATTCCACCTGGTTCCACAGCCCTCGGGAGAAGCAAAGCTAGTTCTAGAGACTCAGAATGAGCTGAACAGGACAGATCCTGGATTTATTCATGGCTCCAGGTGGGAGACATTAGGATTTGTCTCAGCTCTTTTGAAGTGTAAACGCGGCTGCCAAGTGCTACTGGGAAGGTGAGGCTTGTGGAGTTGAGGGTTGCCCCTGAAAACATTTATTCCTACAAAGGCAGGAATTGAAACATTAAAAAAAAATTAAAAAAGAAACCTGAAAGGGTGGGGGGAAATCTCTCTGTTTTTGCAAGCCACTGGAGCTCTGATTTTTGAAAACCAGTGTTCAGCAAAGCAATAGAGTTACGGCGCTTCCATATCCCCTACCCAGGCAAATTCCCTGGGTGCAAGAATTTAATATGAATCACATATTCATTTCTGTCCTTCTAAGCATGCTGTTGGCTTAAAATCTAGTTGTTTTCTCCATCCAAAGAGTGAGACCAAAATAGAGTCGTTAATAAGAGGAAAGGGAGTATTTGCTAAAAGAAAAAAAAAAAAAAGGAAACTCCCTCAAAGATCAATGACTCTTTATGTATAGTAACCGGAGCCTCCCGGAGCTTCTCCACCCAAACAAATCGGCTCCTTAATGTGGAACACAGATCACTTAAAAAGGTGGAAAAAGTGATGGGCATGTGGAGGGGTAAGGCTGGCTGTGATTCACGGCGGGGAGCAGGCACGCAATGCCACCCGGCGCCGTGCACGCCCAGCACAGGGTAGGCTCACCCCTTTGCTGGAAATCCAGTGGGGAACACAATCCAAGGCTGGCAAGACTGTGCAGTTACCACAGTTTGTACTGATGGAAGGAATAAGATGTTCCCTTCCCTCCTGTTCCTGGACAGGCACGTAGCAAAAGTAGAAGAGGAACACGATTTTTGTAAATTTTTTTCCCCCTCTTTGACATGTGGGAATAAAGCGGGGGCTGGTTTAGCTCACCCTGAAATCAGGGGAAGTTACTGAGTTTGAATGGAAAATCGCAGAGATGTTTGAAAAACCAGAAAGGGGACTGGGGAGGGTGCTGGAAACGGGAAAGGGAATGAATGAATGATGGTGTGGTGGCAGCAAACATGTAGCCCTGCACTCCTGCCTTAAACACTGTCACAGCCCTGGTCATGGTCAACTTCTCCGCAAAGACAGAGTAAGTTTGGGGATGAAAAGCCTGTTTCCCTAAGCTCTGACTGAAGGGAGACATGCCAGGGAGATGTGGAGCTGAGTCTCTCCTTGGCCACTGCATTCTTACATGACCTTGGAGGAATTCTCCAGCTCCTTGCAACAGCCTTAGTCTGGAAGCATCTCTCTACAAACCTCTTAAACTGGGTATTTGTGCTCCAGAAGAATGACTATATAAGCACCACAATTATCCAGCCACAAACACTAATTCTTTTTCCCTGAAACCAGCAAGAAACGGGGTAAAGCCAGAATTTTGAAAAATGCAGGATTCCTGCCCCAAGAGCGCACATGAATCATCACAGCAACCAAAAAAGAGCTGAGAGTTTCCCACTGCACGAACCGGAGTGGCTTTGGATACCCCCATTCCAGCCAGTTTTGGCCCTTTTGCTTCGTCAGGAAACCAGTTTGGCCACAACCATTTCTTGCCCCAGCTCTGCTTGGGAAGGGGGAGCTTTGCTGAGCCCAGCAGGATGGTGGCAGGGTGTCTCCAGATTAGTCATAGCCGCCCCCTCAGCAAGTCCCAGGAGGCTGAGGGCAACTTGGGCTGCGGGGGGAAAGGGCTGGGGAAGGCAGGAGGGAGAGCAGATGGGAGCTGTGGAGAGGGACAGTGGCCCCATGCACGGCTGGAGAGCCCTTTCCCTTAGGGGAAAAGATGCTGCTTTGGCTCATTTCCCTCTCTGTGGATGACCACAAAGGATAAGGATTATCCTTGGATCCAGCCACATGCTGGCCCACCCAGGAGCAGAGGGGACATGCCTGGCAGCAGTACCTGAGCACCTCTATTGGGTTTATCCTACCTCACCTTGGGGCAGGAGGGGTGAGGGCAGCTATCCAACACACCCTAGCCCTGGGAGCTTGAAAAGGGCACTGGGACATCCCCTCAGCATATTCCTTGCAAGGTCCCATTGATGCCCTCACCTCCCTGTGCTGATACATCTTCCCAAAGCACTGCATGCCCTCCTTGGGGCACTGCTTCCCGTGTTATCCTGCTCCCATCCCATCACACGGCTGCTGCAGAGATTCCGAGGCATCAAATCCAAAAACCATGCTGAGGCAGCACGGGGAATACACTGGTCATTGCTTTTGAATGGGTTTAATTCCCCTGCAGTGGTGGGGACGGGCGTGTTCCCACACACCTGCGGTGCATCAGCTCCGGGAGGAGCTCACGGGCTGAGCAAGCCAGCAGCATTGCTCTGCTCTTCTAGGACTGATGTAAACCTCGGGATGGGTTTTGTCCAAAATTCCCTGAAAAAACCCCAAATACTACCACCGCACCAAGGAGGGGAACCATGGCTTAGCAGCTGCTGAGCTTAGGCTGAGGGCTCCCACACGGAAAGCAGCACTTACCCCTGAATGAACCTCCAGAAGAGCTGCTTATTCCACGATTTTCTGCTCCAAAGTGCCTCTCACCCTTGCTTCATGGTGTGCGCTGCTGCTCAGCCTTCCCAGTCCCCTCTTGCCTTGCTCAGTGGGGTGCAGGCACTGGTGGGATGGGGGAATGGTGGGGCACCGGTGGGACGAGGGGACTGGTGGGACGCTGGTCCCCGCACGACGTCTGCCGTGGGTCTGAGCGAGGCCGGAGGAGGCAGCTGGCTCGGGAATGCCGGGGGGCCGGGCGAGCCGGCGTCGCAAATGGGATCCAGATGGTTTGTGCTGGCGTTCCTGGGGCTGAGGTCAGAGCTGCTCATCACACACAGTCCCCCCCCGGCACCTCGGGGGACGCCTCCGCACTGTGTGGCTTCTCCTCCCCGCGCTGGCCCTGCCGCGTCCAGAGCGCTGCTTGCTTGTTGGTGAGAAATAGATATTAAAATTAAAAAAAAAAAAATTAAAAAAAAAAAAAAAAAAAAAAAGGAAAGCAGTAATATAAAGCCCTGTGGAACTGGAGGAAGCTGAATTAACTATGTTTTTTGGTGGGGAAGGGCTGGTCTTGGATGTTGGAAGGAGTGTGGATGTGCCAAGGACCATACCAAGTTACGCTGGGCTCCGGAGCAGCGCCATTCAGGGATGCTCAAGACTGGGGAAAGCTCAGCCTCTCTTCCTGAGCAGTTACAACATCAGCACAGGGGGAGAGAGTCTCTTCTCTGTGCACCTTCCCTGTGAAATGTAACAGCAGGTTTTTCTACCTACCCAGACAGGGAGGCAGAAGTGGGGGATTTATGTAAACATATATAAATTATGTTATACATAATTTATAAAAGAAATTTACACCTTAGCATAAGGATAAATATTTTAAAATATATATAGGTTTAAAGGAAAAGTTTAAATGACAACAAATCCAGTCTGCAAGTTCCTGACTGGAGATTTTTCATTTTTTTTAAACATATGTGAAGTGAAAAATACTTTAACCTTTCATTAGGCAGAGCCTAATAAATTTTTGGCTAATTTTATTCCTGTGTCTTGAGCGACAGCAGATCACTGGCCAAAGTTAAACATTTCAGGCTGGACTGGGTTGTGTTTTGCAATAAACACTTGTATGGAAACTTTAACTCTTATCTCTTGCTCTTGCTTGGTTCCATATAAGGCTGGAGTGGAGATGGCGTCCCTGGAATCAAATAGTCAAGTTCTTTTCTTTTCAAAGGGGGATTTATGATGTTTGCTCTGGGGTTTGCGCTGTTTGAAAGACCAGCCACATAAAGAAATAGCTGGAATGCTTCAGGGAAGTGCTAAGCCCTCGGACTGAGGCAATAACTCCTTTTAGAAATGCTGCTTGGCTTGGCGCTGGCAGAGACTGAAGACACAGTGGGACCTGGAGTGAAACTCCCCAGCCTCGTGCCCAAAGGCAAGCAGGGCGTTATGTAACGCCTCCAAAATCTGTCAAGCTGGAGCTTACAGGCTGGGAGTTCCCAAATAATAAATGAGCCTGGCAAAAGGGAGCTGTAGCTCCTCGCTGGGTGTCAGTGGGCACTGGATGGGGGATGGTGGAAACAAGAACTGCTGGAAAGCCATGACAAAGATTTGATTTGATTTGATTTTTAAAAATTATTTTTATTTTCACCCAGGGTGAGGAATAGCTGCTAAAAGGTCAAATACATATGATGGAGGAGCATTATGTGAGTAGAACAATCCAAACCAAAAGCCTTTCCAGGTGATTTCAGGTGTTGGACAGAGCTCCACTGGGATGCCCCATCCCTAGAAGTGTTCTGGGCCAGGTTGGAGAGGGCTTGGAGCAACCAGGTCTAGTGGAAGGTGCCCCTGCCCATGGCAGGGAAATAGAATAAGGTGGTCTTCAAGGTCCCTTCCAACTCAGGCTATTCTGAGATTCAGTAAAACAAAAACTTGAGGATAGAGTTGCTATTGTAATGAAGAATCATATCCACCAGGGGTTCCAGCTTGCCACCACCAGTGGTAACCAGTATGCAGCTGGGATCTGTGTTGCCTTTTCTTCAGATCTGCCTTGAAAACCAGAGTTTTCTGTGGCAGTGAAGGAGTGCAGCAAAACACTTTTAATTGACTGGAAAAAAAAAAAAAAACAAAACCAACCCAAAAAACCAAAAGAACAAACTACAGGAAAGTTCCACACACCCTCAGAAGAGTAGTGAAAAACAGCCAAGTCAGAGAATTCCAGATAAATAATGTAACAACACTGGTAAAACGTGTGTGACCTGTGTTATGTGCCTATCATAGCTCAACTGAGAACATGTTTAACATGGGAGTTAGATTGATTTCTTTTTGCGCTGTTAGCATTTCTTTCTTCTTTTTTTTTTTCCTTGTCCTAACATGGTTTTAATATTGAAATTACTTTTACCAAGTGCTCTGATAATTAAATGAGGCTGCAAGAGCTCTTCTATTCCCATCTGACTGCCTTTGTGGCTGTAATAACCAAGCTAGAAGATCCCCCTTTCCAAAAAGAGGCTTTATCACTGACACATGGTGGGGGAGCAGCCAGACAGGATGCTCAGGGTATTTTGGGGTGAGGTTATTTTCCTCCCCTTCTACTCACAACCCTTTACACTCCCTCCTCTAGCAGTTCCCTCTCTGTCTGTGTTGGTGACTCCCAGCAAAAGGATCCCCATCCATCATGGGAACCCGGGCTGTGGCTACTGTGGGATTCTGGGCGTAGGTGACTCCCCTTGGGAGGGGGTGACATCTGCAGGGACAGACTACTTTCCACCCCCAGACACCAAACAAACCCTCTGATAATTAGTAAAAGACTGGATCACATCACACTGGTAATTTCTAGAGGCAGCTGGGACTAAGTTTAGCAATATTTCCTCCCTGGTGCATTAATATCTAGACGTGATTAATGCTATGAGTCAGAAAGAGGGTTTTGAGGAATTCTCTTTCTACCCATGAAAAAAATTAAAAGCTCTGTGTGCTACATCATTTTCAGGATGGAAAGGTGACTTTGACGTCCTCCCACTGCCAGAATGAGGGTCCCAGCTTTTAAAAAATCCAGTGAAACTGGCAGAGAGTGGTTAAATTTCGCATTTCTTTTCTGATGTGACTCAACTGGGCAATTTCTACCCTGACTTAGGAAACCTCCATGGATTTCACCCGTGTGATTCAGGCAAAGCACAGGGTGGCTGGCTGCGGGTCCCTGACACATGGTGACACCCAGGAGCATCCTGCCTTGGTTCCATCCTTGAGCACCATCTGCTGGCTTTTCCTCCAGGGACTCCTTGGGCATCTGCCAAAGCCAAAGTCATCTTTTTCCCCTCAAATAAAAGCTGCTCCTTCAAGACAGAGATGTTTCTTGCTCTGAAATTAGGGAGTACCACCAAAACCAAGGGTTGCTCCATTACTTTCCCATCATCAGCTGGGCATCTGCACAGTGGATCAGGGGTGCAGGGTCCCACCCCTCACAGCCCAGTTTTAAAGAACAAACCCTTTTTCCTCTTTGGAAATCAAGGCAAAGAGCAGCTCTGTCTGGACAGAGGGCAGGGCTGCAGATTGCATTTTAATTTTGCTTGCAATAAATGGTTTTTATTAGTTCCAAAGGATTTGCTATTGCTCTTATCCTAATGCCTCCCCAGCACCCCAGTTAGGAAGTGGTCCAGGAAATATTTTCCTGAAGCTTTCTTGGTTCTGCTTTTCTCCTACGCTTTCTGTTTGTCTGTCTGCCTTTGTGCAAATATTTCTTGACGTATTTTTGTCTCATTAAATGACTCTGGAACAGTCAGGGAAAGGGGCAAGAGCACCTCTAGATGGGCAGGTCAGAGTGGGAATTAAGAAAAGATAAGAGACCCTTGGCTCTGCCCTTCCTATCCTGCAGCACTGGCCAAGAATTTAAAACATCTCTGCAAAATCTCCTATTTTCCATGCCTGGAAGTGTTCAAGGCTGGGTTAGATGGGCCATGGAGCAACCTGGTCTAGAGAAAAGTGTCCCCTGTGCATGGTAGGTAGTTGGAACAAGATCAACTTTAAAGTCCCCTCAACACAAACCATTCTGTGATTTTATGATTCTATGATTTTTCCCCCTCTCATAAAAAATCTCAGCAACAAAAACAAGCCCACACTGGGCTGTGTGCATTATCTGGGTGTATATACACACACTTAATCCATGGCCTGAAAAAGAGATCATAATTCAAAAGGTGAAACTTGGAGCTCTAACCAACCACATCCTGCAAAAAGCCCTTCTGCTAGAAGGGATTTTCAGCTTCTGTGATTATAGTGAACAAACTACGCTCAAGTATGTAAATAATGTGGATATTTTCCCCTTGAACACAATGCACAGTCTGTAGGTCAGTAAACTCTCATGTGAACTGTGGTGCTTGGCTTCTAGGAAAGATAACTCAGCTCTTTTTAGAGTAAAAGATAATTCAGGGAGCATGAAATGTGTTTTGGCCAACACAGACCTTGCCAGCCTTTGCTTTGAGTTACTCCTGTTTTCTTGTTTTACACCCTTTCCAGGTGATGCCTTGCACAAGGGGATGATAAAATCTTTCCAAGTCTTGGCCTCACTGCCCTGTGACTACTTGTGCTGCGCAAAAAACTGTTTGAAATGGTCTGGAATTCAACAGTTCAACAAAACTTCCAACTTTTGTGATGGAAAAGCCTGTTGCTAATTACAGGGAGAGAGGTGAGGTGGCTTGAGAAGAGCTAGAGTCAGAAAAACGGAGAGGCCAGAAATACTCACTGCCCACACGGACGGGATGATGTAACGGCAGAGGAGCTGAAGAGGAATTATAGGGAATTATTCGTACTCAAAGAGGAATTGTAAGCAATTATTCATACCCATGAATGAGTGTGGTGTTATTTGTGAAGATGCAGAGGGGAAAAATAGACCTGGGGGTTTGCTGTAGGCAGTTCCTTGGAAACCTGTAGTCATTGTGCCCCAGTGCTGAAGAGAAAAAAATCGTGTGTTATGGCAAAAGGGAGAGGAGAACCCAGGAAATGTAGAGGTCTAAGTTGGTGTGCCACACATCCCAGCCCCCAGGGGGATGTTTTTGTTAGGGTTCCCTACTAAAGAAATAAGAAAATACCTTTTTAATCTTGCCTACATGGTTTTTTTACATAATAGAATATTCCATTACTTTGCTTGCCTGTGAGTAGGGTGAGACAGAAGCTGGGGACAAGCAATGCTGGAGTCTGGAATGACCTGTGGGGATTGTGGCCCACACCCCAACCTTGCCAGGTTGGTTTCTGCTTCTCCCCTGGGGCACCAGGTCCTGAGTCAGCCCCCGGCCATGATTTCCTGACGGGGGGTCTGTCCAAAATGTTGCTGCTTTTAAATCTTTGAAGCTAAGTTGAACAGGCTTAATTCAGCTGTGAAAACTGGGCCACTCTCCTGACTTGAGCTTTGAATTTAAAGGGAGGAAAAAGCCCTACATTCTGCTCAAGGTGAGCACAGAGATTTGAGGAGAGTTGAATCCATTCTCCATCTCTTCTCACAGAGTTAGGTTGGAAGGGACCTTAAAGCTCACCCAGTTCCACCCCTGCCATGGGCAGAGACACCTTCCGCTATCCCACGTTGCTCCAAGCCCCATCCAACCTGGCCTGGAACACTTCCAGGGATGGGGCAGCCACAGCTACTCAGGGCAACCTGTGCCAGGACCTCACCACCCTCACAGGGAAGAATTTCTTCCAGTATCCCATCTAACCCTGCCCTCTGGCAGTGGGAAGCTGCTATCCCTCATCCTATGATTCCATGCCTCTCCCATAAGTCCTTCTCCAGTTCTGTTTGAGGCCCTCTAGACACTGGAAGGTGCTCTAAGGTCTCCCTGAAGCCATGGGAGTCCCCCTGGGTGGGTACAGGGATCCAGGCTGCATCATCTTGCTCTCTCCCTTGTAAACTTCCTGTCTGTTGATGGGGGAGCTTATATAAACATCATCTCCGTGTTGTGGCTGTTTTGTTTGGAGTGAGTGTCCAAAAAATCCCAGGAAACAGCACGTATGTGGTCGGTATGTATTTATTCCTGAGGGGCTTGTCCGCAATTTATAGCAAGCATATGGAACAACTTGTGCTTGAGATGTTTGATACATCTGGAGATGCCGAGTTTCTAAGAATGAGGAAAACTTTGCAAGTGGCTAAAAAGCCACGGATTTTGACCAAATCCATTTAGAAGCTCACCTGAAGCCGGTCTAGGCAATTTTCAGAGGGATGGATTTTGCTGCATGAGGGCTCTGTTGGAGATATTTTTCTTAAAGCAAATGCCAGTTCCTCAGCACTGCCAGGTTATTCCCACGCAGTCAAATACAAACTAGTAAGAAAGTTAGAGACCTTACTTTGGTATTGAAGTAATTTTCAAATGTGAAAAAAAAAAACCAAATTAATCTGGTACAGCGACACAAGTGACCAGATGTAAGCTCATGCTTAAGATTGGGGAAAAAAAAAAAAAAAAAAAAAAAAAAAAAAAAAAAAAAAAAAAAAAAAAAAAAAAAAAAAAAAAAAGCTTTAGGAAATTACTTTCCTGGGGAAAATAATTTTGTTTTGCTAATTTGCTTGGCAAGTGGATTTGTTGTTTGTTTGGGGGTTTTTTGTGCTGAGGAAGCCAGCCTGGTTTTACAGACCCACAAGAGAAGTTGAGCCTTTTTGTCCTGTAGCTCAGTTTTGGGGAGGAAACAGAGACTCAGGAGTTTATTATTGGGAAGCACCTACAATTAATGGGAAACCTCTAATGAACTTTACCCCATATTTAGGCATCTCTTTGGGCAACCAGCACCTGCAGCTCTCACAGTGCCAGGATCCTGCTGCAGCCCCTGGGCTGGGGATGTCCCTGGATGTGAAAGATCAACCTGTGCTGGGACAGGAAGAGGTGGGGATGGCTTTGCATGGTTACAGTTGCTGTTTATCACCCTTTCCAACCACTCGTGGCAGAAGGAGTGGAAAAAATAGCCTTCAGCACTCCATATAAAACCTGGAGCCAGCGGCCTTGCCAGCCTTACAAAGTATCCTCTGTCAAATGGCTCATTCATTCTGCAGTGGGAACACGTGAAAATCACATCATTTCCCCAAGGTGGAACAGCAGCGTGCCTGTCCCTAAAAAATCCCAGTGTGGCAGCAGGTCATCTGTCACCTACAAGCAAGCTGGAACAGGGATGATCTTTTTGGGACTGAGAATCTATGGGAGTAAAGCTCAGGGCAGCATGAGCCTGAGTGCCAGCAAAGCCTGATGGAGATTTCTGGCTCCCTGAGGAACATAAATAACGTGGCCAGGAATGCTGTCCCCTTCCCTCTGGGTTGGCATATCACCATGCCCGGGGAGGAGGTGCATGGAGAGGATGAGTTCACAGTAGGTGATGGCCTGTCCTAATCCCTTGCTGCCAAACTGTGACCAGGCACTCTGCATTGCCACCCCCAGGGGTGTCCCTTTCATCTGAACCTGCTCTGCGAAGCTCAGACACGGGAGGTTTTGGAGTATAGAGCCTGATCCACTTCCAAAGGGAGTGTTTCATCCTCTTAGGAGCAAGTCCAGGTGTAGCCTGTCTAGTCCAACCCCCTCCAAATATATGGAACCTCCACCATCCCGGCCCTTTGGCAAACTGCTGCTAGGACAGATATATGGCAAAAGAGGATCAAATCTTCTGCTGCCTGTATCCAAGAAAACTGATGCTCCAGCTCAAAGCCCAGATTTACCTCCACGGGAGGCATGAAAACAGAGGTATTGTACTCACAGGCTGCTCTTTCTCTGTAGGGATGGGTCCTGAATCTTGGATTGTCTTGCTTTAATCTGTGTGTGGTTTTTCCAGTTTTATCTAACACTCAGGGATCTCTGGTCCTCCAAGCAGCAAGGAGAGGGATGGCAAATTGCCAGCAAGCACCATCCACAGACACCAGCATTTCTTTCATAGTTAATCTGCATTAGGCTCCCTCCCTCCCCTCAGAGCAATCTAATTCTTTGGAAATTGGGGGGTTTGTCACCTGGCACAGCAGCTGTGATTCATAAGTCCATGAGATTTATTGTCCTTTAATTAGAAGGACCTGCATCCAGCCTGGCCACTGGTGAGGTTATCACTAGCCAAAAAATACTTGTGCAATTTATTGGGTGAATGTGATCCTTTTTTTTTATTCTTAGGGAAGCTTTATCCACCTTAATGCATCACGGAAAAGGCTGTATCCTGCAAAGGTACAGCCCAGGCTGCAGCACCGAGGCTCTAGGCAATCCCTCAGCTTTTCCATACTGCCATTCCCTCCCCAGTTTGGGTGCACACACCAGAAGATGAGCTCTAAGGCAGGGCACCTAAATGTTCTGATGCCTTAACAGTGAGAGTGCAGGAATAGGATACCTGGTGCAAGAGTAGCTTTCCCTATGGCGTCATCCTGGCAGCTGGATAAATCCCTCCATGGAAGGTAACAAGCTCAGGGATATTCAGGCACCATTAGTGTGTCCAGCATCTCCCAAGGCCTGCTGACTTCTTGTGCTGTTTTGAGGGGGTTGGGGTGCATTACGGGGCTTTAAACTGACTTGTGTGGCTATAGAAATATGAGGTTCTGTATCGAGGAATGCCTTGAAGGCAGTGGTTTCCCCCAGCTGTGCTTCGGTGGAGCCCAGGATCAGATCAAAAGGGGATCAAATCTTCTTCGGGATTTAACAACAAGGGCTATTTTTACACAAATTACCTGAAACGCCTCACAGAAAAGCCAATTTGATATTCAGCTAGGACAAGAAATACCAGAGAGAGAGAGTGAAGGAAATTTAGGTTTTTTTCCCCTGTCAGCAGCCAGCCCTGGCTGGGCTCCACTAGTCATGGGATAGCAGTTGTGATTTTCCTTCTCTATCAACAGAAGGAATAGGAAGGAGAAAACATCAACTTTAAGCCTTGCACGGAGGGGCTGTGTGGGGGCTATAAGTGAGGTCTTTGGGGGCTATTGGGGCTGTGAAGGCTACAGCTGTAAGGGCTGTAGATAGAGGTTTTGGGGGCTGTGAGGACTAGAGGGACTTGGAAGGTTATAGGTTCTGTGAGGTCTTTCAGAGCTCTGCGAGGACTCTGGGGGCTATGAGATTCATGGTGGCTGTGAATGTTATAGGGCCTGTGAGGGACAGCACAAGGGCATTTACAGGTAGGGAAAGGAGTGATCGACCAGTGGGATCGAGCTATCAGATTGATAAGTGGAAGTAAGAGTGATTGAGGTGGGGGTCAGCCCCTCAGAGCGATGACAGACAGGGCAGCCCCAGGTGAGGGCGACAAGAGGCAGGGCAGCTGCAGGGTTCAAAGTGAGGGGAAAGATGAGAGAAAAACGGTGGGAAAGGGAGACAGAAAAGGGACAGAAGAATATGATGGGGAAGGGGCAGGAAAAGGCAGATAAAACGGCGGGGGAAATGAGGGGGAAAGCGGCTGGAAATGTGAGGTGAAAAAGGGCGGGAAATGTGAGGGAAGAAAGGGCGGGAAAAGGGGGAACAATGGCGGAAAAGGGAAAAAAGGTCGAGAAAGATGAGGATAAAAGGGCCAGAAAAGGGAAAGAAAAACGGCCGGCAGCCCCAGCACGGTGAGCACGAACGCTCCCAAAGCTGAGCTGCCGTGCAGAACCTTCCAGGGAAGCTTGGGGTCGCTCCAGGCCTTTGGGAATGCAGCAAGGCAGGGCGGCAGGAAAGGGAAACAAGCCGGGAAGGCGCTGCGGCGGACCGTCCGCGCTGCCTGTGCTCACCCCCGTTCCCAGGAGGGCACAGAGGAGGTGGGAACACCCAGGGCTGGAGCCGGGACACCCGGGGCTGGAGCCGGGACACCCGGGGCTGGGGCCGGGACACCCGGGGCTGGAGCCGGGACACCCGGGGCTGGGGCCGGGACACCCGGGGCTGGAGCCGGGACACCCACCCACGGCCACCCCGCTGATCCCGTCCGCGCCATCGCCGCGCCTTTCTCTTCGCAGAGGGATTCTACTTATTTATTTTCCCGGCGAAAAAAAAAAATAAGTAAATAAAGGAGACAAGTCAGACCCCACAAGGAAAAAAATAAACCAACCCAACCAAACAAACAAAAACCCACGCTGGAGACAGTCCCTGGTGCGGATGCGACCCGGCCATCAGCGGTGTCACCCCCCGGCCGGGTCAGAGAGCACGCCCAGCCCCGGGTGGGGGATTTTAAACAGATTTAAAGTCTGCTCTTTCCCCCCACCAGACCTCTCCGATTGGACTCCACGGGGTTTTTATATAATATATTGCGTTGGAAAGGAATTCAAAGATCATCTCCTTCCGCTCTTCTGCTACAACGCAGAGACACCTTCCACTATCTCAGTTTGCTCCAAGCCCTGTCCAGCCTGACCTGGAACACTTCCAGGAATGGGGCAGCCACAACTTCTCTATGCCAGGGCTTCCCCATCCTTATTGTAAAAAAACTTTTCCCAGTGTATATATATGTATATTGACCTCTTTTCACGGTGTTTATATATATATTGACCTCTATCCTTCAGCTTAAGGCCATCACCCCCAGGTGTGGCTGGTGAGGGTGATGAGTGGGGCAGCATTTGGGGGCCCTGGAAAGATCTTTTTTCCTTTCTCCTTTCTATTTCATCTTCCCCATCCCTCACCAGTCCATCCCAGTGCCCTCAGTTTCTCCCCCAGGTGCATCCTGGTGACTCCAGAACAAAAGCAGGGTGTTCAGAGGAAAAGGGGTTTAAATTGAGGGGAAAATCTCCTTTTCCACTGTTGTTCGTGTTTAAACGGAGTGGGGGAAGATCCCTTCACCTGTGATTTAAAGATTATCACTTGAAGGAAAACCTGCTTTTTCTGTGTTTTTAAGGCTATGAATTAATTGACCAGGAATCTCCATTTTCCAATTTAAGTGGAAGGGAAAGATCCTTTTTATGCCATGTGATGGGTTTGAATTGAAGGCAACACCCCCCTGCCCATTTTCATCACCTTAAGGTTTGAGAGGGAATCCCTGTTATCCTTCACCTTTTTAGGGTTCAAATTGAGGGATGTTACCCGCTTTTCCCATCATTTGGGTATGGGCTCTATGAGGTTGTGAGGGCTATGGGAGCTCTACGGGCTGTAGGGTCAATGTAGGCTATAGGGTATGTAAGGGCTATGAGTTATATGAAGGATGTGACAGCAGTGGGTTTTGTTAAGGGTTATGGGGTGTGTTAGGGATGTGAGGGCTGTTGTGGCTTTGAGATTTGTTTGGAGTATGTGGGCTTTGAGGGCTCTGAGGTCTGTGTAGGGTACGGGGGCTTTGGGGGGCTGTCAGTGCTGTGAGGCCTATGGGGTTTTTGAGGAACTGTGAAGGCTATGGGATCTGTGAGGGCTGAGATGGCTCCCTAATGTTCACGTTGGTTAGGAAAAATGTCCTTACAGCTTCCACCCCAGAAATGATACTCCACAAACTTTGTTTTCATGTTCTCAGTGATAGTGAATTAATTGCTACAGATGTCAGAGCATCATTATCTGTGATAATTAAAGTTGAATGGTTATTTTCTCTAAGTGAGGCTCTTGGGGTCATTCCAAATGAGATGTGGTCATGCCATAACATAATTTAATTGCCGTATTAATAGATGAAACCCATGGCAATCCCTCGTGAGTCGCATACAGAAATAGCAGGGACATTGTGCATTCCTTCCCAGTCCTGCCTGTTCTTCTTCAGTGTGATGGTGGTGATAAGGTGTCTTTGTAAAGCTGCCAAGAAACTGAAGGGAGAAGGAATGCCATCCCAGGAGATCTCATGACTTGGAGATGATTGCAGGAGGATGAGGGGAGAGGCAGCGGCATCCAGGAAATTCCTGGGGTCAGCAGCAACGTTCTTGTTGGAGCTCCTGTTTTTGTCATGCTCCTTTAAATAAGGGTCCTGTGACCTCTCTTCCTGTGGCTTTGAAATGGGCTGGAGCTGCTGGTGGATGCTCCTGGTTTGACTCCATCTGTCTTTTGGAAACTCCTCTAGCTTGGCCAGGTGTTTGGGGTGACCCTGTGCTGAGGGGAGCCAAAACATCCATCAGTGTTGAGGGAGTGAGAAGCAAAGCTGGAGCTGATGCCACTGTAAATCAACCTACCTCCCCAAACATCATTTCAGCACCTTGTGTAGGCACATCTGCCTCTGCAGCACTTTGAGCAGTTTTTGGAAAATTGGGTACTGGAGAAATTATTGGGGTTTTGCCCCTTGGCTTGAGCAAACAGGGACCCCTTCAGCAGAAATAAAATGAGGATGTGAGAGTGTTGGGTGGCTTCACTGAGGTGGTGTTTGCTGTCTTTAGAAGCAACTGGATATTATCTTCACTCATCAGTTTTGTTGAACTCTGATTATGGATTTACTTCCAATTATCAGTTGAAACATTGTGATATGAATGGCTGGAGAAGGGCCAGGCCACATGTCCCCATATATCAGTTCACAGTTGTCTTACAAAGGATTACCAAGAATTGCAAAGATAACAGTTCATGTGACTGTTATTTTTAAGAGAGTAGCCCTGCAGCTAGAAGTACATTTCTCTTAAAGATACCCCAGAAATCCATTCTTTTCCTCATGTGGCAATAATGAGAATCAGAAATGGAGCCTGGGATCCATCTATGCCTGGTTTCCCAGGAGAGGCTTAGCTTATGACACCTCCCTCTTCCATTTTGCCACCAGGTCCCCAATTCAACTGGAGCCAAGGTCCATTTGAGCCTCCAGCTAATAGGAAACATACAGCTTTCCCTTTACATCCCTGGTCCTGATTTCCACCCCACACATGTGTGGTCACTGCAGGGGCTGGTGGATTTAGGCAGACATATAACATCATCTGGCCCTACAACCTGGAATCATAAAGGGTGGAAAAGGCTTCTAAGATTGACTCCAAACATTAACCTGACACTGCTAGTTCCACCACTAAACCATGTCCTCAAGTGCCACATCCACATATTTTTTGAAGACTTCCATGTGACAGTGTCTGCCTGAGTGCTTCTGGGTGTGTGGTTTGGGGTTTTTTTTTCCATTTTCTTTTGCATGAGTTTGTAAGATTTGGGAGCCTTTATTCACGGTTGAATCATGGAGGAGGGAGCTGTGGGTGAGCAGGTTTAATTGTCCTCCTTAAGGCAGAGGATTGCTGGAAGCTGGTGATTTCTGGGCCTGAACTGCTACAAAATCCAACAAACTGCTTTAAAAGGGGAAAAAAGAAAGAAAAGAATTCTATCTTTGCTGTTATACACACTGGTAAGCTGAGGGAGGAGAGTTTTCCTAAAGAGACTCTGCTCCCAGGCAATACTTTGCCAATGGAATACTTTGAATTTATTCCCTGCAACCGGGACATTTTCCTTGAGGTGGTTTTCTGGCTAAGCCAGCCCTTTTTAGGGGGTGTTGGCACTGCTGAACACTGACGTTTTTCACATTTTCATTGCATAGCAGGCCACATCTCCCTGATTTAACGCAACCTCTCTATCCTTTTGGAGGAGAATGTATTGGGATTTGGGGCGGTAGGAGCTCCTGGCATGATTGTACCGGGAGGCCCTGGAACAGAGTCTCGTTGTGATGTTAATTAGAAGCTATTGACCGCTCGCTGTTCGGGTGCAGTGGGGCGCAAGGACTCTCAAACACGCTTACATAAGGACCTGCCCAACTGATGTCTGGCTCCTGCCAATAAACTGATTGCTTTTGTCGGGACCTCTGCTGGACGAGGGGCTGGAAATCAATTTTTGGCTTCCAGAGAAGACCATGCATTCCCGATATCCGAGCTCAAACCCTGCATCTGTAGTCGTCACCTTTCCTGCACAAAATCCATCCTAATTTGGATTCGGAATGCTTTTCTGGCTCTGTTCATAGAGTTTAATCTAATCTTTGTTTCAAGTGAGTTACCAGGGTGGATAATTCCTTGTACCCCTGTGTGGGCAGCAGGGATTTTAGTCCCACCAAGCAGAATAGTTTTCCTCTTGCTGTCTTGCACCCTGTTCACATTCCTGTCAGGGAGGATTAAAAAAAAAAAAAAAAAAAAACAAACAAAAACCTACTATCAGTATTTGCTCTGATGAAGGTGCGAAATGGGTTTACTTTAATATCCCTAGACACAGAGGGAGTGTTTTACCGAGCAAGAGAACAGCCTCGGTAGTCGGATATATATTGCAATTTATATTGCTTTGGCTATGGGGTGTATTTAACACTTTTCTTAAAATCCTGTCAAACCGTCTCTTCTTGCTTACGGCGAACGAGGGAAGGGCTGCGTCCTAATTTAGCTGATTGCCACAAGCAAAGCTCAGCTGTCCAATTTGCTGTGAGAGCAATGCAGGACGCCAGTCTCTAGTGTGTGTGGGGGGGAAGCCAGATACGCTTAAGTTTTCCTCACAAACTGCTGGTGGGGGCAAAATTTGTGTAAAGAGATGAGACACAGAAGAGCGGGCCGGGGAGCAGAGCATCCCGGTGGGGCAGGAGGCACGGCGATGGAGCCGGTCCTCCCGGGCGTGCAGGCACAGCTGCTCCCGGGGATGCTCAGCTCCCTCCCAAAGCCCGTGGCCTGCCTTCCCCGGGGAGGCGTTTGAAGGCTCCCTTTCATTCGCACACCCTGCGAATCAAGCAGGCAGCGAGTAAACATCTCCCGTAGCCCCAGCCAGGCGGGCGAGGTCTGGAGCGGCCGCGGGCAGGACCCCGGGGGAAGAAGGCAGGGCCGTCCTCCCGGCTGGAGAGGAGTCCCCGCAGCCGATAGGCACCGTGCCAGCCCTGCTCGGCGGCCGGCTCCGCGGGCAGGCTCGCCCGGCAGAGCGGCTGCGGTGCTGCCAGGAGCCGGCTGGCCTGCCCGCAGCTCTGCCCCGGCCCGGTTATATGGGCAGCCGCGGAGGTGGGGCTGAGCTCTTCCCCCTCCGTCAGCAGCATCTCAGGGTACGGGACAGCCGGCGCTCGGGGTAGAGAGTAACGGGATCGGCGTCAACCCTCGCCACCACGAGATGGGCAGGAAGCTGGACCTCTCCAAGCTCACCGATGAAGAAGCCAAGCATGTTTGGGAAGTCGTTCAACGGGACTTTGATCTGCGGAAAAAAGAGGAGGAACGGCTGGAGTGAGTATCTGCTCTCCGATCCCTGAGCTGGGGGCAAGCGAGCCAGAACCTCAGGTCCCCGTGGGCTGCAGGGATAAAACAACCTGCTGAGGGTGTGGGCGAGCACACCGGGCTGTGAAACTCAAACACGGTGAATAGATTACGTTATCAGCGGCAAGGTGACACATTCGGGCAGCAAAGGCGCAAACTGGCGCCGTGCCACCGGCAGCGATGCGGATCGGTGACGCCGCCGCACTTTATGGCGACAAATATCAGGAAATGCCTCTATGAGGCTCGAGGCTGGTGAGGTTCTCTCAAGGGGAGGCTTCACCTGGGAGCAGAGGACGGGATTTGGGTCCCTTGTTTTTGCTCCATGTGATGGGTCTCGTGTGTTTAGGGCAGAAGTTGTTCAGTGGGCGCTGGGAGTCCTCAGATCCGTGGAGAATCCTGAAAAAATAAGCGAGAGGAGTAGTAAACCTACTACTACTAGTAAACCTATTTTAGTAGCCTTAAGTACATAATACAGGGGGCTGTGCTATCCTGGGAAGGTTTATGGGGCCCACAGATTGGGAAAAGATTGAAAAATCACTGGAGCAGCAAATTCTATGAACTTATAAATCCTTACAAACAGGGTATTGGACAAAAGTGCTGTTTAAAAAGTGTTCTGTCAGATCACATTAAATTTTGAGCATGAGAAATCACAGGGGTTCAGGTTTTGTTCATGAACTGCATCAGACGCTGAACTTTAGTAATGTCTTAACATATTTCAAGAAGCTGCAGTGACCCTCCTCAGGGTGTGGCCAAGTTCTCATTATTCCAGAGTGGTCCATGCTCTCAGACTGGGTCTGGGCAGTGATGCACTCCCACTGAGCCCTCAGACCCTCCTAGCTCTGAATTTTGTGAGTCAGGGCTGGTGCTGATATCCCACTACAATGCCTGGAGACCAGGAGCTCATTAGTTCCTCTATCAGATCCAAACGGAGGGGTGAGGAGTGATAGCCATCCTTGGTCTGGGATATCTGCATCCCGCAAAAACTTTCGATCATGACACCCTCTCTATTAACACTATTGGCTACAAGAAACTCTCAGTCCTGTATTTTTCATCCCCCTGATGACTTTTTCCTGCCTTAAGACAAGTCAGCCTTCGTGGGAGGCAGAGATAATTCAGTATCATCATCTACTACCTTCCTCTGCTAGTAGCTCTGAAGAGCAGGAAGGAGATCAGACAGGGCTATTTAAAAAAATTATCACCCTGCAAAGGGTGCATGTCTCCCTTGTGATGCATCTGAGCTCAGCCTGGAGGGAGGAGGTGGAGACCTACATTGCTGTGCCCTGCAGCAAAGAACTGGGCGAGGTGAATCCCTCCCTTACTCGACCTTGGCGCCAGACTGGCTTATCTGGGTCCTCTCTGATGCCCAGGAAGCTTCCAAATTGAGAGCCATGCTCTGGGAGATGCAGGATGGGGGAAGGTCTCAGGATGCTCCTACCCACCTGCTGTCTCTCCTCCTAAGGATCATTTCCCCTGTTTTTTATTTTTATTTTCTTCTTTAATCCTGCCCTGCAGAGGGCTGGCATTAAGCATTCTGAACTACAGAAATTTCTGTACTTTCTGAATAATTTCTGCGACAGACCAGACCACCACTCTGGCAAAGTGTGCCACATTCCTGAGTGCTGGACATGGAGCTACTGGAGAATTTTCTGCCTGTAACAAGCTGGGACATGATGTGACATTATAGGAGACCCTGCAGCCTCTGCTCTGACCAGCCCCATTTACTTTTCTATTCACTTACTTTTCTATTCACCGGGCTTGTCTCAACCTGCCAGCCTTGAAGAAATCTCCTGCCCCCCTGTCCCCTCCCCAGCTTGGTCTTTTTCTTCCCTTTTTGCTGCTTCTCTGTATTTTGTTTTTGGCAGAAGCTATTCACCAACAAAGGACAAAGGCTTCAGCTGGCCACAAACTGCACAGGCATGTGAGGGCAATGCTTTGCCCAAAGAATTAAATAATGGCCATTTTGAGGGGTCTCTCCCCAAATCTTTGCTGAAATATCCATGCCCACAAGCCCATTTTTTGGGGGACTGGCTCCCTGTGTCTCTCCTGGAGCTCTGTAGGTCCAACCCTGCTGCAGCTGGCATCCCAATGCCACAGATTTATTCATTCCCTGTGAGCAGAGCAGGGAAGGAAGGGGCTGGCTGGTGCTTCTGCCAGCAAGAGGAGACAAGAGGTATGCGGTTCCTGCGGGTTTTAAACTGGTTTGGCTGAGACTCTTCCTTCCTTTGGCAGGTCTGGTGGGTGAGGGAGGAGAGGTGAAGGGATCCAACCGGTCTCTGGGAACCAGAAAAAGCAGTTCCAGTAAAAAAGATTGGATCCTGCTGGCAACAGCCTTAGCACGGGAGTGGAAAAGGAGTACTGAGTCCCACCCAAGGGTTTTCTATTGGAGGGTTTATTTTCAGAAGTCACTTAAATTTACTGCTGGGACATTTGCATCAGTTCGTCCAAATCACTGCTAGCATGGTGAACGGCTGATTATACAAACCAGGTGCCCAGTTTTCTGTCTTCATACGGGTTTTTACATCTAATAGATGTAAATGTGAGTTGATGTCACCCCTGCACGACCACAAACAGAGGAATGACATCAGAAAATGTATCTTGCAGTGCGCTGGCAGCCAGCTGGCCAGAAAATTCTTCCTCAGGAAAAAAAAATCAAGAACTGAGCCCTAATGTGCAAACTGATTAGGTTAAAGAGAGATTAGCTTGACTGACATGCCTATCCTTCCCACTGCCAGTCACACCACTCCTCCCAGGCCAGCCAGGCTCCTGCTGTGGTCACCCCGGCGTCAGTCACTGGGAGCATCACCAGCGCCTCGTGGTCCGCTCTGTGATCCTGAAGCAGCCTCCAGACCTGATTGCTTGAGGGTTTTAACCCAAGCTGACTTCTGCTAGGGAAAACACAGCTCCCCTAACCCTGGTCTAGAGAGAAAACAACTTTCTAGGACCATCCCTACAAGTCAAACATTTTCCTCTTGGCCATGGCCCCAAAAGCAAACATACCTGAGGTGATGCGTGGCACGGACAGCAAACAGAGAGCTTTTGGGCAGGGCAGGAGGCCCCCACCAGCTTGGCAGGCATCTCAGCTGTCCCCAGCTGGTGCTGGGGCCTCAGCCTCATGCAGACATTGTTTCCCATGGGGACCTGCTCTGGCAGCCAGGTTTGGATAGTGAAGGAAGCCTGCAGGGATCCACTGCCAGGTGAAAGTGCTCTTGGAAAGTGTTTCCCTTTCACAGGATTTTCACAAGTATCTCCTCCTGCTGCATCCTCTGAACAGCCAGAGCTTGTTGCACATAACTTAATAAAATTCTCGGTTGAATTTTTAGCACTGGAGAACTATATTGAAAGCCCTTTTAATCCTTTTTAATCCCGTATTTCTTTTCTTCTCTCTCCCCCCCCCGCCCCACTTTTCTTAAAAAAACCCTAAGAATTCCAGAAAGATTTTAATTCCCTGCAGGACTCCATACTTGGAGATTGTGTCAGGTTGGGATACAGCCACAGATTTTGAGAAGAGGCACTCTCCCAAGGTTCCTGACATTAATGATCAACACCCTGTGAAACAAACAGGATGGGGTTTGGCACAATCACTTTTTTTTTCTTTTTTTCAGATGATCCCTGTGGGTCTTGTCCTACTGAGAATATTCTGTGATTCTAATATTAAATTAAATCTATGTTAAACTCCAGTTACCCATCCTGAATCTGGAGCCCACTTTGTTGTTAGCTTATTTAACTCGTGATATGTTATTTATTAGATTTGCCCTACAGCTGTTTCCACAAGCTGCAGACTTGCAATGTTCCCTGCAAAATCGTTCCTGAAATGATTGTGGCGTGATGGGCTTTGCCATGTGATGGTTTCCAGTGAAATAATAACAAACTCAAGTCCCTGCTTTTGGGGGGTGTTTTTTACAGGGAGCTGAAATGCAAGATCGACCAAGAGAGCAGCAAGAGAGAGTTCCTGACGAGTCAATCCCACCTCAATGAGACTCACTGTGTGCACTGCCTGCAGCCCTTCAAGTTCCTGCTGAACAGCAAACGGCAGTGCCTGGACTGCCACTTCTACACCTGCAAGAACTGCAGCCGCTACAACAAGAAGGAGCAGGGCTGGGTCTGTGATCCCTGCCGCCTCTCCAGGTGCTGCTCCCCAGGGAATCACTGGATGGTTTGGGCTGGAAGGCACCTTAAAGTTCCACCCCCATGCCCTTTCACTAGCCCAGATGGCTCCAAGCCTCATCCAACCTGGCCTTGGACATTTCCAGGGATGGGGCAGCCACAGCTGCTGTGGGGAACCTGTGCCAGCGCCTCGCCACCCTCACAAGGAAGAATTCCTTCCCTGTATCCCATCTAACCCTGCCCTCTGGCAGTGGGAAGCCATTCCCCCAGTCCTGTCACTCCAAGCCTTTGTCCCCAGTCCGTCTCCAGCTCTCCTGGAGCCCCTTTAGGCACAGGAAGGGGCTCTAAGGTCTCCCCAAAGCTCTCTCTTCTCCAGGTGAACACCTCCAGCTCTCCCAGCCTGGCTCCAGAGCAGAGGAGCTCCAGTCCTCAGAGCACCTTTGTTGCCTCCTCTGGTCTCATTCCAGCAGCTCCATGTTCTTTCTTGGGGGGGCCCCAGAGCTGGAGGCAGCTTTGCAGGTGGGATCTCACCTGAGGGGGGCAGAGGGGCAAAATCCCCCACTCCCCTGCTGCCCACACTGCGGGATCAGCCCAGCACATGAGAGGGTTTCTGGGTGCCAGTGCACATTTCTGGCTCTTGTCAACATTCTCACCCTCCAGCACCCTCAAGTCCTCCCCACTAGACCTGTTCCAAATCCATCCTCCACCCAACCTGTATATTTGCTTGGGATTGCTCCAACCCAGGGGCAAGACCTTGTTGAACCACATGAATTTCTCACAGCCCCACCCCTCAAGGCTGTCAAGGTGTCCCTCTTTGTCATTCCTTCCCTCCAGCATGTGACAGCCCCACACAGCTTGGTATGTCAGTGAACTGAGGGAACACTCAATCCCATTGTCCATGTCACCAGCTTGTATGTTAAAGAATTCCAGTCCCATATCAGCCCCTGGGAACACCTCTCCTCACTGGTCTGCTCTGAGGGAGGCTGAGGGATGAGCCTCAGGGATGAGGCTCAGCAAGACTTGCCCAAACTCAGCATCCTTTTCGATGAAAGCATGTTTTTATTAAGGTACAGTTTATTTGGGTGAGGGTCTGCTCACAGTGAGTGTCTCTGGAGTGGCTGACCTGGGGGTGCCTCCTCTCTTTGGGCAGGATCGTGAAGATCGGCTCCCTGGAGTGGTACTACGAACACGTGCGGTCCCGCTTCAAGAGGTTTGGGAGTGCCAAAGTGCTGCAGTCCCTCTATGGCAGGCTGCAGCCAGGCCAGGGGCTCAACTCTGCATTTCTGGGTGAGAAATGGCCACTGCTGCCCGTGGGGAACCTGTGCTGCACCACCTCGGGGTGCGCCAAGGGAGGAGCAGCAGTGTTGGTGCTGCTCTGAGTGTCGTGGGGCACCAAGGCTGCTCTAAACATCTCAGGGAGGAAGCAGAGATTCAGGGTTGTTCATTCAGACACAGAGCAGATGTTCTTGATGGCTTTTCTACTGTTAAGTCTTAAGTTTTTACCACAGACTGGAGGATGTAAGATCATTACACTTGGAAAACACCTGTAGATGATCCAATCCAACCCAGTACTACCAAGACCACCACTAAACCACATCCCCAGGTGCCAGATCCATGTGGTTTTTGAACACTTCCAAGGATTGTGGTCCCACCACTTCCTCTACCACCCTTTCAATGAAAAAAAAAAAATCCCTAATACTTCATGTTTAATTTTAAAAGTCCCACGTCCTGCAGTTTGTAAGTACGTAAATTTGCAGCTCTTTTTTTTCTTCTTTCTTTCTTTTTGGTCTTTTCATCACAGAGCTTGTGGAATTAACCCTAGCTTAACCTGCAGGATAAAGCCAGCCTTCATTTTTTTCCCCAAGACCTGATGATTTTTACAAACAACCTGATTGTGGTATCCCCTGGCACTGACAAAACTGTGCCAAAATTAGTGAGCTGCCTGTCACCACTACTGTTTTCTTCAGAGCTTTATGGACTTCCATATTTCTGATTTGGGTCCAAGAGTGCATAAATATACGATGATGTTAATACTAGTTATTTACTAACCAGCTCCTAGCTGTCATTGAAAGAGCTCCTACTCCTTGGCCTATTTCCTTTGGAAGCCAGTGTGGAGTTAATTCCCATCTTGAGGAGCCACAGAAAATCTTGCGCACATACCATTGACATGACCTGATTCAACTGCTCCAATCACTCTTTTAGCCAGGCCACTCATGGCAGAAATAGCAGGAAAAAAAATTAATGGACTGAGAGACAATCCATGCATTGTTTGGACCGAAAATGCATCAAGAGCACACAAAAACCCAACCAAGCGTGAGGGTAACAGCGCCTTGGGCTGCTTTAGATTGAGATTCTGATGTCTTTTTCAAAGGGAAATGATTTTATTCTTTATTACTTCATTAACACCAGTGAATTGGCTCGACCCTCGAGCGAGCAAGAATCTCCTCCTGGGATGTATCTCCAGCCATCTGCAGTTGGCTGTGCCTTTCCCTGCAGCTCCCAGGCATGTTGCATCAGCCTGGGGAAGCAGTGGCAAGCAGCTCTTTGACTTTTAAAAGTCAAGTCCTGTCTCTTGTTTTGTTCTCTCTAAAGAGCCTTTTTAAACAATCGTTTCTTGTGATGGCTAGAGAATGAGAATTTCAGTTAGCCATGGCTCTGACGCTTGCTCTCTGCTCCAGGAACAGGAAGAAAATGTGATTATTCATTTTCCTCACCATTTTTCTCTTTGTTTAGGTCTTCATGACCGAGTTTATAGCCTGCCAGACATTAACAGTAAGTAAAAAAAGGGGATTGCAACAAGGGGCTTGCAGTTTAAGCAAGGCTTCCAAAGTCTTTTTAAAGTCTTCACACCCCCCCAGCTGTGGGCACATCTGGAGAGCTTTGGAGTGGTCAGACCAGGGAGAACATTCCTGCACTGCAGTAGAGATGGACTGCAGTGCTCAGCTCCTGCATTGTGGTACATCTGAGGTCTCCATGGGTAGATTTGCATACAGCAGGACTCTTAGTTACATGCCAAACTTGAAGTTTGTAAGCACTGGTTACCTCAAAGCAATGGATCACTAATAAAAAGAAAAGCTGGCTGGGGGGAATCAGGAATAGCTCCTGAGCCTTTAAGCACTGGTGGACCTTGGGGTGGACCCAGGTGGAGGACCCAAGTGGACCTCGGGGTGCTCTCTGAGGTGCAGGTGCCCCTTCACTTCCACATCTGGCAGGGGAAATGATGAGAGGCCAGCCAGGCCTTTGCAAGATCAAGTACTAAAAGTGGGTGCCTGCAGATAAAAAATTCGGGGAAGTACTTCTAGTCTGGGCCTTTTCACCCCACATATGAAGCACGGCCTCCCCTGCAGGTGCACTGGTGTGACCACCAGGGTGGGGACTCACCTGCTGCCTTGTGTCCCCTCCAGGAGAGTGCCAGCTGCTCACCAGCTGTGACGCCGGGGATGACAGCGATGAGGAAGACAATGTCCTCCGTGGAGCTGAAGCAGAGCGCTACAGCAGAGTAAGTGCTTGGTTCTGGAGCTGCCACTGCCTCATTCTGTGTCCCTGGCATGCCTTGGGTCATGGTGGTGGTGGCTTCCTGTGCCACTTTCAATACTGGACCTTTCTCTCTGTTTTGCATCTCTGAGATATGCTCACCCCCAAATTTGTGTGAAAACAACCATGTCAGTAACATCATAAATGTGCTCTGGAAAAAAGACCCACTTCTAACACTACTGACCTCACCAATTAACATAAAAGTCCCAGCTCTTACCTCTATAATGATAACCCACTTGCTTTGGGTTTTTTTAGTAATAACCTCCTAAATATTCAGAGAGATCTGCCTGCAACATCCTTTCTCTGAGGATGAGGTGATGCTTCAAAGCTCAAAAGAATCACCTGGCTCTCTCTCTGAGCTGTAACCTGGCTCAGCTTTCCCAGAGTGCCTTTATCAACCAAGTGAGAAGTTCTCACTCTACTTATGGCAGCAGTCCTGAGCCAGAGGCCGTGGAAATCAGGAACCCACTTTTCCTTATCTTTAGCACAAGCACAGGCTTTACCTGGCTCTCTTCAAGCAGGACAGCGTCAGGCCCAAATTCTCTCTGCAAAAAGCAGAGCAAAGTCAGGCAAACTAAGGAGAGAAAGATCCTCCCTTCCCCTTTCCTCAAGGTCTGTGGACTGTGTCTTACACTGAGTTTTCCTTTCTTGCGCTTTCTGTGCTAAAGATGTGCAAGACAAAGCGGCTGCTGTCTGTGCATCCCTTTGATTTTGAACTGGACTCGGATTACTCTGCTCAGTCTCGCCGCCAGTCTGTGCAGCTCTCCCCGGCAGCCAGCAGCCCAGATGCTTTCCAGGTACCGGGAGACTCCTGGGGGGTTCTTTTCCTTTCTTCCTCCTTACCTTGCTTGCTACCACTGCTCCTTCAGCCTCAGAACTCCCTCAGCTGGTGTCAGGAGGCACTGGTGCCAATCCCTGATCCCCATCACTGCCTGTGATCTCATCTTGCAGTTGAAGTCCTTTGCCTCAGGCCAAGTCAGGAGCAGGACATCTGATCCAAGAGAGGATGAGTGCTAAGATGAGACAGCTACAGGTTCTCTGGCCATGTCCCTGCAGACTTCCTTGCTCTCAGCAAGCAGACAATCCTTTCCTTGCATTGTCCCAAGGTTATGGGACACACCCTGGTTTCCAGGGGGGTTCAGTGCTCAAGGGATTAAATGAAATCAGGTTCTTCTTCCATGTTCCCATCCAGTCTGGGGCTGGGTTTGCCATGTGGTGGCACTTGGGTGCAGCTGTCCAGCAGCTCCATGAGGCACACGACCTTTGTGATGTTGACGTGAATCCCACATAGCCAGTGTGAGTGAGGGCCAATCAGAGGGATGAACACTGGGAGGACAAAAACTGCAGGGATGCTGGTTACTTCTGAATAGGAGACTAGATGTGCCCTAGTATCCAAAGCTTCTGGCCAGGAACAAGACTCAGACAGATCCAGACAATGCAGTGAGCTGTGCCCTGTGATCCCACCAAGAGCCAGGGGCCAACCAACCCCACCTTCCAGCTCTGGGGATGAACATGGATGGGGTGACTTGGTGTGGCAAAGGATCTTCCAGCCTGAGAGGCTTCAGGTCCAGCTTTTTGGGCCTCTCTTGTTTGGCTTCCCTGGTGAAATTGCACTTTCAAAGTATTAAACAACTTCTTTTTAATAGTGCTCAGATTAAACTCTGTTCTTGGGTAGAAATAGGATGTGCTGAGATCTGTAACAACAACTTTCAAAAAATCTGCACAACTCCACACAAAATTATTAGAATTTGAGGGAAGTAATTAGATCCCTCTTTTTGTTTGTCTCTTTCCCGTCCTTTTGCATCAGAATTCAGTGTGAGGTCTGGCCTCTGTCAAATTTAGTTTTTGGATTATTTGAGGTGTTCGCTGTTGGAATAAGTAGAAGAGGGTGGTGTTTTAAAAGATCCAAGGATTTTGCAGCCCGGCTGAAGGAACTCCGTGCTTGTAAAAATTACCAGTGCCCCCTGGCAGCGATGGGAAGTATTGCTCAGGGTTCTGCAGCCAAGCAAAGCCTTTGAATGGGATGATTAAGAACTTTTATATTTTATGTAAATATAATTGGCATCATAAAAGGAAAATCCATGCACTTATTGAAGAATAAAGAGAGGAAGTTCTTAGTGAAGGTCAGGAGATACAAGGAGTTGTAGAATCATAGAACAAATTGGGTTGGAGGGACTGTAAAGATCATCTCATTCCAACTCCTTCCACTATCCCAGGTTGCTCCAAGCCCTGCCCAAGCTGGCCTTGGACGCTTCCAGGGATTCAGGGGCAGCCACAGCTCCACACTGTTCTTACTTTGGGGACCCCCGAGCTGGAGGCAGCACTACAGGTGGGGTCGCACAAGTGGAATCTCCATGGGCAGCTGCTCAGCAGCATCCTCAACTCTCAGTCCTTCCCAGATTTCCCCAACTCAGCTGAAGATGGCTCCCAGGAGTCCAGGATCACGGATGCAGACCTGGTGTTCCACCACGTGCTGCAGGAGCCGGGGGTGAGCGCTCCAGAGCAGCACTTCAGCACAGAGGTTCGACTCACTGTCAATGCACGGAGGAGGAGCCTGGAAAGAAACCCAAAGCCTGGTAGGTGTCCCTTTTGTCCAGGTTCCTCTTGTATCCTCTTGGGACAGTCGGCTGCAAGTGTTGCACCAAAGTGAAAACATCTTTGGGTTTTTTTGTGAACAACCTCAAAGCCTCTTTGAGGGTCAAAACCATTTATCCGTCCGCAAAAGGGATTTTTCTTAGGAAGGAATCTTCTTGCTGGTGTTATTTAGTTGTAAAAGGGCTGATCTTGTTCCCAGCAAAGCCAAAGGAATTGTTCCCAAGGTGTCCGTCTCTTTCATACCTACTGGTGATTTCCAGGGTAGAAACTAGATACAATCAAATGGATACTGCTAGAAACAATGGGATATTTTTCCTGCTGCTGGTAGTGGAGTTCAACTCCAAAAGTAAAGGATGTTGTGGCTGCAGAAAGCTTTGATTTTTTTAGGAGACTTGTACTAGAACTGGAGGCAAGAACTGGAGGTTGCTAAGTGGTATCCTTGTAGCTGGGCAGGGTACATGGGTAGGCTAAATGATCTGTGGATTTGTGAGTCTATAAATACCCTCTGAGAGGCAGAATTTACCTTTTATAACCTCTGTTTTCCCAGGAGGGTCGGATACTGGCTTGGGCATATGCAAATGTAGAATATGTCCTTCTGTGTTTCCAGTGGCCTGGCTGTATTTTCAGGACATTTGGGAATGCTGGGTAGACCTTAACATGGCTGTTTAAATTCCCATTCCAAGTCCTGATGAAGCATCACAACAGCATGTTAATTCCGTTTTCTCTCATTGTTTTTGTCTCATTTGAAATTCGCCTTTACACAGGAAACTTCCCACTCTTTTTAAATGCGCCATCCTAGGCTGGTTCCTCTCTAGCCTGAGCTGAAACATCTCCCAGCACCTGGGCAGTGCACAAAGGGCAGCTTCCAAACCTGAGCTTCCACAAAATTGGGAGGGCAGTAGTGGTTTTTTGGTGAGGGCTGTTGAAGGCATGACAGCAAGGATGGTGCTCCTCATGCCCTGTGTGGGACCCTGCTGTGCTTGGTGCCATGTGGGCACAGCATGTGGAGCTGCAGCCTGCTCCATCCTCAAACTTGGTCTGGCTTGCAGAAGCACCTCCTGCCAAGGGTTGGAAGTCTGATCTGGGGAAATGCCTCATTATTTGCGTGTCTTAAGGATGGGGCCAGTGTCCAGGAAGGAACTCAGGGGTGTGGATGCCTTGTACCTTTCTCTCCCCAAAGGCCTGCCCTGGAACGAGCCGCCCCGCGCCCGGTACTCGGCAGACATGGACACGTCTGATGAGGATGTGAAAGGAGCCCAGCTCCCAGCCCACCACGTGAAACGCCGGAACAGAGCCTCCTCCCAGGAGAACATCAGCCACTCCTCAAACCAGGTATCGAACAGCCTCTGCCCACACCACTCCCTCTGAGCTGCAGGGTGGTTCAGAGGAGAGGAGAAGCAGCAATGGCCAGCTGGGGTGCGCTTCTCCAGTCACACCAAAAAGGAAACCAGGCACTGGCTGGTGCTTCCCTCTGCCCGTGCTGCCATCACAAAAACAAACCTGCCTCTGCTGCCACTCATTTTCCAGCTTGTCCTTATTAACCTGAGTTACTCGTGGGTTCTTGTGTCTCCAGAAAGGATTTCTTAAATTGAATGTGCCAGTGTGCCACGCTTTATCTTCTTCTTTTGCCAGGGTCAGGATGAAATGTGTTTATTAATTCTTATGTGTGTTACAGTCTCACAAACTATGAGTTCTACAGCACTTCTATTTAACAACTAAAAATGGAGCTGTATCTCTCTCTCTACAAGGCCTTTTACGGATAAACTGTCCAATTAAGAAATGACACTTAAAGTAATTTTACTTTTAACCGAATAACCAACCACCCATGGCCTGCGATGCAGACTTTTCTATCTAATTACAAAATACCACTTACTCTCATGAAGAAGAAGGTGGAAAAGAAGGGCTAGCTTCTGCCCTAAAACCTCAATCTTGTTTTATATATATATTATTGTATTCTAAGACCCTAAAGTTTTCCACCCTGTGATATTACACACTCCTATTCAAACTACACAGTCATAATCCCAGTTCGATAATTTAATTTTGGAGGCCTTCTCCACAGCCTCGGGTCAAATGCAGTGTTTGCTTGGGTGTCAGTGCCTGTCAGCACAGAAAATCTAAAATTCTCACCCACCAGGGTTCCAACACCAGTGTTTAATAACCAGATGGAGGTCTGGAGATGGATATTTAATAAGCAGCAAGAGCCTTCTCTTCGTTTGCAGTGTGTTCCTGCCTTGGTAGGACTGGGTCAGGATGACCTCTCACATACCTCTCCTGAGTGATGATAATGGGGGGAACAGCTTAAAGAAAAGTGTCAAACAGGGTCTGAGCTTGTGTTTTAATTGTCAAGCAAGGACCTGCTGTTCCTGGTGCTGCCTTTGGTGAGGATGGTAAAGCTGTTCTGGTTCCTCAGATCTCATGAGCAGCAAAATGCAGGGTGGTGTTTGGCTACAGATACAGGGACAGAATTTGTTTTCAGTCTCACATCTGGTAATTTTGCATGTCCTGGACTCCTCTTTGGAAAATCAGTGTGAGATCTGTGACCACAACCATCCCTCAGCACCACACTTCATGTGCCTGGGTAGAGAAAGCTTCTCTTTGCCATTTACTTCTGTGGGCACATATTTTAATTAGTAAATGCCATTCCTTCCTGAGCCAGCAGTAAATGAGAGAACCCTGGGCTGGGTGTCCTTAATGAGGCCACGCTGTGTTAGGCATGAAACGTGCACCGTGCTTGGCAGTGGGGAAATGGGGCCGAATTCCTCCCACCATTTCCTGCGGGAGCTGGGCAACCTCCCACATCAGGCTGTGGTTTGCTCCCTCACACCTGGAGGAAGGCTGGTGTCACCCTTGTCACCTTAATGATGAGGATGCATCTTCTCACTCCCACTTTACCCCCATTTGCTCTTGTGGCAGCATTAAGCTCATTAGCTTAAATAGCTCCCCCATCCTCCCTGCCCTTTGTGCTGCTGATGTGTTTACAGCCAGCAACCATCCTCCCACCCAGCCTGTTCCTCACCCAGCTCTGTGCTGGTGCAGAATCATTTTTGTTAACCCTGTATTATCCTACAGCCTGGCTTCACATGTAGTGTGGTCCTGGCAGGCACCTCGTTGGCACCTGAAGGTTTCAAGAGGTGGAGAACTCAGCTCTTTGACCACACAGATGAAAACTCTCTTCTCCTAAAACTACCTTAGGGGCAAGTTTGTCAAAATATGGTTATTTGAAAACCACTTTTGCTTTAGCTCTGAAGAGGATGCAGTGTTCAGCCTCAAGCATAAGAAACTTAACTCCAGTAACTGAAGCTGGGGCTGTTCCCTAGTCCTGTGACTCCAGGAGCTGAAGGTTCAAGATGAAAACTTAAAAAAATAAACACTCTATTTAAAGAAGCACTTAAACTTGATGAGACACAAAAAGAAGCCCTGAATTGGTAACTGTGTGGGTCTTGTCTTCAGGCTTTTAAAAGTCAAGTAGGAACAAGGACCAAGCCACAAGGAATAGCTCCAATTTATCAAGTTTCTCCCCAGAAGCCATTCTGCCGTGCCTCAAGGGAGCTCAGTAGTTCTGGATTCCCAAAGCTTTGATGGTGTCTGGCTCCTTTTCTTTACTTGTCCTCCCTCCTCAGCAGCAATGGGTAGTTTTCCCTACCTGATGTTATGGGCTGTGCTTTAAGTTTATTCCCCTTACGTGTTTTAATTCAGAGCACAGAGTTTGTCAGCCTTTGTCACACTGAGAGAGGTGCAGGGTGACCCAGTTCCTGATGGAGATGTGCCCTAATGGAATGCCCACCCTGCATCAAAGCCAGCCTTGACTGGGAAGGAGAATGAAGCTTTTCAGCTCCTGTCCTGGTAGATTTCCATCAATATCAACAGCAGCCCATGCTTTAGGCTCTGATCTCTCACAATCTCTTCCTTATGGAGATAGGGCAGTGGTGACTCCTAGTTTGTCACCATCTCTGAGGCTGAGGGGCCATCGGAGTCTTCTCGTTGCAAGACTCTGGCCTTAAACAAGACTGAAAAACCACTTAGCAATGGACTGAAGTGTTTTGAGCCAGTGGATTTAATGCTGCTTGGAGATGCTTTCAGTTTGGGGTGGTAATGACAGCTCTGCTCTCCACAGTGCCAGGTTTTTATATTCATCTTCCCTTAAGCAGATACAAGCACCCCTAGCTGTTGTGAGGGTCTAATTAATCAAATGCTGGCAAGCACAGAAACTAAGTGAGAGGATGGAAATTGTTACAAAAACAAAGCCTGCCCCTCACATCTCTTTGTTACCGCCTTTGCTTACTGCTTTTGCTGCTTGCTCCCCTTTGAATGGGCAGAAGCCACTCAGAACAGCAGTGATGCACTGGTAGTGTCATAAAACAGGCAATATTTATCATCATTTATGTTTTATTTGTCTCGATCAAAGGAGAGAGACTTGTTATTTTTTCAAAGAAAGAAAAACTTCAATTTCTAAAGGGGAAGGGGGAAAAAAAAAACTTCCTTTAATGTTTTCAGTGATCATAGGGATGTTTTGGTTTAAATGGATCTGAAAAAATATCTCATTCCACCCCCTTGCCCTGGGCAGAGACACTTTCCACTAGCCTAGGGTACTCCAAGCCTTGTCCAGGCTGGCCTGGGACACTTCCAGGGATGGTGCAGCCACAGCTTCTCTGGGAAAACTGTGCCAAGGCCTCCTCACTCTCACAGGGAATAATTTCTTCCTAATATCGGATCCAAATCTACCATCACCACAAAGGTTTGTCTTGGTTCTGGAGCACAGAAAATAAGTTCTCTTTGATTTTCAGGATTTTGTCTCTCTTTAATTTCTCTGCCCTTCTCTCCATGCCCCATTTTTAGTCAAACGAGTGAAGGAGAAGAGAGGGGCAAGCATCTGGGTAAATCAATGCACCGAAAATTCAGAAAATTTCAAAGTGGTGGGAAAACTTTCAGGTTTGGTTTTCCTACTTGGATTTTTCCATGGGGAATTCTTGCCCTCTTCTCTCTTCCTCTCCACCACTGCATTGGCAGGTGTGTGATGGTGTGGTTACAGCTTGAAAAACATTATAGCAGGAAGTGAAAATGGATGTTGGCTTGAATTTGGGGCGGCATGGGGATGATGGTGAGGTGGGTGGCTTTATTGCAGGCTGGGGCTTTTATTGGTGATGGGGTTTTACATTCACTTCATCAAAGCTCCAGATGCTTTGGTGGGAATTATCTTGCACTGGGGGCTCAGCGTTGCTTGGAGTTTTCCAGATTTGAGGTTGCTCTGCACCTCCTGGAGTTTAATGGCATTTTTTAGACATTAGTTAAAATATATTATTTTTTTAATGTCTTTTAGCTCTTGTCCATGGTGGCAGTGTCCTGCTGCTTGCTTTCCTCCGCTGGTTGCACTGTTTCCTCACTGTCCTGGCAGTGGTGGCTGGGCTGTTCTCTCCCTCTCTCTCTCTCTCTCCCCTTTCCTGTAGATCCATGAGCTCAACACTCGCATGTCCGCAATCGAACGCGTGCTGAACCGCTTGGAGGAAAAAATCCTGATGCGCTGTGATGAGGTAACCGGGCAGGAATCCTGCAGGGATGGACTGTGGGCTGTGCTGGTCCCTTCCCCTGGCCACTGGAGAGGCTTCTCTGAAGCAGCCAGCATTGCAGGCTGCTTTAGAGAATCCTAAAATTTATAGAAATATTCAGGTTGGAAGAGACCTCTAAGACCACTGAGTCAAACCATTCCCATACCGCTGCCAAGCCCTTCACTAAACCCTGTCCCTAAGTGCCACAGTGGCCTGGGCTCTTTGACTTCACTCCTTTGGTTTGGCCTTGGAGGCTGTTTTCCAGTTCCAGGTGATGGAGTGCCCTAGAAAACATTGCACGGCAGGACAGAGACAGCAGGAGATTTAACCCATTTAGACCCTGTGCAAACCAGTGCCTTCCTTGCCCCTTATGCACAGGGAAAATTTGTTTTCAGGCTGATACTTCATGAGGTGCTAATTCCAGGAGTTTTGTTAGGTGGTGTCTGCTTCTGCAGAGCTGTGACAGCTCCTTTGAAATCACGGGACACTCAATCAGCGCCTATGAGGAAGGCACCTGGTTATTGTGACTGTGAGAGCTGAGTCAAGAAGCATTTCTCTATCTCTTCTGAGCTGCCCTCACCTTACCATGCCATCAAACTTGGAAGAAAACAGCTAAATTAAGTTAAAGCTGAGCAACAATGTAGAATCTGTGAATACTTAGACCGCTTAACATTGATTTTTGGGCTTCTAGTTTTAGACTCTGCACTCTTTTCCTTCATGAGAACCCATCACCACTCTGGCAGCTGATGGCTCAGTAGAATGGATGGTGATAATTACAGGCAAGGCCCCCAGGCATGGATGAAACTGCAATTTCTCCTTTTTTTTCCCTAAAATTCACAGTGGGGGATGGCCACGACTTTAATCATTCAGGGTTTCCATCACTAATCCTGACCAAGGGAGTAAGAGGTTTTCACAGTGTCAGGTTCCCACTGTTTATTCCTACGTGCAGGGCAAATCTGAGCACAGGCAGTGGGTCTAAACAGCTGTGGGACAGGCTGATGTTAGCTAAGAAGGAAAGCTTTCCAGCAGAAAGGATAGCAGAGCCCTGGAATAGGTTGTCTGGGAAAAAGATTGCCTGCTGCATGTGCCACTGTTGGAGGCTGTTAAAAACAGCTCAGACAAAACCCCACCAGGTATGACGCAGGTAATTGTATTCTCGTCTTAACGCAGGGGTCAGCAAGTTCAGGAACTTGTGGAGATGTCTTACAGTACCTGGGAGTTTAATAGGATTCTTCTCCAGCTACCATGAATTGCACCTAACAACAGGAGTGGGTGGCAATGTGCCATCCATCCTGCAGGGAAATTTGCTGTGTGGTTTCTCATCCCAAATGAGATTACCCAGAGGTTCCAAAAGTTACCTCAGGGAGTGGTAATTCCCATGGCTGCTTCCCTCTCCCTGGTGGACCTTGTTCCTGGGTTGCTGTGATCTCTGTCCTCAGAGCCACCAGCCATGCCATGGTTCCTAACAAAAATGTGGTGGGTTTTGGCCCCAAATCCCTCATGCCCACCTTTTTAAGCATGAGGGAAAGGCAACTTTCCACAGAGAAAACCAAGCAGGTTCTGTGTGGGGGGAAAATGGGAAGGGAGGTTCTTTAGGTCGAGGGTTTGTGTCCCTCAGTGAGGAGCTGGAGTGCAGCTTGCTGGGCTCTGCTGTTCCCTGGGGTGGTTTGAAAGTCCCTCTGTGCTCACACTCTTTGAGCTCCTCTGCTTGGTGAGCGTGTCTGGACCCGGGCAGGCTCCACTGTCCACCTCTCACACCACTCCCTTCTTCTGCTCCTACAGTCTGTGGCCCCAGAGTCCCACACTGATCCTGATGCTGAGGAGGAGGAGCTGAAGAGGAAGCTGGAGGAGTTAGCCAGCAACATCAGCGATAAGGAAGTCTCTTCTGACGAGGAGGAGCGTGAAGAAGAGAAGAGAGTGAAGAAACCAGGAATTAGTTCCTCCAGTGATCACGTAGCCAGGGATGTTAGAAAGGTAATCCGTGCCCTACCACCCACATCATTCCAGGCTGCATCCATGATTCCTTCTGCTCTCAGTGGTTTATGGTTTTGCACCACGAAAATGTGACTCTACTGCTGTCCCACACCTCCACCAGGACTGTGTCTGCTTTAACAATGTCAGGGGATAGGGAAGTTCTGGGCTTTTAGATCTGGACATTTCTCCTTGCAGGCTCTCCCAGTCTCATGCAAGAGTCAAAAGTAAATCCTCTGAGAGTTCTTGCAGGTTACTGGCTGTCATGGAGAGGTACGTGACCTCCACGTCTACTTAGAGGAGTTGCCCCAGGATCTGGAAGTCACTATGGAGAAGAGTCCTGGGGTGAGAGAAGAGCTTGGGGATGATTTAGTACTAGCAGCCTTTGTCAGGCACCTGCTACAGCCTGAAATGTCTTTTCCACACCTCTCAGTGCTCTTGAGTCCCTAAATCCCTGGCCCCACTTCCACCCTGCTAGATCAGCATCTTTTGCGTTTCCAGCTCTGTGCTGACTCCTGTCCCTACTCAATGGTGAGTGACATGTGGGGACAGGGATCAGGGAGAGGAGGACAGATCACAGCACTCTGCAGTGTGTCCCCAGATGTGCAGAAGCTTCAGGATGATCCATTAGCACAGCTGGAGAGGTCAGCATTCCCTGCTGGGTCTCTGAGGGCAGGTTTGTTCATCCCCTCCCTCCTGCTTTGGCTGTGGAAGGGGGATGTGTGCATTTGCTCCAGCACCTCCACTGCTGGCAAAGGAAGGAAGCAGGCACCACGCTGCCCCTCTCCTCTTCTGCAAAACTCCCCTCATCTGAGGCTGTGGTGACTTTCATGGTGCCATGAAGCCTCCCTTTAATGTGCATTTCTTCCTCACAACACAAAACCTGGTGGGTTTGGGTACCTTTTGCTGCGCTCTCACTGCCACTGGAGCATCCTTACCCACAGCATCCTTTACTGCCTCCTTTTCCCTGAAAGCTGCTTTCAGATGATTGCTGCAGCCAGACTTAACTTCTGGTAGGTTGAACAATCTGTATCACCTTAATAACCATTTCTAATTAAGTGCAGATAAGTGGTAACTCACTGAGCCAAGGGAACTTAGTTTCTATGTGAGCCGCTGAACTGCAGCAGACAGAGGCTCAAACTCTGAACTCTTTGTGTGGCATCAGTGTAAGAGTCTGGTTTCTCATGAAGTGAAGCCTGGATCCTCCAGATTTGCTACTTTGCCCCCAAGCCCTGCTGTGTGAGGCAGGGAGGAGTATTGAGATAGAAATGTCTGCAGTAGCTGGACCAGCCTTGGTTAAAGCTGTCGACATGGATGATGCTTAACATCAATTTTCCTTATAGTTACAACAGATCCAGTTTGAATTTTGTGTGATTCTGAGGGATTTTTGAAATAAGGTTCCTCCAGTCAAGAGGAAATCTTCTAACTGGAGGAGCACTGTGATGGAAATACACAAACCTAATGGAAAATATGGAAAAACTCTGCTGTACTATGAAGGCACCATAAAATGATAAAAAATATCATCTGGACTGAGTTAGCTGGTTCTCTGCAGGATAGCTTGTCCTGGAAATATGTGCAGTTGTAAACACAACCAGCACATATGTCACCCCCATCTCCTTGGTTTCTAGGGAATTATCAGCTGGAAGAGAGATGATGAGTTTCTTGGGCCCATTTTTACATGTGTTTAGCACCTCATCAAGCCAAGGGCAGCACTTAGGGGCATTATTGCCATCAGTGCTCCTTGGGGTGGGAAGAGAGGACATTAGCCCCAAGTTCTGGCGGTGTGGCAATACAATCATTTTATGAGGTTTGCTTGTTTTTATTCTTTTGCCACAAACTCAAGGAGTTGTTTGCATCCCTGCTCAGGCCCGCTGAGGTGTAAAGCAATATGCTGCAATTAGATCTTAACTGCTGCGTAACAGAGTGGCCTTTAGGTGGCCAGGTGCTTCCAGCGAGGGAAACATCCCTCCGTAACCTCTTTTCCAAGCCTTTTAAGGTGACTGCTTTTGTCACAGCCGTCCTGCAGAAAAAGCACGGGCTGAGATCAAAGCTCTGCATCCGCCTGGTGGAGAGCCCTTCAGGAGCAGCGTAAGCCTGTTAATTACCACTCCTCCCTCTCTCCACAGCTCCTGGAGGTCTGCTGCCCCTCTCACTCCTGGCTTGTGTTGTTTTAGAGACCACATTAAAATAACATCCGTATTTTCTCCCCCCTGCCTTCCTCCCTCCCTCCACGTGGGCTCTGGCAGAGGTCGTCGGCTCAGGCTCTGAGTGAGATCACGGCCAAAGTGCTGAGGGCCATAAACGCCACGGAGGAAGCGGTGTGGGAGTCCCTGCATGGAGAGAGCCAGGGCTGTGCCCTCCCTGCGGGGCAGCCTCCAGGCCTGGCAGATGGGAAAGAGGTGGCCGAAGTGTACCGGGAGCTTGAGGAAAATGTAAGGCTCCCCACAGATTTTGGGCAGCAGAGGGTGGGAATATAAAGGAATAATGCCTCCAAATTTCTTGTTAGTGGGTAGGTCAGCACTGAAAGGATGGTCAGCAGAGAGATTAAAAATCTGGTCTTAGAGGATGCTGCAACAGTAAAAGCTCTGTTTTGTGGCTTTCCTTTCCTTGGTTCCTGGTGATCTGGGTGATGAGTGTGGTCCCCACCTTGCTGTAACATGACTTTGCTGGACTTCAGCAGTCCTTGCTCCAGCAAAACTTGTGTCCCATTCCCTTCAGTTCCTCCCCAGCACTCTATTTCATCAAGGGGTTTATCAGCATGACCCACCTCTTCACTAAGGCTGCTTGTCCCTGAGGCTGATGGGCTCATGCAGGTGGCAAGTTCACAGCTAGAGCATAGTCCCCCTGCAAGGTTTGTGTGACCCTGGAGCACTGACAGCTTTTTTAGCCACTATAAACCCACAGGAACTGATTCCCTGTGGAAATGGTTTGCATCCACAGTGCCCTGTGCCAAGCTCCAAAGAAACATGGGAAATGTCTCTTTGGGGAATGTCCTGCAATGGGGAGCAGGGGTTTAGGACACACTGTGGCTCTTCTCTCACTGGGGAAAGCTTGTAAGTAAAAGCAGGGAGCTGCAACGCTTGAATGCTTTCTGGCCAAATACAGCATCCCAGGAGAAGAGGGTGCATGAAGGTTTTGGGGTTCTCCCTCTCTCAGGAGAGGGGATAGGGCTGGGAAGGACGTGAACTTTGGGCTGAGTGCTGCTACTGCTGTCAGCTTGGGACAGGGATGAGTAGACAATGGCCCTGGGAGATGTGTGTCATCCTGCCCCTCCCGTGCCTGGGGGATCCTGGCTGAGTCACAGCTGCCTGGCCGCTGTTCTCCTCTCCAAGGCATGCCACCCACCTTGGAGGGCACTGGGACAGTCTGATGGGCCAACAGCAAATCCCTGTGACTCAGGTTGGGTGGTGCATGGCCTTAGGATTTGCACTGGGATGGGAGGGACTTCTGGGAGCATGGTGCTGTGATTTGGATGGGTGAACTGTACTTCAGTGCATGCAGAGGGCTCCTGCCAGGCAGTTTTCCACAATGCCCAACTCAGGGAAAGCTGAGAGGGCTGGAGGAACGGCAATTGCAGTAGCAGTACCAAGATTTTGAGATCAGTCAGCAGAACAGTGGCCACATCTGATCATCTGATGTGATTGCATACTGATGTGTTAATGTTTCCTGAGCTGCCTTGCTCGGACCTGTGTCCCTGTAGTAACCTGGAAGGAGACAAGTGGCAGTAAAACCAGAGGCTTTATTGGGATAGATCCTTTCACCTTTCTTCTCTAGGCAGCAAAGGGAGGACGGTGCAGGCTGACTCTGCTCCCAGCAACACAGACACCCTGAAAACAGAGCAGGTTTGGAGAGTCAGTTTGTCTCCTTCCAGTTCTGCCCTCACAGGACACAGCAGTCTGAGCTGGTTTGCAGGTACCTGCTCTCCCTCTGAGCACATGGCACAGAGTGCTGCTGCTTCTAGAGCAGGTCACTGAGTTTTGGTCCTTCCTGTGTTCCCACTGAGTCTCCTACCACTTCACACTGTTGGTAATTGCTCTCAAAAAGCCCAGGGAAGGGAGAAAATGAGATGAAAAGCTGTGTCAGAGCTGACTGGTACTGTCTGTGCTGCAAGGCAAGAAGGCAGTCAGAGCAGCAGAGCTGCGTCTGGGGCTGTGGTCACGCCAGGAGAGGAGAGCTCCAGGAAGGTTAATTCTTCAATGCATTTTTTCCTTTTGCTGTATTTCAGGTGTACCTGACTGCTGGAAAGACCTACCAGCTTGAGAAGACCCTGAAGGAGCTGGAGGAAGGGGCTCAGCACAGCGGCACCACCGACTCTGAGCTGTCGGAGCTGGAGGACAAAGTGGCCTCTGCAGCAGCTCAGGTGCAGCAGGCAGAGAGTGAGGTGAGGGCCTGACTCTGACAGATGCTTTGCCTGACCAGTGATGGCAAACAAAGCCACTGATGGATCCTCCAACCACCATCTGTATGTCTTTTCTCCTCCCTCTAAAGATATCGGATATTGAATCCCGGATTGCAGCTCTGTCTGCTGCAGGGCTGACTGTGAAGTCTGTGGACAAGGCAAAGAAGAAGTCGAGTGTGCAGGTGAGCATGGAGGGTCCTGGCTGTGATGTACACGTTCCCCTGAGCTGTAGCTGCTGCCCCTGGGTGCTGGGAAGGGCTGCCTGGCTTGCTGAGCCATTCCCAGCTCTCCCTGTGCTGCTGTGGCAGACTGAGCTGTCTGTCTTCTCTTGCACCCCCAGAGACACCTCTGCCTTCCTCTGTCCACAGGCTGCCTGTTTCCATTCTCCTGATCCTGCCAGCAGCAGTGCTGGGGAGTCTTTGGACGACATTAAAGTGAGTCTTTAATCACAGGCTGTGCCTGTGGCACAGCACTAAGCCTGGACACCACCAGGGTCTCCCGGGGGCTGCCATCAAAGCAGTGGCCTCAGCAGTCTGCTCCCCTTCTCTTGCAGGCAATGCCCGGACTGCAGAGGTTCAGGAGGAAGTTCAACAGTCCCCTGGAAATCACCAGTAAGGACCAGGGCCCTCCTATGGGATGGGGGCCTGTGGAGGGCTGGGCTGGGTTTTGGGGGTGCTGATCCTCTCTCTCTGCATCCAGCCGCAGTGGAGTCCCCTTTCCTGTGCTCACAGCCTGCTGGTAGGACAGCCACAGGGCAAACCTCTGGTGGATAACTGGGAAAGGAGGCAGCAGCTGGCAGGACTGGGGACAGTGATGGGAAAGCAGAGATCAGGCTGAGGTGGCCAAGTCCTCCAAGAACCAGGACTTCTTTGCAGCCACCCCAGAGCCCAGGGAGACATGTCTGCATTCCTTTGTCTGTGGCATTCCCTGGGCTCCTAGGCCTCAAAGCCTCATCTAAGCCAATGCTCTCTTCTGACAGCAATTTCCCCCTGGCCTGGCCATATTGGGGAAGGTATCTTTCCCTGGATGGCATGGAAATGTCCCAGACCAGGCTGGATGGGGCTTGGAGCAACCTAGTCTAGTGGAAGGTGTCCATGCCCATGGCAGCCGGGTAGAACAAGAGGGGATTTCAAGTTCCTTTCATCCCAAACTATTCCATGACTCTGTGAATCTTGACCCTGCTGCCCACCTGACTCAGCCACTGGCCTCTGCTGGGGAGCAAGGAGCCCTCCAAGGCCCAGCTATGGGCAAACAGCAGCTTGGGAGAGCTTCAAAGTAGATGGTGATCTGAAACTTGGCACAGCATCTTGTGTGGTAGGGGGGAAATCACTGGAAATGTTTCATCCTGACCAATATCAGTGAGGCCCATTAGGAAATTACTTTTCTATTTCTCTCTTATCTCTCCTCACAAGCTTAAAGGCAAAAGGAGTAGCTCTCCTTCCAGATAATGGAAGACGAAGGGAGGGAAGGGGGGAAGGATCATTTAATGCGGAGGTGGAACAGCATTTCCCCCATTCACACAGACAATTAACAGTGCTTTTCCCCAGGCTGGAGCTGGTAGGTGGAAAAGTCCCTTGTCTTCATCCTGAGGAGGAGTCATCTGCCCTCCTTCCTGCAAAGGGCAGGCAGATAAAGGCAGCCCATGGGACACGTCAGCCCTGCGAGGAAATAGAGGGATTTGCAGTGGGGACAGACGTCACCAGGCAAACCTAATCCCCCGTGCCTGGGCTGGGCCAGGGGGTGATTTGGTCTCCCCACTGCCTGCCTGGGAGGCCCAACTTTTCCACTTGCAAAGTTGGGCCTGAAAAGGTGCAGCTGGTTAAAGTCGGTGGCAGAGGACAGGAGATGAATTAACAGGTCAAGAAGAATCTCACAGGCTGCAGTAGTGAGAACTTCTTCCAGGCTGAGATTTTGTGGTACCACAGAGCCTTCCAGAGCAAAGACCCTGGCAGTGGACTGCAGCCAGGCTGACCCAGCTCACGCAGAGCTCTGGAGAGCTGAGCAGCAGCAGCTCTTGTCTCCTTGTTACCCACGTGCTTCCCATCACCCTCCCACAGAGGGAAGAGGGATGCATCCAGACCTGCAGCCAGTAGGGGATTAAGAAATCCCAGGTGACTTGGTGGGTGGCTGCCACCTCTGGTGAGGTGGGTGAGGACCTGCTGCCCATCCCTCTTCCCTCTGCAGGTTTTGACGACTCCTTTGACCGCAACTCGGTGTACCGCGGCTCGCTGACGCAGAGGAACCCCAACGGGAAGAACCGGAGGGTTGAGCGGCTCTTTGCGGTACGGGCCCGGCCCCACGGCAGGGCTGCAGCTGCCTTCCATGGGGCCTGTCCTTCCCCACTTTCTCCTCAGCCTGCTGGAGCCCTCAGCTCCCGGTGCTGGTCCCACCCTGCTGTCTGGTGGGGGCAGGAACGGCCAGGCACCACCCACTGAGGTCCGGGATGTCCTGAGCCCCAGGAAAGATGAACATCTTGGAATTCCCGGTGCCTGCGTGGTCCATGGGATGGGGAGGGCCTCACTCCGTGCAGTGGCAGCTGGAAGGGATAAGGAGCAGGCTGGGTTGGCTCAGGGTGGCGTGGACATGCTGGTGGGCTGAGGTTTCTCCTCCTTGTGCCTTGCAGAAGCCTGTGATGACCCACCTGTCCTGAGGAGAGGAGACATCCCTGAAGCACACTGAAATGTGCTACCGCATTTCGGTGAAGATACAAGACCTCAGCAAAGCAAAGCCTCTCACAGCCTTCCCTGCAACACTTTCTCCTCCTTCTCCTGAGCCCTTCTCTCCCTGAAACCCTGGACAGAAAGGAAGCCAGAGGCCATGGGCAGGAGGCCTTGCTGGGAGTTGATGGGTAGAGGAGCAAAGCACTGGGGTGCAGACATGTGGCCAGGGGTTCTCACAGGAGGATGCTGGAATGAGACCTTGGACCAGGACAGCTCTTTGATACTGGCTCAGCCAAGGGGACCAGAGAGGTGCAGAGCAGGAGGGACCTCCTCAGAGGGAGCTGTGACGTCCAGCACAGGGACCAGGGCAGGGACACAGCCCTCACTTGGCAAAAGCTCTCAGTGCCTGTCCCTGCTCTCTCCCAGGTTCCTGCTGAGCAGGGACAGGAGCTGACAGCAAGTGTGGAATGCCCTTGGGGTACCCCAGGTGGAAGAGGGACCCAAGTATCCCAATGCTGGGATTCACATCCCAATGGTGGTCCCAATTCCCTGCCATGGCCCGTGGAGCTTTGCTTCCCTTCCCTGAGCAGCAAAGCAGGATGAGAGCAGTGCTGGTGCCCTCCCAGTGAGCACTTGCTCTTCGCCCCAAGCCATGCAAACACCTGCTGAGGCTTCTGCCACAGTGCCTGAAGCAGCTGTGGCTATCTGGAGATGTGAGGGAGGCAAGACCTGAGGGAAGCAGTGGCAAGAAAAGTGAGAGGAAAGGCTGGAAAGCTTGCTTGGGATTGGTTTACTTTCCCAGCTCTTGAAGATATCTCCACTCCACTTGAGGCTGTATCAGCAAGATGCAGAACTCCAGTAAGCAGACTGTAGGTGCTCCACAGAGGGGTCAGCACCTGCCAAGATGCACTTGGTGGCTGAGCATATCCTCTGTCCCTGATGATGGCATTGTAGAGCCTCTTAGGACCATCCCATCCTTTGGAGGGGCTGTGATGACCTTCAGAGGCTGCAGCAGCCCTGGGCCCCTGGTGTCACTCTCCCCCAGCTCCCCCAAGATGTTTGCTTTCCTCCTATATTCAACTCTCCACATCCAATAAGCCCAGTGGATCAGTACCAGCCCCATATACATGACCAGAGCATCAGGAAGGGCAGAGGGTTGCTTTCTCTTGCAGGTCACTTTGGGAGAGGCTTTTTGGTCCTGTACAGCCCCCACTTTCCTCCCTCCTTCTCTCCCTCCCCAGTGGGCAAAGTGGGGAGGATCCCTTGCAGCTGGAGCAGGGATGTCAGACCAATGCTGACAGTTTCCCCTCCATGGCCACCCAGGCTGGATCATTATAGGCAATTCCTGAGCATCTGAGCTAAAACCACTTTAATTGCGAGCGGTAGGGTGAATTCTCATGCAAGTAACACATTTGTTTGGCTTTGGTAGTAGTAGAGGCTGCTAACAGCCTAGGAATTGGTCCTGTGGTCATCCCAGAGAGTATTGTAAGTCCATTGTCTGGGCTTCTCAGCTGGAAACAAAACCAGTTTCTTAATTTAAAATTAAATCCTTCTGGCCTGAAGCTCAAAGGGGTAAGTGCAAACCTCTGCTGTCACAGAAACTCTCCCAGACACTGTGGCTTCCCTGGATCCAGTGCTGGGAGGGCAGCTCCTGGGCTGGAAGAAGGGAGTCCAAAGGGTTTGCACCCACCCTTCTGGCATCAGGGGTCAACCTTCACCCCAGCCCCATCTCTTGCTTGTCTGGTTCCAGCCATGACTCAAGTCCTTCCATGGCTGACCCTGTGAAGGAATCCTCACAGGGAACCTCAGCAGTGCAGACCAAGGCATCGTTCAGTAGCCACCCACGTTGTCCTTTGCTGGTTTCCTGGCCCAATTTGCCTGTGTAGAGATTATAATAAATGTACACTAAATCATGCAATAAAGCCAATTTTGTGTCCAGAACCACCCACCCATTTCCCAGTGTCTGTTTTCTCAACACACTTGAGCAAAGGCTCCTTTCTCTTCCCATGGAATCCCAGAATGGCTGGGGTTGGAAGGGACCTCAAAGCCCATCTCCTTGAACCCCCTGCCAAGGCCAGGGTCACCTCCCACTAGCCCAGGTTGTTCCAAGCTCTATCCAGCCTGGCCTTGGACACTTCCAGGCATGGCACAGCCACAATTTTCTGGGCAGCCTGTACCAGGGCCTCACCACACTCACAGTGAAGAATTCCTTCCCTATATCCCATCTAACTCTGCCCTCTGGTAGTGGGAAGCCATTCCTCCTTGTCACTACAGGGCCTTGTTCAAAGTCCCTCTCCAGCTTTCCTGAAGCCCCTTTAGGCACTGGAAGGGCTCTGAGGTCTTCTCAGAGCTTTCTCTTCTCCAGGTGAGCACTCTCAGCTGTCCCAGCCTAGCTCAAGAGCAGAGGGGCTCCAGCCCTCAGAGCACCTTCATGGCCTCCTCTGGACTTGCTCCAACAGCCCCGTGTCCATCTTTAACCATCCTGTGCTCTCCTTGCTTTAAAACTGTCCAGGTGGAGCAGAATCATCAGCACTGAAGCCAGATTGGGGCAGATGGTGCAGATCAGGATGGCCACATGATGGTCACACACTGGCCACAGAGCCACAGGTGTGGTGACTGTGGGTCAGTGGTGGCCAGGGGTGAAGCTGGCTGGGTAAAGGGGATGCACAGGCTGCTGGTGCTGAGGAGGGGCTGACCTGACTGAAATAAATGCACTGCTCCAACTTGCATGGAAACCCTGAACCCAGTCTGGCAGCTGAAGCCACAAGAAACACGAGCCCACAGCATCAAGGGATTGCTTTAAATCTGTATCAAATATTAGCAGCAATATTTAGAGAGAGGCCTGCTGAACCCAGGGTGGGGATTTCCCTGGCTGAAGCCCAAGGTGGGGCAGGTTCTCCTCTCCTCAGCTCTCTCCCTGCCTTTCCTGCACAGCTGTAGCAATACCCCTGTGTCCCACACTGCTCCTGTCACCTCTCCCCAGCACTGGCTGTGCTCAGGCACTGGAGCTGGGCACTGAATGAGAAGCAGCCCTGCCCCAGGGCAAAGCCAGCCCCACACGAGGGTGGCAGGCAGAGACCTTCCCCCTGCCCACACCCCACTGGTGATGGTGTCTTCACAATCCTGCCAACACAGAGATGTCCCTGTTTTGGGATGTCTCTAGTCCCACTTTTGTCTGTTTGAACACCAGCTAACCTTCACGGTGTAGCCCCAAGCCGCCTCCTCCTGGGTCACATCCAGCAGAATAAACCTCAGAAATTTGTAAAATCCATTTAAAATAGGAGTGGAGGATCCGGGGAGTGTGGGGATTTGGAGCCCTCATGGTCAGAGAACAAGCCCGTTCCTGCCAGCCCGTGTGCCCCAGCACACTGCCTTCCTCTCATCTCTGTATTTAGTGTTCAGCTTTCCCTTTAGTTTTTTTGTTTGTTGCTTTTTGGGTGTAGGGTTTTTTGTTGTGGTGGTGGTGGGTTTGGTTTTGGTTTTGGTTTGTTTGTGGGTTTTTTTGGGGGCTGGGGTTTTGGGGGGTTATTTTTAGGAGGGTGGTTGATTTGGTTTGGGGTTTTTTGTCAGGAGTGGAGGGGAAAGGGTGGTGGCCCCAGTGTAAATCCTGCGGTGGAGTTACACTGTTCCCTGCAGCGTTCAGGGCAGCAGCGCACACCGACCCCGGCAGTGGGCGCCGGGCGAGTGAAGGAGCAGAAAACTTCCCTTTGTCCGAAATAACCCTGCGTCGAGGACGGCGATTAACATATTCCCAAACCATCTCCCTCAGCCAGCCTAAGGTAAGATGCTGGTCCCTTCTGAGTCACGAAAATCCCTGTGCTGATTTGATGAGAGGGGACGGCGGGGAGGGGAGATGCCCCGGCTCGGTCCCCGCCGGGGCTCGCCTCTGACATCAGCACCAAAGCGGCCATAAAAGCAGCGAGCCGAGGGGCTCCGGCTCACACAGCCGGCACCGGGCTCAGCGGGACGGCAGCCGGGCACCTCTGCTCGCCTCGCCTCGGTAAGTGCAGCCCCGCCGTCGGGAGCGACGCTTTTCTCTCCCCAGCGTGATGCTCTTGTTGCTGGGTGGTTCCCGAGCGCCGCTTTGCCTCCGTCTGTCTGTCCAGCCGGGTGGGGAGGCGGGGGGTGGGTTCCAAAAGTTGGTGGCCACTGCAAACCCGAGCTCCCGGGAGCCCGGTCTGTCTCCTGCTCAGCGTGATGCGAACACTCCCTTTGCGAAAGTCTCAGGAAATGGAGCTGCCGCCGCTGCCCCGCCGTGTCCCGCCTCCCGCAGCTCTCCCGCTTCGGTACCTTGCTCTGCTCCCTCGTTTCGGGACTGCAGAGACTCAGCCCAGCACTCAGCCCGCCCTGCACAGCCCTGCTCAGCACCTCAGGGCCGTGAGGGGTGGCACAGGGTGTTCCCAGGTTGTCATTTCAGCCGCTGCAGCCAGGGGTGGGTGCCAAGGGTGCAGAGGTGGTCATCATCCACCCATCCACCCATCCATCCACCCATCCATCCACCCATCCATCCACTCATCCACCCATCCATCCATCCATCCACCCATCCATCCACTCATCCACCCATCCATCTGTCCATCCATCCATCCATCCATCCATCCATCCATCCATCCATCCATCCATCCATCCATCCATCCACTCATCCACCCATCCACTCATCCACCCATCCATCTGTCCACCCATCCACTCATCCATCCATCCATCCATCCATCCATCCATCCATCCATCCATCCATCCACCCACCCATCATCCATTCCCCATTTGTGGCTCTGCAGCCTCTGCTGGGTGCAGCCAGCCCTACATTCCCATGGGGGATCCCATCCCCTGGGCTGTGGGGTCCCACAGGTTTCCTGGGGGTCCCAGGGAAGATCAGACCTGACCTAAGACACCAGGCTAGGATCAAAACCCATTTTCATGACCATGAGCTTTGTGCAGCTCATGTTTGGAGGTGATATTTTCCCTAGAGGTGTCAGGCCCAGCAAAACCCCTGGGTATTTTCTGATGCTGTCCCCAACCCCTTTGCTCTGGCCCAGGGATGCTGTGACACCCACCCCAAATCCCAAATCCCTTCTCTCCTGCAGTCACACCGGAGTCTTCAGCAGGGTTTGGGACATTTCACAGCCAAGTCACTGCAGCCTGAAGGTGCTGAGGATGAAGCTGGGGGTCATCTGTCTCCTGTGGCTGCTGCTCATCTGCCTGACCCTGCCAGCCACGCGTGGCCGAGTCCTGGAGCGCTCCATGGAGATCAGGAGTAAGGAGAACAGGAGTAAGGGACTCTCCCCAGCCAACCCCCTGCCTGCAGCCCCCTCTGCATCCCCAGGCTCAGCTGCACTTGGGGGGTGAGGAGCTGCTGCCACTGTGCAGGAGCAGAGGTCTGCTTTGAGACACATCCTTTACAACAGCTTTTATCCTCTTCATCCCCCCTCCCTGCTCCCCTGGTGTTCGCCATCCCCTCACTCGTGGGCACAATGCCCCGTCGCTTTCCACGCCCTCCAACTCCCTGACGGATTCTCGGCTTTCCTCTCGCAGACCCGGACATCGACCCCTCGTGGTACACGGGCCGCGGGATCCGGCCGGTGGGGCGGTTTGGGAGGAGACAAGCCCTGGGCGGGGGCACCCGGCCCGGCGGGCCCGGGCAGCCCGGCTGCGCAGCCCCCCACCCGCACCCCCACCCTCCCCGGCAGGAGCTGAACCCCTAAACTGCAGCTGACAATAAAAACTCTAATCCTCCGTGTCCCTGCCTCTCTATTCCAAAACGCAGTGGCAGGGTGTGACCCCCAAATCTGCACGGTGGCCGTGGTTTTCTGCCTGCCCTGGCAGTGTGTGCAGCGTGACACCCCTTCCCTCTCTGGTTTATCCCCTCACACCCCAAGAAACACCCTACAAATAATTTCAAAGGGATCCCTTTCCCAGGTGTATCCTCTGGGGTCCCACAGCGTGCCAGCTCCCCAGGGTGCCCCCAGCACCTTCATTTTCATGAGCTGGGGTCAGAAACAACCACCCCATTTCTGTGGAGCTGGGCTCAGAAACTCCTGGGGAGAATGTGATGCTCTGTCCAGCCCCCAAACCTCGGAGACTATTGCCCTGCAGACAGGGTGAGTAGTGCTGCCTCTGGAGAGGGCACAGGTGGATTTTTCTCCTCTTGCAGCCAAGCTGAGTTCCTGCAGTCGATTCATAACTGTGCCAGCAGGGCACCGTAACACCACACGTTGGCTTTGGCCCCATTCTGGCTCGGTGATTGTTCCCAAGGATGGGCTGTGACCCCCTGTAATGGGGTGAATGGGATGAGGAGAGTGCTGGCTCTGGTCCCTGCCACCTCCAGGCTTCCTGTGCTTCCCTACAGGCTGATATGCAGGACAGGGAAAAAAAAACAACGCACCTTTAGGGCAATATTCTCTTTACTTGCTGCCTGTATGTAAAACCACTGGGATCTTTGCTTTGGGAAATTAACCCCTCCCTTTTCACATGGAAAAAGAGAGGGACGAGGCGACACCTGGGGAAGGAGGGGGATGTCACCAGTCAGGGTTGGTGGCAGTGCTTCTTACAGATTGTGCCTTTCTTTGGGAATGGAAGACTGGTGGAATTGGCTGCGCTTTACCTTCCGGCTGAAGATGGTGCTAAAGGGTTGAAGAGGCTCCGTGTGCCCAGGATGGGCTCTGAACTGGCTTTGAGAGGGAGGGTGGTCAGGCTGAGCTGTCCCTGCAGTTCTGAGCCCCCTCTGCTTTGTCACTGCCCCTCATGGAGGTCAGTCCAGCCCTGCTGGGTGCAGTGTCACGTCCTCAGCTCCGGCAGCACCTCGTCCTCGCCTCGCTCGAATTCAGGTCGACGGTCGACCTCCCGTGTGGGGATGGCTTGGGTGCTTTCTCTTTTTCCCTCCTCAGGAGCTCTTGGACTAGGAGGAAACACAAAGCAAAGGAGGGCTCTTCTCTCCTGCCAGTGGTTGGGATGCAATGGCCACCCCCTGTCCCAACCCAGGGGACCATCCCGCAGTTCCCTGAACAGATGAGCTGGGGACATCATTGCAGCTAGATTGCATACCACTGCAAAATAAAATAGTGGCCCTGGGAGAAGGCCTGGAAGCCCTCTCCGACACTGGAATATCTTAGGATGGATCTGTCCATCCTTCTGCCTTGAAGGGTGGGGAGGCTGGACTGGTTGGGAGGAACATCTCAGTGACAAGTAGGAGCAAGGAAGGGGCTGAGCCTTCCAGGGACTTGGGACCATGGTTCACTTGCCTCTGCTTTCACCTAGAGCCATCCCATAACTCACCTACAGACATGAAGACATCATTTACTTGATGGTTGGATTTTGCAGATGTCTCCAAGAACAGAAGTCCTTTTGTTCGTGCAAACTCTTCCCCCTCCTAAGTGGAAACAAGCAAAATTATTCCCCTGTTCAGTTTTTCTGTGGCTGGTTCAGTTTTATAGTGGATTTCATGGTGGGTCAATAATTGCATGGGGATTTTGGAGGTGTCTGAAAATCTCTAAAACTCTTGGCTTTCCTTGCAAATTTTCCCTGGATGGACGGACGGACGGATGGATGGATGGATGGATGGATGGATGGATGGATGGATGGATGGATGGATGGATGTGCTTTCTGTGAGGGGCGATGAGGGAACCCCAAGCACCCACCTCAGTGGTGACCTCTCGCTCAGCAGCCAGATCTGTCTTGTTGCCCACCAGAGCAATCACGATTTCATCAGGAAGGAATCTCTTCTCCAACTCCTTCAGCCACAGCTTTGCTCTGCTGAATGTTTGCTGGAGAGATGGAGACAAAACCACCCAGTGATCTGGTTTTGATTTAACTCCTTTGTCTCAGACCAAACCAGCTGGGTGGCACCAAACCAAAGAGGGCGGGGAGGTCTTGATTGCCCCTCTCAGGGAAACAGGTCACCAGCCCTCAAAGACATTTAGGGATAAATCACCCTTGAATGGGATTCACGGCAGCAGAAACCAACCCTGGGTAGTGACATGGTGCTGCCAGGGGCCTTACCTTGTTAGCAATGTCATAAACGAGGAGGGCAGCGTGGGCATCCCGGTAGTAGAGGTGACAGACACTCTGGTACTTCTCCTGGCCTGCTGTGTCCCAGATCTCAAACTTGACAGTGGCCTCGGCCAGGTCGAGTGTCTGTATGAAGAAGGAGCCTGCAGGCAAGATGCAGGGGGTGTGATCACCTGGAGCAAGAGCAGGGAGCTCAGACCCCCTGCCCTGAGGCCAAACCCATCCTGAAGGTCGTTATTGATGTTCTAAGGCACAGAATCCAGGAGGACTTCATGTGGGCTGACATGGCCCTTCCCGGCAGCAGATTTGTGTGGGTGACACCAGGTTTGATGTTGGATAACTCTGAGCTTTACAGAATAGCCCCCAGAGAGAGAGACAGCTCCACCTGGCTGGTGGGTCAAAGCTGTGAATGGGAATATCCATGGAAAGGGCTCCCACTGGAAGGGGGCCTCCCTCCTTTCCTTCAGGGAGCAGACGGCTGCTTGTGGACCAGCCAGGGACAAGGCAGAGGGACAAGAGGAGAAGCTTCACCAGCTGGCTCTTCACTTACAGGTGGGATCACAGCTTCTGTGCCTGCTGTGCCTTCTTAATGCAAAACCCAGGTGCATCACGTAAAATGAAAATATATAAAATCTAGGAGCTGTAGGACCTAGGCAGGGGGAATTGAAACTATGTGATCTGTAATGCAAACTGTTCTAAGAGACCCTCCTGGGGCGCCTGAATAGCTGGGAAGGCAGCACAGCATGCAAAGAGCAGATGGGCTGCACATTACTCATTTTGCTGCTCACCTGCCTCTAAAAAGCAGCACAAAGCTGGAGTTGTGTGATGTGGATGTGGCTTTGCTGAGGAAAGGGGGTACATACATGTGAAGGGGGAGGTTCTGGCTTTTGGGCAAACCTGCACCATGTTCCAAAGTGGCTTAATGGTGCTGCAAGGTGGACCAAGCATCTCTCCTGCATCCCACCCCGCTGCAGGGATGGGTCCAGAGCCTCTGGTCTCTTGTCCAGAGCCATGGAGCTGTTGGAGCCACTCACTCACTCACTCACTCACATCCCACAGTTGGCAGCAGCTCCCTGAAGTCGTTTCTCACGTATCTGTAGGCCAGGCTTGACTTGCCCACGGACATGCTGCCCAGCAGGACCACCTTGTACATGTAGGAGGGACGAGGCTCCTCCGGGGAGGTGCCCGATGTCTGTGCCATGTCCTGCAAGGGAAACAATTCTGTTCAGTGGACATCTGTGAGTGATCCCAGGATCAGCTGAGCCTCCTGCAGCAGCTCCTGACTGGCAGCTGGGCAGGTGGGGCTTAACTCCAAAATAGGCTAGAATAAAATCAAACTCGTTGATGGTGTAAGTTGCAAATTTAATGCACCAAAGCATCTGCCACTGTCAGTTATGACCAGGAGGTGGAGATGTTTAGGAAGAAACTTGATGCCAGAAGCCTCCTTGGATGTAGGCGAGGAGCTCGGTGCATCTCCTTTAACAGGAGGAGCCAGAGGAATTTCCTGGCAGAGGGGAATTCCTTCTGGTTGTACCCTGCTCTCCAGGACAGCTCCTTCCCCAGAGTCCTGGCGATAAGTGTGTCCCACACTTATCCTGGTTTTAGAAGTTACACCTGGAGAGCCTCAGAAGTGAGAGGCCCTGGCCCCAGCAGCCCTGAGGAGCAGCAGCACACAAAGCAGGTGGGAAAAGCCACCCTCAGTAAAGACCCTCAGCCAAGCTCCTGGAGTGCCACCCCCATGTCACCGTCACCCCAGCGTGTGACTGCACCGCCCCGCTGTGCCCGGGGTTGGCAGGGAAACACAGACCCAGTAACAATGAGCGCCTCAAACCTGACTCGAAGAGAGATGCTGCAGAGCCTTGGCTGTACCCTGGCGGCTGGGAGCCCTCCTGGGTGACACGTGTGTCCCCTCCTCCCAGCCCTGAGGCAAGGAAGTGTCACTGTCCCGCTGGTGGTGGGAACTGCCGGTGCAGGGCAGCAAACAAGGCTTTCCCTGCTTTGCCCTGGTTCCTCCTCGCAGAGCTCCTCCTCCAAAAATACTCAGCCCATGTGGACGGTAATAAACGAGAGAGGAAAGTTCACGGGGTGTTGGACTGAGCAGGATGCCAAGGTGAGCTCTGCTGGAGTGGGGGACTTCCCTCCACGTGGAATAATGCCCTGGTGAGGCAGACAGCAGGAATCTGCGAGACTTATAATGAAGAATCAGTGCGATTTCTACCTGGACCTCAGGAATTTGGCTGTGGAACTTGGCTGGAGAACAAGAAGTACTTTAACAAAGACACCTACAGCAGCACCAGCAATGCAGCTCCCTGCTCTCTGCAGTTCCCTTCTCTGACAAAAGCGCCTTGTTCCTGTGAGCTGCTCATCCCACGTGTCTCCTTTATTTTGCCTGTCCTCCCTCTGCAATCTGGCAGGCTCCAGACCTTTAATTCTTCATTAAGGCTGTCATTAGGAGCGTTCCTCGGCTGAACCCAGGTCTGTGTCTTTAGATCCAAGTAGTTTTTCTGCTGGGTGAGACGGGTTTTAATCCCCTTAAAAAAACACAGGTAACAACATCTCCCCCAGCTCATGCAGCCCTGTGATGAAGAGCAGGATCACAGTTTGTGCAGAACAGCTAGTTAGTCATATTTTTCAAGCAGGCAAAAGACGAGCCCTGTGTCACAGCATAAATGTGCTCCTTAGCCTATTGATTACATACATTTGCCTCTCTGTAGGCTGGAAACAAGATTGCCATCCATTCTAGGCAATTATTGCCAGTGATAAGCCATAAAACTCTCTAAGGAAACAGAAAGCTGCTTGAAAACTACCTGAGATTGTCTACATTAAACACAGTTTTTCATCATTTCCCTCTACTGCTCTCTGTTCAACCTTAGAAAGATGGGTTGATGCTGGAACAAAACTCACCTGAGATTTACAGTGCAATGAGTTTTGCCAAAGTTCACTTGAAACTTTTTTTCCCCATGTTAACAGGCAGAGGATGTCTCCCTGCCCACCTGAGGAGGATGGCAAGGAAGCAAAACAAGTGACTTTGCCCTGATTCAATGGAAAACAGGATTTAAGGGGAAATGGTGGGGCTTAATCCTCTTTTTTTTGTTGGAAAAGGAGAGCACAGAGTAAAACCCTGCACTTGCTGGATAAGGGAGTGTGGAGAAAGCATCCAGATATCTACTGTTATCAATCTGGAGAGCAGCCTGGGCAACAGCTGAGGTGGTGCAGGTCCTCTCCTTGAGCCAAGAAGCCGTGCTGAGGGGCAGGGAAAGCTCAACCTGCTCAGATCCAGTGTAGTCAGAGAAAAAAAAAACAATTTATCTTCAATCAACTGTAACACCCCTGATGGTGGATTTAGTGTCCAGGTACAGCTTAATATTTTGTGGCAGCTGTGTCTAGCAGCAGATATTAGGGGCAGGCTTGCTTGATCCTACACTTGTCTTGAAGGTGAGTTCCCAAACAGCCACAACACAAATTGTTTTTCACTTCCTAACGAAGGATTAAACATTGCTGCACCCAGGAAATTGTGTTCAGCATCTTTAGTCTGGGCTGGAGGGATCCTGGTGTATTTATGGTCAGGGGATAAGCCTTTTATTTCCAAAGGGAAGCAGTAATAAAAGAAAAGTCATGCACACCTTTGGGGATGGAGTCACTAAGAAGTCTAATTTAAAAACCTATTTATCTTCCTGGGAAATTAATGTTGTTTAAGTGTAATGGTGTCTAACCAGTATCTAAGCTTTTCTAGGTCCTAATGCAATTAAAGCCATTTTCTGAGTATCTTCAGTGGTGCAAGAGTGAACCAGAACAAAAACGACTAAGCACCTCAGAAAAATGACAGGACTTCAACACTTAACTCTATAAATAAGTCTGCAGTATTTAACCCTGGAGGTTTTGGACATGATATTTCAGGTTCTTTCAGATTTAGATACTTACATTCCCTCCACAATATTGTTGCCATGCACCTACCTCCCCAGTTAACTCCTAGCATTCAGCTCAAAGCTCTTCCCTGCCTTTGGCAGCCTCCTCATACCTGCTTAAACTCTGGTTTAATTAAGAGAGTGGCCACTCAGAAAGTTCACTTTAGCCAGGGTTACCAGGGGATACAAAAATCCCAACTGCAAAGACATACTGTGTAAATATTAGATTTACACAGTGATGATTTCTCAGAACAAGCAGCTCCCCTCGAAGCGAAAGGGAAGGGAACGAGGATCATTAACCACACAGGGAAGTAAGGCAGCAATAAACGGGACCGCCCTGGGCTGTGGGAGAGACCCAGAGCCCTGCGGAGACCTTCCTAACAGCTCTGGGAGCATGGAGTAGGGCAGAGGGCTTCCCAAAACCTCTTCTCTTGGGCAGGGAGTCACTGAGGACCGTGCCACCCTTGGTGCCCTCTTCGTGCCTTGGATGTGAGGCTGAGAGCATTTCCTGGAGCTTGCCTGGGAAAGGCACCTTGGAGAGGGCGGGTCGGGGCTGGGGCCTGGCCGGTGGGGAATTCCTGAGCAGAGGATGCCTTTACCTTCCCGAAGCCTTGCTGTCCCGCCAGGGCTCCAGTCCGTGTGTCAGGGGTGGCAGGATGACGGCCCCATCCGTGCGTTCGAGCCTCTCCGTGCCGGGAGCAGCTCAAAGCGAAAGCGGCGGCTCCGGGAGCGGTGTCAAAGGTGAGAGAGGCAGCCCGAGACGGGTGAACCTTAGACCTGACACCCGGTCTAAGGTTTGGCAGCCGGGCAAGACGGAGTGAGGCTGTTGTCACAGTGGCCATGCCCCCAGCACCCCTCCATCCATCCATCCATCCCTCCTGCTGTCCTTCCCTCCCCACTCCCCACTCCCCACGCGGGGGTTTGGCGGTGAGTGGGTGGATGGATGCATGGGCGGACAGACAGATGGATGAACGGCTGGGTGGGGCTTTCCCCATGTCTTGGGATCCAAGAGCAGCCCAGTTACCAAGGAAATGGGGCTAAAACCCCCTCGGACCACCCAAGGTTTGAGGATTAGGGAGGGCTGGGTGCAGCCAGGGTCATGGCATATTCAAGATCTGTCCTCTCTGGATTTTTATAACATGGAATTTCTGCTGGTGAACATTAGACCTGGCTTTGGTCTTCTGCCAGGTACAGGCTCAGATACCCCGGGCTTGGGATTGTAGAGGGGATTTGTTTTGTGGGAGAAGATGCACCCACTTGTCTGGCAAAATGCTTCAGCTGCAAAACAGCAGCAAAACAGCAGCTCCTGAGTTTGGGAGGTACAAAGTGAACAAAAACTGAGCATTTTACTGCCTGTTAATTAAGGTAATAGCTGGTTACCCCAGCAGCTGGGGCTCAGTGTTTTGAAGAAGGCTGCTCTTGTTTAGTATCTTGAGAGAGAAATTACAGCATATTATATTGCATTGGGATAACAGGTCTGGAGTGAGAATGGGAAGATCTAATAATTAAACATCTGAATGATGATAATTCTGTGTTTCTGTCACTCCTCTTGTCACAGTCAATGTCTTTCCGTCAAGTAAGATATCTGGAAGTAAAACAGACTTGACAAAATCTAGTCCTAATGGTTATAGGAACAGGGTGAAAAGCAGAAGTCCTACAAGAAAGTTTAAAAACAACATCATCCTTGTCTTGTGTGTGTGTTGTGACTTCCAAGGCCTAAGCCTTGTAAGTTCAATTACTTCCTATTTCATAGATGAAAAGCCATGTACAGTATACCTTCCCTAGGTCCTTTCCATCAGCTCTGCAGAGGCTAGAGCTGGATTTGGGGATCCTTTGAACAGAATTCCTAACAACTCTATGAATATATATAGTTTTTCCAGCTGAGAGGCAGTTTAATGTGCTCCCACTTCTTTCTTATAACTTGTTCCCCAAAGGAGCTGCCTTAAATCCTGTTTTTTTTCTCCCTAGGCTTTTGGATTAGTCAGTTCTTCAGTGTGAGTCTCTGTGATCCTGTGCACAGCTGCACTGGTACAGCAAAGGGGTAGGAAGATGTTTCAGGGTTTTGGAAGGGCTAAGTGTGGATACCTTGGGCTGGGGTTGCTGCAGCAGGAATCCTTGCCCACAGCAATGATTTTAGCCACTGGTTTGGACCTACAGGCTCTGGTAGCATCATACACCTAGACTAAGCATCTAATTTTTGGTAGAAAAAATGGCCGGGAGGCTTTGAAGCCTTATGAAAGGATGGCTTTGTCACTGCTAGGAGAAACTTCATTTCCAGTTTGTGCTGCTCTGTTATTTTCATACCAGTCTCCTCTGCCTGAGCAGATGTCACATCTCAAATGAAGTTTCTCCTAGCAGTGACAAAGCCATCCTTTCATAAGGCTTCAAAGCCTCTCAGCCATTTTGTGAAGGGCTTTTATAAAAGAAGGTGGTGAGGATGAGGTGCACAAACAAAGTGCCATGGCCTGGGTTGTGTAAATGCCCTGGAGGTCTCCAGAGCCCGGGGAAGCGTGTTCCTTGTGTGAGCTGGCACAGCCTTCCCTGGAAGGCTCCTTTGCAGCTCCTGGTGAGCCAGACCCCACTAGAGGGCACAGCTCATCTACCATTTAAGACAGCGAGGATGCTGCTGCCCAATCTCATTTCTGAACTTGGCAGCCAGACACCAGCCCATGAGAGATGGACTGAGGTCTCCTGCCAGAAGTGTGGATAGACAGCCAAGCTTCTCTTGTTCTTTGTTCACCAAACAACTGGAAGGTTTTTTTGATAAGCACTGTTGCAGTGCCAGGGAGCTAGAGGTTTTTCCCATGTATCTCTGTCTCCTTGCCTGCTTCTTGTGAGGGAAAACATCCAGGATGCTGAGGATCAGACCTCCTTCAGTGGTGAGTGGTTTGCAAATGGAGACTGTGGCTGCATTGATACTGGGTGGGTACAGCACCTGGAGCTTTGTGCACCCACCTAGGGATGCACCTTGCTGTGCTTGTGCAGTGAAAGATTCCTCACTTGAAATAAATTTTACTGATAAAAACTGGGCATGGGTTATTTTTTTGAGGTTTAGGGACTCCATTTCATTTTAGGGTCGCCTGATGTAATTATGTCATGAGAACTCAGAGGATGGGTCTGGCCACAGGAGTGGTGTGGATCAAAGATAAAGAGAACCTGGAGCCCCCTTGTAGACCTTTCCCTACTGCTCCACCTCAGCCTTTTAATTTGATTTTTAACTGTGAAGGAAAGGCTGGCATGTCAGGGGTGCACAAGAATTCCAGAGGAGGTCAAAATAAAAACTTCTAGGCTAAGCATGCAAGAATAATTCCAATAATCTTGTATTTCTGGCTCTGCCTGCTGCCTTACTTTGAGCAGGATGCCTCTCCTTCCTCCTTTCTCTGAGTTAAAGGAGGCACAAGCACAGAGATCTTTGTGGGGCAGTTTAGAAACTCTCGGAGGGATCTTTTTCAGTGATTGTGTAGCACTTAGTTCTCCCTGACTGTGACTGCTGTGAGGAAGCATCGATATGGGCACTGTAAATCCTCCCTTGCTTAAGGAAGAGATGTTGTGTGGGAAAGGCAGCAGAGTTTGGCAATAAAGGCACAATCCTGAGCTGAAAACAAAGACTGAAACCTCAGGCTTCCCACTTGTTTGCTGTCTGCCTGTGGGAAGAGTTCTTTTTTTCCCCCTGACTTGTTTTTCCCCCCTCTCCCTGGGCTCATCCACATGGATTCCATGTGGTCCCTGGTGTGCCCTGTGCAGGCAGCCCAGCTCAGGAGGTCTGATCACTGTCAAGGCTACCACGCTGTTGAAATGAGGCTTAGACCTTGTGTTGCTCTGAAATTATGCTCATCTTCAGCATTTTTTGTCCTCCAAGATCCCTGAATAGCACAAAATTGTTCCTGATGAGTCACTTTGTATCAAAAAACACGCTAATTTCTTATTCTTTCAAGAACAAACACCTGAAACCATGGTCAGCAAAATAAATTCAAAATAATCGACCCATCCAGAGGTCACAACAAATGATGTTCTCAAAACTGTTTGCCATACCTGTGCTGTTAAACATTCCATCCCTTGTTTACGTGCAGGTTTTCATACAAAACATGGCGAAGGAGTTAAATCACAGGATGGAAATGCTTGAAGTATCCCAGTCTTTGCTGTTTCTCCTCTTCAGTGTGTGACAAAGTAACAAAAACCCAAGGTGTTCCATCGGTGATCACACAGGCAAGGCCTCTCACCACTGCCATGGAGCATTAAAGGATCATTTTGTTCCAAGAGGGGCAAGGGTTGTGCCTTTGCTAATGAAAAAATAAAAAAAAAGACTGAGGTCCTCACTGTTACAGTGATAAAAAGTTAAGACCTATTTTAAGGATCGGTGCAGTTGTAATGGTGAAGAGATCATTTACGCTGCGGCTCAAAACTATGAGCGTGCCCAGAACTGCTTCAGGCCTCTGAAATGCTCGTCTTCCTGTATTAATTATTAACATTGCTAAAACACTCCAGAGATTGGCCTGGAAACATTAAACAAGCTTAATATTAATAGCTCCCAGATGATAAGTGATGGTGAACATTAGCATGTGTTAAAGACCGAGGAGGGAAAATAACTACTGACTACAATAAACATTTGAAGTTTGGTGACATTAAATTACAAAAAGAATACAAGTGTGAACCACAAGAAAGGCTTTCTTACAGCAGAAGAGACAGGTGAGATTGTTTTCGCCTCTGAAATTACACTAGACAGGTCACAGTAAATAGCCCTGAGCTATGTGCTGAGGTTCTTGCCATATGTCCAGTAAATAAAGTACAGCTTGGGTGAAAAGTAAATGTATGTGGCTTGCTTGAGGAAAGATGTCTGCATTGAACAGTTTGCTTATTTCAAACTTCACCTTCTCCTTTCTCTAGATCTTGGTCAGCAGGATCCCCCTCCACGAGTCCAGCCCACCTTGCCAGGAGAGCTGCCACGAAGAGACCTTTGGCTCTAAGCTGGGTACCTGACTTCAAAGGAAAAGCCGGCTCCCGAGGGCCCTGGAAATGGAGGAAATGGTTCTGTGAAACAAGAGACATCGTTATCTAAAAAGGTGCAGGTTTGGCAGCATTTTACATGATTAAAGCATTTAAGCACTCTCTTCCACGTGCAGGGTCTGGTGTCTACCCTGAGCTCCATGTGCTGCTTTTTTGCCAGTGGGGATATCACATTTGGGATGGACCTTGACCTCTGAGGAAAACTTGGTGGCAGCTGGCCAGCTGGCTTCTGCATTTAGTGTGGGACTGACAGAGTGATCACACATGTTCCGTTAGGAAACCAGGCTAAAAATGGCCATAGGTGGTACCTTTCCAAGCAAAGGGCTAGAGAGGAGCTCCCTGTGAGCCAAAAGTTGCTCAATAATCATCCCCAGAAGCACTTCATCTCTCTGTGCTTACGAGGCGGTTGTATCCAATGCAACTGAAAATGGTTTGCCTGTGCACGGAAAGGGAAGTATTTAAGCAATGCTGTCTAGCACAGACTTGAAAAGCTCATGTGGGTGTGAATATGAGCTTAGTTTCCCTGAAGTCCCCACCCAGCTTTGGGGATGCCTAGCCCAGGAAACTTCACAAGGCATTTTATGACAGGTTTTGCCTCTCCATGGCAGCCAGGCCTGTGGCCACAGCACAGTTTTGCCTTTTCAGGTCACGTCTAAATGCCTGGCTGGTTTTCAGCTGGTTTTTAGTCTCAGGCACTGGGTGTTGCAGAGGCATGGTCTGTTATAGGCACAAGAATAGAAATTATTTCATCAGTTTGAGCCTGAGTAACCTCGTTTAAGGCCAGATGCTGCTGGAAGAGTTGTAAAGCAGTCATCTTGGGCAGAGGTGAAATGAGTCATCTGCTGCCAATAAACTTGGAAGGAACAGAGATGCCTCGGGGATGGGGGGGACACCATTATCTGCTGTTACCTCGAGCAACTCCTTTTCTAATTGAAAAAGGTATTAAAAATTATTTTGGGAATTTTTAATTAGTTGAGTTGAACCACTAATGCGCTCCGGATGTTTAAGAACTTTAACCTAGTAACTTCCCCAAAAGAGGCCACGCAGAGAAGCGTCTTTCCTGCCTCTCCCCTCTGCCACCACAGCTCCAAGGTCAGAGAGGATGAAAACCTCGGCAGAAACTGAAGTTGAGCAACAAGGGTCTTGCCTGTCAGCCCCTGGGGAGGTGCATCCTCCTGACAGTGCCCAGACATCCACGGCTTAAAGCTGGAAACTCTGCAACATACTAAGTAGCTGTCCTTAGGGAAAGGCACAGCTGGGAAAGGCACATATAGGAAAGGCAGAAGGCAAGAGGAAGGAAAAGCAGAGACTTGGTGGCAGAGGCCATTCTACTCCTGTCTGTGGCATCTTTTTCCAGCATGGTCCTTGACAAGTTGTTCAGCTGGCTGTGGAAATCGGTAGTTTCTAGATGCAAAATATTTTGCTTTCTGTCCAGTTTGGGGTATTCTGTGCTTTATCTACCTATTTATTTATTTATTTACTGATTTTACAGCAGCTGAAACAAAAGGGTTCTGCAGGAACTCACTGTGTTTGGAGAGGGAAAAATTATTCTTCTAATTGTTGCTGCAATGGGAGGGAAAACTAAACACTGGAGACTTTGACAATGCTTGCCTGACTGTTTTGGCTCTTTGTTGATGGAGAAAAGCGGAGCTGACTCCTTCACATTCCTACTGGGAAGGATCAGATGGATTTTAGTGCCGTAATAATTAACGCTGAGGAAAAGCTCATAGGAAAATGGCAGAGCACAGAACCTGCTGCAGGGCTGGGATGGATGGATTGGGTTGGGATTCCCAGCAAGGCAGAGGGCAGGGAGACCATGCTGGGCAGGTGAGTCAGCCCCATATGCCATTCATCAGTCACTCTGCATGGAAAACCAGGAATGCTCTGGGTGTCAGAAAAATGTGTTATGATGTAAAATCAGATGCACCAGCTCTATCACGCTGTATCATCTCAGATGTTTTGTCTCATCTTCCTCTAATGTTTTGTTACCAGTATCATCTTTCACTTCCCAGTTTAGGCGAAGTCCTTCATTTCAGGAAACTATAATGACCTGCCTTCCTGCCCTGCTGGTGATTATCCCAGCTGGAATGTGAAATCCCTTAGCACCAGCATGGTTTTAGGTAAGCCAGGAACTGTTAGCTCCCACGGCTGGTTTGCTGCAGTTCTGTGTGGGTGGGCCACTGGAGAGGTGACAGGAGGTGGGGTAGGGATGCACGGCTTCAGATCATGAAGCAGAACCACGAGACATCACACAGGTGCTCTTCTGTCTGATGTCAAGTGGTTGGAACAATTCCCTGAGCACAGGCCTGGTGATTTTTCACTTTGCTGTAGAATAGGTGAGCTGAAAGTATCTCTTCCCTGACAAGAATGAAAGATGCTTCAAAGCAGAGCACAGCTTTCTGTGCTTGAGAAGAGGGGTGGTTTGCCTCTGATTTGTGCCTTGGATGAATCTGGATAGATTTTCATGGGGACAATAAACGGCACCTCCTTCCCCTCTTCTGCTCCAGCTGAGGGAGTGTTAACTGTGATGTGGTTTCCCAAAAGCTCTTCCAAAAGCATGTTCATATGGCATTTTACAGAACACTATGACTAATTAGTGCAAGTACTTGGGCTTTTGCAAACAATTGGTTGTTTTTAGGCCATGTGTTGCGGCTGTGTTTCACTCCAGTCCAAAACAACTGGCGTTTAAGAAAATCTGGAGGGCCTGATTGGAAAATGTGGCTCAGCTTAACACTGCAACATTCGGGATGGGAGTGGATGAGGCCACACAGCATGGAGCAGGAAAAATATAGGGAAACTTGTATCAAGGCCACGTGATTCCTCACTCCCGTGTCTCCGGGCTGTCAGTGGGGTGAGGACACCGGCACCACGGCAGCAGGAATGCTTTGATATATTAATCCCAAAGTGATGCAGAGTTAGTTCCTCAGCTGCTTCAGCTGATGTAATACATTGTTTGCACCGAAGCCAGGCCGATTTCGTGTGGCTGAAGGATTTACTAGTTCAGACTAGGTTTTTGGACAGATGTAGGGGCTGTATTCCCAAATTAAATATGTACATTGATCTCTCGCCTGCATTCTGCCTGGAGTGCAGGCAGAGGGGACGCAAGGCATCCCACAAGCCTGGAACAGGTTTTATGCCCACAGCGCACGAGATAGGGAACAAGGAGTGTTTTTAGACTAGGTGGAAGAGACTAGGATGTCTTTTCTTCTGAAAATAGCATGAGGCTCTCTTAAAATGTAGCTTTTTTTACACATCAGGAGGGGAAGCCACAGGAGAAGCAGCCAAATTTGGAGCGCAGCAGTGCTGTGGCAGGCTGGGAATAGCAGATAGGAGCAGTGAGAGCAAACAACAGACCATGAATCCGGCTTTGGGAAACAGCCTGGGATGGGTTTGGCTCCCCACAGCCCCAGCTGCTGTGGAGCTGGCTTCACTTTGCTCTGCTGAAACACTCAGCCATGGCGTGTCTGCTGCTAATTAGATTAGGTCCACAGAGGCTGCCTTGAGTGGGTTCCCATTTTTGCCCCAGCTGGGCTGTTCTCACTGAGCTCAGTCGTGGTTAGCACATTGCAGGTAAGCTCCCTGCCTGGCACAGTCACACAGAGCTGGGTGAAGGCTGCCTTGTGCCCTCCAAGCAGGAGCATCAATGGGACAAGAACAACCTCTCCGGGACCACTGAGTGTCAGCTGGGATGGACACCCACGTCCCAGATGTCCTGGCAGGGTGTAAAGCCTGCAGTGTTTGGACTAGTGCTTGCTAAGGCAGACAGATTCTCAGGGTAGTGCTCACCACAGACTTGACATATCCAGCTACTTACAACCTCTTTTGGGATGTAAATTTAGAAATCTCCGGTATCCAGACTAAGATTATATCTGGTCTGTTTAGCTGTATGCTTTTGTGCTGACTTGGCTTTAAGCTTAACATAGCATCATCCCCATCCCACTTATCTCCAAAGGACTTAATAGAAGAGACATGCAGTTTGAACAGACAAGCCAACCCTTTCTCATCTCAGTAAAGTCCTCCTGCTGCTTATCCTAGGAGCTTTTCTCTCCACAGCTATTCAAGTTTGATTTCTTTTCAATATGGAAAAGCAGACTTCCAGGCACCATTTTAGGTAAGGTCTTGAAGATGGTTGTGCAATGACCCTTTCATGAAGTGCTCTCCTCATTAAAGGCAATGTTTTGGTGTTTCTGTTGTGATGGTGGCATGCAACCAACCCATGGCCAGTTTATGACCCTGGAACTCCCTACTTTTCCCTTACTAACAGTTGGTGAGATCATGAATTTAGCCTTTGGCATGGTCTTGGTTGTCTACTTGATTTCACTCCACTTGTTTCTCAAGTCCTTAACCTCTTGTATGACTTTACCCTCCTTTTTTGGTGACACTTTAACACTGTGTCATCAGCTCATTTCATTAGCTCTGTCCTACTTGTGCCAGGGTGCAGATGAAAATACTAAATGAAATCAACCCCAAGGTTAACCTTTGAAAAACTCCCTCAAAGGGAAGATTCTTCCTCAACCCTAAAAGAGATCAAACACTGAGACATCGAGCTCCCCAAAGTGGCATCCTTAGTGGCCTGTGAAAAATTTACAAATGAAAAACTCTCTCTCATGGCATGCCAAGGTGATTAGAGGAGGCCAATAACTCATTGAGGGATTCTGGCAAGATAAAGCCAAGCAATAAGCTTTCTTCAGAAAAAAACCCCACATCACATTGCTGTTGGTAAAAGTGATAAAATCTGCTGCTCTCGTGGGATGTTTTTTTCTCCAGTCCTCCTAAAGCTTGGCTTGGAAGTCCACATTATTCTTCTTGGCCAACCCAAGCCCATGGATCTCTTTTTTGGACCTACTGGAAAGACACTAATCAGTTCTGGCTTTGCTGTGTGACTACAAACTCCAGGCTAGACATGACAAAGCTAAGCAAGGCTCCCAAAGGGCCAGAGCTCTGCTGATGCAAATAATGACCCTGCTGATTTGAAGAGACAGAATAACAAGAAGGAATTTCATCCAGGCAAAATACACACGGACACCACCAGTCTCCTGAGCCCCGTCTTGACACTGCTCAGATGTGGCAACACACCTGAAAGCTTTTCCTAGGAGGTCTCATTTGCTGGAGAGGATCACCTTGGGCTCCCTAGGAAGTCTAGTAAAGTACAAGCCCTGTAGTTGCACCACTGTTTTTTTATTTTCCTGCAGAATTCAGTGCCAGCACATACTTGTCTGTGATGTCATTTTTTTCCATTAATAAATCTGCAGACCCTGCTGATTACCACTGCTGTTATGTTTGCAAAATATTGCAAATGCTAATGGAGCCCTGCTCATCTCACGTATCCTGAAAATCTCAAATACTGGTCTCCTCAGTGTGGATTTTCCAAGGTCTTTAAAGCACTCCACTCTCCTTGGACTAATGGACATCTTGTTAAAGCTGTCAGGCTTCATTTCTGGTTTGGCAGATGCCGTGACCTTACAGTGGGTTGGAGAGGTGCCCTTGTGTTTCCTTTTAACACCCTCACTCACCCACTGGATTCCCCTATCCCGTGCTTGCTTGCCTCTAATAGAAATGTTATCACATTTTCCTGCACAGGACACAAAACCATCCATTTTATTATGTAAAAGAGGTTTGTCAAGTATACCACCACCAGTTTTAACAGCTGATTGCTTGTTCTGATTCTCAGCAGTGAGGTTTTTACAAGAGGGTTTGGTTTAAGAGCAGCACAGGGGGAAAGTTGTATCTTTTTAAGGTGTGCTCAGCACAAAGCAGTCTCCTTGCACACAGGATACTGGAGAATGAGGGGTGTATTATGCACTTAAAATAGAGCCCTTTAAAACTGGCATGGGATACTCAGTGTTGTTCGACTACCATTCATCACAGTCATGAATTTCAGACAAAACGAGCCTCGCCTTCGTGTTGCTTGTTAAAATAAGGAATTCAGCGTTTCATTTTCACTCACTGCGCTCCACAGCGCAGCCAAAACCAATGTGGTTTGAACCATTATTTCAAATTTATCTGGACAAATTATCTATGTATAGTATTTTTATAACAAGATAGCTTATTTTGTCTGTATTCAAAGAAAAAAAAATTACTGTGCATGTCTGGAATGCAGGAAAAGAGAAGGATTTCTTACACTGCAGAGCACATTCAGTGACTGATCTGAAATCTGACTGCAGTCACCCACCAGCGTGCTCTCTTCCAATTCTCTGCTTTATCCTTTTAATTCTTCCTTCCCTCCTCCATCTTTCTTTCCCCCTTCCCCTGTATTTCCTTTCTCTGTTTCTTCCCCTTTCTTCCTTTCTCCCCTGCTCTATTTTTTTCCTCTTCCCCTTTCCCATCTTTCCCCCGGATTTCTTTTTTCCTCTCTGTTTCTTCCCTCTCCCTTTCTCCCACCCATTTCTTTCCTCCTTCCCCTGTATTTCTCTTCCCTTCTCTTTCCCCTTTTCCCTCCCAGATTTCTATTTCCCCTCTATTTCTTCCTCCCCTTCCCTTCTCCATTTCCTTTGTCCCCTCAATAGTCGGTTTTTTGGAAAAAAAAAGCCCACCTAGCCCAAGGCTCTGCAAGGCTTTCAGCCAGGCAGGCAAACAGCACTGATGCAAATCCTACTGCACCCCTGAACGGGGAAATTCCTTGCATGAATACGGTGATGCAGCTGCACAGGTGGCCAAAATCCCTGGGTAACAGGGACCTAAAAATAAGGCACTGCCCCGCCTCTTTAGCCAGAATTCCTCAAAGGGCAGGGGCAAATGCGAGGGTAAGGGCTCAGGGAATGCGTTATGCAGAGCCTGAAAGGGTGGTAGTGCTAAGCCAGGGCTTGGGGAGGTGAAAAAGGGAAGCCTGAGGTATCTCTAGGAAAACCAGACCCAGGGAAGCTTTGCCTCCAGGGTGAAAGCTCAGTTTAAAGCCTCTGTGCTGCCTTGCAAAGCAGGTCCTTCCATATCCACTTGTGTGGGGTCAGAGTAAACCCGACACCAAATTTGAGGGTGTGACGCACGTTCTGCTGCCCAAGCAAGGTGGGGGACTCATCCATCTGCTTCTGCTGACAAAATAATCCTTTGATTCTTACAAAGACAAACAGTCCCAGGTGCGAGGAGCAGCATCGATGTAGTATCACTACCCAGTCAGTCTGAGGATGACTCATATCTCAGGTGTTGTACATGAAAACTGCCAATACATATTGAGCAGGCAGGTGTTGCCTTGTACTTCAATCAAGTTTAAATCGATGGTAAAATTAAATCATAAAGATTAAACACAGCTTTCTGGTCAGAAGGGATTGGGTGGGGTTTGTAGCCCTTTTTGAAGCCCTTTTCTCTGTCTATGTAATAATGCGAGCTTGAGAGACTTTAATTCATATTTAGGGAATTAGTGTGCAAATTGAGGTGTAAGGGCTGTGACAGGAATCCCAGAAAAGACATGTTCCTTGTCAATATGAATTAATTAAACACTGATGTACTTGACACTAAAATTAATCATGTCCACTTACACTTAATAGGAAAATTCATTGCTGAAGAGACCCCACAGGGCTAAGAAGCTGTGTGAGGTGGCAGGGCACGAAGAGCCATGTTTCTGTCCCGTTCCCCCTCTATTTGTGGCAGAGGAACCCCTCAGCTTTACAGCTGGTGAGGTTTTGATGCCCATTTCCATGATTTCTGGTAAATTTACTGTGTCCAGTTCTGGGCTCCTCAGGACAAGAAGCTCCTGGAGGGGGTCCAGCAGAGGCTGCTGAGGTGATGAAGGGATTGGAGCACCTCTGAGCAGGAAAGGCTGAAGGAGCTGGAGCTCCTCAAGAGGAGACACAGCTGAGAGGGGACCTCTGTGATGTGTATAAATATCCAAAAGGTGGGTGCCAGAGCATGGACCAGGTTCTGCTCCATGAAGCCCAGCAATGGGACACAAGGAACAGGCAGATGCTGATGCCCAGGAGTTCCACCTGAACAGGAGGCAGAAATTCTGTCCTGTGCAGTGACCAAGCAGTGAACCGTGTCCAGAGAGCGTGTGGAGTCTCCCTCACTGGGGATATTCCAGAGCCATCAGGACACAGTTCTGTGCCCTGTGCTCTAGGATGACCCTGCTGGAGCAGGGAGGTTGGACCAGATGATCCTTTGTGGTCCCGTCCAACTTGACCCATTCTGTGACTCTACAATTTCCTACGGCTTGACAGGGAGCCCAGGCACCCCAGCGGGAAGGGGGTTGGTCCACAGTGAGGCTGAGGGAGCAGGAAGGGGCATGAGGGGAGCATCAGGGACCCCGCACACCCCAGTTTTGGGTGGTGAGGAGAGTCAGCAGGGACCATCCCACACACACACATCAGTTTCGGATGGCGAGGACAGCGAGGAGGGTCCCTCAAACACCCCCTTCGTCCACATTTCAGACGGTGAGAGCAGTGAGCAGAGACCCCCGACACACCCCGATTTTGGGTGGTGAAGGGAGCGAGGAGAAATCCCATACACACTCTGATTTCGGATGAGATGGCACCGAGCAGGGTCCCTCAAAACCCGCCAATTTTGGGTGGTGTTGGCAGCGAGCAGGGTCACACAGCGTGATCTCGGGCGGTGAGGGCAGGGAGCCCCAAACACAGCCCGGTTTGGGTGTGAAGGCAGTGGGCAGAGAGCCCCAAACACAGCCCGGTTTTGGGTGTGAGGGCAGGGAGCCCCAAACACAGCCCGGTTTGGGTGTGAGGGCAGGGACCAGGGAGCCCAAACATAGCCCGGGTTTGGATGTAGGGACAGCGCACAGGGAGCCCCAAACACAGCCCGGTTTTGGGTGTGAGGGCAGCGCACAGTGAGCCCCAAACACAGCCCGGTTTTGGGTATGAGGGCAGCAGACAGAGAGCCCCAAACACAGCCCGGTTTTGGGTGTAGGGACAGCGGACAGAGAGCCCCAAACACAGCCCGGTTTTGGGTATGAGGGCAGCAGACAGAGAGCCCTAAACACAGCCCGGTTCTGGGTGTGAGAGCAGCGGGCAGAGAGCCCCAAACACAGCCCGGTTCTGGGTGTGAGGGCAGCGAGCCCCAAACCCGGGCTCGGGCGCGAAGGCAGCCAGCGCACCCCCAGGCCGGTTTCGGGCGGGTGTGAGGCGGCCCGTCCCCTCAGGGCGGGGGGCGGCGGCGCATGCGCGGGGCGGGGGGCGGTGACGGCCGCGCCGGCGGAGGCGGCGGAGGGAGCGGGAGGGTCGCTCGGGGCCGGCGGGCAGCGGGTCCGGGTTCGGCTCCGCTCCGCTCCGCTCCGGGCCGGGCCGGTCGGGACCGCCCCGCCATGGGGACGCCGGGCGCCGGGCGCAAGCGGCTGCCGAACCGGGAGCGCCTGACGGCGGAGGACGATGCGCTCAACCAGATCGCCCGCGAGGTGAGCGGCGGGAGGCGGCATCCCCCCTTCTCCCTTCTCCATCCTCCTCCCCTCGCCTTTCCCCCCGGGCTCCCCCGAGCGCCGCGCAGGCGCCCCCGGCCACCGGCACCGCGGCGGCTCAAGGGCGAGGTGGAAAGCCTCCTTCACCCCCGCCTGTGCCGCCATCCCCCGGGCACCGCTCCGGGAAGGGCGTGCGGTGCCGGACACCCCCGCTCCAGCCCCTCCGGAGGGGACGTCCGTCACCAGCCGCTGCTGCTGGGATTGATGCTAACCGCTGGAAATAGGCCGCTCGGGTGTGTTATGGATACGGATAAATCATAGAATCGCAGCGTGGTTTGGGTTGGAAGGGATCCCAAAGATCATCTCGTTCCAAGCTCCCTGCCGTGAAACACCTTCCACTGGACCGGGTTGCTCCAAGCCCCGTCCAAGCTGGCTGGAACACTTCCAGGGATGGGAGTGAGAAATGAAAAGCAGAATGCTGCAAGGTGATGCTGGGTGTGGGCACAAGTGAATCCTCCAACTTGGAAACTGAATTTTATATTGCTGCCCACCAGATGCTGCATTGTGCTCAATGTGACTTTAACCTTCTAAACCAGCTGAATGCTGATGCTTCCTGCCTCCTTATTCTTCTTATGCACGCTTAAATTGGTTCAGTGGTAACCAAGATAATGTGAATTTGTTTTTTATGTTTAGTAAATCTGACAAAGTCTGTTCTCCATCCTTTCTGTGGCAGTCCTCCAGTGTGGGAAAGGGGGATAAGCAGCCCTGGGACTCTTCTCCAGTAGGAAGCCTACGAGAAAAATGGAGAGGGATGATTTACAGGAGAATGTAGTGACAGGACAAGGGGGAATGGATTCAGACTAAAAAAGAGCAGGGTTAGATGGGATATTAGGGAGAAATTCTCTCTCTGAGCAGTGGAGAGTCCCTGGTACAGGTTGCCCAGAGAAGCTGTGTCTGCCCCATCTCTGGAAGTGTCCAAGGTCAGGTTGCTTTGAAGAACTTCATCTGGTGGAAGGTGTCCCTGCCTATGGCGTGGGGTTGATCTGAGGTCCCTTCCAACCCAAACCATTCTGTGATTCGGTGTCTAAACTGCTCCAGTGCTGCTGCTGAAGGTGGCCACCCTCTTCCCCTAGCGTGGGTTACATGTGTCAGCCCACCTGGTGTTACTGTGACCCCAAGATGGGTTACAAGAGAAATTGCTCTTCTGGAGGAGTTTTAGGTCTCTCTTGGTGTCCTTTCCTGTTTTAGAGTTGCAGCAGGATCAGGTGAATGCTAATGCATGGCTTATTTTTGATGGCGCTGGCTGGTATGTTGAGTTAGCTGTGACATTGTGCTCCTTATTACCACCAATGACTTTCCAATCATTGTGCACCATTTTCAGGTGGTTTGTAGCATCTTTGAAATGCATTCCATAGGCTGAGTTTTGTGTGAGTGAATCACTGTGTTCTCTGAAGGCAGATTTTTGTGGCAGGGTAATGAAAAGGTTCCTAAGGATGGAGTTTGAGGTAGGAGGACAGGAATGTCTCATGTCCTGGACATGAGATAGCAAGTAAGAGTCACTGTGCTGTTTGTTAAAGTCATGATAATATCCTAAGATTTGTTCTGGGATGAGGGTTTGAATTCCATAGCTGTGTCCTGGCTGTGCTGTCATTTGATCATGGAAGACATCAGTCTCTAACAAGGAACCCAGCTGCTCTTTTCTGTTGCACGTTTTTCTCCCGCTTTCTCTTTTTTTTTTAATCTTAGATCTGCTTTTCCTTGCGTTGTGTAGTGGTTTGAGGACTCGAATATTGTGGTGGTTTATGGTTTGGGTTTTTTTTCCCTTCCTTCTCCTGGGGTTTGTTTAAAGGACAACTCCATTTGCTCAAAAAGCCCAACACAAGCATGTCTTTTATCTTTTCCCTTGAGTGCTAAAACTGTGAACTGCCAAGTTCAAGGTTCAGCATTTTCCCATATTATTTTATCTATTTGCATTACTCTTGTCTTGGAGCACTTTAATTGTTTTGTTGTTTAACTGCCTGTTCTCCACACAAAGGATCCCAGATGAATCCTTCTGTATGATCCAGTCTTAAAATATATCAACCAAGCCTTTTGTCTCTGCTTAGCAAGGATGTTGAGAGCCTCCATGTTTAGAAGGTGGGAGGGTCACTGATATTTTGGCTCTTCCAGCCTTCCTCACAGGTGTTTAGGCAAATCCGGGACACAGACATGTTGCTTTTGCACATAGATTTTCACTCCTGCCTTTGCTTTGGTCCTTTGTTATCCAGAAGCCAGAGGTGCTGGCAAGTTATTTGCAGATCCTAGAGTCTCATTTTCCCTATGTCCATATGGGAGCCCAAGAGAGCATCCAAACGAGACTGATTCACAGAGGTGCCTTTTATTTTGTGGTTGTCCGAGTATTTTGGCAAACCCACCGTTCTCACTCTACCATGTGCTCCTGTAAGAAGACAGCAAGACTTGCAAGGACTTTCTGAAATCCCTGCCATTTGACTATTTGAAAATTTGTTTGGATTTGCAGCTGAGATGTTTTGCTGTGTGTCTTGCACAGACCAGGAGAGAGCCTGGTGTGCTGAAGAAGGCAGTGAGAGTGATCGTGAGGGGAAGTAACTAAGCAAGAGGAAGGAAATCGTGAGAGTGACTATCTTGTAGTCACAGGAGTTTAGTAGCAGTATTAGTCGCATTAATCAGTAGTGGTTTCGATGTTTGGGGCAGTTTCTGAAGTAGTTTATCAGCTTGTCTAGACCTATTGAGAGCAGAGGTAGAAGGTGCAGATCACTTCCATCAGGGAAGGGTAGTGCTCTACTGCCAGGTCTGGCTGCGGAGTTTGACAGGCACGCTAATTAGGTGGATGGCAAATACGTAAATATAATTAACACGAAACACGGTGTTCTGAGTTTCTGACAGACTTGCAGACTGCCCCTCAGGATTTGCTGTTCACACACCTGCCTTGTGCTGCTGAGCTTGTTTTTTTCCCGGGCGTCAGCGCGCGCAGGCGGCGGCGATCAATGATCGGCTTCTCCGCTTTCAGGCTCGCCTTGACGCCAGTAGGTTATTCTGCCTTTAGCTCAATGGAAACTTTTGGGCTCTTTCCTTCCCCTCGGTGAGCACATGCCAGCAGTGTTTGCAAAAGCGAGCAGTTTGATACTGCTCAAGGCCTGTGCCAGCAGAGGCAGCGGGAGCCGCGGCCGCGTGCTGCGCGCTCGTCTGTCCGGACAGAGCACGCGTGGCTCAGGAAAGCACAGTGCTGCCCAGCTGAACCTTCCAGGAGCTGCCTTCCTGCTTGGATTAGATGGCTTTGATGTGATTACTTGAGACATTGTTTCTAGGGGATTTTTTTTTATTATTTTTTTTTTTTACTAACTTCCACTCCGCTAGCTGCAGTAATAATTGTTAGGTGAGCAGGAGTTTTGCAAATCCAGCAAGGAGCTGTGTAAATGAGATATTTCTCTTGTAGGCAGATAATATTAGTTACTCTTTTTTTATTTTCTTGAATGAGAAAGGACACAGTCAACTTTTTTTTTTTTTTTTTGTATTAGGAAAGTAATTGACACCTTGTTTTGCCGCAGTTTTGCAGACAGATGTGTGTTACACTGCTCAGAAAAATGATCCTGCCGTGTGTCCTCTCCGTGCTTGAAATCTTCATCCACCATTTTACAGAGCAGAGCTCTTTAGGTAGTAATTAATTTGAAGTTAGTAATTCAAGCAGCGTAATTTCTTTTTATTGTTAAAGAAAGTAATGTTGCAAGGGTTGTGCCTTCACTCTTCGTACACTTTATGTCTCTTTCAAGAACTGTCACCTACATCTTTGTACTTACATAATTATTACTTTTAAAAAAACTATCGTGATCCGTTTATGGACCATACATTTGATTATTTCACCGAAGTAATCAGTTTGGGCATTGACCTGTATTCTTAGTGATTCAAAAATTGGGATGTTACACTGCTATGAAGGAGCAGAAAGTGTTGCTAATTAGAAAAAGCTCAAAATGCAGATGAAACCAGCCAGCCAGGTTTAATGGTTACAGTAAGAAGGCATTAAGTAACTTCAACAGGCTAAATCGGAGTTTAGGGACTAGTGAAGAGGTGCCATGATGGTTGAATGTGGAATCTGTTAAATTGAGGGGTTAATTTGAGGGAGAAAACTCTGTTTTATACAGCAGTTTGGATGACTTTCATAAATAGAGATGGAAACAATTTGGTACAAATTGAAGCTAAAGCAAGCAGAGTGGCTATTTGTGTATGGGAACACAAGCCACACAGGCTTTATTGAACTGTTACGCAAACCAGAGCATTTAAAGCAGTGTGTTCCCTAAGGATATACTCCCTTAGGATATATTCCCTATGTGTGAGATCTGGGTGCCTCGTTAGGGTAGGGTGGAACTTTTTGGAGCAATATTTGGCATTGCAGATGTGTGAAGGCTTTTGTAAGCTGGGTGAATGTTCCAAGAAAAGCCCTTAGAAACAGCCTGACTTATGTAGCACCAGTACTTGACTTATTTTTTTTTATTGCGTTACTTTCTGCCTTTATGAGTGTTAATGTATGATCCAAACAAATGAGCTGAAAAAAGCATGTCTGGCTTTTCTGTTCTAGAACAGAAAGTTACGAAAGCAAGGGATGCTTTAGGAGGGCTTGACTCAGCCCGGCTGACCTAAATATAGGAAGGAAGGAGGACTTTGTAGGCGATGCTTGCCAGTAGGGCGTGGGGAATTGTTCCAAATTTGAGATGATTTTATGTGGCAAATATGTTCTTCATCAAACGCTCCTTTCTCCCTAATGCTTTGCATCCTACATATATCCAACAAATGGCGTTGGCATCACTTACCATCTCTCCCAAAGCAAATGTGTGAAGGAGCAGCTTAAAGGAGTGAGATAAAAATCTGAAGACCCGTCTCATGTTGGCTAAATGGGTGACTGGAGCCTGTTTTACAATCTGCCTCTCAACTTGAAATAATTAGTTGCCTTTTTTTGTGTGTCCGTGCCTGGCCTGAGTCCCCTTCAGCTGTTCTCTTGCTGTCTGAGGAAGCAGCTGTTTAGGAACTGTGGTTCCTGTTTCAGTCAGGCAAGGGACTACTGGTAGGATTAACAGCATGGGAAGCCCAGCCTCTGTCTTTGTAAGCCCAGATGCTGAGCTTGGCTGCAGGATGTAACACTAATCATTACCTCATCTAGAAGGATGTTTTTCCAGGCCTGTTGCTGGATAAAGTTGGAGCTCAGATGTACTTGCAAGGCTTTCAACACTGGGATTATTTTTTAAATTTTTTTTTCATTCTTTGCTTGCAAGGAGCATAATCCACGTAGTATTTTGGGCTTGTGAAGCAAGGTATTTGTCCCTCCTGTCAAGTCAGCAGGTTGCCAAGAGCAGTGAATGTGTCTAGCTGGACTGGAGCACTCGTAGGCAATCCTTAAAATAGCAGCTCTAAAATATCAGCTGTTGTCTCACTGGTGCTGAAATACTTTTTGGGGAGAAGCTGGCCATTGGAATGGTGTTTGGGAGGGAGGGGGTAAGGGAGCTGCAGTAAATCAAATTTTCCTTCAGAAAGGTGGCTTTGAGGGTTTGTATTAAACCCCAGGGAAAGGAAGGTGCATGGTCACTTCAGTACCAGGAGCAGAGGGTCTTGCACCTCTGAGACCACCAGTGACAGAGCTGGCCTTGCATGCAGTAGAAAAATAGCTGATTTTTTGGCTTTATCACACAGTAAAGATGAGGAAAGTGCTTAAGGGCTTCTTGTCAGAAGACATTTGTAGCCTTTAACTCCCAAGACACTTTCCTTTCCTTCACCTTATTTTAGTTACGGAACAAGAGATAGACTGAAGAACTTTTCCTGCCTAATGCTGAGAAAATAAACTGGTGTGTGCAGTGAAACGAGAACATTACATCAGGCAAAATATGTATTTCAAAAACATCCTTATGGACAGGCTTGGTGTGGAAGTAGTAGGTTACAAGAAATGTCAGGCAGCTCTCAAAGGCTTGGCTGTAGAAAATTTAGCTGTTGAGCTCACGGTGTTGAGGGTCTGCAGAGAGGGTACAAAAGTCTGGGAAAACACAGAAGTACCACTTTGATGTTGGCTGGAATGTGCCAGAACTCTGCCCATTGGGAGAGTTTGACAAGTGTACTCACCTGGACCTCAGCACCAAAGGCATTTCTGATGAATATTTGGATGGTTTCTCATTCTGCCTTTAAACAAACTTAGCTAAGTGGCATGAGGTGTGAAGGGCAAGGCTTGGGAAGCATTTCCCAAGGAGCAGGGCTAGGAGCACTGTTTTGGCCTAACCAGCTGAGAATTTTGGGCGTTGAGAGGGGAAAAGATGCAAACAAACTCTGACTAATGCCGTTTCCAAAACTGAGCGTTGCTTGTTTTGGGATGTGGATGTGTGCCTAAACCAAAAAACTAGGCAGAAATGGGTGGATCCCTGGCTAAATGAAGCTGTGTCCTCCTCAGAAATGATTTGACTTGCACTTGAGCATCCAGCCTGCAATTCTGTGCTCTGTTCCTCCATCCCCTCAGTGTTTCATGTTTTCCTGCAAGTGAAGTTCTGATACACTGTGTGCTACTTCAGGGTGTGGAGTTCTGAAAGGAGAGATGTTTGTCTTTCAGTCGTTTGAAAAGATGTTGGTTTTAATCTCAGACATAAAATTGTGCAAGTTTTAACAGAACTATCCGTTTCTGGGTTGGGAAAGGTTGGATGTTTTGGGGTTTGGATAGACTTGAATAATAAAGGGCACAGCTCTGAGCTGAGACTTCAAGTGACTAGTTCTGACTTGAAAGTTTCACTAAATACATTGGAATAACATTTGTTAGTTTAAGGACTTAAGATCCTGCTCGTTGCCAAGAAAAATGACTGTCTGAGCTAATTGCTCATTAAAAATGTCTGACCTAGAACTGGGAAGTTGATTGCTTTGAGGTGCGCTTTCAGTAGGAAATAGCCTGGGTGTGATCAGAGGAGAGATGGATTTGCTCAGTGGCATCTGCTTTGCCCTTCTGTGTGCCTGTGAGCCAGCTTGGCATGGGCTGTGGGTTTATCCACCTAAACACTCCTGCAGCTTCTCAGAGTTGAGCTGGAGACAAGGAAAGTGGTCTGGAAGTGCCAAATCCGAGCGGTGTTCCTGTCTCAGATGTGGTGTGGAATGAGGAAGCCTCTTCACTTCTTATTGCTTCTACTCCTCGCTGGTTTATCACCTCTTTCCTCCTTCCTGCACGCTGCTTTTCTCTACAAGAGCAGAGTTTCTTCTGTCATACAGCTTAATCCTCATATTAGGCTTGCAAAAACACTGTGTGCCTTCTTCTCCAATGCTTCCCAAGCTTCTGCCCTCCTGGAGACAATATTTAGATTTTATTTTTGTGTTATGTGCTGCTGTACAAGAAATCGGAGGCTTTGGTAAACCATAATTGCCAGGTGCACCACCGTAGCCATGTTCCTATTTTTAACACCTGCTAATTAGGTATGATAATTAGTGCTTGTTATCTTTGGCAGGTGAAGAAATGCGAAGACTGTAGCTGGGTCTCAGGGCTGCAGTTTCCTTTCCTTATAGCTGTTGGAAGGTTTTTGTGAACGAGACTGGAATATTCAATTTGTATCCAAACCTTCTGTCCAAGAAATCGCAAAATGCTATCTCCAAATGGCTTCCCCAAAAATAGATCTCTCAGAGCTGGGCTTTTCCTACCATGATGTCATTACTTGCAGTTTTTGGATGTAATCAGTGTCAGATTGATTTATCTCTCCAGACCGGCCGAGTTTACTGGAAGAGAGTTCCACAAAAGGAGTTTATTTGTGTGTTTGCTGGTGTTGCTGTTTGGGCAGTGACTTGTGTGTTAATATTGCCTGCAGTGAAGTGGAGATGCCTCTGTCCCACTGGTGATTCCTTGCAAACCATTCCCCCAGTCCAACAGATGCTCTGCTCAGACAGGGAATGTAAAGCAGTAATATTTCTTCCCTCCTGGTTTCTGCTTGTGCGTATCTTGTGACCTTTCCCTTTGCCAGCATCTGATTTAAATTTAATATTACTTTTTTTCCCCTTTGCCCTCCTCTTTTGAGTACTTCCTACGTCCCAAAATAACCTTTCTCTAATCCCAGTGAATACCATGTTTAGTTGAGTGTGTCTCTTGTGTCTGCCTTTGCCAGCCCTTTCCAGTAGGCAGAAATGGAATACAGGAGGATCTGGCACGCTAAAAGCTGGGTCAGGTTTTGAAACTCATTCCCTCAGGTCAGATGGATTTCAGGCATCCCCACTTGGGTCTTCTAATTATGGAGCATTTATCAGCTAACATGCTGGCATGACAGGAGAGCAAGGAAAGGCTCTTGGTCTGCTTCACATGCAGAAAAACCCCTGGGCTCTGGTCTCCTATCGGACTCTTGTAGCTTCACATTTTTTCCCTTTTAAAACACACGTTCCTTCAGGGTCCGATAGTTGAGATATGTCTTTTTTTATCAGTGCCAAAGTGCTGCAGTCTTCACACAAACTCTTGAAATTGTGTCTGCTTCTGCTGCTGACTACAATCAGAGGAAACAGCCTATGGCTTTTTTTTTTTTTTTTTTTTTTTTTTTTTTTTTTTTTTTTTTAATCTGTATTTGCATTTTATTTCTCTCTGATTGCAAACTTGAAGTTCTTTCAACAGACTTGCCAGGAAAATAGTAGATACAACTTTATGTGTTCTCAGGAAACAAGTAAATTTTTTGATGGTCTACAACCCCTTTTTCTTTGCTGTGCAACTGTGCATTTCCCATAAGCTGTTTTCCTTAAAATGTCCATTCTCCCATATGAAAAATATGTGTGTTGGTCTTGGTTTGCTTCCTTTGCTGCATGTGCTGCTGGACTCTAAGAGGATTTACACTGACAAATATGTTGAAGCAACATCTGTTGAAAATGAAAGTGGGCTTTTGGGACATGTTTTGTGATACCCAAAGGTCAGGCTGCTCCATTGTCTCTTCCATATGAAATTGAAATCTGCCCTGATGTGAAATGAGTGTGTTGGAACAGTGATGTGACCTAACCTTTACATGAACTGTGGAGGAATCCAGGGGCTCTGGGAGATAGTGTGGATACAAGAGATAATCTTGGTATATGTAGAGGATGTCACTGTGTTATTTATAGAGGGTTACACAGTGTTTTTAGGAATATTTGTGCATTCTTCTTTAATTACCCTGGGGGAAAAAAAAGTCATTATTTGGTGAGCTGGAGCAAGTGAAGAAAGGTTCTCTGTATGTGCTGGTGAAATGCTTTTGTATCACTGGTGGAGTAAGCACATCCTGTCAAACTCTGCAATAATTTTCAGTCAAGAGGTAACCCAGAACTTTCCAACCAATCTACAATTTTAGCATTAGAACATAAAGACCAGTGGGGTTTTTTTAGGGGAGATTGAACCTGTTAAAACAGAAACAAGCTTTTTAGAGATCTGAATTATCTAGAGATGCTTCTCTGGGGTGCGCTATCTGTGCTGCTGGCTGCACAAGGCTCCTCTTCCAGTCTTCCCACTATAAAATCATTACAGTGCACCCAAAAAAGTCTTGGATGCTCAGTGATTTACAGCAATCAGGTATAAACCCCTTAGGAATAAACCTTTCTAAGATTCCTTGCTGCGCCTCAGGAACTGGTAGAAAATTCCCTTGAGGGAATTGGGGTTTCATTGTAATTTTCCCTAATAGGATGTGATTCTCCAAGGGCTAAGCTTTTGCTGCTGGCCTATCCTGTTCTCTCACCACTTGTTGTCACTTTGCCATTTTTCAAACACAGCTACTCCTGACTTTAAACTTACAGGTCGACACAATTTGAGTGTTAAATAGGTTGTGTGACTGAAGATACAATTTATAATTGTATCTGCTGGGTGGTAAGAGCTGTTAGGAAAAAATGGAGCGGGCAAAGGAAGGAGGTGCCCAAGGGCGAGCTGCCTTGTGCTGTTGGCGCATTGCAAGTGGGATTCTGTGATTTCCAGAATTCCACTGAAATAGCTGTGCAGGTCACTCCTGCTGTACCTCTAACAAAGGTGTGTGTAGCCCAGTAGCACATTTCAAACTGAATTAATTTGTTAGTGAGGGTTAGGACACAGATTCTCCAGGTAATCCATTACTGCTCAGACCCAGTTTGGAGGCAGTAATCCCGTCCCACCCCCACACAAAAGCTGTCCAATCGTTTCTCAAACAATGCTGCTTTTTTAGCCCTAATCCCAGTTGAAAGGTGGTTCAGCGCCATCGCTGAACTCTGGGCAAGTTCTCTTGACATGTCCTGGCTCTCTCTCGGGGAATTCCTCTTCCCAGGAGGGAGAGGGTTGTGGAATGATAGCAGCATGAGAGGGTAACTCCTGTCCGCCGGCCAGGTAAGACCATCTCAAAAATTTTTCAACTGGTTATAGCGGTGAGATATGGAGGACACTGCAGTTTTAAATTTTTTTTTTTGTAAATTTATTTTTAACAGGTCTCTTAAAATTGCTGGAAAAGTGTGATTTTTTGAAAAAAACCTTGTTCCCTGTGAAATATCCTCTCTGTGCTTTTTCTGCAAACCGAGCGTAGGACTTGGCTCCTCTCCTGGAGAGCCGTGGTTTCAGCACCGTTGCTAAATGTTTGAAGTTTGACATTTGTGCTTGAAGGACAGAAAATCCAGTACAGCATGGTGTAGTGGAAGCTGTTATCCATCCTCTGCAGCATCCAGCTGTACTAACAGGAAAAATCTGGCTTTTTTAAGGTGGTTTCTCTGGGTTTCGCCACTTTCCCTTATATCGGATTTGCCCAAGCAGGTTGTGGCATTCCCTTGGTGGATGTTACAAATGGAGAATTTCAGCCTGTAGTTGAAATGTTCTGGCTTTCCCTTGAGGATATAGTAGCCTGAGGGAGAGCCATGGGCTATTTCCTGTAGCAGAAAATCTCAATTAACCAGATGCACAGTCCCTCTGCAGTAAGGTGGTACAGTTTGAAGAATGCTGTGCAACTCTTTCCCACCTGGATCTCTCCAAACACTTGTTACACAAAGAAGTGGTCCAGAGCTTAACACAAATGTATGGCAGTGAGGGGGCACGAAAAACCACTATTTTTACAATAATTCCCTTGGGAATTGTGATTATTTTTTTAATAGGAGTTTCTCTCATATGGTGAGTTTGAAACATGGATTGTTTTATATATAAAATGAAAACAGTTGCTCCTGGTGACATCTCTTGAAGGATCCCTTGTGCAATATATTTTATATACTGCATTTCTGATCTTCTCCACTGCTTATTATGACTCTGGGCCCTTCTTTTAGATTTCATATAAAATCAGTGCAGTTGGAGAGGGTGAAAAACCAGTACTTTGCAGCTTGTAACCATTGCACAATATCCAACAAAACAGCGCATTGTAAACATAATAAAATGGTCTATTAATGAATTGCTTTATTAACTCTAATCAGTCTAAAGAGCTAAATTTAATTAAATCTGCTTGTGGATGAGAACATTCCACTCCTGGAAGGGTGCACTAAAGGTCATCCCCTGTTTTGAATCTTAATGTTTGCATGTAAAAGTTTGTTTTGTCTTTCATTTGCTTGAGGTCAGGTAGGAATGTGGCTTTAAAGAGGTTTTATTATTAATTATTTGAAGAGGTTTTGTCTCCCTGCCTTTTTGTGAGAGAAATCAGAAATATACCTATAAGGCATGAGGAAAAGCTTTGTCTATTAGATATAGGTAGTTGCAGGTATTTAACACTTTTTGGAATGAAAGCGCTGTGTGAAGGGGATGGAACCCTTTGCTCTGATACTTCAGTGTTTCTGGTTTGAACTGCCACTGGTTAAAGTACTTAACTGTAAATAGTAATTTGTTTTTTAAATATCTTGAATTTTAATTTGAATTCAATCCTTTCCAGGGCATGAGGAAAAAGGAGAATATTTTCAGATACATGGCTAGGAAAGGAATATGTCACTGAGTGCAAATGAAACATGTTTCACTCCTTAGAAGTTGTCTTGGACTTATTTTTTTTAAAGGGTGCTCAAACAGTATTGAGTGTCCACATTTCTGAGTGGCTTCTACAGCATTATCCCTTGTTTGGACATTTTTATATTAAATTTTGGAAGTAGGCTCTGGACATCTGCCTTACCATGAGAGTGTTCCAAGACACGCTGATTTTTCTCCTGCTGTCAATGAGCTGTGGGATTTGGGATCAAAATTGAGGATTAGACTTCAGGAAGTTCCAAGAGCTGACACCATATCAGGAAATCCTGCCTAGCAGCCAAAAATCTGAGTGTCACCTTGGGAAGGCCTTCAGAGTTTTATAAATTTGATCAAGGGTAACTGTTATGCCTGTGTGTTATACCTGTGTTACGTTCCTGCTGAAAACCTCAGGTGTTTTTATTTCTGTGTGGGATAAAACACGCACTCTTCCACAAGTAAATGCACGATGGTTTCTTGGATGCATTTTCAGTATTTAAAAAAGAAAGGATGGGGAGGCAGAGGGGGAGAAAACAGAGGGGGGGAAAGGTGTGATGTGGTAGGGAGCAAAGGAGCAGCTGATATAAGGTCTGATGGTAGCAGTGGTACAGCTTTGTCAGCCCGGTAGGATTTTGTCTACTCCTGGGCTCCAGTCTTGTTTCAAGGAAAGGCTTTGCTAACTTAAACTCAGTAATGAAGTGTAGATGGTAGGTGTGATGGCTTTCTTTCAAAGACTCTGTGCACTTCTGCTCCTTGAGAATATTATGGGGTGCTTTGAAAATAACTCCAAAGGGGGACTTTTTTTCCCCCCCTCCTCATCCAGGAGAACTTGGATTTGGCGTCAGGCGGACTGTACAATTCAGACATACTGTGCACCAGACAGGCAGTTTATATATAGAAGCAACACACTTCTAGTACTCTCTTTAATGTGCTAAGCTTGACAGAATTCCATCTGAGATGCAGTAAGTGGTTGCTCTGGCTGGATTTGCTAGCTAATGAAGACTGGGGAAAAGAGGGAAAGTGTACCCTGGCAAATAAGGGAAATGTAGGTAATTCACATCATACACTGAATTGTTTCCTTCGAAATATTATACATGCCTTCAAAAGTAGTTATGTGATTTATTGATTGATTTATTTATTGTCATGCTCTTCACTTTGCTTTTGCCTCAGTTGTACAACAGGAAAGCAGGCATGGGATGCAGTGAGATGAAATATTCATCCCAGTGCTGCCAGACCAGGGCAAGTGTATAAATCGATTTAATTTCCAATTCTGTAGTGTTTCAGGAGTTTTCTGTGAAGTGTGACCTGATTGTGGAGGGAACACCTTGGAAAGTTCAGAAATAAGGTTTTTTTAATCTAACATAATGGCCCTAGTTGACAGTCTTCTGTGCTTAGTTATTTATTTGAGACAGCTTTTCTTGCACGATAGTTTTAAGACCAGTCCTATTTTTATAGTACATGAAAATACTTAGGCAGAGTGGGAGTCAGCAATTAAATATTTTTGTTCCCTAAAGTGGTGGCTCTTGGCCAACTTCTTGTGCTCTTACTGATCAACTGCTGGTCTTAATTCTGCTGAACTCAAACTTTTTTTTTTTCCTTAATTTTAATCTCTGAGAAGCAGGAGTAATTATTTATGCATGATTCTTGCTCCTGAGTGTTGTTTCATTAATGAGATGCTGCTATTCCGTGGTTCTTGAAAGGAGTTTGTTCAGGGGCCTGGCTGTGCCACTGCCCTGTGTGACACCGTGCAACTCAATCAATAGAGATGTTGGCTTCAAAGTGTCCTTGTTTTTTCTTGAGTTTTATTGAAGATGGAGTCCCTTGGAAGATTATATGGCTGACAGCGCTCGGTACGATACATTTTTTTCCCCATAAAAAATAAATTAAATCAAACTTACAGCGTAAAGGTCTCTCTTAAATAAAAGATACCCGAAGTGGGGGCTGGATCTGAACACAGAAAGGAATTTTCACTGTGTTGGTTTATCTCCTCATCCTGCTTGGTTGCTTATGCTGTTTATGCTGCATAAAAATGAAATCCCAAGACAAAAAAAAAAAACCAACAAAAAATTAAGCCAACCAAAAAAATATCCCCACACTTACAGCTTCTTAGAAGTTTGTCAGTCAGTGCTTATTTTAGAAATGGACTAGTTCAGGGGCATGAGAGAAAATTATGGTAATGCCACTGAATGCTTCAGTAGTCAGATGTCAAGGCACTCTGCATTTGTTTTGCTTGAATGCCATTTAATTGCTGTTGCTTTTAGAAGATAATGTTCTGCTTTCTCACTTTCATACGTCCCATGCTGGCATCAGCAGTCTCCGTTATGGAATGTTCCAAGCTCATCAAATCCAGAAGTTTCAGTCTACTTTTTGGTTACTCTTAAGTGAAGTGCAGAAAACAAGAGCCTGGTTTGTCTTGTTGTCTGGTGGCTTTTTCTACCATAGCTGGAAATTCCAGGGGAAAGGGTTATGGCTAGAATGGAAATGGAGAATGAACTTCCCTCACTTGGACATGGATTCAAACCCAGAGCAGAGTGAGCTTGGCAGAGAACTCTGGGAAAATCTGTCAAATGCTGTGTTGTGCAACTGAAACACTTATTCAAAAGAGGAAAAAAAGGGAAAATTAATTGATTGTGGGGGCATAAAGGGGAGGAGAAAAAGGAGAGAGGTGTTCTTATACCTTAAAATACTTTTGAAAGCGAGTATTAATGTTGATTTTACCAGCTGCTTGGAAGTTACGTCATAATTGAGGGAGAGGACATGATCCTGTAAACCAGTAAAGAAGGAGAGCAGAACACAGTTATGGTGCATCTTTATCCCCCTTTCTTAATTCCCAAGCAGTTGCTCCCCTCACTTTTCCTGTTGTTGGAGAGGTGAAGCAATGCTGGCTCTGGAATGGTGTCCTCCTAAGGTTCCATCTTCTTCTCCTTCCAGCTCCTGACTCACATTTGCACACAAATGGCAAAGTTAACCCCTTAGAAGAGGAAAAAGAATAACTCTTGTGGGAATGCACAGTGCAGGAAAACTGCTCTCCTTCCCTTTTCTTTTTTCCTTTGGAGTTTGGATTTTGCCTCAGCAGTGGAAATGTACTGAGCAGTTATCCAGGCTGAAGTAGGTCAGAGTGTGAACTGTCTCAGTCTCTCTGGTTCAGGTGTCACAGAGCTTTTCTGCTTGCTGGCTAACTTTCAATTCCATTCTGAAAGAGATTAGAGGTTGTTGGCAGCTTTTTTTGGATTCAGCATCTTGGGTATTAGTGAAACCATTGGAGGAAATGCCTTTTTTTGTTGTTTGTTTTTTGAGGAAGACCTTATCTTTTCCTGCCTGGATTTGGCAAGAAAGGAAGCCAGAATTGAAGGATTATTGAGATGGATTGACTGGAAGGGTAACCTTGCTGTTGATAGTCCTTCACTATCTCCGTGTCCGGATGGTTTTAATCTAGTGTTGGTCTCTAGCATCTGAAATCTATTATGAAGTGATTACACTGGGTGGAATTGCACTTCAGAAACCACAGCCTGAGTTTAGCAGAAATTGCACTGGACCTTCTTTCTGTGAGTATAATCTCCCTGGGGCAATGGATGTTGTCTTAGGATACTTCTAGAAGACAAGGATGTATTCAAAAGCAGTACTGATTTATTAGTAAAATCTAGAGAAAATGAGCTTTTGTGCTTGGCAGTTCTTTTCCTCCTCTAATACATCTTTTTTCCAGTGCAAAATCGAGATTTTGTGTGTCCCCCTGCCCCAAAGTTTGGCAAGTTCAAACTATGTAACTTTAAATATTTAATTATGGAGAAGAGAATCAGTAGGACTTATGAATGAGGTGAAAGCATAGACAGGACAAGCCAAGAGATTCTTAATAGTTCTGGCTGCTTTTGTACGTAGTACACCTTTCATCACTGTGTTTGGACTGAAGGCACTTCTTCACATCCAAGATTTTTGGCATTCTGGCTCTTCCCTTTAATCTAGCTGCAGAAGCGTTAAACCATGATTGCTTAGCAATAACCTCAAAGAACTTTTTGAGAAGAAGAGCTGGAAAAGTATCCTGGTGAAATTCAGGAGTAGAGCTATATCCCTTCATCTGTTCCTCCCACCCTCAGAGCCACCAAGCTGGACATGTGAACTGTGTGCAAAGCAAAAGGGGGCAACACATGACAGCTCCGAATGGGCTGGGAATGCTCATGTTCACTTACTTCAGGTAAAAAAATTGTGGTGAAACAGTGAAAAAAAAACCTCATACAGAGAGCTTTGCATTCTGGCTGTAGCTGAGGTTTTCTCCCATACAGGAAAAGCTTAGCTCATTTCTTTTACAAGATTATGTTGCAATCACTTGCCATCTGAAGCCAGAGCTTTGTCAAAGAAGACATTGAAGATGACAGCTGAGAGATGAAGCACTGGCACACCTAAAAGGGGAGGGGGACTTGTCACACTTGTTGCTGTTCAGATTCTCTGAAGACACTGCAGATGCAATATTAACGTTCCCATATGGGCTGTGAGAGTGGAGTCTGAGGGGCAGGAAATCTGTGCCTGACAACTACAATTGAACCAGCCTCTGTTGGAGACCTCCCTGTGGTGCCCCAACTTGGCAGCCCCAAGTTCCCCCCATTTCTCCTCCTCAAAGGCGGCTGTGTCTGCTTTTCCCATTGTGACACTTCCCCCTGATGCTTGCAGTCATTCAGGTGTCACTCCTTACCTAAAAACTAGATTTTCTAATTGCTGCAAAGCACCAGTCGAGGTCTGAGCCTAAATATATCCCTGATTTTAAATTTATGAAGCACGGCATTCCAAACAGGTATGGAAGTAAAGATTTCTATAAAAGCTTGAGAGAAGAGCATCAGTTCTTTCCAGCACTTCCTCAAAAGCCCATTTCGTATCTCCAAGTGAATTTTGAAAGGGCTGTTGCAGACTCATAGTTGGATGCTAAAGCTTGTCCACAGAGATATTCGTGTTTACCAGTTTCAGCTGCTCATTGTACTGAGTGAAGCAGTTCTGAGCAGTTCAGGATGACAGATGATCAAATGGATTCTTATGAAAAAAACCCAAAAAACCAAACCCCCCCACAAAAAAATCTCCTCAAAAATTACTCAGAGCTTTGATTTGTACTGGTAATTATAGCTAAAGACCTCTCTGAGTCTTACAATTAACTTTAATAACCTCATAAATATTCTCCAAATATAATTAAGGGAAATTATATGTTAGGGAAATAAAGATTAAGTGTCTGTGTTGGTGAGGACTAATAGGCCCTAGCAGAGCTGTGATTTACAAACAAGACCTCACAGAGAAAGTGGCATCTGTCTGGCAAGGATTTCCTTGATACTTCTAATTTGAGGAGACAGTATTGTTTAAACACCTTGTGCATCAAAATTAATAATTATATTGGATAATTTACGAGTGGTCAACACTAATATCGCCAGTGTCTGCTTGGATTTTTGAAGTTTTATGAGGTAAGTTCAGCTTGAACCTGATCTCCTCCCCTTAGCTTTTTTCCCACTGGATGGGGAGAGCGAGAGACCCTTCCCCAGAGTCATTCCCAGGCAGGGAGGCACAAATAAGGAAGGGCTGTGTTACACGAGGGAGTTATGAGAGTTATTTGGAGTTGGTCGACAGCTGCAGCCCTGTGCTCTCGTGTGAATGGTTTCCTTTTTGTCACAGTGCTTATTTTAATGAACTCCATCTGCACAGAGCTCAGTCCATCACAGAGAGCAGCTCGTGATCCCTGTGGATGCACTATGGATGCCATGAGTTGTCCAGTCTATCAGGTTGCACATGAAAGCTGGATATGAAAACGAGCTCATAATCTGTGCAATTTATTTTGTAGTTAACTCTCTGGGGGGTTGTTGTCATTTGGTTTTAATTTTTTCTTATTTTTCCTCCCCTCCAAAAGTCATGATGATAGTGGCTTACCATTTGGGATTTTCCTGCTGTGGAAATTTTCTTTCTGGAATCTCTGGTTTTACTCTCGACGTCCTCTCCTTCAACCTCTTGCCAAGACAAATATGACAAAAGAAGTACAGAATGGGATTATTTTAAGGCAAATTCCGTCTGAAATCAAAGAACTTCTTTTAAAACAGAAACAAGGCAGCAGAATCAAAACAGAAATAAGAAAAATAACTTAGGTTTGTTAATGAAAACTAATTTTTAGCCTCGGCTTACTCAGGTGAAGTTGCTTCTGTCTGAATCGAAATATATGAGGGATGGCATCCAAAGCTTACTGGGAATATATGGTGCAGCATGTTTTCCTTTTCTTCTGCCACAGGTTGCACATAAATCCTCAAACAGCTCACCACACCAAAAATAAGGCTGTATAAATATCTGAGCACATGGAAAAATACCTCTCCTGTTGCTAGCACATTAGAAATTAAAAGAATTGGACCGTTTGAGGCACTAGGCGGGGACCTCTTAAATTAGTAACAATTCTCTGAACACAAACATCCAGGTTTTAGGCAGATTGCTGGAAATGAGCAAGGCAGTGCTGGCACTGGGATGACAGTTCCTAAGTAGTATTTCAGAGGAAGTGTTTGTCTGAGAGCTTGAACAATTTCCAGCGGCTGACATTTTGCAACCAAAAGTGTGCCAAATTAGGTAATTTACGTTGCATTTTCACTCTTTGTGCTCCACTTGCTTCTCCTTAGATCGCAGCATTGACACGGAGAATTCCTGACTTAATCTGTGTCTTCCTGAAAGCATGAATTAGTCACCTGAGCACTTGTAATAATCTTAAAATGACACTGTGGAAGGGAGTTAGTGCCTTAGGCTGTCGCTGGTGGGATCTGTGAATTCTCACCTGCAGCTGTCAGGTCTGTATTGATAAGGAATTGCCATTGCAGTTGGATGCCTGTGATAACAATTAGGATGGAAGAGATGCAGAAAAGAAACTCAGCTGTTAAATCTGGGGATGGGTTTGCTGGTGGAGACTTCTTGGTGCCTCCTTTTGGACACTTTCTAATAACTTTCTATCCTCCTCATATTGTGGTGCCCAAAACTGCAAACAGTAATCTCTGCACTCAGTAATCTCAGTCTCTCAGGCAGATTTGGGAGCACTCTCAGTGCTTTTCCTGTGAATGAAAAGTTAATTCCACCTAGTCCCCACAAATCCTGTGGAAGCAAGAAAGGGAGAGTATTTTACGACTTCCTCTGATTGGCATAGCTAAGAAGGTGCTAAAATTCAGGATATTGTAGCTTCTTGGTCCTGTTCCTGAGGCATTTCTTCAGTTAAAGGTTAAACGTGACTTTAATATCTTAATCATCAGAATGCAGGATGTTCATTCCTTGACTTTAGCCACAAACCCCTTGTGTTCCGCTGAGCTGTTTGGTGTCTGGTGTGGCTGAGTCTCATTTCTGTTCAAAGGAAGTAAAGTTTAGATGGATGCTCTTGTTCTTCTGGTGGAAGCAAGAATTCATTGCTGTGTCTCCGGGCAGCTTTTTACAGCATGTGTGGCTTTCATCGCTTCCAGCCCTGAAGTTGGGAATAAAAACATTCTTTCAGGTGAAATCAAGTGTTCATGAAGAATTTAGCCTGTATAGATTCTGCTCTATAGGACTGAACTTCCATTGCTCCTCCCAGGGTTGTGGATGCGTAGACAGTGGGGGTGACTTTAGTTGGTTGTTTTCATGAACTTGTCCTTTTTCTGTTTGTAATAAACACTCTTGCTTAGGTATATGAACAAACTGTCAGTTGGCAAAAACAAAAACTAGTGCTAAACAAGGGGTGAGAATAAAGGGATTGTGACTGGATTAACCAGGATTTTGCTGGAGAACTGGGTTAGAAATTCACTGTATCATGTGCCAAGGTTCCCATCTGGTTGAATTTGCTGAAATGTTGAATTTTAAAAATTGTGAAACTAAAACAGTGATAGACCTTGCTTTACTAATGGTGTAGCTGATGGGTATTTCAGATTTTTATATAGACTGTTGTTGATGTCGGATTAAGTTTATGTCTGGAAAACTCAAGACACTGTCCATTTTTGAATGCAGTATTCTGTAAATACTTGTGTGTTAACAAAGCTTAGTAACTTTTTACCACTTCATCCCTGAGTCCTCTGGAGCAGCATGAACACTTTGAACCCTATCAGTGACCAGTGAATTTGAAATCAAAAGCCTAAGGCTCAGATCTGTGAAAATATTTCCTTGACTATCTAGTTCTCAGTGACATAAAAATCCCATTTCTGTAGTTGTCTGCGTTTTTTGAACATCATGGTCGTGCAGTTAATGGTCAGCTCAGAGACTTTGGAGTGGTGTCCCTCCACTGTGGCTTCGTCACATCAGGGCTGATGTGAACATTGCACAGATCCTGATCTTGTGTTCTCTGAAGGCTTGGAGGAAATGACTCCTGCAGGTTTGCATCCATGGAACTGAAAACTTGTTTATGAATATCTGAGGAACAAAACATACTTGCATTCAGATTTAAAAGGTTGATTCTCATAATTTCCGGTCCGAGCAGTGGTTGGTAATGGTGGTGACAAGAAGAGGGGAAAAAGTAATTTTTAAGTACATTTTCAAGTAATGAAAACGAAGAATTTCTAAATAAATTTTTGTATCCCAGTTTCGCTTGGAAATGGTTTCCTGGAAAGCCCAGTGATGAGTAGATGGGCCATTGCTTGGGAAGCTGGGACTGAGAATGCCTGGGGGAAGTGCAGTGTGAATCTAACGGAGTGATCTTTGAGTGCTTTAGTGAACACATTTTGAAGAGAAAAAAAAGCACAAGAACTGTGTTGAATTCACGATGAAACGCCCCTATAGCACAAAGGGTTTAAATGTCACTGTGAGACATAAAAGTCTTGGTTTGAGGAGAAAAGACTATTTTTATACCGCTTGTGTTCTAGAAAAAACGTGGTCACATACTGTCAATTCTGATGCTTCTTTAAGATCAGGAATATAGTATTCCACTTATATTTAGCAGAACTATGGCTCTGTGTGAACACTTGAACATTTGTTCTTTTTGTAAAGGCTATGGGCAGCTCTGTGGGATTCAGAACACTGCTGGTGCTTTTTGACACTGAGGGGCTGCAAAGGTGGCGTCTTAAGTACTGTTCATGTTAAGGCAGCAGAGAAAAGCCCATAAAAACCCACTAATAATTATATTTATAAAGAGCATCGCTACCTACCAGACAGGCAGGAATCTAGTTTTGGAGGGTGATGTGTGCTGTGAGGAACACGCAGCTTTCCAGAGTCCTTTCCTGGCTTTCCTGTCATCAGAAAGGCATTTGCTCGTAGTAAATGCATTAAATGAAACTAATTTTAGAACTACAGGTCAGCACTTAAATTTGTTTTCTCCTTGCTAGTCTCACAGCTAGATCAGGCCTTAAATTTTATAACAGGACTTCCAGGTCTCATTTCTTCTCCTTGTGCCAGAGCTTTCACACAAGCGAAAGAACACAGTTGTCGCCAGTTTTGTGCCCTTTATAAGTCAGATCCCATTTTTTTAACGCATGAATCATATTTCCAGCACTAGGGTGGTGCTTTCCCCCCTTACTTACTCAATTTTCCCTTTGTTCCCGACCCTTTATTTCTTTTGTCAGCGCCTGAAATAGCGGTTGCGCAAATCAGCGGCGTTGTCATGGGGAGGCTTCACAGCGGGAACGTGATGAAAAATGGCCAGTTTTCTTTTTTTTTTTTTCCCCTTTTTTTTTTTTCTTTTGAGACACCACCGGGTGATGAGCAGGGAAGTCACTGATTTTCTGTGATTTTTCCAGAGGCAGCCTGTGGCTGGACAAGGAGCAGTGGGGATGATTGGTTCAGCGGTGCCGTTGGGCTGGACAAAGGGAAATCTCTTGGAGTATCCCTTGGCATCCATCCCTCGGCGGTTCTGATCCCTCGGCCAGGCTGATTCCTTGGAGCAGCAGATTTGTGGAGCAGCGTGGCTCCCGCAGGAAGCGCTGCCATCTGTCCCCTGTCGCTTGGATCCGTGTGCCTGCTCCAGGGACAAACGGGATGGGTGGCAGCTGCCGTGCCTGCTCCGGGCATTAATTCCTTAAGGGGATCGGATCAAGCCGTGCCTGCAGAATGGGAATAGCGCAGGAGCTACGGGTTCAGCACGGGAGAAACGTGTGAATTCCTTCTGTAAATGCCAAAGGGAATATTCAGGTTGTGCAGCTGCCTCTGTGGGCACCCTCTGGACAGAGGTTTAAGGGGTTGGTTGATAATCGGCCTATTTAGTGTTCTTCTTAGGGGAATTGGTGGAAAAACGTGGCAGAGGCTCAATCCTGAACATCATCAGAGGAAAACAAACCCTTCATCGTGGACTGGTGGTGGTGAGAGGTGGTTGTTATTGCAACTGGTGTAATATCACAGCAAGATTTGAAAGCTCAAACAGATCCAGGGAGAGTGGTCAATACTCCCAGCAGTACAGTTCCATGGAATTGACAGGACTAATAAAAAACTGCACAAAGAGGGAAATACGATAAACACTTAAATTTCCTCATAAAAGAGATGGCTGGAATGAAAGCTGCACAATGTTTTGCTATAAGGAGGTGGGAGTGTATGACTTTACGGTGACTGTGATAAAGCTTTCCTTTTCCAGAGTATATTTAAGCCACGGGAATCTGCATGAAAATGAGGAATGTATTCTAGGAGTAGCACACTAAACCTGTCAACTACTTTGCTAATTCTGTGCCATTTTGAGAACAAAGGCTAAACCATGTGAAACATCTAATACAGAGCAAACTCCGTGTTTAATCCTGATCAACTATGTGGTTTATTTTATGTGGGTGATGGTATTGGGCAGACAAATCAGGTACTGCTGACCCTGGGATGGTATCAGTGGTATACCTGTGTTGCCCATCACAGCTAGAATCCTTATATAGTCAAATATTTAGACAGGGAAGTTGTGATCTCAGCTAAATGTCACCAAAGCATCAACATTTAAGAGGATATTTTATAAATAAGAGATGAAAAATCTTTATTTGCTAAGAGTAAATATTGCAACCTAGCTGCAACCACGTTCTGTTACAGTCAAGTGTATAATTTATCTCCAAAGGCGATACCTGGTGAAAACAAACTGAGGGCAATTTTGTATCAGTCTCTTCAAACTGATCATCCTGGTTGTGTTTTTATTGGTAGGAGCAGTCAGAAGAGATCAGAAGTGGTTAAAAAGTGGCCAGTGGAGAGGTGGACTTGTAAAATCAGTGTGTGTGCACTGTGTCCTTTGCACTGGGCAGCCAGGCTCTCCTCTGAACTGGGAAGTGGCACCTCCCAAGCCAGCCTGGGACAGGACTCTGCAGAGCCAGGGTTTGTTCTGCTGCCCAAGATAAGCTCAGCAGGTTCTGTGTCTGATGCGGGAATGAAATCCCATCAGTGCTCACGGGGAGACTCCAGGCTGGGATTCGGTGCCTGGGGTTGGAAAGAGGGATAGTGGCTGAGAGAGCGGCTGGGCTGGGCTGGGCTGGGCTGGGCTGGGCTGGGCTGGGCTGGGCTGGGCTGGGCTGGGCTGGGCTGGGCTGGGCTGGCTGCCAGGCCCTGCAGAGAAGCTGCAGTGGCCATGGAAGGCTTGCATCCATCCCCGAGGCATTCCTTAATGATGGAGTTTTGGGGTGTTCACTGCTGCACATCTCTGCTCCTGCTGGAAATGTCAGAGCAAGGGCATCCTTCCCTCCCACCCCTCAAGGCAGTGGGATTTTTTTATCCCTAGACTGGAGTGGGAGAACTGGCCAGTGAGGAGTAGAGGCTGGGCTGGGGCCCTGTCCTGGCTGCTGCTTCCCCAGTTTTCAATATCAGCTCTCAGCTTTCAGTCTGCTATAAAGCAAAAGTTGATATGTGCCTAATGTGAAGTGACTTGTTCCTCCTGAATTGTACATTGTCTAAGTTCTTCAAAAAAATAGGCAAATGAAGTTTTTCTTGCGTAGCTAAAGAGCTGTTTTAGGTGTTTCTTTGTATGTGAAGTTTTTTTGAGATGATACTCTACACTTACCTGTCCCTTAAATATCCTGCAGATCAGTTTTTATCCTGCTCTTCAGATGAAAAATAATACAGTGGGATTTTTTTTTTTTTTTAAATAATAACACTTGGCAATATTCTCTCACATCCTAATTTCTAGATACGAAGTGGGCCTTTGATATGGATTGCACTGTGTCCTGTTCTTGTGTATAACTTTTCCTCGTGCTGGGATATGAGATGTAGCATCTTAGCAGGTGTAGTGTGATGTGATAGGCACTCTTTTTAAACATGAGCATTTCCAAGCAGTTTTTGCAGCAAAACAGTTACAAGGGCATTTTTATCAAAACCTGGGCTGTTTATCATGTTTATTCCTAGTATACAGCTGGATTTGTGGCAGAGCTTCTCCCGTTTGAAGGGATTTAGCCTTGCTTTTCCCAGGCCTGCACCATGGATTTGCATAAGCTGCAGTTACACACTCCAATGGCTTTTCCAGGCTCCTTACAACAGGCTTTCAGTGAAGCAGACTTTGCTGACTGCAGCTCTTGTCCAGCCAGTAACTCAGCTGGGGAGTGTCCCCTGAATGCTGAAGGTGGTTTCCAGATAACCTTGGCATTGCCAGGATTTCAAAAGCCCTGTCAGGTTAACAACAGTAGAGCTCCACAGCCTTTTCCCCGGCTGTATGGGAGGAGCAGTGACTGATTTTGTGGTATTGCTGCCCATCCAAGTGACAGTTTCATTAATTGAGTAATGGTGTGAAATCTGCAGCCCCACATGTTTTATTCAGAGGACACCTTAAACCCGCTGGTAGCTAATGCATGGTGTAAGCTGGATGTATTTTTATGTGCTTGCCCCATCCTCAGCACTTTGAGCTTCTGGCTACACTTAAACATGTTTTTTCAGAGAAAGAGTTCCCTTTTTTACCTTATTCTCTGCTAGAAACTGTATGAAGAAGTGGCTGGATAGCAGAAAATTGCATCTCCTAGATAGAATGAGGCTTGATGACCTCAAGGGGTTTTTTAAAAACTTTTTTTTTGGCACCTTTATCTCCGTATATAAATAGCTCCCAAGTCTCTTCCTCGGCATTGGCTAGATGTAAAGTAGTGTTAAATGCTTTTGGGAGGTGAAAGTAGGCTTCCTCAGTTCCATGTGGATGGAGCAAATCCAAGCTGCGTGCTATATTTACACACTTGGGTTCCCTAGCAGATTTTATTCCCTAAGTAATATGTGCTGATTTGGGGTGGTGTATTTAAAATGCACTCCTAACAAAAGATTTAAAAGGATTTAAAAGACAGGGAAAGCAGTTTCGTTACATCAGTTTGTAGCTGCATGCTGTCAGCAGCTCCACCTCAATTTATTCACGCGATTTTTTTTTAGGTAACATTTTGATCAGCAACAATTCTTACATCTCCTGAAGGGTCATTTAAGGCGGTCAGGTAGTGCTGCTTCCCTCCCTGGTGTTTGCTGTGAGCAGCTGAATAAGCTTGTCATTCCTGCCCTTGAGCCTGCACTGATTGATTTTTTTGGAATTGGCTTGGCAAGGGTACATTTTTCTCGGCTCACTGCTTGTACCACAGGAGAATTTCTCAACTGTATAAAGTGCCCTGGCACCGGATCCTCCTGGAACTCCCAGGGAAGCACAGGTGGAGTTCACCGAGGACAAACCCATGGGTTTATCTGCGTTTGCAAAAGGTCACCAGGAATTCTCAGTGACCTCGAGGAGACTTTTTTTTTTTCCTTTCAGGCAGCATCTCAAGTTTCAAGGAGCTCTGTTGCTTCCCTGCTTAATTGGTGCTGTTGAGCCATGGGGATTTGCTACCTATTAAGGCGTCACTGAGTGGAAGGCTTTGAGGTCTTCTCTCCAAATTTTAGTTGGTTTAAACTTTTGTGCTCTCTGACTGCCAGGTGAAATGGCTGTGAGCATCAATAAAGCTTGGGAGAAGTTGCAGTGAGTCTTCTCAGAAATGCTGCTCTCCTTGAAATTGTTTTCAGGGCTGAGAAGATAATGGAAATAGTTCTTTGTTTAAGTTCCTTATGTATTATGGGTTGTTTTTTTAATATAACCTAAAACCCTACTTTAGCTTTAGTAAGTATACTGGGTTGTGATTAATGTTTGACATTAATATTCTGGAATAATTTACAATAAATCTTCTGTTCTCTGGCAGACATGCCTCTAAAACCTTTTGTTTTGTCTGTAGCTCCAAGTATTTCTACATCCATAACAGACAGCTTTAAAAAATCAGGGGAGCAGTCAGAGCTTTCATTAAAATCTGTTTTGGGATAACTGATGGGTGCAAAGTCTATTGCCAAAGGAACCCAGAACATGCGAAAATGCCACGTGTGGTTTGGGGGTTTTTTTGTGTCTGTGATACTGGCACTGTGTTGGATTTTACAGATGAATGTAAAATCCTCATTTTTTTAATGATCAAAGGCACGGCTGCAATTCAGATCCCTTCTTTCCTCCCTTTGTCAGTCAGTAGGATGTGCATATAATGAAATAGCTGTTGAGGTCACTGTGGGTAGTCCCAGAGGGAGCAACCTGGGAAAGGAGAGCAGTAACAAAAAATACCAGAGGGATGAGGAGAGAACCGAGCACACCCTCCAGGAGCTGCCAGAAGAACTAATGATGGGTTTCTGCTGTGGATCCTGTGTCAGTGACCAAGCTCAGCTGTGCTCTGGTAGCCCTACATTGCCCTGAGGTACAAAAAGAAGAAATTCTGTCTCAATCTATTGCTCCGTCAAAAAGTTCCCACCAATCTCCTCTCTCTGTTGTAATTTATAGTTAAATGGCCTCTCTTTATAATTCCCACTCTTAACTAAGAAAAGGCAATAAATTCTTAATAAATCCCAAAATACTGAGCCTGGGAGGTAGGAGACACAACTTAAGGTTCTGCCCTTAAAAACAGCATTTAGTTGAATCCTCAGCTTCTGCTTTGGGCTGTGAGGTGCTTCTACTTAAAAACTATCTGTCAGCACAGCACATTGCTGCTGGTTCTTCCACTTAGCCAAAAGGTTGTGGGAGCCTGCAGGAATAATACTGTGAACCTTTTCAAACCTCTTCATGTCTGGGTTTTTTTTCTGCTGTTGAAATGATGCTGAAAGTGGAATCTATTGCCTTCTGACAGGCTGCTTGGTATTTAAATAAAAAAATACCAATAAAAGTAAAAGTAGAATTAAAAAATTAAAATAAAATTTAAATTTTATTTAAATATTTTTTTTATTTAAATAAAAACCCCTGTAAGTTTTGTTTGGGTACTTCAAAAGTATTAGAGATGGAGCAGAGAATGAGGATGCAGAACAGGAATTACTTACAAAATAAAACTGGTTAGGATTTGTGGGTTATTTTTGAGAATCTGGGGGATCTGAGGACTTAATACAAATTCTAAACATTCTAAAAAATGCTAAAATCCAATAAATTAATAAATAAAAACATTTACCAATAAGTTATTATGTATAATTTATTATTAAATATTTACTAACAATAGCATATACTGTATATTATAATAGATATTTATTATAAATTATAAATAATTTAAGAACCACAAAAGTAAAATTAATTAAAATTTCCAAATTTCTAAACACGAAACTCCTCTGCCAGCTTTGTTGGTTTGCTTCTTCACAGAAATGGTTGAAATGTATCTGGTAATGGTCATCATTTAAGGCTGAATTCCCAGCTCCTCAGTAGGAATACAGAGGACTGTCCCTTCTGCTGTGGTCTCTTATCCTCTAGTGATAGTTTTCATCCACATCCTCAGTGACTGAATAACCATATCATTAAACATTTATATTGAGAATTCATGGGTGCAGCTTTGTGTGTGGAAGTAATGTCCCCTTGGGAGCACAGAAAAGTGTGCTTTGCTTGATTTACTTGATTTGCTTGATTGCTGCTCCCTCTTGTGGGGTTCAGGCCAGTTCGAACAAGCTTGGAGTTCATTTTTGGCCTGTTTAGATGGAGTCATTAATCAGTGCTTCTCCTCTGATACACTGGGTGGGGTAATGACCTTAACTCTGTGTACCTCTCCAAACCAGAACATTCTTTTATGTCAAGGGGACTAAATCTGTAAAAGCATTTAATCCACTTCTTAAATTTAATTAATTTTTTTTTCCAAGAACTCATCCTGTTGTGCTGTAAATATATAGCAGGGTTTACATTTCTGTCAGGGCAGAGATGAGGCAGTTCCACAGCTGTAGCACACTTGGCAAGTCTTGCTGTACTGGCAGCAGTGAAACCACTTACACCTCCTCTCCTGAAGTCAGCACCCCTGACTTGCACTCCTCTGATTGTTGCCCTTCTTAAGTGAGTTTAAAATTTAAATTAAATTAATTTAATCAAAGTAAAAATTAATTAAAATTTTCCTCCTGAAAATTAAACCTCCCAAACCCCCTCCCATGTGTTCTCCTGTATCCCAAATAAATGCAAATGCCATAGCTGGGGGAAAGATTTTCTTTTTCTTCCCCCTTGTGATTTCTCAGTTGTTCTGCTGGCCTAAACCTTCCACATCTAATGTGTTGTGCCTGAAGATGTCAAAATACTGCTTATGCTTGTTTTCCTCCAGAGAGACAGATGAGCTCTGGACATATGATCTCTGTTCTCTGGACAAGAAACTGAAGTGCTGTGGATTTCTTCATTGCTCCTAATTGATGACAAAGACCTGTGCAACTTCACTGACCAGTTTTTGGCGTGAAACTCTTCCAGGAATTTCCCACTGAAGTTTAAAAGACAAATTGTCCTGACCTCTTGCAAAATGGGAAGGGGGCCACATCAGTGTGACACTGAAACAAGAGCAGTTCACATGATCTAATTTCTAATATTACACCATTTCACAATAATCATAGGATTTGTCTCAGCGCTGCAGTTTCCATCACTTAACTCATGTTGAACTGTTTCTGTCCAGGAACTGCAATTATGGGTATTAAATCTCAGCCTTGGAGAGTATTCAGTGGATTACCTGAAAGTTTTGATCTTCATTTTACTTGGCTTTAAAAGAATTAATCAATTTTAAATGCATGCAAAGTCTGTGCTTCTGTGGAGACCCAGTGCTGTTGTTTGACATAATGAATTCCCTGTAACTGTATTTTTTCTTTCTATGATGCAGGCAAAGGTGGGATTTTGGCTGAGATTAAACCTGGAAGCAGGCGCACTTGATTTGAGAGAAAAAAAAAAAAAAAAAAAAAAAGGAAAAAAAGCAGAATTTAGTGTTCTATTTATACCTTTTCTTAAAGCTTTGTGTCACAGACTGGGTAATCCCTAGAACAGCATCAGTAACCTTTACTTCAGAATTTGTGGTTTCTTTTGACTGGCAGTGTGAGCATTAAGCAGCTGCTGGGGTTTGTATCTACATTTTAATGTGCTTTAAGTGCAGAGCTGTGTTCAGGATTTGCCAGCTTTTATTCAGATGAAATTTACAGTTCAGTGGGGACCAGAGGGTGATGCCCACAGATTACATTGCTTGTAGCAGTTCCTGAATTTCACTTCTTATTTATACTTCAAATATTTTTACCACCTCTGTTTGTGTCCGTGCATCAAAAAGATGTTGGCATCCACCCAGCCCCAGAGCCCTCCCCAACCTGTGTTTATGCTGCGAATGAAGCAGATGAGAAATTGCACTTTATTGCAAGTTCCACATGGGATTGTTGTGCTTTACTTTATGGTCAAGACAAATGTGTTTGCTCTTCAGTAATGTATACCAGTGGCTGAATTAATTTTGCACGTGTGCTCCCTCATTAGGAGACTTTCTGCTGTGTGCTTGGTGCCTGAGGACGAGTTCCCAGTGGGAAACACGGGTTAGAGCTTTGCTTCTGATGAGAAGTCAAACACTAAAAGTCTGAAATACAACTCAACTCTTTTATTTGTGAACTCTGAGTGACTTTAATTGCAGAGGCAGTTCTGCCATCAAACAGAAATACGGTCTTTTAGCAGCACTCTGCAATACAGTCATTCTACTTGGGTGTTCTGAAGTTCAGTTTTATTTAAATTTTAAATGAGGACAACAGTTGCTGCAACACGCTGCTGGTGCCATAAGAGACAGAGAGAGAGCTACAAGTGGTCACTGCGAAAGAGAAACTTCTCTCTTTTTATGAAGAAGTTGGGTAAAACAAGTAGAAGAAACCACTGGCTGCAGCTTCATGCAAATAACTATTCCAGGAGACAACAGTGGGAGGATTTTTATCCTTTCCTTGTGAAATTCCAGCCCATATTTGCTGATGCTGCCAGTGGGTTCTGGTGGGTTTTTTTTTCCTTCTAGTCATCATTTCTGATTGATTAATTTATTTGTATGAGTGATCTAGCTGTTTCCAAAGTCAACTGGACTCCCCCGAAACTACTTCCATGAGTTAACAGTCTTGATGTGAAATACATGACTGCAGTATTATCCAGGGTGTAGAAAACACATGGATTTGTTCTCAGAGGTAACAGCTGTCGAGGAGTATCCAAATTCTCTGGTGGGACCAACCACTTACTGACCAGAGAGCTATTTAGGGAGAAAATGCCAATTGAAGAAGTGACGTAAATGTGGTCAGTTGATACTAACCGAGGAGCTGCAAGCCAACATCCTATCCTGGAGTTGCTCTTTCATCCCTGTTTTGCTTTTTTGGACTTGAAACAGGACGAGTGATTGATTGCTAAATAGCAGTGGAAGTGGTGCACTCTATATATAGAGTGGTGCTGGAGAACGGAGCTACAATGCTTATGAAAAAAAAAAAAACTACCCAAAACCCAAACCAAAACAAAACCCTACCAACAAAAACATTTGCTGAGATAATAAATGCCTCTAAGCCACTGCCAAGATGGAAATGATAACAAGACACTTCAGTTTTAAGAGGTGCTTTAAGATTGATTCCTCGTGGCAGGATTTGCTTTGGTAATCCGTGCAAGCTCCTGGTGGAGCTCAGTTTTTGTTTAGGCTAAATATTGTTTATTGTTGTATTTTTAGCAGCAGCTCCTTGGGACTCCAACAATTTACGAGGTAGGAGGCAAGTCCCTAATTGTCTCTTGCATTGTGGAGCTGTACAGGCTGTTCATTGCAGAATAAATATTCTCCTCCTTCGTGGGGGGGAAGAGGTCTGTGTCAACAAGGCTTTCCAGCCTCTGCTCACATGCCTAAGTTCTATCTCCAAGATGGATTTCCTGGCAAGCACATCAGCAAATGTTTCTCCAAAGTGGACAGTGCTGATGTATAAATTCCTTCATTAGTCGTGGGTCTCATTCCCTCCTCCCCTTCCCAGTCTTTGGCTCAAAATGTTAAGCAAGAGGACCGAGAATGCTGAGCCCTTAAACACAGATAACTCAGAGCAGCACCCTCAGCATGTCAGAGCAGAGTGTCTGCCTGTTCCCACTCCTGGTGCTTGGGAATTTAAGGAAAACAGAAAAACAGAGCTCTGGTTTAGGGTTCTGAGAAACCCTAAAAACAAAATTGGAAATCATTCTTGGAATGCCCTTGCAAGAAAAACTTGCCGTAAAAAAAAAATACATCGTTTAATCTCCTACCAAACTTCAGTCTTGTAGGATTGCAGGATAGGATTTCCTGACCCAGGAAAATAGGTTCAGGCTGCAGTCAGGGTGATCATGAGAACACCATAATAGTTCTTTTGGCCAAAATTCCACTGTAGGTATACTTTATTATCCTCTCTGTATGGGAAAATTGGACACTCCTCAAAGGGAACTGTCAATTTTTTGCTAAAATGTTTGATAATGAGGTTCTTTGGTGTGCAGAGGATGTGATCCCTGTTCATTTAAGGTGCCAACCTAGTTCATTCTCTCTAGTGAATGCAGTCAAATGTTTGAGTTGAAGCCCTAATGATGTTTAGCTGTAAGTCTGACTTTTTGGACTTGATTTTTACTGTGAATTTGATTTGTCTGTTATTTGAATGGGAGAGCTTGGTGACTTACCTATGGTACTCCCAGAGCTTGCAAATACTGGTGGTGTTTTCCCATCTAACGTGCCTGATGGGTGTAGGATGAAGTGCAGAACCTCTGCCCTTTTGTGCGCTACTTTCTGAAATTACTGTTGGGCTTCCAAATCACAAAATTTACAGTCATGGTGGAAATGGTTAATTCCAACTCTTTAATCTCATTAGGTTGGAAGTAGAACCTGGGAGATGGCAAAGCCTCGTGCTGTGAATACAGCAGCAGATAAGTTCTTTTCTACAAGTGAAAGGCTCTTGCTGGATCATTTTTGTGGGTTTTTACACAGATACCTGTACACTCAGAGTTGTACAAATACGTCTCACTGTGAGATGATCCAAACCAAAACTCCTTTTTTCCTTTGGTTTGATCTTTTCTTTTTTTGCATTATTAAGCAAAGGAATGGAAAAACTTAAGACTAGGTCAGGAGTTTTTATTATGGGAACCAGTCTTGAATCTGTAGCTTCTAAAACAGGAAGATCACGTAACTTTTCATCCACCCATATTTCAAAATTCTGAAGTAGTCAGGCTTTGAAATATATTCAATATCCAAGTGTTGATGGCATCACTGTTTTGAAGCTGAATGACAAATGTGCCATAGGCTTCCCAAGAGCCTCCCAGCTTCCCTGCTGGAGCATGACTCAGTCTGACTTGTCCCTGATCCAGCAGTTTCCTTCCTCCTCCTGCCCCTCTGTGCAGGCTGGGCAGAAGATAATCTGTTGATCCTGGCAGGGGATTTTGGTGCTGAAAACCGGACATTGTTTTCCTAAGGAGCACTTGGCTGCCTCAGTGCCTTGGTGACGGGCTACAAGGAGGTTTTGTTCCCTTGGCCAGCTGGGCTCCAGGCGTGCCAGCATGGCTCAGAGGGCAGGGATGATGGAGTGATGAGGCACAGACATCACTTTGCTTGTCTCTCTGACTTTGGGTGGGCGACACTCCAGAGGTTTTTATTGGCTTTCTTCAACATTCAAAGAACAACACTATGAACCTGATTAAAAAAAAAAAAAATCAAAGCTGGAGTAACCAAATATTTCTTCTAATATAAAGTAATTTTAAGGTTTTTTTTCCATAAAACGAGACTCTATCTGTTCCCATTGTTTGGAAGGCCAGGACTGAATAAGACACTGATGGACATTACCGAAATTCTAAGAATCACAGAATCATTTAGGTTGGGAAAGATCAAGTCCAACCAATAAACCAACACTGGCAAATCCACCAAAAGTGATAGCACTTGAAGAGAATGCAGGAAATGCCCGACAGAATTTTATTTTTATAGATATACATTATATAATCTGAGTTATATATGTTGGTGGTGGATAGTGTTGGGAAGTGGCTGCTCCCTTGATGAAGAATTAATATTGAGGTGGGCCAAGCTGGTGCCAGAGTACTCCGAGGTGCAGGTTTTTTCAGTTTTTAAACCTGTCTCTAAAGGTTTTGACTACTTTATTCCTACTTGCATACCTCTTAACCTACCTACAACATGCCTGAAAGACAAAATAAAAAGCAGCTGAGTTTGAGCTGTGCTGGGGGCCAGGCTTCCTTGGAATTTGAGTTATCAGTGATATTAACATACCTGGAGGCTGACCGGGTGATCTTTCCCTCCTGCTTTTGACGCAGCTCCTCAGTTGTTGGTTATTATGGGTAAATTGCTGTTCTGGAAAGCTGATTTTTAGGATTTGGGCCAGCATTTTTTGAGGATTACATTGTTCTGAGTGCAGGCATGCATTTTATATGTGTGTGTTTGCAAAGGAGAGGTGTGTGTTCCCCACGGGGAGATAAGGAGTGTGTGTCATTGGAATCAGAGCTGTTGTCCTAAGTGCCTTTTTATTCCTTTTTAAACTTCCTTTTTATTTTCTGCTTTGACATATCCAACTCAGAGTCATCCAATCTGGAAGTGTCACCTCGCTCTTTTTTCCCCTCTTCTAAATCTCCCATTACCTGTTTTTCTTAGGCTCAGTTTAGCACTGTAGTACGTGCAATGCATATTTCCACTGGGGACATCCTTCCTGCTTAGAAATGTCCTGTAATTAATGTCACTCTTCCACAGCATCCTATTTCAGATGGGAAATGCATGGACACAAGAACTGTGTGCTGAATAAGCAAATAAATATCAGTTTTAGAAGACGATGCTGTTTTTCTGAATAGGAGAGAGCTATGACGAGATAGGCACTGCAGTTTTGAGGGGATTTGTCAGGACCTGATTGGAATTCCGAGCCTCTTTTTACATAAAATCAATTATAGAGTGCTGAAGTGTGTGTTCAGAGCACTGTCAGGTCTGCATTGCTGGAAAATGGAAGTTTGCTAGCATTAAAAAGACCTCTTGATCCTTCAGTTCCGACCCAGCAGGTCTGTAGTACAGTTGTTTGTTTGAATTTATCCCGGGGTATGCATGAAGTGCTTCCTCAAGTAAACCAAATAAACCCAAACATCTTGGCTTGGAAAGTAAATAGGAAAAGGTGTGTGTGTGAGGGGGTAATTTATGCCTGGTGTAGGAAATACTTACATTTTCAGTGTATTTTCCAAGTGACAGTGCAAAACCTGTAGAGATTTGCCAGTGAATGTGAGGGGAGGTTAATTCTTGTCAACCAAGAACCAGAACAAACTGTCTGTTTCAAGCTAAGATGAAGATATTTGTCACGCTGAGTTGTTCTGATCCTTCAGATTTACACAGTTAACATCACTCCCCTTCTCTGTTAAAACTTCTACATACAAGGCAATATGTATTTTTCCTGAAGAATTACCTCCAGTGCCTGGTCCTGGCTGCCTTGGGGTGAGCTGCCATAGTCCAGAAGTGCCTTCTTCACAGCTGAGCACCAAACATTGCTGGAAGCCCCAAATCATGCTGTTACCTGCCCCAAAAATGAGTGCTGAGCAGCTTCTGGGAATTAGGGCATAACTCCTCTTGGACTTGGGGCTGTTCACAAAAGAGAGACCTGCTGGAGGATGAAGTGAGTGTCTGTTAAATGAAGGTGTAAATTATAGATGCTTCACAGGAGCATACAGTATTTATTAATTTCCTTATGCAGATGCTGGAGTGCATTTGAGACACTTCAGATTTATTTTGTTAAAGCAAAGTTGGGTCATTTACCCGGTGAAGAGCTTAAAAATAACTTGTAGGCCCAGCTGGTGGCTTTGGAGTTTAATTAAAGATGTGACTTTGGAGACTTTATTGCAGCCATTCAGTACTTAAATTGTTATAGGAATGACAGAGACTTTTGACAAGGTGTATGCGAGTGACAGGACATAGAGGAATGTCTTCAGGGTTGGATGGGATATTTTGAAGGAATTCTTCCCTGTGAGGGTGGGGAGGCCCTGGCACAAGGTGCCCAGAGAAGCTGTGGCTGCCCCTGGATCCCTGGAAGTGTCCAAGGCCAGGCTGGATGGGGCTTGGAGCTATCAGGTCTGGTGGAAGGTGTCCCGGCCCATGGCAGGGGGTAGAGAATGACCCAACCCAAACCATTCTGTAATTCTATGATTTACAAAAAAACAGTCTGTTTTACAATTGTAAAGCTCCACCTGACTTAAGCAGGGTTTTTTTTCCAGGGGCAGGGTGCAAGTTAAGACATCCCTAATCCCTCTTACTTAAAGGAAGCATGACAGGCCTTCCCAGGGACAGTGGGACATGGCTTGGGTCCAGGCACTGCCAGTGAACCCGGCTGAAGTATTGCCCCCAAATGTAAAAACAGTGCCAGCGCTTCCAAATTAGCTGAAATACTGTCAGCAGCATGGCAGCGTGTGCTCTGCCAGCCTGAGCAACCAGATTCCTGGTCCTGGGCAGGCAGCTCATGGAAAAACTGAGCTCAGTGGCTGGGTGGAGGCTTCGCTGGGCTCGCTGACCGGGAAGGAGGGCGCAGGCTGAGTTGCTAAGGAGCGACCTGTCTGGCTTGCCGTGGAAAATCCCGTGCCAGGAAGGGATGACTCTCCCAGGGCTCTGCTGCTGGAGAATGGCAGCGGGTAAAATGAGCTCTTGAAGCTTCGCAGCTCTGCCGGCCCTCGCGGCTCCTCCCTGGCCTTTTGTGAGGAGATGGGTGTGCGAGGTCGGGGTGAAGTCAAGGGGAATCCAGAGGTGCTTTCGGGGAAATCTGGTGGAATCAACAGATGGCACTGATTTCCGTGGAGCCAGGATACCTGCTCTGACCATGCCTTCAATTGTTCTTGGGCTATCGTTCCGTTTAGTGTCACTTTAACCCACTTGTGCCCTCTAATCCTTCTGTGCCTTCGGCTCATCCAGCTCATCACCTTTTGAAACGCAGGATGGCCTTATTTTTTGGCCAGCCACTATTCCCGATTGCTCTTTTGCAGCACTGTCAGGCTTCAATTACACGTGGTGGGGTTTTTTTGTTTTTGTTTGTTTGTTTGTTTTGGTAGGAGGGAGAGAGGAGGGGTTGGTGTTTTGGTTTTTTTTTTTTTTTTTTTTTTTTTTTTTTTTGTTGTTGTTGTTGTTTTTTTTTTCATTATTCCATAGCGTGTAATGCCATTTCAGAAAGAATAAAACCAACACCAGCCCATCCAGCGTGGACGGCTCGTCTTAAGCTCGGCTCTACACAACGCAATCCGCAGCACCGATATAATTGCAGCAATTAACAGCAATTTGGGGCGGTTTGTTTCTGCCATGCAAAGGCCACTTGGCGTGAACAGGAATATATATTTATAAGCAGCTGCCCTGGGCGTTAATCTGGTGGATGCGCAGCCCGGAGGGAGGGAAGGCGGGCCGAGTCGTTGGGATGTTCTGGGGCTGGTTATCTTCCTCGGGGACAAAAAGCAGGCGAGGCTGCCCTTTCCTGGGAGGCTGCCCTTTCCCGGGAGGCTGCCGTGCGGGTTTGGCAGCGATGCCCGGCGGCGGCAGGTGTGTGCTGTCAGCCGGCGCGCTCGCAGCTCCCGCTCCCCGCCCGCTCCCCGCTCCGCCCCCGGGCCGGGCCGTGCCGTGCCGTGCCGTGCCGGGCGGGCCCCGCCGGGACACACGGCGGCAGCGGGAGCCATGGACGCGGCCGCCGACTGCCTCAGCCCGGCTGCCCAGCGGGAGGTAAGGCCGGGGGGCTGCGGGGGGCTGCGGGGGGCTCGGGCAGCGCGGCCGCGACTCCGCGCGGTGGCTGTGTGAGCCCAGCCCGGGGGCTTGCGCCGGGCTGGCTTTGCACCGTCGCCGACCTAAACGTGAGCTGTGAGCTGCTCCGGGGGAGCCAGAGGGACCTGTTGAATGGCTGCTGAGTAAAGTGTCACGGCAGCCCCGAGGGACCATCGGATGGCCGCGGGCGGGTCGGGCATCCCTCGACACGAGCTGTCACTCGGGCTCAGCGCTGTCACTGCGAGGGGGAGAGAGAGGAGCTGTCAGACCAGCTCAGGATAGGCTGTCGCGGCGCTGGGGGTATTAGAAGGGAATCCTTGTGTTTACGTGTAGGCTAAGGTTCACCAGCCTGCTGCCTCTGGATAAGTAATTTGCATTGAAGAGAAAGGTGAGGAGTAAAGCAGGATGTGGACTGACCGAACCCTGTGTGATTCACGGGCTCATTGCCATATGAGTAAGTGGTGCAAAGTGTTGTTTGTGTTTATAACTCATATGCAAAAAAATGTCAGATAAATATGCTGGTTTGACCTCTTAAACATAGAAGTCATTATAGGTGCTCTAGTTTTGAGGCTAAGCAGTCACCACTCACAGGTGAGCTCCTGGGGTAGGTCACATGTTGCTCAAATGGAGATGGGAAAAACATTGCCATGGGTTAGCACTGGTTCTAGCCGGTAGCTGTGTCGGTCAGCTGCGTTACAGGAATATTGCAAATCAGGTGTTGCGTGTCCAAATCGACTTTAAATTATGTAGGAGTGCAAGAAACCTTATCAGACTTTTGACTGATGAAATGTGACTTGGCTCAACAGAATGAACAGTCCTATATTATTTGAGGAAGGGGATACAGAATACTGAAGTGGGACAGCATCCGTCACGAAAAATTATGTTGGCCCCAGAAATGACTGGCTGGCTGTGTCTTAAGCATGTTGGCAGGAGGTTTAAATCAGCCTGAGAATAGTATTGCAGCAATGCACAGCAGTGGTTGCTTACAGGGAGCAGGTGTAATTTAGTCAGGCAGAGTTGTGTTTTAAGGTTTCTCTGGCAGTGGGATCAGAGAGCTTTTCCGGGTATGGTTTGGTGCTGGCAAGCTAACACTTCAATCCTCCACAAAAAATAACGACACTGACTTTGATTACTAGCCTTAGAAGCAGGTAATTTTGAGTGAGCTAGAATTGAGGGGTGCTTTGTATAGCTGGAAAACTCTTACACATGTAACTATGTGGCAAGTCAACATAGTCATTTTTCACCGCTCAGAAAAGCAGCATAACTTCCTGTCTTTGTTGGCTGTTTCTTGCGGCTTCCAGGCGAACAATGAAGCCCTGGCCATTTCAGGAGGGCCAGGCTCTGAGGGTGCACACCTTCAGGATGTGTGTGTGTGTGTGTTTCTCTGGCGTCTACCTTAGCAACTCACCTAAATAATTCTCTCATCGCCGCGATAATGACAGCGCAGCTTCCCCAGTGCGGCGCGCGGAGCCAGGAAGCCGTGGCTTCCGTCACCATTGTGCTTTATCCCCTGGCCATGGGCACAGCCAGGCCTCGTCCCCGCCAGTGGTGCTTCAGAAGGGGCTGTGCAGGGCTCACTCCACAGCAGCTGCATGTCCCATGCTCCCGCTTCTCCCCACTCCGCAGGCGGCAGGAGATGCTTCTCACCCTTTCCAGCTGATACCCAATACCTGGTTTGGGTTTTTTTTTTTCCTCAGAGGTAGTTGTGCTCCAGTTACAACCTGCTTAATTTTTCCCTCTTTGGATCTAAATATACTGAACTCCTTAAGCCAGGGTAAAGATTTGCTGCTGCACAGGGCTGGGTTTTTATTTTCAGGCTGAGTGACCCTTAAGCACGAGTGTCAAGTGCTGAGCAAGAAGGCCGGCAAAAACAACGAGCATTTTGCAGTTCTCCAGTGCATTTGTTTCAGGGCTTGGTGACTGTAAATCATTCTGAGCAGCTGCAGTAAGAGGACAAGAATCCAGTGTGTATATTTGTAGTATTTGAGTGAGTCCTATAAATCAAGGCGATGATTTTTCAGCTGGTGCCCAGTTCCATGTTCATCTCAGCAGTCTGGTTGCCATCTCCTCTCATTTTGCCAATGGGCCTTCACAGAAGCCTCTTTTGAGGTTTGGGTTTTTTTGGTATGACATGCTCAGTAAGGCTGAAGCTGCCAGTTCTTCTTGTCAGATGAGCAATATTTCATAAAAGGGAAGTTGCAAAAGCTTTGTAATGAATGCAATTAGGCTTCATAATTTTAGTCTTCTGTTTTTGACAGTGATCTGTCACTTTTGATTGAGGGCTGTATTGCTTGCTGAGTCACTAGTGAATTTTAGATGATTTTAAGATCACTTCCTTCTGTCTTAGTGATTTCTAATTTCTTTTTTTGTATCTTTAATCCCTTGAATAGTTATTTATGCCTTAGGCAGCCTAAAGAACAGCTTTTAGTAAGCTGAATTTCAGAAGTGTGTGAATTTTTTAGTGGTTTTCTAATGTTCAGCAGTGTCTCTTGCAGGCTGCAGTGTCAGTCTCTGCTAGTACCCTTAGAGGTGACTCGACTCTGGGCCCTGCCAAGTGCTTGGGCTGGATGAAGACCAAAGTCAGCCAGGCAAAGCCTGTTTTGGTTTAGTCAGCACACAGAGAGAAATGTAAAGTTAGCGTTGCTGCTTGCAGGCTGTGCAAGAAATCAAGGTATTTATAGCACAGAGCAGAGTCCAAGAGTCTCAGAGAGTGTGGTCTGACAAACTCCCATGAGTTCAGTCACACCCGTGCTTCTGAGGAAGAGGCCCACAGTAAATCTGACACTCCTCTGTGTTTGTCTGAACGTCTGGCCTGGTTTTATTCTCACGTGTCCTAAAGGTTCGCAGCTTGAGCAGGTGAGGGTGGCAGTGGGGCTGTTCTGGGTGTCCTTGCCCTGTGCTGGGGGACACCCACTGTACCTGAGCTGGGCTTTGGCGCAGGAGAACCTGCGTGCAACAGGCTCTGTTTGGCTCCCACGCTCCTGCAGAATTCGTTGGGTGTTGGAGTTGCTACCAGGCTTTGCTTTGGCTTTGGTAATGTCGTACCAGTGAGGTGTGGACTCATCCCTGTCCTGGTAGATTTACATCCTCTGGGCTCACAGGCCCAGCTTGGTCACCAATGCCACCTACAGAGTATATAAAAGAAAATTCATTCTGAGTTAAGTAATTCCATCCACCAAAGCATGCTAGAGATGGGATTATGAAGGCCACAGGTTGACCATCTGATGGCTGGCCTGACTCTAGCATGGTATATTTTTGTTGAGCTGAAGAGCACCCTCCAAAGACTCATGGATAGCCTCACATACTGAAGGCTTTTTTTCCTCCTTGCATATTTCCTGTCCCCCATTCTCTCATTTTGCTGTGGGCTTGAAAACCCCTTAGGGAGGGATGGCTTGTTTCTTACAAACCCCTCTTTGTCCAGCACAAACGAGCTGGTGTTTGGTCAGGAACCATGGTGAAAATAACTGTAATCATCTAAATGGCACTCAGACATCCTTGAGAACATGTTTGAAAATATTCCTTAGTGCTTGATGCAGCCCTTAAGGTACAGCAGCCTTCTGACAGAGAAGTTGGGGTCACTAAGGAGCCAAGAGCAGGTTCTGGCATGATTTGGTGGAGTCTTCTTCCATGAGGACACTCAGGCAGTGAAACAGGAGCCTGGAGAGGCTGTGGAGCCACCCAGCTCAGGGGTTTTCAAAAGTCATCTGGACCAAGTCCTAAGCAATGTGGTGCTGCCCCAGCTTTGAGCAGGAGGGTGAACTGGAGGGACCTCATGAGGTCCCTGCCAGCCTGAACAATTCTGTAATTATTTGTTTCTGTGTGATAAAAATGAGTTCCTTTAAAATATGAGTGTTCAGGATGGAATAACGCTTGATGACTTCTTACAAGGGTAGCAGTATATGCTAACCACAGGTTTTTAGCCTAAAGTTCAAGAACCCAGGATACCGTTTCTGTTGTTTGTATTCAAAGATACTTAAGGTTGACGTGGTCATGGAAAGAAAAGGTTCATAAATAAACAGTATTCTTGTTCTAAGATGTAAGCCGTTGTTAGTCAAACCTGCTGAGTGAAAATGTGTTTTTTATTCTTACAAGATTTGCAGGTTGGCTTTAAATGGGCAGCTGGAGGGCTGCAAAGATGAAATACAATGACATGGAGATGTACCATGGATTGGCACTGAAACCAGAAATGACACACAAAACTTGTGGTTTTGCACGAAGTGAAATTCATTTAACTTCCTGCAGTTGGTATCTGTAATTTAGAAACTGGCGAGCCTCGTTCTCAGGAAGGCTTGAGAAAAAATGGCTAAATTTTAATTTCTTTTAATTTTTCAAGTTGGTTCATTTCATATTACATTGTGCTTGCTTCTGGGAGAGTAGATAATTTTGCAACATAGCTATCAAGTGTGTGAATCGTTTGGCCCTTATCATACAAGGAAAACAAGGGGAAATATGTATAATTTGAATTACATCTGAATTTTACATCTAGGCATCTAGTTCTGATGTGAAATTTATTGAAATTCATGAGGATGAAAGCTACAATCACGTTAACATCCGAACAACCTTGTTTCTGCCTTTTTTTGTCAGGAGGGAAGTTGGGGACACACAGCCTGTGCTGTTTGCTGTGTTTTGCTTATGGAGGCTTTAGGGCCCTTTGTTTAACACAGGGGAAAAAACAGTTTGTGCTGGTGTTATTCCTCACCTCAGTTAAATAAACCGAAGCGATCACATCGAGTCAATATCAGGCTTGTTTCCAGAGCCATGATTTTGTGCCTTTAGCACACATTTGAGGGCATGTTTGGATAGTGGGTGTCATGAGCAATTTCAAACACTGCAGGTGGATCACGGCACTGCCTGCCAGGGATTCCACCCAGGCTTTGCCCAGCAGCAGCAGGGCTGCGGCTTTCTTTTCTTGGACTGACTGCTTCAGGTTGTTGAAAACACGTTTGGGGATTGGTGCCTGCACCTGGAGCCTGCTGTCACCTGGCTCTCAGGTTATGAGAGGGGATGGGTTTGGGTGCAGGTGTGGAGGGTCTGCTCCTGCTATGAGTTTCTGTCCATGGCAGAGCCACTTATCTCAGAATTCAGGCAAAAAACTCAAGGAAGAGCAGCTCTGTGCAAAACCAGCCCTTTGCTCTTTCTGCCATAGGCTTTTTTTTAATTTTATTCTCTGAGAAGGCTTGTTTTCTTGTTACAAGTAATTTTTCAGACTTCACAGAATCACAGAACATTTGGGGTTGGACAGGACCTCTGGAGTCACAGTCACCTCGAGCGGGTGACACTGAAACATGTCCAGTTGGGTTTGGGATGTCTCCAGAGAGGAGACTCCACAGCCTCCCTGGGCAGCTGTTCCAGTGCTCTGCCACACTCAATGAACAGAAGTTCTCTCTCATGTTGAGGTGGAACTTCTTGTGGTTTAGTTTAGGGCCATTGCTCTTCATCCTGCCTCTGGGCACCACTAAGAAGAGTCTGGCACCACCCTCTTGGTACCTGTCTTTGGGATATTTGTATGGATTGATGAGATCCCCTCTTGGTCTTTTCCAGTCTGAGGTTTTAAGATCTACATCATCAGAAGGCTCCTGGGCCTCCCATACATCAGCTCATGCTTAATTTTCATCGGCCCTTTTCTGTTAGCTGCAAGTTTCAACCATCCTACTCCTTTTAAGGGACTTTTTTTTTTTTTTTTTTTTTTGTATGTGTGGAGGGGGAGAGGTTTGGGGTTTTTTTTTTGGTGTGTTTTTGAAGGCTGTGACCCTTTTCCCTGGGCTTGAGTGGTGAATGCACTTAGAGAAGGGAAAACAAATGGCACCTTTCTTTTTTTTCTGTGGTTTCCCTTCTGTTTAGAAGCGCTACTGGAAACACCGATGTTTTGTTTCCTCTGTGTGCTTGACCTTGATCTTACGGCAGTTTTTCCTGTCAATTTGGATGCTGTACTTACAGTAAAAGGTTTCAGTAGCAGAGGAGTTGGGTGTAACACCAGGGTGACTGGCTGTGAGTGGTCCCTTTGGCTCCCTGCTGAGCTGTTCTGAATTCTTCCCCACCAGCTGCTCATGGTTGTACTGTACCAAGCCCGAGCTAATTTTACTCTTTCTTCTGTAAGACCTACTGGCTTTGCCTGGGATTTGAAGCAGAATATTAAAAATGTTACTCTGTAGTCCATCACTTCCATCTGGGCTGAAGTGAGGAAGCACTGTAGATCTCTCGAGAGGTCCGTTCTTGGCTGAATTCCACGCCAGCGAGGTTTGGACTGGAATATGGAATTTTGGAGATTTATAACAGAGCTAATGCATTTTCTCTCCATAATTTCAGCCTTAGCTGTGCATATTGAACTCCAGTGTTTACCCAAATCCTGTGCCCAGGTATGTGTGCACAGTGTCAGTGGTTAGGAAAAATGGCACATAATGTGTTTGGTGTTGGTCAAATTAATTTGTCAATAAAAAACAATCCGCGCTGCAGGGAAGAGGAAAAAAAAAAACACCCCAAGAACCCAAAACAAAAAGAGCAAAACCTGCCTTTCTTAGGTAAATCTCCCTGCTTCCTCTCCAGCCACACAAATAATAATTAAAGAGCTCTTTTAAACACAAGTGCTCAGGGAGGGTAGTGCCTGCACGGGGGTGTTTTACCTGACTGTTAAGATAACGAGTTAGGGAAGGCAGGGCCATTACCTGCAATAGGGAATTAACTCCTACAGATGTGTTTACAGCCTTGCCGAGTCAAGCCTCCCCATTCCGTGCCCTGCTTCTGGAGTGTGTTCCCCGTTGGGTTGCCCAGCTTTCATCTCATCCCATCCCTGTGTTCCCGTTCCCAGGCTGAAGCGAGACTCGCGGCGAAGCGAGCGGCGCGGGCGGAGGCGCGGGAGATCCGGATGAAAGAGCTGGAGAGGCAGCAGAAGGAGGTAAGGCCGGGGCTTTAGGGGGGTGCCTGGGTTGTATCCAGGGAGGAAGATGTTCAGAGATCCTGGAACAGAGGGCTCTTTTGTATTTTGTTGAAGTAGTCTGCCTGGAAGTAATGTTGATCAGAGAAAAACCTGGAAAAAACACGGAACGTGGAAAGGATTTTGTCTTGGTGAAGCCGGTATAATTATTCACAGAAAATCCTGGTGGTTAGTAATTCTTGTTTAATGTTAAACTTCGAAGTATGCAGCTTCTTTGTGTGTCTGTCGGAGGTGGTGGATTCTTATCACTTCGTTAGGAATCCAATGAATATGGAAGACTCCTGGCCCTTGTATAACTCCACTGTGAAGTTGTTCTGCTTCCTGCTATGAGGCTGATGCTGTGCTCTCCCCAAGTTTGTAAGAAGGGTGGGCTGCTGCTGGCAGGAGCAAAGGTAGAAACTGCATTTGGCAATGCATTACCTGGTGAACTGAACCAGAAGTGCTCCAAACTTGTGCTTGGTGATGTGTATTCAGTGAAACAGCAGATCAGCTGCAAGAGGGACAACAGTAATCACATTTAGTTTTTTCAGTAGAGTTTTGAAGGAGAAGGAAGTAGTAGGGAGTCTGGGGGCAGGATCTGGGAATACGCAGTAAGAATAAGTGTGAGGCAGGAAAAAAGGGAAATGGCTTCACACTGACAGAGGGCAGAGTTGGACTGGATATTAGGAAAAACATCTTCCCTGAGAGACTGGTCATGCCCTGGCACAGGTTGTCCATAGAAGCCGTGGCTGCCCCCGGATCCCTGAAGTGTCCAAGGCCGAGCTGGATGGGGCTTGGAGCAGCCTGGGATAGTGGAAGGTGTCCCTGTCAGGGGGTGGAATGGAATGGTCTTAAGGTCCTCTCCAACCCAGGCCATTCTGTAATTCAGTGGTTCTACATTTGCTTTAGGTTTCAGAGCAGGATCTGGTTGAGCTTTGTAGCAGTGAATCAGGAGGTGACAGCAGGATGTGGATCAGGAGGTGACAGCAGAGCAGTGCCAGTGCAGGCTGCAGCAGCCAGCCCGCAGAGAAGCTCTTGGGCAGCTTGCCCACGCCCAAATTTTGGCGAGGCAGGTCTGGATGTGTCTCAGCTCCCCCGCTGCAAAAACAGAGCTTGAGGAAGGTGGGAGCTGTTTCCTGCTGCAGTTGCTGCTTTCTGAAGGATGTTTCTTGCAACCTGGCCCACAGTGGGAAGCGTTGTCACTGCTGTGCTGGCAGCTGGCCGGGGGACTTGGGAGCAGCCGTGGGAGGGCTCTGCTAAACAGGCCCCACGTGTTTTGTTTGGGCAGCAGAGTAAATAGGGGTGTCCTGGCAGCTGACACCATCTAATTTACAGGTGACTTAATGGAGCTGATGACCCCTTTGCAGATTAAAAGCTGATGCTGCAAAGGGTGTCTCGGTAAACTGAAATTTAGGTGTGAAAACTAAAGCTCCTGCAATTAAGAGCTTGTCATCCGAAAACCTGTGAAAACTTTATATGGATAGAAACTGAGTAGGGCAGGATGCCCCTCTGAAATACCAGAGTCCTTGAAAGCTCAGCCAGATACCCATCACAATCTGCTTTGTAACTCACTGGCATAAATGACACATTTATTTAATATTTTGCATGTTTAGATATTCTGTAACTTTTTGAAATAGATTAATCTTAGCCCCCAGATGCCAGGTAGAGATATTAAGGATAGCTGCAGGAAGTTTTTCATTGCCACAAGCGTCTTGCAGGTATTATAAAACATAAATACAGAAATTTCCCAAGCAGCAATCAACACAAGATATTTGGCACATACCCCTTCCTTGGAGGGGAACCTGCTGTGACACTGGGGTACAGACACAGGGGTCTGTACACCTGGTTCTCTGCCATCTTCATTTCCCTTTGCAAACTTTTCAGAAACATGAACACCGCTTTTCCACTGCTGCCATGTTAAATAACCAGAAGTTAAAGCGCTTGCTTTACTACTTCAGAAGGCTTTTTAGAGCCCTAACTCCCTTCTGAGAGTTAAAAAGCAATAAATGAATTTATTGCGTGTGCATGTAGTTTTTCATGCTTTAAGCTGTGTGCATGCCCTGGCAGGCTTCTTGTGGAGCATGGATTACTTGAAAATATATTTACACTGTTGGTCTGAGTTAAAAGTTTCCAGGTGCTACCATTACAGGCTATAACTATGGCAGTGAAAGAGGGTGTTTTAATGATTTGGATTTGGAAACTGGCTCCTCTCCTGCCCACCACCTCATATTTATGACATTTCTCAATCTTGCACTTCATTTCCCTCATTTTAAAGTAATTGGGTGACTTTTGCACGAAGAGTCTATGCATACAATTGAGAAATTGCACAGCAGGCATAGATGGGGTTTTGGCAGAGAGCTCTCAGTTGCAGGGTGAGATGTGGGAATGTTCCTGTGGAAGACTGCACTGCGGTGGGGCAGGATTGCAGGTGTGCTCCAGAGCACTCATCGCCTGGCACGTCTCATCACCTGGCACCACCTCATGCCAGGCAGCACAAAGAAGGGTAACTGTGCCAGTGGTTTGGGTGTTTTGGTTTGGTTTCTTCACTGGGTTTTTTTTCTCCGGGGAGGGGAAGCTAAGGAGGTCAAGATGAGCACAAGTTTCATAGGAAAATACAAGCTGAGTACATGAAAAGTGTTTTCTGAAGCTGAAGAAGAAAGTGAGCACAAGAATCGTGACCTGATCACAGAATCCCAAAATGTGTTGAGTTGAAAGGGCCTTAAAACTTAACTTGTTCCACCCCGTGCCATGGGCAGGGACACCTTCCACTAGCCAAGGTTGTTCTGTCCAACCAGGTCTTGAACACTTGCAGGGATCCAGGGGGCAGCCACAGCTTCTCTGGGCAACCTGTGCCAAGGCCTCTCCACCCTCACAGGGAAAAATTCCTTCCCAATACCCAGTGTCAACCTGCTCTCTGGCAGTGGGAAGCCATTCCCCCTTGTCCTGTCTTTCCAGTCGCTTGTAAATAGTCTTGCACCATCTTTCCTGTTTGATGGGGCTCCTGTCGGAACATTCCCAATTCTCCCAGCCTTTCCCCATAGCAGAGCTGCCCAATCCCTGGGATCATCCTGGTGCCTCCTCTGGACTCTATCCAGCAGCTCCAGGTCCTTCCTGTGCTGGGCCCCAGGGCTGGGGCAGCTCTGCAGGTAGGGTCTCACCTGAGCAGGGCAGAGGGGCAGAATTCCCCCCTTTCCTGCTGCCCACACTGTGGGATCAGCCCAGGACCTGGAGAGTTCCACTGAAGATAAGGATGTTGATCACTCTTGAATCACATAGATGTGAATCAGTTTATGTATTTATTAGAGAATATGTTCCTGGTGATGAGGCTTTAGGAAAGGCACAGGTCTAACAAGTGTAACAGCTCGAATTCTTCTGACTTCTCATTCAGAGCTCCTTTGTCATTGTTACCCACCAAAGATGTAAATAATTAATCTGGAGGTCTGGTTAAATTCTCTGGTTTGCTTCCACACATCTGTGAGTTCAGGACAGCTCTCATTGCCAGGGCCTGTTCTCAGCTGGAAGGACAATTGAAATACGTGGTATTTTCTTCCTTCTCTGTTTTCCCACTGTTGGTGGGAATCAGAGCAATGATGAGTCCTGGTTTACCCCATACCATGCTGCCATGCTTTTGAAACATTTGGTTTCCAGCTGCAGGGTCTGAGGCCAGTCCCTTTTGCTTGTACTGTTGAGATGTGCTTGATCCTGAGACAAATTCCTGTGTGCACTCAGGTATTTATTGTTAATTTATGCAGAAGAGCAAGTCAGGAGTGGGCAGCCCAGTTTTTCTGAATAATAATTTGTTAATTCTCATGGGGCTACAAGGTGAAATTGGAAGAAGAATTTTTTTTCTGTACATTTTTTTCTCTCAGAAGCTTGACCTGAAATGCATTAAAGCCTTTTTTCCCTAGCAGTATCTAACAGCAGCAGTTTGGAGACAAGTAAAAGCTGCAGCAGTTGGGCTAATCGTGGAGAATGCTTTCTGTAGGAGTGCCTTCTGTGTGTTCTGCTGGCAAGGCTTTAAATGTCTCTTCAGGGGCTGACACTTGGAGACCACAGTGTAAGCTGATATTAGTGCCTGAAGTGAAAAGAGACTGATCTCCTCCCACTCCTTAATCAGTGGGATAAGGCTCTTCCCTGCCAGTTCACACAGCAGATGAGCCTGTATTTCTAGTTCAAGGCAAGTGGACTGTGCTGGTCTCCTGCCTTCACTTGCAGCACTTGCTTTAAGGGCACAGCATAAAACTTGCCTTGGCTGTTTCGTCAGTTGCTTCCTCATTTCACTTGCACATGCTTTTACCCCTCTGGATTTGTATTTCTTTGGAATAAAATATGCTACCAATACTTTCTAGTAAAAAAAAAAAAAAGGGAAAAGCAGATTCTTGTGGCTTAAATGGGGAGGGGTGAAAGTGACTATGAAACGTGGTGCTTACATAAGCAGGGAAGAAATGAAGGTTTGTGGTGGTTAATCTGTGTCATATACACTCAGTGTGAGGATGCCCAGGAAAATTTGGAGAGGGATGATGTGGATGATGTTTTTAGCAGACTGTTCTTCTGCCACCATCTAACCATGCAGCACTGGCTTGTTTTGTCCTGTTTTAAAACTACTTCTATGAAAATCTTTGTTTTTGTGGGCAACCTCCTTTGATGAGGAAACCAGGAAAGCTGTCTGCTGCTCATACTGTGGACAAAACACATTTGGGTTTTTTTGGTCATTCCCTAATATAAGCAACTGCTCTTTAAAGTATTTGGCTGCCTAGATGTGTACTGACTCTTTTTGGGGGGACACATCTGCAACAGAGGTGATTGTTTAAAAGTGTATGTTTTCACTTGTACCACACTTTCCAAAGAGGACAATATCATCACAGAATCCTAAAATGACTTGGGGTGGAAATGGCTTTGGAAAGGGCCTTAAAAATCCCCTAATTCCAACCCCCCTGCCACGGACAGGGACACCTTTCCCTCGTGCACTGCTGAGGGATCAGTCGCTTTGGAGCAGAGCTGTTGTAATGCTTGTAGGCTGATGGGTTCCTCCAAAACTCCAGGTTTTATAGAAAGCTGGAATAGTTAGATGATGCACTTGGCTTTATCTCCGAGGCCTCCCCACCTCCCTACATGGTGCCTGGCCTGAACAAGGGCCCCGTTGTTGTCTTGTCCATTTGGCAATTTGGGTCCTGGGCACAAGGCTCCTTGCGTGCCTTGCTTTGGACTCAGCAGGGAATACCTGCTGTGCCAAGCCTGGAGCCCTGGGCTTTGAGAAATAAAGCTTCCATGGAGCTGCCTCGAGGCACGGGTGAAAAAAGGCAGCATGGAAAAGTTGAAGCTTTGAGGTTAATCAGCTGTGTGGTAATTGCCACGTTTGAACCTGCGGTGTTTGGCTCCTGTGTGTGGATGAAAGGCACGCCGAGTGTGCCATGGAGAAGCCAGAGACTGGAATTGTGTGAGGTTCATTTTCCTCTTCGTGGCTTTCTTAGGGAAAGGGAAGGAGGGTGGTCACTTGTTGTGGGAATGCTGATGTTTAAATGAGTCCTACTTTTCCCTCCTGCGCTTGCTGGAATGGGAATTAAAGCTGCTGAGGCATTAATCTGGGTTGTGCAGTTGTCCTTCATGAAGGGGAACCTGATCAGGAGGGCAGGGATTGAGAGACAAAAGCTTTGCTTCCCAGCACTGGGAGCCGGATTCGCATGAGGTATCCCTGAGAGCAGTGAATGGCAGGGATCCTCCAAATACCCCACAATCTGGGAGACTTGGCTACCTTGCCACCAGAGCGTTGTGCAGCCAGCCAGGTGTTTTTGAACGAGAAGGGTTCCTTGGGGTTATTTTTCTTTGAGCCCAGAAACATTTCTGGTTTCAGGAAAGATGTGAGAAAAACCCTGTTTTCTGTTTTCACATGGATGCACAAAGCTCGTCAGTCAACTTCTCCAAGAACACAAAATTCAGATGCAGTAGAGTGGCTGTAAGGGTTTTGTGTATTATCAAAGTGCTCCAAGACTATGGAACAACAGTGTCAGCAGGGCATTTATTAAAGCCTGAAAACAGTGTGAGGCTCCACAGAAGCATTAAAAATTGACAGAGCAACCTGCAGGGATCCTTTAAGGCCAGCCATATACGTGCAAGGAATTTTCACACTCTGGCACTGTGCTGTGCACAGGTGAGAGGTGTGTGGGGTTGGTGCTTTTGTAACTGTGCCTCATCTCTCAAGGACAAATTCTGTCCTTCCAAGAGGAACAGTTGGTCTGGAGTTAATGCTGTTTGCTTTTATTGTGATGGTGGATACACGACTTGTCCTGGTTGAATATTTGGGCGTTCATTCCTGTTGTGGGGGGAGGCTGGAAAATTGAGAGGTCCTGGCTCACAGCTGGGCTGAGCCCTGGCCTGGTACAAAGCCCAGGGATAAAATGTCCCATGTGCATCCCAGAGCCTGGTGGGAATGGGAACAGGGATGCTGTGGTCTAGCCGGGCATGTGGATGATGCCCATACTGCTTTTGTCCTGCCTAAATCCACAGGGCTTCACTGTGCTCTTCTCTGTATTCATGTTCTGCTGTATTTTCTCTATAAACGCTGTTTTTTTCCCTCCAGAACGAGCTGTGGAGCGTTGCTTTGTATCCCTCATTCACGCTAGCTTTGTTCCTTGTTTCTTTCCTCTCCCTTTCCCCCCAGATCTATCAGGTCCAGAAGGTAGGGCTTGCTCGCTTTCATTCTTGTTTGCATGCCTACACACCTTGTGAGTCTTGCTACAGTTTCAGAATCACAGAGCCTTTTAGGTTGCAAAAGAGCTCCAAGATCCTCAAGTCCAACCTCGGAAATCCTCTGAAGAGTGGGAGGCGCTCAGCAGGCTGTAAATTTCCATATAATTCTGCCCTCCTCACCCATAATCTTGTGGGGTGGACAGTCAAGGGGAGTGGGGGAAGATGACCCATGTAAGATATCTGCTCAGGCACTTAATGTGATTTTTTTTTTTTTTCTACAGCCTGTTTGGCAAAGATTAAGCAGTAACAGAAAAGTGACTTGGCAAAGCAGGGTCAGAGGAGGGTACGGTGGCTCCCTGTGTCACCTGTGTGTCACCTCTGCTCCTATACTGAAGGCCAGGAAAATCACTGGAAGTGTTTCAGGCTGGGCAAGCATTTAACAGGTGCCAGCAGGAAGAACAACTTTTAGATGACTTTATTTGCACAAAGTCACTGAAGGACATTGGGGATGCTGTGTTTGAATTCATAATCCTTGGGTAAATAAACTGTATGGCCTTCCTTCCAACAGCACCCAAGCATTAAATGTGCTTTTATATTGTTTAATCCTCTCTCATCTCAGTTTAAAGTCGTGATCTCTTCCCTCCTCCCAATTTCCCTTTCCATGATGATGGCAAAGAGGATGATAACAGTAGCTCTAACTGAGGTCACTTGCTATGTAGCCACAGAGATTTTGGGGGTTGTGTTGTGATGTCTGGCCGTTCTACACTTTCAGCATGTGAACTGTGTGGCACCTAGAAACAGAAATAGCTCTTCAAAGAATATTTACAGGGAGGGAGAAAGTACATTTTTCTTCAAGCCTGCCATTTGCTATACAAATTTGAATATTTCTCTTTTTTTTCCTGAGATATTTTTACTGCTTGCTGTGTGATGAATGTCTTCCTAAACCACAGTGTGCTTGGTTTTGTTGTGGCACTCCAGCTGCCCTAACTGCATGTTTCATGACCCAGCCCTGCATGTGCTTCTTGGGAGTGCTGTTCTCCTCTTTTGAGTGTGTATGTATATGAAGAGAGCTGCTCACATCATGTGCTCTGGTATTTAATCCTGACCCCATCAATTTGACAACAAATCCCTCTCACTCCTGGTTTTATTTCTGGAGTTGACTACATGCTGAGTGACTCAACGTCTGCCCATGGATCGACAGGCTCGTTATTAATCTTCTTTATGGGGACTAATTTAACCTTCTGGTGCAAAAGCAGCCCCGTGGGAGCCCAGGAGGTTGTTTACTGTTGGTGTCCTGACATGGATGAGGAGATAAGTGGGTTATCCTCCCAACATCCCGAGGTGTGTTTGCGAGTGTGGCAGTTTGACTGTCGCGCAGTGAGCAAATAGCATCTGGAATTCTCTATCAATGGTATTAATGTCATTAATTATTTAATTGTAATATCACTTTTCAAGGCAGAAGGGAACCTGAGTCCAGCAAGGGCCTCTAACTGAAACCTAAATGAATGGAAAAGCACCATTTCCTCCTTTAACCCATTGGAATCAGGCCCCTGGGGGCAGAACAGAAGAGTCAGTGTAGAGAAAGAACTGAGAAAAGTGGCTGTGAGGGGCTAAAATACTTGAGACCTCAAAAGCTGCCAGTTCAGTCCAGTATGACATGTGCTCTTTAAAAGATTATAAATTAAAGATAGTCTCTGGGCAGTCTCATTCATTAAGGTTTTTCTTCAGGGGATGTTAAGCACGTAGCTGAGTAACTTGAAATGGAGAAGGAAAATCCTCTAAGTGGAACTTAAACTGTGGTATAGCAAGTCTTGTAAGGGCTGTTCCCTTATCTGCCTTTTGCAAGGCTGAATTCATAAGCCAGTGTCAGACAGTGATGAGAACATAGGGCATGAAAAGGAAGCAGCAAGCCCTGAAAAAATTACAAGTGTGTTTATGGATCCTTCCTATGTGTGAAAAAGGATTCTCCATTTTAATAGTGTGCTTCTGTTTTCTAAATTGATGTCTAGTGTTAGAAAATGTTCTCAGTCTGTTAATGGCTAAAAAGCCTCTAATAAGGCTTTACCTGACCTGCTTTACTGCAAAGCATATAATCTGTAGGTTCCCATCGTGTACACAGCTCTGGGAGTTCATGGAATTTTCAGGGGCCATTCTCAGGCTGAGGTGTGCATAACAGGTAATTTTATAACAAGCTGGTGCATGGGTTATGAATCTGAAGTGGGTATAAAGTAATACAGCACTGAAGAATGTGCAGCTGTTTGTTTTGGTTTATCAATAAACAGTGAATGAGGTTTTAAGGGTGAAAATAAAATTACATTAATACCATTGAGCGAGTGCTAAAACCAGAGTGCAATACAGAACAGGTTTCTGAATTTTCTTTTAATCATTTCCTAAGGTTTTGGCTGTTGATACTCTTGCCTCCTCAAGCCTGTAAGAAAGCTCTAAAATATGTGTTATTCTTCCTTAATTAAGCAGGATTTCCATTTGGCTATTGCTGCGCTTTAGGCCAGTGATTTTAATTCACACTGGAATAATTTTATTGGGCACCATTATAAATGTGAAATTCTTGAGACCAGATTTGACAGGCTTGTTTGGAGGGGGGGGAAGAAAAGTCCTATTAAACCTGTGGATCTTTAAACAACTTGCTGCCTGGAGGAAACACAAGTTCATTGGGAAGTTCCCAGTGTTGTCTTGGCCTGCACTGGTGGATCTTATCCTCTTGGACCCTTGTTGGTGCTGCCACTGCTGTCAGGTGGGTCAAACATAGGCAAAAAGGCTGTTGCTCTGAAAGGAGCTCTGTGGAGCTCTAATCCAGCAAGTCAGGGTGCCCAGAGATGAGGTGTACCCAACTTGTCTGCCCAGTTTGACAAACCTTTACGGGAAACATGATTTGACAGCAATTTTCATCCTGGAAGTGTCCTGCACTCGCCTCCCTTGTAATGAGTCTTGACTTAACTGGGTCAGGAATTCAAGACTCATTACTCTCCTTGCTCCTGTCCCCCAGCATGGGGGCTTTTGCACTGCTGAGGGAGAAGAAGCACCCTGGTCATCCCCAAACTCCCCTTTTTCCCCTTTCCAGGCAGCTCTTCCCAGGCACGTGCTACAGAGGGCTCCGGTGCCAAGCTCTCCCTGGCACGTTCGTGTGGAGCTGTGTGGCTTGGCCAAGGCCTGGCAGTGCATGTCTCAATGTTCTGTGTTTGCTTTTCTCATCTAAATTCTGTTTTTTCCCCCTTTTCTGTCTGTAGAAATATTATGGGCTGGATACTAAGTGGGGAGACATCGAGCAATGGATGGTAGGACTTGATCAACATAGCTCAACAACTTTTGAAGTTCTGTGTAGTTGCTAGAGTTTGGGATCCCTCAAAGTAGGTATTTTCACGCATTGGGAGTGTGAATTCTGCTCCAAACAATCCCACAGTCCTGCTTTTCCAGCTGAAATGTGAGTTTTGATCAGCGTAAAACTGGCAAGGACTGGGTTAGAGCCGTTTCTTTTTACAGACCTCTGTCCACACTATCACTGGAAGATTAGGTTAGGATGAAAACCTGTTAAAGCCCCTTGGGATACAGGGAGTATTTGTGCTCATTTTACTTTTTGCGGGTTTCATCACCATTTGAGTCTTCTTAAATCTGCCTTCAGGTAAATTGTGGGCAGGTTTCATTCGTGCTGTTTCATTTCTCTTAGCACTTAGTGGCCCAGGGGAATCCCTCAGAGGAGTTATTACTGCTGTGGTGGCAATCCTCACTTTTTTCCAATAATGCAATGCCCTAGATTATAAAATTGGCTAAAACCAGTGAATACCAGCTACAGACTTGGCCACTAGCAACATCTGACCGTTTTAGCACCCATGATATGAGATAAAGAAGTTGATAATGGGCTGAAAGTCACTGGCTTTGAGTGTCTTTCAACCCTAAGTTTATGAAACCAGTTACCAGCAATGCCAGAGGAAAGCTGTGGCCTTGCCCTGCAGAGCTGAGTAGTGCACACTGGAAAAGGCAAAACTGAACAGCCGACTCCCAGTGTGGAAGGTAACTTCCCAAACTCCCCAAATTCCTTGGTCTTTGATAATTAATCAGTAAATACTGGTTTGCATGGACCACCCACCCACCCACCCCAGACTCACACTGAGTCTCCTCAGATCCTTGCTGGATGAGCATTCCTCCACCTTACTGGCAGTTCCCTTGCTTGGAAATCAGCTCACCTGTGAGAATCTGTTGACTACAATGTTGAAACCCTTTTTTTTTTTTTTTTTTTTTTTTTTTTTTTTTTTTTTTTTTCTGTTTTCTACCGCTGTTTCCAGATTCACTGGCAAATCAATCTGTTAAAATCAGCTTGTTGAAATGTAAAACATCCAGTGGCGTTTCCAGTATTTGTGTAGCAGAAGGGAAGAAACTTGGGGTCACAGAGGTGGGAGGAAGGGTTCTTCTGCTTTGACAGGGTGTCATCTCCCATTGTTTGGTTTAACTTTACTGGCTCCTAAGCGTGGCAGGAGTTCACTGTGTGTTTCTGGCAAGTTCTGTTGCTGTGCCTGTCCTCTCAACATCTCCCTCTGTTTTCTCTCTGCTGCCTTGGTAGGAAGACAGTGAGCGTTATTCCCGTAGAGCCCGAAGAAATGCCTCGGTCAGTACCTACTTTTGTTTTTTTTCTTTAGCCAGATATTTCAGATTAAGAAAACAGATGTGTATTAGACACTTCCTTCTCAAAAGAAAAGAACCAAAACAAGCTCCTGCCACCCCCGGCAAGTGGAAACCCCAAAGCCACTTCCTGACTTCTCTGCCCTCTCCCCAGTCACTCCAGGGAGCTTTTGCAAATATGCAAGAATAAAGGGGGTGGAAAATGGGGAAATAACCTGTCTGGAGTGTTTAATGTTCATTAAAGGGCCAAGAGCATAGAGCAGGGAACACCTGAGCAAGCTCCTCCTTCACCCTACAGTAAAACACTTGACGTTTTCTTGGGCGTGTTATGATTTAATTTGCTTTCTGCTTACACTTTCAATGCAATTCTTTTTTAAAAACATTGAGCTTGTGCATCTCTCCTTTACTCCTGTCCCATCAAAGCCATCAGCATTTGCCTCAGTGCCTGTTACCTGTGTTCTTTTCACTGTTCTTTTGTCTCTACGCTCTCTCTCGCTAGGCTTCGGATGAAGATGAGCGCATGTCAGTGGGTAGCCGTGGAAGCCTGAGGGTTGGTAAACTGTGCAATCTCTGTGTGCATGTCTGTGTACGAGTGTCACTGTCCCCCTGTGTCCCCACACTCCGGGGGGGATCGTCCCTGACGTGTTCCATGTTGGGTTTTTTCAAGTACATGTGGATCACTGGTTCTGTCCAGTGTGTGCCCTGTGCAGGATGCTTTGTAGTCACTGTTATTCACTCTTGCAGGAGGGACTTAGCCAAGACATTGGTATCTGCATGCACCCCTTGTAAGCTCCCCTCTTTCACTCCTGATACTGGAAATATGGGAAGGGGAAGTGCTAGTGGGGTCAGTGTTTATTAGGTCAGGAAACCAGAAGTGATTGATCAGTGCAAATAAGTGTTGAGCGCTTTGGAATTGCAGGTGAATACTCATAAAATAACAGAACAGCCTGAGCTAGAAGGACCCACAAGGATCACTGATCCAGCCCCTGGCCCTGCACAGACACCCCAACAGTCCCGCCCTGTGCATCCATGGCAGAATTGTCCAAAGGCTCCTGGAGCTCTGGCAGCCTCAGGGCTGTGCCGATTGCCTGGGGAGCGTGGGCAGTGCCCAGCACCCTCTGGAGAAGAACCTGTTCCTGATACCTAACCCCAAATCCCTCTGACACAGCTCCAGCCGTTCCCTTAGGTCCTACCACTGGTTACTCGCCTTAAAAATGCTTTAGAAATACTTGAAAACCATCTGCAGGCCTGAGTTTTGTGGAGAGTGAGATTAGCAAAGCACTGAATACTCATCTGTAGGAAAAATTCAAACAAGTTTTTCCTCAAAATGTTGAGACAGTATTTTCCCAGATAACACATATTTATATAAACCTTAACTCTGTTATAACATAGAATCTAGAGACCCATTAAAACAAAAATTGCTGCTGCAGAGCCTGCTCAGCGATACCACTGTAAAATTGCACAAAATATGCTTAAAAATATGAAGTGCTGCCTTGTTCCCTTATTAGTGGAATCCTTATTGCTACTTATAAAATGCTCTTAAAACCTTTTTTCCTCAAGCTGACAAACTTGAGTGCTTTTCAGAGCTAGGAGGTGTCTCAAAGGTCCAGTGAAGAAAAGCCTCTCTGCACAGCTGAATGGGAAAAGCAGTATTTATTTTACTTAGGGTTAGATGTTGACATATGGAAGTGTTTCTTGGAGGGGGGAAAAAAAATCTCTAGTTCTGTTGAAATATCAATTTTATCTATTTAGAAGGTGATGACAACAGAAATAGGTTGTTTATCCCTGGCTGTAACATGGCACGATGCAAACACACCGGCTCTGTGTTTACAGTACATCTTCATCTGAAACATCTTCTCTTCATGGATATCCACCACTGATTCTTTCTGAGGTGTTTTTGCAACACAGTCCCCCGGTTTATACGGATTTAAAGAGCAGAAGCCCCCCATTCTGCCTCCTCACTATCCCTTGCAGAAGCTTCTCTTGCCCTTTTTCCCCGAGTGGTCTCAGGCTGCGATAACCAGCGTTGGCCTGGTGAACAGCAGCATCCAGCTGCTCTGTGGGATGGCCCCAAATTCCTCACACTCCTGCAAGGAATGCAGAAGGATCTGGCTGAAATCTTCCACACTGGTGTTTCTCAGTGACGTTACACAGGCCCTGTCCCCATAAAACAGCATTTGGTGGATTGCGCTGACATTTTGACAAAAACAGGAAAAGTTTTGACAGAGCTTCCTTCCCTCGTTCTTGTGTCGCTGGGATTGTAGAAGCCTGTAAATACTTGGAGTCTGAACTGAAATTTACCCTTCTGCATCTTCCAGTTGTTTTATTTACAGTTAATTGACAGAATCACAGAATGGGTTGTGTTGGAAAAGATCTTAAAACTCGTCTTGTTCCACCCCCTGCCAGGGATGTGGACACCTTCCGCTATCCCAGGCTGCTCCAAGCCCTGTCCAACCTGGCCTGGAACACTTCCAGGGGTGGGGCAGCCACAGCTTCCCAGGGCAGCCTGTGCCAGGGCCTCACCTCCATCACAGGGAAGAATTTTTTCCTAATACCCAATTAAAACGTATTTTTTGTCAGCTTGAAGCCATTCTTTCCTTCCTTGTCACTCCAGGCCCTTGTAAACAGCCTCTCTGATCACTTTCTCAGTGTGGATTTACAGGAGATGCTTTTAGTAATTCAACCATATCTCTGGCTAATCTGTAAAGGTTTGGCTCTTGCTGCATCTGTCTTCAAAATAACAAAGCCAAAAGCCCTCTAAATTTTTACCAACCTTAAAAAATTATCTGAGTTCTAGTGTCCAGTTTGGCTTTGGAGCTATTTTAGCCTGAAGACAGCATCAAAAACACCTGTCTTGTGTCCACAAAGGGTTTCTGAAATGACTTGGAGAATTCTGAATGATGTTGTCTTTTTGGATATTTGAAGCCTGTCCTTCCATCGTTGCAGGATGCCATTTTTGGAAAATTCATCTTCCGTCTTTGGCACTCGGCTCCTTGCACTGTGAGGGGCTGGTGGTGCCAGGGCTTTCTTTTTGTAGCTTCTGGACAGGAAGTTTTCACTGAATTGAGGCAATATCAGACATTCACTTCTCCCTAGGGCTTCACCATGCCACTGATCTGTGTGGGCTTCACTCTGGACTTTTCTCCTGGAATATTTTTGAAGCGGATGCCTGGACTGCAGGCACCAGAGATGTGCTGAGGCGGCTTTTAGAAAGCTTCTGGATGCTTCTGGCGGAGCAGGCAGCACTACACGCTGCAGAACCTCCAGAGATATTCATTAGACCAGGCTACAAATTGACTGAAGCTGCACAGCGGTGATTGTGCTGCAAACAGGGTCCAGGGAATCCTGGTTTGTATGGATCCTGGAGCTGTATCTGTGGCTCCTCAGCTGCCATGGAGAGGCTTCTTCAGTGATGTGATGATCCTGAACCCATCAACAGCTCCTGCCACTCCTGTTTCAGGAGTTCTGCAAGCTCAATTTTGTATCATGCAGATTTTTCTAGGGAGGCTCATGACATCAGCCTGTGTTTGTTGAGACTCTCTAGCTTCTCTTCAGTCCCTTTTCTATTTCATTCGTCCTGGTTCTCCCACTTCCCAGCTGGCTGTCTCTAATCCAACACCATCAGCATGAAATATTGTTGTGTTATCAATCACTTGTGATTAATTTGTGCATCCTTGTTTTGTATCCTCCCACCTTCCAAACTTGTGCCTTTGTACAAGAAATCTTGCATTGTCAAAGTTCTTTAGTTGAGATTTACATCTCCCTGCCTATTTTTGTGTTTGTTTGTTCTTTGTTTTGTGGATTTCCTTTGATTGACATAACTTGTATTTTTCTTTTTATTCTGATTTTCCTCTCCTCTCATGCCTTTACAGTCTCATTTGGAATATGCCAGCACCTACCCAGTGGTGAGAATAGTCTGCAAGTTGCAGAGAGTGTGTGTGTGTTGAAAAACTAATCATGGAGAAGAAGCTAACACAGTTGTGGTAACTGCTCTGAGATCAGGGTGATCTGGAAGGACCCTGAGGCAGTCTGCGGTCTGTGAAGTCAGGGTGCCACTTCCCTCTCCTCCTGCTCTGACGCAGTTCAGATGAGAAGTGACAAATGATTAGAGAGATCTGAGCTAGGTTTAGCTCAGTAGTTACCACAGGCAGAGCAGAGTGGTTTGGATTTCCCCTAAAACGGCTCTCTGTGTTAAAGCTTGTCCATTGTTGGACCAGATGCGTCTGGATTTATTTCAGCACCAATCTGGAGAGGAATAAAACTCTCATAAACTCACTGTAAATAGATCTAGCAAAGGTGACAGGACAAACACACCACCTACCAAAGCTGCAGCTTGTGTTACCTTCACTTTAGAGGATATAGAATCAGATGAATAATAACGCTTTGATAGCGAGTGTTTGCTGTCACGAGCACTGAGATAAAACTGGCTCCTGAAAGAACAGAAAGGGGCAATAATGATTAAAGCTCAGTTTAAAACATTTCCTGCTGCCTTGTGTTGGACTGGAGGTGTCCTGGTGGTCTGCAGGAAGCAAACTGGGGAGTGCAGCTCTATAGATTCTCCTGCTTTTCCCTCTCCTTCATTCCCGGCGCTATTTCCAATTAGGAATGCAGCGCATCTGTTTGTGCGTGACCTACATCCCGGAATAGTTCAAACGCATTGGGGTTTGCGTGGCTGTATTGATACAGGATGGACAGCTGGGAGCTCTGTTAATTGACAGAACCCAGCCAGTGTGACTGATTGGAACCACGGCTGCTAAATTTAACATCATTTTAACAATATTCCCTAATAACTGGGCGCTTGACTCTGAGGGTGGATTCGCTGCTGGGCGCTCCCTGAGCCGTGCTCTGCTCCTGTTCCTGCATGGGGATGTGCATGCCTGGCCCCAGATGGGTGTGCACACACTCACTGATCTTCTCACCCTGCGTTCTTAATCCCACTGCAGGCTGGATTAGAGAGTGAGAGGACCAAAAAGAAGAACTACTCCAAAGCAGTATGTATTTTTCTCTGTCTCAGGGAGGGGTCTGCCTACAAACCCACCCTGGCAGGACAAGGAGTGTGTGCAAGTGTGAGAGCTGCCAGCCCAGTGTCAAGGATACACCGCAACTATCAGCACCTGCTAGGGAATAATGAGTTCATCTCCAAAACGTGGGATAATCCAAACTCTTATTTCAGTGCTGTACGCTGAGAGCATGTGGAAAAACTCAAAACCTGACTGGAGCTACCTGACTTGAGCTGTAACGTGACACAGAAGTAGGCAGTATTGAGAGAAAATCATAGAATCCCAAATGGTTTGGGTTAGAAGGGCCCTGTAGTGGTTTCATGTTCACCTGTTTCTGTTTGCCAGATTTAGTGTAGTGGTTTAAGTGTTGACTCTCTTTTTCCCTCTGTGAGATAGGATCAGGAGAAGCAAAGCAGATAAACGAACTTAAAGATAAACAAATAAATTTATACATTTAAAGCCCATCTCATTCCACCCCCCTGTCAGAGGTGAATCTTACCAGGAGCAATTCCAGGCAGGCAAAGAGGACACAAAAGAGGGCGAAGTGGGAACATTTCTGTGGAGGGAAGGCTCCACTTTGCAGGTGGAGGCTGGGTTGGGGTTCTTTGTTACACTGGAAATGAGCAGAGAATTTTCCTGAGGGCTGGAAGCTGGATGTGGGATAGAGAAAGCCTGAGGTAAAAAACATTACAAGCAGAAATGGACACAATGGCAGTGAAATGGTTTCCTTTGTCTGTCAAAAGCAAGAAGAAAATACAGAGAGAAACAGGGTCACTGAAGGGAGAACAAGTAAAATTGGGTAATTTTAGCCTCTCTAGTATGCAGTTTTATTTGTTCCAGTTTTCATGAGGGTCAGATGCTTTGCACGTAAACGTAGCCTAGAACAAAGGTCAGTGAGGTCTGATAAAACTGACCCTGCTCCCCGAGAGCTGCCTGGAGCATTTGCCTTCAAAAATACGCACTGGAGAGGTTTCTGGAGAGGCTGGGTCAGAGAGGCAGGGGAAATGGCCCCAGCTCTGGGGCTTCAGGCTGAAATCTGAAGGACACAGGGCAAATGAGGCAGATTCCTTTGGAAGGGAACTGAACTGTAAAGTGATAACCAATTAACCTGGGCTTGTGGCAAATTCATCATGCCGATTCAGCTGGAGCTCCTAAGCAGGGTAATTATTTAAGGACATAAAAGATGTTACTGTAAATTGACTGCAAGGCTCTTGGCGTGTTTCTACGTGACATTAAGTGAAACCATGGGCCAGATCTTGTTCTTGTAAAAGGAATGTACAGTTGGAAAATAACTGTGTTAGAAAACAAGACAGCTGGGAAGGATCTCAGCTGGTCTGTTCCCATCTAAGACAGCATCATCTGGGTATTTTAAGGAGGGAAAAGCAGTTCCCCAGGAATCAGTACTGCCTGGCTGGCTAAGTGCAGGGAGTGAAGGCAGTTTCATACAGGATTAGTGAAAATACTGATGATAAACAGGAGGCAGCTTGTCAAAACGGAATAACAGTAAAAAACAAATGAGGAATACCGCATCTGGGAAAAATGAAGGTGCTATTGCAAAGTAATAGGATGGTTCAGATAGTGATCTGAGGTTACATTTAGTCAATATTACACAGCTGAAAAAGGCAAACAGGTCCTCAGTGTAGCAATAAAAGGGGTGGTGGAGGTAATTGGTCTGCATGGAATGCCGAGGCCGAGCTGCTGGAGATCCATTTTAACCATTCTTCAGGGAAGTGTTGGAGAAATTCAAGGAGCCTGGAAAAAAAAAAAAAAACCAAAAACAATCGGGCAAAACTGGAAAGAAGCCAAGCTGTGTGAGAAGGCTACAAGAGAAAGCAGTATTTCGAATGAGTTCTTGAATAAAAGAAACTTGGATGTTTGCCTTCCATTTGGGGTGATAATATTGCATTTCAATAGAGAATCTAAGCTTTTCCCAGAAGTAGCTTTCCTAGCTTGGCTCTGAACTGGTTTCTAAGTTAATTTGTTTAATTTTTCATGGAAGCTGCTGTAAAGTAGATGATAAATATTTCTCTTGGAAATTGACTCAGATTGATTTGAGTGCATTTTCATTTTGGGAACCCATTAAAACGTGGACTTCAAAACTTAATTTTAATAGAAATTCAAATTAAATTTCCACTAAATTCCCACCCCAAATGCACAGAGTGCTTCCTTGTTTTCAGTGTTAAACCAGGGCTCGTTGTGAGGTGATACCAGAGCAGTGAATCGCTGGGGAAACCTGAGCTTTTAATGCTATCAATTGAGGAGACTTTTGGGTCTGTCCTCTCTTCTTCACCACCACATTCCCAGACTCAGGACTGAGTCACTGTGATTGTTTTGTTTTATTCCCAGCCCTGCTACCATAGGGATTACAAGCACCTCACCTTGTTTGTGGAACAGTCCTTCTGGGCCTGTTTGTTTTTCCTCCTTTGAGGAAAAATCTCTTGCTGACACCAGGGAGGACAGCTGAGCCCACCCAAATCTCTTCCTAACCCTCAGACTGCTGCAGAATCCTGGGGTGTGGCAGATGGCCGCTGTCTGGGTTTAATTTTGATGCTCAGAATCAAAAAGAAGATAATTTATACAGCACTGCATGTTTGCTAAGCTGGATTTCTCAAATAGAATTAATTCTCCTATTGCAATTTGCTGCTTTTTAGGTTTTTAGCTGCCTGAGGTGTAAATAGCTATAGTGATATATGCCCTTTATTGTAGTCTGTGATCTCCTTTTTGTCCCTATTTTGTCCCCTATTCTCTTCACAGAGTGTTTGAATATAGACCAGTAATAATAGGGGAGGGGAAAAAAAAAGGAGGGATCAAAAAGGGCAAGTAGGAGTATCCTTGACATTTTGGGCTGTTACAGAGGTAGTGGCACAAATGTTCGTGTCCTCATGTTTGAAATCATGACCTAATCCTGCACTGCTCCTGTTCCTGGTGTATCTTTGAAAAGTTCTGTCTCTGCCTTTGCTTTTCATAAGTGATAACATTTGCTTAAACATTCCCTTCGGGGTCTACATCAATTTTTCTTCTCTCCTTTTTTTGTCTTTTCCTTTTTTTTTTTTTTTTTCTTGCTTTCCTTCCGTAACAGACCAATGGTTATGAGGAAGACGTGTATGGATCATCCCAGAGTAGAAAATCTAGCAGGGTTAGTAGATTATTTCTATTGTTACAAAATTCTATTACTCCATTTAATGGGATTAAAGCTAATTAGCAAATTCTTTTTGGCGGTGAAGCAGGTTTTTCCCGTCTTGCATGTTGTGGGGTTTGGAGTTTGTCAGACATTGGAGGTGCAGCAAGAAGCTCTCTGGGAAATAAAAAATCAAAAATCAGGCCATGAGTGAGCAATCTCAGAAATTGGTACAGAAAGGTCTCGGAAGCCAGAACTGCTTTAACTCGTAAACAAAATTGGGTAAAAATTACATTGTGACAGCACTGGCAGGGAGGATTTCCACATGTTGGAAACAGAATAGGTGCTTGTCAACCTCTGCAAGGTGTTCATGCCATGCTTTAGTATTGAATCTCCTAATTTAGTCCATGCCTTGACATTTGCATAGTTAAAATGGACTTTGAATTTTGAAATTGCCCCAAATGCACATTGTTTATTTGAAGTTTGCTTAACTAAATGCCTTTGGGTTTTGACTTTCTTTTTTTTTTTTCTTTTATAAACTATATCCTGGAAACACCTGCAGAGCTGAAGAGCCAGTGCAAGTGTTCCCACTTAACTACTTAACATCGATGGACTTTTATTTCTAGTCCAGAAAAGCTTAATTATTAACTCCATTGTGAGGATGCAGGTCACAGTGTTCCCTCCCTCCTGTTCCAGCACAAGAAGTGTTGTGTGTCAATGATGTCAATGATGGCAACTCCTGGCCCTGCTTTGTTAAATACTGGGGACTGTGCACATGATTTAAAGGCTCTGTCCAAGCACAGCCTGGGGGCAGAGGGGGAGCTCTTTGGTTTTTATTTTTCCCTTTATTTTAACAAAGCCAGACCAAAGCTCAGAGCCTGTTATCTTTTGTGCTATCAAGGCTTCTAAAGAAATTTATTGGTATGCAGCCTAAAGCTCAGTGTTTAGGCCAAAAATAAACTCCTTTAAAGCCTCCATTTAGCCAAGTGTTTGAGCAATAACACGCTGAACGTGAGAGGGAGTTCAGGGGGTTACTTTGTAGGCATGAAGTTAAGCAGGCGCCTGGATAAACAGTGAAACAGGGCCTGATATTTCACATTTCCATTTAAAATTGCTGCTGCCATATAATTTGGCTGGCATTATGTGGATAAGAGACAATGAAATACTGTTGCTTGAACTGCTAAGAAAACAGCCTGTCCTGTTGCTGGCACTCTTGCTGGCCCCTTTGACGAGTTCAAGGAGTTTTATTCTGTAGCACTGGTGACAAATGATGTTCTTACTCTTTACTGACATACTCCAGTGCTCTGAGGACCACAGGGAGAGCAAAATATCTGCAAGAAAGTCATCCAGGGAGAAGAGGTTGTTTGGTTTCCATTTAAATAATTCAAAATCATCTTGAAATTAGCATTTGCAGCATGGGGGTTTAGTCTGAGTAAGGCTTGATTACAGCAACATCGTTAGTTCCTTGTAGTTGCACTGCTGTTTGGATTAATCATTAATTAGGAGGGGGAGGAAAGTTTGGGGGCAACCCAGAATAGCTGAAACTTCAATCCAAATTGTTGCCAGCCTGGCTGACATTCACTTTTCAGGAATGTTCTCTCCAAAAAGCCCAAGCTGAATCATAAAGATTGTCAAAGTGACAAAGGAAAAATGAAAAAGAGGAAAATTCTCCAGGACGGTAGGGGAATGATGAATGGACCTGCTGGCAATGGCTGTTCCCAAAACAGGTGTCCAGTTTTAAGTCACAGGATGGACTGATCTCCTCGTGGACACTGCACTTGCAGTCTCATGGGTGGATGGATCCCTGAAATATGATTGATGCCATGTGCTTAAACAGTCCATGTGCAGATTGCAAACTCCTAAGCAGGAATGAAAGTAATTTCTCAAGGTTCAGCTCAGGTGTCCTTTCAGTAAAAGTCTTACTGCACAGGTATTGTCTGTGGGGGTTTTGGTTTGTGGTTGGCTGTTTCTAGGGTTAGGGTTTTTCCGAGGTTGGACAGTGATTTGCCCTCAGCCTGTACCTGTGGGTATTGTGTCTGAACATCTGTTTGCTTGCAGTGGCAGAAGGAAGCAGACAGATTTCTTTAATTTGCCACTGATCTCCCTCCTTTGTGAGGAAATTAGTACCTCCATGGATCACAGTGGTGAAGCAAGGGTGAGTTAGGGTTTGTGAGGAGCTGGCTGCTGAAAGTAGGGAATTTCTCTAGACCTTTATGAGAAATGTTTGGAGAGGAAAGGCGTCAGGGAATAGGTGTAAAAGGAGACCTCTGGAGAGTAGCAAAGGAGGTGAAGGTGTGAGATCTTTCAGAGCAACCATTCCTCATTAACATCCCCTAAGTGGACCAAAAGTGCAGGGATGACTGGATGCAAGGCAGAAAGCAGGGAAAGAAGGTATTTCATTTAAAGAAGGTATTTAAATTCTCACTTCTTAGAGAAGACTTTTCTCCCCCTGAGTCCTGCAGTATCTGGCACAGCCAGCAGCAGTTTTGGTCCCTGGCTTTGCTCTCCTTCTCCCAGGATCTCACCTTCTCCTGGGGGTGCAGCTTAACAGGACACAAACTCCTCAGCATCTCAGGAGGAAGCTGACCAGCTCTCTGACCAGTGCATTTTTACAGTGCTTGGAAGGTCATATAATTTTCACACATCCTCACAGCTTTAATGGGGTTCTCTCCTTTTTTCTGCATCTGTGATGCTTTGACTGCTTTGCAGTTTGTAATCACCTAATTGACTTTTTGCTTCCCATTTAAAAGAAACAAAGAATGAAGCCGAGTTCCCAAGGAGTTGTTTTGGTTTTATTTTTTTTTTTTTTTTGCTCTGTTTGTCAATGCAGGCTTCATATTACTCTGACCTGGGACTCCCCAGCAACAGCTATGCTTCCACATCTCAGCTTTCTTCCCAAAATGGAAATTGGGTCTGTTGCCCTCTGGCTTCACCTAGCCTGGACTTTGTTTGGATAATTCAACCTCTTGTACTTAGGAATCAATTTGGACCAATTGTCAAGAGTCTCTGTAGCTCTTTTTAGTGAAATTTAAAAAAAGGCCAAAACAAATCAGACCTTTTAAGATTGGCATGAGTAATGGAAAACTGTTTTCAAATGAACACAGGCTCCGTTTTCCTTTGCTGCTCCTCCCTTTCCTTGTCTGCCATTGGCCTCAATTGGTCTGGAGAGATAAGGGAAATCTTAATGACCTGAAGTTCTCTGTTCGAGGCAACTCCTCTGCGTGCCAGTCTGGTGAGCTTGAGACAATCCAGTCTGCACAACATGAAATTATAGGGAAGCAATTCCCAGAGTGCTGGAAGAACATCAGTGAAGTTGTAAAACCCCCCTGGGAGGTTGGATTGTCCCCTGTGTGTGGCAGAGCTGGGCCAGCAGAGCTCCAGCAGTGCTCCAGGTCCTGCCTGGGGTGTGGATGGGGCACTGGCAGCAGGACCTGGCCTCAAGCCCTGGGCTGGGGGTCACTGCTGGAGCCTCTCTTGCGCCCAGTTCTGCCAGCACAGAGAGTGCTCTGGGTGTGTTTAACTGCTGAGTCTCAGAGGGGAGGGTTACTAACACTTGTTTCAGGCTGCTCTGACTGAAGCGCTTCTAACTTTTTCCTGAATTAGTCGGGTTTTCTGTGCATTTGTGAATAATAACACACACAGGAGATGGTCTTACAGCTGTGTGAAACACTTAGAGTGTGTACATGGAAGCACTTCTGTGTAGCTCTTTTTCTGGCTTTGGTTGAAGTGAGGAGAAACCCCCTTCCTGGCTCCTGTACACAAATGTGTGGGAGACAATAACAGCTTAACAACCTAAAATTAAATTATGCTTTTGCATACTGTCGTGTCCTCCCTTCCTGTAGGAAATGCACGTGCCTGCTTGGTATTCTTAGTCTTTGGGAGCTGAGATCTAATGCTTTCATGATGCAGATGACTAATATTCTCTGTACTGGCTTTCCTTCTGTTGTCATGTAGTGATCCTAATCTCTCACCAAGAGGGTTAATTCTGCTGTAGGCACCTTTTTTTTGTTTGTTTCATTTACTCTGCTGAACCAAAAAGTGTTGTGCTTGTCTCCCCCAGCCCTCCCTGCTGTACAGCGATGCCCTGCCAGCCAGGAGTTACAGGGTTTGTTGTGCTGATGCTCTGAACACCAACACCAGAGCCACTCACCCCCAGCCATGCACATGTTGTCTCCTGCCCTCTGTCTGTAATTCCTGTTGGGTGCATTTGTCTCACACCCCGGTGTCCCATCCATCTGAATGCCACTTGTGTGATGCTGTTTGTGCAGACCTGGATTTGCTGATCCTTCCTTTAATTCCTGTTGAGACTGTATTCATGGGGTTGTAATGCTGCCACGGGTGTCGTGTCCATGTGGAGAGAGTTGTCTTCTTTGGTGTATTTCCAGGAGCAGGACAGAGAGGCAACATCAATTCTTGCTGGTTGCTTAACAACAAAAATTCTGTTCACAATTTTTTTTTGACAAATTCCTGCCTTCTTGTTCAAAATGGGCTTCTCAGAATTTTTTTCTCAAAGCTTAAAGGTAGAGTTTCCTACTCTCCATGTGCTTCCTGAGCCATACATCTCTGATCTAAACTGGAGTCAGTCTTAAAACATGCATTTTCCTCCTATTTTATTAATTTACTGAACTGCCTGGAAAGTGAAGCTCATCAGGTGGGAATTCCTCCTCTCACTGCCAGCACCAGCAATGAAGGTGAAACAGAGGGGATCAGTGTAAGAATTGATGTAGCCATTCCGTGGGTAAGGCAGTCCAAGTGTTGAATTAAAGCTGAAGTGAAGCCCTGGGAGGAGGGTTAGAGATGCATGGGATGGGGTGTGATGGCCTCGGGGCTGTGTCAGACCTTGCACGTCTCCCGTGGCGCTCCCCACGCCGCGTTGCCTCTTCCCTTGCATGCTGCTTCTGGTTGCTCACAGGAGCTGTCCCTGTCCTTGCCCATCCTGCTCGCTGCCACGTGTCCCGGGTGGATTTGTGACTGTGCAGCCTGAGCTGCCACTCCTGTGCTGACTCTGTGTTTTAATTGTAGGCGTCTGTGTACGAGGAGAGCGTTTACAGCGGGAGCCGGCGCTATAGTGCCCCCAGTTCCCGTGCTGTAAGAGGTTTTCTGCATTTCCCTGCTCTGTGTCTGTCCTTTGCCGGGCTGAGGAACCTTTCACATGGGCTGTGTGACATCCAGGGCCTGCTGCTGTAGGCAGCAGGAGTGGGAGCACCATTCCCACCAGCTTCCATGAAGTAACGAGCAGTGATCAATGGGAACTCACTCCTCTGTGGGATGGGGAATCCAGTTCTGCCTCGCGCTCAGTTCTCAGATAAAACACCTTGGAAAGGCCATGCATGAAGTCCTTTCTCTCCCTGAGACTTAATTCTTCTTGTCAAAACTGAGGAAAATACAAGTTTAAAAAATAACCAGCCAAGAATTTAAAAATCACTTCCACATAAGCAGTGTGAAGTAAATGATTTTTGTGAATATATGGCTTGCTTGGTTTTGTTTCTTGGAGTTATATTCAAATGTATTTTACATTCATATATGTGACAGTGCTTCCAAAATGTATGTTCCTGGGGACTCTGTCATGGATGGGGAGCAACAGTATAAGCAAAGACTGTGTAAATTGTTTCCTTTCAAAAAAGAGAAACTCCAGGAGTCGCTTTACAGCTTAAAAGACAGAAAATGCCTTCACCTCTTCTCCTCTGTGGGTATTTGGGCCAGGCAGTCCATCTGCTGCTCTTGTGTCCACCTGGGGTAAAAATAAAAAAAGCCAACCTCTTTAGAGTTTTGAGTACTCCTCTGTGGGCCCACTGCTTATTCTGCCTCTCATCCCCTTCACTGATGACAGCAAAACCTAACCAACCAAAAAAACCCAGCAAACAAATAACCACCATCCAAGGCTGTAAGAGTGAAAAGCCTCAAAAGAGATGACTGATGTTAACTTTAAACATAATATTTCTATTAGCTTGGAGGAGGAAGCACTTTCAAGAATGCTTTCTAAGCACTTGTTAGTCCTCCAAGGGCTGTGCCATCTTGCCATCCCACTGATTCACAGCTGTGAGAAATCATTTACAGCAGACCTGTCAGCCCAAAACCTGTTTGCCAGTCTTTTATGGGCTGTCAGTGGCATGTGGAGGGAACACTAAAACACTGGTGCTTCCTCCTCCCTCCATCCCACCCTGAGCCACAGGTATTTGTGTGTAACCCAGCCTTTCCAGTTCCTGCTTCCTGCAGCCATGAAACAGGAGGGGTTTGCCTCAGAGGAGCAACCTCGTCACAATAACTGTGGTTGTTTTAATGCCTCTGAACCTTGCAGCTCTTTTAACGTGGAGGGACAGTGTCACCTTGGCTGGCTGTTCCCAAAAAAATGGTTTTGGAAGAGCAGGTGAACGCAGGGAGTGAGGCTGAAAGTGGCCTTGGTTGGTCACAGCCACTTACTTCCATAGTCATCCCTGCAATGCACAGGGAGCCACTGTGGAATAATTAGGGCCTGGAAACATTAATATGGGACTCATCAGTAATTAAAACTTTTTCCTTGTCACACATTTCAAATTTATCCTAAATTTGAAATGTGTGACATTTTGTTAAACATAAAACACTGTGGTGACCAAACAAAATCTGTATGTTTACTTCAGTGCTTTTTGTCTGTAATTTAGGAATTATGGTGTGATTGGCAATCGTTGTAAACAGTGTGCAACAGAGTTTTATATTTCACATAATTTCACCTCTAAAATGAAGATCAGGTGCACAAAGTTGGTGTAGGACACAAAGTCCCAGAATGGCTGGGACTGGAAGGGACGTTAAAGGCCACCTTGTTCCCACCCCGTGCCCTGGGCAGGGACACCTTCCACTATCCCAGGTTGCTCCAAGCCCTGTCCAACCCTGAGCATTCCAGGGATGGGGCAGCCCCAGCTCCTCTGGACACCCTGTGCCAGCGCCTCCCTGCAGGTGCATCCAAGGACACTGCCTTTGCCCCTGGGCTTGCTGAGGGCTGTGCACCCTGCACGGAATGTTTTGTGGTCAGTGGCTGACCCTGTGCTTGTGCTCTAGCTGGGGTTATTTCCAGCTCACCCTCTCACCATTTATTAGTGCTGCAAGCTTAATTTGCAGGTGATGCTGTGCTGCTTTGTTACTGTGACTAATGACGATGGAGCAGCCCTGCAAGTGGCTTGGTGAAGGCTTGGCTGTTTCTGTAAAGCTAAAGAGTCCAGCAATTCCTGTAGTGGCCAGGTGACTTTAAAAACACCCCAACACCTTGAAAATACCCCACAGCATCTCCGAAGTATGAGAGTTCTTCGGATTTCTGTGTGTTTGTGTCTGAGAAACAGTCCCAGTCCCCTCTGAAATAAACTCATTATTTCCAGAGTAAGTTCTAGTTCTATTTCCCTGATGCTTTAAACTTCCATTTCTCAGCTCCATTTCCACTGCATTAAAACCTCTGGAAATAAAACAGCATAGACATGTTCTTTGTCCTTGTCAGCAACCAGGCAGCCCTGTCCTGCATCTCTGCTTAGATGTTTCCTTTTAAAAAAAGCTAAAATACATCCTTTGGCAAGAGATGAGGACTGCAGGTCTTGGAAAACCAGGAGAGAGACTCAGTCTCTGAGCTGGGCTCAGTTTTTGCTTTAATCCCCACAGAGAAAGGTGTTCCTTCCTTGGGCCTGCAGAGCACAAATTCATTTTATATGTGCACAACGTTGGGAACGTGGGCAAGTGATTCACTGCAGAGCCTCAGAGCTCTTGAAAAGTAGTAGGATGGAGCCTTTTGTAGAGAAACTGAATTGTTTACTTGTCACTGGTACCTGAAGAGATATAAATAAATGATTAGTATTCTAAGAATTGAATCAAAACTCTACTTGAACTGCCAGCGGAATTACTGCTTGCCTTAATTTTCAGATTAACAATTCTCTGACTTTTGCTGCTGTTCCCTTGTCTAGCTGCATGTAACCATCTCTTTAACTAATTTCAGATGTGATGTTCTACATCCTCTTCTGCTTCCCTTCCCAGTTCTAACGTCTTTCTCTTTTTTCTGCCTGCTGTTCCTGGTTTTCCTGCTGCAGCCTTCCGAGTACAGCTGCTACCTTGGTTCGGGATCTCGGGCATCCTCCAGAGCCAGCTCTGCTCGGGCCAGTCCAGTGGTGAGCTCCTCTATTTCTCTTTGCCCCTCCACTGTTTTCATTCCTCTCTTCTTCAAGGTCTTTTTCGTACAGAGAGGTCACTGTCCCTTGTGAGGCAGTTCCTCAGGGTATTAATTGACCTTCTGGGCAGTGCTTAAGACAAACCAGAGGAGAAATTGCAGAACTGACGTGATTTCTGTGCAGATGCATGTTTTAACAACAGAAAGTACACTTTTTGGGCTCTCATGACAATCCTATATTTACTTTAAATGGAGAGTAAAGCACATCAAGTTTATTATGGAAAAGACTGGGTTGTTGATGGAAGTGCCGTGTCTCCTTTGGGGGAGCAGGAAACCCTAAATCTTATTGCAGCATTCAAGCAGTTTGGTTTCTCTCCAGTGAGCAGCATTTTGGTGCAAAGCTGCAGGGCTCTCCAGAGGTTGATTTGAACATCTTTGTGGGACTGTAGAGTGCCAGGCACTGCAGTCTCTAGTGTGGCAAAGTGCTAGAAGGGTAAGGAGCACCCAGTACAAACTATGGCTGAAACAAGGCTTAAGTTTCAGCCTAAAGGTTTGTCCATCTCCTGCTTTTAGGAGATTTCTGGCTTTCATTTTTTAAATAGCACGTTTTGCTTTCTCCTTGTGGCTGTTCCTCTCTGCAGCTGTGTACAGCTGTGGTTATCTTTCTGATTTATTTCCAAGCATGGGGACAGCTGCTGAGTGCAGTAGGATGTCCTGTAGAGGAAACGTGCAGCTTACAGTAAACTGAAATAAAGCAACATGAATTTGCCACAGTGTGTTTTGTAGTCTGCTGTTTGAAAACTGCATGCCCTGAAGTTTTGGTGTTCCAAGGGTACACTCACTTTTTAAAATTATTAAAAAACAGGGAGATTTTCATCAGGTAATGTATGGCAGCCGGTGAGCTATAAATAAATTAGTGTTTTAATTAGCCTCGGAACCTGAGTCCCTGAGCTATGAGTTCTTGCAGAATATAACTTAGTAATACATCTTAAATGGCTTTGCAAACTGATTTTTAATTACCCCCAAAGCAAAAATTAACCAGAATAAACAGGGATTCCATTACAATTCTGTCAGGGTAATAAGAACTGGGTACCCACACACTGCAGTGGGTTTCCAGTAGGTGTTTTCTGTGTGCCAACTGAGTCATTCCTGCAAGTTGCTTTATGGAATCACGGGATGCTGGGAGGTGCAAGGGAGGTTTTTGATTTTAAATTCCCTGCTTACACTTTGGCCTCTTGGTACGCAAGTGGCTGGAGATGGTTTGCTGTGTCAGCACCAGGCTGAATCTGCTCTGCAGAGAAACAGCAGACACTCCTTAAATTATCTTTCTTTAGTTTAATTAGTGGGGTATTACCTGGTGTGAAGAGCTTCCCTTATCTCTGTCCCCTGGAAGAAGAGCAGAGAGTTAATGTCATAGTGAGTCCAGCTGATCTTTAAAGTTCTTATTGCTGCACAGGGTCAATCCAGCAGCACCTTGTGATTATAACACTTTTTCCTGTATTAACCAGACGTTGCTTTTCCTGTAGCTCAGAGTGAGGGATCACTTTTACTGACATGCTTCAAAGTGTTCTGGTAGTGTTTTCAATCGGATACTTGAGAGTGGAGGATGATTCCATGGTACTTTCTAAATTAAAGTATACAACAGCTTGTCACTGCAGCTCTGAAATTATTTTCTCAGAGTTATGTTTCCCCCTTCTATCACTGTTCACTGAACAGTGAGCAAAAAGCAGCAGTAGTTTTCCTGCAGTGGTTTTCCTGCTGTGCACAGCTTTGCCAGCTTGTGTTCTCACTTGTGTTACCATGTTGGTAATACAGTCAAAGGCAGGAAGATACTTAAACACAATGTGTGAATATTAAATCTTTATATATATATATATATATATGTATATATGTATATATACATATATGTATATATGTATATATAATATATCTTTGTAGTTATTTTAAAAATTTACTATATCTGAATAAAGTTTGCTGTTTATTTTTCTTTAACATTTTTCATGTTATCCCCACTGGTAATTATCTGCTGTCCTTGCAGTTACTGCAGATATGCAAATATGTTGTTTAATATTAACCCAACCTCACATAAATTACAGATCTTAAGACTACTGAGAGCAAACATCAGATAATTCTGTACAGATAGGCCTGAGCTCTCAGCATGTTTTGGCAGAGCTGGACTTTTAATATGCAGGAGTTTTATTATTGCAGGAGTTTTGATATTTTTCTTTCTAAATTTAGAAACTACTAGTGAAAAGCAATTATTTCTAAATCTGAAACAGACTCAGGATGCAGTAGTGCTTGTCTGAAGGCTCTCTAAGGCAAGGCAGGCAAAACAAGAGGAGAGGGCAGGTTTTGCTACGCTGAGGATGGTTCATCCTGGTTCTCTCCCTTCTTGTAGAGGCTCAGGCAGCAGCACAAGCAGCCAGAGTTCAGCCCAAGCACACACAGAGCTGTAGAGCATCCTGAGCTGGAAGGGACCCACAGGTATTATTGAATCCAGCCCCTGGCCCTGCACAGACAGCCCAGCAATCCCACCCTGGGCATCCCTGGCAGCACTGTCCAAACCCCACTGGAGCTCTGGCAGCCTTGGGGCTGTGTCCATTCCCTGGGGAGCCTGGGCAGTGCCCAGCACCCTCTGGGCAAAGAACCTTTTCCTGATCTGCAGCCTGACCCCTGCTCTGACACAGCCCCAGCCATTCCCTGGGTGCTGTCCCTGTCACAGAGAGCAGAGATGGGAGCTCTGCCCTCAGACTCTCCTGAGCTCTGCCCTCAGTCTCTCCTCTGCAGCAGCTGAACAAACCAAATGCCCTCAGCTGCTCCTTGTGTGGCCTCTCCAGACCCTTCCCCATCTTCCTGTCCCTCCTTTGGACACTCTCTAACAGCTTTATATCATTTTTATATTGAGGAACCCCAAACTGCCCCCAGCACTGGAGGTGAGGCTGCCCCAGCCCAGAGCAGAGCAGGACAATCCCCTCCCTGGCCTGGCTGGCTGTGCTGGCCTGATCCCTCAGGACAGGGATGTCCCTCCTGGCTCCAGGGCACTGCTGACTCAGATCCAGCTGGCCATCGACCAGGATCCACATCCCTGCTGACCTCCAGCCTCTCATTCCCCAGTGTGTCCATGCATCCTGGTCAATGGCCAGTTGTGAACACCTTTGATCACTAGCAGAAGCTTATTGTGCTCTCACCAGAAATAAAATGAAGACACCGCCAGACTTAATTTTGGTGGAGGCACTTATGAAGCTGTGCCTTCTCTCTATCTGCAGGTTTAGGGTAGGTTGTATCCTAGCCCTGCCTCTGGAAATCTGGATGTGCTTTGGGCCCCTCTGGAGTGAGGATTTGCTACAGTGCTAACTTACATTTCTGGGACTGATAAGTTTGTTTAGGCAGTGACGTTTGGCATAGCACTCATTCCTGAGAGAGGATTCTTCTCACAAACCCTCTCCAGACCTGACAAACTTCAGCAGCGGTTTTCCCCTGCTGACTTTCAAAGGCTTGTTGCTAATTGCTGGAGTTAAGGTGGCTCTCCTTGGAGAAGCAGCAGGAGCTCTGTTACTGCCTGCCGCAGCCCTGCTGATCAGACTGGTAAGATGGGGGCTGTAGGAGGGATTGTACTGACTGCAGTACCTCTTTTCTTCTTTTTAATTCCAGATTTGGTAGATACTGTCCTGTGTTTAGCTCTAGCCTAACAACTTTTCTGTGCTGTGGGCCGTATTTCCATTTCAAGCTGCACTGTGCTACTTTAAGGGCAGGAAATGATCTTAATTTGATTTGTCACAAAAAAAAAACCCCTCCTTGCTTTCATGAGGAAGTTGAGCTAAATGCAAGATCTGGAGCTGAGCAATGACAGCCATGTACTAAACACTGAAGTTCTGGTACCCCAGCATGGGATGTGGCACAGACAGGAGAGTTCCAGCCTTCCCTTCCCTGGCCTTGTTCAGGAGCCTGGAAGCTGGAAACTGTGCCTCACTTTCCTGGTCTTTCACTGATTTTCAGTACTTGCAGTAGGTGTTTGGTTGGTTGGATGCTCTGTGGTAGTGCTGCAAGGACTTATTTTGACCTGGACACTCCACTGGTGGCAAGGAGCTTCACCCTAACAGGGTTAACCCTTTTAATCCAGGGAAAACAGGCACTTTGTCCATATAAAGGCTTGTGGGGTGATTTTGCTCGCATGCAGTTATGTCTCCGGCTGTGGTGAGCTCTGATAATTGCTGACATTTTTGTAATGTGGCTCTGGATTTATTCTGAAATTGCTGTCAGAAGAGGCTGAACTCTGATCCCACTGCACTTATTTTGCAGAGAGCAGCCAAAACAAAGATGTGCGTGCTGGAGTTCCTCGGAAAATTACTTCCTTTTCCTGCCTTTTTTTATGCACTAAAGTACAAATTGCCCCAGTTGTTGGTGAAGAGGAAGATAATCTGTGATTAGAAACAGACCCATAGCCTTGTGCAAATGAAAAATGGTAGTGTTGTATAAATTAAAGGTGCCATTAGGTGAATCTCTCTTTAAATCTCTTTTTCTGGCAAGTGTTGTGTCAGTCCTTCATGTTTGTGTGTGGAAAAGTCCCAAAGCCAGGATATTTTTATGAAGGGCTGTGCTGAGTACTTGTGAAGGTGGAGAAGTTTTTTTTTAACCTATTTAATAATTGCAGTGTTCTTGATTGAATGCTAATACAGAAGCTAAGTGTTTTGGGCAAGAATTCTGTACAACTTCGAATAATGATAAACATTTCTCTCCTGACCTTTGTTTCATTTATTGCTGAATCAACTGCCAGAGGGCTTGGGAGGGAAAAGCTGGAAACCTGGAGGTCCCTCTGGTGGCTGATTCCTTTAGGAAAAATTTATCTTTTTAAAGGATACTGTGAATACATTAATCTGAACATGAGCACGATGAAAGCTGTAAAAAATATTAATCTAAAATAGGTTTCTCTCTTTCTACTGGACAGATTTTGGTGTATCACTGCTGTGTAACCATGAAATTAAATGCTGCTTGTTTCAGACTGGCTTTTTGCTTAGAAAAGTGTCGTGTAGCAGGAGGCATCTATGTAATGTAAGGATGTTATTTTGGTATGAGGAACAGGCTTTTCTTGAAGTTAATTGAGTTTTTAAGTGTTAATATTTAAATAAATTGCTAGGGATTGGTTTTGAGGAGAAACTGCTCTGACTGTGGCATTCATGGCATCAAGTGGATGTGTGCAAGGGCATCACTAGGGAAGATGAAATCTGGTTTGTTTCCTTAACCAGCTCAATTTTAAATGTTACTTAATCGCTTTCATTATTAGAGATTATGCCCCATCAGAGTTATTATTTAAGACAGTTTTGCAATAAAGGTGTAGCAGGCTTCACAGGTGTGGTTATGAGTGCTCTGGGTAGAAACACTCACTGTAGTCACGTCTCTCACATTGTCTTCAACATTCCCCTTTGTAAAGGGAAGCTTTTATTTGACTCATGTGGTGCATCATTAAAACAATATCAGTATTTGCTCCCTTCTTTATTTTGCTAAAAACTGAGATTGCCTTTTGTTCCAGAAAACAGAGGCCATTGTGCAAATGGCTGAAGGAAAAGAAATATTTTGAGTTGTGCCCTGTCAGATAGATTTTGCAAAGGCTGTACACAGATTTCTAGAGGTAGATGTGTGTGGACACACAAATCTTTTGTCACATGCCATTATTGACACTGCCACAGCTGTCTTGATAAACAACAACACAGTGTTTGGTTGAGCTAGAAGGCTGCCAAATCCAGCACTTGGAGCTGTCTGGCATGAAAATAAAAAGCTGTTTGCACAGTTCAGTCCATCTTGTTCATTTGGTCTGAGCTAAACTGTCTGCTTTCATTTATGACTGTCTCTTGTTGCCTCCAGATTCAGAGATTTGAGGGGTTTTTTCCCTAAATGTTTTATGTATTCAGTGTCTTTGCATGTTTAGATCTAGTGCTTTAAGTCTGGCTTATTTTACTTTGAAGCCTCAGACTTCAGTTTTCTTAAGGCTAATTCATAGGCAATTTTAGCTATGAGATGTCAGTGTGAAAAGCTGATTTGTAACTGGTACCTCACAGTTCTGAGATTTTTTTAAAATAGGGTAACATGGGTAATATGAAGAATAATGAGTGAGATTATCCCCCCAAAAAACCTCCAAACAACTGTGTCAAATGTGTACTGATTAGAAAGAGATGTAGATTTTGAGTGTGTTTTCAATGGAAATCATCAGTTAATCTCAATTATGATTCCTGAATCAGGTCTATCCTGATTGTTTTCCCAGTAGTTTTAAAAACACTATTCCCTTTGGCAATTAGGCTCTTCTTGGTCTGGGGAAGACATTAATTTTCTAGGAGTCTTTTGGGAAACCATCTTGACTGTGCTGAGTGTTCCAAGAAGAATTCAGGTTTTGTTGCGCTCTCCTGAGTTTTTCATTTCATTCAATCCTTTTTATACTTAATTCCATTTTAGATGGAGAACTTCTGTTAACTTTTAAACCCTTCAGCTGCATCCATGGTAATTTTCTGTCCTCCTAAATGCTGCTTTCTCACTGTTCGGGTTCTTCTAAGCTAGCTTTAGTACAGGATCTCTCTTGTAAATTAGTAAATTGCAATGAAGTACTGAAACCCTAAAAGAGCCATTTATTTAGACTTTGGACTGATATTTGACTTGAGGGTCAGTTTTGTAGTCTAGGATCTTTGCTTGAAGTTGCAGTCCCTGTTTGTCTTGAGAGGGGAGTATTAACCCCAGGTTTGAAGCTTTAGATTTCAAGTCTAACTTGGTACCTTGCTTTTTGGGATGGGGAGGATGTGGTGGCATTTCTGGTGTATTACTGCTTTCTCTAACCCTTTATTGATTCTATTAATAATTCCTTCTCAATCTCTCTTTCACAGATTGAGGAAAGGCCAGAAAAAGACTTTGAGAAGGTAAGAAGAATTTTATCAATTATTCTGACAACAGTGCTTTTGTTCATTCTTTTTGATGGGTAGAGCTTGCCATGAGTGTACAGAAATCTCCTATAAAATCCATTGTGAGGCAAAAATTTGAATTTCTGGTGCTTTCTGCTGCAGCATTTTTGCAGATGAGCTTTTCAGCCCCTGCTTACTCGATGTTAAGTAGCTGACCTTCAACAGCAGTTGGCTGAGGCTGCTTTAGGTTAAGCCACACAAACTCTGTATGTTTATTAGATCTTAGTTATAAGACCTAAGTTATTTATGTAAAAATAAATAAATCATCATAATAAAAGAGGAGTCTACTACATTAACCCTGAGTACAGTCAAACAGCTCTTACTGCTGCAGAGTAAATAAATATCCATAAAGGAGAGGAGCTTCCAAAGCTTCCACAGAATGTATCATCACAAGTTTTAAAAATGCAGGCTGATACTAGCCCCTAAAGACTTTTCTCCAAACAAGAATTAGTGGTTAGAAGCTAAATTACCCAAGCTCCTATTGCAGTATTATTTAATACTTCTGATCAGACTTTTCTTATTAGTTTCCCTTGTTAAACCTTGATTTTGATTTTTTGCTTCTTAGTTTGATTTTAACCAAATGTGCATAATTTAGGGAATGCGAGGATTGGTGTGATGTGTGTATTAAAAAATAAAAAAAGAGAAGAAAGCCACAAACCCATAATTTATCTGGAGAAGAAAGTTCTCAGCAGTATTTCTGTGTGTGTTTGTAGGGAGCACGAACTGTCTCAAGTTTATCAGCAGCTACCTTGGCTTCTCTGGGTGGGACTTCCTCACGGAGAGGCAGTGGGGACACGTCCATCTCAGCTGACACAGAGGCCTCCATCAGGGAAATCAAGGTGAGGAACACTTAAACCCAGCGTAAATGACAGAGTAGTCTTTCCCAGGAAGGAGCTGGCAGTCGTGGCAGTGATTTGGGTGCTGTGGAGGAGAAGCTGTGCTAGAGATGTCTCTCAGATGGGACTGGTTGCAAAAGGCACCTCCCATGCTGGAACAGGGAATGCCAGGAGGGTGAGGATAACACAGAGCACTCCTGGAGAGCAGAGGAGAGAGCCTGGGACAGAAGGTGATCATCAGTGAAAGGGACAGAGGAGGGCTGGGATTGTCAGGCCTTTGAACCTAGGTGTGCACCTCATCCTTAACAATGAAGATTCTATTTTCTCCAGCCAAGAAAAGCAGAATTAGCACAAACTCCTGACTAAGAAATCTGGCAAGGCCTCAGCTTAGGGCCAGAGCCCTTAACCTGTGTTGGAAGGAGCACTTTGAGCACTGCTTGTCCCTCCCAGCTGCATTCTGCCCATCAGTGTCCGTGGCATCACTGACCTTTCTCGCCATCTCCCTCAGGACATCTATGAGTTAAAGGACCAGATTCAGGATGTAGAAGGCAAATACATGCAGGGGCTGAAAGAACTGAAGGTACTGGTGTGTGAGCATTAACCCTGGCCCCAGTGTGTGCCCCAGGGCTGCCCTTGCATGCTGTTCTCCTGCAGAGGCTGGGAGCTGTCCCATGAACTGTTCTGACTGGGTGGGTTGTGGTGATAAATGTTTCCAAGTGTTCACTGAGAGGCTGCTGGTTGCTACTGCACGTTGTCTTTGCTGGTTTGAGGAGGTCATTGTTTTGCTAGCAAATTAAAATGATTTTGGTTTTGTTTTGGTTTTTTTTTATATCATTTCCTAATCCAGGAAACCTTCCAGTACTGGGAGATGAACTAGAACTCATCTCATAAAGTACTAAAAACAAATATGAGTTTAGAACCTTGTATGTTTTTGTTTTTATAAGGCCATGTGAGGTGTCATTTTGGTTTCGTCTTCAGACGACAGAGGATACCCTTAAACAATTCTTGCAACAAAACTCCATGTATCAAAGCCTGATACACAAAGAAGGAATGCTGAAGCTCTTACAGCTTCCATGAAGCCATAAATACATTTTGGGGCATCAACCAACTTCCACATCCGTGTACCACCCACTCCTAAGTGAGCAGTGACATGAGCTGTGGCTTTTTGGAAAAGGCAAATAGATAAATTCAACATTTGCCAGTATTAATTGCTGATTGTATCATCAGCTCAGTGCTGACAGATGAAGGTGTTGCCATCTTGAGTGAATTTTCAATGGAAAGAGTAGTTAGGCCCTCTTTTGGTAAAATTTTTGGGTTTTTTCCTGGTCACTGAATAGCAAATAGAGCAAAATAATCACGCTACATTTTTTTTTTCAATCCCTGTCCCTTAGAGTGCCTTTTGGGGTGATTTGGACCTAAGCTGCACTGTTTGATGCTAAGAAACCAAAACGTGGCATGTTGAAAGAGTGGAGCAGAACTTCCTTAACTTCTTCCTTGCATATACTTCCTTTCCAGCTCCTTTCTGAGCTTTCCAAAACCTGGTGGCTTTCCTGTGCTTGGTATTTCTCATCTGGACCTGGAAAGTGCCCCTAAACATAGTTAAGCATTTGGAACTGGACAGATTTGGGTCCTAAAAGATAAATTATCTCATTTGTTAATAGAAAGGTCAATTAAAGCAATATAGACTTTGTCACTATCATCCTTAGTTCTGTTAACAGCTGAAAAAGGAAGTATATGAAACTCATCCATACTTCAGTTGAAATAATTAAAATTACACAAGTTCCAAGAGAAATTGTTTGATCTGTAAACTAAAATATTGACACGTGTGTCTTTCTTGTTTGCACATTTACACTGCTTTGTTTATATAACTCTTTTATTTCTTTATTAAAATCAAGTAGTGTGAAGTTTGTCTGCATAAATGAAAAATTATGCTAATCTTTACCATCATTTGTTATTATAAATATCTCGATATCTTATATTCAGGTCAAGCTGACAGAAGGGGTTTTCAAGATACTGGGAACTGTATCTTAGAGAGTAAATTTGTGAAGAAGGGATGTGATACGGGAAACCTAATGGGAAATCACACATCAGGTCACAAAAGCTGCAGCTTTCTCTTTCACAGTGAATTCTAATTCCTGAGTCAGTATTTAAGGGTTCCCACTCTGCAAGGGTCTCAGAAATTAGTGTGAAACTGTCAAACTGCCTTAATTTCAGGCCTCAGATCATCCAAAGCGATCTTAAATCAAGGCCAGTTTACCTTTAAAAAAAAAATCCCAGCTTGTCATCTTCAGCAGCTGCTTTGAGCTGCCAGTGTGCAGGGGCAGGGGGAGGAGGGAGAAGGAACAAAACTGGGAAGGCAGAAGCTGAAGCAGCAGAGGACAGGAAGCGTTTTATCCGTGCTGAGGTAAGGCTGATTGCTTGGAAGCACAAGCCTGGTGAGGACAGGGGAGGTTTTCCTCATTGGGACAGCTGGGAAGCCTCCAGCACAGGATTCCTGCTGCTTTCCATAGGCAGCCTGAGTGAGCTTGTGGTTCGGTGCTTTATTTTCTCCCCAAAGATCATGGTTGGCAAAGCATCCTCCTTTATTTCTGACTTTGACTGGGGTTTTTTATTCTCTGCAGGACTCTCTGGCTGAAGTTGAGGAGAAATACAAGAAGGCTATGGTGTCAAATGCTCAGCTGGACAATGAGAAAACCAATTTCATGTACCAAGTGGACACCTTGAAGGATGCACTCTTAGAGTTAGAGGAACAGCTGGCAGAATCCAGGAGGCAATATGAAGAGAAAAGCAAAGTATGTAAATAGCTCTGGCATGGGAAATAACAGGGAGAGATCTGGAGGAGGGTAGAGATCTTTGGGAGGAGGCAGTTAAATTATGACTCAATATTTTGAATAAGTTGCTGTTTTAATTAAGTGGAATACCAATTTGTTGTGTACTTGTGATCATACAAATGAGAATTTTCCCTAAGCCATCTCTGAAGAAGGGAAGAAATGTTCTAGCTGGTAAAGGCTATATTGATATTATCAGTTCTCCTTTTATATTCCATCTCTAAAGTAAATTCATAGGGTTTGTCCACAGGGACTTCTGGACCAGTTTTACACACAAAGGTGTCTCCAGGAACCCTGTGGGAGAGTTAAGAAGTTTAGACAGTTCAGGCAGTTCCATGGTTAAATATTGAATTAAGTTTTACATTAATTTAAGCAGCTGACAGTGATTTGGTGTTAAATAATAAAACTGGGGCTTACGTTTTCAGAACTGCCTTCTTGCAGCTTGGGGCATTTGACTACACCCCACTTCAAAACACAGTACCTGAAAGATACAGTTTGGTTTTTTCTTTTTATTTAAAAGCTCAGCTACCTTTCAGTACATGGCCATGTGGGAAGAGTGGGTTAAATTCCCATCTATTCATCTGTGCAATCTGAAGGACTGGAGTGTAAAAGCTCTTCAGCCTGCTGCTCAGCTTATGAAATGGGCTAAATGATGTCTGTCACTTCTGTATTTGGTACAATAATAGCATCTTGGAAAAAGGACAAACTCCATAAAAACTGCACTCTTGTGGGATTGTGATTAGAGGGATATTCAAGAATTACATTGCAGTAAGCATTTTCTTTGTGTTTGGGCTTATTTTCCTCTTTTTGATGGGATGCTATTTTTGATTAATAATAATCTTGTGAATATTTCATTATTCACAGGAATTTGAGAGGGAGAAGCATGCTCATAGCATATTGCAGTTTCAGTTCATGGAAATCAAAGAGGCTTTGAAGCAGAGAGAAGAAATGCTTGCAGTAAGTAACTTTTGGGGTTTTTTTAATGGCTTCTTTGATTGGTACATTCCCAAGTAGCAGTAGAGTGGAGAATGTGAGGCATGGAGAATTTTATTCCCTATTCAAGTTTCTCACCAGAAGAAATGTTAAGTGTTTCAGGCCAGACAGGTTCAGAGCTGACTAATGCAAATAGTACTTTCCTAAGTATTATCTTATTCTTCCTAAGTATTGCATTTTGGACAGCTGTTGGTGGAGATGCAGAGGAAGATAACAGAACTGTGTAACTTGTTCTAAGTCATCTTGTGGATAATAGGATTGCCTTCAGGAGATCAGGTTCAGATGGGATGTCAGAAACTGTGCATTGTGGATACTCATTTACTTTGGCACCTACTTTTTTTCATTCTTTGACATCACTGCGTTCTTGGCCTTCCTTGTTAACCTGTTACCTGCTTTCTGTCTTCTTGTTTTGCTCCTGCCCCTCAGGAAATCCAACAGCTGCAACAGAAACAGCAGAGCTATGTCAGGGAAATTTCCGATCTTCAGGAGACAATAGAGTGGAAAGACAAAAAAATAGGGGTAGGACTTGTCAGCTCCTGCCATGTGTTCAAAGTGACACTGTCATTGTCCACCTGCTCCTGCTTGTGTAAAACCCTATGGATAAAACCCTCCCTCGTGCCTTTGCTTGGTGTGGCTGTCCTATGATTATGCCAGTGAAGTAGCAAATAGCAAGTGTTGTCTGTGGCCAGTACCTTAAAATCCAAGGAAAACCTAGCAGCTGGTGTGCTTTCAAACCAAGGGTAATTGATTTGCTGTGCTGCACCATTTGCATTTGCCATATGGGGAAAGGAAGTGCTATTTATAATGCAATTCCATCAGCAGTGAGTTTTTGCTTATTCAGATTTAATCTGCAGACTGAGCAGAAACTGGAGTGGGATAGAGAGGTAATGGAGCTATTTACAGGCTGTTGGGATGGAAGCCTCCCTTGCCTCTCATCCCTTTCCACCACCTCTTATCAAAGCCACATGGAAAGCCACTCTAGTTTTCTTTTCCAGCTGAACACTGAAGAAAGGCTTCCTGAATAGAGTAGAAGAAAGAAATCTGGCAGCTTGCCCATGTTTGTGATATCCAATAATTTGCAGCAGCCTGAAACTGAAAATTGTCTAATTTTTTTGAATTGTTCTCTTGGTACTTTTATAGAAATACTGGGAGGGGGAAGTTCAGTAGCAAAATATGCATTTGCACATGGTGCATCCCAGACTAAGGATGACTTAATGGGAGCCTTCAAATTAATTAAAATGTAAACTAAAAAGCCTCCTGAAATCCAGCGGGGCTACTTCCATGCCCTCCCATTAACACATGGGAATGGCATGATATCTTCAGTGTGCATGCTAAAGCAATCTCTGGGTATGGATTAGCTTGTCTAGCAGATGAGAATAAAAAGTGGACCCTCATTTGAAGGATCCCTAATGAAGAATTTGGCTCTGAATGCCTTTGGCAGGAATTCTTGGTTATTGCAGAAGCTGTGCCTTTCTTGGATTTGAAATTTCTCTCTCTGTATTCAAACTCAGTCCTTAAATCTGTAAACTTGACCTTTTTCATCTGTGCCTCTTCCATCCCCTGAATATCTGAAATCTGCTCATTCTTGTCTACATTTGCTTTTCACTGCCTTTACTTGTCTCCCTTCCTTTCTTCACATCTCCTGGCCCTCTGTCTGTGTTGGGAATTCAGGCACTAGAGAGGCAGAAAGATTTCTTTGATTCCATAAGGAGTGAGCGGGATGACCTTAGAGACGAAGTGGTTGTGCTGAAGGAGCAACTGAAGGTATGCAAGAGGAATAAAAGAAATTTATATTCATTTGCTGACCCTTTCCCTCTATGTTTAGGCAGAAATTTATGTCTAGCTCAGTAGCAATAACTCAATTTTCATGTTGCCTATAAATTGCCATTTCAGGGATTTTCTATATAAAGTTCTTTTGCCTACTATTGATTGTCAGTTCTTAGTGTAGACTGGAGTATAAAGAAGTTGTTTTTGTAGGAGACACTTCTCTGAGGAACATCTTATGCAGCAGATTTATGTTTAAAAAAAAAAAAAAAAAAAAAAAGAGCTAGCATCACATGCTTTCTGTCAGAATGGCTGAACTGAGAACTGCAATATCTGTTCTCCTTCCTGACTCCCAGCCGTATTTAATGGAATGATTGAAGCAATTGTTTATTCAGAGTATCTCGGACAAGAGCACTTTGACAGTCCTTCCCTTTCCGAGCAGCAGGCTCTAAAGCATTGCCTTTGCTTCCCACAGAAACATGGAATAATCCCAGACTCTGATATAGCCACCAACGGGGAGACAACAGACATTCTGGATAACGAAGGACACTTGGATTCTTCCCGAACTGTTCCAGGCACCACTCAGGCATTAAAGACAGGAGGGGAGGGGATGCTAGGTAAGTGCTGTGTGTCCTCTCAGCCCCTCCTGCCTGTCTGTCCTTCATTCATCCACCTTTGCTTGGATCGGGCAGTTGTTAGTGGGACAATTAACACCACGCAGCATGCTCCTTGTCCAGTCACTCCCTGTGCATTTCTCTGCTTCGTGTTGATTATCACTCCCAGTGTGTCTGCAGGGCAGACTTCACTTCCCCTGCAAGGTGACAAAGGATGGGAACACAGATAGGACATTACAGATAAGTAGCAGTCGTTCACATTGCCATTTAAACCCTGAATTGGAATATTATCCCAGGATAATCCTACTGCTGCTCAGTATTTCTCAGCACATATACCTTAAATAATCAGAAAAAACAAAAAGCATTTTAGTTTTCTATAAAGAGTTTGTATGTTGGTTCATTGATATTTCTGAGAACTGTGTCTGCTTGAACAACAGTGCTGGGCTCTGCCAAAGCACACCAAAGGATAAATTCTTTCTTCCTGTGCTACTGAACACTTCAAATTTACACTTCTGTGTTTTTACTTCTTACACTGACACGTAAATTCAAAGGATATAATTGACGTGGACAGTGTTAGGAAGGAGAAATCTGGTTGGCAAAACCACTTTATGCTTTTATGTGGTAATGGCCATTAGAGAACTATTGTACTAGTCTAAGGAAAGAAAGTAATGGTTTTGGTTTGTTGATTTTTTTTGTTCAAAATTAACATATTAATAAATAGCTGCAGGCAGCCCATTGTTGCAAGTGCAGGTTCTCTTGCTTTGAGCTTTTGGCTGCTTTTTCCTCACTCAGTTTCTGTGTGAAAACAATGTGGAACACCAAAAAACAAGGTAAGGGTGTATTTTTAAATGTAACATGTTTTCTACATCTCCTTATGCTGGTGGGTTTTTTTTCAGAATAGGTACAGCATAGACCCCAAAACTATCAACAGACACTATTGTTTTAATATCTGTTGCTTTTAAATATAAATTGAAGGAAAACTGTTACAACAAAAATAACTTTCAAAGAACCACAGAAGTCCCCACCCCTTTGGGTGGCTGAAATAAGGGACACAGATTACCTGAGTTTTGATCTGTGTTGGGAGGGCTCAACAGCCAAACCATTTGCTTGCCAATCAGATTTTACATTCAGTGTCTGTCATGTGCACTGATGATACTTGTCTGAGATTTTAAAAGCAAAATACCACTGAATAATCCTTCGTGATTCCATTGTAACAGCATCAGACTCCTGCATGGATAGAGGGGCCTCAGGGTTAAAGTTGTAGAGAAAATTGCTGAGGAAAAACAGTCCTTAGAGGTCCATCTGCAAGTATTGCTGTTAAATTGCACTGCTTCAACCAGTTGTTCTCCTCTGTGAAAGCTGTCATTCCCACAGCCAAGAGCATAAATCTCCTCCTTTCCAAAAACACAAGCCAGCACCAGAAACTTCTTGCTTTGAGAGGGTGGTGGTGAGTTTCACTGATCAACCCCCCTGGATCCTTACTAATTCAATCGCTGATTTGCTTCACAAAATTGGCAAAAGCTGATCTTTTATTAACCTGTTCTTCTTATTCTGTCTTTCGGGTTTTAAGTGGGGAGGTAAGTGCTGTGGTGTGGCCCCCTCAACTTTCTCAATGGTCTTTTAGGCAAAGCCAATGAAGTGGAGATGAAAAATGAGATTTTGGAGGATGTGGGGAAAAGAGAAATCTTGCAGAATACTGAGCGTGAGGAACACAAAGAGGAGTCTGAGGAGGAGGAAGTAGAGACATTGCATGCTGCTGAAAATGTAAAGGCAGAACAAATGGTTGAAGAACGGGACGCCCTGCGGACGGTGATGGTACCAGAGAGTAGGTTTGCAGAGCAAGCCCAAAGCCTCACAGAACCTGTGTCAGGGAGCACTTCTTCCAACAGTGACAGTGACACAGGTGGCTTGAGAAAGGTCACAGAGTCCAGGGGCACAGCAGTCCAGCAGCCTGAGAGTACAGAGGCTGAACTCCGTGACCTGAGTGTAAGGACAAATGAGAACTTGGAGCTGGGCTCTCTGCAAGGCCACCAGATTCTTGAGACTCCTCAGGAAATCTTTTGTGACTCAGGTACAGAGCAGGAGCTGGGAGAAGCTGCACCCAGCCAGGAGGAACAAGAGGATCTTAAAACCAGCCATGCCCTGAGTGATAATGAAATGGATGAAGGATCTGACAGTGCGAGTGAGAGCAGTGAGCTGGTTTCTAGCCAGGGAGGGCTACCCGAGGGAGAAGTGGTAAGCTTGCTTAGGGAGGAGGGAAATGTGGAGAGTTCCACTCCAGAGGAACTCCAGCACTCAGAAGAAAGTGCTGAAAACAAGGTTGCAAATATCTTGGAGGAAAAGTTTGTTGACTGCACTGATGGAAGAAGTGATAAAACAGCAGGTGACAGAGCTGGAGAAGAAGATGAGGGTGGGAACACAGTTCAGGGTCAGCCTAAGGAAACTGAGTGTGTGGGTTTGGAGGGGACAGAGCCACGTGAAAGGGATGTCCCAGGAGAGCCACTTGAAAAGGAAGGTGGAGAACACCAGGCATCCCTCCAACCAGCTTCTTCAGAGGACAGTCCTTCAGCATCCCCAGAAGAACCAAGTAATCAAGGTAAAACTGAAGATGAAACAGCTAGAGCTGAGAATGATGGACAGAAGGAAGAATTGATGGAAGAGCTGGAGAAGTGTCCGGGTTCTGCTGAAACAGGCGAGCAAGGTGTGGTGTCTGTGGAGGCAGGAGACTGCATCCCCGAGGGAAAGGGAAGTGAGCTGCAGGACGCACAGCCAGGAACAGAGGTTGTGAGAGAGGCGACCACTCAGGAAACCCATGTAGACCCGAGCCTTTTAGATGATGAAATTAAGGAGTCAGAATTGGAAACAGGGGATGAGGCTGGGGAAAGCCAGGAAAGTAGGACAGAATGGGTAGAAGATTTGAATCCAAAAGTAGAGGCTCAAACAAGTCAGTGCAGTGAAGACACAGCAGGTGGTACAGAAGGAGAGGAAAATGTTCCTTTAGAAGAGGGTGAAGTGCAGAAGGTGGTTGAACAAGTAGAAGGTCAGTCTAAAGAGGAGTCAAGTGTAGGTGTGGCTGTAACTACTGGAAACAAAGCCAGTAAAGAAACACTGAAAGAAAATGAGCAAGAGGTAGAGCTTGCAGACCACCCTGGTGGGAAATTTGCTTCTGAGGAAGGTGCAAATAATGCCCTGGCACAGAAGTCTCTGCAGAATGACATTAGCGGACAAGTTAAACTGGAGGAAGGTGGAAATAATTTCCCGGCACAGAAACCTGTGCAGGATGAAAACATTAGTGTGGAAGTTAAATTGGAGGAAGGTGTAAATAATTCCCTGGTACAGAAACCTGTGCAGGATGAAAACATTAGTGAACCAGTTAAACTGGAGGAAGGTGGAAATAATTCCCTGGTACAGGAACCTGTGCAGGATGAAAACATTAGTGTGCAAGTTAAATTGGAGGAAGGTGGAAATAATTCCCTGGCACAGAAGTCAGTGCAGGATGACAATATTAGTGAGCAAGTTAAACTGGAGGAAGGTGTAAATAATTCCCTGGCACAGAAACCTGTGCAGGAAGACAACATTAGTGAACAAGTGAAATTGGAGGACCAAGCAGAGGAAAGCCTGGAAGATGATGGTGATGCATTTGATTTTGATGAAGAGTCAAATCAAATACTAGAATCTAATGAAAAATGTGATGGAGAGAAAGCTGATACACAGGGAGAGGAGGGTGATGGAGCAAATGGTGCTGTTGGAAAAACTGCCCACAGGGACAAAGTTGGAGAGGGAACAGACAAAATGGAAACCAAAGATGCCTTGATCAAAGGTGAAGTCCTGCAGCATAAAAAAGATGAGCCTGAAGAAACAGGGTGCTTGCAAGGGGGAGCATCAGGGAAAACTGATGGGGAGGCTGATGCAGAGGAAGATGAAATCAAAGTATCAGGTTCTAGTAAAGTGGGAAAATTACAGGGCCAGGATGTTTTGGAACAGGATTTGGAAAGTGCTTTCATTAAGAGGGCTGAAAGCAGGGAGGATCTGCAGGGTGGTAGAAGGAGTAAGGGTAGATCCAGAGATGACTGTACAATCTCCTGAGTTCAGAATCTCAAACCTACATGAGTCCCATTCCCTGTGACCAGTCCCAGAACACAAACATGCACTTTGCACAAGACATCAGCTTTGGAGCTTTGTCTCTGTAGGCAACTCAGCATAAAGCCTGGATATTGTAATGATGCAAGTATTAAGTTATTCACTGTTGTACCCAGCCACAAGACATCATGAGTGTGTCTCAGGTTGAAAGGTTATCACCTGATGAGGAAGCTTCACAGCTTGACTATTCAAACTATTACTCAATTAAAGTACCTCTAGTGTGGATAGCTGCTCCTGGGGAATTTCTATAGGATTTTTTTATTCTAGCCTAGTTGATCAATATCTCGAATGTACGTTGGGCCTTTGTGAACTTATGCACATTATGCTTACTTGCACTTCGATCTACAGCAATTACATTAACTCTTCATGAAGGAACTCAGCAGATCAGCCACACTGATGGTGAAACTACCTTCAGAATGATTAAAGCCTATGAACCAATCTCTTCTTTTTTTTAATATGAAGAAAAAACATCTTTTCATTCCACTTTGTGTGTATTTCTTATATGGTCATATTCCAAAATATAGTTATATCACTGTGAGTCTGCTTAGTCTGAGCACTTTGGAAGAGCAATACACAGTTTGCAGAAAGTGCAACATGCAGGTCTTAGTTTGCTGAAAGGAATAAATATATACATGTTTACTTCATCTAGGCACTTTGCACCACAATAGGCCTTTTACACCATGTCTCACATGGGGGTTTTTGTTTTTTCCAGAGAAAGTGTCAATACACACTGTAATGTGTGCTTAGGTTTGCTATCAAGTACTGTCCAGATATGAATATATAAAATATCTATTTTTCCAAGAAGATTTTTGTTTAAAATTGCATTTGCTTACTGCATTATATATATTTTTTTTGCAAACTCTTATTCTGAAAGAATGTTTTTATCTCTGAAACAAATCTTATCTCTTCCCTTCTGAAAAGAAGATAACTTTGCATGTCTTAACTCTTGCTGGATATCAGACCAAAGATGACTGTTGTTTTGTGTACTAGTCCCACTGTGTCTTTTGGAAAAGCTGGATTGCTTTGAATTGCTGGCATAAATTAGGCTCTTGGGCTCCCTTGCTGTGTTTCCTTTGCATCTCTGCTAGTGCTTGGGAAGAGGGCATGTTTTGCATATATAAATATTCATTTAAAGTGTTAAGCAGTGAATGTCCCAAGGGAATGCAGATCGAGGGGGGGTGTGGGCTATGGAAGGCTGAATTTGTGTTGATGTTACAAAGTTGTCAGAGCGCAGACAGACTGCAAAATTTGGAGATGTGTATCAAAATGTACTGCTGTATGTAATTTAAATAAACATATTTTATACTTTAAAATACCTGTCCAGAGCACTGTTTCTAAACCTGCACAAGGAGTTATTTAAACCTGTATCATCTCAACACCGTTTTTCTGCAGCTTTTGTTCAATGTATTGCCTTGTGCTACGTAGCTACAAGAGCCATCTCCCTAGGACTGGGCAGCCTCGGGGTTTGAGCACCTTGAATATGTGATGGCACCTTAACTGTAGAGTTCTAGCAGGTCTGTAACCTTGTAACTCCTTTAATGTGGCTTCTCTCCAACTTACAGCACATCCACCATGGTTTCTGTAAGTATTGGCGGTTGTTCCTAAGGGTTTACACTAGATGCTAATCCAAAAAGTCATAGATCTTAAAAGCATTTCTTATTAGCACGTAGCAGTGTTTATTTAAAGATTTGGCTCTGCTGTACTCGCAACAGTAATATATGGTTTAATGTTGGAAACGGGTTTTAATTGTTAAATACACTTAAACAGATCACTAAATGTTCTTACCAGGCTTCACCTGTACTGTGGATGGATCTATCTGAGTTAAATTAGGCAACGTGCCATTATATCCTGTATTTCTTATGAGTTCATTTCTGATTTTAATTAGTTTTTTCTCTTCAGAAAACCCAGCATCTTTAAGAGAATTCCTTTTTAAAGCCAAGTCACAGGAGCAGAAACACCTCCAATCTTACCTGTCCCACTACCAGCTTTGATCCCAGTGTAACTGGGAGCAAGAACATGGAGAGGCAGTGCAGAGTAGCTGGTGTGCCAGAAATCCATCTTGGAATGTTGAAAATGAATATGTGACCCAAGGATGAAACTTTTTTCTTCCAGAATAACCCCAAATGCTCGCTGGGTTTTCTGGTCATCACCTAGTGGTACATAAATGCTGTAGCCCAGGTTTGTGCATATCAGAGCTAGCCTGAAATGCTTTCAAAAGCAGTATCTCAAGAAACTTACTTGATAAAAAAGGGGAATAAATAGTGAAAAGGTCTTGGTCAATACCTTCTTTACTATAGAGAAGAACAATCCCCCTGTGCCCCTCAAAATCAGTACTGCAAGACAGTGTCTTCCAAAACGTGGACTGTCCCTGGCAGTGCTCCTCTTCTGAGGAAGACAGGAAATCATCCTTTCTCATCATCCAAAATAAATGGACAGATCTGGAGAAGTATTGCCCAACCTTCTTCTGACAGCTGGATTCTTGCAGGCTGTTCTAAATAGCTGCTTGAGGCTGGGATTTCATGGCACGTCTTTGCATCCTCAAAGAGCAGTTTACCCCTTTCATTTTCGTCAGGGTTAGTTACTTCCTGGGGCCACACATAATGTAAAAATGATGCAGGTAAAACCAGCTGCTTCCCATCCCATGCTCCCCTCCAAGTGGAAAGAGACATGGAGGATCTGTGGCTGGTTTGTGAATGTTTGGTGCCACTGGAGCAGCACCTGAGTCAGCAGTGCCTCGAGTCACCTGCCATGCCAAGGCAATGAGATCAGATCAGGCACTGGGCTTAGGAGCTGTGTCAGCACCACGCTCACCCCTCTGTGTCCTGCTCCCTCACAGGCCCCATCTCCTCCTCAGTCCTCTGTTAAACTCTGTGGCGTGTGAAGGCCATGAACTGGTGCAGTGAGTACCCTGGGAATCACCTTTCCAAAGTTAAGTGAGGTGAATGTCGCACTCTAATTATTCTCTATAGCATCTTTGTATGTGGAATAAGGATAATGACTGTTACAGATGAGAATTTTAATTAGCTGCTTCCTGTCCTGATTCAATAGACTGTTCTTTCCTGCTCACCTCATCTCAAGGTCCTCAGATTTGGTGGAAAAATCTCTCCTAAATGCAAAATTAAGGTGACCCTGCAGAGTAAGTTTTCTATGTTAATGTAGGGGTTTAAGATAAGTGAAAGCCAAGAGACCTTTATCTCTACAGGCAGAAAACTTTTCTATGTGAATGGCAATTTGAGCAAACTAATTTTTTCCCTGCTCTGGTAAACCCTCCTGTCTGCATGTCCCAATGGTGTGCACAGATGTCTGTAATGAGGGCAGAGAGAACTGAGGGTGAGACCAAACTTGAAGGTTCACCCCAAAATGCATCCTTTTTGCAGGAAAAAGGGCTTTGGAGAAGCCAGTGTGCTTCTGTGCTTCCTCACTGGAAGCTGGAAGAGGTGTCCTTCCTTCAGGCAGGCAGGTTTCACCTCACAGTAGTGGTTGTGTTAATGAAAGTCACAACTAAACTATTTTCAGGATCAAAGTTCATTACTTGGCCCTTTTGGAGTCAGTAAGTTTGGGATAATTTTGTAGTGGCCTGAAGGTTTCCTGCTGTACAGTCCTCATTCTCTTTCCAATCCTTGGAACTCTGTTCCTCAATCTTTGCTGGCCCGTAAATCCCAACACAATCTCTTGAGTCCGAGTATCTCCAACCTGGTTGCTGTTCTTGCTTTCTTCATTGGCCTTTGTTTTTCTTCTGTCTTTTGCAGAATTTCTATTTGAAGTTTTCTTTCCTTCCCATATAGATGTGTGAAATTGTTTGGTTATTTTGAAGGGGTTTATACTCAGAAATTTTGGTTGTGGGTGGTGTTTACCAAAAAAGTGGGTTTGGATGTTTTTTGTTTTCTTTTCATATCAGTGCTCAGGTGTAACCATGTGTTGGGTGTGTTACAAAGTGATGAAAAAGAATAAAAAAGAATATGACTTCAGGAGGTTCAAAATTAATGCATAGATCTGCTGAACTGGGGTGCTGAACTGGTGCTAAGATCTGTATTTGCGTATTGCAGCAGAAGCCAAGGTAAAGGTTTTATTCCATGCTCTGGGACTATATGGGGGGTGATTTCCAGGAGGGGAATGACATACTGTATTAATGGAGTCTACATGTCTGCTGTACAGAGGGACTTCCATTGGAAAACCAATTTCCACCATGGTTTGATTCAATACAGACTCTTGATTCACTTCAAGTGCATGTGCTAACAAGACAAAAGGGAGAACCACAAGACTTTGACCTGTTTAAAAGTTGTCAACAAAGAAGAAATGATGTTTTTAAAGCTTTTTAAAAATATCTGAGTCTATCAACAGAATTTACCAGTAAAAGTCCACCACGCTCTTACGTGCAATTTACCTTGCTTTCTTAAAGTTTTCAAAAAGATCTTTTTCTTGAGTGACCTTTGGATTTTAATCATTTGATCAGCAGGCCAGACCTCAGCTGTGGAATTGAGCTCTGAACAGCCTGGGCTCTGCACTGCTGGCAGAGGAGGCCAGCTGAACAAACCTGCAGTGAGACCAGCTGAGGTCAACAGATCTCTCCTAATGAGTGTATTTGAATGTGATGTTGCAGTGTACTCCTGCCTGAGGTGTAACTGAACAAACTGAGCTTGTTAATTAATGAGATCATTTGGGTGGTAAGAAAATGTACTTTCACATATTGCAGCCCATAATGGGGCAGGAAAAAAAGAAGTGATTCTGTTGCTTACTTCGTAGCTCTTTTTTCCAGCTGTCTCATTCTATAGAGTGCACTTTATTAATGAAGGCTGCACATACCCATGTGCTGATCTGTAACACTTCCAAGTCCAAATGTAGCACAGCAGTTGGGTGCAGGCTGTCCATTAGCCTCTTGATGTTTGACCTGGAGAATTGACTCTGAAGAGAAAATAGAGTTTTACCAGACTGCTGCATTCAAAACACAAATAATTTGAGGGGCAAATGTTTTTCTGGTCATAATGTTGGACTAAAATGTCACTGCCATTTTAAAGAAGGGAAGAGTTAAAGTGCTGAGAATGTGCTTAGCTGTGATTATAGGTGTTTACAGTACTGTCATTGTGTTAAACTGTCAAGATTTGTGAGATTTTGTGTTGCAGTTGTGCTTGACCCTAGAGTTCTTGCATGCTAACCTAACGTAGAAGATTAGCCTCTTTGCATGCAGCTGGCTGCTGCTACTGGCGGGACAAGCATGTTCTGTGAGAATGCCATAACTGCCCTGGCTGCAGCCCCCTCCCAGCCCCGCCTGGGCCTCGTGTCCTGTGGTACGTGCCCTCACTCCCCCCTCCAGTAGTCACTAACCTGAACGGGTCAGGCTCGTGTCTCAGATGCGCTCCCCACGCGCCGCCTGATCCGCCACCGCTGAACTCTCCCTTTTCTCTTCCAGACAGGCTGAAAAGGCTCATCGATGAACGGGAGTCCTTGCTCGACCAGGTAATCACAGGGCAAAGGGAGAACAGGGAATGATTTAGGAAATGAAAACAGTAAATGATGAAGGAAATGAAAACACCAAACACAAGGTGTGGAGCAGCAGTGCTGTGGTCTGGTTGTTCTTGCTGAGGACTTGCTGCCTTGCTAGCCACTCTGTTCTTCCTCCAAAACATCCCTCCTATGTGTTAACTCAGGGCACATGGAAGATATGACCCGGCGTGCCTCTTATTTCTGAATAATAATCCTTCAGATCGCCAAGCCCAAGGGGAAAACAGGCATGCCTCAGAAATTGTGGAAGCAAATTTTCTTTCCGAGAGTAAGCCCGCCCCTCTGCTGGGTCTGTGGGTAAATGGGCCATTTGGAAAGGTTTGTTGGAGGAATTGCAGGTGGGTAAAGAGCAATTAAAGGAATTATTGCTGGTACCCTGGTATTCCATAGTGTCTATAAAGCTTATTCAAAAAACTTCAGCTGATCTGTTGCCCTGCAGGACAGTCTGTGCTTTCATTTGTGCTCAGTGACCTTGGCCTCTATGCATGCTACCAAACACAGCTTTGGGAGTTTCTAAGAATGTTTTACATGAATGTGCCTGCAGAAGATTTATGGCCTTTCTAATAAACCAGTTTCACTCATTGTTTTGGTCCTGAACTTGTACAAAAGCACTGATATGTAAAATACCATGAGTCATTTGCCACAAGAGTTTCTAGGATGTTAATTTGTAACAAAAGATCTTTTGGAATTTAGGTTTAAAAATACGTAATTTGTTTTATAATACTGGAGTGAATTTGAGCCACAATTTCCCTTAGTGATTTTAGTAACTATTTTCTGTCCTTCAGATTAAAAAATTAAAGGGACAACTGGAAGATAAGCAAAGGAATAGCAAGATGGAAAATGCACAGTCCGAAGATGAAGTTCTGGAAAATGGGACAGATATGCACATGATTGACCTCCAAAGTGAGCTGTATTTTGATTTTAAGAGAATTCTGTGTCCTGCATGTGAGTGAGAAAATGTATCAGTACAATAATAAGCACATGGCTCTGAGTAAGAATGAGCCTCCAGTTCCAAGGGAGCTTTGGCCTGGGAGCAGCCATTACACCTCTACAGAGGCGAGGGAATTAGGAGCCTTTGTTTAAGATTGCGGGTGGAAATCTCTATTATTGCTCCTCAGCAGAGTTGGGGTGAGTTCAGATTAATTTGGCCTTCAGAGTGGTTGACAGGGAATCAGGCAGGACTGGGAATGGTGTCTCTCTGCTGGGCACTTACTGAGAGAACTACTCTCCTGCTGCCCCACGTAGATCCCTGATGCATGGAAATTTCACAACAGACTTGTTAGAAACTGTTCACACTTGTTCTGACATCCCTGATAAATCTGCAATTCTTTTAGGAGATGCCAACAGACAGATCAGTGATCTCAAATTTAAACTAGCAAAGTCTGAGCAAGAGATAACAGCATTGGAGCAGAATGTAAGTTTTTGGCTTGTTCTGTTTGTTCAGGCATGGTGACAGTACAAAGTGTATTTTGATAAATGATAAATGAAATTATGTTTATTCGGATTTTCCCTTAATAAAAGAAATGGGAATGTTGGAGCACGAGGGCTACTTTTGACATTTATGACATTTATGGGGAAGAAGGAATATATTATTCCTCTGTACTGAAAGAAGGATGGTCAAAGACAAAAGTACCTGATGAACTCTGCTGAACACTTCTTTATGCCTAGCTGTCAACAGGCTTTAAATGGCTCCCAGCATGTGATCTGGTAAAGATGGATTTTATTCACAGCTGTTCCATTTTGATTGTTTGCTCTTGTCCAGGGTACATCAGCAATGCTCTTGCTAAGAGAAATTTAGTCAACGGACTGTATGTTTTTTTGCTGGAAGCATATTAAATATGGATATGTATAAAAGGTCAGGAGTAAGTTACTGTTGCCAGGCTTCCTTGGTGTTGCTGTTTTCCCTGAAAATATGCCTTTATTTTATCAAAGAGGAGTTAGCATCTCTCTGGAAATTCCTTAAGTACTGATGGAAGAGTGAAGCCTCAGAGTGATTTCTTGGTGCAGCTTCTAATTCCCAGCCTTTGGCTTCACCTCAGGTAATACGACTGGAAGGCCAGGTGGCCCGGTACAAAACTGCTGCTGAAAATGCTGAGCGAGTAGAAGATGAACTGAAGGCAGAGAAACGCAAACTGCAGAGAGAGGTAACTCCACCTGCAAGCTGTCCCAGGTCAGCCTGCTCCATGTGGGGGAAGCTTGCCTCCCTGGGGTGCCTGAGGGGAGGAACCACCCTTCTTGGCACAGCAAGGGATAAGCATCCAATTTCTTTATTGCTTTAGTTACTCCTTCTAAATGTACAACCAAATTTTCAGCCCTCAGACTGGAGTAACAGTCACGGCTGTGAGCTCCCACTGCCTTTTCACCGTTCCTTCCTAACCTGACTTGCCAAAGGGGTGTGAGTTTTCTTTGTGAGCCTGTTTACCTTGCTCTTCCAATCTGTTCAGGCCTGTTTGGGGTAGTGGGGCTGTCCACAAACTCTGACCGTGCCACTTTAGAGCCTGAATACCTTTATCAGCTTCTCTCTCATTGCCTCCTGAGGTGCTTCTTGGATTTTTTTTTTCAGTACAGCTCCTTGCTTGTTCTAAATACTCCTGCTTTGCTGTCTATAAATACTGTTCTGTGCAGTCCACCTCTCTCTCCCTGCCCCAATCCTGTGGTGAGTTTTACAGGAAACTCAGGCTCCGAGTCACAGCTGTGGATACAGTTCTAGGAACCAAAAGGGAAAAGCTGAGCAGTGAGACAGGTGTACATCACCCAGAGCCTTGTGCCTCTGGATTGAGGGAAATTTTGTGATTGCCTAGGAATATCCTGTTCCACAGGAGTAACCTTCTGCCCATGCTGACTGCCTCAAGACACACGCTTCTATCAAGCCAAATCCAAACTTGGGACACAGCATTTCTTCTTAACTTGGCCTTCTTTTGTTCAGCATTCTGTAAATACCCTGTGTTCTTGGCAGTGTGCTGAAACACCTGTGTGTGTGGCCTGCAAAGCAGTTTAACTCCGCTAAAGGAATTTTAAACTGCTTTATGTTCCAAGTTAATACGGTCAGTTGGTAACTACAAACCTTGCTTTGCCTTTGGAAAGGGTGAAAGTAATGGTGATTTCCTTCCTTCCTTCAGCTCCGTTCAGCACTGGATAAAACCGAGGAGCTGGAGGTCAGCAATGGGCACCTGGTGAAGCGGCTGGAGAAGATGAAGGCCAACCGGAGCGCTCTGCTGTCCCAGCAATAGCCGCCCCCTCCCACGGGAACCGGAACGCTGCCGCAGCCGCTTGTGTGTCCTGCTGCCCGGGACGCTTCGTGTCATTGCCTTCTGAGACCAGGCCACCCCACACCCGCTCCGTGCCTCCCCGCCGGGGTCTCCCTGCGCAGATCCAAGCCTGCTGCACTACATCCATAGGAGGAGCTGATCCAAGTGGCTGTGCCCGCGGGAGCCCTTCCACGCCGAGCTCTGGGGACATTCGAAGTACACAACACATTAGGAAGCACATGGAATACTCCATCCAGAGGGCACAGCAGCCATTTATTGCCATTTAAAATGGCACTCAAAGAAAATACTTTGACTGGAATTTTGTGTCTTGCTGAAAATTTTAAAACAAACACTGTAAGTTTGGGACTTTTCTCATGGCAGTATCTGTAATTTAGTGACTACAGTAGAGTTATTCATAGTAGGTTTTTCATTTACAAATCACTGTGGAACCACAAGCCATTACAAAGCAAAACTCCTTCAGTGGAAACCGTGGAAAAAGATGGTCTTGGAAGCAAAAGTGACCTTAAATGACTTTGCCAATAAAACAAATGTGTTTGGAGGGATTTTTGCACCAGTAGGATCGCGAGACTCTTTTATTTCAGGGTAAATAGGCAATAGCTTCATTGAATTTTCAATTTTTATTTGTATTATTTAATCCCTGTTCTTGGAGTTGAAGTAAATGACTTTTAAAGGATGTAAGGTTGCATTAATAAACCAGCATAAGGCCGTGTTTTCAGAAATGGTGGGGTTTGCACTTAGATCACTCTCTTTGGTGCATTTATCAAAGCAAGTGTCATTTGCTTAAGCAAAATACGTAATGGGTTTTTTACATCAGAAACTATCTACTGGTCCATGGCCTACTAGGAAATGATGCCGCTACAAAATACAAGTCTGATTTTTAACAGAATAACTGATAAGTAAAGAAGCACTTTAGAAAATATTACTGCCTATGGGTTTTCTACAGCTGCAGAAGTGGCGAGTTATTTCCTCCTAAGATCGCTGCGAAGGTTTTCCACTTCTCACGCAGAAACAGCGTAACCAGTTGAGATGTTACAGGCGATTCTTGCGTGTGCAAAAATGGCACACGACTGGCACTACAGCTCTGGTTTACCAGAACTCGTTCTGAATGTACTACTCAAAGGAGAGCAGCAGCTACGCCAGGAATAAAGCTGCCTGTGACACCTCGGCCCTAACAGGAAAGCCAGTCCCTCCGGGATCTGCTCACGGTGAAGCAGCGCCTCCTGTCCCACGGGAGCCACAGTGACTGCCTCCAGAGGTTCTACCAAGCCAAATCCACACCCAGGAGATCACATTTCTTACTAACTTGGTCTTCAGAGCCTGCGATCCAGGTCTCTCCCCAGCCTCCTCCTGGCAAGCGGGAGGTTAGAGTAGGAGCCGCTGCTGTTTTCAATGCAAGGGGATCGCTGGTGTCTTCCTCCAGCACCTTCACCAATTAAATAAACCAAAACCACTGTCCGGATGTGTTTCTCTGCTTTGGCTAGAAAACAACATCCTCGTCTTATCTCCTCCAAGTGCACAAGGAAATTTAGGAGTGAAGTACTGCAATTACTGTTCCAGCAAAAGGATGAAGAAGGGTTTTTTTGTGTCCCTGGGAAATTAAGTATGTTCTTGTTGATGAAATGTGGTGAAACGTGGGGGATGGAAGAAGTCTTTTTAAATTAAATTTCCACTCCAGTTAGGGCTTTGGGTTCTTTTTTTTTTTTTTTTTTTAAATCGTTTTTGAGAGGAACATTCAGGTGCAGAGCCAGGTTTCTTGTGGAATACCTCAGAATGGCTGTGGATACCAATTTACAATTTTCTGTGCTTGACTTGTGTAATTTCTGGTGTACAAAGCCTTGGGGGCCTAAAAAACGAGCTATGAGGTTTTCAGAACGCAAACAAACGTGCTAAATTACAACATCTTACCAATGGTAAGGTGTGTGATTGCCACCAGTCATCATTTCATTTGTGGCAGTGCTGAAAGCTGCCTCTCCTGGCAAGGTTCAGGAGAAACAACCCAGCAACCAAGCATTGGTCCAAAAGGCAAAAAAATAACACTTTGTTCATCAAAAAGGGATGTGTTTATCATTTCGAAGTAGATTTCATCTCGCACCCCATAAGCATTAACCTCATGACAGAAATCAGATGTGTATTTCAACCTGGATATGCTCTTAGTAGAAACCTTTGTGTGTGATAAAGTAGGTGAATGTTGAAGCCACATTTCCCCCCCCTCCCCTAACTTTCAGTATGACTTAGCATTAGAATAAGGGAAGAAAAAAGAACTGGTTGGTTTACTGCAAACTGTTCTATGTTTTTCTGTGAAGAATGTACAACAACAGGGCTTTGAATGGTGACAATAGCACATGTCCCAGTCCTTTAATTTGAGCTCCAAACGAGAGCACCTCAGTACCCTGCGAGTGGGGCCGAGGTGGCGGCAGCCGGGCGAGGAAAAGCTCCCTAGGGGGTGCAGGATGGGTTGTCCTAGAACTTCTGTTTCAATCTCTTATCCTCTATTTTATTTTTAAATGTTAAATGATTTTTATCGTTTGCAAACAGAATGTTACCCAAAATGGTTTTGGTTTTGTTTTCTTGTTGTTTTTTTCCCCCCCGCCCCGATCGCTCTGTTAGGAGATGTGACCGTGGAAAAGGAAATTCGTTATTGAGCAGAACTCGCCAATAAAATGTCACTTGTTTGGGTAGTTTCTTTTATGGAGTGGTCTGTCCATGCTGATGTTACAAGTTCTCTTGGAAAATACAGACTTCCAGGGGGATGTGGGTGTAAGAGCTCATTTTCCTTTTCAACACTTTGCTGCAGGATCACACAAAACTTGAGCAACACTGCCTGGAAAATGTACAAATTCAAGGGTTTGTGTGACTTAGGGCACTGGTGTGAGATATACCTCCAAATATCAACGTTTTTAGTGCACATACACCTCCAAATTTTGACGTTTTAATGGCCAGGTGCATTTGGGGAGACGGGGGACAGGGACAGTCCCCCATCAGGAGAAATTTGGATGGTGTTGCTAACTGGATTCATTCTCCACTTTTATTTATGGTTAACAGGGGTAACCCACACAGTAGCTTTCCCTGGAAGAATCCTTCACATCATGAAGACTCCTTCACAACAGAGGCAGCTTGGTTCACCAAAAATACAGGGTTTTAGTATTAAATGTCCTCTTGCCCTGATGTGTTGTCAGAGTGGTCCCTTACATGAAAGAGACTAAGCAGGAGGGTAATGCTTGTCTTTGCTTTAGATGCTCTAAACCATTGTATGTCTCTGAAGGTTAATTTTAGTTAACTGGGTGATGTTTTACACACTTGAATTATGACCTTTACACATACGTGTTGAAAGGAAGAAGCAGAGCCCCTTGCAGAAGTAATGCGTACCTGTGTGGGCAGGTAGGTTTGTCTCCGCTCCTGGAACGCTCTCCTTCAAGCTGAAAACTTTCAGGTAAGTTTTGATATGTGCCAGGGGAAATTTGAGATAGGTATTAGGAAAAGTTCTTCCCCCAAAGGGTGGCTGTGCACGGAACAGGTTCCCCAGCGAATGGTCACAGCCCCAAAGCAGAGCTCGGGGAGCTGCCAGGGTTTGGACGATGCTCTCAGGCGCGGGGTGGGATTGCTGGGGTGTCTGTGCAGGGCCGAGGACTGGACTTCATGATCCTTACGGGTCCTTCGCAGCACAGGATATTCTGTGATTCTGTAGTCGCCGTACGAGAGCTGCTGCGCTCCCTCCGGGCCCGCTGCGCTCTGGTCTGCCACTGCTCGGCGGCGGGAGAGCCGCGAGGGAAGGGACCGTGAGGGGACACAAAGGTTCGTCACGGCAGAGAAAAGACCGTGAGGGGAAATAAAAGTCCCTCAGGGCAGAGAGGGGACCGCGAGGGGGCACAAAGGTCTATCAGGGCAGAGAAGGGACCGTGAGGGGAACACAAAGGTCCGTGAGGGCAGAGGAGGGACCGTGAGGGGACACAAAGGTCTATCAGGGCAGAGAAGGGACCGTGAGGGGACGCAAAGGTCTATCAGGGCAGAGAAGGGACCGTGAGGGGACACAAAGGTCTATCAGGGCAGAGAAGGGACCGTGAGGGGACACAGAGGTCCGTGAGGGCAGAGAAGGAACCGTGAGAGGACGTAAAGATCCATGAGGGCAGAGAAGGGACCGTGAGGAAAGAGCCGTGAGGGGATATGGCAACACCGACGGGACACGGCGGCTCCGCCTTTGAGGGGATACAGCGGTCCTGTCTCTGGGACGACAGAGCAGCGCCGATTCCAGCTGGAAATGGCAACACCGGCCCGGAGGAGACCCGGAGGAGACCCGGCGGGGCTCCGCCTCAGGCGGGAGGAGGCGCACGCGGCGGGAGCGGGCTGCGCGCCGGCCAATCAGGCGTCGGGGCGCTGCGCGCGTGTGGCGGGGCCGTGAGGCGCGTGCGGCGGGAGCGGGAGCGGCCGGGGCCGTGCGGCGGGAGCGGGAGCGGGAGCGGGAGAGGCCGGGGCCCGGCGGGGCCGTGCGGCGGGAGCGGGAGCGGCCGGGGCCCGGCGGGGCCGTGCGGCGGGAGCGGGAGCGGCCGGGGCCCGGCGGGGCCGTGCGGCGGGAGCGGGAGCGGCCGGGGCCCGGCGGGGCCGTGAGGCGGGAGCGGGAGCGGCCGGGGCCCGGCGGGGCCGTGCGGCGGGGGGCCCGCGCCTCTGCCCGCCCTGGAGCTGCGGGGAGCCGCCGTTCTCCCACCTGAGGGTCCCCCCGGGGCGAGCGGCAGCACCGGGCTGCCCTCAGGCCACCCCCGCTCTCAGGCAGCTCTGCGGCGGGGACGGGCTCGGCTGTGCTTCAGCGTTGGGTTGTGTCGCTAACACGGACACGAGGGGGTTTGTACCTTATCTGGGGCGTGGAGGTGTTTTGGTTCTTGTTCTCAAGGCGGGAAAGTCACTTCTCTGTGATAAGAATATTGTGATTTCTGTATACAAGCGGCTGGGATGTGCTGTGGCGGCTTTCGGATTTTTAATTCTTCGGAGTTGCTCAAAGCTTCGCTTAGAGAGTGAAGGTAAAGTTAATGTAGTAAAAAAGGACGACGTTTTTGAGGCAAAAATAACTGTAGAAGTGTATAATTAAACCATGGAAGTGTTCAAGACCAGGTTGGATGGGGCTTGGAGCAACCCGGGATAGGGGAAGGCTTGAACATTGGAATATTAATCCTTAGTGCACTCCCCCCGGGGAAGGGCTGTCAGAGACAGTGACTAAAATTGGGAGGTGTCATTTAAGTAGTTTGGAAAGCAGACATAATTGAGAATTATAGCTAATGTTTTTATTTATTCCTTTCTTTGTTAGAAGCTTCTGAGGGAAGGCAGAGAAGAACTGACAATATTCCTAAGAAACAAGCTTCACATAGAGCACCTTCCATCCCTTCACGCTTTCTCTCTGCTTTTTGTTGGTGTTTGTTACGAAACTGGGTTTGCTGCAAGCTCAGAGCAGGTGTATTGCTTTAGTAAGGTGAACTGTGCAGCTTCCTTCTATTGCTAAATTACCTTTCTGTGTTCCTTTACAACTTTCTGGTTGTAAAGATTCTCAGGTTTTCCTACAGTTTTGTCCCTGGTAACACTTTCTTCTTGCTTCCTCAGAATCAAGGGGAATATGCTTTAATTTTCCCCTTGTCCAGCACCCACGGGTTTTTTAGTTTCTGGGAGGCACAGAAACTCAAAGCTCACCTCTTCCTTAATATAAGTAACCTTTATTTGAACACTGTGTACTGTATGATGTAAACAGCTCACCCCTATCAACAGGGATTCCACCAATTCAGGAATGAGCTCTTGGGATTTCTTTAGGAATGTGCTGTTCAGTTCCTGCCTGCTCTAGTAGGAGGCAGGAGGTGAAAACAGGATGGTTAATTTAATGTATTTTTTTGTCCTTTCATATACCATGGAGAACCATCATGAACTTCTCTTAATTTTTATGAAGGCAGGAAAAGCCAAACCAGAGACTTTGAGAGGTGGCAGTGGCAGTGAGTTGAGTGGATTCCTGAGGAGGAGGAGAGTGAGTTGGTGCCATGGAAGTGGAAAAGAGCAGCAGAAGGAGCTGCTCCACTCAGACCTGTTTCAGTGAAGATTTAGGTGAAGACTCGCAGCTGGAGTATCTCAGTGCTTACGAGGAGTATGAGGAGGATAAGAACAACTCCAACAACTCCAGTGAGTTTTCCGAGCAGGGGGAGGATGGAGAGGTGAAGGACGTGCCATTGATTGGTGACAAGGTGCCAGCCCAGATCAGGGCAGTGGAAGAAGAGTCTGGAAGGAGCGAAAGACCCACCCACAGCCTGGCACTGGAGCCAGATATTCCTGTCCTGCCATGCAGGGAAAAGGCCCAATTCTGCAGGCATGCAGAGCCCTCCAGTTTCAGCAGCTGTGGAAAACCTGCAGTGTGCACACGTGCTACCAGCAGCACTGCAGAGGATGGTGAAACTCAGTTCTCAGTCCCTGAAGTCCTCCCTAGCAAGAATCCTGTTGCTGGCCTGGAAGCTGCAGATAAATCCTGTGGTGGGAGCCCCAGTGCTGTGAAGTCGGAGCACAGCGAAGCCCCAAGGAGCATTCCCAGTGTCCCTGTGCCTGCCCAGGCTGTGGATACCAGCTCTGATTCCAGAACTGGCTTCCCAGTGAGCAGAAGCAGCAGTGCCCAGGCCTGTCTCTGCTCCAGGGCAGTGAACACTGAGGTGACCATGATGAACAAAACTCGACCCGTGGCATGGCTGGGTCAAACCTTTGTGGATGCTGCTTCCAACACGGAATGGTCCTTCCGAGCTCAGAGCTCACAGGTAATTGACACAAAATAAGAAGGGCCAGCAAACCAGTTTAATAGATAGAACTTTTTTAATTTAACCTGTCTGCATGGATGTTAATCTGTAACTTTTTTTTTTTTTTTAATGGAAAAGCAGGAATCAAAAGGTCATGTGTGTATCTGTGATCGGAAGACAGGCACCGACAGGTGGGTCAGGAGTTGTTCTTGGTTTTGGGATCTGACATTCTGGATAAGAGGTTTTTTCATTATTGAAAGGTCATCTGTGGTTGGCAAAACTGATGGTATCAAAAGCTTGCTGGGCAGCAGTTTCTGCCGCAGGGACCTGGACAGGTGAGAAGAGGGAGCTGAAGACTTCCTGACGTCTTCAGAGATCAAAGCAGCCTTGCTCTGCAGTTGCAGACCTCCAGAGATCCTTTCCAAGCTAAACTATTCCATGGTTGTGGAAACAAAGTGCATTTCTAGATTCACAGCATTGCTAAGTTTCTTTTTGTTCTTAAGACTTCACTTTTTGGATAGAAATTATGGTGGTGCTTGTGCAGTTCCCACCTCTCTGATAAAACTGCAATGCTACTGTAAATCATTATTGTGGGCTAAATAAGATTTTCCTTATATCACAAATAGCTTCTGGCACATTCTTTGCTTCAAAATAAAACACCATGAACAAACAAAATCTTGAAGCCCTGGAATAAATATTTTGTTACTGGTATTATTGTTTTAAAGGCCAGAACATCCCAACAAGCAAAGTGGGAAGAATTCTGCATCAGGCTGCTGTCAGGATGTCCTGCAGAGAGCGGCTGAAGCAGAGCTGCAGCTCCTGGCCATCCACTATGACCTCTGCTACCAGCACTGCTTCAAGGTTTATGAGCTGGCTTTGGAGGAAAACACCTATTTTGGGAGGCAAGTGCTTTAATGTCCTTTAAAATAAAATGGAAAACTGGTTATCAGGCAAAAATTGCTAAATGGTACTGGTAGATTCTATCCATAGCTTCTAGGAGTACTTATAATTAGTGGTGTTATCCAGAGGACTCAGGTCTTCTTTCCAGCCTTAATTTGTTTTTGGTGCCATTCACAGTCCCAAAATCCTGCTTTTTTTTTCCAGGAATAAAACCCAAGTGATGCACAATACGGTTGTTAATTCATGTGCTGGTATAATGTAGAGGAATCTTTAAACCCTGTAAAATCTTTGGGCATTTCCAGAAGCTGTAAAATCAGTGAAATGTCTAAGTTGTTGTTGCTTTCTTACCCATATTTTAATAGATGTGAGGAAAAGACTGAGTTACATTCATCCCTCATGTTGGTTTTGGATGAGTTGGACAATAATTACAGCAATATGAAAATGGAAATAAGCATGGGCACATCTTTAAATGAACTTCCGCCACTGTCAGTTGAGCTGAAGCTTTCCCCAATCTCTTCCTTTTATGTCCCCTCCAAGGTAATTTCTTAACTGTTTTATGTTTGTAATATAATCTTTTTTCATAATTAAGATAATTACAGATATGTCTTCCTCTTTTTTTTTTGACAGTTTTTCAAAAAGAGTCTTTACTCTGAGTAAGTAGTTTTCGTTTGTTGTTGTACTTACTAAATCGAATGAAGAATGAGTTTATAAGATGTTAAACCTGTAATTTCTGTATTTCAGGATGCATCTTGTTGTTTCAGGCAACAGTTGAAAGATGAACTTTCAACTTGAATGAATATTGCCCTGTGGGTACAATGATTTCATTTTAAGGGCATTTTTCCCTCTGTAGCATTCTAGCAAGCAAACTAGGGAGTATCTTTACTATCTTCACAGTAAAAGTTTTCAATTTACAGGTCTTTTTCCTGATTCCCTGCTTTCACTACTAAAAATATTTGTCTCCAGTTATAATGGCATCTGTCTTAAAAACCAAGCAACAAAAAAACCTCTCCAAAAATCCCACACCACAAAAACCCAAAAAGACTTTGCTGCCAGCAGAGATAATAATCAGCTTATAGATAATATTAAGAGAGAATATGAAGCTGTTTTGCTAAGATTATAATTCAGATATGAAGAATTATAGAAAAATAACTTCATATTTCAGCCAGGTACGTGATAGAACACGTTCAGGAACCCTGTCCAGTGACTTCCTGTAAGTGGAGATGAGAACAAATTTGGCATGAAGTTTTTACTGAATTGGGTAAACTCAGAGACTGTTTGAAATTTCCTCTCAAGCATGAGTGAAGTTAATCAAGAAAAAGTAAAGGCAACTCTCTCGTTTTGTAAATAATTCATATAAGTTGCACAGGTATTTCAAATTGTAAGGAATACATGTGAACATCACACAGAAAACTAGTGAGATATAACGAAAAAAGCCAAGATTTATTAAGTATGTTTATTTTACTCGGAGCTTCTGGAAAGGTTTAAATTTCTGTAGGGCTTAAAATTGTTGTCCCGTATTTTGTATGAAGTTCTCGGATGTGTTTTAGTGATCTTTCAGGTGGAGGGGAAGCTGACTCTGAAGAACCAAAACAGCAAGAAAAGGGGATTTCTGTCAATATGGTAGGAAATTCTTCACTCCTGGGTTTTTGGAGATGGTAATGTTGAGAAGTGTTTTCTCCTTTTAGGTACCTGCAGATGTGATCAGAGTCTTCAGGGCTCTCAGCCTGGGATCCTCTGCCACTAACTGCAAAGGCAGTTCATATGTTCACAAATTTTAATTGCCCTTTCAAAATAAAATAACTTGGGGGTTCTTGAGGGTGATCAGCAGGTTAAATTTTTTTAAATTCACCCGCTTCATGGGCTGCTATTTGAAAAATAATTCAGATCAGGTGGGAGTGCTGCGATATAACTGAACTGTGTTTGTAGGACAAGTCCCAGACTGATGGTGATCAGCCAGGTGACTCTGCCTCCCCTGAGACATGGGAAGAACAACCCAAAGATCAGGCTCTGGAACGTGGTGAGTGACCTGCTCCTAGTAAAAACAATCCTCTCTTTGTGAGCTAAATTTTCAGGGGAGGGAGGAAACGCTGTGTAAAACATGTATATGGTAAAACAGCTTGCCCTTTCTGTGGTGGAATGTTTATAATCAGCTGTCAAAATTCATTGATAAGTAATAATAGCTCTATACTATTACTTACATATTAAAAAATTTTTTCTACTTAAATCAGAATTTCCAACTAGTAATGTCGCCTCTTTTGAAATGTAGCTGAAATCCTCTTCAGCACAGAAATTTGATACTCATTTATGTAGCATACCGTGGTTTGAATTTTAACGCTCGAATTTTATCCCAACTTGAATTTTATTTTTAACTGCCAAGGCTGTGTGAAAAATGAGGAAGGGAGTGAGTATTGGTTTGATGCTAAGGAAGACTTGTCAGTGGCAGATATTTCAGCAATGTGCAAAGAAACGAAAAAGCAGCAAGGAAAACGGGACTCGATTGACTCAAGAGGTAAAGTCATGTCAGCTTTAAACTGAGAAACCAAATAATGGTGTTTATTACTGGAGTGCTCTGTTCCTTCCCCAAGCATAAGTAATGGAAAAAAAATGGAAAAAAATGCCAGCTGGGCTTTCAGATTTATTTTCTCATTCACTACCAGTGAATCCTAGTACTCATCCATCCGTGTTTTCCCTTGAAAACTTCACCTACAGTGCTTGAACTCAAATTAGTAAAATGCCCAGCCAAATCACATAGATGGAAATCTCCCATTTCTTCTCCTCCTCCTTCTTTTTGTGCTTACTTCCCAATGCTGGGCTCTTGAGAGTGAGATGCAAATGGTTTGTGTTTGGCTGGCTGTACCAGCCTTCAGCACTGGTACTGTCACTTCAGAGCTGTGTTTCCTCTGCCTCTTGAAGTCTCAGGAAACATTCAGGGAAAAAGATGTTCCACAAACTGAACTGCTGTGCTTTTCAGCACAGCACTCATTTTCTGTTAGAAGGTTCTCTTCTTTCCCTTGTTTTTTTCTAAGGTTTTCTCTCTAGGCCTTCCAAAATCTACAGAGAAGATGTCAGCTCCAGAACAGTTGGTAACTCTTTGCTTTCTTAAATTTATTGTTAGAAGTGAAGACAATGCGGAGTGGGAATGAACACTCTGTTCATGTTGGTGGCCCAAAACCCTCAGTGCCTGAGGTAGGTCTGTTCTTAATTTATAGAAGGAATTTCTTGCCTCTTTAAGGCTTCTTTCATACTCCACATTTACTACCAAGTAAGCCCTGATCTGAAATCACCTGCTCAAGAGTTGGCACATTCTTTACTTGGAGATAATCAAAAGGGAAGTAATTATTACTAACACTCCTTTGTGTGGCAGACTAAGAGCAATAAATCTTCTTGTCTTGTAACATTTTAGAGATAGAAAATTAGGATAGGAAAATGTGTTACATGTTGGTAATAAATTTCTGGCACATGGCAGAAAAGGGAAAGCACCATTCTTTTGCCCCTGCATCAAACTATGACACTGCAGCTGTTTTTTTCTTAATTCTAGGACAGTTTGGAATTTACCCATTTGCACTAGATTTTTTGTCTTGTAACATCTATTTTGTTTTTTAATGTAAATGTCATGTGGTTTTATACAGGAAAGACTTTGGTGTAATAGACGGGAAAGAAACTCTTGGATTTTCTAGCATAAATCTAAGAAACCTCTGTATACAGGGTGTTTTGTATTGGCTCAGCTTGGTCCTTGGAGAGTAAAGGGCAAATCAGTAATTGCTGGTGCTGCTCTCATAAACTACACAGATGTGGTGTCTTTGGGGATTTCCCATTAAGCAAGCTGGTCCTTTGGGAAATTATGATTGGATCTAATTTAAACTAGCAGGAATAAGATGAGCTTTGAGGTGCCTTCCAACCCAGACTATTCTGTGGGTCTAGGATTTTACATTTATTAGTAGGAAAGAGGTGTTGCATTAGCTGTACCTGATGCTTAACCCATGCATTTTTTTTTTCCTTATTTTGATGCAATTCTAGGATCCTGGGGAAAATTCCCTGGAGAAGACATCCACTTGTTCCTCTGTTAACCCATCTGGTATCTTTGTTTCTCCTTACGCCCTGAACTTGAGCAGCTTTACCAAGTTAATCAAGAGACTTCAAGAAAGGCACCCAGAGTTTAGCAAGTGAGATATTTGGCTCTCTTTTCAGATTTTCTGATCTGTAATGGAGCCAACAACATCCACAGTAACTAATTGCTTAAATGTGTGGCACAGAATGTGATGTTCACAGATACTTCTGTAATTCCCACAGACAGGAAATTGTGGAGGCTGTGAAGGAGCTGAGGAAAATCAACAAAGGTGTCCTGAGTGGCTTGGCCATCAGTTCCATTGAGGAGAAGACCTCTGCAATCCTGAGGAGATCAGTGCGCCGCTCCCAGCAGGAAAAGCCCTGAAAAAGGTGAATGAATATTCCAGCCTAGAGGGAAATAAACCCACGGGACTTTGTGTAGCCCTGCAGCCTGAGTGGATTAATTTAGCCTGAAGCCCTACAAGGAGGTACCAGGGTGAATCCTCTGGAGCGGTGGTTGGTAAGGACTGGGAGCTTTGGATAAAACTCGATGTACTGGTGGTTAATTACTGGGCTGCCTCTCTGCTGAGCTCTGTGGAGGGCACTGTCACATGTTCGGTACAAAGCTGACACCTAATGGCCCGGCCGTGTGCAGCCTCTCCTACAGAGATCCCAGCCCCGGCTCAGTTCTGGATCAAAACACTGGTGATTCCTCTCTGGGGCCAGCTCTGGGCTGCAAACCTGACAGAATCAGGTCGTGTCTTGTCGTTTTCCTCACCGTGAACCCTTTGCACCATCGTGTGGCACTGCAGGAAGCTGCAGCAAGCTGAACGTGCTGAGCCCACAGCCCAGGACTCCAGGGATGTGTCCATCCATCCTTGTTTTGCTCTCCTACTCAGCTTTAGCTAAAGCAAGCTCCTCTTGCTTTAGGTACCTCCCAGCAGTACCACTACCAGGTTTCCTGCAAAAAGGAGAATTATTTGTTTTAATCTCCTGTCTGACTTTCACAGGACTGCAGATAGGGACAGAAACTCGTTCCAAAAAAATTAAGATCTTATGCTTGGAAGCATTTTCAGTCACTAAGGTTTTAACAGCCTCAAAATGCGTTGCGCTTTCCTTGTGGAGTGATGATTTAATTTTCCAGTGGCACGTGGGCTCTGCAGTCCTAATTGTTCCTATTGCAGTATTTTTTTTCCTATTGTTTTGCGTGGGAGATGATGACTTAATGATAATTTTTATTTTCGTCATGAGGGAGGTGTGAAATGGCCAAGTCATTAATAAATAGTGGGGAGAAGAAGAATCCCCATTTACCATAGTAAGGAACAAGTATGTAACGTGTTTAAGAGAAGGTGATTCTGCCCAAAGCTCACCTATTCTAACTCAGTCTCTTTGTTGCACTGTTTTAGATCCTGTTGCAATTGCTGCTGGGAAGAGCAGCTTTGTTTACTGTCAATAAAGGTTAAAAGTTGTTCTTCAGAAAAGTTGGGCCAATGCTGTGCTGTCTCCAGACCTCTTCTGCTCCCTCTCCCCGTGGCTTTGTGCTGTAGTCCCGGTGCTGCAGGTGAGGCCCAGCCCTGGTGTCTCCTGGTCTGTCAGGATGGAAGCACTCCCAGGCTTTGCTCTTCCACATCATTCCCAGCAGCTGTTGCTGTTTCTGTTCCCAGACCTTGGCTCTGTAATTAGGCAGGTGACAATAGTTCAGGAAGAAGCGGCTCTGGCCTGCGAGCTGTTCTGTTCCTCTTGGGAAGGAAGTGTGCACGATGTGAAAGGCTTTGGTGTTCCTTTACATTCCCCTTTTTTGAATTTCTCCCCTTGAAAGGGAGAGCTGACTTGAAGCGTGAGAGAAGCGGTTTGTGGGGCAGTGACCTCGCTGCGGGCAGAGTCCTGCCCTGCTCCCACGGGCGTATCCCGATCCGGAGCACCTGGGGAGCCCAGGCAGGCGCTGCTGCTCGGGCACAGCTCGGGAGCGAGCTGCAGGTGGAGCTGTAGGAGCTCGGGAACGACCTTATACTCCAATTAAAAATAAAGAGGAAACCACGAAACATTCCTCTTTAAAATCGCGTTCCATGTGTACGTTCAGTACCAGGAAGGGGGAAGAGAGGGTTTTTTTAGCTAAGGAGAAATCCCCTCGGCCGAGGTGGAAGCGGGGTTAAGGAAAGTGCCTGAGGAAGCAGGACTGCTCCGCGCTCTCCTTCGGAACTGTTCGCTCCTTTTGCCGCGGCTCTGGGCGGGACAGGGCGCTGAGGAGAGCCCGGGCTCCATCCCAGTGCCCCGACGGGAGCGCTTTCCCCTCGTCTGCCCCTCGCCGCCGCCGGGAGAGCGGGGCCGGAGCCGGGCGGGGCCGCGCCGCCCCGAGCCCGCCCCTCCGGCAGCGCCGCGGGCGCGGAGCCCGCCCGGCCCCGGGAGCGGAGCCGCTCCTGCCGCGGGGCCATGGCCCTGCTCCCGCGGCGCTTCCTCTGCTTCGTCCTGGGTAAGTGCGGCACAGCTTCCCCGGCGGCGCTGGGGCGGCGGGCAGGGCTCCCCGGGGCTCCGCTCTGCCGGCCCCGCGGTTTCACCGCTCTCCCTGCAGCCCGGCGAGGCTCCAGCCCGGCTTCGCTGGCCACGCGGCAGTAGGGAATCAAATGGGGAAATGATTCTGGGGCGCTGGGACACAGTAAAACATCGCGCTTGGCCTGAGGAGCGGTGAGGTGGTGATGCTGTGGGACACAGCCGGCTTTGTGGGGATTCCTCCTTGCTGGGTGCGATGGACCGGGGCGAGTTCTGCCTCCTGTCCGCGCCTTTTGTTGCGAACGTTTAATTACTGCCTTTTGGAGTCTGTCTGCCCATTCCTGAGCCGCAGGGAAGACGAGGCAGCCAGAAATGCCCTTCTGAGAGCTGAGGCTGGATGTTCTGGGGTTTTTACTGGTGATGGGGTTAGAAACGCCTGCGTTGTGTGGTTTGTTTCTGTGGGATACAGCGTGCCTCGGTTTCTTTGCTGCTCCTGGCATTTCAGTGCAACAGGTAGAGATTTGTGCCGTGTTCATCACCTGTGTAGTAGCCACTGCAAAAGCTCTGAGGGGTGTCGGTGCTGTATAAAAGTGTGTTTATTTAAGGTACTCCAGAGGGAAACCGCACACCCTCATCCTAACGCTGAACTTCCACAAAATCAGAGCGCTCCTTGAGGCAGCACAAATTTCTCCTTCTTTCCCTTCCTTCCCCTGCGCTGGTTTTCTCCCCCAAGCCCTAGTGAATAATGCATTGAGCCGTGCTGCACATAATGTGCTTATCTGTTCCGTGTAATTAACTATTTACTGCTCCTCAGCTGTGCAGGGGCAGGAGCAGCCCGTGCCCTTGGACGAGGCACATTCCCCTGCTGGGTTGCAGGGAAAGGCTGCACGTTCCTGCCTGCAGAGCCCTGTGCAGGGAGCACTAACTCCTGCTAGCTAGTGTTTCTCTCTGCTCTGCTTTCTTAGCCCCTGACTATCCCTTCTCTTGGTTAGGGAGCTGTAACTTTTAAAAATATTCCAGGCTGCTTCTTTCCATCTCCAGTGGGCTTGGAAGGATGCTGTGTGAATCAGGTGCCCAATGGCAGCTGATCTTGGTGCTGTGGATGTGTTATTCACTCCATTCTCCTCTTGGATTTTTCTTTTTTTTGAGCACATTTAATGAAAAGACCCACCCTTTTTACACCTTTCTGCTGTTACAGCCCTGCACACGGTCAGGGCTGCACTGGAATTGCAGGTGGCAACTGAGTGCCCAGTGATTTGCATCGATGGAGGTGTTTTAAAGTGAGACTTTCTTTTTTTCAAAAAAGGAAAAGGTCTGAAAGAAAAAACTTTCTCTTAAAGCTCAAGCTTTAAGTAACTTCACCACTGGCTGCAGTCTTTAAAAAGCAGTGGCGGTCAGGGAATCAGCCATCCTAAAACCCCGATTCAGCAGGCCAGGGATCCAGCTGTACCCCAAGGTAACCACTTTTTTTTCTGGATTTGGGCTGCAGCTTCCTGCAGAGGCTGCTCAGGGAGGAGGGGATGAGCCAGGCTCTTGCTGTTACTGGGGCAGTGATGATTGGCACCGCACACAGCTCTGTGCTGTGTTTTTGTATTTAAGGGCAGTGCTGGGCTGCTTGGATTTCTTTTAGTGTAGGTAACTATTACTGTGAGAGGTAAGAGGCAGTCGCAAATAAGGTTGGTAAAACATTAATATCTTTTTTGATTCGCTGCATCTTCTGTCTGTGCTGTGTTTGCATAGTCTACTTAGTCATAGCTTTCTTAAAAACAAAACTCCTGGGCACTGTTTTATGACCTCTCCTGGAAAAGAGGAATCAAAGTCCTTCGTGTCTTCTCCCAGCCCAAAGCACACTCGGTAATGCCTGCCACTGATTTCAGTGCCTCCTTTGCAAAAAGCTAAAGCTCCCTTTAAAGTCGAGTTTAAGGCTGCCTCTCTGAGAATATCCTCCTCCATATTTCGAGAGTGCCCTGTTAGAAATCCCTGACAATAAAGTAAAACATTCCTCCTCCCTTTCAGAGCATCCATCTCTGGCACAGAGAGGGCTCAAAACTTCCTGTGCATCAGAAGAAAAGCGCGTGGATAGGGACAACAAAATTGCCTCCACCCCACACAAGAAACAAGTAGTTTCTTGTACTGCTCCCGTATGTGCCAGTTGTTTTCCTGCAGAAACCAGTGGCACGTGGATTTGGTGGGCTGGCTGAAGGCTGTGTGATCTGCTCAGGAAGCCTCTTGGCTTGTGAGAAGTAGGATAGCATTTATTAACTCTGAAATGATGCTGAATTTAAGAGCCGTGAAGCACCGGTGCTGTAACCTCCCATTTGTGCTGACTCGGGCGGCTGCAGTTAATGAAAATGCAAATGCCATGACCTGGGTGGAATGAAATGAGAGCCCTCATAACGGCCAGAGATGAGGTTGGCATCTTTCACCTTCCCCCAGGGCTGGAAATCGACATTGGGGTTATGGCAGAGTTGAGGGAGAGCTTGGAAAGCTGTGGATGGGAATCTGGAGTTACTGCTCTACTCTGGGAAGTTTGTTCTGCCTCCCTGACTGGATGCAAAGTCTGCCTCTGTCATTTTTGGGGGGGAGGTTTGGGGCAGGTTTCGGCCCCAAAACCGTGGTTGTGGTCAGAGCCCTTCCCAGTACAGCCCCTGCACCAAGGCAGGACCAAAACCACCACTGGGTTGGATCGAGAGGAGCATTAAAAGCCCATTAGAGGGGAAATGCAGCGTTACAGCTCACTCAGATAGCTAAATGCCTTTTTCTTCTCTAAAATATAGCTGTGGCTGGAGCTTGCCAGGTCAGTTCCTGCTGTGGGTGGGTGATTAGCAGGGAATCTTGGTCCCTGTCTGCCATTATGCTGCCTACAGAGCTGGCTGCTTTTAATCATCAAATCCGCTAATGAAGCTGCTCCACGGTTTCAGTCCCTTGTCTCTGTGCCTCTACAACATGGGCTTTTGGGGATCTGAAAACACATCCTGACACCTCAGAGAAGTGGGGAGGTGGGGAGGCCGGCAGCAGCCAGGGTGAAACCCCCTGATTTCAGCCAAGGGGGATACCCCTGGGCTCCCCTGTATCCTTCAGGTAACATTAGCTGGGAAAGCAGCAGTGCTGTGTGTGGGTGAGCTGCAGAGAGGTGCAAAATCTGTGCCCTTCAGCAGGAAGGGAGGAAAACCACATGGAGAAGCCTCTGTTGAAAAGGAAAATAAATTCTTCCAGTGATTCCTGGGCTGCTCGTGTGGCTCAGCAGCAGCTTTTCGTCTGGGAACTCTGTGTTGAAAGTATTTAGTGAAGCTGCTGTTGTGTGCAGCCTGTGATGGGTGCACCAATGTGACAGTGAGGTTATTTTGGTTTTCTCCCTAACCAATTTTTGTATTTACTCATTATGTGCTTCTTCGTGGGAAACCTGTTAGGTTGCCCAGGCAGTGATATTTTATCTTGAAGGTAATTCAGTAAAATGTTTGCTAGACCCATGTAGCAGAAAATCTGTTTAACACACTTTGGAACCTGAACCAGCAGGATCACAGTGTGTTGTCTCCAAACCAATGCCAGGCACTTTTAACCTTGGTATTGCTTTTCCCTGTTCTTATTTTAGCCTCCATCAACTGAAATAGCTGAAGGAAAAAATAATCCCAGGGGTGGAAGGAGAGTACATTTGCCTTTAGCACACTCCTGAGCTCTGGAGTGTGATGGCTGCTTGTTTGTCCTGGGCTTTGTGCAACAGGACCAGCCTGGCTTTGGGACTGAACTGACATCTGTGGCATCCAGTGCTTGGTTGATGTTTTAAAAATAACTCTAAACCCGGCTCTAACATTGGGTTAAGCTGTTGGGGTGGCAGTGTTGGACACAACAATCCTCCCTGGGGAGGCAGGAGGGATGTGGCTGGTTCCCTTCAGCCCCTGGGTTCAGGATGCACAGACTCCAGTGGAGGTCCTTCCTTTCTTCCACCCCGCTCTTGTGAGCAGGGATTAGATAGTGGCCACGGCCAGAGATGATTTGAATTCAGGATGGGCGAGGTCAGGGCTGTACAGACATTGCCAGTGCCTGTCTAAAGCCTGTGGTTTTCCTCCATTAATTCAAGAGGAACCGTTTTCCAAAAGGCCCCGCTATTCATCAAGGATATAATTATCTTCATAACTAACAGCTTATGGCATATTTTTCCCTCCTCTGAAGTGCAGTCGGCCAGAAGTTGGATTTCAGCATGCCTGGCTTTTGATTTCCTTTCTCCTTCCTCTCTTCTCAGCTGGTTTTGATTTTATTTTAGCTAGTGAGTGAATTTTGGTGGGTAAATAAAAGTATTTGTCATTCTGTCCTCTGCAGAATCAAGTCTAGGGACATGTAAGAGAAATGGAAAGAGTTCCTGGAAATGTGCTTGGCAGCCCTGTGATGGATAACAAGGCCACCATAAGTTGTGCTAAGACGGGGGAAACTGAGGCAAGGAGAGAAAGACACTCATCTAATTCCTTGGAGTGGCCTATTTCAGTGTGTTTAGTAGTTGATTTTATTTAACAGCAATGCTTTATGGCAAAAAGACAACCCCTTGTGACCCAGCTAGGCAGGACTGCCCTGCACTGGCCTACACAGTACAAGCCTTTACTTTGCATTTACATTTTAATCCCATATTCTGCATCTTACAGGAGCTGTTACATGGAATCTTGTATGGATTGGAATGGTGTTAAATTATCTCTCCTTTGGCGATGGATTGGCTGTTGTAGGTGCTTCATGAAATCCTGGAATACTTGGAAGAGGAAAAACACATTGCAGTGGTACCTCTGAGCCCCCAAAAGCCCCCAGACAGGCTTTGCTTTCAGGCAGCTGGCTCCTACTTCAACTTCCAACTAATAATTCCCTGGCAGTTATTTTTAGGCAGTTTATTTTGTGCCCTCTTATAATGCTATAGAATGGCAACAAAAACTCAAGTGTCCCCAACCCAGCAAAAAGTAAATGCCTACAAATCATCCAAGTACCAGCTTGAGGGATAAATCACTTCCTTCCTTTGCAGGCACAACAGGATGCCAAATTTAAAACCTGGGAGATCTCTTTGGGCTTCATGATGATGTTCAGCTGTATGCAAAATACCTCATTAATGCTGGCTGGGAAAAAAAAAGCAGCTTTCTCTTTATTTTGCTTAGTGTAATAAAACGAAGGGAAATTTATTCCAGAAGCAGGGATGAAGTCCCTCTTTGCTACACCGAGTTAATAAATCAGATTAAAGGCCTTTAGGTTGTGGGTACACTTCCCCTTAATATGAAAAAGTGGTTTTTGGGATGAGCCCCAGAGGGCTGTTAGGGCCCACCACATCTTGTGCTGCATTCCCTAGGAGCTGGAAGCCTTTGGCCCCTTTGGAAGCTTTCCACGCAGCCAGGTCCCTAACAGGGCCTGTCCCCAGCTTGGCTGAGCAGGGAGTGACATTCCCTGATGCCTGTGGATCCTCTGTTCCCCAGGCCAGCAGGATGCACTTCATCCATGGCATCTCCCACCATGGGCTGTATCCTAACCCTGCCTCTTTTCATTTTAAGTTTGTCCCTTGCCATGAGACTTTCTTCCCTCTCTAAGCCTGAGTGACTCCTCCCCCATCCCAGTTTCCCTGAGTTCCTTTGTGGTAGTGAAGCTGTTGGACAGGCAGAATTTGGGACAAGGTTTCCATCTGCAGAGCTCCCAGGGGAGCTCCAGCAGGGCTCTGTCCCTGTGTCCGTGCCATGCTGGGACTGCGTTCCAGCAGGAGCTGTGTGGTTTCCTTCTGCTGCTCCATCTGCAGCCCCCTGGAGCAGAGGGCAGGCAGGGATGGGGGGGATCCTCCTTCCCTTCTCCCAAGTGAGCCTTGGCAGCCTGTCCAAGACCTCCTGGGATCAGCCTTCCTGGTGCTTGGAGATGGGTAGATCTCCCCTCACCTCCCAGCATCTGCTCTGCCTCCAGAATCCTCACCCTGCCACAATTCCTGTTGGAAAATCCCCACTCCCTTTCAGCAGGTAAAAACCCCCAACTCCCACGACTTGCCTTTTAATTTACATCCTGAGTGCCTGTGTTAGGAGAGAGAGTCCTGCAGGTTAAGGGACGGTGCCACAGCAGTGGCCAGGGAGGCAGAAGAAGGTCTGGGGACCTGAGGATGCTCCTGAAATGTCCGTGAGCAGATTGGGGATGGGATGATCCCTGCAGGTCTCTGTCTCCTCCTTCACCCATCTCCATTCCCAAGCTGCTGCACAGCCCCTGGAGGCGCTGCTGGATCCCAGCCCCCCGGCCTGAGCCAGCCGGGCAGGGAGAGGGAAAAATCCATTCCCTGTGCAAATCCCGGACGGAAATAGCCGTGCCGGGGCTCGGAGGTTTCGGCTGACTGCGGGGGCACAGCCCAGGCTGTCAGCAAGGGGAGCTGGGAGCAGATGGCTTCTGAGGAGGGCACAGTGCTGGGCCAGCCACCCTGCTGTCCCCAACCCCAACACCTGCAGTTTTCTGGCCAGAAAGAGCATTCCAGCTGAACACCAGCTTAGTTTTTTCCTGGTGAACCAAGGGCTGTTTGCAAGGCCTGAAGCCTCTGCTGAGCTGGTGGCTGCCCAGAAGCAGCCCCAGTGGAAGGTGTTTTTAAACAGAGGGTACCAGACCCTTCCCAGGCTTCTGCAGATGCTGGAAGGGCAAATTTTTCCTTTTTTGTGGCTGCAAACTGGGATGCTGCTCACACTCATCTTCTGCCTCCTGCCCCATGTCCTCTCCCCACCCTCCTGTGAGTGTTTTGTTCTGCACCCAAGTCCAGACCACGAGGCTTGTTCCCAATAAAACAGCAAAACCACCACCTTGAGGAGGAGAGGAAAACAGCCTGTTGCCATCTGGGGCTTGTTGAGAGCACTAATCATTTCACAGGGGAGGTCTGAGAATTTGGGAGAAGCCCAGGGGAAGATAGTGGGGTGTTTGTTCTCAGAGCCCAGAGCTTTGCTGGTGCCACGTGTGCCAGTGCCAGCCCTGCTGTGAGTGTCACTTGGCAATTATCTGCCATCTTTGGGGCTCAGCTTTTGGATGAATGTCTGCCTATTTCCTGCTCTTTGCTGTGAAGCCCTGAACAGTTTCCCCAAAAATCCTGACCAGGATCCTGACCACCAGCTGGATGGTCTGGTGAATTCTCTGCATGTGTCGTCAAACAGTTCCATCATTCCCTCAACACTTGGGGTATATGCAGAAATGCCTGGGAAATGGGAACATGCTGTGTTCCCATGCTGTGCCAGTCTGAAATTCCCAAATCTCTTCTCAGGCTCCACAGTCTTCCCTGCCTCTGCTTCCCTGTGGGGTTGGTTGCACATGCCAGCAAGACAAGCCCAAGAATTCCCAGAATTCCTGGAACACTGGGGAGAAAAAGGCCAGAGAGCAAGGAATTGTGCAGAGGGGTACTGATGTGAAGTGCAGGATGTTTCTTGCAGAGAAAGCTCAGGGATTTTTGCTGGTGGACCATCACTGTGAGAAAGGTGTGGGCTCACAGAGGGGTGGTGTCCCCAAAGCTGTTTCTGGAGGGGTGCCCCTGACCTCTTGGTCCAGGCTCCAGCTCTGAGGAGTGCAGTGTAGGAAAAGTCCAGTTGTCTTCTCTCTTCCTGAAATGTTTGTAACAATCCAGGACCAACGCTGTGTTTCTGCTGAAGTAAGTGTGTGACAGGCTTTTTGCAGCTAACCCTCAGTAAGCTGAGTCCTGGTGGATGCTTGCTGGGACTCTGCAGGACATCAATCCCAGGGCAATCACGAGGATCTGGGATGCCTGCAAAAGCCATCCCTCCAATCACCTCCTCACCACTGCTCTCCAGGTGTTTCCTGTGAGGAGGCAAATGAGGGGTTCTTAATATTGCATCTTTTAACAGGCAATCAGGGATTGTCTCAGCAGGGAAGGTTGTTCATCAACAATTCCCGTGGTAGGAGAAGAGGGAATGGCTTCCTACTGCCAGAGGGCAGGGTTAGATGGGATATTGGGAAGGAATTCTTCCCTGTGAGGGTGGGGAGGCCCTGGCACAGGTTGCCCAGAGAAGCTGTGGATGCCCCTGGAGCCCTGGAAGTGTCCAAGGACAGGGCTTGGAGCAACCTGGGACAGTGGAAGGTGTGGCACTGGGTAAACTTGAAGGTCCTTTCTGACCCAAACCATTCCAGGATTCTGTGATTCTCTATGTCTGTGTGGCACCTAAAGACCAAGCTGGGCTTTGGAGGTTCTCTATGGCTCCAGTGGGATGCTCCCAGAGGAGCACTGCATTCCTGCAGCTCTCAACACCATTTTTCCTGAGGGAATGGCAGTGACAGGGGCCCATCAGAGGGGAGCTCTTTGGAGGCAGCTCAGCCTTGGTGCAGTTGGATTTTGGAGCTCAGTTATTCAGCAGCTCCTTGCAGCCTTCACAGATGGATGCTGCTGAGTACAGAGCCGTGACTGCTCTGGAGCTCAGTTATTTACAGCTCACTGCAGCTGACTTACACCATCTCCATCAGCAGGGCAGAAGGAAAATCCCTCCCTGCTTTTTTTCCTCCTTTTGTTACAAACCCTGAGCTTGTCCCAGTCTGAAGTGGTGTTGGGGGAAAATCTGTGAAGCAGCAGGGATCTGCAGGGTGAGGTGGGCACCATGTGGGAACATGGCAGGAGCTTCTCACTTTGACCTTAAACTGTGCAATTACAGCTAAAGTCAGTTCTTCTGGTCAGCTGGAAACAAAAGAGCTTTTTTGCCTGGCTGTACCCAGCTCCATCCTCGCAGCACTGACACAACGGGCCCTGCTGGGCCTTGCTGCTCTGGGGTGTGAAACAAAAGAGCCCTTGACCATGTCCAAAATCAGATGTCCTTGGAAAAGGTCACTGGCTGATGGCTCTGCTTTCCCCAGCCCCTGGGGCAAAGGGATTTGCAGAGCCCACGTGTAGGTGTGGGAGGGGCATCTTCCAGGAGCAGGTCCTGGTGGGGCAGGCAGAGCTCCTGGGGAGCACTGAGGAGCTGCCAGGGGGGACAGCAAGGCGCTCACCTGCCGCTGAACGACCTCCAGAGCTGCATCTTCTGAGCTGCTGTGATTGCCAAGTGCCTAAAGCTCCCCAGGGTTCAGTTTTCACTTGGTTTAGGTTGGTTATTTCTTTTAATGGCAGGGCTGATTTCCATGCTGGCTACCTGTGGCCTGCTGCTACTTGCAGCCAGGTTGTGGTTGCTTCCTCCCCATCGTTTATTCAGTGTTTCTCTCCACTCAAGGTTAAGGTGTTCTCCTCCAGGTTTGTTCTGCACAAGCAGCTGTGTGGTCATCAGGAAACATTTGGGCATCCCTAAGGATAGTTGTGGTGCAGCTTGTCTCTGAGTTTATCCCGAATGAGAGTGGGGAGAAGCAAAGCCGGGCAAAATGCAGCCTGGCTGTGTTTGCTTGACTTTGCTTCTCTCTCTCCTTGTACTGCTGCTGAATTTCCTCAAGTGGCTTCATCTTCCTCAATTTCTCTCTGTGCTCTGTGTGTCTCACTCATTCCTTCCTGGCTCTGTTTCCTCCTGTGCTCCTCAATCCCCTTGGCTGCTCATCCATCTGCTTTTTAATCCATTCTCCTCCCCTGCTGTCCCTTGTCCTTTTGCTGTGCTCTCCTGCTCCGCACCTGACACATTCCCCAGCAGCATTTTCTCTGCAAGCTGCTTGTCCCGACCAGTGATGGCTGTGATATTTACAGGGCACTTGTCCTTCACAGTCCAGTGCACGGATGTCACCGCGGGGTGACCCCGGGGTGGCTCCTGAGCCTCCCTTGGACGCTGGTGCTCGCTCAGCCGTGTCACTCCTTCACTTGACTCATCTAGATTGGAAGGGATGGGAAGGGGAGAAAAACCTCCTGGCCATCAATCATCCTTCAGCCTGCCTGGACTGAGATTTGCAGTCTGTAAATCATTCACATTTGCCTTGTGTAAAATTACTGCACCGTTCTCCTGCTTCTTCTGCTGCTGCTTCTGCTGCTTCTGCTGTTTCTGCTGCTTCCTCTGCTTCTGATGCTTCTGCTGCTGCTTTTGCTTCTTTTTTTTTTTCCCTGCTTCTTCTGCTGCTACTTCTGCTTCTTTTTCTGCTGCTTCTACTGCTGCTTTTGCTTCTTTACTTCTGCTTCTGCTGCTGCTTCTGCTTCTTCTGCTTCTTTTTCTGCTGCTTCTTCTCTTGGTGCTTTTCTTAAGCATGCACTCTCCCATAAAACATAAACTCTCCCATCTGGGAGCAGGGTTTATCCCTGGCTGAGGTTATGCCCCCCTGGCTGGTATCCGCTGGGCAGAGCTTGAGATTTTGATAAACTCAGTTTTATTATTGCGACAGTGAGGGTTAATGCTCTTCAATTTCTCTTGACCCAGCAACTCCCATGCTTTTATCTCACGTCAGGCCAAAGTGGCTGCTGCTGTCAGAGGCAGCATGGGAACTCTGCACCCATTCAGGAACATCAGCCAAGGCTCCGGGAGCCCTTCCCACCCGAATTCCCACCAGGTCCTGCCTTCCCACTCATTGCTATAGGATGCTGGTACCTAAGTGCTCTGAGGATTATGGAGTCTGCAGAGGGATGGTGTCCCATGGTGATGATGCCCCTTGGCCACCAAATAAGCATCTCAATTCTGTTGTGTTAAAAAAATCAGATAAAAATAAAGCACAGAGTTATTCACACGTAGCAAAAAATAGATCTGGTATGTGGTGCCTGCTGGCAATGCACTCCAGGAGCTGCAAAGGCACTGGCTGGCTCTTAGGGACCAAGGGAGAGATATTATTTATAGCCAGGCTCACTAGATCATAACCTCAAAGGATTTTTTTCCTCCTCCCTTTGTAGCATCACTGTCCTTTCCCTTTCTCTTCACCAGCAACATTGCACTGATGGTGCATGAGGCTGTTAGCAGCATCTTATTCTTGCCTGTTTTTAAAGCAGTTACAGGGACACGTTCCCAGGAGGGAATTCAATCAGCACTGTGCAGCCAGGGATGGATTTGATGGATTTCCTTGTGTCTGTCCCTGTGCTCCATCAGAGGTGAATATTTGTTCCCAAGTGTGGCACTGTTGCAGGTCATTTTTCAGGGCTCAGCAGCAGGGTTCTCTTATTCCTCAGCTTCCCCCACACCCTTACTTGTTTTTTAAGCCCAAACCCTGGACATTGGGAGTCCAAAGGCATTTCGGGCAATCAGCAGAGAATAAATCCACATCCTTACTAATTCATGAGTTACCCAGCGTGTCCTGAATAACTGATTCATCAGCGCGGGCACTTGGGAGGGCGCAGCGTCCCAGGGCTGCGAGGAGGGAAATCAGCCTGAGGGAAGGAGCCTTTGAAGAGCTGGGGTTGCTCTGGGGTCAGCAGGGGTGTGGGGCTGGGTGGGGGACAGGGCTGTGACCCCCAGCAGGGCCTGACAGCCCTGGCCTGTGTTACAGCCCAGCACTTCATCGCGGCCACGGCGTGCCAGGAGGCCGACTACGGCTGGATGATCCGGCACTACTGCCTGCAGCAGTTCCAGCGCAGCATGGAGGGCATCGGCCAGCGCCTCTGGTGCGACTGGGACGAGACCGTGGGGTAAGTCAGCTCCCTCTGCTCCTCCTCTGCTCCTCCTCTCCTCCTGCTCCCTCCCCGCGGGGATTTTGGGCTGGAGGGGTGTCAGCCCCGGGGTTTATTTCATTAGGGGAAACACCCTGATTTTGCTCTGCTTGGCTGCTGATGCTGCCCTGGCTCTGTCCCTGCTGCTGGGTCCCTGCTGGGGTTTCTCCAGCCTGCTCACACATACAGGGTTTGGAGGGAGAGCAGTGGATGTTGTCTGCCCAGGCTTTGGTGAGGTTTTTGGCACTGTCCCCTGTGTGGGCTGGATGAGGTGAGTTGGGAAGTGCCGGAACAGCCAGGCCTGGGAGGTGTTGATCATTGGCCAAACACTGGTTGCAGCACTAGGGGTGTATCATAGGGGTCAGCTCTGTCCTTAAGCCCTTAACCTTCCTCCACAAGCTGGGAACTTCCTGAAGGTCAGCAGGGGGAAGGCAAAGTCCTGCAGCCAAGGAGGAACAGTCCCAGGCACCAGGACGTGCTGGGGCTGTCCACAGAGAAACCAGAAAGGGACCTGGGGTTCTGGTGGGCACCAGGTTGAACTTGAGCCAGGAAAGTGTCCTGGTGGGAAAACACAGGCAGGTCCCCTCTGGACACCAGGAAGTGTATTTTCACTGGGAGGGAGGCCAGACACTGGCACAGATATCCCAGGGAGGATGTGGAATCTCCGTCCTTGGAGATGCTAAAAAACCAGCTGAACATGGTCATCAGCAAGCAGTTATAGATGGCCCTGCTTGTGCAGGGGCATTTGGACAAGGTAAAGGGGATCTCCAGAGGTCATCTCCAGCCTCAGCCATTCTGGGATTAAAGGGGTTTTCCAGGAGCCCAGCCTAAGCAGGGTTTGGAAGTCAAGGGCGGTGGTCATGCTCCACCACAAAGCAGCAGAGCTCCAGAAGGAGAGGGCCATGGCCCTGCTGTGTGCTGGAAATTGATGGGTTAATGAAGAGGCAGATTGGGATCCCCATCACGGGGGTTTCTGGTGCTTCACAGCTTGATGGACACATTTCCCATGAGATCTTTCATTTTTTCTCAGCACTCTGGTTCTCCAGACAGTTCAAAACACCCTAACTCAGCGTGAAAACCCCATAACCCACCGAGATGTCCTCATACCCTCACTGTGAGAAAATCCCAAACTGTCCCACCAGAGCTGCTGGCTCAGCCTCTGCTTCCAGAAGTTGTGTGTTGATTTTTCCAAGCAACTAGAGGGAGAGGCTGGAATGGTATGGCAGTGGCAGCCGCCTGCTAAGCCTCCTGTTTGTAATCAGTGTCAGGGAGTCAGCTGTGATTTATGACTTGGGAGCCTTGCTTCCCTGGTGGAATGCTTGGGAGCATCTCTGTGGGATAAAGGAGGGTGCAAAGGGAACCCTGCTCAGTGCAGCCCCATCAGGGACACTAAAGGTGTCACATATGGGGAATATGCTGCTCTGCAGGAGTATGTTGGATTTTTTTGGAGGAATTTCCTTTGGGTTTGGTTTTATTTTTATCACAAACAGTGCTTTATTTGGGTTAGCTCTTTTCTATTTATAATAAGCAGAGCTGAATCTTTTGGTAGCACCACGGTGTAAACCTGCTGAGATTGAAGCTGAAAGACTGGTCATGGGTGGCTGTTTGTTGGTGTGAGGGCTTGAGGGAATAAGCTCCCTCTTTCCCCCTTCAGCTGACTTTCCATGTTGTGCCTTTCCCTGGGAAAATGAAGCAGCAGAATCAAAATGAGCTCATGTGACACCAGTGGGGATGGGGGTCAGCTGGAAACAGGGAGCAGATGGTGCTGTGTGCCTTGAGTGTTTTGCACAAAAATTAAGAGGTTTTATGAGATTTTTGTGATTTCCTGCTTCTGGGCCCTTCCTTCTGTGTGAAATTAAAACCTGCACACGTATGGCTACCCATCTTTTGGTCAAAGGTTGGACTCCAAGATCTTGGAGGTCTTTCCCAGCCTTAATGATTCGATGATTCTGTTCTGTGGTTCTAAACATACTGTTGGGTTTTCCTTCCCCTTGATCCGTGGCAGAATGGGGGAGAAGAGACCTGAGACTGTGGGAGGTTTCTGGCTTTGAGAAGCCTCATCTGGTGCTCAGAAATGCCCAGGGATGCTGATGTTCTTCCAGCCCTCAACATCTTGTTCTTTATCTCAGATGTCCTGTTGGTCTCCTAAATAGCTTCAGCTGAACTCGTTACCCTTGAGGCACTTGGAGGAAATGTTGATAAGCTCACAGGGTTTAATTTGATTGTCTGAGTCCATTTGCTCTGTGCACACACATGGCTCAGGGTTATTTGAGAGATGACGTTCCTCTGATCCTCTTGTGCCCTCAGAACACTGGAAAAATTGGGTAGAAATAGTTCACTTACTGCAGTAAATCAGCTGGAAGGATAATGGGGTTTGGGTGGGCTCAACACTTTGCTCCCTGGATATGTGTGGGAATCACCATGCCCTTTTTAGGGAAAGGGAAGATGTCTCAGCAGGAGCAGGCAGGGGGTGGCATAGCTGGCTGGTCACCCCTCTGGCTCTAGGGGAAGGATTTTGTTTTCCACCAGGTGTGAGACAAAGAAATGGAAATAAAGTCCCTGCCTAGAGCCTGTTCTCTCCAGATCTTCCCCCAAACCAAGGCATTTCGATGGATGAAACCTGGCTGAAACAAGGAGAAATGTTGGGAGGTTTTGCCTCTGGGCCACCAGCAGCACCATCGTGTTTGGAGCTCTGATTTCCTGCATGCATCATTTAGCAGGGAAATGCTCCTAAGCTGCATCATTTCCTGCTCAGTTGAGGATGGCACGATGGGAACATCTGGATTAATGAATTGTCTCAGCACAGTCTGTAACTGTGGGCCACTGGTCCTATTTACAGGCAGCAGATCCTGCTCCCACCTCAGAGGCATCAGCTGAGCTCTTGCACTGCTGCTCCTGCTGTTGTGATGTAACCAAGGGGTCTCTCTGGAGCAGGAGTGAGTTGGGTGAGCTTGGGTTGGGCCATGTGGACCAGCCTCAAATCTCTGGGAAGGTTTGTCCAACCCCCTTGAGCTCTGCTGGCTTTTCTTAGTGCTGCATATTTAAAGAAAATGGGTGGATTTTGGTACCCAAGTTTTTCTCATGCACTGAGGGAACTTTGGCTGCCCTGGGATTCAAAAGCCAGACTGGAGCTGCATCTTGGGATCTTTGGTGTCGAGGTCTCCTCCACTCCATGGTGGTGGCCGAGCTGCTTTGGCCTGGAGCTCAGCTGTGCCCGATGCATGGTCCCAAAGATCAGCTTGGCTATTTTGATTCCAGCTCCAGCTTCATCAGCGTGGTGGCTGAGCCAGGGGGATTAGCTGTGGTCTCCCTGAGGCAGCTATTTCAGGGCTGTGGAGGGGTCGGGCTGCCACTGCCCACCCACGAGTGCGTCAGCAGGAGCTGATGACTTGGGGATATTTTTCCCGCTCGGTTTTGGCTGGAGGGCCCTGGCCAGGGAATGCATTTGCAGGAGGGGGATGCTCACGGTGCTCAGTGCTGCCACAGCTGTGGGTGTCACTCCAGCCCAGCCAGGCATCTTCACCCCAAATATATCCACCCTGTGGCATTCCTGAAAATCTCCATGGAATGCTTTGCCCCCGGCCGCGGGCGTCCTGCGGGAAGGAGCTCCCCAGGGGGATGGTGCTGCTCTGACAGCTGCAGCCAGGGATGGAGCTGCTCTCCCAGCTGTCAGCACACTCACACTCTGTCTTCAGGTTATTTATCCATTATTTACAGAAAACAGATTGATCCATTCTCTTATTATCTCATTATCTACTTATTTATCTTCAGCTTGCCAGGTCCCTTCTGGATACCCCTTTAGCCTGGCTCCAGGCTCACCCTGCAGCCTTGCAGGGGAGGAAATCAATGTTTTCTTTTGATTTGCAAAGCAAAAGTGAAGCCTTGTGGTGTTTTCTTTTTTTTTTTTTTTTTTTTTTTTTTTTTTTTTTTTTTTTTTTTTTTTTTTTTGCCCTTCTGAAGCAAGGGATTCAGGGAGGGCAGGAAATACCAGGATACTTGAGGTGAAAGAGAGCTGTCAATCCTGTGAACCCCAGTCCTAGTGCAACATCCAAGTGCTGTCAAGGAATAAATGCCAGAGCCAATTCCAGTCTTGGCTGCAGTGGTAAAAAAAACCCCAGAGGAATTTGTTAGGATTTGTAGCAGTATAAGTATTTAGATGTCATCAAACCCTAAATCATTCTTTGACTGTTTCCCACCAGTGGCCCAGCCCCATCCCCATCCTGCCTGCAGCCCTTTATCCCCACGCAGTCCATCCACAGCATCCCTTAAACCCAAACCATTTCCATGGTGACAGGGAAAACAGTTCTAACTGCAGCTCACATTGCGTAGGGAAAAATATTCAGGAAGCACAGCTGAGCTTTTGAGGGCCAGGTGTCTGTCTCCTGGCAGTGGTGGGATTGTTTGGGGAAACCTACCCTCTTTCCAGTGCTATCCTAGAGCAACTGCTTCTTATTTTTGTGGAGGAGATAGAGGCTTCAAATGAGCTGTCTGAAAGCCAGAAGTTTGACTCCATGTTTGCTACAGGTAGAATGGAAGCTTGGAACAAAGTTTATCAAGGAGGCCCTCCTGTTGAGTCAGGAGTGCAGAAAGGACCCTCTCAGTTTCCTGGGGTGGGGTCTGGATCCAGTTATTTACCACATAGCATAGGTAGTTGTACATATTGCCCTTTTTATTGAAGCAAAGCTGTTAAAATTAGCAAAATAATTATTGAGTAGGGATTGATGTTACCCATGTGGGCAAATGGTGACCCCCCATCTCCATCCATGCGTGAGAACTTTCACAAATAGGGTGAAGTTCAATAGGTTTACCCCCACTGAGGCAGAGCATCCTGCTCCAACCCTCTTTCCAGAGAGTTTTAACTCTGTGACTGAGGATCATCCTTGCAGCCCCCGGGGCTTGGCTCAGCTTTGCCCTGCTGAGCGTGATGGGATGTGGGGTGGCTTTCCAGGGCTGGGCTGTGGGGTGGCAAGAATAGGGCAGAGCTGAGCAGGAAAACAGCCCCCACTCCCTGAGGTGTTTCACCACCAGCCCAGGCTGAATTCCCAGTGGACCAGGCTGGTGTGGTGCTGTCACAGCAATGTGTATCTCACCGCTCCTGGGAAGAGAGAGAACCAGATGCTGGTTTGGAGACACAGGGGGATGAATGTTCACCATGGCTCTGGTGGGGAGGAGCACACCCAGGCCCAGGTATCAACACTGCTGCTCTCCAGAGGAATCCAGATCCTGTCTGACTGGGCGTTGTGAGCAGCCTGTTTAACCCTGGTCATCCCTTCCCAGCCAATGGATGTGTCATTGTGTCAGGAGAAGGTCCCCAGTGCCCTGTGACTGGGTGCATTTGGGATGGACGGGAGATGAGGGAGTCTCACAGGGCCTTTTGGGGGTCTGTGAGGTAAAGTGGAAGAAATGAGAGCACTTGGCCATAGCTGAGAGCTCAGCTTTGCTTTTTAGTTGGCCCTTGATAGAAGTGCTGTGGTCAGGTTTGCTCTGTGCTAGCCAAGGCTAGAAATGGGATCTTGAAGAGCCCTCAGCCTTGCTCCCCCTTGGCCAAGAGCTCAGCAGCCCTCGGTGTCACTTCTGCACTTGGACCTGTTCCCGAGGACAGTTTCTTTTCCCTCTGGGAGCCTCCCACCCACTCCCCACTGGCTTCTGGGTGGGAGTGCCCGTGATGGCACCCTGCTCCTGCTGAGGATCTGCAGCAGAGGGCCTTCAATGAAAACAGCAAAAATAAAAGGGCCGAGAGACTGAGGCTGTGTTAAGCCACCCCATTAGGATGGAGGGACCTCCCTCCAGTTAGAGCCCCACGGGCATCTCCCTGTCCCCCTAAACTGCCCGTGGGGCTGTGGCTGCCCCGCTCCTCTCCTTGGGTCCATCCTCACGTCTGGAGGTGACTCAGTGCTGGAACAGGGCTGCTGCCTCTCTGCAAAGGGCAGGGACAGTTTATCCTTTCATTTGCTGGCACTGCTGGGCTTTGGTTCCTTGCATGTCTTCACACAGAGTGATGGGAGCAGGGATTTATCCCCGTGGAAGCAGTTGGAGCCAGGGAAGGGCTAAGCCAGCTGCTCTATGGCCCTTCAGCTTTAAAAATAGCTTTTATTCGCCTGTTAACGCTTTCCCTCTGGTTCCTGAAGATGCTGCAGCTCCCGAGACCTCCTAAGGATGCTGATGAACGGGAAATGGTAATTTGGCACATTGGGATGCTGAGCAGAAGCTGCTTTTAGCAGCTGCAGGCCCTGTTAATTAAATCTCTGGCTGTGTGGGCACAGCCTGCCCCAAAACCCCAAACCCCAGCTGAGGAGCTGCACTGGGGCTGTGGAGAATGGCTGGGAAGCTGCTTCTAAAATATTTCTTCCCTCAGGCAGGTTTTTAATTGGAGAGCTGGGGTTTGCTTTGCTTTGCTTCTCCAGGATTAGACATGACTGATTGGGACAGGGGAGGAAATTTGTATCTGTGTTTTTCTGCATAGCCAGTTTGAAAGCAGGGAGGGTTTAGCTGTCATTCCAGAGGATGGCTGGATGGCCTGGCACAGAGACAGTGTCTCTGCCTCAGGGCTGCTCCTGATTTTCCAGGTATTTTTTAAGGAATGGAGAAATGGATTTGCTGGTCACAGAGGGGTGGGATGGGCTGTGGGCCTGCCCAGCTGGTTTCTATGCAACCTCCCCAGTTTTAGGTAAATAAAGGAGATTTTTAAGTAGATTCAATGTACTTACTTCTGTCCCCCTTTGGACTGAACTCACACAAGCTGGAGGATGGTGCTCTGAAGGCCAGGCTGGGATGGGTTTCCTGAAGGTCTGCTTAAAAAATGTGAGTCTGGCCGGTATTTTCTAATAGCCCCAGTTCAGCCAGGAAATTCTGCAAAAATTAACACAAACCAAGCACAAACCCTCCAAACTTCTTGTTGCTCCTGTAAATACTATTTCTGGTTTCATTTCCTTCTGTAAATTAAACCACCACCACCATGTCATTCCATAAATGAAAACTGCTTTTGGCTGTGGGCGAGCACTTAAAAGTTGCCATCAAAGTGGCAAAACCTGGTGGGAATTTAAAATACCCTGTTACCTTTTTACCTCTCCAGCTATGAACTCAAAACCCCCCATATATTTTTATAGGTTACATAAATTTTCGAAAACCCACTAGATATTTTTACAGGGCTAGGTGTATCTAGCTGTAAACTCAAAACGGAGCTAAAAACTTTTAGAGCTCAAGTGTAGTACAATCTCAAGCACACACCTCTAGAATATCATATATTGTAGGGGGGGGATATGTTATATTGCCTTCATATAGCTATTGTAAATTATGCAGTATGTATTTTTTATTTTATATGCGTTAGCGTATATAGATATATATCCACCACGACGTGTCCGTGTGTTTTGCAGCACTTACGGGGAGCTGACGAACTGCACGGCGCTGATCGCCGAGAGGCTCGACTGCTACTGGCCCAACCGGCTGGTGGACGAGTTCTTCGTGGCCGTGCACAAGCAATACTTCAGGAACTGCTCCCCGTCGGGCCGGGCGCTGCACGACCCCCCGAACGGCGTGCTGTGTCCCTTCATCGTGCTGCCCGTCCTGGTCACCCTGCTGATGACGGCGCTCGTGGTGTGGAGGAGCAAACGCAGCGAGGGCATCGTGTAGGCGCGGCGGGGACGGGTGGGGCTCCCCGGAATGTGCCTGCTCTTTGGGAAGAGCCTGCCCGAGGAGCAGCGGTACCGAGCCCCGCAGGCAGCGACAGCATCGGCACCGCTCCTGCTCCGCGGTAGCGCCCGGTGGTTTCCAAAAAATTGTCATGGGAGCGATGGGCAGAACGGGGGACTCCGCTGGGGACCGGGGAGCGCCGCTCACCCCGCACTCCGCTCCGCCTCGCCCGTGCCAAGCAGGAAAAATTTAAAGGGAAAAAACCAACCCCAAGGGGGTGTGGGGAGTTGGAATCCTGCCAGCCCCGCAGTGCCAGCGCGGCATCAGCACACGTGAGACCGGCGGGTGTGGGTGCGCCTCAGCATCCTCGCCTTCCTCTCTCGGTTCTTTATCGGGTTTCTCCCCACACGTGGGAAGGCATCTTCTCCCCCAGCCCCCTGCACAAGGACGAGGCTTGCACGGGCTGGGTTTTGCCTGGAACAGCCTGGGGAAGTCTGCGGTGGTGCCCTGGGACTAACAAGGAATGGGAATAAGGTGCTTTTCCTACCTAAATAAAGAATTACATGAATAAACCAGGTCCGTGTGTCTCTGAGGGCTGAGGTCATGCCTCCCCCCCACTGCCCTCATTCTGTGATGCCAGAGAGCCCAGTGGTTCTGCCCCCACCCCACGAGCACTGCCCCAGCAGTGGGGTCCCTGGGGGGGTCCCTGGCTGTGGAGCTCCTGCAGGGACACTGGGCAGCACCTGGGATGGGATGGGGACCCCCCACCCTACCCTGACAGCTCTGGTGCACTCCAGACCCCTTCAGTGCCTTGCTGGCTCAGGAAGGAATTCCCTGGGGACACCAGGCTGCTGTTTATTCCCGACTCTCACAGTTCCCAAAAAATCCCCCAAAACCTAGTGGAACACCCAGCCCTCTGCCTGGCCCACCCAGCCCAGACCCCTTCTAACCCAAACGAGTCTGGCAGAAGCAAAGGTTAGTTGCATCTATACAAATATACATAAAAATGCATATAAACAAATATGCACATATATTTATGTAAATACATAACCTCCTCATGTTTAGGAAAAACTTCATTTTCCTGGACTGGGAGGTGATGAGATCTAGGATTCCCCTCCCCCACAACGTCCTGAATGAGCACAAACCAATGCTCAGACCTTCTTGTACAGTATTTAACAGTATCCAAACTTTATTATTCTGCTCATCTCCTCCAGGCAAGCAACAATACAGGGAAGGGGTTCAACAGGACATTTCTGGGAGGCAGGCATGGCTTTGATGGCTGCTGGTACCTGGAGACAGCTTTCCCTGGCTCCCCTGAGCAGCACCCTGGCTTTGCTCTGCCCTGGCATCCTGGCATGAGTGGGGAGCCAGCCAAGACATGGGAATGTGACCCCTCCTCCTGAAGGATGGAACAGTACCAGGGTGCCTCCACAGCAAGAACTACTTTGTTACAGCAACCTTGCTTGAGTTTTCGACTCGAGAGAATCCTTCTAAAGGCCATAGGCAAAACTTCGTTGTATTTCCTAACCTTGCTATTTCCGTGAGTGTAGAACTCCTTACCTTTGCTGACATACCTGTTTGGCAGCAAAGGTCTCTCACTGCAGTTGCCTGCTTAAAGTACTGGGCTGATCTGTGCTACCTTGTGAGTTTTATCTGCAGATGAAGCTCTCCTCCTGCATGCCAATGTCTGCATTTCAGCTCCCTGCTTTCCCAGGCCTCCAGCAACAGCTACAGCAGCTTGTGAAGCTCTGAAGGAAAAGGCACAGGGAAAACTCAACACACGAGTTTCATGCTTACAGTTTGCACCCAGCTCTGCCGTGCCTGTGATGGAGTTTTCATTTCCTCCAGTGTGCAGCAGAGAACAGCAGGAAAGAACAAAGGGGGGGATAAAACCCCAACAGTCAATGCCCAAGGGTCACACACACACTTTGCTCTGCATGAAACCACACGAACATTTACTTCTCTGGTTTATAAAAGCTCAGCTGGGCTCCATCAACTCCTCTGTGTGACCCAGTGCTGGAGGATGCCCAGGGAGCACATGGACTGAAGCTGCTCCTGAGGTACTTGCTGCTCTCCTCTGCAGGCTCTCAGTGCCAGCTCCTTACAGAAAAGGCAACTGCAGCATCACATCCTTCCAAAGCAAGAAAGCAGAGTGTGCACGAGTGGGGGAAAACGTGCTGTGGTTCCAGCTGCCTCATTCCCTTTCAGTGCAGGAAGCTGGAGAACACAATTAGGTGCCTAAATTTACCTTCTTCAGATCAAACAGCATCTGATGCTCCCTCACCATATCCAGACTGGAAAGCCAAAGGCAGATTTCTTTAAAAAAAAATCTCCCTTTCATTAATTTCTTCACAGAAATATATATTTTATATATATATATGTATAATTTTACTAATACTAAACATGTACTTAAGTTAGGTATTAGCCTGTATTTCTTTTAACTACTTCACACAATGAATAGAAACAAACAAACAAAAAATACCGTAGTCCAACCAGGGCCTGAAATTAACAATGTAAAAATTCCAAATTGTGACAAAAACATTAAACAGCATTGAGAATTTCAATACCAGAATTAGAATCTCATTTTGCACTTCCACTCTGGAAAGCTCCAAGCCTCAGCTGAGTGACTCTCAGAAAAAGCTCATATTGTTTCTGCTCATCAAAGGCAACAGTTTTGTGATTTGGTTCACAGGAGACCATTTATTGCCAACTCAAAGTGTTTCAAAAACACATCACCTTTTCTGCTTGGGTTGTTAGGGTTGTTGTTTTTTTTTTTTTTCCTTCCCCCCCTCCAGATTAGGCAAGAGTTACAAAAAAAAAAAAAAGTGTAGTTACAATTCCAATAGTGATTTCTTTTAACTTCTCAAGCATATCTCATCAACAGGATATACAGTACAGTTCAGAAGAGTAAACATTTGTAAAAGGAAGCAGACAACTTTCAACCAACAGACACAATTTCTTGCTGTATTTATGCTGAACTCTCCTTGGAACATGGACAGGTTATGAAGTTAGTTTTCTTCTTCAGTACAACATGGACACGGGACTGGTACAATCCGGGCTGGTTTGGCTGCTGTTGAAGTTAAGGACAACTCTGGAGTGGAGCCGTGGTGCTGCCGTCCATCCCCTTCATCATCTCGCGTAGCGCTTAATGTAATCTTCAACTTTATTCCGAAAGTCCTCCTGGAGGGAAGCACAGGCACAGTCAGGGAGGGACTCACACGGGAATGTGCTGCTGGATCCCCACGCTGCCACTGGCAGGGCCAAGCTCCCAGTAAGGGAAAGGCCCACAGCTCTCCCTGACAGCCTTCAATCCTACAGAGCACTCCGCAGCCGGGGAATGGGAGAAGTCTGCCATCGCCAGCTCCCAACTTGCACACACACAAACTGCCTACTACTCCATAACCTCTGTATCCAGGGAAAACCACACACTTCTGGCAGTTTGTGCTTATAAAGCACAGAGATGCTGAGCAAGAGAAATGCTGACATCGTGTGATCCCTGTGCAGACACCACATTCCTGGCATGGTATTGTGAGCCTGAACCTTACAGCTTGGTGTTAAATATGTTCTACCCAAACAACCCGAGGGGCCTGTGCTCCAGAGTGCATTCTGCTGCATTTCCAGCTCCCCTTTGTGTGTGCTGCTGGAACATCAAGCAGGAAAACCTAGGAAATTTATGTACTCACATGGTTAAAAAAAGAAAACAACTGAAGAAACAATGGATGTGGGAAATGAGGTTTTGAACACTGTCCTGGCACACTGGAGTTGCCTGCAAAGCAGAGGCCATGGAAGCACTGAAATCCTCTGCCAAGGCTCTGCTTTTACCAGGAAGGGCACAAAATCCCACTGCCATGACCTCTGAGATCACAACAAAGCAGGGTCCTCCTGCCTCACTGTCACTTGTCAGCTCCAGGTTTGCCAATATATAAAATGATGCCTTTCAAACACATCCCAAGTGTTTTGGTACAGACTACCCAGAGCTGGACATCACATCACAGGAAATAGCACTAATACCACATTTTTGCCTCAGTCAAGCTTGGAACACATTGGAACACATAAATATTTCCCTGGCTCCAACACCATGCTTCAAACACTTAAGATCAGCTCCCCTTATAATGGTTTCGTTTTCTGCTGCTGAGTTTTTCTATCAGTGAAAAAATAAAGGTTTCCCCGTGTTTAAAATCCAAAAGAATCCAAGAAAACCTGTGATCCATCAGGAACTCTGTGATTTCACTTTTTGACAGATCAAGTGCATCACAGATGTCCATAACTACGCTCAAAGTGCTCAGAATCTCAAAGTTAAAATGCAGTGTAAGGCCAGAAATACCCTATTATAAATATGGCTGCAGAAATCCCACTCCTCCTCAGGAACAGGCTGCCTGCTCATGTGGGGTGAAAGGGCAGCTCTTCTGGTCTAATATGGCACCTACTAAAGGCAATACTGTGTGTGACTTTCTCACTCTGCTGCAAGCACACCCATTTCCACACTCATCCAACTGTACGCTGTGTTAAAGAACACTACACAGCTAACGCCATCTTCAGCTGAAATAACATTTTTAAACTCAGGCAATTTCAATCCATAGATGCAGGTTATGATAGCTGTGGTGGAAACTGAATTCACTGAGGGCTTCTTGCACACTGTTTCCCCCTCCTGTGTTTCTCCAGAGGATGGATCACTTTTGGAGGTGAGCACAAGGCTGAGGAACACCACTGGACACACCCCTGCACCTTCCCTGTGTGTGCACTATCCAAGAGCAGGGCAGTGCAGACAGCTCAGAGCACCCTCAGCTTTCCCCTCTGTCCCTTTATGAGTTATTACAGAGGAAAATGGGCTCTCAGCAGTGACTGAAGAGAAGCAAGAGCTCAGTGAGGAAGGAAGAAGGCTGCAGAAAGCCAGGCTGTCACTCAGCAGCCTGGGCTGAAGGACCTGATGGTGTTGGCAGGCTGCATTCACAGGGTGTCAATGCATGTGGAGCTGCCTGTGAAGAGGAGGGGCTCACCCCAGAGCTGCAATATTCCATCCTCACCTGCCATATGGCTCAGCACTTCCTGATTAACAGGGGGCACCTCACTCTGGGCACAGCTGCTTATGTGCAACGCTGAATAATCAGACACAAAAAAATTCAGCAGAGCAGGACACAGCATGCATTATAAAGAGGCACAGGCAAAACCCTGCTAGAAGTGAGAAAGGAAAGAAAGATTCATAAATCCCTTAAAGGACATGACATAGCCCACAGAAAGTGTCCTCTGTATTTAAACAAAGGCACTTTGTTTGTGCAAAGAGGTTTCATAAATAACCTTTACAAGAATAAACATATATAAAATAAACAGGACAGGGGGCAAGGATTTTAAATGGATAAAGAGAAGGTTTAGATGAGGTGGTGGGAAGGAATTCTGCCCTGAGAGGGGTGATGCCCTGGCACAGGGTGCCCAGAGAAGCTGTGGCTGCCCCTGGATCCCTGGAAGTGTCCAAGGCTGGGCTGCACACTGGGGCTTGGAGCAGCCTGGGATAGTGGAGGGTGTTCCTGCCATGGCAGGGGGTAAAACTGGGATGAGCTTTAGGGTCCCTTCCAGCCCAAACCTGGGGGTTCTGTGATTCTATTTAAGAGCACCTGGGAGAGGATCTACAGAGCCTCAACCCCAGAAGAGAATTCCATTCTGCCTGTCTAAAGGCATGTAGAAGCACACACTCGAGAACTAGGCAGCGTTTCAAAACTTGATATTTGACCTGATTTGGCAGCTCTGGGAGAGAAGACTTTATTTTTTCAACTGTTTATACTGCATGAAGTTATGCTTATTAGCTGCTTGTCTTTTATTAAGCTTTTAATTTGTAACCCAGAGAAGATCTGCTCAGTTATCCAAAGCAAACACAATACTTTGGTGACAGCTACCAGAGAAGTCTGGAAAAGTTCTGATGGAAACTCCCTTGGGAATGTTTTTGATTTATTTAAAACAAATTATTTGGTATAAGGATTACCCCAAAATAAAACTGAAAAAATATGCATTAAAAAAAAAACCCAAAGCAGATTTAGCTCATTTATCATCCTTAACATTCCCACTACTGGTACTTCACCCACAGAACTATTTGGCCAGTCCCTGTAGGAAAATGTGCAGTTTAACACATCTGTCCCTTCACTGTGACTACAACCACCCAGATACTGTGACAACCTTCTGATCCACCTTCACATTCTTTAGATCCACAATCCTGTAAAATTCAAATGGAGGCAGACAAAGGTCACAGATCAATTGCTCCTGCCTTCCCCTCTTCTGTGCTAGTAATCAGAACAGTAATTATTTTTTTAAAGCAGCGCAATTTATACAGAACACTATTTATTTATTACCAAGGTTAAATTCCAAATAACTGCTGCTAGAACCTGACTTGTGGTTCTAAAGTGATTAGGAAAGGGGACTTCAGAGCACCAGTAAAATGCCATTCATTACTCAGCTCAGCCAAGGCTTTAGGATATAATAACCAGGTAGATCTATACTTTAGCCCTATGAATTATATTATATTTCTTTCTTTTTCCCCTTGCAGAAAATAATAAGTATTCACACCCACCAACCCCCACACGCCCCCTCCCATTTAAAAAGGAGCTGAATGAAACCTTTGAGTAGTACAGAAATCTCAAGTTATAAGGATTTTCTTCTTTTACAATTAATGCTCCTGCCCTGCTCTCACTTCCCTCTCTTTGTTTTATTTAGCTCAGTCTCTACATGATGTTTTCCAAGGTCTGTAATTAAATTTTAGTTCTCTGAAGAAAGAGAAGAGTAGGGGGTGAAAAACCTAGACAAAGGTATCTCCCACAAGCTCTCGGCTCAGCAGGTGCAGTCAAAGCCACATCGATTTTCACGGCCTGTGATCCCAACTTCAGATTTTAAAATTCTCCTAGACACCAAGCAATTGTGATTTTGCAAAATGATGGAGAAGTGCTTTAGCAAATTTCTTAAAAGTCAAGTACTAAGAGGGGAAAAAAGGTGACATTTTTACTGCAGGAGAAAAAAAATTTACCAAAGCTAGAACACACCACTGCAGCTATTTGGAAAACAGCAGCATTGAGAGGAAACACTAAGGTTTGGACTTTTTTGAAAATATCTGCACAGAGGTAGGTTACAGAATTGGTGTGGGAAGCACTGACCTGCCTGCCAGGATAGAGAGAAGCTGAAGATACCTTGCAGAGACACAGCAATTCATTAACACACTGAACACATCTGCACATTTGTTTGAGATTTCACATCTTAAGGAACCATTTCCTTCATGCTTCCACAATTTTTCTGCTGTCTGTCACTGGAGAAAGATGAAGGGAGAGAAGAACTCTCTGAAGTTCCCAGAAGAGGAATGGGCTATGGATGAAATAAATCCTGTTTGTGCAAAGGCAAGAGAACTGAGAAAGATGAAGAGAGCAAAGCAGCTCCCCGAAGAAAATTGTGTCCTGGATGAAATGCAATGTGAGCCCAAATCCACCATGGGGCTGGATGGAGATGGAGGCCAAGGATTTGGGATTTGCCCAGACTGCCACCGACTATTACTCATTGCCATTTAAGATTTCACCTGGGCTGCTGAAAACAGAAAACACCTGGAAGTTAACCCAGGGAGCAGAGACTGCTGGGTCCCTCACAGTGCCTGAGGTCAGGAGTCTCCTCTGCTCCTCCAAGGCTGGCCCAGGCAGTGATGAGCTCTGCCAACTGTGGGAAAGGGTTACACAAAAGCCCTTCAGGAAAATTACTCTGAGGCTGACCTCCTGTGAGCTGCAAACACACTTCCCCCCATGAGGATGCCACTCATTCCCAAGAGAGGTTATGTCCTTGGGATCCAGGATGTTGATGGATACCACAAGCACAGAGGAAATGGGAGCTGCCTGGGTCTGATGAGAGGGTTTTGCAAGTCATGCTCTACTCAAGACAAATGATGCTCCCACTAACCTGAGCAGGCAGGTGAGGCATGTGGGGGATGCAGCTCCAAGAGCTCAGGCTCCCCCTGGCACTGAACACCTCTGCCATATGTTCTCTTTCAAAAGCCGTGGATGTTTCTGAAGGATGCAAAGCAAAAGCTTTCCTTTGAAGCCATTTCGTTGCCTAAAGCATCTAAAACAAAAGCTTTAAAACATCTGCATTTCTTCCACATTACCTCAGCAAATCAAACCATCTGCAAAAGCTTAATCAACTTTGCTGAACCTGAGAGGGGCTCCATCCATAATCAAAGTGTTGTGGAAGATGGGTGATGGTTTCTATAAATACTTGCAGCATTAGAAAAGTAATGTTTTCCCTGTTTACATCTGTTAGCACAATTAGCAGCTGTGCTGTTGCTCATTTGCACATGCCATTTAATGCACTTTGTGCTCGCTGGGAAAAGCTTTCAAAGGCTGTAACAAGGACACAGAACATAAAATGGGGGAGGCAATCCAAGAAAAATCCCAGTGCAGATTTGGAAATGCAGGAATGCTGCAGGAAAACAAAGATGTATTCTACCATGGCTGCCACGGTTTCGGTGGGAACAACAAACACCAAACAGGGTGGCTGGGGGAGCAGAGGAAGTGAAGGATTTACTGCAATAAATATGGAGATAAATAAATGCAATGACTCACAGGGAGAATTGTTATGAAAAGATGTTTTTGGACTGGGATGGAACTGTTGTTCTTAATAAGCCATTAAGCTGTAATCAGAGAGTAATAAAAACCCCACAACAAAAATTAAATAGCTTCCAAAAAAAACCACATCAAGCTTGAAAGCCTTTTGGGGCTACATTCTTTTGCAGTGTGGTAAAAGCTTGGAAAGCTGAGGTTAGCCAAAGGTGAAGATCTACTTCAGTTCCTCAGATACACCTTGCGGGTGCATTTAATGAAAAGAATCCTGCAGTGTTTTGTAACCCCTCCAGAAGAAATCAGGGAAGAGACACTTGATTCAGTAGCCAGGAATAAATGTGAATTTCTTATTTCACCTGAAGAAGGTTAACAGCACCGTCACACTTTCATCACTGCAGTTTTGTACTGTTATAAATAAAAAGCAGTGTTCTCACCAATGTTTGGAAATAGCTGCTTTCCATCAGGAAGAGAGATTTCAGGATGTCAAGGGCTGGTGCAGAGCTATCAATTTAGACCAGGGAATGGGGTTAAGTGGAAAACCCCATACTAGACCAAGGACAGAGACAGATCCCAGCCTGGAGAAAACTCAGGGAGCACAACAAGGATGAGACCATGCTAATTCAGGCAACAACACTGACTCAAATATTCTACAATGCAAACAACATAAAACATGCGGTTCTGACAAAGCCAGCTTGAAGCAAACACAGTGAGAGCCAGCTCTGGGTCAGCTCTGTTGATGTCCCTGTCTTGACCAGTACTGAACAGTCCTTTTGCTCTCTACCCTTCCCTAAACTAAGAGTCATCAGTTTTTGACAAAGTCCGACACCGAACGGGCTGAAAATGAAAACAGGATTAATTTGCATCCTACATTCTTGGACCCAACCAAGAAATCAAAGGCCTGAGAAGTTCCTGGTTTTAGAACAGTATTTTTTTACTGTTTCTATGGGGATGGAGGTACTTGTATCACCTCAAACTGATTTCTAACACAGCTTTGGATCTCATGATAAACTCTTATGAACTTCCTTTTTATCACTGTCATTTCTCACTATGAAAGACTGACCACACAAACTTCACATAAGAATAATTCCAAAATCGTGTAGAAGAGCTGGAAATCAGAAATCCGATTTGCAGATGAACTGAAAACAACTAAAAAATGGTAAAAGGTAGTTCAAGGAGACGTTATGAAAAGGAGAGCAGAATGAATGCAAGCAGAGCAGCCAGTGTGACAAAGTACACAATTTTACAATGAATTTTGCAATGTCACTCTTTCTGTATGCCTTGAGAATTAATAATTCACCACAAAGAAGCAGCAGCTTCAAAGCCCTGACCTCAATTACTTCTTCAGCAATTTTAACAGCATATATTGGTCCAATGTTGGGAGTAAGAGCCAGCAGCACTGAAAATGAAAAAAAATCAGAGTTCCACAAAATCCCCTAAAAATTCATATATGCAGCAGCGTGGCCACTAATTACTTCAAACGTGGCTAAATAGAGAAGAAGAAAAAAGACAAGTAAAAATATGCAGATCTTGTGATCAATAGGAAGCAATGGAACACCCTGTGGTGTGTGAGTAGCTTGTGGGGAGCTCTCTTTACCAAAATAAAGCCTCAGTGTGCAAGAGTCTGGAGCACCTACAGCCAGGGAATGTCTAGCACAGGCAAGGAAGGGCTTTGCAAGACACACTTAGCAAGCCAAGACAGCAAAATCTGACTGCTCACAGACCTGCAGACTCTCAGCACTGCTCCCCACACCCACAGCCAGCTTTTCCTTGGCCCTTTTCACCGCCTCAGCCTGCCCAGCAGCCGAGGGCAGGGCAAAGCCTGGGGTCTGCTCCGAGCTGGATGTGCCCATGGAGATTCCCTCCCAGCCCAGCCTCTCTCTGCTGCTGCTGCTGCTAGTTTTGGTGACAGCTACAGGAACTGGAAGTAGAGACTCTGCTGCTCTGTCAAATCCGATGGAAATCCATGCGTGTGTTTAAAAGCTCTAGGGATTGAGGAGGAGGCTGGGATGAGGGGATACATGGGTGGCATCACTGCATAAGCCTTATTCCTCGGCCAAAAACAAACACTAAAATGCAAAGCAATTGCCAAAGGTTCACTTCAGTGAAGCTCCAGGACAAACTGATTCAGGACACAGCAGGTGAAGGGCAGGCAGGGGAAGGAACCTGCTGAAAGGCTGAGGGCAGCAGGCCATGATCAGTGGTGAGGAGTCACTACCATCCAGAGGTCCCTGCTAACCTCAGCGACTCTGTAAAATACCTCCTGGAAATATCTCAAGGATGAAGTGCTGGAAAACCTACAGCTACAGAGCAAACACCCCCCTAATGTGATTCAGAACCACTTCTTTTGGTTACACTGGCCATGAGCAAGAGTGAACAAAGAAACGTTTCCATCATGTCCTTTCACTTGCATTACATTAAAATCAAGATTATTTTCATTCAACCTGACAGCTGCCTTGTCAAGTTTTCCAGAGGCTCCTTACCTTCATCATTATCCATAATTTTGTATTTCTTCCAATTATTCTGCTGCTGTTACCAGACTATCAGACTGACAGACTCCAACTTTCATCAGAGAAGTGGAAGGATAGAAAACAGAAAGACTTTAAAAGCAACAGTGGCACTGGGTTGACACATCTCTGCACACCACAGTGACGCACCAAACAGAAGAACATTTTGTTAAAAGGATAGTTTTTAGGCTGGGGCTATGGGGGAGGAAAACATCAGGCTTGTCTGCTCAGTATTTCCTTCACCCTCAGCTCCACAGAAGTTCTTCTGTTCTACACTGAATAGCTACTATCTTGTATTTCAGGATGTTCAAGACCAGATTGTTTAGTTTCTACTATACAGAAGGATTCCCCTCCTTCTCCCACCCAATTACAATGCTACAGTCTAGGAAACTTTAATCAAAAATTTACTTTAAACCTGAAGTGCCCTGCAGTCCTTAATCTCTCCCCACTCACAATAATTGATATTAATCACATTAAATTGATTGCTTCTAAGGATAAGGCAAAAACTCTCTTTTCCTTTTCACCTATTTTAGCAGTTGTCTGTATTATAATATCCTTGTTCAGGATATTACCCTCCTGATGACAGCCTTTGCTTCTACTTTTAAAAAGATGGCCATGGACTTCAATCACACGTGAGAGAAAACTTCCTTTCAGCCCAGGAATTATAGCTGGGATTGCCAGCAGAATACAGCAAAAACATCCTGGATGAGTGGCTACTCATCCTAAGCCACTGCAAACCATGAAGAGCAACTCTCCCCTGAGCAGCACAAGGAGAATGGTTTCAAAAACCCCGGTGGAGCCTCTTTTTGTCGGTGTCAGGCAGTGCCAGAGGCTTCCCAGGGAGGGTGGCTTATCCACCCAATTCTGACACTGTCAGTGACTCAGGCCTTGGTCTTGCACTGAGCTCCTTGCCAAACATTCTTTCCTCTCTTTATCACAAGCCTGGAGGGTTGAAGTTTCCAAGATGTAACAGAGAAAAGCCCTGGGATGAGAGTCTCAGCTGTGACTGCAGCCAGTGCAGCCCAGCACTGATTTAAGCCACAGGCAAACCTCAGTTCTGACAACCAGAAAAAGGATAAAAAAAAAAAAAAAAACCAACTCAGAATGTCAAGATTAAAAATCTGGTTGCTTTTTTCTTTGTGCGCTTAAGCTTATCTGGGGAATGGGAACCTTTGGCACCTGTGAGCACAAAGGGCAGCAGAGCAGAGAAAAGTGGTCTGTATTTACTCCTTCAAAAGTGATCCTGTCAGAGCAGAGATAAAACAGGTGAGAGAGGTTGTCTGTGTAGAACATTACAGCAAGACTGAGACATGCAAGGAAAGGATAAGGAACAGAATGCAATTTAAATGTCAGACTGTTAATCCAGGGCTAAGATGATCCAAATGATTGCCCAGCCTCCCACTGCTCCATTGTCCTACCCTGGGTGAATCATTTCCCTCTCCACAGCACTCCAGTTCTCATCAGCAAAGTACCAAGCACCACAACAGCTCTCCAGCATTTTAATTTAGTTTGGTTTCCCAGCACTGTAATTTGTGGACATCAGATCCTATTCTATTCACACAAAAATAAGTGTCAAGCCTACAAATTCTAGAGTAAACCAACATTAAGCACTTCATGATACCGAAAATAAAACAGCCATCTATTTCTGTTTGAACCTGGTTTTCAGTTTATAACAAAAAATATCGAAATGAAAACACAGTTACTACTGAACTGAGCACTGTAAGGAAAATCAAGACAATGTAAAAAGCTCAGCTTGCCTGTATAGCCAAGGAAGAAAAAAAAAAAAATCTGCAATGGTAAAACATCAATTTTCATTCCTGATGAAGCAAGTAAGAACCTTAAACCAAAGGATTATCTTTTTTGCCACCTGTTAAATCTTTCAGTGTTATCTACCTATTCAAACTTTGCTGGCAGACATCTGTGAATTTTCTGAGAATATGAAAAACAGAATATTCCGTATTTGCCCAGACCTGGTTTACACTCTCCTCTATTAAAAGAAATCCCCATTTCATTTTCCAGAGGGATTTCAGCCCAGGGGTTCATATGCTCAGTGCTGCTGGAGAATCCAAAGCAGCTGCTGTTTTCTGCACCAAGCACTGGAAGGGCTGGGGAAGCTACAAGGGCTGGGTTTGAGTTGAGGGTTATGTTAATACCCCAGGAGGGCTGGATGGTGCAGGAATGCCAGAAACCCTGAGCTCACATTTCACTGCTGGGGAGCACACACCCCAGCAGGCTCTCCTGGCCAGCAGCACTATCAAAACTTGTTTCTGTGGTCAATTAAAACACAGTAAAAGCAGTTGCCCAATCCTCCAGGATGTATCTCTGTAATCCAAGCACTGAGAGTGCCTGACCATGAGCTGACAAGGTGGAGAGCTCTACCTAATCAAAGGAGGAGTTATGGGATAACCACCATCCTTATGACACTCCCAGATGAGGAAACCCAGGGGGATGCTTGATTAAAAGGCTCTTAATAGACAGAGCTGTTAAATTGTTCCTGCAGAACCTGTAAAGACTAGGTTTTTTTTCCAGTGCTAATACACAGTACAAAATCTGCCAAAAATTCATGTGGCTGCCCCATCCCTGGAAGTGTCCAAGGCCAAGCTGGACAAGGCTTGCAGCAGCCTGGGGTAGAGGAAGGTGTCCCATGGCAGGGGGTGGCACTGGATGCTCTCCAGAGTTCCCTCCAAACCACACCACTCTGAGACTCACATGGGAAGTAATTTGGAGGTTACACTGTAAATGTTTTACTACTGAAATAAAGATCTGTCAAGACAGCAGGAAAAAAAATATTCTGGCTTCGTAGCTTTTGTGACTGAATTATTCACACTCCTGACAAGGAAGGCAGGACATGATGACAAGCTCAAGTTTTGAGATAGGTTCCTTTTGGGCCTGCCAACACAGGGCTGGAGTCCATGGAAAAGCCCCACTCCCTGACAACACCTCACTTGACAGCTGGAACCAATCCTCTCCTCTCCAGTCACTTTGTCAAAATGAATGCAGGGCTAACCCAGGCAATGCTTGAAGTCAACCACCAGCACGGTACCAGAAAAAAAAATTGCAGAAAATTTTGTTTATTGCTCATTTCCCACTCCTTTATGCCATGTTCAAGAGGTTGAACGTTGATATTTTGGTTTTTTTAAACCCTTTAAAAATGTTCATGGCCCTGTTCAAGCCTTATGAGCACCATGCACACCCAAATCCAGCACATGGCTCCTCCAGCACCAGCCCAAATGCAGTAATAATAATAAAAAAAAGAATAATAATAATACTTTTAAAGGCATTAAATTCAAGTAAATGTTTTTGAAGTATTTTCTTTGTTCTAAAGCAAATTTTCCAGCTGCTTTGAGTCATCACTAAACTTTTGACATTTGAGCTTAAAAAATGATAACAGTAATTATCAGAACCCTTCATATATCACTGTCACTGTTTGAATACAGAACTTTATAGGGATATGTTTGGAAAAATTTCCAGCTGGCTGTGATGGGAAACCACTTGCAAGGGTGCAAAGCCTGACCAAGAGAAGTGGGCTAAAAATCATGCGTGAATGAATTAAATGAGCATTATTTCTTAAAAATTCCTTAGGGAAGGCATTAGAGAAAGCAGTTTGCCATTAGAACCCCTTGCAGTGCATTCCCTGACTCTAATCCAACAAAGAAACCTTCAGATAGAAACATGATATAAACTTGGGTCACAGAGAGCTAGTATTTGACTTCTGACCCACCCATGTGCTCTGGGAATACTTTGCAGAACAAAAGCATTTCAACTGTTCTGTTTCTTCAAGGACCACAAACCATCACAGAACATAGATTATCCACAATTATGTGGAAAACAAAATGCTTGTTTAGAGCTATTTCTAATGCTTTTTACCAAAAGTAACATCTCCTCTGAAATGCACAGTGACAGGATGCAGCACCCACAGAGCATGAAATTTTATTTATTATACTCTATATCCTCTAAGTGTTTTACATAAAAATGTCTTTCAGAGAATCTTGGATAATTCTGGTGATTGCTATCCAAACAAGCTGTTTTGCACCCAAATTGGCCAACGATTACTACAGATCAGTGGATATTTCTAACTCCCAGACACATTTAAGCCTCAAGGAATTAAGCCAAAAATAAACTGAAATAAAGAGCAGAATCTAAGCAGATCACAAGGATCAAAACATAAACGAGTGTGTAAGGACGACAAAAATTTGCTTGAATTGCACCAAATACAGGGTAAATACAATTCAAACAAGACACAGCATTAGGGTTCTTGACACAGCAGGCTTAGGTGAGGAAGAAATCTAAGGAATACTCGGAAAAACATCTCTACTTTAAGCCACACAAAGCTTGCAATGAATCTTCTGCCGTGTGTCGTACGAACGGCTCTGAAATGTTTTTTTGGCAGAAGTAACCACCACTAGGAAATGTAAAGGCTTTTAAGGATCCTGGCAAATGACACTGTCCTGAGGCAGTTCCCAAACCTGCCGTGACAGATGGACATATGGAAAGTATTTCCTGGATTTCAGCAAACAAATCACAGCCACAGAGCCCACAGCACCTCTGTATGAGCAATACAAAAGTCCTGAAGCACGGAGCTCACTTGGTTTTCCACCCAAGCTCTCTCTCTGTTATTTTAGTATTCAGCCCACCTGGCTGCCACAGAGCAAATCAGTAAAGCTCTGTGTGTTTGCTGTATAAAAACCAGCAAATCCTGCAATTTTTAGCTCACATCATTTTTAAGTGAGTAGTCATTAAAACTTAAACACTTGCTCATTACTTTAGAATCCATGGAATTGACTTGATTGACAATTAATGGCTCTGGCTATCCATAACTACTGACAGACTGACTTCTGTGCTAAATGCAGAATGATCCAAGCTCATTAATTAGGAAGAGCTGCTTTAAATGCAGCAAGAAAACTCATTCCACCAAACTGCTGAGATTGTACCAGTGTGATAAGACTGAATGCTGGGCAACTCCTTGCTTAGTTTGCATAAGAGACATCAATCATCTTTTTGTTCTGATTTATTGAGCTCTGCACCGAGAGAGGATGCTTGCTTATCTTCCAGTGACTGTCACCCAACTGCAGAGCAATGTGGGCACCAGGGATGTGGTGAAATTTGGGAAAACAGATTTTGATTATCCTGCCCAAATCTGTTGCACAGCCTGCCAAAAAATGACTGGCACCTAGCAAGGTGTGTGTGTGAGAACTGCAGAATGAGTAAAGCTTCATAAACAAACATATTTATTCTTTAAAATAATTTGTAAAAGTGACTTGATGCTCACTGGCTGAAGGAAGCTGCAAAGCAACAAGTTCAGTGACTGACAGCTCTTTCCTGGAGCTAAAGGATGTCCTGGAGGGCTGGAAGCTGAAGCTGCACTAACACACATCTCAAGTAAGACAGGTTAATAAAGCCATCAATTTATAGAACTTGAGCTCTGAATTTTGTATCATTTTACATCTCAGAACAAGTGTGCTTTTCCAACAGCTACAATTATGTGCTCAGTTATACACCACAGACTTAATGCAAAAAACGGAGAGGCGCCTTCCTGAGGAAGGGATCATAACTGCCCCTTCCAGCCTGATCTAACACAAACATTCCCTGCACAGCTGTGTCCCAAGAATCAGCAAGAAGGATTTGCTATCTCTGATGTGACTTTTCCCAGCATCTGCAAGGCAGTGATGACTTGGAGCTGAGCAAACCCCAGCCTCAGTTCTCAGTAACCGCAGGCAAGGCCTGGGATTAGCTGTTACCCTCTGGGGCAGCCAGCCTCAGCCTGGAATGTCAGCAAAGGAATGCCAGGATTTCAGACCTGAAGGGACAGCAGTGAAATTGTGAGTCACATCTCCCAGGAGAAGCACAGGAGACAGCCTGAGGTGCAGTGGTGTGGACTCCCAGGATTCCCCTGCAGGATCTGCTGGACACAGATGTTTGTGTACAGAACTGTTTCTGTATAGAAGGATTTGCACATCTGTTCATATAGATACTGTATATACAAGCATGTATTACTTACACACTATCTGTATAATTGCATTACACATATAAACAAATCTCAGAGGAAAGAAAACTAATTAGCATTCCCATATTAATCCTATTGGGTATTGCAAGAATTTCTTAAGAGCCAGGAGGGGACCACAGCAGTGTGACTCCACAACGAAGTGTTTATGTAAAATATGACATCTCCACCAGGAGAAAGTAAAAAACAACTCAGGCTGCAACTGCAGCTTTTTCTCTCTTGCATTATTTATTCTCTCCACAAAAGGCATCACTGGGGCTTTTTTTGATGTCACCACATAACACACTACAGAAAATCCAGCCCTGCCTGGTGCTGTCACTATCAATGGAACACCTAAATTAAATTCAGGTAAGCTCAAAAAAAAAAAACCCAAAAAAACACCACACATTAAAGTGGCATAATATGAATTTTACTGATGCTTATGAGACTGCTAGGAGTTTAATAAATAATGAATGTTTGTACCAAAACAAAATAGTGATTTAGAAAACTGTGCATAAAACCACTCAATTTCCTTTTCACTTCTCCCAACAACTTCCATGCCATTAGTGTAGCAGTACCTATTTCGGAGGGTTTTGAGGGAGATGTGTCTTAAATTTCCTTTCCGTGGATTCCCAAGATTTCCAATCTCTCAATGAGGCTGAGAGGTGCAGGATGGCAATTTCAACCACCCAGGGCCAAGGGGTGGAACAGGATGGGCTTTAAGGCTCCTTCCAACCCAAACCATTCTGTGATTCCATGATAAAACCAAACCACAAAGACCCCCTTTCTCTTCCAGAGGAGGTTAGTAGACAATTTTTTCCAGCTTTGCTTTATGTTCTCATCTCAGCCCTGCAAACATGGAGGAATACCAGAATAGCTACAAGATCTCATTAATCACAAAACAGCTGGAAAGATGAACTTGCAATCCTGGTATTTCCTCTTGAAAAAATGAGGTAAATTAGGTGCACTGCCTGACTATTTTCAATGAACTCTTCAAATCAACACTCGCTTACCTGGAAACTTTCTTCAATCATGAAGGTTAACTTCAACGAAAGTGTCAGAGGAGTTTAATTAGAGCAAGAGATCTTGAACATACTGAGTGTGAGTTGAATGTGCTTGAGGAATGCATCTATGTAGCAGGACATGATGGAATTTGGAGATGGGTACAAAAGGAGAAATTGGCACTTTTGCTCAGAGGTGAGCAGTACATCCCATTTTATGTTCACCAGGCTTTGCCTAGTCCACAATACACACATGAGTATTAGGATCAGTAAAAAGAAAATAGAAGTTTCCACACTCCTGTTCTTTAAATTTGCCCAGATTTCTCCTGGCTTTATAAAGCCATGCAACATGTAAGAGCTTTGAATAAAAGAACTGCCTTTGGAAAGAGACAGAGCAGATCTTTGCACAGGTCTTCTAAGGCAAAGGTCACTCATGTCACCATACCAAACCAACTCACCATCAGCTTGTTACACAAGAACATACACAACTCCAGGGAAATCTCAGACATGAGAAGGAAAAGATCATCTGTGCTGGGGCTGTGACCACATTATGGCCCACAACCCCAGCATATGGTGACTAACACAGCTGTGTGGAGTTTGCTTTCCCAGAGAAAGCACTTTTTGTTTGAATAACTGGTTGCTGCTACAATGAGTCACTTGGAGTGCCTCAAGCAGCAATTCCACCCCTCTAAAAGGACTGGCTGGGAACTGCTGAGTACAGAATGTGTGTTTGTTTAGGAACAACCTGCCTGAAATAAACCACTGACTCACCTTGTCACGCAAATGATGCTCTGCAGCCTCAATATTCAAAGGATCGTCAAAATTCAAAAGATCCTGGAAAGGAAACAGAGAGAACATTGAGGGGCTCCCACTCACTGCATCACAAGGAGCCCAAAGCCCTCACCAGTAAGAGATGGAACAAAGCAAACAAGGCAGCAAGGGCATTCATCACTGCATTGGAGGTGTCCCTACCAAAGGTAAATGCAAATGAGTTTGATAATTGGAAACCAAATCACAGGACAATTAAATGACAACAGCACCAGGGCATTTAAGCCCTTCTGGTGTGGGCCACACACGGCCTCATGACATTTCTCCCTGGAAGTGAATGCATTTCTACTGGAAAACTAAATTTTGGAGGAACAGTCAAACTTTCAGGAGGCACATTTCCTGTTGATTTTTGTTAGAGGACAAACAAAACCCTTATAAAACTTCTGGAAACAGTGTGCTGATAAAGCAGGAGTTTCCTTAATTCCACCTCCCTAGAAAAGCAATTTAATTCTCTCTGTGAAGAAGCCATGTAACCTGGAGCCTGACAGGGAAGTTTTAATGCTCTGGGAAAAACAGGGCCCAGAGGAAAAGAAGTGCCAAGACCCTGAGAACTAAGGACATGTGGGGTCAGAGAGCAGAAATGGTCACAACAAACCTCAGGCCTCTCAGTTTAATCTCAAATATTAACTTCGGAAGGAGAAAGGGTCTAGGGTTAAAAACAATGGAGAAGAGGAATCATCATGAAAAATAACACTGAATCACAAGACCCCTGCCCTGCCTGCAGCCCAGATCTTTCCCCAGTCTAAGGTCAGCCTGTGTTAGAGTAAAATACCACTGCCCCAAACGTGAAAGGCTCCTGGCAGTCCCTGACTCATCTTCAAGCAGTAAACTCCACGTTTCACTCATATCAGGGCACCAACCCATCTCCTTTTCAGTCACTTTCTCCAATAAAATCCCCCATGAAAATGCCAGAGCAGTGTGATCCCAGTGCTAGCTTTTCAAAGCCTGGAGTGTGAGGGAAATCCAGGAGGGAAGCACAGCTCTCATAAGCCATGACAAATCCCTGTGGTCTCCTAGGCATGACCACCCCTCTCTGCAGCTCTCTGCCCAGTGTTTTTCTGTGCAGCTCCACCCCTGAGGATTTTGCTTCCTTCCTTGCTTCGCATGCACAGGGAGACTGACTGTGAAATGCAATTCACTTTGGATGGAAAGGTTCTCCAAAATTTACATCAATTTACTGAAGAAGTTGTTGAAAAAACCAACCAAGCCTTTGGATGCCAGGGAATCCAAGCTCCCTTCTGCACCCTGGAGGGGCTGGGGTGGCTCTCTTCAGATAACAAATGTGGCCACCAAGTCAGTGCTGCTCTTTGCTTTCTCCCGACCTTCCCACTCAGCAGCAATGGCTGAGGAAAGGAATCCCTAAAAAAAGGTAACTTTTGTAAAGACTTAGCCTCTCTCCACTTTCAGGCCAAAAGCAGCTGTAGCATCCTGCCTGCCTCTTGCAGCTTCCTGCCCTCTCCTCCATTTTCCAAGGTGCTCCTGAAATTACAGGTCCCTTGCTCCCATCAACCTTTAAAAAAGGGGAGGATCCCTGAATAAAATCATATGAATTTTGTGACAAGTCAGGTTTTATGCAAACTCTGTGGGTAGATACCAAGGTCCCTGAATAGAAATGTATGTGCTCAAAAAAGGAATGAGACTGCAGGGCAGTCATTGATTCCTAAATATCATTTTTTAAAAAAGACTAACACCAACACAATTCCTTCTCAGAGCAGTATGAATGTCTATTTCCTACAAATCAGCAGAAGGAGTTCCATACTGTGTGGAAGATCCCAAATAATCTGTTATCAAAATATCCCCTAATCTTTCTAACCAAAGTAAAATCCATGTACAAAACTTGGCATTTCAGACAGTCTGCATGAGTTCCACAAACAAAAGCACAATCTCCATTCATACTCCTCCAACAGCCACTGAAGCCAAAGGAAATAATGACCTAAACTTTTAGAGGCAACACACAGGATTAGCATTAGGTGATGCTGCAACTAAACCAGACAGGAAAAAGCAAAGTCAACATACAAAATACTCCTTTACTTACAGTAAATAAAGAGTTTAACCCCCAGACAATATCCTGCAAAGGAAAAACACAGACAGTTAGACATGCATTTCAGGAGCTTTGAACATGTTCACAAACTTATTTTTTCTATTAATCCATGAAATATCTGGAGAAAAAAAATCTAGATTATGAGTAATGTTTTATTAATTTAAATCAAAATGTTGGAAAATCTTTCCCATTTCATGGCCACTTGATATTTAGAAGTCAGCAAAAACCAACTACTGCATATTCAAATAGAAGGTCAGATCTTTCTGTGTGTATTCCTGTTGCTCTTCCATTCAAGGAGAGGAGTGATACCTTAGGATATGCCACCAATTGAAAACTGCACTGCTTAGTTTAAAGGGTGGGTAATGAAAGTTAATTCAGCAATCTATTCTTAAAATTAAAAAAGGGGTCAAACAAATACTTGAACCTGTCAAAACATCAGAGAAAAGAGGGTGAGCTGTAGCAGGAGTACAGAGAAACACTGTTCTTACATAAGCGTATGTCTCAAGTCATTCCACAGCTAAAATGCATGATTTACAATAAAGATAAAGCCTCAAAGGAAGAACTTCCCATGCACAGCAAAGAACTTCAATAGATGAGTGTATTTGAGCTTGTTTCCTGTTCTGGGCCCTGTGCTGAGAGTGTGGAGCACAGAAATCCATATCCCTTAAGGACACTGTCCAATTATGGCCTAATGAACAAGACACGATGTCAGCATTACGCAGCCAACAGCCTCTCACGATCCAATTTCCCTCTGATCCTGCACAAACAACCCACACAGTTTATCTGCTTTTGAAACATCAATCTGCCCAGCAGGGCTGCCACTGTCAGCGTTTCCAGCCTCAGCACCTTCCCAAGTGTGGCAAAGACAGCACCTTTCAACGTGCTCATCACCTTCAGCGGCAGCACAGACACATGAACTGCACTAAAGGGGTGACCCCGACATTTAATTATAGTTATGTGTAAATTTTAAGACTCTAGTGCTGAGCAGTCGTCCTCACTGCCAAACAACAACTCTGCCAGCTCCCTGGCAAGCAGGAGAAAATTAACTATTTCCAATAATGGATGGAAATCATGGTTTTACACTTTATTTAAGCCTCTGCGCTTGTTCAACTGCTGGCACAGAAATCAGGCATAGCAGAGGTCAGCAGAGCATGGTATTAAGGAAACCTGTATTAATCCTGGGGATAAATTATGAGTACAATGCAGTGGTGTGCCAAAGTCACAGACGAAAGGAAGATTTATTGGCATGGAGAGCCTGGAGAACAGCAAAAGGCAGGAAGGTCTCAATTGACCTTGATTTCCACTTGATTCTCCCACATCCAGGCATCATAGGCTGCTCAGCAGCTCTGGGCAACCCCTCTGCTCCAGCAGATGCTCTGCCCCCAAAGGTCAGGAGCTCATTCCACTGCTGCCCTCCAAGGCTGTGCTGTCCTTAGGGAGGCAGAGTTGCAGGAAAAAAATGACATTTTTAGAAGCTGCCTTCTACCTACACCACGAGACAGCAGGCTGCAGTTGCAGAATGTGATGCAGAATCACAACACTGAGCATTAAAACCATCCTGAAAAGGTACAAGGTCACGTGAGTACTCTGGGGTCTGGCCATTTCTAAATCCTGCACGCCAAACCTGCATTCTCAGGGTCAGAAACTGTCCATAGCTGTTCAAACACCAGCATGGCTAAAAAGGAACAAGCCAGGAGCAAGTCAGTGCCTTTTAAAATCCTCAAGAGCTCATCTTCTCCTGACACTGAGCAGTGCTGAGCCCCCTGGTCTGCCAGAAGCTCCCCAGACACCGGCAGAGCTCCCTCCAAACAAAACTCCTTGAACAATACAAGCTCCAGTAACTCACACAAGTAAATGCTGCAGCTCCAAAATGAGATGTGATGTCATATTTTCCCATTATATAACCAACTGCTCCCAAAATCTTATTTGCTGAACCCTGGTTTTAATGCTTTGGGGTGCTTGACTCATTCAGGCTGGTTTTACAGGGTTCTGTTAAAAAAAAAAAAGGAGACACCCAACAAAAAAAGAACAAAAACCTTTGTATAGGCACAAGTTGTCAGAATGCTGTACATCTCCACTACCATTCTAGACACCAAAAAGCATAACACAATTATTATTGTTATTATTATTACTGAATAATTTACCTGTGAAAGTCTTAATATCATTTTTGATGCTTCCATCTATTCAAGTTTTATGATTTGCTGGATTCATTTTACAGCCTTGCATGACTCTATAAAAAAATAATGCTAAATTACTACCAAAGGGCAATTACTTTTTGTAATGAGCTTGAGGCTAGCCTGGATTTAAATCTAGGCTATTGAGCAAGGGAAGTGGGATGGAACTGATAAACAAAAGTGAAGCAAGTATTTGGTATTTGAAAAACTCAACATTGTTGAATTGCAGAAATAATCACTCTGCATTACTGACTTCTGCAGAGCTGTTGGCTCCATGCAGATAAGCACTGGCCTAGATATTTACTTTGGGTTTTCCTGAGAAACTTAAAGGATTTTCAAGCCACTGAAGATCTTGTCAGATTTAACAGCTCGAAAACTTCTATTCTCCTTCAGAGTAATGGAGCATCAGGCTTGGCTTCAAATATTTACTGAACTTGTGGCTTACACAGTCTGAAAAACAAGTTAAGCCTGTGTGCAGGAATTTTTAAAGGTTATCTTCACAGGGAGGAGCAGGGCAGGTGAAAACTGAAAATGTTAATGGTGCACAGCTTGACAGTGCTGCACTTCAGTGAGACCCTACCTGTACCAGATCAGACACTGACACCTGAAAAAGCAGCTTCCTTTACAAAGTTGCTTTTCATCCCATTTCCTCTCTGTGTTTAACATCAAAGTTACAAAGAGGACAAGGGCACCACTGCTGAGGGGCAGCCACAGAGCAAAGCTGAGAGCCTCTGCTTTTGTACCAAACCTCTGTTTTTTGTACCTGCCCAGGCTGGACCTGCAGCCAGGGCTGCCAAATTCCTCCAGCTGCTTTATCTGGTTCCTGCTCCAGCTGTGCCCAGGCTGCTCCTGTTCAGTATCCCAGAGGTCTCCCATCAGCTGAGATGTCACCCCTGGCTCAGATGCCTTTGGGAGTCCAAGGCAGGTCCTGGATATGCAAGTGGGTTTGATTCCCATCTATTCTGTTAGCTCAGGGGAGGCAACGATGGTATTGGAAATCAAGAGCTGGGGTTCCCCAGCACAGCAGTACCTGGCTAAACCCACAGTGGGTGTGGGAACAGAGAATAAAGAGGGAAGCACACTCTGCTCCATGGCATGTCACCATTCTGGGCTGGTGCACGGGGAAGTCAACACAAGCAAGTCAGAAGAGCAACAGATTGTTGTAAACACCCCTTTATAATTGTCCTTTTTCATTCTGGACTATCTTTGTGCTGCATCTGAGTGAAAAGTTACACTAAACCCTTGCCCACAGATTTATTTACAGCATGCCAAACAAGGAGAAAAAACCTGCTGCTGCACCAGTGTCTGAAGTTCAAGAGCACTGACTCAAAATCCTCAATGCAGCTTTTGAAACAGCCTCTCCTGAGGCCAGGGAGACTCAAAGCTTTGCATTTCTAGGAGGTGCTAACTCAGTCACTGATCTTGCCAAGTGCCAGTTCTCAGAAGCACTTCACAAAAGCAATGCCACTGAAACCATGCCACAGACAAGGGTCTGAGAAAGACAACCACGAGCACTTCTGGAGAGAGAGCAAACACGGAAATCGCAAATAAAGATTTGCCTTTAACAGCCAAAGTATATTTAATACATGAATTGAAGAAGAGAGCAAACCAGACAAAAGCACCTAACAAACTTCCAATCAAAGAAACTGCCTTAAGAGATCCACAAGAAGCATTTCTGATCTAATAGACTGACCAAATCAAAGCTTCTTGCTGAACAATTTTTTCTCAACAAACAATTTAACCCAGTCAGATGCACAAATGGAGCAGCACTCATCTATACAAGCACATGTCTGAAGCAAAATTTTTTAATTTGTTTTAAAAAGGGCTGGAAATGCCACTCCAAAGCTCAGCTTGCTCTAATCCAGGCCATGCATGGCCAAGTGCAGGGGCAGCTCTCTGCTGTCTCGTCTGCCTATACACCACCTCAAGGTGTTTTTCCTCTTCCCTTCCCCTTCTTCCACCACCTCTTAAAAACAAGCCCAGCTTCTTCCTCTTTTCCCTGCACCCTAAAAAATCAAGCACACCTCATCCCACCCCACAAAAATTATCATTGGTCCTGGGGATCCAAAAGAAAATGTTCTCTTTCCAGAGATGTAGGCACTTTTTAGCTGATGAAAACAACTACTTCCCTCCTAAACTGTCTTCTCCCAAATAAAATCTCCTTTTTTATTTCCTCTCCTGCTCCTCTCTAAACTTGCAAAAGCTGAAAAACATTGTTTCCACTTAGAATAAGGTGACAAAGTGAATGCCACCTTTTTTTAGCCACCCACAAAAGCCACCTCGGTTGTCATGTGCCTGCCATCCCTACCCCTGCTTCCCACCCAAACACAGCAGCAGCTCCCTACAGGGCTTTGGGGAACGTAAAAGGCATAAACTGCTCCAGTTAGCAAACACAAAACAAGGAGGAAGGCTGGAAAACCATTTCTTTTGTACTTAAATATAGGAGGAGAAAGAAAGCAGGAACAATTCCAGCCTGTTCCTCTCCCAGGCCTGCCAAGTATGCAGGAGCTCCCCTCTCAAATCCCTCACTTTGTCACTGACTCCTTGACATTTGTCCCCATGGTTACTTCAAGGCAAGTGGATAATCCTGTGTAAATTGTTCCCTGGGGAATTCCCTGATAGCTCCTTAATGAACTACACCACAGTGGTCACACTGAAGCCATCACCCTCTGGAGACCAGTCTGCTCAGTGCATTAAAGCTGACACAAATGGAATATCCAGAAATCAACAGTTTGGGGAGAACAAGCGTGGTTTCATTACACTTACTGAGGTATCTCAGCTCTCCTGACTCACATGCCCATAAAAACAGCTACTGTACCTAAAACCAAAGATTTGGCTTTGCCAGGGGACATGAAGGACAGAGAATTAAAATTCTGCAGATCTTTTCTGAAGCAGAAGCTATTCCAAAACACTGAGTTATATATTTTCACCAGCCTGAGCGTGTATGGAGAAGAAAGAAATAAAAAGCTTCTTACAAAACTGATAAAACCAATTTATAATGAAGTCAAAATACAACACAATACATCCCTGGAAAAAATATTTCCTGAAGCTTATTTTAAGAAAAAAACTGAATGTCAGATCTACACAGAAGATTGTCGTCAGTGGTTTACAGCTTCTCTTTCCAAATACTGAGTCTGAAGTTTTTGGGGCTTATTCAATTTTCAGAAGTGAGGAAGATACATAAAAAGACCAACTCCAAAACAGGATTTGAATAAATCAATAGCTGTACAATGTTATCATAATGCTGAGAAAAACAGCGTGAGCAACGAGAATTAATGTAACATAAAGCATACAGGTTTCTTTTTTCCCTTCATCCTCAAGACAGTGACAGTTATTTTACTGTCTGTTTAAAATACTCCTCTACACTAATTACAGATGATTTTGACAGCAGACCATCTATTTTCCTTAAGATGATGGGTGAAAGTTTTGTACTTTTAAAACTTCTCAGGTTGATGCTTAAACATGGAAGTAAACTGGAAAGATTAAGTCAAGACCCTGGGATTTATTTCTCCAAGAGATGAGTTTGACATTTGGATGATTCCAAATGAAGTCACTCCAGTGCCTGAAGACAAGGGCAGAACCAGTGAACCAAACAAGACAAAACGTTGCCATTTAGTATTAAAAGATTAATTAAATAAGCAAGGCTCTTAAGGATCAACTTCAAGTAGCCAACAGTTTACTGGAAATGAGTCTTAATTTCTTTTAGATCACCTAATCTAATAGCACAGACAGATATTTATTAACCCAGGATCTGGAGTTATGGAAGAGGAATTCCTGAAAAAACAGCAGCTTTCTGTAGGTGGGCATGAAAAGCTGTCTGCAGATCCGTAGTTTAAGGCAACCTGGTTGTTTCCCACTCCTGCTCCTGTCTCTCCTGACAGCAATAACAGAAAAATGACAAAACCCAGCACTTGGAACTATCTCAGTGAAAAACTGAAATGCACAGACACCTACCAAACATGGAAACCCTCCAGAAAATAGCCCAGCTACCTGAAATCAGCTGGATCTCTACCAAAACACAGCTACAAAAAGAAGAAAAAGGACAAATACTCCCTGTGAACATCCATCATATATTTCTAAGCACTGGTTTTAATGTTCATATGCTCAGCCCTGCACAGAATTGCCCAAGTGTGGTTTGATTATTTTTAAGGTCCATCAATCAGCCACTGCTTTATGAACCAATTTCCACTTGCAGTTAGTAAGAGGTAACTGCAGAAGCTGCTTGACTTTCAGAACCAAACAGGCATTTAAAATACAGATCCACTTGTTCAGTTCTTAAAATCAAGAACCTCAGATGTTCTTACAGCAAAATGAAAACAAGCATTTAGGACAAAGCTGAGGAGAACTAACTCAGCTAGGCAGGAGACAAGCCTGGAAAATAAGGTACAAGTTGAGGACTAACAGGAGCTACTAAAGCACTCTGGAGTTTGAAATTGCAACTACTGAAGGGTGCAAAGCAGAGTAGCAGAGTAACAGCAACAGTGTGAAGTCTAGTGAGGTATTAAAAGCTGCTATTTCTAATGACATAAAAAAAAATAAAATCTGAGAACAGAATGGAATTAAAGCCATCTATTTGCTTTCTGCCTGGGAAACATTTGTTTTGACCATCACACCTAAAAATAGGAGAAAAGCAAGTTCAGACACTCTGCACAGGACCCAAAGTAGCTTTGTGTCTAGGCTTTGTGAAGAAGCTGTTTCAGATAGGAAGGTATGTAATAAAATGATGCAGAACAGGACAGAATGGAGACTGAAAGGTAAATAAGCTCCTGCTGCTAACTCATGTTTAGCTACAAAAGAGTAGAAGATGAGACAAAGATCAGCTGGAAAGCACTGCAGCACTTTACACATTCACAGCCTGGAGACCAACCACTACCAGAAATTATCCAAGGGTTTGGGATTCCGGAGTGTTTCCATGAATAAAAAAGGGGATTTAAAAAGTGTAGATACAGACAGGCTGGCAGGTTAATGTTTTAAACCTGTTTCAAGGTAAGAGCCCAACTCTGCTCAGAACCTGATTTTAAAAAAAGCATCTAAAGCAGGAATTCAGAAATAGCACATTCTTCAGTGCCTTCACTCACACACAGGCTGCTCTTCACAGCAGTCCATGGAAACGTGTTCCCAAGCACAAAGAAGGGGAAAAAAATAAAGCTCAACACTTGGTAACCTGAAGAGAATTCAATTATGGATCTGTGAGATGCCACCAAGTGCAAAAAAAAATGCTGGGAAACAAAATTGAGTTAGGTTTTCCCCCCTTAAGAATCCTCCACACTGTTAAAAATACATCTTATTAGGTAACTTTTACAGACAATTTAGCAGATTTTCATTTTTATTTCAGGAAGGTTTCTTCATGTTTTTACACATCTGATACTAAAAAAAAATAAAATTAAAAGGTCACAGCAGTTTATTTTTGAAGGATTTTTCACGTAAGAGCTCTACCGCCACCACAAGGATTCAGAAATGAGAGAGAATCAAAAACTTGAGCCTTCTAAAGGGTTAAGCACACAAGCTCCAAGCATGCAGCTGCATTCAGCATGGTTTGTGCATGGAATTTCTGGCGAGCATTCTCTATTAGAATGGCTTTTCTAATGCCCTTGGAACAGTTTTTGTGGCAGAGGGACATGCCCATTCTCAATTTAGTTCTTTAGGAGTAGTTCAGAATGCTTTATTGGGCAGATCTGGGTGCTGTTCCTCCAGAAAACCAGGCTGACTTCATTTTATTGACCAATGAAATACTGACTCTCAATTCCACAACAGGCCAAGGCTGGATTAGTGTCCACAGTGCCTCTGTGCAAATTCTCACTGTTCTCCATGTGGTGAGGAAAAGCTAAAAAAAGTGAGCTCACAACTTCAATGTTAACAATTTTAAAAATCCAAGGAGGACATTTGATTTGATTTTGATTTTTTCCTTTTTGAAGTTGAACTACTACTTCCTTTTCTCTTGCTGAATCTTTCATTTCAACAATCACAGAAAAAGTTCCTATCTTTTGGGTTTCTTGTCCACTTGTACTGATTTTTTAAATGGCTGAAGCTTAAAACTTGTAGCCTAAAAGCTTTCTCTGAATGAAAATACAGGGACAGGAAAAGAACAAGTTAACTTAAATTACTCCATGCCTTGAATTAATCTGAGATGAAAACAGAAACACAAAGGGTAAAATGAAATCACACCAACTGATGTGAAGACAACAGAAAACTGTTTAAGAAAAGCCAAAAACAACACACTAATTTTACTTCCAGAAAGTCACATGCTCACCTCAGAAGAGATTTTACAGATGAAGAAAGTCACAGATCTCGTTCCCAGTGCCAAAACACAAACCAAGTATCAGATAAAGGTCATTTGCAATTTGGTTTTTGAAAGAGACAAACACCTGATGTGTAGCCTTTACCCACCGAATGTTGTTAAAGCTCAAGATAAACAATTCTGGCAGCATTTCTGGCAACAGCAACAGGAAGATGAATTCCTGCTCAGTGCCCTGCAATGATTCTGTCAGGAATATCAACCCCATGGCAATTACCAGGGTTATGGACTGCAGCTCACAGGATGCTCCTGGCGAGAAGCAGCACACCTCACAGAGTGTGGGTCCTCAGAGTGACCTGCAGTCACACCAATCCCCAAAACCTTTCACCACAGCAGGACTCGTGCAGCCACACCGAAGCCACCAACATTTCTACAGTCAGCACTGTACCTGTTCTACTGTTGCACCAACACTTGCTGAAAGACAAAACCCTCTCCTCAAAAACCTGTTCTCGAGCAAACCACACAAGCTGTTTCTTTCCAAGGCCAGGAAAGGATTTTTGAAGATGTACCTAGTTTGGTGGACACATCCAAAAGGAAACAGTACCTTTAAGGTTCTAGTTGGGGCCCAGCCAGTGCCATCAATTGAGTGTTCTCTCAATAAACTGGAAAAAAAAGACACAGATATATTATACAGAGCAACTTCTGGTTAAACTGCCTTTGTCAGAAACCTTCTCAGAAAACATTAGCAATTGCAAGATAAGATCTAATTATTGCACTATTTATATCCAGGTAATGGAATTTTAAATCCCAGGAGTTGGGATGTCTGCCTAAAATTACCTTCTACACAAGTGTCATTACAGAACTCCCCATGTGAGCTGAACCTCTGTCAAAACACCTGAATTATTTTCCTCCAGCAGCACAAGAGTGACAGAAACTCTTGTGACAGGCTCAACACTGAACCCTTTTTTTATTCCCTGATTCATTTTAGAACATGTCAACCTCTGGTGAAGAGACCAGCCCTGCAGGATGACCCACCTCTCACCAAAAGTGGCACAAACCAATCCAGAAAACGGGGTTTTGGGAAAGAATATCTAATTAACAAAGAGGGGATCATCATCCTCTGTTCTGTGAGAGGACTTCAGCTTCCTACAGGCAGAGACAAGAAGTGAAGCAGTTTTAGTCTCTCTGCTCCAGAGAAAAACCTTCCTTATAAACTATAACTGGAATTTTAATATAAGCACACATGAATATTAATATATAATATACAGAATTTCCTATATGCACACATCCAGTATAGAGATTCTATATGATCAGCATATTATGGTACATATTAAGCCCAGTGAAGCTGCTGATCTATTTGCAAGTAGGAACCATTGAGGTGTTCAGGCATTTCTGGACCTTTCAGATCCAAACTTCAGCAGTTATAAAAAGGAGATACATTTAGGATCAGAGCACAATTGAGAAAAAAGCTGAAGTCTTGCTCAGAAAAGTAATAATCTGAATGAAAAAAAAGTCTAAAAAACTCGTTGAAGCATCATTTCACAATCACACCTTCCTCTGTAAGGAGTAACCTAAAACTCACAACTCACATCAAAGCACAAAAATTCCCCACCAGCAGCAGCTTCTGCTACTGAAATGCCAGGGTTAAAGTGAAATAGTCTCAACCTAATAGGTTTGAGCAATTTCCAGGCTGACATGTATTAAGTAATTTTCAAATTACAGTAGATGACTAGACGATACAGGTTATTAGTCATTTAATGAACATGGCAAGTTTATATCCAAGGAAATTCAATCCTTGTTCAGGAACAGGATGATCAACCTGGACAAGCCAATTCCACCTTAACTGTGCTGCTCATCTCATTCCTGTGCCTTTAAAAAGATAAAATATGCCACTACCACTTGTGCCATGTTAAAAATAACACCTTGTTGCTGCAGTTTTGTGTCCATATGACAGAAGCAAAAGAACCTTGCTTTTTGTCTGTTCTTTATCAACCCGTGTGGCAGTGCTTCCATTTGCCTCTCACACAACTCACTGTGAAATCCCAAGTGAGAAGTTAACACACAAAGTAAAATCAGAAAAATACGCAGTGGCAGAGCACCTGAGCATGAGCTAAGCCTCCAGAACAGCCTTGCTGCTTCCCAAGGCCTCAGAGATCTCCTGGCACATCTCCAGCTGGGGACACCACAGGCAGGACTGAGGAGACACTGGTGTCTCTCAGAGCACTCTGGCAGGAAAGCAGTGAAGACACTCCAGTGTCCCTTTGGCTTCATACTCCTCATCTGCTCACAGAATTTGTCTCTAGAGAAGCAGCCTCTTTCTTCTACAGACTGGGAATGATCATCAAGCTCCTAAACTTGATGATCAGCTTGAACCTTTTCCCAGCTCTAAGGAGAACTCCCAGCCTGTGATTACAAATCTTTCTATCTGGGTTCCTGCTGCAAAATCACTGCTTCTCAACTTTTAGTAACCAAAACAGCCACCAATGTGATGAGTCAGCTGCTCAGCTTTCATTTCAACAAATACCTGCTCATTCTTTGAGTAATTTCCTGCAAGGAAGAAAGCTTTGAGGAATTTTTTCTTTTTAAATACACACATCCTGAAGACATCTTTCAAAAACATCTCCTGAAGTGGGAACTGCATGATTCCAGTCAGTGTAAAACCTTCTCGAATTCCAGCTGACCCAATCTGCAGCTTAAGTGACTACAATTTATTGTAAGGTGAAGATAAGTCCTGGAGAAACCTCAATTTTTTTACCCACATGTGGAGGTGGAGTGGAGGTGACATCCAACATGGGCCAGACTCAATTAGTATCTGTCATTAATAACATGGTTCAGGGGAACTGCATAAAGCACAGAAAACTCCACTTTTCCTGCCCAGAATTGTTATACACTTGACCACAAGTTTAACCATTTAGAATGTTTTAACCCAGGGATGATTATCAAACCAACACATACCACAGCATGAGGTATGTGGGAGAAGAGCACTGATGAAGATGTTCTTTCTGCTTTTAAAAATAACTGCAGCTATTTGAATGCAAAGACTCTTGTGTAAATTGATTGCAGATACTATACATAGAATACATTCTCTAACAGGCATAAAGCAATTAAGTTATTTCAGTTTTTCCATCTAATGGCAGACATTTCCAAGGTTTGATATGTTAAGCTGTCTCAAAATCCAAACTGTTTCAGGGTAAATGCTGAAAAAATCCCTTGACTTTATTAGAATTATGATGCTCCAAACACCACATTAATCTCTTACAACTGAAACCATTTAAGGAGTTGGGAAAACTGTGTCTGCACCATCCCTGGAAGTGCTCCAGGCCAGGCTGGATGGGTCTTGGAGCAACCTGGGCTAGTGGAAGGTGTCCCTGCCCCAAGCAGGGGGTGGATTTAGATGAGCTTTAAGGTCCTTTCCAAGCCCAGCCACTCTAGGATTTTATGAATGTGAGGCTTTACTGGACCTCAGAAAGATGCTGTGCTATAGCTGGAGCTGCAGCTTTGGTTTGGTGGCTGCTATTTGTTGTTCCCTGGTTCAAACAGCTCCTTCACTTGCACTCAGAACACCTAAGTTATCTCAAGGCTGATGAGCCTGGCCTGCCTAGAAAAGGCAATAAAAACCACTTCATTTTCAACACAGCACAAAAGCGTTTTTTCCATCCAGTGGAAAAATTCAGCTTCTCTTTAAGCACTGATTTGCTAAACATGGTGACAACCGTTTCAGAACAGCTTTCAATCTCACTTATGGGCTTTGCTTCTGCTTCATCTGCTTTTTCTTCTGCGTGCCATTAACCTGAAAAATGACAGGCAGGCTTCTCACTTCTGTTTCTGTTTGGTTTCTGGCCAATTTCACCATCAGGCATTGAGGATGAAATTGCAAAGTTTCACGAATTCATTTGGGAGAGGAAACATTTACTATCAAGGAAAACCACCCAGCAACAGAAGCCTCTCACTCTGGCAAAGAACTTTCAGGTTTCATATCCTGACTCACTCTTGACCCTAACAACTCTGCTTTGTTGTAACTGGCACATCATCAGTGGATATTAAATATTATAATTAACAAATGGAAAACAAAGAATAATCACTATCAAAGTTTAAGGAACACTTTTTTTCCTTCCTTTTTGAAGTATAAGGGATTTTCAAGCACTTAACACACTTGGGCAAAGCCTCACAGCCTCCCTCAGGGCCTGAGGACGATTCAGGTATGAGGGAGGCAAGAAAAAAATCCAGCTACATTTTGTTTAGGCTGGAATTTATACTTATAACCCAAGCAGAACAAAATACTAAGTCTGAACCTGAAAAGCCAGGCTCTACATGGTCCCCACAGCACAGCAAGAATGAGACTTTCAGTAGATTTTTATGCTCCTAAAAGTTAAATGCAGAATCAGCAGAACAAAATCCAGTCATGACAGTGACATCCAATCTCTTACCAAACAAGAGAAACCTCTAAGGTTAAAGGACTCCAACAGAATGCTGTTCCTACCTTAGGCAGATTTCTCCTGTCTCTGTAATGTTTGGGTGCCAGATTCTTGTCAAACATTTTACCTTTGGAGGCTGCCAGGAGAGAAAACAAATTACTGTGTTATCCTTGAAGATAAAACCCTGTTATAACTCATAAAACAGAAAAAGGCAAATATGTTTGATATTCACAGCCTGGGTTCATATGTTTAGGGCAATGATACATAATCCACAAGAGTCAAACCAGATTTCTCTCCCCTTTTAGCTTTTCTCAACTCTTCATAAAAATCTGGGCTGGTATTAGGATTTTCCTTAGAAAAAAGTAACTTTTAAGAGAGTCAAGAAATTTTACTCCTTCAGGGAAAAGGAAACACTCTAAGTCATTCAGTATCTTCGTACTTAACTACTAAGACAATAATTTAAACCCAAAAACTTCACCAAGGCTTGTTCAAATCAGGGATTTGTTAAAAAAAACACGAGATGATGCAAAGATAACTTTTAAATACTGACCCTTCTGCTCACGACTGAACAGGAACATGTCAGAGCTGAATTTGAGACACTAACAAGAAAAGCCACAGGCAAGATCACCAAATTTCTGAATTTCATACTGGGGTTCTGAAATACAGATTTTTAAAGTACAGTCTCCTCTGCTCTAGTTTTGTGAAGTAAATAAAGAGTGGGACATAAAAATTTCAGTAGCTTAGCAACAGCACGTTGCTCCATCCCTGCTCTCCCATTAGGACTCGCAGCTTTCAATCAGGCAGATTATTTCTGATAGGAAATGTCCTGGAATCCATCAGCACACACCAGCACCTTGCAGAACTTCAATTAAATCACAGATTATAAATGTGGAGCCATCTCCCTCCACTTTCTTCCAATGATGTCTTCAATCAAGAGGCAAAACAAAGAGCTGTGTTTGCAGCATCATGTGTTTTGCCTCATTTTGTTCCCAACTTCCCAACTGCCTTTTTAAGAATATTCTTTAATTAAGACCCCTTGGAAAAAGTAAGAGATACCACCACTGAGATACCAAAAACATACTTAAAAGAGATGTTCCAGAAATAAAAACACTGATCACCACAAGAAATCTGGGATTGATAATGCAGATTTTGTCTTTCCCCCACTTCATTTCTGTGCAATAACTCAAAGGCTATCAGTCATGGCATTATTGAAGATTAAGTGGCTCACAGAAAACAGTCTCAAACTTTTTGACCTCCAAAACACCTTAGAAGTTTTTTAACAGCACAAGCTTTTCATTAGCTACACTTTCACATTGTTTTGAAAGATGATGTCTAGTTCTCAAGCAAGGGAAAGCAGAATTTATTCCATGCCATTAGAGCAAGATAAAAGAGTAAATTTCTACCATATGCACCTTCAAACAGGAAATGTATTGATGAGTCAAAAAAAGCTTTATAAAAACTCTTTTAAAAAAAATCCCCAAATCCTCACAGTGAATTAACTGGTGCCTCATTTTTTGTACTGTGGAAACAAAAGAATTCCTTTATCCTTTCAAAGTGATTTTCATTGCTAAAAGTTAGAAAAACCCACTCTTGACAGTAAGACAAAGGTTTTTCTCTCTCTCTCCTTTTTCCCTTTTAGACAGACAGGACAACTACAGCCCTACCATAAAATTTATCTTCAGGCAAAACTTCTCCTTGGAACTTGTTCCAAGTCAGTTTTGAACCCTCCCCAGACCAACAAATCCAGAGATTTGATTTCCTCAGGATGATGTTTCACTTGAACACCTGTGACATTCTGCCTAACAAAGCTCCCCAAATTCATTTATTTCCTTGCTCAAACTCCTCCTTGCCCTCAGACACCACCAGCTGCTCAGGTAGATCCAGCCTCAGCTACAGGCCACAGCAGGGACCACATTCACTTCCTTCTCCATTTCCAAGCAGCCACTTCTGCCCTGGGAACCCTCACTTAAATTTAAAAGTTTCAGTTCTTGATAAATTTGCACTCTCAAAGGACAGGTGTGCCACCAGACCTTGTATTTTTTTTTAATAAAAAAAAATTATCTATATACTTGATACATTTATCTATATATTTATTTATATATTATATATATTATATATTTATATATGTTACCTATATACTTAATTTGATCAGTATCCTGTAGCTATAACTCTTCTCTAGTGAAGAAATTTACCTAGAGAAGGAATGTGGCTCCTAAGAGAAATCTGGAATCAATGTTATTGGAAATGTTTTCTTTGGACACCAGCTAGTCCCAAAGCATTCTGCTGAACCATCTTGCAACTGCAACTCCAGCTCTTCTCTTTAGAGTTTGGAAAAAACCAGAATTCCCCCAGGAGGCCCTAATGGGGATACAAGTTCCTGGGGGTGAAATACAGTCCAGCCCTGAGATATTTGTTGCCACTTTCTCCCACCAGTTTCTGAAGAACTTCTGGAGACTGGCTGAAACTGAACACTACACAGAGCAAAGCATGGAGTGGTTTGGCTGCAGGCCACAATACAAAATCCTCCTAATTTCTCCTCTTTATTTGTTTTATGCTCCTCCGCTACATCTCAATTCCACAGATCCCCTCCTTTGGCCAGTGCAGAGGTGTGAGATCCCAGCCTTGCCTGTGGGCTGACAGCCCTGGCAGGTCTGCAGAGCTCTCCTGAAAACAGCCATCACTTGTTTCAGTCCCATTCTGCCTGGCAGGAAACAAACCACAGCAATATTGGGGAGCACACATCTGCATTAATAACCTGACCACAATCCAGCATGCAACCTCCTGCATTTTTCCAAAACTTTATTTTTGTATTGGATGAGAGGTGCTCAAATTTAAAAATATTTAATGAACATTTGCCGTAGATTTTCCTGCCAGGGCTGAGCAGGGAGCTGTAACAAACCAGAGACTTTTTAATTATGGGAACTGAGAACCAAAAAACTCAGATCAAAATTGAACTTCAGCTCTCTTTGTTAACACACAGCAAACACTTTGCTGCAGCAGTGTTGTTTAGGTGAACAATCAGAACACAAAAATGGAAGGAAATAAAAGGAGTGCACAAAAGTTAGTAAGGGTGACTTCTGTCATAGAATGAAATTCTTTGGTAAAGTTAAGGGGAACTTAAAACATCCCACAACTAAATCCACACAAGTGTAAACACTACCTAGTTGTGGCTGCAACTACTACACACAGATAATGCTGAATTTAGGCTCAGCACAGCTGAGCAGAAACCAAAGATCTTCCCTGAAACTCTTCTCCAGGATTCTCCCCTACACATTCTTCAGCCTCTCTGAAAGAATTCTGAATTACCAACACCGAAACTAAGACAACAAATCAGAAGAATGGGAGGGGAGAAAAAAACTACAGAACTATCAACCTTTTTCTTTTGGTTCACTTATTTCATTCTTAGAGATGTAACTTTTTAATGAGAGTAATCCTTAAATGCAGGTCTCACAATTAACAGCAGAGTGCAGAACCTCAGCCAGAAGGGAGGACACTCAGGTCTGACTCATCTGCACTTCCAAGAGCTTCTGCCAGACAATTGCAGACTTATTTTATTAAGAGACAGAAGATCCTTTCTCAGTCTCAATGCTAAGTTCCCCCTGAAGTCCTGCTACCTGCAAAGAAAATCTACAAGAACAACCATGAGACTAATGACAAACACTCACCACCATATTGTAGGCATCAGGAACTTCAGTTTCAAACTGAAACTTTCCTCCTTGGTAATAGCCCTCATCTAGAAAAAGGAAAGTAAGGAAAACAGTTAAATAAGAGAAAAACACCAAGATTAAAACAACAGCACAGGGTTATCATCAAGTACTTAAGCTGGCTGCACTACCAGCTGCCACCTAATCCAAGGAATGTGTGGGGATCTCGTCCTCCTGCACTCCCAACATTTTTACAGCAGGAATCTGAAGTCAAGAGAGGAAACAACCCCAGAAAAATCCACCATCCTGACCCAGGAACAGGGATACCCAGCTAGAGGAACCCGGAACTGAACTTCTCACTGTAGGAAATCCTGGCATGGGGCAAAGCAGGATTTGGGTCACAACAGTGACCCTTGGAATGAGCTGGAGAAATCCTGCACTTCCTAATGCATTGCTAAATCCTGCTCCAAGACTGGGCACATCTCCCCAAACTTGTGCTGGCAATGATGGTGAGTAGTGTGAATGATGTGTCCAAGAGCAGGTTTCAGAGTGTCTTTCATTGTAATCATCTCACCATGATGTATCTGCCAGGAAAACAAGTCTGCCCCTCTGCCAGCCTCAGCTCGGAGTTATTAAAATATTCTTAGAATATCCACTTACATTTCACCAGGGCTAACAGAATGGGATGGCAGGCAGCCTGCAACTCTGGAAACAGCTGTGCTTGGAAGCTGAAATGCTTGCAAGTGGTCTGAAATGTGTCTGGCATTGCCATTCCTGAGGTTTTCCATTAAAAAGGGAAACAGGTACCCAGCCCATACTGGGGGTTTGGGGCACCTGAGGGATGCTCTGGCCCAAACCACCTTGAGCACTCCAGCCCCAGTGAAGGCCAGGAGGGCTGGTTGGCATTATATACTGCAGGTATTTGATATTTCTTAAACCAACACTGCAAAGAAATGTTCTGTGAAACAATCCACAGTTTACAGAAAGACTAAGAAGAATTTTGTTATTATCTAGCTTGTTCCAAACCACAAAGAAACCTAGCCTGTCTACTGTAGGGCATTAAAATCCTCCTTCAGGTAGCTGTCTCCTGATCTGCTTTTCAAATCCACTCTCCATTCCCACTCCAATTAAATTCTGAAGTGTGCTGGATATTATAAAGCAATTTTACACATGCTATGCTTTACCAGAAAGTAAAGCGCCATGCATTGATTTTTTACAGGAAAAAAAAAAAAAGTAAGATAAAAGCATTTATATTTTGTTTTTAAATGTACAGAGAGAAAATCAGTAAAGCAAGCCATTACTGAAGAACAAGTGAGAGGTGATTTACACTGATAGCCTTTGGTGATGTTACCTGCCAAATGTGCAACACGCTCAGAGTGAGACACTGCTCCAGAAAGGAATCACTGGGAAAATGGTCCAATATCCCCCAGGAGCTCTAACCCCACACCTATCCAACAGAGCTGACTGCACTTTATCCACCATCCAGCACTAAAATGCATTTTAACCAAGTGTCAGGAATTACCACAGTACAAAAGTTATTTTTCTAGGCTTAATTTCACTAGTTCCTTGATTTGCTGGACTTGGAGCAAAGCATGCAGCAGCTCTTCACATTCCACCCATGCTAAAATGAAATAAATGCCTGCTGATGGATGTATCCACATGTCTTACAGCCAAGGAAATCCTCAGGTTTAATGGACATTCACTGCAATCGTTGTCCAACAGAAACACTCAAGAACTTTCAGATCAAGTCTTCCTCCAAGACAATACAATATTCATCACTACCTCAAATTACAACTCATTTTATATTTTGGTTTTACCTTGACACCAACCACACACCACACTGGGTAGGCTACTGACTCTGCTATCAAATAAGCAAGGACATATTTATACAATTAGGAGAGCACAACATCTCTCCTCCCTTCTTTTATACAACTCTCCCTCCGAGTTTGCAAAGCAACAATAATGCTCTTCATTAACACTCACTCAAATATATATTTAAAATTCTGGAGAGCCTCAGCAGCCAGCCAGAAATCTTGTACTGCATTAACAAGATAACCTTTCACAATGAAGTCATCTTTCAGCAGCGTCTCAAGTAAATAGGTTCTCAGACTAGGAGAGAAATCCTCAATTTTTTAGGCATGGAAAAGTGGTGGGAAAAAAGCTCTGGCAGAGTTAACAGTGAGAAAAGAGCTATAAATAAACCCATCAAATGAAACAGCTTTACCACATAGCTTAGGAAGCTGGCCACAGAGACTTCTGCTAAGAAGAGAGATGTCTGAGCCACAGTTTTCCTCCTACTGCTTAAATTTATGTCTTCAATCTGAATTAACAGAGCAAGCAAGCATCCCTCCCACTTCAGTCTCCAGTTTCATTACCAACAACCTGACTAATCTTAGCTTGCGTTTGTAGGGTGTTTTAATGCCTCAAAGTGCTCTGGAAAACACTTAACCAAATTATTTCCTCACTCTGGAAGAAAATGCCAGATAATTAGGGCAGGCCACAAAGGATGCACTTCAGATAGTAGCTCCCTGAATCAGCCATGCTCACCAATATTTGTGAGCATTTCACCAGAAAACATGGGTTTTATTAATTCCCCTAGAGTGCCACTCCAATATCCAGACCAACCTCAGACTAGTCCAACAGCGTGGGAACTGCAGGGAAATCACATTTACTGCACTTACTCTTCTGGGATTTTTCACTTATAAGCTACCTAAAGTCACCTCCTTTATTTTTTTCCAGGTCATTACCAAGTTTTAGTCTTCAGCTTCCAATTTTGTGCTCCAAATACCAAATACCAGCAAGCCTGGATTCTAAACACCTATCTCCTTATTTTCCCTAGATTTTAATCCTGTGTGATACTGGTGCAAAAATAAGAACAGAGGCAAATGGTGGCACAAGGGTATTTTTCAAAGGCAGAACAACTGTTTCCGATGACAAAAGGGAAGAGAAGTTTCACACAGCAGAGAAAACCAGCAATGCCCACATCAGGAACAAAGAGTTTTGTCCACTGCAGCAGAAAAATCCAAGTCTTAGCCATTTTCAAGCATGTGCTGCTAAATACCCACTGATGGTGCACTGCAGAAAGCTGGAGCATACAGGGATTGGAATTTCTTCAATTACGTGGGGAAAAAAAGCAGCCAACCTCATCAAAATTTTCTACAAAACCATTTTAAATCAAAAACTTCCTGTCACCAGGATAATTCTGCAGCAGTAAATACTGGCTGAGAAAGGTTGTTGTGAGAGGTGCTGAGAAAGGGACCTGGAAGGATTTCTGCTTGGTGGTCGAGTTCATTTTCTTATTCAAATTAGTCTTTTTGTGAAAGCCTAAAGAAGCTTCTTTTACTGTCCTTTCAAGACCAGCCACATTCAAAATGACTTTACAGAACAAGTCAAGATTCATGCAACACTGTTCAGACAATACAAAAAGAGTTGGCTCAAGCCTGCTTGAGCCATAAAACTTCTGTGACAACCACTCTGCTGCCTCAAGGAAAACTAAGACTTAGAAAACACTAGAGCAAACTTCAGTATTGAAGAGAGGCAGAAAACGACAAAGATTTTCTTGGTCTGTATTGTGTTCTGCCTTTAGAGTGCTAAGCTACGGCTGATCACAAGATTCTACACCTGAAAATAGATGTTTACTTGGGGCAGGCTGTAACTGCAGAGACTTCAGCTGTACAGCTATATTTAGAGTAACAAAATGTTAATTAAGATCATCTCACTGGCGAGATCATTTCAGCAATGAAGCTGGCACAAAACCCATGCTCTGCATTCAACAGCTGGTTTCTGCCTGCAGCATCCTGCTGCAAAGCAGTGAACAGACAAAACAATTCCTAGGATTTAGACACCTTGGAGTGAGGACAGCTTTTTCATACATCACTCATTTGCACAGTGATGCTCCCTTCCAAAATACAATAAAGTGGCATCCTGTAAACTGAAGGGCATTTGGTGCAAGCAGAATTAACACCCACCAAGTAAATGTGAGCACAACTCCTACGCAGAATGACAGGGCCAAAGTTCTAGATTAGCTCTTGCATTTATTTTTAATTACACTGACAAGGGCAGCCTCACTCATTTTCCCATCACAAAAGGGAGTCACATGAATGGGCACGTTAACAGTGACCACCCAAAATCTCTGCTGGAGGAAAGGCCAGCTGGTTGGGCTAAGGAACAGCAACAGTGACACCTAGCGCTGCTCTGGCTCCCAAGTACAGGATTACAGAACATTCCAGGCACTCCATGAAGTGCACACACCAGTTTCTCCAGGTAATACACCAGGAGGACTGACACACCTCCCCCAAATTCTGCTGTCAGAAAGTCATCCATGGAAAATGGGCAGAGAACGAGCAGGCAGGGGGACACTGATGCCAGCACATCTGACCCCAACCATTCAGTACACTGCACACAGCAATGCCCTCATTTAAGCACTAACACAAGAAGTGCAAGTGAAGTTTAGATAAACTCCAGGCAAATTCATCCCTAAAACATAACCTGCTATCCTAACATGCACAGAAAAGACTGATTTCAGGGGGCTATTAAGAAACTTACGTGGACATGATAATTTATGAAAATGCTTTTAACTGACCAGCCTGCCAGCAAGAGCTTCACAGGATACTCAAGTCCTGTTAAAATTAAAAAACCTGGTTTCACATATTTGAAGAACCAAAGACTCAGAGATTCCTCCCTGTTAAGCATCTTCAGGCATGCCCAGGTTTGAAGTTTTCCAGCAGTGTTACACTGGTAACCTCTGTCTACACCTCTGCAGAACCAAACCATCAGTACAAGGGAACACTCAGCCTAACAAGGCCCAAACGCAAAAATAAATCAAGGTGGTTTGAAACTGGCTGAGAGGAAAAAGGTTCTCAATCAAAGTAAGCAAACGAGATCTGAGTATTTCCTAACCCTACTCACTTTTGAAGACCTTTTTACTGGAATCTGGTTGTCAAAACTCAGCTCAGCTCCTCCACCCCATTAATAAAATAAATCACTATTACAGCCACACTTTCTTTGACTCAAGGCTTTTTTGGAATTCCTCTTGGAATTACATTTCCTAAACACCAACACACACAGAAACCAAAGTAACATGTTGAAAAAAATTACCTGGGGTTACAGTTAGCTGAAAGTAATGGAGCTTGTTTGGGTCAGGAAAGTTCACTTTACATGTACCTGTGAAGCAAAAGAATAATTTACATCAGACAATGAGTTCTCTACTGTTGGCTGGCATGAGGAGATGAGTCTATAAAAGGTATTTTATCACCCATATTATGCAGTCTTTAGCTTCTTAACCCATCAACCTGGCTGCTCCTTTTTTGTAGCCAAGGAGCTAAATAGTATCATAGTTATAAATCCTATTTGTCTGAAAAAAACTTACTTAGAACTGCCTACAAATCTTAGTAATGTTCTCACATTGTAGTAACTGAAACTACACATTCTTCACGTATTTGTTACTCTGTAACAGAACCTACGCTGTAAAAAGTTTACTTAAAATTACTCTGTGTAAACCTTCCTTTTTTTTTTTTTTTTTTTTTTTAGGAATATGGATCACTCTTTAACAATTAATTTTCATGAGCATTTTCACTATTAACAAAGACATCAGGTTACATCTCACAGTGAAAAAGCTGCAGGTTGACTTCACGTTCCCCCTGAGAGCTGAGCTATTTGCTCTGCCCCCAAATCAGCATCTCCTGTGTCAAAAATGAGAGAATAAGGAAAGAAAAGGAGGGAGGCACCAATTGCACCCTTGAGTCCCAAAAACCTCTTGGCTGCTTTATGGAAGATTTGCTGCCACTGCCCAGCAATCAAAAACTGGAGGCAAATTATCAATACTCCTTCTAAAGGACACAAATGAAGGCCCAGCTCTCCACAGCTCCATGAGAGGAAGCAACAGAGGAAATCTGTTCAAGCTAGAGTGGTGTAGCTTTGCACAGCTTTCCCTGAGGTAACAAATACCATTAGTGTTCATTCTTCAGTCAAAATTTTCACTTCAATGGTCCCCTCCCCCTTAAAATGTATACTATTAAATGTTATACTCACAAGGTAAATTAGCTTCAAGGTCTGCAACCTCTGTTGAAAGAAAAAAAAAACCAAAACAACAAAACCATTATTTATGCAAGCATAAAGCTCTTCTTCAAGTCCAAATTGGCAGATCTAATTTAAACCAACCCATGAATTCAATTTTATTTAAAAATATAATTAAGCTGCAGTGGAAATTTACCTTGAAATTTCTCTTTAAGCCACTCAATTCATTACTAAAAACGCTCATCTGCCCTACAGACATGGCAAATGTATCCTCCTTTGATAGGGGAGTTCAGCTCTGCCAAGCAGCACCAGGGCTGCTACCACACAGAGCACTGGCATTTCCAAAGCAGTTTTTATTACTGATAGACGCTCCCATTCAATTAAATTTTCCTTTTGTTTATTTCCTGAGCTTAAAATTCATGAAAGAAAGGAAGCATCCTGATTCTGTTCCACAGCCCCTAGGAAATGAAGTGTATTCCTAAGCCTGTCAAGCCACCTTCCCTGCAAGAACCCCTGCTTTTGTGTATTTTACTGAAATCTTACTTTCAATTACATATGAACAAGATGCATCAAGGTATCTCCCCCCTTTATTTCTGAAGTCCTAGGAAATCAAATTGAGTATATTTCTGGCTGTTCCTGTGGTCTTACTTTCCACTTCTAACTTTGCTTTCAGGACTCCACAGGCAAAGCCCATTCACTTGGGCTGACAACATGCAACAGATTTCAATACCAACTCTCAAACTCACATCTGAAGGCAACAGTCATTCAGAATTCCTGGCACTGAATCCAAACTGATCTCATCACAATTCTCATTAGCTCTCCAGAACTCCTCCTGCCATCCATGCTTACCAAACCTGGCACTTCTCTGCAGTGGGAACAATCCTTATTTGACTCCCTTCAGTTTTAGTTTTCATGTTTTTCACATTCTGTGCTGCCCAGGGGTGTTGTTCTGAGCCTCATATGAAATGTCAGTCAGCTCCTCACAGAGCAGGGAGACAAAACAAATCCTTTTCCTGCTGGAGAGCAAGGGCAATGGTTACAAGTTTTCAGGCCCAACATCACAAAACAAGGGTGGACTGAAGGAGGATGGGACTGCATAATCTGCAGCTGAAATTGGACAATTAAACTCCAATATGCAAATGGACCAGAACTTATAAAACTGCGAGACCTTGTGACTGGCCATCCATTTTGTGACCATTTTGGGTCCACCTTGGGTGTAGCCTCTTGTCCTGCTCAAGGAGTACCCTACCCTTAAAGGCCTTTTAATAAATCCCTACTTTATTCTCTAGCTCTGCTCAGTCTCTCTTCCAGTCAGCCTTCCCAAGGCATCACCATCTCCCTCATGCTTGGCACACCCTGCATCTGCAGCCTGCTACACCAAGAGAAAAAAAATCCACCAAAACAGAAGCATTGTGCTTCACACTTACCTAAAAAATTCACAACTTCACTCTTTTAAAATCCCACACCTGCAGCCAGAGCTGATTTAGCCAAAGCCATGGATTGAAAGACAGCACTACAGCCATACAGCCACACTTTTGCTAAAGTACTGCCTTTATAAAACACATACCTAGAAAAATTTAATTTCAGCTGTAATCAAGGACATCATTTCAATTTTCCTTTCCTGGTTGATAAAAAAAGATGTGACAACCAACTCCTGAAGGCAACAGCTATGAACACTTTTTGTAAGATTATTCCCTCACTCCTTTCTTTGAATTCACCAGCCTTTCCTAGTGGGAGGCACATCAATCTTCACTGGAGTGCAAAGTTTAGGACCTGATTCAATTATTTTAAGGTGCTGACTGCTTTCTTTTATTGCTTCTGTGCTCGTGTGATGTTCAGCTTAATGAATCCTGCCTGCCCTTTCCCTGATCCCAAAAAAGGGAGACATTTAAGGGCAGAGCACCTTCAGCAAGGGCTGAGCCGAGCAGTTCTGCCGAGCCAGGCCCTCACTTCTGCCTCCTCCAAGATTTAGCAGAGTTTACACCCACCAGAGTATGAAAATTCCCTGTGTTCTCACTTCTGTGCTTCTCTCGATCTTGGCACAAGAATGAGAGATTTTTCTTGTGAAAACATGAAAACAAAACGCTCACAGTCAGGAGCAGGGAGCACTCTGTGCAAACAGGTGGGGATGCTGTGCTAATAAATCCACACTAAAGTTTTGGTAACAAAGGCCCAAAATTGAAGTTTCTGAAGAACTCAGCAACAAACCACTGAAACTAAAAATGAAACAACTTCATAAAGATACAGCAGATGAATATCTGCTTCAATAATCTAAATGTTTAAAGCAGCAAGTGAGGCAACAGATGCTACTATTAATCGTTCCATAAGAACAAACACTGGTGATTCACCAATTAACAAGCACATTTAACAGGCCAAAGCTCAGTGCTTGAGAGTTTTCCAAATTCTGTGTCCCTCTGGTAGTGACAACATTGACATGAGAACCATTTTTGTATGCTGCTGCTCAGAAACCAAACATTTTGACCAGGGCATTCAAGCTCCATTAAGACACTGATGTTTTAACTTATGCTTTATGCAGAAAATGTGTATCTCCACATGAGCATTCCCTGTAAAAAAACACTCCCTGTGCAGGCTGCCAACTTATTCAACAGAGCAAACAGGCAAAGCATGGAAGTGACAAACAAAACTCCAATGCCCTGAACTTCCAAGTGCTCCAATATTAAAGCACTCACTAAAGAACTAACTTAAAGTTTTTCTGAGCTCCTCTTTCAAGAAATGTCTGTCACTACAGCTAAACAGCACAGAAAATTGTTTGACTACTTTTCATGGCCATTTTGCAAAGAATTTGCATCTGTGTCCCAAAATTCACACCATTAGGATGATGAGACAACCAGAAAATGCAAGTCTCAGGAAAGTCCCAACAATCCATGTGGTGTTCCCAAAACCTTGCATGATCTGGGGCAGGAGCAGCCCAAGGGGAGGTGAACTTGCAGAGTCCTGCTCCTGACCCGCTACACCTTTGCTTGAACAGTTCCAAATGCTATTTTAAACCATAAAAAGGTGAGGCTTAAACTTAAACCCAACACAAACATTGCAAGAGCTGAATGTAAACAGATTATGTCCCAGCTTTTCTCCCTTCTATACGGCTCCTGAGCTGCTTCTAAGTCTAACACAAGCAACCTGAGTTATTTATAAATGATTTCACAAACAATAACTCTCCCTACCCATGACAGTTCCCGAGACAGAAATAGGAACACTCCTGCCATGTGCACAAGGTTTATGAATGTTCAGTGCACACACCACAGTCCCACTGCTCTGCTCCCTCACCTCCCCAAATCAGAACTCAGCAGTGTTTTGTTTACTAAGTTTTCCACAAAAATCAGCCTCTATGCTTCCTGCTGGAGTTTGGTTCTAAGTACACCAAATAAAAGCAGTATTTCCTCAAGTGAACAGTCTCATCCACAGCAGTATTACTTCTCTCTGGTTTTGCTAAAAAAGCCCCCTCTCCTGTTTAGGTCCCTCTTTAATTTACTTCTCTAAGACTTCTAGAGATAAAGATTCAATACCTTGACACTAATAAAAACTCCCCTTTCTAAATACTAATTCTAATATTCAATTGATTCTAGAAATGCTGTTTGCCTCCTAATTCTTTTCCATCTTTATAGCATTCCCTACTTAGCTCCTCTGAACTGTATAAACCAGTGTAAGAAAAAAAGTATTTTTACCCCCTCTCAACTTTCCTCACCTGTTTTCATGAGGAGTGATATTACTATTTTTGAAGGCTTGAAGAAAGAAAACAAATGGCTTCCCTCATTTTTAGTTGCAATGGATATTCACCTCACTTTTATTATCAGTTTGCCACTTCCATTCTCTCGGGCTTATACAGAGGCACACAGAGGATATTGCCTGGTTACATAAATATGGTTGTAAAAGCCACAGCAACTGAAAACAACCGAGGAATAAACCTTGTTAACTCACTTCCACATAGATTAAGTTATTTCAAGTTGCCACAATCAAACTAAGCAGCAGTAGTAATATAAAACAGAACGATGAATTTTCTGTGCACTACCAAAAATGCAGCCTAAGGGACAAGCTTTGTGATCCACAAGCTGCTGCTGCCATCCTGTCCATCCTCAATTCCATTTAGCAGTCACCCTCCTTATACAATACTGGTCTTAAACATCGCTTTGGTTTGCCCTCAGCCCTTCTCAAATTTCCGAAAGGAGCTGCCTTTCAAGTTCAGCACTGCATGTTTGCCATCCTGGAGGAACAGTCATGTGGCCCCTGCTCCCAGCTTAATCAAGTTCCCCTGAGAGATGAACAGAACATTAGAAATTGCCTCTGCAGCACAGAACAAAATGAAAGCTGCTCAAGCAATTGCAGGGCTTGCTCTATTTCAATTTGGGTGCTAGGCCTACAGAATTAGGGCCTTACTCTCCATCTGAGCCTAGATGGAAATGCAGGGAGAACAGATGTACAGATGAGTCACAGCTTTGAACAAAGCTGTGCTTTACTAGACCCTCTCTACAGCTGGAAGAGAATATCCAAATGACTCAATTACTGCCCTACATACAAAACTTTAGTGATAGAGAGATTTCCATTCATAATATGTCCATAAAATAACCCGAGTGTCCTAAGGCATGACTGATACCTGAATCTGTAACTATGTTGGATATAAGCAGTCAAAGGAATAACTTAAGGAAGAACTAACAAAGGGCACCAGTATTTTACAAGCAGCTTTTCCCCAAAAATGGAACAAAGCCTGTTTAATGTGCACCCATCAATAAAGTCAAGATCAGTGCCTGACACCACTATTTCACACAGCAGCTGAGATGTTCCTTCACACCCACAGTGCCTAAATCAGCACTTACTTTTCCTGGTCTATGCCAAGTCTTTAAAAGTTTGTAGGCATCACCTACACTGGTGGGTGGCTGGGGTTGTGGTCATCACCTCAATCAAAAGAGCACTGATCTACTGCCCAGGCAGAGGACACAACACAGCTGAGGGCTGCAGGAGTGTCAGTGTGACAACACATCCCTCAAAGATCCTGCACTGCCTTCCTGGACTGGACTGTCCATCAACACAAACAAGGCTGGCTGCAATTTACTTCCAGAAAAAAACCAGACACTGTCTGTATCTGGACAATACCTTAGCAAAGCTGGCAGACATCCATCTGCAGGATTTATTAGACTATTCCCAATTTACTGTGGAGCAGGAATAGAACAGTGGTGCTTCACTACTGCCTGTTGAACACCCTGGGGCCATTTTCTCATCTCCTCTCCCTTGCTGAAGGCCAGGATTTCTCTTCTTTTATGCAGGAGAGATTATTTTCTAATTTGTTACCAACACACTGACCTGATGGAGCCTTTCCCTCACTCTGCCCCTGTCATTTGTTTGTAACTCCAGCCAAAACACACACCGTAACAACTTCTAATGACAGCTGTTTTTCCAGGCTCCTACTGACTTTGGGATCCAGTACAGCAGCCGAAGTTCAGCTATGACAGCTCCATACAAACAAGCCTTTCATAAAAGCTCTGGTGCTGGTCCAGCTGCAGCAGCAGCACTGCACACCTTTGGCAGGCAGCCCTGCACTCCTGCAATGTTTATGTGACTTGGAAACACCACCAACACCAGAAGTTCACCTCCACTCAGTCCCACAACAGCCTAGATGCTGCTGATCTATCTTAAAGTGCTGAAGCAAGCTCCAGAAACTTTTATAAACAAATGGCCTACATTTAACTTAAGCAGCTTAAAACTGAACATCCCCAGCAAGTCTTTGCCACTACACTTCCCTCTCACTTCCAGCAGTTACACTGGAATGATCTGCTTCTCCTGACAGTTCCCATTTCACCCAGAAACATCCTGGCCAGACTGACAGCTGCTCCTGCAGCTCCTCTGGGAGAGCACCGTGGTTGTGGTGATCTATCCTCTCTCCCAACCTCTGGCCTGCTCTGAATTCAGCAATTCCTATCAGGCCCTGGCCTTTGCCAGGGTGGTGAAACATTCCTGAACTGTACCAGGAACTCCTGCTGCCTGGACAAGGAGGGAGATGGGAGTAGGAACAATCAGTCATTCCCTGATGGCTTTGGAACATTCCTTAGCTTAATTATAGCCTGAGTGAAATGATACCATTCTCACTTGAACTTCAGAAAATTTCAGTAATCCCCAAAAAGGGACTAACAGGACTATTTCATTGATTCTGGGGGGGGAATTTTTGAGTATGGATATGTGTATCCATACATTTGTGTGTATATCTACATGCATTGATTTGAACACACTATAAACCAGTACACATCTCATTCTCTTGAATCTACCTTACGTTTACACCTGATGAATTAATATAACACTTAAATGCTGTCATGATTAAGGTCTCCTAAGTCTTTTAGATGTAACTGTTGAGTCCAAGCCTGAGACTGGGTCCAGCAGCACTGAGACTCCTCGGAAAGGATTTCACTCTGAACCCCCTGACCCAACCAAGAGTTTCTTTACCTTTTTCCCCCTCCTCTTTTCATTCCAGCCTCTGCATATATCACTCTAAATTGATTCTAATTTGATTTTCCTTTACCTGTGTTATCCATGCATTAAGCAGTAATGATCAGGATCAGGATCCAGCCCTCAATGTTTGTCAGAGCCATATGAGCACTGATCTGCTTTTAACATTTGTCAGCCTGGGACTTGTTCAGTACTTAGTTTGAACTGTGTTAGTTTAAATGCTTAGTTTTTTCAAATAGTTTTACTTAGATAGCTGGTTTGCTATCACAGCCACAGCAATTACCATTACAGTCTCAATACTAATTTTCTATAGATTACATTCTCTTCCTCTCCTGCAGACCTGGGTATGGTTTTCAAAAACATGATTTCTCTAAGAGTAGAGTAAAATTTCTCTGGAACCTCGAAGGGTATTTATTTCACAGTGCTATCTTTCCCTCAAGCCTACACCTGCAGGTTAGGGAAAATCTCAGATTATATATATATTGAGTGATTTGGCATTGTAGCTTAGCTTGGTTAAAGAGCTTATTTCTCCTGCCTGAACCTTTCCCCCTCAGAACTGAAGTTAAATGAGGATTTCCAAATTGGAAGTGTAAGAGTGATTATCACAATCATGATTTAAAGCATATAAAAATTCCCTGTCCTCATAATGACACAGAGAGGAAATTTTGGCTACAACATTCCTACAGTCCAGCTGAGACACTTCCCAGCGCCCTCAGGCAGCAGCATTTGCACTGACACCTTGCTCCAGATATCTGCCAGAATTTACCCTAATTTGGGAAAAAAACACACACAGTGCTGGTTAGGTAATATCAGTCAGGCAATTACAGCCTTGTCAGCCTCAAATCATTCCGAAACAAGACCAGGAAATGTGGATTTCTTGTGACTGGAATGAATCCCAACAGTGGCAGCTCATCACCAACAGCAGAGTTGTAGCTACTGATCCTCTTCAGCAGAAACATCAACCTAAACAACACAATCCTTTGCCACTAACACTCAACATTTACCAGAGGGAGTGAACCTGAGTTTAAACCCACAGTAACTGCAAGCTGTGAGCATCTATGGATTTTTAATTACAATATTATCTATGCTACCAAAAAAAAACCAAACAGAAGTGCAGGAAAGAGCTGCCCCTGATTTAACTATAAAATAGTTTAATTGTTGTCTCATTAACTACCCCACTTACCCACAACTGCCAAGCAGTAGGTCTGGGGCTTTTTCTCCACCAGCCAGTAAAAACCTACAGCACCTTTCCTAAAACACACCACACTGCAACACAATCACTGGTTTATTATTCACAACGTCACACTCAACTTGCAGTGACTCTAGCCTACAAAATCTCTCCCTGAACTGCTTTTTTAATCTTTTCAAAGCTGCCTCTGACCTGTGCCATTAAATCCACCAAATCACTGTAGGTACTTTCAGGATGTTTCTTCCTGTGACAGGCAGTGATGGTCTTGCTTAAAAACCACTTTCCTACTAAGGCAAATATACTTCTGTTGACATTCTCCTCCTATACGTTCAGCGATACTTATGTTGCAATTTTTTATCACCTTTTAATTGACAACAGACTAATATTCAACAGAGTACAGAGGACACTCGTTTAGATTTTCACTGTTCAATAAAAATAAGTGTCCTATAAAACATCCGAAAAATACCTGTGGGAATTTATACACAGTTTAGCGCCATTTACTGGCAACACACCCAAACCCAGTAAACCCCGAAGTATTTCAATAGATTCCTTCACCTTTAACGAGCAGTTTGTCCCGGACAGACACCCTGCGAGTGGAGTCAGACGCTGGGTTGGACGCTCGGGGGCCTCTGACACCATCATCCCGCTTCAGCTTGCTTGCCAGCGTTAGCATTACTGCTGCTTCCCACCTGGAACACAACGGGAGGGCAGCCACGGTCACCAAACGAGGAGGAAAACCAGTCCAGGTGGTTGAATACGGAGTGAAAGACCATCACCAACACAGAGCACGCAGGTAACAGCGCGGTGACTGAGGGTGGGGATGGCCCTGGGCAGCTGAGGAATGGGCTTGTTTGGGCTGTGGGCACTGAGGGAGGTGCAGCGCATCAGCCCAAGAGGAAATTCAGTTTTCTGGAGAGAGGTCAGGCTTATGAGAGTGTTTGCAACCCGATTTCACCTCCTGAAGCTGCTCCTTCAAAAGAGCGGCTGTGAAAATAGCCCTTTGCTCCCCTTCACACCTCGCAGGACAACATTCACTGCTGCCTTCTGGCTGGCCAAAAGGGAAAAAATAAAATAAAAAGGAGAAAGGGGAAGGATTCCTGGAACAACTCTCTAAGTAGGAAGTGAGCCTTGAGACAGCTCCCAGGGCACGGGAAAGGGATGGAGGCTGCAATTATCTCCACAGCGGGACAACACGAACTCCTCTCACAGGGCAAAAGCCCTGTGACACACGGAGACCAAAAAACTGAGATGAAGAGATGCTTCTGCCGTGCCAGCCATGCACTCCAGAAAATAACTGCACCGATAGATTAATTACAGTAAAAGGCGGTCAGAAACGCCAAAGTCATGAAGCCAAAACATCCAATCTGTCACGGCTAAATGTGTTTTGACCCTACTCCCAGCCGAAGGCAACTCCTCATTCTTTAACATTTTGGCTAAAACCAACACAATGCGGACAAAACTCAAACCCTCCAGGCCCCCCGACAGCTAAAATGGCAGGAGAACTGCTTATTCTTTAAGTCATACCAATTAAATCAACCAATTAACGGGGCAGAAAACGCAAAAAGCCAGGATATAATCTTTACTTGGAGGCTGAGAAGAGCCGAACAGAAAAGCGAGCAGCAAAGCTGAAAAAAAGGAAGTAATACATTTCACAACAGTCCCCGAACAGAAGGAAACCCTGGTGAGATCTACACGAAGGTCAAGCTCCCTGACGCTGACAAGTAATGTGTGTGTCAGCTTCGAGATGAATGTTTAAAAACAAAAGCACAGTTCAGGGTAAATGTAAATTCCGGCTGGCTCGACTAAAACAACTGTAGGCTTTACCCCGGAGAAAGAGAGAACAAGCAGAACAAAACAGTCTATTTTTCCTTGGAGAAGGAAAAGATAACAGCTGCTAAAAGAGGGGGGGGGGAGAAGGTTTGAAAAGTCATGAACGTGGCCATAAATTAAAACAAAAACAAAAACAAACAAAAAAAACCCCATACCTGTAAACTGCAGACCAGCTCTCCTCTCAAAAATACCCCCAATCTTTTAGGCGCTGATTTCAAGTAAATTTACTTTGGATAGACATTAAATGCTTAAATAGCTTTACAGCTTGTCCTAGACAACCAAGAAACCCAAAAGGAGCGTGACCACTCTGGAAAAGAAATTATTCGCTTCGGCTGTACGCCAAATTCTAATGAAACACAGCAAGAAAGCACTCACAAATCGCAGGTAAAGCTTTACCGAGGAGACAGAGGAGGGAGGAAGAGGTGCAGGGCTCATTTCTAAGGAAGGGAGCAAGAGTCCGGGAATTCTCCAGCTCCCGGGAGCCAGGGAAGCCCCTGGGCAAGGCTCGGGGACCGCGGGGGAGCGGGGCCGGGGTCCCAGCGGGAGCCCAGGCCTGGAGGGCCGCCAGACGAGGGGACAGCGGGAGCGGCCAGGCCCGAGCCGGGGCTGAGGGAAGGGGAACAGCCCACACGTACCTGAGCGCGGCGTCAGGGCCCGGCTGCCGCGGCCAACACCATCCCCGGCGCCGGCCCGGGGGGAGCGGCGGCGGCGGCGGCTCCTCCTTCCTTCGCCTTCCTTCGCCTTCCTCCTCTTCCTCCTCCTCCTCCTCCTGAGGCGGAGATCTCGCGAGAGCCCAGGTGGGGCCGGGAAGTGCTCCAGCCGGGATCTCGCGAGAGTTTGACGGGGGCGGAGGGGAGGCCGTTTCCCGCCGGGAGGGCGGCGCCATGTTGGGGCTGTCGCTGAGGGGCCCCCTCAGGCGACGCCGCCATATTGGGGCGCTCATTCAGCGGTGGCAGGGTGCTACAGTGCCTGAGGGGAGTTGATGTCGGTGGAGTTATCTGTCCCCAGGCCGAATTTTCTCACATTTTGTAAACAGAATCACAGAATCATTAAGACTCGGAAAGACCTCTGAGAGCACCGAGTCCGACCTTTGACCGATCTTCACCATGTCACCCAGACTGCGTCACCGAGTGTCGCGTCCAGTCGTTCCTTAAACACGTCCAGGGATGGTGAGCCCACCACGTTCCTGGCGAGACATTTCCGATAAATTCCAGTTTTTTACTGTCCCATCACACTGCTGTGGGAAGAGGGGTGATTCAGCCGCAATATAAATTACACTGAGTCTATGGCAACACACTAAGGGGGAGAAAAGCCAGCAATTGTCAGGGTGGTTTCAGGGGCAGAGAGCTTAACCAGGCTGCAGCGTTTGCCTTGGTGCCTGCTTAAATTAATCAATTATTTGTACATTCCGGCAGCAGATGAGTGGAAGACTAGTGAATCAGATGGAACAGTCAATATGCCAAAAGTATCAGTAATAATTAATAAAATCTAATAATCAAATGAAATAGCAATCATAAAAATCACAAGTCCATCAGATGCAATCTGTGTCAAAAAATATTGCAAGGGTGCATTTAGTAATGGAGAGTGAATACTTGGGTATTGTTAGTAGAGTGCCCAAAAACGTCAGAAATTTTCACAGTTCTGTTAAATCAGCCCCGAAATCAGTAAAATAGTTGCATAAACTTAAATTCTTCCATTTGGCAGCTTCCACTAAATAAGGGAACCAAAACTTCGCCATTAAAGCAGCATCCAGGTTAGGTGTGGTGAGGCAAAGCTGGAGACCTGAAAAAAGGGAAATTTGGCAGACAGCTACTGCAATACTCAGTACTGAAATACTAAAAAACTCATTAGGTTTGCATCCTAAACATTCGCTGCAATGATACCACTACCCCTTCCCCCAAAAGAAATTGGAGCTGGGCTTACTGAAATCTAGTTAAAGCAGCACAGAACTGCTGCCCGGAGCCCTTTTGTCCCTCCTTAAGCTTTGCTCTCCAGATCCGTTCTTTGGATAACACGGTCTGAAAAGCGAATGTTCACTCTTAGGATATTTTTCGAAAGTTTAATAAGGGAATAAAAAAGGACAATGTCCAGCGCTGAGGTGTTCCTGGCTATCAGCCAATGAACACAGCAGTACATTAAGGCAATGTTATCTACCTATCTATATATATACACAGTACTTTACTGAGGTACATACATATTAATAAGTTTCATGCATTATTCAAATATTCTTGGGAGCTTTTAATGTTGTAGGAACTACTTTTTTTTTTTTTTTCTATTATTTGATTTTTCACTCTGACTTATCTGCATGGCATTTTGCAGATCAGGTCAATTTATTTTATTCCTTCTTTCGGCTTTATCCTGTTGTTTCCCACTTCGCTGATAATGAGGAGTTAACAAGGTCTTCTCTAATTCTCCTCGGGGGCTCTGGTTTGTGTCTCTGTTATATTGTCACTTGGAGAGGTCAGTCAGCAGATGTGGGAAACAACGTAATTGCTTTATACAGTTCTCTAAGTTACATAGAAATATTTTATGTTTTGCTAAGGGCTTCGGTACAATGCATTCATCACAGCATTATTTCTAGACGCTGTATGGTATATATACATTATATATAATATATTCATTATACTACTATTTCTATGGGCTATATGGAGCATACTTAGAACGAGAAATTATGTCAAATTAGCAAGCAGCTAAAAGGGGTTATAAATTGCACGATATTTGAATACTTACAATCAATACCAACATGTAAAAGCTAATACATAAATGGGAAAGCCAATACTGTAGGGTTATTTTTAACAACAGCACAGCAGCCTTGGACAGAAATGTGCTAAAAACATCCTCCTCCCACAGATGTTGGCTGTACGTAGAGGCATTTCTTGCAAGCCTTCAAAAGCGAGGGGTGAAATCGGGAGCAGGGCCGGGAGGTGGGATCCCAAAGGAGGAACTGATGGAATGTGCCCGCGGGGAGCCCGAGGTGTGACCTCAGCCCGGCTTTGTGCGAGGAGGAGCTGTGCCTGGCCGCAGCCAAACGCCGGATTCCATAGGGAATTCCAGACACGCCTTCGGGGTTTCCCTGCCCTAGGGAGGTGTTGGCCCAAGGGCGTTTCCCTCCGGGCGAGTTTTCATTGCCTCGGGCGCTGCTGCTGATACTAGATAGCAGCATGAGGGTAGCGCCTGGGGCATGGCCAAGCGACAGAATCTATCCAAATAACTCAACATCCAGGCTTTTGCTTCTCCCCGTCCCCAGGTTAAACGCAACGAGGTTCCTTTTGGGCAATGTCCTTGCAAAGATGTGCAGGCGATACCTGCGCTGCGGTATTGCAGAAAAGCATAGTAAAAACACGTGATGGCAGCATATCTGCCTGTGGTAGTTTAGTTAACTACTTGAGTTTTCATATTAAATAACGCATAAAAATAATTTATACAGGCAAGTATGCAGAATATACTCTTTAATAAATAGCAGGTAAAAAAATAGATTTCCTTACAAACATTTTAAGAACAAAATACCCCCCCAAAGATACTTTGTAAATACACATGTTCACATTCTTTCAGGAAGGGCATTACTTTGCCTTATCCCGAGCCAATAACTTAAAAAGCTAAATAATAATAATAATAATAATTGTTTCTTCAGCTCGCGTAAGTGAGAAAAAGAGTTAAATATGTTCAATCGGAAGTAGCAGCGCAGCGCCGTGGATTTTTCCCGGTTCTCGGGGCGTGCTTTGGGGGCGGTGCCGTGGGCTGGGGCCCGAGGGTACTTCAGCACTTGTCCTGGAGGGCAGCGCAGCGCAGGTTGTCCAGCACTTGCATGACGTGGAGGATGGCGGTGGCCCTGAGGCACGCCGTGCTCTCGGGGCTGTCCTGCGGCGGGGACACGGGCCGGGTCAGCTCTGCGCTGGGGGCGCAGCCAGCCCCGCGCAGCCGTGCGGGCGCTGACACCCCAAAACCCGCCACCCCGCCGGCCTGACTTACTGTTCGCATGGCCGCCTGCAGCTTGTGCAGCCAGTGCCTCAGCCTGCCCGAGGGCTGGTGCGAGGGATCCACCTGCAAGGAGAGCGGCTGGGTAAGGAGCGGCCCCGCAGCGCGGCCGCTGAGCCGGCCCGGAGCAGGGCTCCCGGAGAGGCACTCACACAGCCCTGCACGTCCTTCCGGGCCTGGGTGAAGAATTCCAGAGGCTGCCGGCACACCTCGGCAAAGCTGGGGCCGGCGGGGAGCTCCAGCATGGCGGTGGTGAGGTTCAGCTCGGCCGCCACCAGCACCACTCGGTCGGACATCTGTGGGTGGGAGAGTCCTGGCTTAGGGACCCGAAGCACCGGGGCTGAAGGATGGAGGTCTCCACCCCCAGGGGTGCGGGTGGAGGTGGACCCGGCTGACAGGAGAGGTGTTACCCCCTTTTGACAGCATCACCTCACTCTTACCGGCAGGTCTACTGCGTTCCATTTCCGATAGAAGAGCCTGGTGTTGCATTTGGGGTTGTTCTTCTGCGGGCATAAAACAAGAGAGAGACTGAAAAACTCTCATCGTGATATCTGGCAATGTTGTACAACCCCGGCCAGCCTTGAGTGGTCTGAGACCAGGACAAAATTTGGCCCAGCATCCTTCATGTCCCCAAACGCCCTTGGAAAACATGTTCCTCATCCCCAAACTGCTGCAGAAAACGTGCACCTTGTCACTCAGGTCTTGAATTCAGCATCCCCTCTGCCTTGCCCCCTGCCAGCCCCCAGCCCCCTGTTGCCAGCAGTACTCACAAACTCTTGTCTCATCCTGTCCACAGCCTTCTGCTTCTCGGGTACGATGATCCGGTACTTGGACAGCCTGCAGCCCTTCGTCAGGGCCTCTTGGGGAAAGCCAGCCCCCAGGCTGACCCCCAGCACCAGCACGAGCAGTGGGGTGAGGCTGAGGCACAACATTTTGGCAATGAAAGCTTGACAGCCGGCGATGGATTACGATGAGGTGAGGAGGCTGCGGTGCAAGATGCCAGAGAGGATGAACCAGAGCACTCCGGGCAGGATTCGCTAAATCTCAGGTGCAGAGGTGCCTGACAGGTGCCGCAGGTGCCTTGTTCAGATGTGGAGCCGCTGAGCTGGTGGCTGTCTCGGGGATCTGCTTTGCCTTGCTCGCTGTGGCTGTCTTGCTGCTCCATCTCCAGCCTTTTATTCCTACCTGGTGCTTTCATATTCGTAGGAAAACCCAGGGCTGATAGAGCTGGAAACAAGAAAATGAAAGTGATGCAGGGAATCTCCTCTCTGTTACCTGCCCTGCCGCCTGCAGCGCTGCTGCCTGCTCCGCCTCATGCCGAGGGATGCTGCGGCTGGGGGGGCGCTGCTGCCAGGCTGTGGCTGGCAAAGTGGGGGGCACACCAGCCCCGCCCCTGCTGAAAGCTGCGGGAGACACCTGGGGACAGCAGGATCACGGGGACAGGAGGGGTTTGGTGCCTCCTGAGTGGCAGCAGGAGTTCAGGCTTCAGTTTCCCTGAATGCCGTGGCAGGGAGGGGGCATAAGCAGCAGCCAGGAGTGGGCACGGCACAGCCCAGGCTGCAGGCATGAGCTTTTATGGCTGTGTTATCCTGGGGGACCAGGCTCACCACCAAAGCAGGGAAAAAGGTGAAAGCAGCACTTCACCTGAAGTTTTCCAGAGAGAGAGTTTCCCTCCACAGAGTTGTGGAGTGAGATGAAGATGAGCAAGGCTGCCACCCTACAAGCCAATGGAGCTGGCTGGGGTTTCCTCCCTGCTCAGCCTGGAGACACAAAATAGGGTGTATTGACATCCCTCTGCTGACAGCTGGAACGGTACCTCTCAGCAAACTGTCCCTCTCTCGAGGGAACCTCCTGTAGTCACTCCTAGGCTCATGTGTTCATCAAGCATTAAACATAAAAAATTAGGGCAATACCTGGATCTAAGAAGCAGACAATAAGAAAGTAGAAGGGATAAATGCACTTTGCAGGACCACAGAACAGTCCAGGAGGACCCAATTTTTAATGTTCATATTTGGAACTGAAGTGCTGATTTCAGAGAGTTGCAGAAAAGGAGAGAAGTTCTTGTGGAAGCATGTATAAAAGTACACCTGTGGGTGAGCAGAGTGGCATGGAGGTGGTCTTGGAGGTGGGCTGGGACCTCTCAACATCATCCAGTCCAACCCTTGCTCTGGCAGGATCAGCTGGCATGGGCTGCCCAGGACAGTGACCAGTTTTGAGAATCTCCAGGGATGGAGTGGACACTTCACAGCCTCTCTGTTTTTTTTATTGTGTTCACATGGACTTTTCCTGGTTCAGCGTGTGCTGTGCTGTCACACCACCATGACCCCCTGAGCCTCCTCTCTCAGCCTTTCCTCATAGGAGAGATGTTGCATCTTCATGACCTTGATTGGACTCCCACCAGTCCCTGCCATGTCTGTCTCCCACTGAGGAGCCCAAAACTGGACTCAGCACCTCAGGGGTGGCCTCACTCGTGCTGAGGAGAAGGGAGGAATTGCCTTCCCTGGCACTCCTCCCAGTGCAACCCTGTATACCATTCACCTTTTTTCCCACCAGGACACTTTCCTGGCTCATGTTCAACCTGGTGCCCACCAGAACCCCCAGGTCATTTTCTGCCTCACTTGTTTCTCTCCAGGCCCCCTCAGCTTGCCGGGTGCCTGGGGCTGTTCCTCCTCAGGTGCAGGACTTTGCCTTCCCCCTGCTGATCTTCAGAGGTTCCCAGCAGCCCACTTCTCCAGCTTGTTGAGGTCCCTGTGGACAGCAGCAGCACAATCCCCTGCTGGGTCATCCACTCCTCCCAGTTTGGTGTCACCACTGAGCTTGGTACAGCGAGGGTCCCCTGGCCCTCATCATCCAGATCATAAAGAAGTCAAGCAGGACCAGCTGTTGACTCACAGGGTCCATCCAGCCCTTCTTGAGCCCCTCTCGAGCCCTTCCCAAGCCCTTCTCTTGCTCCAGCAGCTTCCCACAGGGCTCAGGTCTTTCCTGGAAAACCATGGTGGAGATAAAAAATGGGAGGGGGCAGCATGGGCTGGAGAGCAGCTCGTTCCACTTTGTCCAAACTGGATGCAGAGACAGCTTGGAGAAGAGCCAGGACAGCAAAATGTTGTCAGTAATTAAAAGCCTGAGCCTTGGGGTCTCTTGTCTGCCCTTTTGGTGAACAGGACAACTCTGTCTTTCCTTTCTCTCCCATTAAAGAAACTCACAGGAGATTAATTTTTATTCAACACAACAAAATTAGTGATCAATGTAGCTGTGAAATACAAGTCCAAACCAGCATAAGTAAGTCCACTTCTGTCATCCAAACTGGTGCAGCTCGGCTGGAATAGAGGGCACCTTAGCAGAAAATCCCAATAGATGAAAAGTGAGAAAGGGGTCCAGCCACGGTCCCACACCACCGATCCTTGCTGCGACACTTTCGGGTCACCCGTCGGGTCACAGAGCAGCATCACATTCTCGTGGGACAGCTTTGGCTCCTGTTTCCCATCGCTGTGGCTTCTCTCTCCCAGGTGTCATTTCTGTTTGGAGAAGTAAAGCGAAACCTCGTCTCTTCAAACATGCAAAACGAAATTCAGAGGCACCAAAGCTAAAGCTGAGGGGCAAATCCAGGCCATGAGCGCAGCCCCCGGCGCTTGCGGCAGCTGGGATGGAGGGACGAGGATCTCTCTGGGCACCTTGCTCCAATATTTGTGCCACCCCCAGCCACAGCTGAGCCCCCAGGGCTGAGCAGCAGAAGGGCTCTTTCTTTATGGGGTGGGGTGTTGCCATCCTGGGCTTTGATGCATCTTGCTCAGCAATGTCATGCTTTGCCATAGCCCAGCCAGCAAAGCATGGCTGCGTTCACCACAGCTCCTCCAAACTGTGCCAGTGCCAGCTCCTGGCCTGGCAGTGGAGAGTTCCCCAACGCCAGCATGGGCTGGGAACATCACACTGTGCCCAACAGAGTCTACAGGGCACTGGGGACCCACCACAGTCATCTTTCCAGTCCCAGCTGCCCATGGTGCTGTGCCAGGAGAGCAGCACAGATGGTGATGATGCAGACCCTTCTTGGGTTCATCCAGCCTGGAGGCTGGGATCACTCAAGCTTACTTGGAGCAAAAAATTCCAGGTATGGGATTTCCAGGTGCAAGAACGAAAGTGAAACCTGACTGGACAGGGCTGGCATCAGCACCGGGTGAGGCAATTGCTCTGTGGTGAGTCACGGGTTCCACGGCACGAGCGTGGGAAAGCCTTTGCCACAAGCCATGGCACTGGAGTGGGTAAAGATGAGCCCAGCTGGCTCCTGACCCCAGTGGGCTAGTCTGGGAGGAAGTGACCCCTGCTTAACCGACTGAAGTCTGGGTAGAGAAGATAAAACAGAAAGCGTGCCCCAAAAAAGCCAGGATTAAAAATAAACCCTTGGGTGATGTGTGGGAGCCCTGCTCATGGTGATGGTGCCAGGACAGGGGGCATCAGGTGGGCTCTGCTCCTCAGTCATCACCCGACCTGTCCCTGCCAGCCCAGGGTGTCTGTGCCACCAAAGTGCCCCCACTCCCTCTCCCAGAACCCTTCAGCACCTCCCAGCACGTGTGAGCTGCAATGGCTGGTGCTGCACCACTGTGCACGGTGGTGATGCAATCCCTGCTTGTCACATCATGGCCGGGCACCCGCTGCGCGATGCTGGTGCAGGGAGGGAAGGGTTTTAAATTAGAAATGTAATTAGAGAGCAGACTTAAACTTGTTTTAAACTTAAAGTGAGGAGAAAAACCGAAGCAATTTTTCCCTAGAGCTTTTTACTAGCGCTCTAGGGACACAGGATGTCACCTCCTGGGGGCCCCCCTCCCTGTGTTGGAATGTCTGTAGGGATGCCCCTCACAGGGACAAGCCCTGCCAGCAGAGCTGGGGCTTCCCCGGCCCAGGCAGCCAGAGAGGCCGTCGGCATGGCAGCAGTGGTGCCACCCACTGTCATCCCGGGCAGGAGCGACCCCTCATGCTCTCCCAGCGAGAGAGGCCTGACAGCTGCTGCTGGCCCAAACCCAACCTGCACCCAGAGCAGCCCCTCAGGCAGTGACAGTATTGCTGCTCCAGCACCTGGCCGTGGACACAAGAGACCAGCCTCCCACCCATGATGGGCTTCCCACACCATAGCTGTCCTTCTGAGACCCCATCACCTTCCTGGGGCCTCAGGTTTGGGTTCTGCACCCAAGATTTAGGGGGTTTAGAGTCTTTTGCCCTCTGAAGGCCCTGTGCCAGATGCAAGAATGAAACGGAGTCTTCAAGATCTTGTTTTTTCTTGGTTTTTTGCATTGTTTATTAATTCTTATCTTACAATGTTCTCTGTGCCCAGCCAAGGTCTGTTCTGCTGCTTGGACACAGGACTACTCCCCTCTCAATGGGAGGTTGCAGCATTCTTATACAGATAATTACGTGTGTCTTATTTACAGTGATGTGCCAATACCTCTCACTTGTACTAACAGGGTCAACTCTACTCTGACCCAATCTCCTTCAACTACTTTGTGCCACCATCACAGCAGAAGATGGAGGCCACGGGAGAAGAAGAACCAAGGGCACCACCCTAAATCCTCCATCTTGTTCCCCATTCACCTCCATACTAATAACTCTAAAACTACAAAATTTTCCACCCTGCGACAACACTACACCACTACTGTCTGTCACACCTTTGTGACTTGTAATTCTTCTCTCAGTGTTAAAAGCTTTTTTCCACGGGCTGAAGTCAGAGACTGTGTCCTCCTGGGCTCTGTGCCAGGCAACCCCCCTGGGCTGGCTCCACAGCCCCCTGGCCAGGATTCAAACCCTCTTGTTCACATCCCAGTCCTCTCTACTGAGGCCTGTGACCTTCCAGGGCATCCAGAGGAATGCCCTGGACTCAAACTCTGGGGGACCAAGTGGGGACAAAGCCTTTGCTCCCTGCCCTGGGCAAGCAGAGGGGAGCTTAGTGAGGACCCTGAGAGCCCAGCACCTCAGCAGAAGTACCTCCAGCCCCACTCTCTGGGGTCAGGAGCAGAGGTGGCACTTCACCTTTCTTAAAAATGCACTGATGTAGAACACAGTGAGGGCACAGGCCTTCCCATGGTGTCAGGGAAGCTTTCTTGCCAAGGGCAGGAATTACAGGAAAGGGAAAGATCCCTGCAGAGGGTGGGTCTGGACTCGAAATATCCAGAAGGCAAACAGGTGACCTGTGCCAGGGATTTGAGCCCTCATGTTTCCCATTGCCCCTCCCAAAAAATGCAGCCTCTAATCTTCCATTTGCAGCGTGGGTGGATGATGGGGCACAAACCTCCTTCAGCAGTGATCCCATAATGGCTCCTGAGCTGTTCTGAGGGGCCTCACCAGGGCCAAGGCACTCCTGGGGCAGGTAAGGTGCTAATACCTGCACCAGCCAGCAAGGCACCAGGGATGGGGGCACAGGGTGGCTGAGAACAGCCCTTTCCAGGGCAGCCTTCAAAGACAGTGCACAGCTCCTCGCTTCGCCAGGGCAGGGAAAGGGGTCAATGGCCCTTCCCACCCAAAACCCACCCTGCCCATGGAGCATAGGGGCACTAAGGGCATCAGGACACTCAGTGTCAATGTAGCACAGTTATTCCCACACCAGTGGGTGCTCCACAGCCTCTTTGTAAAACAGGAACCACAGGCAACATTTTGTCTGCTTGATTTTTAATATTATTAATTGTGTAAGAAATACAGTGAGTTTCTCAGCTGTTTCTGTTATTCTCTTCCCCATGTTATCAAACCAGCAGTCCACAGTGGGACACTTCCAGTGCCAAGGGAGCAGCACTGGGCAGACTGCAGGACCAAGGTGGACAGAACCTGAGGGGCACAAAACCCCATCTGCTTTCCACAGGACACCAACATTTCAATCAGCAAAATCAGCACCAATATTCCCAAGGATTAAGAGCAGTTACAAGCAGGGTTTTAGGGAACAATCCACCTTCTCCTTCCACTGCAGCATGAGATCAGGAGAAGGGTTTGCTCTCTCAGCGCCCTTTGCACCCCAGCACACAGACGTGCCTCACCCAGAACTCCACAGGGGTCTCACGAGAGGAAACTCCCATTGTCTCCAGCATCCTGAAAGGACAAGCAGAGGAAGGGTCTCACCCTGCCCAGACAGCTCCCACCTCGTGTGGAGCAACACCCACAACCAGAGACAGACTTCTTCCCCCCACAGCACAGAGTGGAAATGCTTCCACAAGGCTTGTTCTGGTCAGTGAATAAATGAGCAGGCACCCCTTCCCAGCAGGCCCTTGTTGGGGCTGAAACAGATGGGTGAAGATGCAACCACCAATATTTTTCATGCCCTTTGCCAATTAAAAGCCAGGAAAAAAAACTCAGGATAGTCTCACCTCAGAGGTTTCATGGATACATCAGAGCAAACACATCCTACTGCTACACAGGCTTAAAATATAAAGATCTGCTGTTTAACCCCTGACAAGTGGGGGAAAGGAGGGAGCATATCCCTACACGTTCACTTGCAGCTTTGAAGGGGTCTGCACAGCCTCCCTGTGCACGCAGTGTACAGCACAGCTCCTCCACATCCTGCTTGTTTTTCCAAGCAGTTTTCTCACCTTTTTTCAGTCTCTCGGAGGAGGGATGTTGCAGCTTCAGGGTCTTTCTTCTTAAAGGTTTGATATGGAGAGGCAGACTCCATGTAACCAACCACACCCTCAACAGTCATGGGAATTTGGTCATAGATATCAGTGACTCTACAAGGGACAAGAAAGGAGCATTGGCAAGTTAAAGGCAGGGGAACACAGACAACAGGTAGACGTGGTGGTGGATAAAATATCTGACACCATCAAAAGTGGTTCTGCTCACCTCTTCTTGTCTGGGAATGGCAAGGCATCAAAGATCTCTTTGTAGTCATCCAAGACATATTTTAGTCTATTATGTGAGTATTCTAAAATCTTGTCCCAGCACTGTAAGGACAGTGTATTAAAAACAAACACAAAACCACCTGAAGTTCTCAGATGCCACTTAACTCTGGTTTGGGCCTGCATCTGGTACATTCATATATGTCCTTTTTTTTAAAAGGACATATATGGTGCATTAAAATACACCAAAATCTTGCTTAATGTCAAGAATTCAAGGATCCTATTACAGAAATAAGGCTCCTGTCCTCCTTACACAGCTCTTACTTATAGTGGGGAGTCTCCTTTTATCCAATTGTTAAAATACTCTTTGTCCAGAAAGATTCCTAAAAAAAGGACTACTTAGTTTCTGCTGTTTCCATTCTTTTCACTGTGATCAGGGCAACAGGAAAAGTCTCCTGAACAATACCAGCTCCCAGATCTGCCCTGGCACCCTTCTCACCCCCACCAGAGTCTGCCCTATGTGGAAGTCTCTAAATCCTGCCTCAGCCTTACCCTGCATTTACCCATCCCTTTGGCCCGTTCTGCATTAGGATTCCTCAACCCTTCCTCTCTGCACCCAAACGCTCCACATTCCCCCGAGGCGTGAGGCTGTACCAGCTGACCTCCCTGAAGACGCTGGTGAGTGTTTGGGAGCAGTCTCCGTAGCGCAGGCTCATGTCCACGGTGTAGGTGCTGATGGCCACGCAGCCGCCCGGCCTCACCACGCGCTGCGCCTCGCGCATGAACCGCTCGATGTCGAACCAGTGCGCGGCCGTGAAGGACGTCAGCACGTCCACGGAGCCGTCCTGGAAGGGCAGCTCCTCTGCAGGGCACACGCTGCAAGGGAAAGAGCCACGTGTGACGTGGGAATTGCAGAGCAGGACACGGAGTCAGCCGGTATTTTTTGATGGTCTGGGATGCAAGACCACGCCTTCTGGAAGTCTAATGCCTGTTCACAGTGGGAATTCCATCAAATGGAATCCTTTGGTGCCAGCCGGCTCTGACAACAGTCATACTCACAAACCACCACCTGCAGGTGAGGAGCTGAGTTCTGCCTTTGGCTGAGCGTGCTGTCCTGACACTCACAGGTAGGAGATGTTGGGCATGCAGGGCGTGTCCTTGGCCTCCTGGACCTGCGCTTCGCTGATGTCCGTCCCCACCACCTTCTTGAAGTGCTGCCCAAGGAAGTGGGTGCCTTGTCCGGAGCCACAGCCAACATCCACCGCCAGCTCCGCAGGGATCGCTTTCTGTGGGGAGGAGTGGATGTGTCTCAGTGGGCAGCCACCCAATTCCTGTGCTTTTACACCATTCCTTTTCCCAGCACCCACTCAGGAACAGCCTTGGCATGGCAGAACCTGTAGAAAGCCTCTTCTGTGCCCCTTCTGGCCTTGAGCCCTGCTGCTTTATCTTTCCCTGAGGCACCAACCAAGGTGCCACTCCCAGCAAGGTAAACACTGCCACCCACAGTTAAACACTCCTTGGATTTTTCCTCCAGCCTGGCTGTACCCCGCTCACCTTTTCCTGCAGGTAGGAGAGGATGGTCTGCTTCAGCTCTTTGCCCGGTGCAAACCTGTATTTCTGGTAGACGGCCGCATGCCCTCTGCCCTCGAACATCTGGGTGGCCATGCTTGGCTGACCTGGCACCTGGGAGGAAGCAGCAAGCCGGGGATGTCACTGGGGACCGAGCTCCTGCCACCTCCTTAGGCCGAGACCGCGGGCACTGCAGCCTTCAGTTCACGGCGGGGCCACGGGGAGGACTTTGCCCGTGAGGCTCCAACAAGGGAGCGTGAACCTGCTCTCCAGGAATCCCTCCCACCGCCCTAAGCTAATCACAGGAGCAAACCAGCGCTCTCTAACACGAAAAGCTTTCCAGGGTTTTACACACTCCATAAGGCCTGTTTAACTCCTTTGCTTCCTCCACTCCGCCGGCTGTTCTCTCAAATAATTCGCTAAGCAGTGAAGCAGAAAAACTACTAGTAAAACATGTTGGGGGGCGGTCTTTGATAGGATTTTTTTGCCTTTTTTTAAAAGGAAATCCATTTCCTAGTATTAGCAACACAGTCCGAACTCCACCTTGAGCTTTCTGTACCATCTGCTGGTTTTTTGGCCCTATCCCACTGAACCCATCACCACGCGTGGAGAGGAAGGGAGGAGCCCTCGGTCTCGGCGGAGCTCGGCCCCAGGAGCCAAGGAAGCCGCCCGGGCACGGCGCTCCCCGCTCGGCTGCGCGCCGCCCCGGAAGGCTCCGTGCCGTATCCTGTCCGTGCGGGAGCCCTGGCACCGACCCCGGCACTGCCAGAGGCCTCCGTGCCCATTCCCCCGGGGAAGGACACCCGCTTGTGTGTCCGCAGCGAGTTTATCGAGCGGTACACACATGCATCGGGACATGAAGGGTTCTGCCTTCGTGCAGGAAGAGATGCTCAACCGGCTCAGGGCTGGAGCTCCCAGCAGGGAACAGCAGCGCTGCCAAAGCGCTTTCTGCGGGGATCCTGCCGCAGCTTTCCATGCGCTCAGAGGAGCCCTTCCCCCGCAGCCACCCCCGCTCCTTACCGCCGGCGAGCCCCGCACCAGCAGCTCCCAGCGCTTTCCAGTCCGGAGCTGCGCGGCCCGGCGAGGGGGAAGGCGGGCGAAGGCGAGGGATGGCCGGCGCCGCCCCCGCTACCGCCCGCCCCGGCAGCGCAGCGGGGCCGCTACCGGGGGGAAATACAGGAGGCGGCTTCTGCGGGCTCAGTCCCGCCGAGATCCTGGAGCCGCAGAGCCGAGCCTTAGCTTCTGCACACCTCTGTGGTTACTAATTACATAGTTACGGCTTTCAAAATGCCCAGGGATCCCGGGAATGCTCAAGCAGCCTCCACATCTCAGGAAGCAGATGCAGAGCCCAGAAGATGCTGCAAGGTAGCAGAACAGGATTCAAATGCTGCAGGCAGCCAAAGCCATACCTACAGAGTTCTGTCTGCACTGAAGTCCCGTCCTGGTGTCCAGCAGAAAGAGAAAATCAAGCAAGAGCCCCGAACAAGAGCACTTGAAGAGCTTAGAATGTTGGTATTTCAGATCTAGGCCGTTTGCCCTGATTTGGGGTAGGATTTTACCTCTTCCTCAGGAAGGTAATGTTAATTCCGTGCAGCTGAGGCCAACAGAGCTGTGGTTTGCTGGAAGCACAGTCCCTTCACTTTGTACTTTGCACAGCAGTCGTAGGTCCATGCTAATTAAGCACAGCCTTTAAACCACTCCTAATTTTAAGAGAAATCAGTGAACTTACTCAAGGACTGAAGACAGAGGCTGGCTTGAAGCAGTTTGCTAAATCAAAGCATATGTTGGAGTTCCTGGGCTTGTGTCCTGAATATTTTTTGGGGCCACCTGCTGCTTAATCATGCACCAAGAGAAAACGCCACAGTCACCAGGCCCCTGTGTTTTGATAACCTGGCTCTTTGGGGTTTGGACACCCCCATTTTGCCCGTGTTTTGCTGAGAGCCCCACTGCACACAGGGAGGAATGATGTCCCAGGCCTGAGTCACCTGCCCTGTTCTGAACTCTGCCATCCCTGGGCTGCTCTCACAGGCAATGCACAGGTGATGTTTAACTGGGGCTGCAGCTGCCACCAAACACCTGCAGGAAAACAGAACAGCAGCCAGGCACAGGCTGCAAATGGCACCAGGCCTTTCCTGAGCTCTCCCAACATTTGGCACACCGGATTATACTGCCTTTAACTCCATTCTCCATCTCTGTTGTGCTCCCCAAGGGACAGCTGCTCCCCGATGGCCCTGCACCACGCAGAAATTAATGGATCTCCTCAAGATTTGGGTGGCTGAGCCTTAGGCCAAATGTGGGTTTATACACCAGGCACAGAGAATCAGACACTGTCCGTCATCCCTGCCTGCCCACTTATTAAATCCAAAGGCCTTAAGGAATGCTAAAGAGCCCTGGAGTCTTCCCAAGTTGTTCCCCAAACCTTCAGACTCTGTGGATTTTAATTATTTTAATTATCCAAGGTCTTGGATTACTAGACCTTCATTGGGAATGACATCTCTGAAATTTATCAAACCTGAAAAATGAATCAATCTATTTTAGGTGACAAAGAGGCCAAAAGATACTCCTGTCAGTCCTCCTGAGTCCATTGGTATTTTTTACCATCAAGTTTACCCGTGGATGGATAGCTTGGAGCTAAAGGAAGAGGAGGCAAATGGCACCATTACCCTGCTGCATTGAATTTACAAATGTAATTGTTTTAAATTTCATTTCAACTTTAATTGACTCAGAAGCTTTTTACTGGACCACATAAGAGGGAGGATACCCACAGGGCTGGGTGGGCACCTCCTCATGCCTGGGATCCCCTGAAGAAGTCAGGGGTATTTCTCCTACCTTGTGGAAAACTTGTTTTGATTTTAAGATCCCTGTAAGGCTTTGGCTCTCGGGAGACTCTCCCCTGTTTATTTGTTCTCTGATGGAAAAAGAACAAGATTTATTATCACAACGAGGAATTAAGGGGTTGGAAGATAGTTGGTATTTCTTCAAGGATCTTTTTAAGCCTAGAGGGGTCAGACTTTAAATTAATGAAGAACATAATTCTCTTGTCTTAAAAGCAGTGGGATAAAGTTCCTTGTAGGGAAGGGAGTTATTCACAAATTGGGGATGTCTCTGTTGATGTGTTAGAGCTGTGCCTCAAGATCTCAGCTGGCAGCAGGGCTATCCCTGCCTGCTCTCTGTGGAAAATCAGTGTTTGTGTCAAAAGAAAGTCCAAATGAACAAGAGACTTAGATGATCAACCGTAGAGGAGAGGGAGGAGGGAATTCCTGCAGCAGTGACTATTTGGGGAAGCGCATCCGTGCCCGTGCAATTCCCGGATCCTTGCAATCTCAGCAGCAGTAGCTGGTGATTGTCGTGCTCCAGCACACAAAAGGCTGCAGGGGAAATAAAGGCAGGCAGGGACACGCTCAAGGGCAGAGAAGGAAGCCTGCAGAGGAGAGCGCCCTTGGCTTTGCAATCCTGCCTCGCCCCTCGGCTCATCCGGCCATAAATCTTTCCTGATGGAACGGCTGATGAGCAGAGCTGCGAGCAAAGCTCACACGGGCTGAGAGCAAAGCTCAGCACTGAGGGCTTCCAGAAACAACAGCATCAAGTCCTTCTCCCACCATTTCGCCTTTTAATTAAGGGAGATGGGAAATCTGGTTGTGGAGCTAGTGAATTAAATGAAATTTAGAAGTCACTTGAGACCCTGTGGCTGAGCAGCCTGAGATCTCCCATTCCACACACTGCTGATGAATCAACAATTCTGGAATAAAAAAAAAAAAGGAGAGAAATGTGAGCCCAAAATGATCTTATTTCACCTTTCCCTTCATGCACACACTGGGCAAGAGGATGTAGTAGCTGATATTATTATATCTGCTGGCATAAGCAAAAAGTCCAGTGGCGTCAGGAAGCTGCTGCACTAAAATTAAATAACTCCTGGGGATGTGCATGGCCAGACCAGACTCAGAGCAATTGCTCTGGGTCTGGCTAAAGCATGATGGGCTGTTCTGAAATGCAGACAAATCTTAAACAAGATCCAGGACCATCTTAATTCAGAGTTTTTCCTCCCTGGGATCTCAGCCAGGCACATGATAGGAATGTATGGCAGTGAAAGGAGTGAGATGTCTTTACAAACAAAGTGTGGGCCTAATGGTAGACAAGTCCAGATACAGAGAGGGAAAAAACCATAAATTCCCTAGGAATTCCACTGATTGACACAGACTTACTCAAGAGTGTGCTGAATTTCTGGATTTAGAGAAAAAGAACAGAGACACAAAGAAAAAGAAAAACGGGTGTGTGGGGGTATACATTAGAAAGGATATTGGGTATTAGGTGTTTCAGGAAGTCTGTACCTCTCAAGTACCTCAGTCAATGGGGAAAAAGAGAGGGAAATACAGCTCGGAAATTAGGATAAAAAGGAGGCTTCATCCCCTGAAAATTTGAGAGACCCCATGGGAAATGCCTCATGGCCTCTCCCTTTATTCAAATGGTTACGGGACTCCTCTGTCTCCTTTTTGGACATAAACTTCTGGTGTTTGTGGATTAATTTTCCTGGCAACAGGGAGAAAAAGTGGAGAAGGCAGCAATATTTTAGGCTCTTCTTCCTCAAAAGCCCCTGCACCAGGAGACAGCTGAGTCCATCCCCCACTGCCCATTTCCCATTGCAGCTCCCAGGATCACAGCCCTGTGTCTCAAAAGCCAACTGGGAGCAGGCCTGGAAGTGTAGCGGTGCAGAGGGTTGGAAAAGGGGATGTTTTGGATTCTGGCCATGCTGTGATGGCCAGTGAGGGTCTGTTCCAGTGGGGGCACAGGAGCTGGAGGCTGCAAATGCAGCGTGGCATTGAGGAGGGTGCAGGAGGGCACAGCAAGGTGTGAGACGGCACAGCAGGGTGTGGAGGGGTGTGTGAGGATGCAGTGGGATGGAGGAGGGCGCGTGAGGATGCAAAAGGGCAGGGAAAGATGCTGCAGAGGGTACAGGAGGGTTTGGAAGGATGCAGGAGGGCACTTCAGGAGAGTGCAGGGGGGATGCAGAGGAGAGGAGGGGGGTGATGCAGGACAGTGCAGCAGGGTGCAGGAACGTGCAGGAGGAAGATGCGGGAGGGTGCTTCAAGGAGGATGCAAAAGCTCCATCCCCGAGCTGCCGCAGTGACCACCACTCCAGCGAGACCGGGCAGGGCAGGGCAGGGCCGGGCAGGGATGGGCCGGGATGGGCAGGGCAGGGATGGGCAGGGATGGGCAGGGCAGGGCAGGGCAGGGCAGGGCAGGGCAGGGCAGGGCAGGGATGGGCAGGGCAGAGATGGGCAGGGCAGGGATGGGCAGGGCAGGGCCAGGCAGGACAGGGATGGGCAGGGATGGGCAGGGCAGGACAGGGATGGGCAGGGATGGGCAGGGCAGGGATGGGCCGGGCAGGGATGGGCCGGGATGGGCAGGGCAGAAATGGGCAGGGATGGGCAGGGCAGGGCAGGGCAGGGCAGAAATGGGCAGGACAGGACCGGGCAGGGCAGGGCAGGATCAGGCAGGGCCGGGTAGGGCAGGGATGGGCAGGGCCGGGCCGGGCAGGGCAGGCGGGGCGGCGGGGCGGTGCGGAGCCCGGCCCGGCCCCGCTGGGGCGGGGACAGGGGACGGCCGTGGGGCCGGCCCGGCCCGCCCAGCCCGGCTCTCCGGCGGCGCCGATGGGGCTGCGGGCCTGGCTGCGATCGCTCGGCTGCTGCGGCTGCTGCGGCGGGGAGGCGGCGGTGGCCGAGAAGGAGCCCCTGCTCAGGTGAGACCCGGCGGGGGATGCGCCCACCCGGCCACGAACCCTTCCCCGTCCCGCTGTGCCCTGCCCCGATCCCCGCGCTGTCTCCGCCGCTGGAGCCGGGCATCCGTCCCCTGCCGCTCGAGGCTCCGGAGGGATCTTCCCCCGGCGGGATCGAGCCTCTTCCCGTTGGCACAGGGGCTGGATTCCTCCTGCAGCCGGCGCGATGCCCGCAGGAGCCCTGCCCACGGCATCCCCTCGGTGTTCCCCGTCCAGCCCTTGTCTCTCCGCGGTGGGATTTCAGTAGAAGAGCTGAACAAAAAGGGGAGCCCTGCATCCCTAACCAAGGAGTCAGGTCCCACTGCCGGGCAGCTCTGGGTTGTGCAGAGCTCTGTTCGCGGGCTGGGGTCACAGAATCCTAGAATGGACTGGGATGGAAGGGGCATTAAAGATCATCCAGTTCCACCCCTGCCATGGGCAGGGACACCTTCCAGTATTCCAGGTTGCTCCAAGCCCCGTCCAGGCTGGCCTGGGACACATCCCAGGATGGGACAGCCACAGCTTCTCTGGGCACCCTGTGCCAAGGTCTCCCCACCCTCACAGGGAAGAATTTCTTCTTAACATCTAAACTGAACCTTCCCTTGTTTAGTTTAAGACCGTCCCCCCGTGTCCTATCACTATCTGCCCCAGTAAAAAGTCACTCTCCAGTTTAGGCACTGGAAGGGGCTCTAAGGTCTCCCTGGAGCCTTCCCTTTTTCCAGGTGAGCGCCCGCAGCTCCAGCCAGGCTCCATTCAGGGATGGCGGGGAGGAGATGACGATGCGCCGCCGGAGCCGGCTGTAGGCGAGAGCTGCGTGCGCTGATCTCTGGGGAGCGGCTCCTGCTCTCCTGCTGTCGCCCGCATCTGCTTTGTGCACACAGCGTGAGGCTGGCTACGAACAGATTCTGCCCGTCCCGCGGAGAAGAGCTCTGCAAGCACCTCAGGAGGGTTTGCATGTGGCAAAGCATCCGTGTTTTGGGCGGCGCTCCCTCCTGCCCCGGTGCCAGCCGCCGTCGTGGCGCGGCAGAGCGTGTCCCGGCCCCGGGCTGGAGCAGGGACCGTGCGCTCCCTGCGCCATCGCTGCGACAGACGCCGTGTCCTCTCGGTGTCGCCTAACAGCGGGGCTGGGGACACACGGCTGGAAACGTCCCGATTCCGCGCTGGTAAAGCAGTTACCTAAATAATAACCGGTTAATCCCCAGGCATGGGGCCTCCAGCCCAGGAAATTGGCATTAACCTCCCGGGAGCCGAGCGCACAAGGCGGAGAGGCTCCCTACTGCTGCCCCGTGGCCACGGTGGCTGTCCCTCACCTGGCACCTCGCTTTAGTGACACGCTGGCGATCCAATTAATGCTGGCCCTAAGAAGGAAAGACTTCTATAAATTCTGGGAATTCGAAAGGCACCTGCTCTTATACACGTGCGCCAGCATAATTCACCTCACAGCCTGATCGCTGTCCCTAACAGCCTAATGCCTGTCCCTTCTTGGGGGGCTGTGGGTTCTTATTTCATAGTGGGGATCTTGCTGTATTTTTATTTTCCTGCAGCGCCGTGTAAAGTGAATGAATTCCTTTCGATTTCAGCTCTTTTGGCAGAGTTTTCGGTTTGGGAGCTGGTGTTGCAAAGCGTCCAGGCTGCTTGGTTGTCTCTTGATGTGTGAAGGTGGGGTCTGGCTCGGATGGTGCACTCAGGATGAAAATAAACAAAATATTTGGGCTCCAAGTGCCAACACTTAATGTGAACTGAAAGGCCCCTGGAGCAGAAATCCGGCAATGAAGCATTGGTGCAGACCATTTTCTGGATAAAATCCACAGTGTGATATGCTCCCTGTCCTTTCTGGTCCCACAGAGATTCCTTAACCTGCAAAGCCGCTGCTGTTCACGTGCTTCTTTTCTCCCTCCCGTTTCTTCCTTTGCAATGTTGCTTGGAAGAGCTGTTGGCAGAGCTCTCCATGCTGTTGTGGATTTGCTGACTCCTGGGCACTGCCACATGCCTTACAGGATGCTCCACGCTGTGATTTGGAAATGGGAATGTTCTGGGAAGTGCCTTTCGAGCTGCGAGGGGAGGGAGTGGCTCAGAAAAGCTCAGGTGTGGCAGTGTTATTGCTAAATAGTCGTGTTTTAAATAAGTCCAGTGTTAAGCATACCGGTAAATGCCTGAGTGGGAAGAGGCTGTGGAAAGCAGTGAACTGCTGATGGCACAGCTGGCTCCTGAGTGCTCCCTCCCTGTCTGCTCCACCACTGCAAAACGCTTGTGCCCCTCCACACCCTCCAAGTTACCTTCGTTTGCTCGTCTTTAATGAGAGATTATAGGAGATTATCTTTCCCCTTATTACCTGTTGCTCAGGTTTTCGGTTTGTTGGAAGTCTAATTAACCTTCCTGCTGGTATGCTGATGGGAATTAGTTTTTTTTCTGTTTCACCTGTGTGCTGGAGCTCCTTTTAGCATCTTTTTTGTGGCTTGGTGCCATGGCACCCACAGCGTTACCTGGACGGATTCCTTGGGAAAGGAATGGGATTTGGGTAGCAGGCAAAATAAACAGTGGGTTGTTCTGACAAGAACTGAGCAGGGATAGCCAGAGGGTGATAAGGCCAAAAATAGTTCTTCACTTGTATTGTTCTGCTCAAGTGGCTGGACGTCTTGATGAGATGCTTTATGGAAATCCCCTGCGAAAAGTCCTCTTGGCAGAAGTGTCCTCGTTAAAAACTTACACATCCCAATAGCAACATGAAGCCATAAAACACAGAACTGCCCCAGTGCAGAGAAAAGCTCCCCACCTCCGTGGGGAGGGCCTTCCCAGAAGATGATGCTCAGCTTTGCTAAGCAAATAAAGCCTGGCGTTCATTAGAAGGCTGAGGATGTTTCCATTGCCAAAATAAGATGGGGCTGAATATACTTCCCATGCCTTGTCTGTTGTTGCACAGCTCAGCACATCACTGCGGCTCTGAGGTCGGAGCTGCTGTTTGGGGGCACCTCTGGGCATCGCGTGGTTGGGTTTGGACCACGCTCAGGATGTTTGCCAAAGAAAAAACCTCTGCAGCACTCCTCCTCTCCCTCCCCTCTGCCTGCAGCCCCGGGCTGGGACAGGGGAGGGCCCGGCAGTGGGCACTGGGAAGGCAGCAGGGGCCAGCCCGGTGCTGAGGCTGCCGCCCCGCTCTCTCTGCAGTAACAACAACCCCTACGCGTCCTTCGGGGCCACCCTGGCGCGGGATGAGGAGCAGAACCTGTGGAGCACCCCCCACGACGTGACCCACACCGAGGCCGACGACGACCGCGTGCTCTACAACATGATCGTGGTCAGGAACCAGCTGGACAAGGACTCGGAGGTGAGTTCCTCCTCCAAGGGCCCGGGGCGTTCCTCAGGCAGGGAGTGGTTAATCAAACAATCACAGAACACTTTGGGGTGGAAGAGACCTTAAAGCCCATCCCCTTAAAGCCCATCCCCTTAAAGCCCATCCAGTGCCACCCCCTGCCATGGGCAGGGACACCTTCTGCTAGCCCACGTAGCTCCAAGTCCCCAGCCTGGCCTTGGACACTTCCAGGGATCCAGGGGCAACCACATCTTCTCTGGGCACCCTGTGCCAGGGCCTCCCCACCCTCACAGGGAGGGTGTTTGGTCTAATGTCCTGTCTAAATCTACTCTCTATCAGTTTAAAGCCCCTTGTCCTCTCACTCCAGGCTCTTGTAAATAGTTTTTCCCCATCTTTCCTATAGGATTCCCTTTAGGCACTGCAGAGCTGCCATTAGGTCACCCTGGAGTCTTCTCCAGGCTGAGCAATCCCAATTCTCCCAGCCTTTCCTCACAGCAGAGCTGCCCCATCCCTCTGATCACCTTGGTGGGCCCCTCTGGGCTGACACCAGCAGGTCAATGCCCTTTCTCCAGTTAAGCCACTGTGGAGACCCCAAAGTCCCTCAATGTAGGCACCAGCTTCTCCCCAGCCTGTTCCATCACCCTCCAGATTTTATCCTACATCTGGTGTGGCTGTCTCTGTGGCCATCTCATCCCTGGGAAGCGTGAGGGGGTATCTCCAGCACCTGGTCCAGGAGGAGCTGCCTGAGGTGTGGTGTGTTTCTCATCTCCATGGTTCCCTTGGCTCCATCTCCCCCTGTTGTGAGAATCTCCATGTTCTCCTTGGCTTGGATACCTTCAGTGCCCTCCCATCGAGGCCATTACCCCACTGGGCATAAATTGCCTCCAGAATCTTTTCTCCCCTCACTCCCCATCCCCTTCAGAAATCTCAATTTCTGTACATCTTTGGTCAGCCCAAACCAAAGGTGGTGTGCTTTCCATGGAGGTGTGAGGGAATGACACCTCCTGACGCTTAAAAACCAAGGAAGTCAGGAGGTGAGTAATGGGCTGCCTATGGGCAGGGATGTGGGAAAAGACACAGGGTAGGCTTGAGATGGAGACCAGGGACAAAATGACTTCTTGAGGAAGAAAACTGAAAGGAGGACTAGAAGAGACAGAGAAAGGACAAGAAAGTGACAGGGAATGGGAAGCACACGAGGATGATGCTTTACAGTGGATAAAGAAACATTTGTTTCTCATGTATCAGGAAGCAGCGAGATTCCAGGGACGTTTCCCAGGCATTCATGGCAGCTGGAATGATGATGCCCTGCCAGCACCACCAACCACAGCCGTGTGCTGGGAGCACAGGCCCCATTCCCTGCCTGCCCAGGCTGCTGGTCTGGTTCCATATTTCCCTGCCTTGTCCTTTCCATGGCCAGGCTGACATTTGCACGGCCCCAGCAGCACCCGGAGCTCCGCTGCCACTCCGGGGGAGTGTCAAGAGGAATCCTCCTCCAAGGGGATGCACAGCAATTATCAGGAAGCAGGGAACTGGCACAGCTCTTAGCGGGAAAGGAAAAATCATGGCTGTTACATAAAGGCTGTTTTGCAGCCCTGGTTTCCTTTGCTAAGGCACTTCAGCGCAAAGGAGATTGCTGTGGCCTGATTAGGAGCAGGCTGTAGCAAACAGTGACACATTTTTCTGCTCTCTGATTGCTTTCATGCCTCCAGAACGTTTGCAGGAAAGCCTGGAGGCTTCATGTTTAACTTCAGCATGATCCTGCTTCATCCAAGAGTCTGCAGGAGTGTAACTGTTTCTCCTGTGCTAGTCTCCCTGAACCAAAAGCCAGCTCAGCTTTACAAGGAGGCTTAAACTCCAGAGAAATCAAAATTACAAGCTATGTAAATAGCTAAAAGAGGTAGTGGAATCCTTGTATGCAGTTGGCCAGAACCCTCATTTAATGGGGTTGTTTTTTGGTGAGTTTGATTTAATCATGTTCACAATGAATGGTTTTGTAACAACATTTTCATGGTGGCATGTGACCTTTACAGCTCTAACTGGAGATCTCTTCCCTCCCCACTGCTGCTCTCTCTGCCTTGAGCTGCTTGTCTGAGAGAAGCCAGGGAGCTTCAACCATCCCGAAGAGGCTGAAGGAAACAAGGACAGCTCCATTTGGGGGGCAGCACTGGTGAACAGAAGTGTGGTTGTGTCACCCTTGTTCAGGGGGCTGGGAGGACCATCAGTTATGGCTGAGCAAGGAAGTGCTCCTGCATGTCCTAAACCAGTGTGCCTTCCTGTCCTAAATCCTGCCCTTTCCCCTGCCTTCAGTGTACCTGTGGGGTTTTTAGTGGGGCTGAGCTGGCCCCGGGCCTGCCAGTGGAGAGGGAAAGCCCAAAACTCAGGGGCTTCCTGCCAATAGCAAAGGTAGGATCACAGACTCTTCCTTTCCCTGCAGTGCAGTCAGTAAAAAGCCAGAGGAGCACAACATCAGGACAGCAGTGAGGAAAGTTTTGAGGATGGCCAATGCACTTCACTCCTGCTCTGAGCGGGGCTCCTGCCCTTTGCAGCCCAGGATTGGCAGTGGCTCTGCTGTCCCCTCTGACAGCTGGGAAACTGAGGCAGCACAGGGAAGCCCAGCAGGCTGCTGCAGTTTCCAGCTGCAGCTCTGCCTGGGTGGCAGGACAGGGAGGGGCTTGGCCAGCAAAGCCAACATTCTTGTGCTTGGCCCCTGGTGCCAAAATCTCTCCTTACTCCAGCAAGTATTTTAAAACTAGGCCAGATTGTAGTGCCCTGCCCTTAATGAGACTTCAGCTCAGAGAGAGAGGAAAAAAGTTTAATTGCAGAACAACACTGGGCTGCAAAAGCCATCATCTGCTTTGGGGGCTGCTGTGCTCCCAAAACCCCCCAGGGTGAGCCTGTGGGTACTGCAGGGCAGAGGATGGAGGAACAGTTTTTGTATGGTACACAAGCGTTACAAAACCACCTCCTTTTCCTCCTGTGGTTAAAACTGACTGAAAGGAGAACTTGCTGCATTTCTGCTCCTTCATTTAGCAAAGAAATTCTGGTGTGCAGTGCACTCCCTGTGTGCTTTGGTATTCCCCACCTGTATCTCAGGGATTTCCCAGCACAGGCCTTTGGAAGCATCACAAAGGGCAGGTTGGTCTCCATATCTGTATGGCATCACCTTGGCAGTGTTGGTGCCCTCCCTTGGGGTCAGTTCTTTGCCCCCACCATGGGGCAGGACCCACACCTGATCCATGTGGAGCTGTGTCTTCCTCCTGTCCCTGCTGGCAGCTCTGCTCTGGGAAATTTGGCAGCTCCAGCCCAAACTCGGTGTGTCCTTAGCTTGCCCAGAGAAAACCAGGAAAGCCATTGCTGAGGGGCTGGCTCAAGGGGCTGGTCAAGCAGATGCAGCCTTTGAAGATCAGAGCTGTCATCACAGTTTTTGAAGTCTGGGCTCATGTTTCAAGTATGGGAACAATGGGAGGTTTTTTCCCTACTCTGGTTCTCCAGCATCCTTGAGCCTGTTGTAGGGTGAAATAAATCTGAGATCTGGTGTGAAATGAGCAGCACAGGCTGCACTGGGGTGTTGCTGGGCTGATGAGGGTGAGGTGCACAGTCCCCTCCATTAGATCCACTCTGGGGTGGCCCTGGTTTCTCCAGGGCCTCTGCTGGGGTGTGTGGAGTTACCCAGCCGTGGGCAGAGAGCACCAATCCTGGGGACAGAGAAGGAGCTTCAGAGAAGGAGCCAGGGCAGCTGTGCCACAGCTTTGGGAACAGAAACTAAAGGTGGCATTTTGCATGGTGACTGAGGAAAACCCCGTTTTCATGGCTTGCTGTAAATGCAGTGTTTCTCTCTTCTCTTGGCTTATTCCCTAAAAGGTGGGATCAGAAACCCCTCAGCCTGCATCCCTGCCAGGGGCCTGGCTAGCAGAGCAACGCTGGCATGATCCCCCTGAAAAGCCCATTAATGAGCTGGCAAGGCCTATTTTTCTTTCTCCTCCTGCTCTCCTACAGGATTATTCTTTTCTAAACAGGTTACAGAGAAGGTCAGAATCGTGACCAGCTGTTACTGGGGCATAGAGAGGTGATGGGATTTATCCAGGGCTGGGGATGCTGGCTGGACAGCCCAGACTCAACCCTCTTAATGTCTGCATGCCTCTCTTAAATTGAATCCAGTTTAAGTTTATCCTGAGATGTTGGTCTGTAGTTTGTATTTGTTCAGCTGATTCCAGTGGAGCCAGAGCAGGAGCATCCCTGGTACCTGCCTGGACTGATATTTTGCAGTCATTCCCAGATAACTCTCTTTTGACCTCCTTTCTAAAACAATTCTTGAACAGCACGGTGACCTTAATTGCTTTTAAGAGAATAAAGGCAATAGATTTGGTGGAGGATTGTTCTGGCAAGATGAAGAAAGCTCCCTAGCGATTAGGAAACTTCTGTATGATCAGGGATGAGAAGCTGGACAGTGCTGCCTGTTCTCTTGGCACATTTTTTTCCCAGAGCTCTGAGTTATGTTGCCTGGCTTATTCCATGTCATTTGGCATTTGCAGATTTAGTGTTTCACTCTAGAGAGTCTGGGGAAGTTTTCCAGGTAAACATTTGAAGGGCTCAGCGTGTAGAGAAGGGAGGCAGCAGTATCTCCTGCTGCTCCGGAGATACTCTTGACTCACTCAGGGTTTTCTCAAGCCCCCACTAGTATCTGTTGTGCCCTGCTCTGTAGGTTTAAAGGGCAAAACTGGCTGTGAAAACCAGAACTGTAACCTGTTTTGGTTTCTTGTGCTTAACTCGCATTTTGGCGAAAGGGTCTATTTCCTAAATGCCTGCATTTGAGTGCGTGGCTGGCACATCCCAGAAACATCCCGTGTTGGGTGTTTCAGTCTCCCCCTGTGCTTTCCCTGCCCCGAGGGCCTCCTCCCTGCCCCAGGAGTTCAGCTGAGTTCCCGAGGGAGAGGGGATTGGTGTGGAGCAGCCCCGTGATGGCCTGGCCCCTCCAAACCCTCCCTGGTGACTCACGGCATGTGTGACAGGAGCTCCCTGCCCAAAGCCTCTGATGCTGCCCTTGCCTGGGCACGGGCAGGGCAAGCTTTGCTCTCCCTCTGCTGTGCAGCTCAAGGGAGATGCTTTCTAGAATAATTCTGGGTGTGGAAAGATGTCTTGAGTTTATTCCCTCATTAAAGGCACGCAGAGGACAGCCCATGGCACTTCAGATGTCTCTGCTGCAGAGAATTACCTGGGAAAATCCGGTGGTTTTTGAGGTTGATGGAGAGCAGGGCACGAGTCCCTTTGAGGGCTCAGCCCAATGTCAGCCTGATAATCTCTGCTTCCCTAATTCCTTTTCCATGGCTGGGAGCATCCTCCTCCCAGCTTTCTACAGAAATCTAAACCTATTCAGCTCCATGCTCAGGCTAAAGAAACCCCACCAGAACAAGAGGTCTCACCCAGGCACCACAGTTTAGCATCGTTTTGTGTACCAGAATCATTCCTTTACGCACTCCCCAAATCCTCCATCAACAGGACCCTGTCAGAGCTCCCCTGGGACTGAATATTCACCATATTCACTTCCATAACACAACTCAGACACTGTGATGTACAAGAAAGCCATAACCTAGATTCTCTTAAAGCAAAAATAGACAAAGGAAAGCACACTGCTGTTAATCCAGAGAAAATCAGGAGCAGCTTCCCTGCATGCTAAGCATGGCTGTCTGTGCTTAGTGAGGAGCCTGGCTCATACCATGGGGTAAATCCTCCCACAAAAGCTGCTGCTGAGTGCCAGGAGGCCACATTTTGTGGAGAGGAGCATCTTTCCCAGTGCCCCAGCCCCCTAATTCCACAGTGTGAAGCACGCCTGGGATCACAGCGGCTGTCTGGCTGGATTGTCTGCACTGAAGGCCTTCTTTATCTCCATGGGAGGGCAGAGACACGCAGCCCTTCCCCAGCAGCATGCCCAGACTGGCTCCCTCTCCTTTCTGCCAGGGGGTCACCAGAGGGCTGAGGCGTTTCCAAGGAAGCCCTGCCTGTGGGGACCAATGCATCACGCAGTTTTTCAGCCTCTTTCTACAAACTCCCAAGTTTTCAATAAACTTCCCACAAGGCTTTAACACAATAACCCCCCCCTCTTTTCTTTCCCACCCAGAGGAGCTCAGTTCCCAGCTCTGAGCTGGTGTCATGGGAGAGGAGAGTCCTGCCCTGCCTCATTCCCTGGTGAAGGGCTGTCCTGGTGCCTTGTGCTGGCAGCCAGGCACTCTCCTGTGCAAACAGCAAAGCTGTTCTCAAGTGCCACTTGAGGAGAGAGGGAAATGTGCCTCTGGAGGGGGATTTTGTTTTCTGGGAGTGAGTGGCTCTGGCAGAGCCAGTTCCCCTGCTCTCCTGACCTGAAGTCACCACTGTCTTAACCCCGCTGGCTGCTTTTTCCAAAGTGTAATCTCCCAGGACTTCCTGCAGCCAGTGCTGATCGGCAGGAAAACAGGCTTGGCTTTAAATCTCTGCAGTCGTGGCATGTCAGCCACATTCAGGGGAAAAACCACTAAGGAATCTTCAAATCTTTATGGAATCAAGTCAGCTTTTGGACCAAGTACCAGAAAACAGTGGGATTGCTAACACACTGCCGACCTCTGTGGGTGTTGTTTTCTGCTCTGAACCCGGCATGGCCTGTAGGAAAATCTCAGGGTGACAGCACAGATTAACACCTGTTTATTTTTCAGGAGCCCATCTAGGTAATCCCTTGCTGAGAAATGAGATTAATTAAGGTTGTTAACTGGAAGGAAGTTATCAGGTGATGTTGTGACCCTGCTGTTGGGCTGCTTCTAAAAATGCACCCTTAGCAGCGTGTGCATTGATTAAACTCAGCTAGCAGGAGCTGGGGAAAAGTGCTCCTGGTTTTCTTGCAGAACACAGGACTGCATGCTTAAGGAAACATGGAATCATTTAGGTTGGAAAAGTCATCTGATATTGAGTCCAGCCATTGACACAGCACTGCCAAGCCCACCATGAAACTCGTGCAGTTGTGTTTAAATGTGCTGGTGTGACTTTAATAAATACCTCCAATCCTTTTCCTCTTGCCCAGTGTCCCATTATCCAGCTCTAGAGCTGGAGGTCCAGTGCAAGCATTGAGCTGTGCAGTGAAGTGAGGCATTAACTGCAGCAACTGGCAGCCACTAAGGGTTGTTATATCAGATGACTCCAGATCAGCCCTCATCTACTCATGTGTACCTCTGTGCATCTCTTTAATAAAAAAAAGGGTACCCTGATCTTTAAAAAAGTCTGTTTTCTTGTTTTCTAGTACTTTTGAACACTTGCCTGCTCCAGTTCATGCCACACAGGGCTCCATGTCTGACTGAGGAGCAGTTGTCAGCAACACCTGAGCTAAATTCTGTAATTCCAGGGAATCTGGAAGCTGTTTTGAACAGAGAAGATGGAGAGAAATGCTGAAGCACCAAGCTAAAGATTTTGTGTTGGTCAGTGTAATTTCTCCCAGGGGCAACAGCAGCCTGTTCATCGACCTTCACACCCACCACCTCATAGCTCAGTGCCAAAACCAACTCTGCACCTCTGGCTCCCTTCCTCAAAGCTGAAATTCCTTGAAAAGCAGCAGATTCCAGTGACTGAGTGTCCCTCATCCCTTTGCTTTGCAGGAGTGGCAGAAGCTCAACTATGACATTTATACTTTACGGCAGACCCGGAAGGAAGTGAGGAGCAGGTGGAAACACATCTTGGAGGATTTAGGTAAGCTGGAGACCAAAGGGATGCAATTCCAGTGGTACTGAATGCGAGATCCCACCGTGGCTGAGGATGGGAACAGCTCCACAAAATGAAGCTGGAGGGGAGGGAGGTAAAAGGAGTTTGCTGAGCGATGCCCTCAAGGGTCCCACACGGTATCTGAGGCTCCCCAGGGCCCAGACACAGCGGGGAGGGGACAGGGACACCGTGTCTGCAGGCACATCAAAAACCCATGAGCCATGATCACCAGCCCATAATAACATGCACAGTCATCCATTTCCAGCTTCCTTTGTGAAAACCTTGCAGTGGGAGTTCATCCCAGGTTTTTCTAAACAAGATAAGCAGGAAGGAATGCATATTCCTTTCAGATGGGAACACAGATACATCTATTTCATTTTCATAGCCAATGGCAGCTGATCAGAGCTGAGCCACTCACCTTGTTTGCTCCCAAGTGGATTTGAAATACTCTTTCACCAGGTGGGATTGCTGCACAGAAACCCTCCTACTGCTGCTTCCAAGGGGTGGTGGTGGGTGTGGCAGGGTTTTCCCAGTTGCCTGGCACACAGCATGTGACACTGGGGATGTGCCAGCACATCAGCTGGGTGACTGCCATCATGCTCTGGAGGTGGTTGGTGGCTGATGAGAGGAGGATGAGTGAATCTATTCTAGGATACCCTCAGTGGAAGCCAGAGATGGGTATCTCAGCCACTCCTGCCCTACCTGCTATTCTGGCAGTTGGGTGGGAGGAACATCATAAATCATAAATCCGTAACCAGGTGTCAACCCTCATCTCCACCCAGGTGCTCACGCAGCCTGTGCAGGCCGGGCTTGGGAGGGACCACTTGGCATCCTTCCATCTCTCACTGCAGGCTGACAAAGGCTCTCTCACATCCCTCTCACATCCACAGTGGCTCCAGAGATGTTTTGCAAAGGCTGGGGAAGCTCGAGGCCAGAGATCATTCGGCCTTAGTGTAGCTAAATGAGCAACCAGATTTGAAACCTGCTCTCTTCTATTACCTAGGCCTGTGCTTTAGTCATAAGCCCCCCACTCTTATCCCATAACTGTTCTCATGTGAGATGCATCACCACCAGCCCTCTGGAGCAGAACAAAGAGTCAAGGGTAGCCATTGATGTAAAGACCCCTGCATTCACTCTCCTTCACCTTTCCTTCCCTGGATACCCTTCCTGTAATCAATGCTGACTGCTACAGGAACAGTCAGCCTGGTGTTCATCACTGCCAAAGGTTTTATCCCTGTTACCTGATCTAGGGAGCCCCACCAACCCTGAAAGCTCTGGCAGCATCAGGAATGTGGAAGAGCTAAATCAGCACCCTGGCTTGTGCATGTTCACACACCTTTTCTCAGGAAAACCAGCACTGAACTCGCTGTGACTACTTCTGTGATTTATTTTCCCCACCAGCAAGTTTAGACCTGTCCCACAGCCTGCCTGAGGGAATGCTGGTTTGTTTTAGGAAGTAGGGATGCAGCTGCCCAGGGTGGAGGGGGAAAAAAGGAACCTTGCAAGAGCCTGAAGGGCTCAGGGATGACCCTGCTCTCATGTTTATTTCTGTAACGTCTCCTTCCCAGGTTTCCAGAAGGAAGCAGATTCTCTCTTGTCAGTGACCAAACTCAGCATCATCAGCGACTCCCAGAACATGAGCAAAGCCCGGGACATCCTGTTAAAGCTCTCAGAGGAGACAAACATCTTCCCGACCAGCTGGGAGCTTTCCGAGCGCTACCTCTTCGTGGTGGTGAGTACTCTGAGCACTCCTTCTGCTGGAGCTCTGAAGGCTCAACGTGTCAACCTTTCTGAACTGAAGGGTGCCATCCCTCAAGTAAACACCTCATTTGACCTAAGACCTTAGAAAAGGCTTCCAGAATTAAGTGATAGCACAGAAACAGTGTATGTGTTTTTTTAGATAGGCTAGTATTATTTAGATAGGATAGTATTATTACTCACAAAGTGAAAAACTTAAATTTTAGTGTATAGTAATATATAAGAGCCAAGATAGAGAACTTTAAATGTAAGTTAGTTATATTTTTACACCTTCTTCTTCCTTATTCTTCACAAGTCTGGGTGGTTTTCTCTAATTAAGTAAAAAATATCCACGTTACAAGTTTCAAGTAATCATAATTAGATTAGAAGCATAAATAATATCTATAGCAACTGTTTATTAACTAATTAAAACTTAAATAGTCTTAAATAGCCACCATTTTAACCCACTTTCTCATCTTGTTAAAGAAAGCTCACATCTCATGAGTTCGTATTAGGTAAAGATGATAAATTTCAGAGTAAAACCCCAAAACCAACACCCCCTAAGTTTTATTCACCCTAACCTTAAAACAAGGATTCCCACAAGCTTCCACCCACCATCCAGCTCTGCGGGGAGCTCACAGGAGGGGAAGAGAGCAGAGGATGCTCAGATACATGGTGGTGTTGCACTTGGAGCTTGGTTATTCAGTTTCCCCAGTGCCAGTGTTGCAGCTCCGTGAATCCCACACCCCGCTGCGAACGGATGCTCTCGCATCCTGTGCACAGGGTGAGAACAGATGGGACCTTGTTGTGGTTTGAAAACAAACCAAGTGAGAGGCTCTAAGTCAGAAATACAATTTAATGAGAAGAAAAGGAAAATTAAATTAAATTAAATTAAATTAAATAAATGCAACAATACAAAAAGAAAAAAACCACTGACAGAGTCAGAATACAACCTGATCAGGGTGATGGAAGCAGTCCAGACGAGCTGGTCTTCCTGAAGCAGTGATTCCCATAGAAACTCCAGTCCTCTGAGAATCCAGTGGGTGAGGGCTGCTTCTACTGTCCCAAATCCCAGCTTATATCCAGGTGAGAATGCTTGGCTCCTCCCCGTGGGCGGAGCATCTCCCAATGGGATGATGAGTCATCCAGGAGGTCCTTGATGGCCCATTAAAGAGAGATAACTCCCAGAGGGAGTTCTCTGTAAGTCCTGCACAAGGCATTGATGGGCCATGAACTGAAGATGGTGATAGAACACATCCTAAACGACAACCCAGGACAGACCTAAAGCCTGTGACCAGCTGTGGGGGGATGGCCGCGGGCAGGGATGCGCCTGGAACATGCATCCCACAATGACCACGATCCCCTTGCTCGGCAGGACCGCCTCATCGCCCTGGACGCCGCCGACGAGTTCTTCAAGGTGGCCAGCGCCGCGTACCCGAAGCGGCCCGGCGGGGAGCGGGCGGACGAGGGCCCGAGGCCCCTGCGGAGCGGCGCGGCCGCGGTGCCCTGAGCAGTGTGGCTGGGCAGTGACACGGCCAGCGCTCCGGGACAGGCGCCGTGCCCGGGGGCAGCAGGCAGAGCCCGTTTCCCTGCGGAGAGGCGAGCGGAGCGGGGCGATGCCCAGCAGGCGCACGGAGACGCGGGCGCTGGCCGCGGGGAGCTCCGGACACACGCCGGCCCCTAGGGCTGCAGTAGGCACGGGGAGGAGCTGCCGTGCAAGGCATTGCTGCCAGGAGCTGCCAAGGTTCCCGGCTCTAATTCCGAGGGCTGAGGGGAAAATCCGCCTTCCGCTGGTACCTGCCGCTGTCCCCTCCCTTGAGCCTGCCAGCCAGGAGCAGCCGCCAGAGAGGAAAATGACCTCCGTGTTCTTCTCTGCCACTCTGTGCGCCGCTCCTCTTGCTCACCCCAGGGCTCCAGGCAGGTCCCAGGGGATTTGGGAAAGAGGCACGAACCTCTTTCCAGGATGGGATTTAATTCCAGGCAGCAAAGCCTTGGAGCAGTGTCACAGTTGGGCGCTCCAGCCCCAGCCATTAGTGGCTGAGGGATGTTTTTTGTCGGGGGTGCTCAGCTTGACATCTTAAAAAAAGGTAGAGTTTAGGAAGGTGCCAAGTTCAGAGCTGCTGAGAATTTGGCGCCTGGAACATTGGTTGCCCAGCATCTCAATCTATTTGGAAAAGTTTTGGTCTTAATTGCCTAAAAAAAACCCCACCACAAAGCTTCATGTACTGGCAGTATAAAAATCCTCATTACCAGCAGGCATGGTATAATGAACATCTTTTTAATCTTGGGGTTTTGTCTGATAATGAGCAATAATTTTGAAAACACTGGATTTGATAATTTAAAAACAAGTGGCAGTTCTTTGCTGATGAACTCACATGCTGCTAATCGGCCAGTTGAAAATGCTGGTTACACAGGGCCTCCCAAAGTAGCAAACCAGAGCTTTTATTTGTTTATACCTACGATGTTTTAAAAATATATATATATTTATGAACTGTTTTTGTTTGTCAGTCTTCCTGGGAAACATTTTTGTCAACTCAGAACAGCAGTGAATGCTGAGTTTAATAAAGAAAACATTACAAAACCAGCCTTCTTTATTCTCTGTGTGAACCTATTCAGGTAACAACGTTTATGTTAACTGCTGATGGCAAAAGGGTTGGGATATTTGTAGACCCTCTGCAGCTTGTTCTCCACAGGCTTTAAATTGCCTGTTGACTTACCAGAGTTTCATTTGCCAGTCTAAGACCAAAGTCTTTGTAGAAGATGATGGGGATCAAATGTAATTTCAGTGGGATCTGGCATTAGGTACCCATTTCCTACTGGTTTATTTTTTTCCTAGCAGGAGTCTGGCTGCCCTTTGGAAAACCTCCCGTGTTTTTACAGAAAATAAACTTGGGTGCACGACAAATCCAGGGGTTGATTTGAACAAATTGTGGCGGAACAGAGAGATCCATGTTCTGAGGAGTGCCTGACACCACCCAGAAGTCAGCCCTTGGCACATTGTCACGGTGCTACCTGTTATTTAAAGTCACCTGATGAGTTTGGAAACCTGGGAGGCAAGAATAAAAAACCTTTTAGCGTTCAGCAGGGCCTTTGCAGAGCCGCCCCTTGCTGTCACAGCTGTCAAACCGGTTCTGAAGTCACCAAAATGCATTTTGTTGTAACTTAATAGGGCACACTGCCCAAAAGGGACAATTGATCAGGATCTCTGAGTGAGTTTAGCTGCTAAAATAAACCGCTGAATTTCTGAGTGCAGCCACAAGGAGGAGCAGGAATATGCAGGAGTGCTGGATCAGAGCAGAGCCGCTCCTTTCCACACTCAAGGAGCAGTAACTGGGCTCAGAACTGCTTATGGACTGATCACAAGGGGAACAGGAAAAAAGCCTGTCAGTCCCAGCAGTCAGATAAAACTGGTCATGGGATGTCCTGAAAATATCGTGGAGCAGCCTTTGGTGAAGTAGAAGGATGCAGACCTTTGGGAAATCTACAATTTGAAAAATGATATAAACCAGCAGAAATTGTTTCCATATAGATCCAAGGTCAAGTTGGTCATTCTGCCCACCTCTGTAGGAAATGTCCTTTCCCGCACTCGGGATAGGAGACCATTAAACTGTATTTCAATTAGCAAAATGCAGAGAGTAATTTGCCTTTTCTAAATTCCGTAGAAAATACCAGGGAGATGCACAATGGTCCTGGAATTCCCGCCCCAAGAGAGCGATTCCCTTCTTCACTAGAAGCAATTTGGGCTTTGATGCACCACCCAGGCCTCCAGCTGCCATTCAGATGGGCTTGAGCTCCCCCACTCGATATTTGGGGAGATGTCTTGGGCATCCTGCATGTCCCAGGTGCCACTGGGGAGCCAAACCCTGCCCATGCCCCGGGAATGCTCCAGCGGTGGCTGTAGGAGAGCCCAGCGAACACCAGATGCCACTGTTCCCTCAGCATGGGAAAAATCCTGTTTACAATGCAGGGGAAATATTCCCAACCTTTTCTTGCATGCACCGAGTCTCTCAAGCCTGCAAGAACTGGCTTTCTGTTAAAGGTTGGGGTTTAGTCATTCAATAATGACTCTGGCGCTTTCCAGGAGATGGTGCCGAGCCCATCTCTCTTCCAGGGCTGGAGCCAGGGCCTCTGCTCCTGCTTGGAAGTGCCACTTGGCCTGAGGCTGGCTGCTGCAGGGATTAGCATGTTCACTAAAAGCATTTCTGTTTCTAAGTAGAGGGTGATTTTGGTATCCCTTCCTTCAATCAGGACAGGAAAAATACCAATAGTTCTTTAAAATGAGTGATGTGAGAGGGTTTCAAGTACATCTGGGTTCCCTTGGCTTTCAGACACTTTCACCCCCCCTTCAACTTGACATTGCCTTTAGCTAATATTTCATCAGAAAAGAAAGAAAAAATGGACTTTTTTTTCTTTTTATAAGCCATGATTATGTTTCACTTGGATTTTTTTTCCTAGAACCACAAGATGCTTTGTTTTAGAAGAGACCTTAAAGATGTTGACCCCTTGCCATGGGCAGTGACACCTTCCACTACCCCAGGTTGCTCCAAGCTCCATCCAGCCTGGCCTGGAACACTTCCCGAGATGGAGCAGCCACAGCTTCTCTGGAGAAAATATTTTAATAGCAGCACTGGAGAGTTCCCTTCCTCCAAATTAAAGCTAGGAAGTAAGCATAGTGCAATTAATAGAGACCAGCTGGGAAAAAACCCCAGTTTACAGACCATATCTGTTGTGCATATGCACATGTGGTTTCTTCTTTGTATTCCAAGGTTTGTATTGCAAGGTTTGTATTCTTCTTTGTATCCCAAGACATACATCCTGAATTCGGCAGGATGAGAAAAAAAACCAAAAAACCAAACCAAACAAAAACAAACCAAAAAACAAAAAAACACCAAAAAAACCAAACAAAAAAACCAACCCAAAAAAACCCACAACCCAAAAAGAAGCGTGGTGGAAATTCAGCTGTGAGATGTGAGACAGGCAGAAGGTGGCAGTGCAGGTGTTTGGTAAAGGCTGGAGCAGCAGCAGGCAAAGGAGATGGGAAGCAGTGGCCTGGAAGGAGTCTGGCTTATCCATTTTACTTGTTAGGGATGTAAATCACAGCCTAAGTTCTGATAAATAATGAGAATGGACACGGGAAAGAAAGCTGTCATCTTTTAAATTTCAGCTGTAGGAAAAATTACCATTTCAAACTGCTCAGTTTCAATCATTTCTAACGTTAGAAATTCCAACACTTACATACTCTTCCTGGAGGGAAAGCATGTACTTTTCTGGTCTAATGAGGATCAGGACTGTTGAGTGACTGGCCACAAAGTAGCTCTCCAGAAGCATCTCTTTGAAGACAGGCAACCATTTTTTGTGTGGAGAGTCCTTGTTAAGCAAGTTATGGATTATCAAAACCATTTCTTTGCCTTGCAAATCGCAGACCTTGCGGACACATCCATTGGGAAGCCGTCCTTGCACAGGGGAGACCATGGAGAAATCTCTTAATAAAGCCCTAAGGAAAGAAAGACTGGCAGAGGAAAAACTTGGCTGCTTTGCCTGCCTTGTTTGGTCTCATGAAATGTGCCACTCTCTCTGTAAGCCCTGTCCTTACTCTTGGGGAGAACAGAGGCTTTTCAGAGTGACAATGAATTCAAGTGAGTATTTTGTTGGAGTTAGATTAGGAAAGACAGACACCATGGAGGCCATGGGTGCCCTCCACTGGATCTCAGCAGCACTGGAACAAACAGATTTAGGCAGCCAAAGATACAGATAGACAAGACAGAGATAGAGCCACGTGGCTGCATGGGGCTTGGAGCAACCTGGGCTAGTGAGAGGTGTCCCTGCCCATGGAATGGGGTGGGCTTGGAGGCCCCTTCCATCCCAAACCATTCTGTGATCTCAAAGCAAAGGCAGGGGGGCAGCAGATGGAGGCCCAGGCACTGCCCAAGGGGAGGGCAGAGCATTTATTTGGTGTGTACAGAGGGTACAGCACTGGTGCCAGAATCTGTTGCCATGGTGCAGCGTCATCTGGGTAGCATAGCAGCAGGATGAAATGTGTTTGTGCATGCCCCAAAAACCAGCAGCAAAACCCCTGCCCGAGGAGAGTCACCAGCATGTCAGAAAGAAGAGAGATTTATGAAAGGATGTTATCCTTCCCAGAGTGGCAGCTTTATATCTGTTAAACTGCTGGGATTCTTTCCACTGGCTTGGACTGGGTTTGAGTCAGACTTTGGAGACACAAACACCAGAGCAAGTCCAGACACCACTGCAGTCATAAACAAACCTTCTGCCAGCTGCCCATCTACTCTTCTTCTGCATCAAAGTCACAAAAATAACAAATATGGTTCCTGAGAAGACTTTCTACAAATGAGAGGATCTACTGTACTTCCCTAAAGAATGAAAATAAAGCCCAAAGCATTTCTCACAGCCAAGGGAAATTCAGGTTGGAGAAGACCTCAGTAGGTCCTCTCAGCCAACCTCTCCTTTGCTTGAAATCATCTTCTCTCCCCTTTTGAAAATGGCATGAGCAACTTGTATGGAAAACACTGTTGGCATACACAGTGTTCTATCTCTCCAAAGTAGTGCTGGCTGGTTCAAAGAGAATAAATTTCCTTTTTGTTTGCATTAAAGGAAATAGAAGATCTGTGAAGCCCACGTGGAGGGCAGGTTTGGAATGGATCACTCCCTGTGTGAAACACTGCTTTGATACCTGTAACTCAAGTGACCATGGGTAGCTTTAAATGTGAATTTTCCCATTCCTCCTTAGGTGAAAGAGCCGGAGGGAGGAGTGATGAGAGCCTGGAACCATCCAGGGCCATTCAGCCAGCCTGGGACACGGCCAGAGGGGTGATCTGGCCAGCAGGGAGCCAGCAGCACCCACAGGGGTCAGCAGTTCCTGTGAGCGTTTTGGGAATGGAGGGGGAGGAAGGGAAGGGATCAGTGTTATCTCAGCGATTGGGAGTTGGCCTAGGATTTGGGAAACTCAGCTGCCATTCCCAGACATGCCCCATCTGCCCCTCAGGTCACCCAAAAGCAGGATGGGGAGGTTGTGCCTCCTAGAACTAGTGGCAAAATGCTCCTCCTGTCCTGGAGGTGTTGTCAAGATCTTGATATTTCTGCATCTGTCTTCAAGCAAAGCTTTGTATCTCTAAAATGTTCACAATGCTATTATCCAAAAGACTCTGCTATAATACTTTCAAGATGTTTTGGTTCAATTTTGACTTTTTTTCTTTTTTTTTTTTCTTTTTTTTTTTTTTTTTAATAATGATATCCAGCTTTTTAATATAAGCCAAATCAAGCATTGTTTCTATCCAGAAAATAATGTTTCAAATTTAGACACAGCAGTGCTGAACCCGTTGGATCTTTCTAAATTCAGGGGAATACCTATTCCCCCAAATAGTTTAAATTCTGATAAATCAGGATTTCCAGACAGAATACCAGTTAGTTTAGTTTTAAGTACTAACCCTGCCCAACACTTAATTCTTTTTGTCATCTGCTTGAGTATGCACTAACACAGTATGCTGCACAGCTGTCAGGAACATCCCATTTATTTTTCGAGGGAAAATTACATTTCAAAACAAAAGGGAAGGGCATCTTTTAATCATTTTGACTATGTTTAAATGAGATCACCAAGAGAGACTATAGCTCTGTATAGACATGTGCAGGCATGCCCAGGAATTTGGCTCGCCTGCAGTTTATCTGTCCCAATTAAAGGCAGATGCAGCCTTTTGCTTCCATGGACATTTATGAACTGGCAGATGTGCTAACAGGGAGAGAGCTCACACACAGCAACTGGTCCTGATCTAATCACACACATTCTTACAGTGCTGTTTGGCTCCAACTTGCCCAACTGCACGAATATTTTCAGTTTTCCTTCCTACCTCCTTGGACAAGATGCAGCGCAGGAATCTCCCAAGTTTGGGTAATCAGGCAGTTTGCAGTTTATGTCTGGGGCAAAAGAGGGGAATTACAGGGTGCACAAAGTGGCTTAGGCTCCAATTCTGCTTTGCAGATGAGCAGGAGCTTCCCTGGAGTACCTGCGAACACACTGGGAATGCTGGTGAGCGGCTCAGAAAGCCCAGCAGGTCCTGAAATCTGCCTCGTGCTCAAATATCCAAGGAGTTCCGTGGAGCTGACCACCACCATTCATTCCCACACTGAATGGGAATCTGCTGGGCATATCCTGCTGATGAGCACTTCAGGTACCTGCTGAAACTGCCCAGGCTGCAGCTTTGATGGAGTGGAGACAGCAAGGCCTGACCAGCTCCTTTGCAGCCCCGGTGTTGCCCAAAAGACAAATTTGACCCAGACACACGTCAGAGGTCAAACACTGTCAGCTCCTCTCAGCAGCAGCAGTGCACAGAAAACTGTTTCCAGAGGCAAACCCCTGCTCATGGAGCCAGCCCCCCTGGATGGGAGCCAGCACAAAGCCCTCCAAGCACACCTGGCAGACAGGCAGGACGTCTCAAGGTAAGCTCAGTGCAGGTTTGTTCCTGTGCTCATCAATACCCCTTGCTATCGCTAGTTTCTCTACGAGTTACATATTATCAAGACTTCCAAGAAGTCTTACAGCAATGATCCACAGCACTGCAGAGCATATGCAGGACCAGAGGGCTCTTTTCCATCCTCCCCAGCCTTTATTTTTCTTAATAACAACAATTTACGTCACTACCAACCACTTTTTTTTTTTTTCAGATTCTTTCCTTACCTTTATTATTCTTATTTAATGTTATGTTTATCTTTATGTGGTTTTTTTACCTTTGAGCTTTTCCTTCCCCACCTCCCTGTTTCCTAGTTTGCAATGTTGTAAAATCTGCAGGGTTTAAAAGCTGATGAGGTGGTAGGGGCTGACTGGGAACAGGACCCCCTGATGTCAGCAGTTACCAGGCTTTTCCTATATTTAGGAAAAGATGTAGCCATGGAACTATGTGAGGTGAGAGTCAGCAAACCTACAGCTCTGCTGTGAAATACGCAGCACAGACGTAAGCACCAGCCTGGGACTGAGTCTCCCACCCATCGCCCTGCGCAGGAGAACTTGCTGGAGACAGCAAAACTCTTCCCTTTTTTTAATGATTCATGCAAATACAGCCACTGACTTCAGGGGAGAGAGCTCGAGGCTTCAGTGTGGGGAGAGGCTGGTAGTCACTGCGCAGTTTGTAGATAAAAATAAACACATTTCTCAACACTGAAGAAGAATCTTCCAGAAAAGGTGAGTGGGCCACTCCACCCAGCTTCTCATTCCTGTGTTTGCAGCTTCTTTTAGAGATGCTATTCTCTATTTTTTTTCCATTTCTTTTAGGTTAGAGTCCAGTTGAACTTAGTGAACTAGCATTGGATAAAAAGGTAGGGGGAAATGAAGATGAACAAGGAGAGGGATGGCCGTGATCCTGAAGTCCCAAACATTTGACATTGGGTTTTCCCTTGCTAAACTAAAACTCAGAGAACCAGCACTGCAGGGTAATCCCTCCAAATACACAAAAGGCCTTGATATACCCATTTAATCTTACAGTCTTGCACAAAAGGGGTTTTATGTGCAGGGAGGATAATTGTGGGTAAGGAAGAGGTCAGCATGGATGATGGGAGTAAGCTGTAAACACACCTGACCGAGGCAGTTCATCTTCTTGCTCTAAGTGCACCAAACACTCTTTCTCACTTGGATTCCTTTGTCCAACACCTTCCTGGTTCAGCAGGATGTGAGCCCACATCCCCCAGGCCAACAGAGCACCATCTCTCATGGCAAGTGCACCCCTGAGAGGTTTCTGCAGCTTCAGAGGTGGGTGAGCAGCAGCAGGTGTAAGGATGCCCAAACCTTCGCGTGCCAGGGCTCCCAGTGTGCCATCCCATCCAGCTCCTTCCTGTCCTGCAGTGAAGATGGATATTGCTCAGGAAAAACCCTCAGTGGCTTGGGGAAGCTCTCCTGGTGACATCAAGTCTCTGACTGATGCACGAGGAGAGGTTCTGCGCCCTGGAGCTCCTGACATAAATCACCACAGCTCTGCCAAGCCCAGGTGTCCTGGGGCCTGGCCCCCAGCACTGGGCTTGTACAATTTCTTCTGGCTGTCTTGGAATGATTTGTGCCCTTTGAAGATGCAGAAGTGACTCCATCCCGAGCCAGGGCCAGTGACCTGTTACTGGGGCTGCTCTGTGATAAATGACAGCGATTTGTGAAGGGCATCTACTCTGACTTTCACATATGCCTTCGGTAGACAAGGGGTGCAGGCAAGCACACATTTTGCCGTTTTAACCTCCTATTAACTTTTCAGTTTGAATTTCCAGCACTGGTTACAGCCTTTTTGTGGAATGATTTTCCACCCCAGGAAGAGGCAGGTGTGATGTTCTCACAGGCTGCAAGTGCTTTGTGCTTGCTTTGCCCCTCACAGGTCGGCACCTCGTCCAGCTGGAGACCCTCAGTGGGAACAACCACAACAACCATTTTAGCTGAGGATTTTATTTACTTCCAGTCTTCTTTAGGACCACAGGCCTGCACTGAGAGGGATGAAGGATGCCTTGCCAGGCAGAGGTGGGCATTGAGACAACACAGTTTGATGGGAGAGCTGAAGAAAAAGTGTGACCCTGCATTTGCCCACTGTGGAGCACAGAAATCTCTCCATGAAGAACTCTGGGAGGAGGAGCAGGGGGTAGCAGGCAGCTGTCTCCTTTTGCCCTTACCAGAGGCACTAGCCCCTCCTGAGCTGATATTATTCTCTATGAAATAGCCTATAAAGGATTAAATTCAAGCTATCTGTTTCTATTTGTATTCCTCCGGTGTAGCTCTTTGAAGCATATTTTAATTCTCCCTGTTCCCCAACCTCATTTCAGCTCGTGGTGGCGGAAGGTATTTAAAGTTACAGCCATAATCCCATGGGCCACCATGAAAGAAATTAGAAGAAAAAAAAAAAAAAGAAAAAGAAAAAAAAGAAGGAAGAAACACGGAAAGAAACCCCAGGTCTGTCTGATCCACAGCAATGCTTATATTTCAATTACTGAGAGTGAGGGGCCAGACTCAACAGCGTCTGAGACAGGGAAAGGAAGAATGATGTTGGAAAACCAGACACTGAAACCATAAAAGAGCAACCGGCTGTAAATGGCTAATCCAGGTAAGGCAGCGGGCAGGTGGTGACCATGCTTTCCAGCAGAACTGAGCCCCCACCACCCGATTTACAGCGCCTGAGGGTCTGACCCGCAGCAGGGCAGGAGCGACCCCCGGTGATGCCGATCAAAAAGCTCCGCTGGCACGGAGCTGATGCGGGGCAGGCAGGCAGCTTCCCAGCACCATTTCCCTGCCTCTCCCTCCCTCGGGACGCGGGGATTTGTGGCACAGGGGGGCAGGCAGCGGCTCCTCGGCTGAGCGGCCCCAGGGCGATGGATGAAGGAGCTCTCTGTGCCTCCAGGCAGGGCACAGCCTCTCCCCTAAGCGAAGCCGCCTGCGCCGAGTCCCAGCCTGACCCGGGCACGGCTCCCCGCACAAACACACGCTCTTGTGGGATTTGGTGAGCGGGGCTGGGCAGGGGTTTGTGCGCCGGAGGTGACACGCTCCAGCTGCCCTCCCCGGGGAGGCTGGGGGCAGATAAACAGCCCGGCTGGCTCCTCCAGGCCGCTTCTCCCATTACCCAATATTTTCCTCCGGGCTCTGGTCTCCACGTCTCATAAATCCCCTCGCTGCTTGGCCCCTGGGCAGCCGTGGGGGCTGTGAACACCCATCCGAGCGATGCATCCTGTTCCCGGGCGAACAAGGGAGTGTTTCAAGGAAACGCCGAGCAGGGCGATGCCAAGCCAGAAACCTTGCGGAGGATGTTGCAAGCCGGGCTTTGAAGGCAGGGTTTGTTTAGGGACATCAGGTTTCAGCTGGATCCACTGATACCGGACATGCCAACGAGAAATCCCAAGTACCAGGCAAAACCGAGTAAGATTTTCAGGATCTGGGTACCTTTGAGCAGCACATAAACATCCTGCCCTCTCCTCGGCAGGGAGGGGAGGAGAAACCACCGTACCTTGGGGGGGGCTCTGTCTGGGTTAAATCAGAGCTCTCAGATTTCCCCAGCGAGCACAACCATCAGCCTCTCTCCCTTCCCCGTGAGCCCAGCAATCGCAAACCAGGGCAGCAGAAAGCCAGCGGAGCCTCAGGATAGACTGTGTGTGTTTGAAGAGTGCAGACCTGAGAGTAGAGCTGAGCTTTGTCAGCTTCCACTGTGTGCCTACAGAGATGTCAGTCAGGCTTACTGAAGTCACCAGGAGAGCTGTAAACACACGGTGCTGCTTCATCTTTATAAAGGAATTAAATCGTAAGAAATCCTGCTTGACAACAAGGACAATGAGAGAATGGCATATAGCCTCCTGAATTTCCAAACTGTGGCTTGCATCTGATCCTATTTAAGAAGAGGGTTTTCAAAAGGGCTTTAATTCTCTCTGTCCCTGCCTGCCTCTGGCCACGCTTTTCCAACAGGAGATGGGACCGGTCTTTGTCCAGAAGCCTCTCCAAGTGGAGGATGCTTTCCTTCTGGTTTGCTGCTCTCAGTCAGGTCACATCACAAGTCCTGGAAGCTGTATTGAACAGCTTGATGCTTTTAGGAGATGCAGCAGATGCAGCCAGGCTTTTATCTTCCAGACCCTCCAAATGGTTGGATCTGATTTTATTTCAATGATCTCTCAATTGCTGATGATTACATAGAGCAGGAGAACAGACCCATTTGGATAACTCCTGCTTGCTCAAAGCCTATATTTAACCTCAATTCCTGTCTCCCTTTCCAACAGTCCATAAGGCTTCTTTTCCAGCCGGCACCTGAACACCCAAAAGTCCTCAAGAAATCAACATTACAGCTGGAAATGATCCAAGTCCCCGTGCCTGCCAGGAGCTGAGACCAGCACTTCTAATTGCTGTGAGCTCCCTTTAGCCACCAGTGAATCCCCATCTCTAGGAGTGGGAGCAGAGCTCCTGCACCAGCTCCACCTGCGAAGGGTGTCAGCTGCTCATGGTCTCTCCAGACAGTTCCATTTCATCCCATCACTGTCCATCTGCAGCTGTGTTCCCCAAGTCACTCTTTGGGAGCTTGATGACCTTATCAAGCCTGACTGGGTTTTGTTTCAAGAAACAAAACCAGCTGCCTGCAGGGTACTTTGATCCTAAACTGTATTTTTAAGTACTGGGGCTGGGTGAAGCTATGAAATAACCTCCTGGTGGATCAAATCTCTTTGCAGGGACCCTCTCTGTGAAACAGCACACCTGATTTTCTTGCTCAGTGTCAAATGTTTGCTGTCTGTCTGACAGACAGACAGGCTATTTCCCAGCAAGCCCAAATATCTATCTTTGCAGTGGTGCATCCTTTCACTGCTGCCTATTCTCCTTCACACGTGTGTACACACACTCAGTTGTGCAGAGGAGCCAGACACAAAGCCAAGGTGAAAAAGCAGAAATCAAAGTTGCACACAAAGCACAAAATGCCCCCAAATGCCATTAACTTCCAGGAAACAGTAAACCTTGAGGGTCCAAATCACCCTCGGTGAGAGCAAGCCCAGCTCCATTAGGTTCAACAGACTCTGTCACACTTCACTGAAGTAGGTCTTTTGGGGTTTATTTGAGGTTAACTGCCCAAATCCCTGGCTTGCAGAACTCTTTATGTCCATGATAACAAATGCAAAGGCAAATAGGAGCTAAGAAAGAAGCTGTGCCAGCGCCTGGTTCCCTCCTCTGGCTGCCTGTGTTTGCTGAGAGCACAACTATGCAAAGCATTTGGCTCCACACACAGCATGGTCATCCTGCTTTTATTCCAGCAGGCCCAAATGTGGCCCATTTGTCTTCTGTTTGCTCTTGGGGGCTTTGCATAGCAGCCAGGTAGGGATACCCACAGAGAGCAAACGTGTCTTATCAGCCTTTTTCCTTGACAAGGAGAGTGAATTATAAACACGACCTGGCCATCCCAGGCACAAAAGCTGGGCTTTTCTGCACCTGGAGGATGCTGCAGTGGGAAAAGCTGGGCACTGGTCAAGCTGAGAGAAAGCCTTATGCTGCAAGAGGCCAGGCCCCATAGGATGGATGCTCCCAGTGATGCCTTTAGTTTTACCTTCCGTGTTTTCAGATTCTGTGCTGCTTAGGTGTGTAGTTCTGAGTCTCATATGAAGTGTCACTCAGCTCTCTTCACAGAGCAGAGAAACAAAACAAATCCTTTCCCTGCTGAAGACCAAGGACAACTTTCAGGCCCAAAAGCAGAGACAATGGTGGACTGAAGGGAGGAACAAGAAGGAAGAGACCTCACAACTTGAAGCTGTTAATTGGACAATTAAACCCCAATATGCAAATGGCCCCAAACTTATGAAAGTGTAAGACTTGGTGACCAGTCAGCCATTTTGTGACCATTCTTAGTCCATCTTGAGTGTAGCCCTGCTCAGGCTCCTGTCCTGCCCAAGGTGGATCCTGGAGGCCTTTCAATAAATCCTCTAGCTCTGTCCAGTCTCTGTTTCAGGTCAGCCTTCCAAAGCCATCACCAGAGCAGGGACAATGGGACAATTGGCCATGCCACTGCTGCACCTTGGTGTTGTTTTACATCACTGCACAGTAAATCCAGAAGCAGATCAGCATCAGACAAATGTCTCAGTGCCCCACAACACCTCTGTGTCCTGCTGTTTTCTCATGCATGAGCAAGTCTGCTCTCTATTTGCAAGTGCAGCAATTAAGCTCACGTTCAAGTGTCTGTGTCATCCAGGACTTAGAACCAGGAACCTCACAGTAAACATCAAACCAATCTCTCTTTAACACATCCTTATCCCACAGATAAAAAACGGACAGATGAGGTGGGGCAGGAAGAAGGAACTTGCCTTAAGGACTGGGAACTGGGAAAAAGGGATTTTATTAGTCATGTCCTCAGGGTTCAGCAGTAAATCCAGCTGCAGTAAAGCAGCTCTGATCTCATAAGAATACACATGTTGGGTGCAAGCTGCTGGGAAGCAGAAATGGGTGTTTGTTGGTCGGAGAGGAACGTCAGCACACACGGGATCTGATCAGTTTGTTTTGCTATGGGACAGCTTCTCCTGGGCTGGCACTCAGGCATCCCCTCCCACCCTCCTGGGAATTCTGCTCCCTGTATCAGCCACCAGCATCCCCTGACCCGGCTCTGGAATAACACGTCAGCAACGGCTCACACGTTCTGTCTGGTACTTGGCATTTTCCAAGAGGCAAATTTCTATCCCACCGTCCCCACGCCCCCCTGGGTAACCCCAGACCTTCCCTTTCCCCCAGCAGTTCCACACCACAGGCTGGCATTTCACATCAAAGGGGAAGCTGGGAACGTGGTGACTGCTCCCAGGAAGCAGGATGGGAATTAACTGGAGGGAGTCCAACAGGGATCAGTGAGAAGAGTAAGAAGACAAGATTTATGTGGAAAGAGTGAAAGAATGAGGATTGTTTAGTCTAGAAGATGGATGATCATGACCTTCAGATTCACTCAGGACAGAGGAATGGATTCATCCTTTCCCAGAGGTTGTGGTAGACAGTCAAAGTGGTAAGAGAGAGGCTTAAGCTGCATCAAGGAGGACTTTGGTTATATATTAAACAATACTTTTGTGCTTTCCTACGCTTGCTCTCCAGACTTTCCTGTGGAGTCTTCCCTGGATTTTTAAGAACAGGATTCATTTATTGGTTGATTACCACCTAGTAGGGCCTAATTCTCATCCTTGCTCCCACTTTTTTTCTTTATTATTATTATTATTATTATTATTAATAGCACCAGTGCAACCCTCACTTACCAATCTGGTTCTTGTTATGGCAAGAGTCCCCATGTGGGAAGGGGTTTGGGGATCAGAGCCCATTATTATCTTGGGGCAAAACAGGGTCCTTTATGAGAAGAAAACACTCCCAATTCCCAGTCTCCTCAGGGGAGATGCCGTGGTGCCTCTCCCAAAGAGACAGAGAGCACAAAGCCACAGCTGGATAAGGCTTAAGCACCTTTCACTTCAGGAAGTTCCTGACACTTCAGGAACATCAACATCTCCCTGGGCTCCTGCAGAGCTCCGGGGAGGATCTGAGCAGTGGTGCTTGTACCTGGTATCCCCAGCATTTTCCGACTTTCTCTCTGTTTTGGGCTTTCAATGCCCTTGAAGCCTCTTACAGCTATTTACATTTCCAAGAGAAACCAAACTACCAACAGTTGCTGAGTGAGGATGAGGCAGGGAACACCACCTCATTTACTCACTCCAGATAAATGCTCCTTCCCCACAATTCCCAGAACCATGCAGGGATGCAGAGCCACACTTGCTGCTCTTGCAGCCCCAAAATTGCCTGTGTGATTACAGTTAGCCAAGGGCCCTACTGGATTTTTTTTGTCTGGTGAACAGCTATCATCACCGCATATATCCATTTATCATCTACATCCCATATGCCATACTAGCATTTCCTAGGACTCTGAGGACCCTGCCACCTCTTCTTCCTCTCCTAGTAGGCAAGATCCAGTGGTCTGGCACGGCTTTTTCTTCTGGCAAAGAGATTTTCCAGCCCCTGCCACACCAGACACCCTCATTTCCTGCTCCTCCCTTTTTAACCACAGGTCACGACAGCTGATGAACACAAATTCTGTCCAAGTCCCTGAGGCCTGAGGAGAGGTCTGTTATAGCAGGAACTATATAAAATTAGCTCCTGATGGGAAACCCTGAAAAAATAAAGCATTTGCAGGGTAATCTGATGGGATCCTATTTAAGTGTAAAACAGAGGAGTTCATCGTCCATTATTCCCCAGGGGCACCCAGCTCTAACGCAGGCTGCAGCCCACCTCAGGCCATGGCATTGGTTACTCAGAAGCCAACATTTTTGTGATTTGGGGCTGGTTTCTGGAGCTGTGGACACAGAGGGAAAAACATAATGAGTGCTGCCCTTGTGCCTCAGCAGGAGATGTGCTATCTGAGGACTGCACAGGGACAGAGGAGTGTCTGTCCTCATCTGGGACAGAGGAGTTCCCAGGGGATGCTCTCACGGAGGAAGGCAGCTGGGGAGATGGTGGGAAGGGAAGGAGGCAGGGGGGAGGGCAGAACAATAGTTATTTATCTTGATTTGGAAACCCAAAATTTCCAGTTTGTTTATCCTGCACTCTGTGGAGGGAGCACAGATTCCCAGAAGTGTCTGGGAAAAAGAGGCTCCCATATCCTTCAACCGTTCAAAGAATAGGACTAGAACGTTTATTTGAATTAAAAAAAAAAAAAAAAAAACCCAACAACAACAAAACCAAAGCCAAGCAGCAGGCCCAGTCCTCATCCACACATGGATGCTGGCACTGCTTGCCTGGATCACAGAATCACAGAGGGGTTTGGGTTGGAAGGAGCCTTGAAGCCCATCCAGTTCCACCCCCTGCCATGGACAGGGACACCCTCCACTATCCCAGGTTGCTCCAAGCCCCATCCAACCTGGCCTGGAACACTCCCAGGGATACAGGGGCAGCCACAGCTTCTCTGGGCACCCAATGCCAGGGCCTCAGCATCCTCACAATAAACTCCTCTTCAAGCCTCCCCTGGTCCCAGAGCAGATCTGGGTCCCTCCATCTTTTATTCACCACCACAAGATTTTGGAGGGAGGATGGAAACAAATGAACAAGTACCTAAAGTGACGATCTCGGTGGTTCAGTTCACATAAATCCACAATTTCAGTGTTAAAAGAGGGAATGTCTCCCCAGCCACTCCATCACTTGCATGAATCCTTTCCATTTTCGGAGCAGCTCACCCTGGTCCCCAGGCTGACAGCCTGTCTCAGGAGCTGACCACACTCTGAAGGTGTGAGACACGTCAGGTGGTGAAAGCAAGATGAAGGTGGTGAAAGGGAGAAGTCTATTAACAAAAATCACACAAATGCTAGAAAAAAGATTATGAAAAGGCACTGCGTGTGTTTATACTCATGACCAATAATTCAGAACACAGAGCAGCCACCAGTCTGGATGAACAGCCCAACACCTCCTGCCATTAGACCCATCATAGAATCCAGAGACAGCAGAATTAAATTTATTGCATTTTTCCTGGATAGGTTTTGGCCAAAGCAACAGCTTAACTCCTTGGTGTCCTGTAGCAGGCACTATGGAATATTATACATTGTTGTGATGTGTGAGCTAAATGAAAAAGAGCCTTTTTTTGGCTCAGACCTCAGACTGGAGAGGTTTGATCTGGCACTGCTTTTCAGTAAGACAGAGCTCACACTTGGCAGGAAAACACCTCCGAAATCAGACTTACTGCAAGTGGAGAAGGAACCTGGCCTGCCATTCTTCATGAGCAGTTGTCTGGTACATCGAGCTCTCCTGAGAACAGAGGTATTTGGTCAACTTTTGGTTCTCAGCAGGGCCTAAAGGAAGGCAGGGAAATCACACACCAAGAGGTACCAAAGGCTATTTTTACCCTGTCTGGGTTTCCACCCACACGTGTGGGTTTGTTGGTTTGGTGCATGAGCCAATTCTCAGCTGGTTTGCTGACAAAAGCAAGGAACAACTCATTCTGAATGGAAACACCCTGATTTAGGACCATGAATGATTTGGTCTCTGAGATCTATTGCGATAATAAAAGTGGGCATTTCTTGCTTTGTGGAGAAAATGCATTGACAATGAACTTATTTCAGTGTCATTAATGCCGTTATATATTTAGCCTCATAAAAGGAAGCTATTGTAAGAATTTCTGGAATATAAAATGTTGTCAAGTAGAAAAAGAACATACTAAAATTTATCTGGTAGCCAACTCAGAAGAGACTCAACTGGACCAACGATGTAGACACAGCCTTTGGGTTTTGGAGGCTCCCAAGCTGGATTGGGAAATGGTGGGTGAAGCCTTGGGTGTTTCCCCTCTGCATCCAACACTGGTCACTTGAAGAGGAAGGATGCTGGGCAAAATGAACCTTTGCTCTGGACCACTTAGAGATGTCCCTATATTTGGTAAACAGTAATGATTAGGCTGAGTTTTTATTCCCTTCCTCTAAATTTTCCTGTTTCCCCTCTAATAAAATAACCATTACAGAAACAGCCTTAGGAAATAAACCACAAGGAGCAGGCTAGTCTCGTTTTCCAGCAGCAAAACATGGAACAAAGCACATGAAGATTCTCTTGCTCTGCAATTCTGTGCATCTTTCAAAATGTTTCTCCCACTGCAAGCAGTCCTGAGGACTGACCACCTCTGACTCCCAGCCCATGGAAGTGCTGCAGGATTTACCCCACGACCTTCTCTGTCTTTCTGTCTCCTCTCCCTGATGGACCCACCACTGATTATCTACCTCCAGAAGGTCTCTGAGGAAGTGGAAGCTAAAAGTTTCTCCTTTGGGGAACTTTGGGCTTGTTGGCCTTCTAAATGTTGAATATCTTACCCTCCTCTATCAGAGGCAGTTCACATCCTGCTGACTTGACCCTTCACATACCAGTTCAAGCCAGAGACAGCCCTGACCACATCTAACAATGACAGCACAAATTCAAGATTGTGTACATACCCCCCCAAGTTTCCATCCAGTGTGATTGATCAAATATTTGCTTTTCTCAAAGCAGATAACGTTTGTGAACTTACAGTCTTCAGCCACAAAGCCTTATCCCCCTGTGCTATTTATCTCCAGAGTACAAAGGCCAATTGATTTCTTCCATGACAGCCAGACCCAGGCTCTCAGCTTTCACCCCTGCTGCAGTTCCTGATTTGCGTCCTTGTTTGGGACTCGTTTGGAGAACAAGAGAGAATAATGGGGAGAAGAGGGTCAGTAAAGAATGGAAGTGTTTAGGGTTAACCAGTCAGCCGAGCACAAAGAAATCATTCAGCCCCTCTCTGCAGTGAGGGACTAATTTAGCTCCTTTAGCTCTTTAGGGCTGTCACACCAATGTCTGGTGCTCCGAGTGGAGCTTGGCACTTGCAAAGGGCAACTCCAGCCTGAGGAATGAGTTAGAGAAACTACCCAGTGGCTAAAGTTACCCAGCCAAGGAGTGAATGCCATCCTGCCAGGTGCTCCGCAGACCCTGAGACAGCAAATACAGTCATGGTGTCTCAGGACTAACTTCTGGACCCTTGAACCATGAGGTCAAATTTCCATTTTCAGTTGAGAATCAGAAGTGACGTGCTGGTCTGTGAGCCCCAAAGCACAGGAGGGGATAGCTGCAGATACTGGCAATAATAAGAAAAGCACAGCTTGGCACAGGGACAAGCTATCACTGCTTCTTAGCTTCCATCCCAAATTTCAGATGCAGGCCCACTGGGCCAGGGAGGCTGCTGGAAGAGCAATACCACAAAGATCCACAGCCTCAGGATGACCCTGAGAAATGGAATCACTTCAGGAAATGGAGCTATGAGAAAGAGATCCATTAAAAAACACAGTGGAAAAACTGCATCACTTGGCTTAGTTTTAGTTTTGAAAGTAGGGGAAAAGCTTTAAGTCTGAAAAGCCTTAAGTTTCTCACTCTTGCATTTTGTTCTTCTTAAGCCTTTGCTACAGAGGAAAGATCTGGTCTACCCATGAACATGTGGCTGTTGCTTGAACACATGGAAAGCTGATCCACTGCTGGTGGAGCTCTTTCTTGTTCCTCCAAAGGGCTTGAGAGCCAGGACTTTAACTCTGTGTTATGTCTGGCCTTAAAGGGCCAGGGAATGACTCCACAGGTTTCCTTGCTGCCCTTGTCACCCTTTCCACTCTTCAGTTGAGCTGCCTAGAAGGGCAGTTGGACATCTGAACTGTGACAGTCTCTTCTCTCTTTTAGCCTGTTTGAAATTGTCCTTTCTCGGGCACCACCACTGTGAACAGAAGGAAGGCAATAAGGATTAATCTTTCCCAAGAGTGCCACAAGCAGAGGAGTTTCTCAGAGGTAGGGCTGGACATGCAGACGGCTGAGTACGAGATCAGGTGGGCTGGAAAAGTTGGTAAAAGAAATTAGAGGGCAGAGAAACAGCCTCTAGACAGATGGGGAAACTCGTCTGGGTAAAGCAGATTTTCTGACATTAAATTGGGCACCCTGAAGCTTTGGGTTTCTCCTTCAGGTTCAGCACACCCAGAACCTTCCTTTCCTCCCCCACGTACCCCTCTGCCTTTCCACCAAGCTTTGGAAAAGACTCTTTTAAGCCATAGATCTAATCCAGGTTTCTCTTGCTTCAGAGAAAGCTGCCAGGGAAGAGGATACACAACTGGAGATGTTGCTTCAAGTTTGCCTGCTTTTCACTGTTTGCATTTGTTCTCATGCAGCTTCAAATCAATTATGTACATTTTTAGAAATTATCTCTTGTTTACATATTTCTCCTCTGGGAGGAGAAAGATGATTGATGGTGAGTAGCCAATCTTGGCCTGCTTGTCGAAGGTATATAAGCTGGAGTCAGAGAAAATAAAGTAGAGAGCTTTCTTGCTTGACCTCCTGCTGCCTGCTTCGTCCTTTTGTGTCCCTAACAGTGACATGGAGAGATGCTTTTTGTGTTTGGGACACGCTGATGAGTCCTGTACCCACAATGTGAACACACGAGATGTTCCTGAGCAGATTTTCAGCCCATTTTCCCCACTGTGTCCATCCCTGGAGTTACTCATCATTGGAATAACAGCAAGAGTGGGTATGGTTGGAAGCTTCAGCCTTTGAGGACCATGGAATAACTTGATCCAAAAGCTCAGTAAGACCTGCCTGGTGCTGAGGGGCAGACACACGATTTCCTGCTCAGCCAACTCAGTTTTTCCTTGTTTTCTCTCATTTAATCACAATAACGTCATCTGCATAGCAGAGATACAGGAGAAAGCACCAAGCAAGAGCTACGTGCTGGAAGGAGAATATGTTCAGCCAAGAACAATAGTTTATGATAAAACTCTTCACTTTTCAGATGTCTTACCCAATTGTTTGAAAAGCATGGTGGAAAAGGACACTTGTTTCCCTCCCACAAAATCCCTTAGTTTTGCGGAGGCCAGTGAAAATTCTGACTGTAGTTGCTTGCTTAACTCAACATATAGCCAGGATCAGGGAAAATAACATTAATTTCAGTTTGCATCAGTTCAGAATGTGCCCCTCCAAGCTTTAGGCTCACTTAACCCTGCTTTAAGGAGCTCTGTACTTTGGGATCCCGTTCACATTATCACCATGAAATAACATATCTGGAATCTGGGTTGTTTGCACATGAGCTCAATAGCAAAGATAAATGAAGTGGGAACTGCCCACATCTCTTGCATATGGAAATCTGTGTTTAAAAACAAGAACACCCACACAGCTCATCAACGGGAGATGAGTTTCTTGTTGTTTTGTGGTTGCACTCACAATAGAAACACTGTTTGTGATAGAGCACCTTCAGCCTCAAGTCTTGTGATTCTCAGGGAACTTTTGTTTGCGTGTCCAATTCCATTGAAGCCCAACAAGTCATGCTCAAATGGATATTGTTCGGTTCACATCAGAGTTCTTGGTGATTCTCTTATCAGAACTATGCATCAAAGGTGGGCAATTGGAAGCATCTCGGCTTTAGAGAATCTAAGAACAACCCTGTGTCGGATCCACATTGAACCAGTGACAGAAATAAGTGATGGTTTTCAATCTAACCTCCCTCACACGGTTTTTCCATTTCACCTCCTCATTTGAGGAGTTTTGTAGGAGCTGTCAAGCCCAGTCCTTGCTTGAATTTTGTCAGCTGCGCTCACACTGAGTCCAGAGGCCCCACACACCTGGCAGCCACTCATGTCCTGCTTCCCAGGCCAGTGTCATTTGATTAGGGACCTGTCAGCACACAGAGCTGGTTGTCACAGCCTGCCGCTGCCAGTAGCATCTACTGGTGTGGGCCTTTACAGTCTCTGTAGGAACAGAAAGCATTTCTCCTTCCTCATATTTTATAGATGTAGCAAAATTGACCAGCTTTATTCAAGAAATCTGTGATAAAGAGGAAAGATTCAGTGCAATCTCCCCAGTTTCTGCTATTCCTAAACCACAGGTAAAACCTACAAGTACCACATGAGGCCAAGTTCACATTAAAAAAAGAGATTTTAAGAAGGATTTCGTAAGTTACTTCTTCATTTGTGCTTGCAGTAGCACACGAGGAAACACAATATCCCAGAGTCTCTTGGAAGGGAGCTCTCTAGGACAGCATTACTGGAGCAGATGCACCCTCAGCTCAGCAGATGCTCACGTGCTTCCAGCTGTGCTTGGGCCAAGGTGGTCCGTGGAGCCCCATGGGAACACTGCATTTCTCTGGAAGCTGGGCTGAGGTAATAATGTTTGACAACTGGGTTGGATAAAGGCAGTGCAGCCACGTCTCCTCCCCAGCCACTCACTGGGCCAGTTCAGAGAACACGAGGAGAAGCCCATCCTCATTCCTTGTGTCCAGACTCAGCCCTGTCCACAGCCACGTCCCTGCACAGGAGGAGGAAGGCAGGAATATCACCACTCCTGCTTGTCAACAGCTCAGCTTTCCCCAGAGTGCAGCAAAGTCAGGAAGAAAAGAACATATTTTTCACAGAGAGAAATGGGAGAGGTTCTTCCCAGGCAGAGGCTGGAACACTCCCCCAGCACAGGCAGCTTGAGGGGATCACGGCTGGTCAGTGGTGCCCATCAGGAACAGCAGAACCAGGGCAGTGTCAGGCACTGAGCATCACCTGGGACCCCCTGGGAAACTCCTCACATCCCACACAAGCTGCTGAGAAGCTTCCATTGGACACAAGGGGATGGGGAGGGTGTGATTTTCACCCCTTCCTGGCTGGAGAATAAGGATCTGCTCTCACCAGGCTGAAGTACAGCAGCAAACCCAGCCCATGAGAGGTGTTTTCCCTGATCCAAAGCACTGCAGGGACCACAGGGCTGTCACCAGAGCCTGGGACACGGCAGGGAGCACACAGCACTGCTGGGCTGCTGTTAATATTCACTGCTGGCTCATGGCCTCGGGCGATTTCTCCAGGGCAAAGAGACTGTGAGGGGAGGAGGAAGAAGCTGCAGCTGAGAGCAGGTATTGGTGTCTGCTGGGCTGCTCCCAGGACTTGTGCATTCAAGGCTCACAGCCAGAGGTCAAGTCCACATTGACTCGTGGCAGCACAGGCACCTCTGAGAGAGGACAGAGGCGTCACAACCTCTGCTTCAGTGGCTCAAGACATCTTCCAAGAGACCAGGGAGACGGCAGCAGGAAAACCAGCCCAAACAGACGGCTCCTCTGGTGCCTCAAACGCTCCTCCATCCCACACACAGAGGTGAGTCAGTGGCCTTTGGACCTCTGGGGCTGTGGAAGCTCTCCAGAACGCCTTCAATTGCCTTGACCCTTCTGACTTCCCCGATCCTAAATTCAGGCAGCAAAGCCAGCATTAGCATTTCATAGGGTGGGTTTAAAGCCAGCATGAAGATGAAGAGATGCTGCTAGGGCTTAGCCTCCAAGCCAAACAAACCGGAAGGAACTAAACAGAGCAAAGGAGTCTTTTTGTTTTGCAAATCATGACAGTTGCCAGCTCTCCCTTACCTGTTAAACGCATCTCAAGCTTGTGGAAAAGTATTAGGGAATGAACTCATGACACCAGCTGATGCTGGAGTCATCTTGCCTCAAGTGCCAAGCTGCAACTCTCTCGGGAGCAGAGTGTGCTCGGGGCCAGGAGCAGGAAAGAGGACTCACTCCTGCGGGAAGCTGACCCGGGCAGGATGGGCTGATAGCCACCTATCAGCAAGATTTCCATTGCTAGGAGCTGGCAGAGTCTCAAATTTGCTTGGATTGCTGCTCCACTGCCTCCTTGCTATCCCAGACTTCCTCTGGAGCAACCTCAGTGCTCCCCAGCACAGCCCTGCCAGGCACTGTTCCATGGGCAGCCCCTCCCCACCACCATGGCACTGTCCCATGGCACTGTCCCCTCCCCAGTCCCATGGCACTGTCCCCTTCCCAGTCCTGTAGCACTGTAGCACTGTCCCATGGCACTGTCCCTCCCCAATCCCATGGCACTGTCCCCTCCCCAGTCCCATGGCACTGTCCCATGGCACTGTCCCCTCCCCAGTCCCATGGCACTGTCCCTCCCCAGTCCCATGGCACTGTCCCATGGCACTGTCCCATGGCACTGTCCCTCCCCAGTCCCGTGGCACTGTCCCATGGCACTGTCCCATGGCACTGTCCCTCCCCAGTCCCATGGCACTGTCCCTCCCCAGTCCCATGCACTGTCCCCTCCCCAGCCCCACCCGAACCCCTCCGGAGGGCTGCACGCCCCGGAGCAAGGGCTGGAGGTGTCAGTGGGCTCCTTGAGCTCCCTGCAGTCCCACCAAGACCCGCACAAATCACACACAGTGACCGACAGCCACGTTTCACTTCTTCCAGCCTGACAATTCTTAGAGTGTACATGAAAAAAAAACCTGCTCCAAGGAAAACCTTCAGCAAAAAAGGCCCAGTGGACATCTGTGCGAGCTCTGTCCAGATGTTTGTCTCGGCTGGCTGCTGGGGTGCGGTGTATTTGACATTTACATTTAACAAAGCATCCAGAGAGCTGTGATTACAAAGGGTCAGGGGAGACACTCCAGAAATGGGAAGGAGGAAGTTTTTCCTGTTTGCAGTGGATGGATTTGTCTGACACTTGGGCATAACAAATCCTTCAGAGACTGGCAGCGAGGGAAAAGGGAGGTCTGTCTTGGCCCATCACTCACAGCATTACAACCAGGTCATACTTGGTCACAGAGAAAGGAAAAAAACCAAAATAAAACACACCTCCAAAACATACATCACCAAACTAAACATTTTGTCATTTTGTAAAAATAGAGGCTAAGGCCAGGAAAGAACTCCAAATAGTTCCATTTGAGAGACAGCAGGAGAAAGAAAGAGGAGTGTTTAATGCAGAGAATGAAAAGACAAATTTTAATATATATTTTTCAGCCTGGACTTAAATACTTCTCCTTGTGTTATATGAACGAGTTGACAAAGGTTGAACAAGTGAAACCACAAACAAACCCCAAGACATCACCCTTGAATACCAGCAATCCTCGTGCTGCAGAACTTGAGCTGCAGTCAGGCACTCCTGAGATCCCACCTGCACACAGAGGCGACAAGGACATAGTGAAAGACCTGATGACAATCTGATTTTTTTTTAAAAAAATAAATATCTGGACTTTTCTAAGCTGCCCAGCTACTTGGTCAGATTGCACACAGGACAAATGCCCAAGAACAGCCCAGACTGTGTCCCTAAAATACCCAGAGCAATCTGGAATCACCGAGGCAGTTTTACCACTTCAGTAAAGGAAACCAGCAGATCAATTTTCCCAGTTGGATTTGTCAGGTTTCTATTCAGTTCAGGTGGGGGGAAGCATTTTTAATGTGCTGTGATAAAGGGATAATGATGAGGTACTAAGAGATGCTGTGATACGGGGAATAGGTTTTTATATTCTAGTCTTCTCTATGCCAAGTCTGGTGAAGGGATGTGGCAGAGGGATATATTCCTGAAGTTTGCTTGTCTGTGCAGCACATCTCACTCACTGCTACTCCCAGGTGACAGAAATTTGATCCCAAGGACAAACCATGGCACCTGATTGGGGCCATATGTAGAGAGGACAGAGACCACTGAGGGAAGAGGCAAGAGCCAAGCACCCCAAGCTAAGCATCAAATTGTCTTCCCAGAAGGAGGACAGGCACTCCCAGGCAGGCTGGGCTTTTGTTTCTTCCCTGCTTGTCAACCAGGAGAATCTCCATCAAAGAAGTTCTTTTATATCTGAGGACACTTGAAGAGTCCTCTTTTAGCAGTTTGAAACACGCACATAAACTTTTCACCGTGAACTGTGCACGGCCCCGTCAGCAAGATCCCAGTAATTAATGAGACAAATCATTTATTTAGCCACCAAATCTGACCAAACAGTTGTCAAAATTTTCAGGCCATGCAATTCCCAACCCAGGAGCACAGTGTGGCTCCTGGTGAGCAGGGCAGGCAGGGATCCAGCCTTCCAGAGAAACAAGGCATCCTTTTGTGAACACAGCCCTCAGGGCTTCTCTTTGTCATCCAAGTGTAATTATTTTGCATATCTTGTCCTGGGTGAGCTTGAGGGTTGCATTTCATTACATCCCAGGCACAGGTGTTACACCAGACTTTAAGGAGAATTTTTGATCCTGAGGGGGACAAGGAAAACTGGATATTGAGAGGCTGTTAATAAAAATGCAGCGCTAGAAAGAACATCGTAGATAAAACAAATACGGCCCCTTTAATTATGCATAGGCGGTAATTAATTCATGTTATTAACTAATTAATGACTCACTTCAAGGACAAGGGAAAATGGTCTGTTTATAGCTTAAAATGATGTTATTGCTGCTTAGAAAACAAAAACAAAACATCAGTTGAAGATCAAACAGCTCTGTCAAGTCCTGAATTTGGTTCCAGGAAATCCTGTGTTCTTCTCCCCAAGGAGCAGTGATTCACAGTTGTGTCTTGCTAAAGAGACTGAAGTTGGGTGCTCTCATTTGCTCCACTTTGACAAGTTTTTACATTTTTTTGGTCCAAATTTGCAGATTCCCAGAGCCAAAATAAGCTGCGGAGTGTGAGACAATAATAAAAATTTGAGATTTATTACAAGGTTAGTAATATTTTAGCACTTTGGAGACCTGGTGAAGAGCCAAGATGGCCTTCTCTTTGCCAAGTATTGTAAGAAATAGAACAAAACAATATGGTGCCTGCCCTAGAACACTCACAGCCCAGCAAGCAGAGCGATGAAAAGTGTTCCAGGTCGTGGAAAAATAGTGACTTTCCCAGGAGGCTGAGGTACCATCACAGTCTCACACATGGGCTTGGTGCACCCAGGTTTTGGGGAAATGGAGGAAGATCTTGCAGACCTGCTGCACTTCTGTCTCCAGTAAAGACCTAAAAAGGTTTAGAAGTGTTTCAGGTGTCCCATAAATTGCCTTCCCTTGAAATGGTTGTAAGGAGCCACATGTTTGGTGCAGAGGGAGTGATGCCTTTTAGCTTTCATGTTTTTCACATTCTGTGCTGCCCAGGGGCGCAGTTCTGAGCCTCATATGAAGTGTCACTCAGCTCTCATCACAGAGCAGGGAGACAAAACAAATCCTTTTCCTGCTGAACACCAAGAACAATGAGTACAACTTTCAGGCCCAACAGCACAAACAGTGATGGACTGAAGAGAGAAATAAAAAGGATGAGACCTCACAACCTGAAGCTGTAATTGGACAATTAAACCCCAATATGCAAATAGACCAAAACTTACAAAAGTGTGAGACCTCATGACCAATTGTTCATGTTGTGACCATTTTGGGTCCACCTTGGGTGTAGGCCTGCTCAGGCTCCTGTCCTGCCCAAGGTGGATCCTGGAGGCCTTTCAATAAATCCCTACTTTATTCTCCAGCTCTGTCCAGTCTCTGTTCCAGGTCAGCCTTCCCAAGGCATCAGGAGCCCAAGCTCACGGCTGCTCCTTGGCTGGAGAGGCAATGCCACAAACTAAATGAGTGTGTGATTTCCCAGGCAAGGGAATGCTGGAGGGGCTGCTTGTTGCTGCTCCAGAGGTGTGGGGCCAGAATTTCCAGCTCTCCAAACCTGTATGACTGGCAGAACTCTGCTGATTGGTTATGGGTGCTCAGGTTGTAAACTGCACCTCTGGCCCACATGGTTTTTCTTCCCAGTTTCTCTTTTTTGAGACAAGGCAGGAGATGCAGCTTCAGTCAGTCTTGTTGCCAATCCTCCTTCTTTCTGTCAGGATATGAGTTTTGTCACCAAGCTAAGCACAACAGCCAAATAGGTCTACTTAAGATAACAAATCTCAGCTACCACAGAAAAGGAAAAAAACCCCACAAAAAATCTGATAAGCCTTCCCCAAACCCCTCCAAGCTCACCCCACTCACATTACTTCAGCTGCACTAAGAGACACATTGGTCTAGAGTGAGCATCCTACAAGAAATGCAACCTCTACCTCAATCTCCTGTGATTTCCAGTTCCTAATGAAGGGACAAATCCAGGAAATGGAATTTTAGCCCCAAAGAGCACATGTGAACACTTGCAACAGGGGTGTCAATAGATCTGCTAGTACTTGACTCCCCAAAATGCTGTGGAGAGCATCACTTTCCTCTTCTAGCTGACTTCATGGGCTCATCACAATTCTAAGAGAACAAACCCATGACAGCCAAGCAGGCAAGCGACACAATTAACAGTCTCCAGCCATTATTAGAAGAAAATACATGTGGGATTTTTATTTGCAACACCAGTCTTTAAAGACATTGATTATTCAGCCTTATCACATAACTGAGTATGACTAATTCGCATTTGTATTTTTCATTACTTCCTCTGCATTGCTGAGGACACAGCTTTTCTGTTAAAAGAAGAGAAAATCCCCTCAGCATCTCAAGTAGTTCCATGACTCTGAGCTAGCAAAAGGAAAAGGAAACTTCCAAGTATAGCCAGGTACACAAGAGATACAGAAAAACCTTAGTAACAGCAGGAGAGGGGCCAACAATGATTCACATTTGACCTGGGAAAAACATAGGATCATATTCTCCTCCTGCAATTCTAAGGGTGATTGGTAGGAAAATCTCAAACAGGGCAAAGTGATCACAGTAAAATCATGGAGTCACAGGATGGTTTGGGTTGGAAGGAAACTTGAAGTTCATCCAGTTCCTTCTCCGGCCATGGGCAGGGACACTTTCCAGTATCCCAGGTTGCTCCAAGGCCCATCCAGCCTGGCCTTGGACACTGCCAGGGATCCAGGGGCAGCCACAGCTTCTCTGGGCACCTTGTGCCAGGGCCTCACCACCCTCACAGGGAACAATTCCTTCCCCATCTTCCATCTAACCCTGCCCTCTAACCCATTCCCCCTTGTCCTGTCACCCCAGGCTGTTGTTCACAGCCTTTCTCCAGCTCTCCTGGAGCCCCTTTAGGCACTGGAAGGGTCTCCAAGGTCTCCCTGGAGCTTTGTCCAGGTGAACAACCCCAGCTCTCCCTGCCTGGCTGCAGAGCAGAGGGGCTCCAGCCCTTGGGGTATCTTGGTGGCCTCCTCTGGACTCTCTCCAGCAGCTCTACATTCTTCTGATGTTGGAGCCCTGGGCTGGAGGCAGCTCTGCAGGTGGGGTCTCACTGAACAGGGCAGAGAGGCAGAATCCCCTCTCTTATCCTGCTGCCCACGCTTCTTAAAATGGTAAGTTAAGTATTATTGTGGTTTTTCTCATATTTTTAGATTTTTTTTTTAATACCCTCTAGCATTATTAATGTTTGTGGGGATTAAGAGTCCTGTGTCCCCTCTCACCCCTTATCCACCCTGCTTCTTCCCAGCAGAGGTGCCTGAGGCCACCAAGTCAGACCAGGAATTCCTGACCACCAGGGGTTTGGTTGTGTTGGAAAGAGCAGTCAATGACTAGAACAGAATGGAAGACCAGGCTGAAAAGAGATGATGGATGTGAGGACACTGGGAGCACAACTTTCTGAAGATTCTGAAAGTCTTTTCTCCTCTGAGCAAACCACGTTCCAAAGATGCTCAGAGCACTTTCCACATTAGCTCGCACTGAGAACACAGAAAAAAAGGGGGGAAAATAATCTTTCAAAGGGAAAAAATATCAGAGGCCTTGATTTAGCAACTCTTAGAACAGATTAGCCTTCATCTCGCAAACAAATCCCAAGTAAAACCACCAGTTCAATAGGAAAAAAACCCACTCCAAAAAATAGTATTGTTTAGGAAAAACAGCAATTGAATGTTTTAAGCTGTATTGTTTTCCAAAAAGCTTTGAAATAGAAGTAGCTTTGAAACGTTCACAATTCTCACCCAAACACTTTTCAAGTCCCTTTACAAGAGTAATTAGGGGAAATAACATTCAGGTCTGCCTTGCACATGGATAGATTTGTCTGCAACACAACAGAACACTAGAGATATTGGAGGTTTTTCCAGCACGATTTTCTGTAGTCTCCCATCTGTTCCCAATAGGATTAGAGGAGACAAAACACTGCCTTCCACAAGCTGTACTCTTTTGGTTGTAGCTTGATTTAAAAAAAAAAAAAAAGTGAAACTGGGAAATGGCTGTCAAGGGAAATAATGCCAGGGGTGGAGGGTGGAGAAGAAGAGGATTGCCAAGAAGGCTGCAGTTTCCAGAGAGCAGAGCATGAGTCAGCAGTCTAATTTTTTTTTTTTTTTTTAATATATATATATTGCAGAGCACAGTGATGCCCTGAAGACCACAACAGATGAAACCTCTTGACTGTGTGTGTTTTATCAATCAGGCAGCAAGATCTCATTACTTCCTGACAGAGGAACTCCCTGCAAAAACAGCTGGGATGCTTTAAAAAAAATCCCCCAAAACCCCCACAACTTATTTATTTTTTAAGGAGAGCTTGGGCAATCTTTGCCCTTGAAGGGCTTGCCAGTATGAGCAACTTCTTCCACCTCCCTATATCTGATTTGTCACCACAATATACAAGAACTTGCTTTTCTCTCTTCCTGACCTTGCAGCTCTGTAGGATTCGTGAGTCCTCAAGGGCTCCTTTTATTTGCTCTTAAATCCTGCTGAAAACTTTCCCTTTTGGAAAACATGTCTCCCAGTGGCTGGCTATCGTTCCCACCTGCCACAGCAGCCAGCCCCTTTTACTGCTGTTTACCCCACTTCCTTGGCACTCACACATCACTCCATGCCTACGGAGGAGCTGGGAAAGCTGCACCGTCCCCAGGCTCCCTGGGAGGCTGAAAGAGGCACACTCAGAGCCCCAAAAGTGGTGGGCACACCCCACTCTCACCACTCAAACCCTCTGAGGGGTCAGGTCCCAGTGCTCCAAGACCCCTTAGTCCAGCAAACACCTCTGAGATCTCATACAAGCTACTAAAATGGCTTTTTTTTTTTTTTTTAAATTATTATTATTATTTTTTGGTCTTCTCACAGTAAAGTTATAATTTCCAGTCCTTCATCCTGAGGAGCCTCATTACACCACCCCAATGTCTAAGTAGGACACTGGCCACTCGGTTACCAACAATTCAATGTCAGATTAAAGACTCTGGCTGGCAGACTGGGGCAAGAAGGGTGGCAGGAAAAACAAACCACCTACATACTGACAGAAGGAAAACCAACACTGTAAAATGATGAATATCTGCTATAAATTGCAGCTCCTAGCACGTCTCAGTAATCCCCATGCTGTTGCTAATAGCTGTGCCCCTGGGGACAGTTATTTCTTCCCTCTGCTCCTGGGCACAGGCAGGATCCAAGGATTAGAGTGTGGCTCTTATCCTTTGAGTGTGTGGTGGAGCAGAGGTGTTGGGGAGTGCTGGCCCTAACACAGCTCTATCAACTCCCCGGTCAGCAGCCAGGGCAGGTGTCCTCAACACACATTTCTGCTCCTCCAGAGCACCTCAGAAAGCATCTCAGGTGGTTGTGTTTGGCCACCGGCCTCCCCAGGACTGCCTCCAGCCCCTCCTTGCCTTCAGGGCTGGGCCAGGGCAATCACAGACACATTCTCCGTGGAGATGGACACCTTTTGGGCAGCCAGGGCTGAGGTCAGCGTGGCCTGAACTCTCTTCATGCTGCAGAGACCCTGCTGCTCCTTCACATCACAGGGGTAGTTAGACCTCTTCAGATGCAACCAGATTTTCATCAAAAGGCCCCCAGCTGTGATAATCTACAAAGGTGGCCATGTCTGGTCCGTAATTTCCCTGGAGCACAAGGAGAAGCTGCCACTCTGCCCCTGCCAGGAGCTGCTTTGTCCCTGGTGTCACTTCTCAGTGTTACCAAGAACAGCTTTATTTAAACTTGAAAATAATTTTAGTTAATGGCATTAATGAACTTTTAAATTAATTGTTTTAATTAATAATACCAGTCTATTTTAATTTAAAATAGTGTGTTAGTCTTAAATTACTCTTAGCCAGCATTTAGCAAAGGTGACATGAACTACTTTTGGAGCTTGAGGAAAACTACTGAAACGTTGAATTTTGATAAACTAACTCTGATATGCTTCAATGAACAAAGCCTGGGAGAAGAGAGGTGTATTGTTATTATGGACCACAATTATGGACCACAAGGACATTTTGCAGAAACCAGAAGATAAAGAAAATATTAATAAAGACTTGCTATATGTGTGCTGGAGGAAAAACATACTAAAAATATAGAGTAATTAGCATAAACAGTGAAAAATCAATAACCAATGGAGGACAGAATACTAATTAATGAATGATGTAATTTCGAACCAATGAACATTAATTTCTTTGTTTGCCAAAAATGTATAAATAAGTGGAAAAGTTTTGTATCAATGTTTGTGCGAAGGCCAGAATTGTGTTGGCTGCACACGCAAACCTTGGCCAAGAATAAAGTAATGCCTGACTCACTAACACCAGAAAATCACTGTTAGAAGGTTTTATTTATCCTGATTTCAGAGGATTTGGTGACATTACTGTGAGTGATAACCCAGGCAGGCTTTAGGAGAAAGGGCTTGTTTTCCTGTCCCTTCTGCATGAACACATGGATTTCTCGGGCAAGCTTTTGTGCTGAAGCAGGAGCTGGAGGGGCTCACCCAGCCCGGGCTGTGCTTTGCATCTCTCAGAGGATTCCTCCCCACGTCTGTGAAACATCAGAGCTTTCTGTTCAAGCACATGTGGGCTCCTGCCCCGCTCATCCTCTCCTCTCCCTCATCTCTGAGTAGGGCCAAAGAATTTTCTGCTCTATTTCACCTGACTGGAAGGGGTTTCGACCCTTCTTTCAGTAGGGTCTGAAAGAAGGGTCGATTTTGGATTACCCATCTGGCTTTCCGACCTGGAGGTCTGAACGTGTGACTTCAGCACCTATCTGTATGAAGGCAGGTTGTGGCATCACAGCGAGGAGTGAGGAGGTCCAGCCTTGATCCAAAACCTACTGGGGTCAGTGGGAAGGCACTTTGGGGATGTTATTGGGTTCTGGGTGCCCAGTTTTTTAGTTTAAGGGTGAAAACACTGGGCTCAAAAGAAAGCAGTGGAGAGGTTCTGCTCTTGCCACTTGGCTGCTGGGTCCCTCTGTGTTTTACCATTCTGCTTCTTTTAGCATCACCATCATGGTACAGGACCCTTTGAAACCTTTGGGTTGAGGGAATAAAGAAACCATTAAAATCATTAAAAAAAGAGCTCAAAAATGGAGCCTTCTCAAACGAGCTGTGCCACCAAAATCAGTCACCAAGTAGTTGTGAGTTATGAAAGTATTGGGGAAAGTCAGGGTCAGTTTGCAAGCAGAGCTAACGGGAGGAAATCCACTGCATCAATAATGTGTCATGAACTCTTCACCCGCTGCTCTCCCTGTGAAAGCCTCCATGAGTTAATCTGCAGTTCTGTTCCCCACTGAAGGCTGACAGTGTGTGTGTGCCTTCTGTGGTGTGATGTGATGGCCCCTAATTGATTTTGGCCGCAGACTGGCCGTGCGTGCTGCATATCTGGGAAGAGCAATAACTTCAACATGCGATCATCCTGGGCAGCGACCAAGACAAGTTGTTCTCCAACAATGACTGGATACCTTCCTGCGTGCAGCCTCAGTGCTCCAGCTTAGCTCATCGTTTGGGAGACTTTCCTCTGCTGCCTTGAAGCACCTGATTGCTGGAAACGAGGACTCCTGGCCTTTTAACCTTGGATTTCAGGGTTTTGGATATTCGTGGTGAAATTGTGCATGAATTTTTCTTTGGAAAAGGTAAACTGCTCTTTTAAAAGGACTAGAAAAATCTCTGTAAAACAGGGTCCATGTGGCAGATTTTGGAGGTTATGTGAGGATACTGCTGAGCTGCTGTGAACACTGTTGTGGGTGACACACTACAAAAATAGCTGGAGCCCTTGCAGAAAGAGAATTCTCTCCTCTGGTGCTGTGTTTCATTAGTATCCCCACCCCATTACAGCCCCAACCTCTCCGTCATCATCAGTGGCCAGACCTTCTTTCAAGGTCTACTGCTTGCCTTGTTGAACTTGTGCAGTGAGATTGGTCACAAAAGACATTTCACTCACTGCTCTACAACCAACCATCCTCAGCTCATGGCATGTGTTCATCCATCACCACACTTCAGGATTTCTCAGAAAGAGCTCCCACTAGGATCTCTGATGGGAATTTAAACCGTTGACCTGAGAACAAGGGGAGATAACCTTACCCAGGTTTTGTTTCATAAAACGAAAGTTCTGGCTGGGCCCAGATTTAAACTAACCCAAAACTCATTTACCAGAAAAGGTGATTCCAACCAAGGTGTGGACTGATTTATAAACCAGTCCAGGTTCTATACCTGCTCCAGGGGAGTATCTCTCATCCTGCAGCTGTGCACAAAAAGGCAGCAGTGCCCTTGCTCATTCCCAAAGGCATTTCCATGTCAAATGCCCCTTTGGGCTAAAGTAACTTCACTAGTACACAAATGGCTTTGAATAAGAAGGACTAAGGGCAATTTGTGCTGGAAAAAGGGAGGATCATCTTTAGGAGGTGCCGCTGTAGCAGGCCAGGCCAGTCAGGTCTTCAGCTAGAAAAGAGATTTGAATGGACTCCAATGGCAGCCAAAGATCTGGCAGAGGATAGGAGGTATCATAGGAACAGGTCCTTTGGAGGTCAGATCGAAGGTCCACCAAAACCAGTGACCATAGGCAGGAAGAGAAGAGCCTGCAGGGATCCCTCCCTCCCTGTCCTGCTCCTTGCAGTCACCAGCAGGTCAGGGACTGCCAGAAGCTTGGATGAATGACTCTTCCCAAACCTGAATCCTCTTCCATTTTCACTCTCTGACTAGGGGTTTTGGTGTTATCTCCTCCACGCTGTGAGTGACTGAAAGCCTTCTCTCATGTCCCTTCAGGGCAGTCATTCCTTTGCTTGTTTTCCTCCTCCAGAGCTTTCTATATCCTTCTTGAGGAAGATGAATAGGACTGCACACAGAATCCCGACCCCAGGGATTTATATAATCACACAGAGTGTTTTCTGTGCTGTTCACTATTTGTCTGTGATAAGTCCTGCCTTTTGGTCTCTGGTGAGCACTAAGCTGCTGTTTGTACAGGCTGATCCACAGTAAACTCTCTGGAGCAGTGATAACTGGGTGTGCTTGTGGCTGGGCTCCCTTTCTCCTGTGTGCTTTACCTTGCGTTTGACAAAATCCAATCTCATCTGCCATTTTCCCAAACACCCGCCCAGTACCAGGACATCCTTCTACACCTCTTTGCAGTCAGCTTTAGCTCTAAATAATCCTCATGAGTGTCTGGAAAACACTTCTCTGTAAAATCCGAGTGTTTCCTCCTGTTCTTTGTTTGCTTATTATTATGTTTGTAATTGATGAAAAATCTTTCCCTCCTGGGGAAAGAAATATCTTTCCCTCCTTGTTAGAAGCCTACTGACTCTGTCAGCCTTAGCTAAGGGTTGTTTGACACTTCAACTAGTTGCTATAGATTTGTGAAGTGTGATTTCTCCCTACAAATGCCAGACTAGCTCCTCCCCAATCTATCAGTTATATTCAACCAAATGCTTACTAATTCTAACATTTCTGCCGGCCTGTCTGATAGACAAATCAGGATTCCTGGTCTGTGGGTCCTGGGAGGTGTTTTGGGAACTGGTGACATATTTACCACACTCCAAACTTCCAGCACAGAGACTGGCTTAAGCAAGAGGCTTCACACCACCGAAGTGGAGCAGTAGTTTCCCATCTAAGCGACAGGAGAGCTTCTGGGAAAGCAGCAACTCTTTTACAAGTTACTGCTGTTGGTTCTCTTGGCTTGGTCTGATCAAGGTTTCATGGGTTAATGAGCCATCACCCAACAGGCAAGGTGGCTGCAGTCACATCCCAAAGATGGAGGTTTAAGCTATTGAATTTTACTTCACAACAGAATTGGCTGAAGGTGACACGTTTGTTGCAACGTTCTGCCAGGAAATAAACAATTTGGTAGGACAATTCTGTTGCTTCAGTCATAAATCACTGCCCTGGGCTCACGTGGTGTTCATATTCAAAGTAGCTGGAAATTACCCCAAAATATCATAGAGTGACAGAATGGTTTGGGTTGGAAGGGAACTTAAAATCCATCCAGTTCTTCCTCCTGCCATGGGCAGGGACACCTCCCACTGTCTCAGGCTGCTCCAAACTCCATCCAGCTTGGTCCAAGGGGAGGGATCACTTCCAGGGATCCAGGGGCAGCCACAGCTTCTCTGGGCACCCTGTGCCAGGGCCTGCCCACCCTCCCAGGGAACAATTCCTCCTCAATATTCTGTCTAACTCTGCCCTCTGGCAGTGGGAAGACGTTCCCCCTTGTCCTGTCACTCCAGCCACTTGTCAAAAATCCCTCTACAGCTCCTTTAGGCCCTGGAAGGGCTCTAAGGTGTCCCCAGAGCCTTCTCTTCTGCAGGTGAACACCCCCAGCTCTCCAGCCACCAAAGAATTTTCAGCCCAAGGACAGGACAGGATGGGCAGGGGGTACAGGTGTTTTCCAGGGATGGGGGAGCTGTGCACAAACCCTTGTCGTTGATGTAGGGCCTGGATTTCAGTCACTCTTAGAAAATTGTGCCATGGTAGGATAAGCTGGGACATGAGGCTGCAGGGATGAGAGGTTAAAAAACTCTTGAACTAGACACAAGCTGAAAGAACTGCTGCCAGGTTAACTCCTAGAAAATCAGCCTCACTCCCAAGGGCTGAAGATAAATTGGTGTCTAAGTTAAACCAAGTGCTGACACAGCCTTTTCTGGAACAGCACACCCTCACACGGGGCCAGGCTGACATTCCACCGTGCCTGACACTGCCATCACACCATTTGTTACCCACCCTATTTGTCCTCCCTTCCTCTGCTTGTCACTTTAGGGGACAGGACCTGCAGCAGCACAGCCTGCAGAGCCCTGCTTTGATCTGTCTCCCATTGGAGCATCCTCTTCTGAGGGCTGGCTCCTGCTCCTGGACAGGAGGCACCGCCTCTTTGGGCTCTTACAAGGAAAAAGTATGAGAGAATTATCTAGTTCAGACCTTTTGGCAGACTTTCTATATTAATATTACAAGTATTATCATTGCAGTGTATATTTCTAGACCATGTCTTTGCCCTTTTGTGGTCATTTCAGAACAAACTGAGCTGCCTCCTTCAACATTTTGGTACCTCTGCAAACTTGCCTTAGACCAAACAGAGGTTTGGAGGGAATCAAACTTTGGTGGAATTATTTTAACATATGAGCAATAAACACTCCCCTTCTCTTTCTGCTCCGCTACTAACTCACATCACAGTTACTCCAGGATTTTTCTACAGGAAAACACATTTCAGCATCAGACACAAATGGGATGCACGACTACAGTCATGGCTGTTGCCTGTGTTTATGGGAGTTTTGCATCTATCCCACGCTTGAGTCTCTAAAACTTGAGCCGTACAAAAATGTCAGCAGTGAAACGTGAAACCAAATGAGACTGACCCAGCCTGGGATTTGGTTTTACATGGGAAAGTCAGGCAAAGTTCACCTAGAGAGTTGTGAAGGTTCATGAACCTTGTGAGTGAGCAAAGGTCCAATTCTGAACAAGCCTAGACAAACCTTTGCTGGAAATTTTAAACAACTGTGCATTTGGGAACAGAGATCCTTTCCTATTTTTGATAGGAAATCCACTGGAGTGAAACCTGGTGGCTTCAACAATGCTTAGCATTAATATGTTGAATGAACTGCAAGTTCAAGTTCACACAGAGCCTGAGCAGTGTTAAATGAGTGAGAATGAATTACAAACTCCTTGTTCTGGGGCTCCAATTAAAAATGTGTCATTTGCAGCTCTAGACTTAAGGAGAGGTGTATTTTTCTTTATTGGATACCTGCACTATGAAATACGGATCTCTCTAGATGGGACTTTCACATATTCAAAGCATCTCCTCATTTTCTCCTGAGAAGCCTCTCAAGACTAATATTTTTACTATAAAATACCAGTCTGACCTTTCTGCACCTTCTTTTGGCCACACTCAGCAAAATACTTCACCAACAGCGATGCAATGTAATTTTGGGTTCCTTAAGCACTACTGTTAACAGCTGAAAATCACAAATATTTCTGGGGAACACGTCCTTAGAGACAGGTCCTCTGACTATCAGTATCATGATACCATGAAATAAAATCTGGGAACTCACCAACGTAACAAAGTTTCCCTGAGGTAAAGAAATATTCCAGCAACTTGACAGCAGTTAGGAATTTTGCTTTGGGTCACGACTGCAGCTTTTCTTTCCAGATTTGGCCAGGGGAAATGGAAAAAGATTTAGAGTACATCTAGAGGCCAGACACCAAATCTCTTAACTTATCGTCTGGTATCTAATCTTTAAATTAGGAAGGACTTGAAGACACGGCTTCAGACGTTACTACTAGCGGGTTCCTAAAGCGGGAGGAAAAACACAGTAATGTAGTTTTCAGAAGCCAGATGGGTAATCCACAGTGTTATTAACATGTGGAACACATGCTGGTGTGCAAGGGGCTCTGCTGTCCCTCTCCCTGGGGTCTGGGCAGCAGTGGTGGTGCACAGATCTGAGCTCCAAACGGGAGGCACGGTGCCGGTCCTGGCCTCATGGCTGGCAGCAGCAGAGGGAAGTGGGTGCCAGGGGCTGGAGCTGTTTTGGTGATGAACCTGTTCTTATACCCCTGGCTCCTGCCCTGCCTGCCATGGTCACTCCAGAGATGAATGGAGGGCAAAGCAGGGAGCTCATCTGGCAGCTTAAAAACAGAAAGGAGGAAAATTTCACAGCCAGCTTTTTCTTTGTTCAGCAGTAAGAAATGACCCTTATTCTCCCTAATAAAACTCCCCAGCCATCCTGTGATGGGCAAAGGAATAAGAATTAAGAGACAGAATGGTGGTGCACATGCCATAAACATCACTTCCGTGTGGATGCCGCCGCCAGAGCACACAAAATAAAGCCTGATTTCCTGGGGCTGTGCCCTGACTGCAGTACACTGCCCAGACCTTCCTCTTGCTCTCAGCTGAGAGCCAAGTCATTCTATAGGATTATTTTATTAAGAGCAAAGCTATTTGATCTGAAGAGATTTAGCACCAGAGATTATGGCCAGAGCTTTTTCTGGATCAGCGGCAGCAGAGGAAGAGGGCAGGAGTTGTCTGGTGATTTGAGTTGGATCCTGGAGCTCAGGAGACCCAGGTTCAGTCCTTTCAGCAAGCTCCTCACACATCTGGAGATCAGATACCACTCCTTCTGTTTGCACACTGAACCTCACACCTCTCCTCTGCCATAGGGGAAAGCAGGTTTTGATAGAGCTGCTGACTTGGGGAGAATTCCTGGTTTTCATTCCTCATAGAATCAAAGAATGGCTTGTATAGGAAGGGACCTTAAAGCTCATCTCATTCCAAGCCTTGCCATGGACAGGGACACCTTCCACTAGGGCAGGTTGCTCCAAGCCCTGTCCAAATTAGCCTTGGACACTTCCAGGGATGGGGTGAGTTTCTGTCCTTCATTTCATGAATTGTTTAATGACAATGATTCTCCCCTGGACTCCTTAAATTTCGTCACTCTTTTTTTGCACATAAATTTATATACAGACAACTTTAACTTGCACATGGGAATGGGAATCAAATTTCATGGTGCCAGCTTCCCAAACCAGCCATTTCCAGCCAGGGTGGTTTATTACAATGTTGGAAAGTGTTTCCTGACTACTTCTAGTGAAACACATGTATGGACAGATGTCTAAAAGAGATTTGTACAGATGGGTGAACCCATAGACAGGCTCTGCTCCTGAAGGCACTCTGTGACAGCTCCTTCCTTGTAAAAAGTGAGTGTTGCTACCACAGAACTGCTCTTCTGACACACCTGCAGCTCTGCAGGCAAGAATGTTTAAGACTCTCAGTTGGGTTGGCACCAACAAAACTATCACTGGTCCCACCATTAAGTCTTTCTGTAGAAAGTACAAGTCATTTTATTGAGAGAAGATATTTTCAGAATTTTAGATTAGCTCTACAGTGCGGGAAATGAGAGGTATGAACATGCCTTCCACCTCATGGGCTGCAATTGCACCTGGAGTCCCCGTCCCCATCCCATCCCATCCCATCCCATCCCATCCCATCCCATCCCATCCCATCCCATCCCATCCCATCCCATCCTCCTCCATGCCCCCAGTCTGCCTCTATTTCACACACCAAAACCACAGCATTTTGAATGTTATGCACCTGGAGCAAGCTGCAACTCCAAAAACAGCAAGAGAAACCATAATCATAAGTTCCACAACCCAAAGCAGCCATCATGGGATGATCTGAGTCTCTTCCAACTTCATAAAACGATGGCCAAACCTCCTTTGATTGCTCTGGGAGCAGGTTTTAGCTCTTTCTGAACCAATTAAATACTTCTTTCTCCAGGGCCGTGCCTTAGTGATAATTCTTTGGAAAACACTGACAAAGCTGTATCCCTTTGAGGACAAGAATGCACTGGGTAAGCTGTTGCCAAATCTGCTTTAATTTTGGTGTGTGTGGAGCTATTAAGCAGCAACAGGGCCCATCATGTGCTGGGGTACACATCTAACATGTCGAGCCCTGTGGCACAGAGACAGAAAACATCAGCTCATGGGGGCTGTTTGAATCTGCAGCCTGGTGCAACCCATGGACCAGCTCTGGGTCAGTCACCCTGCAGGGTTTTGTGGGCCTCAGTTCAGAAACCACATCGGGAAAGTAACATAATAATGTTGCTTAGACTGGAAAAGAAAAAGTTAATTTAAATAGAACATAATGGAATATAAATATAATTATGATTTTACCAACCGTGTCTCCTCCTACACAGCCCTAGCAGTTACTGGGAATACTGATTAACTTGAAAATACAAAACAACTGCTCTTAGAATTGGTTATTCTAATGAATCTTCCTTCCTAGCTCCATGACGAATTCTTGGATGGCTAAACAAGAAATCAGTACTGGGCACTGTACACATTATGGACAGAAACAAAGTCATGGTAACATGGAGTTGATTGTAAGCCTTGATTAAAGCCACTGTATTAACTCCACGGATTTGCTAAGAGCTGGGGCCAAATGATTAAATTTTTACTGCTATTTATGGATCAGATGTTTATATTTCACTTACAGGTCAACTTCACTGATGTAAGGATGACCCCAGGCCTCTGTAAGGGCAAAGCTGAAGGGCTGGCCAGGGACACACTCACAGGCTTTGACAACTTGAGAAACTTGGCACAGACAAAACTCCTGAGACACGTGAGGAGGCAGAGGCTGGTGGTCCTGAGCCTCCACTGGCCCCTGGGAAAAGGGGGAGCTGAAAAGGGGGGTGCAGAGGCCACCACAGCCTGTCCCCTCTGCTGCACAAGTCGTGACCCCTCTAGACTACAGGCAACGCTGGAGACTGTGGGTATCGTGTTGCTTAAAACTGGATGCTGAAGCCTCTAGCTGAGGCAATTTATTGCTTTTCACAGAGGAAATGAGTACAAATTTGGCTGGGGACATAAATAAATATGAGATCATTTACTTGGTGCTGACTTATGTGATGAATGGTTTGCATTTAACCATTTCCATTGCACGTTGTCTAAATGCTGGAAGCAGCGTCCCTCTTCTGGGATCAACAGGAGCTGTAGGTGCTCTGCTCCTCCAAACACCCACATTTCTCAGTGCCAAAGTAACCACCAGGCATTTCTCAACTCTCAGTGTTTGCAGCAATTTTTTTGTGTGTGTGCCTGCAGCATTTGTTACTAAAAAATCAAATTGATCATTGCTAAAGCCCTGAGACATCATGACATGTCCTTTCCAAACTTCAGTCTAGGCCATTTTTCACGTTTATATTGGAATGTTCACCAGGTCTAAGTGTTTTGCATCAGATCTTTCTTTGTGCATCTGTGTACTGAAAGAAACCTGTAAAAGTAACAGTTGGTAGAAGAAATGGCAGTGTGATTTTCAATGTTTAAGATTCTGATTATTCAGAATTTAATCACAACGCCCAGATCCCAATATCCAGCCTTATGTATGGAGTTCTGACTGCCTGGATCTGATTTTGGGAGCATGATAATAAAATGTAGAATACAGCTATAAATCAGAGTTTGCCAAGTACCCCATTAGCACTGCAAGCACAAAGTTTGGTTTCTACCATCAAAGCACTCTGAGAACAACAGAAGTCTGCACTGAAGTATTTTGTGCTGTCAGATGGGGGGAAGATGTGGATGGTCTGGGGGGGAAGCTTGGAGCTGCCACAGATTTGCTTTAACATAAATCTGTGCAGCATCCTTCATGCCCCTGAAGACACATAGCCAATAACCTTTTCAGCAAGTGACAATATCACAGGCCACGAAGGGAAAAATCTCCAGGCCAAAGGACTGTGACTGCCCCAGGAACAGCTGCAGTGATGATGTAAGCTGGAGCAAATGTGGTGGTTTAAAAGCTGTGGGCTTCTGTGTACTTAAGGTGAGATGTATCATGGAATCAACCCCTGCAAGAGCATCTTGGGCTTAGGAGTGTTTCACTTGAAGCTTCAGTTCATCAAGTCATGGATCAAAGACCTGAGGAAGGCAGTCTGCCGCTCAGTGGAGTGTTCTAAAGCTCCTTTGTGGAATCAGGGAATGGTTTGTATTGGAAGGGACCTTAAAGGTCGTCTAGTTCCAGATACTTCCTGTGGCCCTGGCCAGGGATACTTTCTTGTGAACGTCACCTGCCTCAGGTCCTGTGCACCAGGAACTTCACATAGAACACTTTCCACTCTTGATCCAGGTCTTGGTGAACCTGCTTCTCATTCCAGTCCTGAATTGCTAAGAATAATTAACACATGCCCTGACAGCAGCCAAGGGAATCACTATTCTTGCATTCCTCTGCAGGGTTTGTTGCACCAGCCTTTGAGCTGTGATGTCCCCAGAGAAAACTCAGGTAAACCAGGCCAACAGAACATCATACCTTGTTATGTGGTGGGCCTCTCCTGAGATCGTCCTGTTCTGCAGTGTGTTTCTTTAGCCCTGACTGCAGCCACCTTGATTAACCCACCAAGAGCTAAGAGCTGTCTCCCCTGTTGTAGGGCCATTGGGCTCTGGGGCATAACGTGTTCCTTGCAAGGGGATCTCCACGCAGACAGCTTAGGAAAAAAACCAGACCAAGCCAGGGTCAATTCCATCCTCCTAATGCCTGTCCATACTCAGGTCTTTAAGAAAAATAAATGTTGTTGTTACAAACAACTTGCTGACAACAAATCCTTTCTCTTACATCCTTTCAGTGCTGGTGCCCTCTCTCCAGCAGTGCCAAATGGAAAGAGTAAGGTTTCAGGCTCTGTACCAAGGAATTCCTGTTTTCAAAAGGCCAGACACAACAGCTGGGAAATTTTTGGTTGTTGCTGCCTTGTGTCAGTTCTTGCCCATTCCTGGAGTGGGGTGTAATTTCTGAAGCCTAGCAGCATTTGAAGCAGGCTGAGCAATCTTTGAATAATCTCTTGGCTGACATTTCCCAGAGGCAGGAGTGTGTACTAACACAGAGCTATATGTGTGTTTTATGGCTGTCTATATCCACACAGGCCTGGGGGGAGGAAAGGGGGGTAACTCAGCATGTCTGCCTTTCAAAATGCTGATTCAGAAGACTGCAAGCCACCCCCAAGTTGCTGTTGTAGCCGACTCTGCCCAGTTTTCATCCAAGAGGAGTCTGGGGGAGCTGAGGTGTCTGTTCAGGGTGAGGGTCCAGCCCCAAAAGCAGTGACTGCCAGCAGCGCTGCTGAGCTGTAATTATGAACAGATTTGTTTTTGTGGTACTCACATTCCCAAGGCTCCCCCTGCCTTCCCCCCCTCAGGGAGCTGTCTCTTCCTCCTCCTCTTCACATATATGCCGAGCCCCTGTGGGGACACACATTTCCATGGGCAGCAGTAGTGGACACCAGTGTCAGCTCAGTCATCTCCTGGAAGCCACCTCCTACTCTCTCCAGCACCACTTTTCCATTACAGCAGCAAGGGGTTTTTTGTCTTCTCAAGGGTGTCTTGACCCTTGGATCCTGTCAGGAGTGACAAAAAGGTGTCATTTTGTCTGGTTTCTCTGGTGTGGCTGCCCACACACATTCCCACAACCCCTTCTTGCCCCAGACTCTTTGGAGACACACATGTGCACAGAGGAGGAGGGAATCCCCTCATGTCCAGGAAAGGCAAGGGAAGCTGTCTGAGCATTTAGCCCCAGAAACTTCTGCACAGGAGATGAGATGTCAGCTGAGGACTTGAGCTGATTCACATGTTTAAGTGTTTGATCAGTCCTTCTCTGCCCTCCTGTTTAGGTGAGCTGTTCAGGGGCTTTGTCCTGGGGTTTTCATCCCAAGCATGCTCTGCCCCGAGCAGGGATTATCCATCTGCAAAAGCAGCATCAAGATGCGGAGTAGGAGAACTCTTCGGAATCACCTCCTGATAAAATATCTGAGGCATTTTGAATCCACATCCATCTTTCCTGGCAAAGTCTTTGTATCTCAGATGTTTTGCTTTCAGAAGTTCTCTGGGCCTGAGCCCAAGAAGGAACATCTCCTCCTCTTCTTCCCACCCACCTGAGCCGACAAACGCAGCTGGTGGGGGCATTCCTCGCCTGTGGAAGGAGATCTGCAGCAAGTCACCAGTGCTGGATCTGCCTCTCTCCTGTGGGGATCAGGACTGTGCTGAGGAAAAGCAGATAGGGTTTCACACAATCCAAAGCACATGTACAGTAACTAAAGCTGCGTAAGCACTTTTCTTTCCTAGGGAAATTTTCCAAATGTATGTTTCAAAGGAATGTGAAAATATTCCCCCTCCTTTCTTGCTTGCTTCCTCTAAATCCAGCCCGATGTGGACAATCCCCTCGGACTCTGCTCCAAGAGGGATTTAAGGGTCGGGAAGGGGTAAGGATGACAGCGCTGGGAATTCATGCCCTGAGCAGCCAATGCAGAGCAGGCCGCTAGGAAAGGACTTATCAGTCATGGAAACCACTTAAGGATAATCATACAGTGCTGCTGTGAGAAAACACACTCAGGCACTCAAATCCAGTGAAAATGGATGTGTTTGGGGTCATTTCCCTCCGTTTAAGCACCATCAGATGTTTGTATCCTCCACAGACAATTCAGCTTTTTGGGCATCCCCTCCTCCTCCAGGAATGTCCATGCAAAAGGAAATTTCTCCATGGGAAGTAGTTTGTTTAAGAGCCAGATTTCATGGGGGAGGAGAAAAGCAAAGCCTTGACCAAACATTCTGACCAGCTGCTTTGTGCACGTATTGGCTGCAGTGGCTGGGGGCTGCACAGGGCTGCTAAAGACATAGCTCCAGGAGGATGGGGCAAAGGTCTCTCCTTTGGGTCCCCAGCCTCGGAGAGACATGGACATGTTGGATTGAGTCCAGAGGAGGGCCATGAAGATGATCAGACAGATGGAGCAGCTCTGCTGTGGGGAAAGGCTGGGAGAATTGGGATTACTCAGCCTGGAGAAGAGAAGGCTTTGGGGTGACCTGATTGTGGCCTTCCAGTGCCTGAAGGAGCTGGCAAGAAACATGAAGACAGAAAACTTACAAGGGCCTGGAGTGACAATGCAAGTGGGGATGGCTTCCCACTGGCAGGGTTAGATAAGATATTGGGAAGAAATTCTTCCCTTTCAGGGCAGTGATACACTGGCACAAGGTGCCCAGAGAAGCTGTGGCTTCCCTTGGATCCCTGGAAGTGTTCCAGGCCAGGCTGGATGGGGCTTGGAGCAACCTGGGACAGTGGAAAGTGTCCCTGCCCATGGCAGAGATGAGCTTTAAAGTCCCTTCCAACCCAAACCACTCTGGGAGTGCATGAGGATGTTTGGTGAGCAATGCCCAACCCTTCTGCAGGAGCTGAGCAGGGGAATCAGCTCTTGGGATGGTGCCCCATGAACATGGAGCCAACATGCCCTGCTGATCCCACATCCTGCACCCTTCCCTTGCTCTGTGAGAAAACCAGATCTGCTGTGCTGAAGTGGGTATGTCCATGTGCACTGACACGTGAGTGTGTCCATGGATTAACAGACTCCAGTGTCTCCCACTCATCCCCAGGGGCTGAGCAGGGCCCTTGTCCAGGGTGAAGGATGCCTGCTGTGAGCAAGGACCCCCAAGGCCATGTGGGAAGCAGTTATCCCTTGGGAAATGGCTGAAAACCCCATCTATATCCATGGCTTTGCACTGCATATCCCCAACACTGAGCTGAGTCATTCCAGACAGGCTTATCAAAGATGTTTTCCCCTTTAATTCCAGAATCATTTGCTGGCTGTAATTATTCTTCTCTTTAAAAAACCCAAACCCAAACCCAAAACCAAACAAAAACCCCAGGAAAAACTCCAACCCACTGAGAAAAAGCCTCCTCCTCCAAGCACAGTATGCATAAATTCATTCCTCCCAGTGTTTCTGGTGGGTCCCCACATTAATTTGTAGACTTTTGTAGTCTTGCAAATTGTCGTGTAAAATGACATTGGAGGTCTGCACAAAGTTCCCATTATGGCCATTTTATTTTGTATCTAGATTTAACCAAGAAACCTACAGATCAACTTCCACAGTCGAAGAAAAACTATAGGTTTTTGCAGGAGGTTAAGTTTCAAAATCCTTCCCAGCGTCCCAGTCTGTGTGTGCACTTGAAACAAGCACCAGAAGTGAAGAGAAGGATTTAAATGTTTGAGCCTTATTCCCAGGGAATGTCACTCAGCAGAGCTGCTTTGTGTATTTGTGTCTACACCCACTGAGGACCTAAAATTACGGTTTAAGCAGGAAGTTAAACCTGGTGTTTTTAACAAGTCTAAGGTGTTGAATTTAATGCTCAGGAGCAGAGGGGACTGTTCTGGTGCTAACTGGGAGGAGAGCTAGGGTTGAGAAATTATACTAAAAGATAATTTTCACCTTATTATCCACCTTATAAAAACCAAGCCTTTTAAATATGCCTCAGGACAGAAAACACAAAATGTTTTTTAACATTGGAAAAGCCTTTCTGGGACTTACGGCAGCTTTCAGTCATAGAAAGGCAAAAATACATCCAGATCCTCTTTTTGTGTGGACAACTCCAGATTAGAAACTCCTGACACCAAACCTGCCAAATTTGTCCAGACTTGCTCAAAATCACACAGAGAAATGAACAGCAGTCTCAGAAATAGGAAAGGCCAGAAGCCACTAACCAGGCATCTAATTTTGTAGGCAGGAGCTTTCTTTGATCTCTTTTACAGGTAATGGACAGACCTCAGGCTCAGCATCCCTTTGGGAGGGGTGAGAGATAGGCACCAGCTAAGTGATCCTGCAGAATTCCCGGCGTGGGGGAACTGAGGCAGGCAGCTGTGGAATGACTTACTGACGTGCTGAGGGCCAGGAGAGGTCTGCAAAGGAAATCTGCCTCTCCCAAGGGCACACAAAGGCAGGAGCTGAGGCTCCACATGGCCTGCAGGAAGGAATGTGAGCAGGAGCCAGGTGAGAGGCCTGACCTGTCCTGGCAGAGCAGCACAAAGGAGACAACAGAATTCACAGAATCACTGGGTTGGAAGAGATCTCCAAGATCATCAAGTCCAACCTCTACCCTAACACCTCAACTAAACCGTGGCACTGAGTGCCGCATCAGTCTTTGTTTAAACACACCCAGGGATGGTGACTTCACTACCTCTCCAGGCAGACCATTCCAGTACTTTATCGTTCTTTCTGTTAAAATCTTTTTCTTATATCCAACCTAAATTTCCCTTGGCACAGCATAAGGCTGTGTCCTCTCCTGTCTGTTGCTGCCTGGAGAAAGAGACTGACTCTCACCTGACTACAGCCACCTTCCAGGGAGTTTTAAGAGTGATAAGGTCACTCCTGAGTCTCCTTTTCTCCAGGCTGAACACCTCCAGCTCTCTCAGTCGTTCCTCACATCGTTTGTGTTCCCAGCCCCTCACCAGCCTCAGGGCCTCCTCTGGACACGCTTGAGCATCTCAATGTCCTTCCCAAATGTTGCAACAGGAGAGCTTCCAGCCCTCCCCACCCCTGCTGGCCGTGGCTGGGGCTGTGTCCTTACCCTCTCAGCTCTGGAAGCCTTGGCCCAGCTGTGCTGGCCACTATTCCAAAGCTCAGGTGCAGGGGGAGCAGGTGAATGCAGGATTCCTGCAACCCCGGGCAAGGGAGCAGCTTCACTTTGAAGGGAAAGCAGCACGGAGGGAGCTGCATGGTCCCATCCCCAGCATCAGAGCTGCTTCCCACCGTAGCATTGTTTTTATACTCAGGTTTTAGGCTGGAAACAGCCTTCCCTCTGCTACAGCTCTGCCCCTCCAAGCTCGTTCCAGAGGGATCTGGTATGGATTTGTCTGTATCTGAACTCAACACACAACCCTCTGGCACAAAGGGAAAAAGCTTAAGTAGCTCACAAGCAGATTTCAGTGTCAGCTTAGTTATTATTCACAAGAGCTCTGCCTGGTAATTCCTTCAAACAGAAGCAAAAAGTACCAGACTGTGGGGATGACCATGCAAACTTCCAGGAAGAAGTTTCTGTCTGTCCCACCCTTTCTGGGAGAGGCTGAGACACCCCAGGACCCCTTTTCTCACTGTGGTCCAACAGTGTGATCTTAAACCAGCCAGGACCTGGTACAATTCCCAGGAACGAGATTTCCTTTAATTCACAGGCTCTTGTCTTTGCCCTCTTGGCAGTGTCTGCAGCAGTTGAGTGCACTTCACAGCACAGCCTGATTCCTGAGTGATGCACAGAGTTCATAAATGCTCAATAGAGCTCCTTGAGCACATTACAGACAGGAAAATTATACACTACCGACAGCAAGCTGCTGGGTGCTACCCATTGATTACTCATTTATTAAAACACTCCCCCCCTTCCCAACCACTTGTAAATAAAAGACTTGCTATTAAATCCAGCTCTCTTGAAAGCACAGGAGTGCACGGAGATGAAATTCCTTCCCAGACGTGGAGGTGACCTCTATTTACTATAAACATTATCCCACATTTAAAATTGGAAATGAAACAAGGGTGAGGCAAGGAGCCCGGATTCCGGTCAGAGCTTCCCTGCAGTCAGAGGTGAGCTCGGGTGCCAAGGCTTGCTCGAGCCCTCCTGCCTTCACAGCATCTTTGGATCACTTTGTACATGTTTCAGACTGGGTGGGGGAAAGGTTCCTGTGCACAGACATCTGATGAGGCTTACTCACAAGTGTTACTCACCAGCCACTTGCTTGTGGGCAAGGAGAAGTTCAAGCCCCATTCTTTGCTTAGACCCAAAAAACAGCCACAAATCACCTTAAAGAGAAAGGGTTGGGTTCGACTCAAGATCGTGTACCCTGTGGTTTGTACGAAAAAGCAACATCACTTGGAAGGAATTTCTCTCAGCTGAAAGTCAGGAAAAACATTTATGCCACACAGCCCCTCTGCAGCAGCACAAGGCTAAGCCAGGCCTCAGTGAACTAAGATCCTACATCCATCCTATTCCCTTTGTGTGTGTGCTCACAATTCCCAGTCAGGCTGTCACATCCCACAGTCACGAGCGTGACCAAAAGCTGATGCTGCCAACTTGAAGTCTGAAGTTTCAAATCCCCCCCATTTCACGAGGGGGTGAAGAGGGAACTCAGCTTGCTGCAGCCTGAAGGTTACCAGGTCCTGCTGGCTTTGGAAAACACCTGGATCTAGACTCAGCTCAAAGCCCTGTCTACAAACAACCCCTGCAAACCCAAAGCTGAAGCCTGATGGCACTGGTGTGACAGCCTGCTCTCCTGAGCTCAGAGGACTGGAGTGAGGATCCAGTTAGCCTGCAGAGTACAGGTTGTCCTTGTGACTGCCACACCTCACCTTGCACAGCTTTTTCTTGAGTCCAGCAGTAAAAAGGGTTCAGTAAATAAAAAACTAGCTAAAATCACTGGTAATTTAAAAAAATTAAAAGGAAGGGGAATATTCCTCCCTGCATAGACTCTGTTTCCTATTAAAGGCAACTGTGTGTAGTGTTTCCATTAAGATTCTGCTTCCTGTTGTGTAATATGGAATGTTAAAAATCTCAATATCGCTTCAGAAGTTATTACAAACTCCAGAGAGTTTTCTATTCCCAAGAAATCTTTCCCAGTGGGAAGCTGGAATAGTTCCTGCAGAATTTACAGCAAATGCCTCAGACCCGATGTAATATTTATGGTGCCCCTCTCATCTTATCCAGGCTGGTTTGCTGCTCTGCTGCTGTGAAAGAAAAGCCTGTTTCAATGGTTCAGGGCTGTGACATTCACTTTGAAGGATATTGAAGCGGATACGACAGCCACAGGAAATGTTCCAGTCTCGCTGAGGTGCCTCGGAGAGGTGTTCAGTCAGATGAGAATTCACTAATCTGATTCCCAGGGAAAAAAAAGAAATTAAAAAATCACTGTAACTTAATGAAGAAAGAGAAAGAAACACAACAGATCTGCGTTCGTGGCTTGCCAGATCTGGATTCCATGAAAGCCAGGAGAAAAATTCCCATTCACTTTCATGGGAATAAGATTTTGACCCCGAAGGTCTTCCATTCAAGCAGAATTATGATGCATTTTGAAATCTTGTGAGAATTTGGTGATATCCATTTGCATTAACAAGAAATCACTGTATGCTAGGATATATTTGCATGGCCACAGCCCGCAGATACCACAGCGCTTCTTATAGGAAGATAAATTGGGGCAGCAAACCAACACAGGTCATGTCATCACTGCTTCAGTTACTGAGTCAAGGGCAGAGGTGCCACCTCCAAACTGCTGCTCCAACATTGCTCCACATATCAAAGTGCCTGGGCTCTATCAACTGCAGAATAAATGTCTGCTCCAAAGTTGTTCCCACTTTGCTGCCCATGGCAGAAATGAAGGCACCGTGGCAATAGTTGTGTGTTCTCACCTGCCAGAAGAAGAGGAGATAAAGAGAGATGCTCCTTTGTGTTGAGCTTGGTACAAGATGTAAATGACAAACAGAGGATCAAACTTCAAACTGACAGAGAGGAGGTTTAAAGAGAGATTAGAAAGAAATTTTTCCCTGTGAGGGTTGGGAGGCTCTAGCGCTGAGAGGCTGTGGCTGCCCCTGGATCCCAGGAAGTGTTCAAGGCCAGGCTGGATGGGGCTTGGAGCAGCCTGGGATAGTGGAAGATGTCCCTGCCCATGGCAGGGGGGTAGACTGGATGGTCCCACCATCCAGTGGGTCTTTTCCAACCCAAACCATTCTGGGATTCTCTGGTTCTATATGTGCATACTGACAGCTCCTTTAGTGAATCCTTTTGCAGTCCTGCTTCCCAACCTAAACTTTCAGAACTAAAGGTCAAAGTCCATATTTAAGTGCGTAGACCGGACCATAATTCCCATATGCCAAGCACGCAGCAGCTTTCATTCATCCAGAGGGAAGATGACGGATAGATGTTACTTTTTAAATACAGGTATTTTTTTGAGGAGTTGTAAAGCCTGTAACTGCAGACAGCTCATCCCAGAGGTGCTGGAGCCATCAGTCAAGTTGAAAGTTAGGGAAATGGGATGTGGCACCTGGATGAAAGGGATGAAATGAACAAATAAGGAGCCAGGGGCCAGAAATGAACCCTGGCTGTGCAATCTGCTAGATGGGACATCAGTTCTCCAAGGGAATGGCCGGAGCCTGAGTCATTGCAAGGTGGTCTGAGCAAAGTCCTGGAAAACATTGCCAAGATCAACCTGCCCCGTTCTCTGTGGACGAGCGACACAACCCAACGGGGCAGCCCATGTCTCTTGCTGTCTCCATAAACAGAGAGGAGATTATGTGGGAAGGAGGAACCTGCATTAGCTGTATCCTTGAGGGCAGATCATAGTTCGGAGACAAACAGTCCTAGGAGCAAGAAACAGCAGGAGTGCTAATCCTGCATGGTCATTTTTAGCCTCCTTTGCATATTCACACGTACACAGGAAGAGAAATCATCACACCGAATAAACCACAACCCTGGCTTGGACATGGACAAATAATTCTGGATGACTGGAGGGCGATGTTGCAGTGAATTTTAGTACAGTGTCTCGAGAGACATTTAGAGTGGAGAAGATGGGAAACCCTTCATCCAGAGAGCACACTGATGGGAGATCCATGGGACAAGAAGAAATAGTAGCTGTTCCATATTGAAAAGCAGAGATACTGAGGGGAACAGTAAAAACATTGAAGTCGGTGTCTGGTTTTATTTAACAACAACATCAGTTCCTTGAGAATCAAAAGGAGTAAGTACATTCACATCTGAAATGACTCTGAGACATGCAGCCAACATCCGTATTGCACTGAGCACTCAGAAATATGAGGAGGAAACAGTGAAACAAGATTCAGTTCAGGATAGGGAATGCCAGGGAGGGAGAGTGATCCAAACTGCAGATATTCAGTGGAAGAAATACAATTTGAGAGCGAGGACTGGGGTGAAGGTTATCCTCTGAGACATGGATTTATAAAACACTAAGGCAAGACAGCTATAATAAATTGGACATAGTTGCTGTGTACATCAGAGAAGAAGCATCTCTGGCAAAGGGATCACCGGTGAGATTACAGAGATATTACTGGTGAATGCAAAATTAAATGGAAAAGAAAAAGAAAAGTCAGGGAAGAACAATAAGAATGCTTAAGGGATGTGTGCATATAACTTTAAGGCTCATTGAAATAAATTTAGAAAACTCTTAAGAGAAGACAAAATCACCTTTTACTTTAAAGACATTGATAAGCCCTCACTAGAAACTAAGTATTTGTTCAGAAAAATGTGTTCAAAAGCTCAGGATTTCATAAACCTAGTGCAAGACGCAGATGTGGGAGAAGTCAACTAATCTTTCTGTGGAATGGCAACAACCACAGTGCAGAGACACTCACTGAGATACTGAAGGCATGTGTCAAATCCTGGTATCCAAAACGAGTCCCTAGCCAGGATAAATGCCTGTTTTCCTATCCCCTGGGTTTTAAGAGGGCATCTGTGAACTTACTATTTGGGAGATATGGAGAAAAACCGAATTTATGGAGGAATGGCCTCTCTCTGCATATGAGAGTTACTCCTGGCGTGTTTACATTTTCCTTTCCTGGGATGATTTCAAGTGAGTTTGCTGCTCATGGCTGTCGGCTGCAGTCGGAGCGTGCAGTGAGAAGGAATTGATAAAAAGGCCACTTGGGATTTCCAAGCTAAACCTCAGAGCACTCCCTTCGTGTCGAGCAGCCTGATTAGACCAGACAAAGCACTTGAAGAACAGAAGTCTAATGCAGGAAACAAGTCTGTGTGGAAGGAGGCAAACACAGGCCTGGTTCCCATCATCAGCAAATCCTGCACTCCCAGGAATCCTGGATTTCTCCATGGAAGTGGGAGCCAGGCTCAGGTCTGGGCTGTCCTTGAGGCTGCTTGGACAACATGGTGTATCCTGTCTTTCCTGCACGATGTTAGGGAATTTCTGGTGGGACTAATAGCTCCATCGTTAGCCAGAGAGGGGCTGAATTGAGTACACATTCCTCTCACACCTCATTACCGCCCCGCCAGCCCCGCTGCCTCTGTTTGTTTAAATGGAGCTCCTGAAGTCGGAGGATGCTCGTTAGGAGCCGGGTATGATAAACACAGCACTTGTGCACTTGCCTAATTTGGTACATCTGATGAGCCAGAACTTAATAAATGCAAACTGCTACCCAAATTACTTAGATTTGTTCAGTCATTTTCTGTCTTCCTCAGCATATTCTATGGGCTGATCTCATGACATTCTCCTTCATGCCAGGGTTTTTTTTGTCTATCTGAACTTTCTTTTTCCACTAGAAGCCTCCAAGCTGGGCTCCTCTCAGGCACTTTGCATATATTATTTCACTGCTCCAGTGGAATGGTTCAAATTATAATTTTCCAGCTGAGATACAAAGACTAATTCATTCAAGACCACCGTTTTTTGTGTGTGTGTGTGTGTTTGTGACAGTGGATTTCTCTGTGGCTCTTGAGGAGACAAAATGCACCCAAAGTGCTCTGGGAAAACTGGGAGCAAGACAGAGAAAGCAATTTGTGGAGCAAAGTCATGTGCTATCGAGTGTATCCCATGCACTTGGGGGTGAGCTGATTGTTGCTGCTGGATGGTGGGAGAGAAGACAAGAAACCAGAAACAGAAAATGTCGATTGACAAATACAAATCCGGGCTGAAATCCTCTGCTGATACTGATCAAATCAAACCCACAAGCAGGAGTCAATACCAAGAAACTGGCTGCTAATTTTTGTGGCTAACCATCCAGCAGTGAGGACCAGTGTTTTACTGGGGGAGCCCAGGAAGGGATGTGCAGCCTTTTCCTTGCTCCTGGGGAGGAGGAGCTCCTCAGCGAGGCAGGAGATCCATCAGGAGCACTGTATTCACTTCTGGGGTCCCCCAGCAGGGTCCAGAGGTCACAGAAATGATCAGAGGGATGGAGCAACTCTGCTCAGAGGAAAGGCTGAGACAATTGGGAATATTAGGCTTGGAAAAGAAAAAGGAGAACTCATTGTGGCCTTTCAGCTTTTAAAGGGGGCCTGTAAGAGAAATGGAGACGGACTTTTTAGCAGGGCATCTTGCTCTAGGACTAAGGGGGATGGTTCTAAACTGAAGGAGGGTCGGCTTAGATTAGATACAAGGAAGAAGTTTTTAACAATGAGGTGGTGAGGTCCTGGCACAGGTCACCCAGGGAAGCTGTGTCTGCGCCATCCCTGCAAGTGTCCAAAGGTCAGGCTGGACAGAGCTCTCAGCAACTTGATCTAGTGCAAAATGTCCCTGCTCACTGCAGGGGGTGGGACTGGATGACCTTTAAAGGTCCCTTCCTACCCAAACTATCCTGTGATTTTGTGATCTCTGCTCTGGTGTTTGTGCCAGGGGCGATCTCACCTCTAGCTCTTGGGAAACCAGGCTTAGGTGCCTCTGATCTTTCCTGGGATGGACAAACTGGACAGGGAGGGCTGGTGACAATGCCAGGAGGCCTCTGGATGCAGCAGAGTGCGTCACCATCTGAGCGTCAGCATGCAGGGCTTCCAGCTCCAGGGACTGTTCCATGGCTGTAATCCCGGAGAAGTCATTCAGGGCAACTGAGAAATGTGCCAGGTAGATGCCTAAAATTAAGATGGAAGTGTCTCTCATTGCCTTGGCCTCACATTCCTGCCTAGCCTGGGAAGACACCAGGGAGATCATCCATGAGAGCACCATTGGCAAACAGAGATCAGTGTGGGCAGTGGGACATCACAGGACAAAGGGAGACACTTGGGAAAGGCTGAATCCAGCTTTATTTCTACCATTCCGTGGCCTTAATCCTGATTTTTGACAAGTAGCTCAAATTCACTTAGAGTAATCTCATGAAGTAAATAGCTTTGATCCAATGTGCTCCATTTAAAGCACTTAAATTTTATTTATTCTTTTAGTGTGAGGAACAGACTGCACTTTCTTTAATAATGTCTAAGAAATAAGGGTTTCAAATCCCCACACAGAGCAAAATTCATACCAGCAATATAACTGTAAAAGGTGATTTCCTTGAGCCCGTTTTCATGCAGAAAAAAACAATTCCCATGCCTCAGGAATCAGTGTGGCCATGTATTGAATTGTAGTGCATCAAATAACTGGATGAATATTTGGAGAATTAACTCATGAATGATTTGTGAAGCTGAGAAATTGGTAAGTGCTCAGTCACAGCAATGGTAAAGAATTGATATGATGTTAAAAATCATGGTGAATATATCAAGGCCTCAGGGAAAAAAAAAAAGAAAAAAGGAGAAAAAGAAGGAATTAGTTTGCAAAATATGATTGTTTTTGAAACGTGTGCCTAGCAACAGCCCAACAAATGCTCCAAGTATGGCTGTATTTCATATTCTCACAGCAATACCACGTTGTGTTTCAACACAAGCCAGCCCTGAAATCCACCCTGGTGACCTCAGCTGCCCTGCTCTGGTGCTCAGGCATCTCCCAGCTCCCACCCTTCCCAAGCCGTGGCCGATTGCAGCCCTGGCTGGCCGTGGCAGGGCACAGAATGCATCTGTTTCCGCTATCCTGCATTGCAACAACCTATTCCCCACTCTCTGCCGCCTGGCACCGGGGAAGAAAACAACTCCATGTGCCAATTTCCCTGTCTGTGCCCACCTCTGCCCACTCAGCTCTGCCTGACCTCACTTTCCCCATCCTCCGTCTCAGCTGGCCCACAGAAAAGTTAAAGTCGGGTCAAGCTCTTATGTTCCAAGCCTGGGTAAAATCTCTTCCCCACAGAGTTCTGTTTACTTTTCCCATCGTCTCACTCATGGCTTTGGGATCATGGCTTTGCTTTTCAGAGCAGACTCGAAAATTTGAGTCTAACAGCAGAAACAAATCAGGGGATTTTAAAAAAAGTCTAGTGAACTGCTAGGAAAGGAAAGGTGCCAATCCGTCAGAAATTTAGTCTGTCAGAAATAAGGTTCAGATCCATTTGTGTCCCCGCTATCCCACAGAGCTCAGATGTAAATGAGAACAGAGCTAACAGCATAAATCGTGGCTGTTCACGATTCTCACACTGTGAGAAGCACAGAGTTGTGTACGTGGAGGGAAGGCTTGCAATGGCACACGGCTTCCCTCAGTTCTGAGCCTGCTGTTGCCAGAGTTGTACCACTGTTTTCCAAAAGGGGGTGGATTTAGGTGGTCCTGTCTCTCAGCAATGATGTTTATCCCTGAAGATGAGCTCAAGCTCCTGGATTGCCTGCTAAGTTCTGTCCTCAGGAGGAGCTGGGAGACCCTGGTGCTGTGGAGGCATCATGTCAGGAGAATGGCAGCTCCTGCTGCACTCTGAACTCTGGGGCAGCTGTGTTTCAGAAGCCTTCACCCAAGCACACCTCTCCTGTCTACCTTCTTGTCTCCTTTGCCAGCAGAGCAGCAGACCTCATGGCAGGCAGCAGGGCCAGCACAGCCTCAGCAGCCCACACGTGGACACGAGCACATTCTGTCTCCTGCCAATGTGGCTCTGGAGGGGCGACCTCTGCCAGAGGGATGAGGCAAACAGCCAGGCAGGTACAGCTTTAATCAAGTCCCCTTTTGAGGCAAAAGGCCTTCATTTCATCACCTGTGTCACTTTCCAGTTTGAGCTGGCTTCGAGCACAGGGGTGGGCAGCAAAGGCAAGGCAGCTCCACGTACCTGCTAAGCCTGGCAGCTCTGCTGTGCTCAGTAGTGCACCTGAGTGTGGATTCCAGCTGGAGATCATTTGCCAGGATAAATTCTGTCAGCAGCAGGAGGGCCAGCCAGTGCAATTAGATCAGCTAACCCTTGAAACAGAGACAAAGCCGAGCCCAAGGCCACCCAGGAGCAATTTTGAAGCAAGAGCAGTTTAGCAGCTGTCCTTGGGTGGCTGCAAACTGCTTTTATGAGCCCAGTTGCAGGAAGCAGGGACTGCACATCATCACCTACGTTTTCCAGGTCCTGCAGGCCTCGGTTTCATGGTAACTGGAACCAGATCTTTGTTGTTGCATTTGTGTTGATTTAACACAATCACTTTCCTGCTAAAATTACCTAGACAATATGAGGTAGAATTTAGCCTGACTCCTGCTTTTACGTATGTCAGGAACCAGACAATTCCTATCACAACGTAACTTTTGACAACATGGAGTTCACCCAGATGCATTTTTAGAACATTTTTGAGATAGAAAAATGACTTTACACAGGATCACCTTGTTTTGCATCACGCTGCCGTCATATTGTATTTAGTGCTGGGAACATGAGAGCTGGAATTGTCACATCCCAGTTTTCAGATCCCTATGACAAATTGTACACAGAGGGATCAGTGGATGAATGACCCATCAGCTGCTGCCTGCAAAGCACACTGGGGCCCACAGAGGGAAGCATGGCAGTGACAAGTGTTATTTATTAATCTCTGAGTTAATAATGCTTTATTTCGCAGCATAGCTCTGACCTTGGTTGTCACACCCTTCCCACCTCCCCACTCCAAACCACAGTGGGTTGCAATACAAAATACATCTGTTTCCTGTTTCAGAAATTGCAATTACACATTTACAACCAGCATCCTCATCTGAGATTCAGAGGCGAGCAGTTGTATTTACAAGTAATACGTGCTCCTGAACCTCTCAGGCTCCTTTGCATTGTACTGCCTGCTGAAAATGCAGAATAGACAAATAGAGGAGAAAGAACATTCCTGTTGTTTGGAGAGGCTTGCACCATCCTCTTTTTCTCTTACTGCTATTAAAATTAAATGGGTGTCTGGGATAATCCGATATATTTAACAGAAATAAATAATAGTAATGACGCACAGGGAGAAAAGACAATTATTTAAATTGGTCATAAATGTTCCTTACTAAGGTAGTATTATTTTTTGTTATTATTACTATTACTATTAGTCATGAGAACCTGCAGGCCAAGTAAAGGTATGTGCTGGCTTCACTACTTCACTGAAGCGAGGCCAGTGGGTAAAACCCTGGCCAAAAGAAATCAGTGGTTAGAAGGCCCCAGTGCCTTGGCTACAGGCTCCATCACACAACTACAGGTTCTGTGCAAGGCAGCTCCTCAGCCCCTCAGGTGCTCTGGGACAAAGCCTGGCCAGCCCACAATTTAGGTTTTCCATCATCTGCTGACACGTTGGATGCAGACTGGAAGTTCAGCCTCCTGCCATTGTGGTAGGCAGTGAGGCTGAGAGAAATGCATCCCTCTGACCATTCCTCTCCCTCGGCCTCCTCAAGTTAAACAGCTTGAGACTGATAGGCCCAGCCCTGTGCTCAGGGATAAACACTGGTGAAAGTATTTGCAGACACAGGACCATAATCTAGAGACCAGCGTTGATCCCAGATATCATTTTGTTTATGAGTGTCAGTCCTGGGGAAATACTGAAATCCCAAGGGAAAAGCCTGTATTTCAAGACGCTTGCAACATCTTAGCCCCCAGCCCGACTCAAGTGAGCAGCCTGTGACTTAGCAGAGCAATCAGTATCTACTACTCAACTAAAATCACATGCTGGCATAGGATGGATAGGTTTTGCAAGCAAAGTTGGGAGTGGAAAATATGCAGACCTGCAAAACTGCTGGCACTTTGCAGGACGAGAATTTGCAAATGCTTTGGCCAGCTCTAGGTTCATCCACAGTGAAAGCTTGTGTGGACTGGCTGCGTAAGGAAAGAGAAAACACAAAACACAAAGACTCCTGCACAGGCCTGCTGCTGCTTGAGCAAGTGAATTACCTGTCTCCTTGGCTCATTACCTGGCGTATTCCCTTCTCCTTGCTGCTGCAACAAAGGCAAATATCTCGATTTCTCATGAGCTTCATGGTGTGTCAGTCTGCAGGGGATCAGCTGTCTGCTACCAGCTCTTCCCTCTCTAGTTTTTTCTTTGAGCTCCTGAGTGCAAAACAAGGTCTTCCAACCGAGTTGCTGCTGCCCAAATGTGGAATAGGAACCAAACCTCTGAGCCTCAGGTGTACACAGTAAATAAACCCTGCCTTTCCCCCTCCAGGAGAACATGCAGCAATAGTATTTATAAATAATATAAGCTACGACATCTTAGCTTTTAGCTTGGAAAACAGCAGCCTGGATTTTCAGGTTGGCTTAAACCTCAGCACACACATCAACACAATGGCCAGTGCACACAGCTTCCTGCCAGAGTCTGATCTCTTTAGATTAGTGGGAATTTTAGCAGGCACTTCCCAGCCTCAGAGCCACGGTGCTGCAGCACTGACAAACCCATCAAGAGAACAAGCAACTGGAGAGATTCCTGAATTGCAGGGGGTCACCTGTTTTTCCTGGTCCAGCAACCAGAGTTTGGGAACTACAAGGTTGGCTTGGTGTGTTTACAGGCAGATCTGCTGCTCACACAATCTGCTGATGTTTCCCAGGCAGCTTTGCAGATAGGGCTAAGGAGAGGCCCCTGGAGACCCAACTGGCTTACAAACAACACTCATATTTGCAGTGGCTCTTTCCCTTTGGGAAAGCTCATGGCTTGCATGGGTGCACTGTTCTCTGAGTAAAAACCTGTCTGGATGACTGAGCCCAGAAGTCACACCCAGTTGGTGACTGCTCAGCAGGGCTCAATACTGGGACAGTTCTGTTTAATACCTTTATTGACAACCCAGACGAGGGGATCAGGGGCGCCCTGGGTAAGTCTGAACACACCAAGCTGCTGCAGGGTAGACAGGAGCTTGGACTACTCTGATTTTAAGCTTTATTTCAAGAGGCCATAGCAGATTAGGGGGAAGAAAAGAGAAAACATCGTGTCAGATCATCATTAATTCCAAAAGAAGGAAGGGGGGAATCCTGATGTGCGTTTTGTCTGCCACAATCAGGAAATGCTGCAGACATCTCCTCAGCATCATCTGCTGTCCTTATTTCTTCTCCGGGGTTGAGGCACACTGGAGACAAAAGATTTTGCAGCCCCAGCAGAAATGTTTGTGGAATGTTTATCTGATCAGCTAAAGCCTTTGAAGGCTTGCTTTGGGAAAGAGTTGTAACACTTCATCATTCAGATGCAACTGAAACACTCGGTGTCTCCTTTTTGCAAGAGAGGCTTTTTTAGGCAGCAAATTGGTGTTTTGTACCAACAGCAAGAGCTGGGATGAAGTCAGGGTACCACAGTCCATAGAATTATTTATTTTTCTGGACAAAGCTAGAGATGGGGCTATGTGCTGTTTCATATTTGTCAGTCACACTGCACTGTCCACCAAACGGGCAGTCCCTGAAAGAGAAAAGAGTCCCCAAACCCCAGTTTTGCTGCTAACTGTGCAGTGAGATGTAAACTCTCTCCCTCTGCTCTGCATGGAAAGAAAAGCTGATGCTAGCCCTTGTAACTTCTTTCTACATCATGAAGGAGACTGCACAATATGGAAAAAGCATCTCTGCTAAGAGTAAGACTGCTGGATTTTCAGCAAGGAAAAAGCAATGTCAGAGACACAGAAGCAGCTTTGGAAGAGCTAGATAGAATATTGACCTGCTCCACATTTTGGCAGTAACCCCTGGGCAGTAACCTCTGGGCAGCCAGGCTCTGCTTCCTGCTCTATTGCATGTGATGGGGTGAAATTAAAAGCAAGCCTCATTATCATCTTTTAACACCACTTAGCACATCTCAGTTTCGAGGTCAGGCTACCAGAGAGACACATGGGAAGGTTTTGGTGTGACCACTCTCCAAGCTGGACAGTTACAGCTCACATGGAGCAGGGCTGTGTGGCTCTACACAGTCACGTTCTGTGGCCAGGGTTACATTTGTAACCGTGTTTCCTGGTGCTTTCTCTGCCTGGATTCCTGGTGTTTCTACAAGCTTGGCTGCTTGATGCATTGCAAGGGACAAACACTTCTGATTTTCCATATGATGCCGGTAGGGACACTAGAGATATCCTAAAAGACAGCTGCATTGAGCTCACCTTTCTGACCACTGTTCCAGCTGCTTTCAGCTTTCTCCCCAAGCTAAATCGTTGATCACAACATTTCTCTGTGCCTGCAGGTGCTACATATTCATTTATGTCATCTCAAAGACCACAAGCTCAGACGTGTGTCAGGCTGGATTTCCAGCTTCGAGAGGAAAAACAAACCTTAGGGAGACTATAATGTGCCTGCTCCTACTTCTAACCACTTGGAAAATGCCATTTTGTCACAGGACATCAGCTCATCCTTCTGAGCTACAGCAGATTTGCTTTTAAATCCCATCTGCCCTCGAGTCCATTTTTGTCCAGGACGTGTGCCCTGTTCTGAGCTCAGCCTGGCAGTGCTGGGGCCATATCAATACTTCAGCTTGAAGCCAGTCCCTTTTAAAGCTCAGTTCTGCAGCAGAGGCTTAATCTAGTCTGGTCCAGCCTAGTCACTCCTGAGATGTCAGCAGAGAAATGCACACCAAGCACACACAAGACCGATGGTGGGAAAGTCTCCCCAAACCGACTGATGATCCCTGTAACTATTAGCAATAACTTGCTTCAGTGCAATTAATTCCTGTAAATCTCCTGATGATACCAGCTATCTCCTACAGACACTGCTGTAGTCTCCTCTAATCTTCTTCAAATGCAGAAAGAATTTTCTTTATAACTTGCTTGTCTCTATGGGGAACATTGTAATTTCTGCTTTCTGACTTTCAATGTCGCAGAGTTGCTCCAAACTTTCTCCCAAGTCTCTTTCCCCTCACCTTGGTGGTTTTGGTTTTTTTTTTCTTTTAAAAACTTTTTTAGGGTTTTAGTTGCACTGCTCCTGATATTGCTTCATCTGTGCAACTTTCGTTGCTGAAGCAAATGGGGCTGGAGCTTGAGCAATGCAAGCTCAGAGCAAGAAATGAGATAACCGAGGCAGGAATGAGCAATGTCCTGCTCTTGCAAAAGAGAAGTAAAAATTATAAATTTCTGGGGTTGCAAACAAGCCCTTTCTGCTGGATCAAACCACAGCATTACAGGCTGCAGCAAATGATGATTTCAACATTTTCAGGGCTGTGGTGTTTAGGATTAGATTAGGATATTTTGCTTTTGCCATGATTTGAAATCTTTCATACCGCCACAAGGCAAAGAGCGACAACGGTGTATTTTAATCTTTGCAGTTCCTCAAAGATATTGAAATGTTTGAAACTCGCTGCACTCCATGGGATGCTTGCAACTATTCCTTTAAAAGGAAATTATGGTTGAGATATCAATATCACTACAGTGATAGGTCCGCTAAAGCTCCACAACTACAAAGAAAATGTTTATTTTATGTATCCTTCCCTAATTCTTTGAATGTGCTGAGCATTAGAAACGTTCCCAGGAAAAATTACTGTTTATTTACAAGTTTTATTAGCACAATACCACGTGACCTGATGTTAATGGGCTGGGGGGACTATAAAGAGGCAAAACCATTTTGCTTGGAGGAGGATAAAATATGAAGGGACAAAAAATATGATTTAGGTGATGAACTGAAGCACACAGAAATGGAGGAATCTGCTCAAAGTCGCACAGATCATACACATGCACATTCTTACTCTGACTTATGTCCAGGGTGAGCACCACAGATATTTCCTAGGGAGAACTTTGGCCCCATTAGCTTGGATTTTAGAAAATCTCAGGCTACGCTAATTAGTTAATTAATTAATTGCCCCTGTGCTATATACAGGATGAGAAGCCATTAAATCAAGCACAGCCCCCAGTTCTCCTCTAGGTTATGAGTCTTCAGGGCCCATCAGAAGTGCTACATTGGTTTTCCTTGCAGCCACGATGCAGGAATTGATATTGGACTATGAACTTTCCAAATTCACTTCCAACCTGATCTCTGCTAAGCAGATCCCTACAGATAATTCTTTCTTCTTAAAAACCACGTTCCAAGTTTCCTGATAAAAAAATGTATCTAGGTAAACCTCAACCAAAGCCATACATTTTTTTCTAACTTCTACCCAGTTTTATTTTGAATTTCTATACTGAGTTTTAGACATCAATTAATGTCACGAGTATGATGATATCTATCAGTATGACTTGCCATTTGACTTGAATTTGGAGTCAAAAGTCTTTCTGTCCTATACCCCACATCCCATGTCCTTGTGTTTTGATTATCTACAACACGGAGAAAAATAAAGATAAAATAAAAGTTTCTACCCCTTTTGCAGTGGTGTATAGGTGAACATCCTGATGTGTAACACAACTGTGAAGAACCACGTGTGGGAAGGAAGTGAAGGACAAGCAGTACTTTTGAGTGGGTGATTTGAACTCGACTGAAACATCCTTTTCTTATTTATACCCCCTGCTGAATTCACTTTGGCTCAAAGCAGCCCCACGAGGCTTTGCTGTGTGGGGAGGCTGAAGTCAGGGTTCAAACTCAGGCTAAAAGTGCAGTGGAAACTCACCCCGTGTTAAGAAACAGTTCAGAAAACTTTAGATTTTTGGCACTCACATTTCTAAGAAGTCATGAGCTATCCCAGTCATGGTGGGGGAAAAACAGAAAAAAAAAAGAAAAAGGAAAAATGTATTTTTAATATTGCCAGTACTGGAGACCAAGCAGAAAAGCCTTTTTTTTTTTTTTTTTTTTTTTTTTTTTTTTTTTTTTTCATTGATAGCAAAATCTTTGGCTGCATTTTTTTTTTCAGAGAAAATGCTATTCCCTGTTGTTGGGAACAGCAGAGGGTATTTTTTTTTTCCCACTGTAGCACTACCCTGCTTTCCACAAAGCATCCTGATACAGCTGCAGGTAGGATGAACCTCATCTTCCTCTGCAGGCATCTCTGCGCTGGGAACATCCTCCACAGGATTAATGAACTGCTCCCAGCTTCCCTCAAGTACAAAAGATATTAATTTCTAGCAGTTAATCCCGATTTCTGGGGGGAAAATGCCCATTTTTCTGGGCAGGGCATGGCCAGTCCCTGCCACCAAGGAACATGAGCCTGACAGCTTAGTAGAGATAGAAGGAAATTATGGATGACAACTGTATCCAGAGTTATCTAAATCAAGCAGAGGAACTCAGAAAAGTTATAATGCATAATTCAGGTTGAAGCTGACCTTTAACTGCTGCAGGCTGAAATATTTTTCTGAAGCAGAATATCTTGAGAACTGGTTCATAAAGGGCTTTCTACACATTTCTGTGATGCCCTGAGCAACAACACACTCTGGTAAACAAGAAACCAGCTCCAGGAACTGTTGGCCTAATCTGGACTTTCAACCCCTGATTACAAAAAGTTTCAGGTGCATATATGTGTGTAGTTTAGGAGAGAAAATGAAGGACAGCTGCTGCTAAAGACTTACAGGCAATCAGTATATCATTGCCACAATTGTAGTCAAGTTAAGTTGTTACTATTCTCAGTTTTATTTGGATTTTACTTTAATCCCACGGAATCCAATAAAATATACCTTCTTGGAAAATATAATACGAAAGGATTCTATTGAAGCACCTGCTGTCCTTGCCAATAAGCCGTAAAAGAGGGAAAGACATTTGGAAAGTAATGTTCAGAGACTGGGCAGGAGGACTGGAAACTTTGCAGAGATGCTGTTGTGTTGTCCTGTTTATCTTCTTTCCCTCTTGCTCAGCTGGCCAGCAGTTAAGAAGTATTTTGACTCTTGTGAGTCATACTTACCAGAAACATTTTGCTTTGGGCATCTCCTTGTTGCCACAATCCTGGTCCCCCTTCTTTCTGTATTTCCCATTTAAATGGAAAGACACCAACTACTCTTTGGAAATATTACATGCTCTTGTATGAAGAGCACTGCGTTGGGCATGTCCAAATCTTTCCATTACAGCAATCCAGGAACAACTGCAAATAACATTTGTAATCAGAGCAGAACCCGTAAGATGAGTCACTGATGTCTGAGAGGTTCCTGACTATGGCAATTCATGGGGAGGGGGTGGTTAAAGAGAGGGAGAAAAGGAAGTCTGGCTCTGATCCAGACTCATATCTGTACTGGAAGAGCAGGAGAAATAATGAAAACTTTCCAAAAACACCACATGGGAAAACACCCATTGTTTCCTCCAATCTTTGCTATCCTGTGGGGTAGAGCAGTAGACCCAGGAGAGGAACTCTCAACATGTACAATCAGCTGCTCAAGAGGTTTCTAAGAGGGTCAAAGACTATGCTTACAGTGAAACATGGTGGAGAAGGAAGTGCATGACCACACTGCCCTGTCTCTGCCCTGTCTCTGCCCTGCAGGAGCTCCTTGAGCAGGGTGTACCCTGCCTCCTGCTTTGGGTGCTGAAATCAGTGGAAAGTCTCTAAAGACGTCAAGCTCCAGTGAATCACATTCCCTTTTCAATTTTGAATCAGGAGAAAGGAGTTATTCACAGGCCCGGCCTGCACAGGAGGCTGTGAGAGCCCCAGTCCCACCTGATGGAAGCCATGGACCTGTACAAGGCAGCAGCTTAGAGCTGGTAACAGCCACTACCAAAATTGTCCTGGAAGCTTCCATGCCCACCTCTGCCCTCTCCTGGATGCAGGGTGGACCATGACATCCATCCAGGCTGGCAAGTTCTTCAGTTCCAGGGTTTGGTTACAAATAAGGAGGGTTCTCTTGTTTCTGGCATTCCATGTCAAGAATTGCATTACAGTTGATGGGGACCCACCAAAGAGAATGGCCCCAAGTTCTTTTTGATCCACCAGTACTGGTACGTTGTGAGGTATCCTGACTCTCTGAGAAGTTCTGAAATTCAGAGTGATTACCTAGCTCATGGGTGAACCCTCAGCAGATTCCCCCTAAGTTCCTACAACGTTCCTCACTGTGCTTCCCACTACTGCATCCTTAACCAAGGGCAAGCACATCCTCCTTGGTGTCTGCTCTTTGCCGGTGCTACTGCTGAGTGATCCCAAACTTTCCAGAGGAAGGAGGCCTTCCCTGTACTCAGCATGGCTCGTTTTTTAACACGTGCAAGCGAAGGATGGTGTCTTGAAGGTCACCCACCCTGCATGGCCTTGCAGACAGATCTTCAAAGACTGTCTGGAACCACCACTGTGCACGGGGAAAGCGTTAATAAGGGTATCCCAAATCCACATGACTCCACTCAACAACTCAGGGGGGTTATCCTGCCTTTCTCCAACAGCTGCCCCTGAGCTATGGTTAATGCTGGAAAGAGCTGGAGTTTTGGATCTTAACCACTGCTTTTTGCAGGGCACGTTAGAAGTTACAATAACATAGTATAGAACCAACCTTTTCCAGGGCTTCTGATTCCAGTAATAACTTGCATCTCACCCTGACAGGGGTGTTGCTGTTGTGCTGCCAATGCTTCCACTGCTCAGATTGCTCAGATGCTCCAGTAAGTTCCTAGAGCTTTCTGCCCCTCAGGCTTATCGTAGTCTAGAGTCCAGCAGAGGAGCCCTGCACCAGAAGTTTTCCTTTTTTTGTCTTCATCTCATGCTGAATGTTCACCCTCTGCCTCCTGGAATTACTAAAGAAGGCATTCCTGTTATTCCTTTCCTGTCAGTGATCAATCAAGGCCAAGCAGGTCAGTTCTCACTCTCATTTTCATTTGTCTGTGCCAGGACTTGAAGTTCAAACCTCTATTTAGACCTGATTCCATTGCGTTATACTTCACATTAAATTTAACCCTCTGAGTTTCCTAAAGGAGCACAGATGAGAATTTATCAAGCACAATTTCATTTATTAACCTTTTCCAGCTGAGGTCAGAGGACCAATTCCTGCCCCTTCAGACACTGAGATAACCTTTCTAAGACAAATTCAGCAGCCTGTACTTTGACACCCAGCTGAGGTCAGCCTTGGTTTGAGGGACAGTATTTCTCACCCAAGCAGGATGGACACATTTCTCTGCTAGAATAGGAAAAGTCTCTGTAACACTTGTGGCCTCACACCTGGTTTGAGTGTAGGAGTCTGGTTTAGGTCCTGGAGTCAGGCCCTGGCCATCTTTGGTACAAATTTATATCAAGCTTCTGGCTGCTGTAATTTATGCTAAGAGTCGGGATGAATGCCAAGCCAACTCATGATGCAGGGATTCAAAAAGTGACTGAGGGTCACATTCTCTCCATTATTCTTCTGATGATGAGCCCATTGCTGCAGATCTGAGCTAGGGAATGAATACCACAGGAAGGCAGCAGAAAGTGAAATCATCCTGTGATATGCTTCATTGCTTACCTGTGGTTTCAGCAACAGGCCCAGTGAGCATTCACACCTGGGAGCAGAAATCTGTAAACTTGGCTACTTCAGCTAGAACTGAAATCACTGCACGCAGGGAGATGTCTGCACCCTACCCCAAGAAAATACACGATGGGAAGGCATCCAGGGAATGTGCTTAGTGCTAGAAGTCAAGTGTGTTAGAGTTCCCATGAATTAGCACAGCATTGTTTCCAGATAAAAAAACCCCAAAGTGGTTTGGGTTGCAAACCAGAACCACTTCTAGATTTCTTCAGTGCTCATCTTAAAGGTAAAAGTTTTCCATGGATATTTTTCCATAGTTCCCAATCTTTTGGTTAAACAAGCAATATTTCCTTTTTTAAAAGTCTCATTCTTTGGGCAGAGCACTTCTGATCAACTACATATGGTGCAAAGTTATCTGAGTTATCACTGAAAGATCCTTGGGACGGGATGAAAATCAATATTCCACCTTAGCTAAGTAGATGATGGTTTGGGGAGGTGCAAGGAATATTGTAATGCAAAAGGGAAGTGGAGGGGATGAATCGCTGGTCTGTGGGCTGTTTATCAGCTCTTGTCTCACTTTTCTCATGCAGCTCTGTGGGAGGCATTTCTGTGGGACATGATAATAAAAGCCGGGATGTTTTTCCTCCCAATTTTTTTCATGCTTTCTTTGATTTTGCTGTAGATCCCAGAGACCAGATGTCTCATATTAAAGGAAGAGTCACTCTGCTTCTCTTTGAGGACATATTTGGGGAAGGAAGAGAGAGAAAGAGTTTTTTCTTCTTGAAATGAGAGTTAAATTGACACACAGTGGATAGATGGCAGGCAGGAGCCAGGCATGCTGTTGATAGAAAAGATGATAACCCCGAACAGTGAGGCTGATCACCATAGGACCTGAAGATATTTTATTAAAATAACTTTCAGAAGCTTCTTGGGCCATCCTATGACTAAGAGTGACCTGAGCACTTGGACATTGAGAGTACCTTTGTCTCCCAGGGGATCCTTCCCATCTCCCCAGTGGGATAAGGATGTGAGGGATGACATAACTCCCTCCTCATTGCAGCTGCCTCAGCTCTGACAGGAATAAATGATGGCAGCCTGCTGATGGCAGACACGTTAGTCATGCTCCCACTGTTAATTGGGCTTCTGTGTCTGGCTGGCTTCATCTGCTGCCCCTTGTAACACACTGACAGCATAAGCCATCTCCTTGCATAAAGAATTCCTACGCTCCACAAATTGGGACCCCAACCCCGCACTTGAGCTTCTCGCTGATACCTTGTGTAAATGTCATCATTCTTGAAAGGAGCTGCACTCAATAAATCATTCCCTTGACACTGCTTTGAGAATGGGATGTGGACGTCATTTATCTCTACTGCACTGCTGAGCAGCTGGGGCACTGAGATCACTCCCCACAAATCCCACAGAAGCCCAGCAGAGGTGGTTAGCCCAGTTAAAACCTGCAGCACATCCTTTCCATACTCACCACAACCTCTAGGCAGACCTAGCAAAACAAGGCGGTGAGCAGGAAACACCAAAACCCTCACAAACTAAAATGTGTTACTGGAAAGGAGTGAGAGACCGCAGGCATTCTGGTGTCCTGAGATCCTGTGGGGGCATGTCCTTCAGAAAGAGATTCCAGCTCATTCCTGCCAACAAAAACCCAAGGGCACTTTGGTGGTGGGTGGCATCGGCGTGGGGGAAAGAGCACTGCAGTGCCTCCAGCTGCAGTTGTGTGTTGGAACTCTGGAAACTGAGAATTTTAGGCTTTCTGTGCTAAAAGGCACTGACCCTCAAGCAAGCACTACATTTGACCTGAGGCTGTGGAACAGGCTTTCGAAATTGAGTGATAGCACTGGGGTTGTGGGTGTGTAGTTTGAATAGAAGTGTGTGATCTCACAGGGTGGAAAACCTGGAGTTTAAGGTTTTAGCTTATAATAATACATATGAAGCAATATGGAGGATTTAGGGCATGGGCTAAGTTTTTCTTCTTTCAACTTCTTCTTCATGGGTTTGGGTGGTTTTTTGTAATTGGATAGAAAGGTCTGCATTGCAGACCTCTGGTGGTCAGTTATTGGGTTAAAAATAAAAACGATATAGGTGTTATCTCATTGTTGGACAAATTATGCTTAAAAGACCATGGAAAGAGTTAGAGCCATTTTCTACCTTGTTGGTTAGAGCTCACACAACTCAGGAGACTGCACTATGGATAGGAATTAATAAACACTGAGTCCGAACACAAAAACTGCATCCTGTGCATTAATCCCGGCTCCAACAGGATGGAAAGAAGATAAGAAACCTCACAGATGTGCCCAACAGCTGGAGGACCACCACCCTCAGCTCTGCCCAGCTCCCTGCCGCCTTGTAACTTGTGTGTCCTCCATCCACCAGGAGTCCCAAGGGAGCTCATTTCCTCCATCTTTCCCAGAGCTGTCCAGCTCCGCTGGGATTTATGGAGCTCCCGCTGGGAGACAGGAACAGGGATTCACATGAGTCATTAAGTTTAAGTCCTGCTGGCAGGACAACCATGAAAATGGATATTTTAGAAGGGTTTTCATTGGCACTGCTTACCCAGTTAAATGCTTATAACATAATTACTAAGGGGGAAAAAAGTATGTTTTCAGGAAAAAAAAAAAGTACAACCCAAACACGAAAATACTTCACAGAACCCAAACAAACTACACACATTTCTGCAAATTATTTATGGTGGAATTGGCTGTTCTGCTCAAGCAAGTTACAGGGATTGGGTTGTCTATGTCCACAAAAGCAGGATCCTGCCCAGAAGCTTAATTTTTAACTTAAGGGAAAGCAACAGAAAGAGCTTCTGTCTGCTGCAGAGGCCATTAGCACGAAAATAGACCTGGTCAGATATTATTCTCACAGTATCTTTGTCTTTAAAGGACAAACTCAAAAGAATGCTTGATCAAGTCTGATTTTTGCTCTCAGTCAATCCTAGCAAATCTGAACCATTTAGCCAAGAAGCGTTCATTCAATCCATTTAAATATTTGAAATGTTTTAATCTTCTTTCTGGTCTTTTGACTAGATTTAATGAAGATATATCTCAATTATAAGTAATTATTACCAAAAATCACCATCAGCAAGTTAAAACTTTCATTCTCTCTCTTCCACTGAATTTTTCCCTCCTGCAATTTCAGTGTTACCAGAATAAGTAGCCCAGCTTCCCAAAACCCTTGGATTATCTGGCTGCCTCTGCACTGACTCACAGGGAATCTGTGGACAGCAGCTTGCAGACAATACTTTCCATCTGTCCATAAAATCCCCCTCACTGAGCATGGCAGAACGCTGGTGCAGAACAAGGACACCTACATGCTGTACCTGCAAGGTGAGCTGCTCTCCTTGCATTCGGGAGTGCCCTTGTTCCTTTGCCTGTGCCTCCAGCAGGGCTCCTGAACCTCCCTCTCCTGCATTATTCAGTCCTTTTCCTAAAGTATCTGAAGTAGCCAACAAGAAAGATGGAGAGAGACCATTTGCAAGGGCCTGGAGTCACAGGGAAAGGGGGAATGTCTTCCCTCTGCCAGAGGGCAGGGTTATGTTGGATATTGAGAAGAAATTCCTCCCTGTCAGCGTGGGGAGGCCCTGGCACAGGGTGCCCAGAGAAGCCGTGGCTGCCCCTGGATCCCTGGAAGTGTCCAAGGCTGGGTTGGATGGGGCTTGGAGCAACCTGGGATAGTGGAAGGTGTCCCTTCCTATGGCAGGGGGTGGAACTGGATGGGATTTAAGGTCTTTTGCAATCCAAACTGTTCTGTGATTCTCTGATTCTGATCAGCTTAGCAAAGGCACTGACACAGTGATGGGGACTAAGGAAGGAGTTTGAGTCCCTGATCCCACTGCTACTGTCCAGTCGGGAACCATCTCTGCTTCATAACATAGAGAGAAATACAGGTTCCTTGGATTTTGGCTCAGCCAGAGTCATTGGCTCCTGCTGACCACCTAAGTGATCCCACCAGAGCAACAGAAGGAATTGATTGGATTGAGAACACAGCTATAATTAGAAATGGGTTAAAACAGATGAACAGACCTCATCACTTGTTTTTTGTTTGCTTTAGCAAAACCAATACCAAGAATGGTTTGGCTGCAGGCCTCATTTCTGAGCTCATAATATTCATGGGTGGATCTGGGAATAAGAGAAATGGTTTCTGTCAAAAGCTGTCAGCAGAGAAAGAGCAAACTATTCTCCATTTCAGCGTGCTCCCACATTTGTGTAGCTGAACCCACTCTGACCATCACCACATCTGTCACTGCGGCTTTGGAAGTTCCCTGGCTGGATGAATCTGTGAAGCTGCTTCTCTTCACTTCAGACAAGTGGCAGAGTATTTGCTCTGAATTCGGACTGGGACTCTGCAGAAGGCGTCCCTGTTCCTCAGCCAGGGACCATCAACTCTGGGGTGTGTTTACAGAGTGGCCCAGTGCAAACTAACACTGCAGACTGCTCAGGTGTCACCAGGGGGCTTTGGTCGTGCAGGAGGAAGTAAATTATAATCCAAAGGCAGTATTAATTCCCCTTCTGCCTCCCTCTCTTTCCTTCCCCTCATTTCTATGCAAAGCCACATGTACATGAGTGTCTGACTGTAGTCAAGTGCCACCCAAAGGTAATGCTACCGAGTTCAAGGGGTTTATTTAAGCTGCAGCTACACAAGCCAACAAATGCATAAGCCCCTTTATTTTATGAGCTCTGGCTAATATGGAATAAGACAGGTTTAAGTGCTATTACAGCTCCAGAACTTCTTATGGGTTCTACAATCTGAAACTAATCCAGGAAAACACTTAACCAAAATTTATCTTCCACACCACAGACATCCATTGAACTACATCTCCATCAACCTACTGCTTTATAAAGCATTAATGAGCAGAACCAGTCCCAATATCTTTGGTGTATTCACTTTTATGGAAAAAAACCTCCTCAGCTGTTTGTCATTTTACCATTCTAGTATCAAGCAATGATGGAATGTTATTATTAAATGTGTTTCCTTAGGCGCTATCACTCTCACACATTCCCACATCAGCTGCCTTTTCAAGAGGTTCTTCATCTGTAAGGAAACATTAAAGCCTCACTGCAGAAAAGGTCTCCCTCGTTTGTTGGCTCTGGAAGTCCCAGGGACCTTTTCTGCAGCTTTTGAGAGTAACAGCTCTGCTCCTGTCTCCCATTCACTCGGCAGAGCCGGGCCATTGATGTTTGCAGCTGCAATGCAGCCAGAGTCACGCTGAGTTTTACTAACTGAGGATCTGATCTAATACGTCTGAACTCCTCTGCTTGCTCAAGCAAAGCTACAAAGCCTTTGCTGTGATTCTGCCAGCTTTCATCAGCTACCTTGGTCAAGGCTGAGCTCTTCCTGGATGGGAGTTTTCCAAGAAAAATCCAGCAACAAGCCAGCCCTCCAGCACAGCGCTCGTGGGCACGGTGCTGTCGGAGGAGCCGTATTTCAGATGTGGTCATAGGCAGGCGTGGGTTCAGCACTGACTCAAAGGGAAGGATACCACCCCCTGAATCACCAGCACAGCTTCCTCCAAACCTTGAGGTTTCCTGGCCCTACATCAGAAGAGGTTTCTGTCCCTTCTGACATTTTCATTTACTCTCTGTAATTTTCCACTATGCTAGACATCCATGGATTTTTCTCACCGGAGCAAGACAGACAGTGCCCCAGTCAGTTCACCTGGATTAGGATATGCCCAAGACCTGGCATCCCAGCACCAGCTCTCATGCCAGATGCTGGGGCTTTGCAGCCTGTGGAGGTGGGTACATTCACTCAAAGTCTCATAAGGGAGATTGTCCCACTGGCTCCCTTCTCTAGACTTTCTCCAAGGTTAATGAAAGAAAAAAAAGAATGAAAACACAGAAAATGCAGAGGGAAAGGAGCAAAACCACCATTCCTGCTACTCCTCTCCTGCAGAGGCTGTGGCTATCCAAGCAGCTCTCACTACAGGCCCTGGTGCAGCAGGAGCTGTGCATCCAACACTGCACAGGACCAAAAGCAAGACCCCTTCCACCTGCACCCTCACAGGGGGCTCAGACACAAATCTCTGCTTTCTCTGGGATTACAGCAAGCTCAAGGCCAGGCTTTGCAGCCCTGCACTTGTGGGCAGCATGAAATGGCTGCAGTTCATGATAATGGATCTCTTGCCACTCCCTGAGCTGCAGAAACAACTTTCCACCTAAGAAATATTTTCTCATACCAACCTGAACCTCCCCTGGCACAACTTAAGGCCATTTCTGTTGTCCTGTCCCTGTTCCCTGGGAGCAGAGCCTGACCCACCCCCAGCTGTCCCCTCCTGTCAGGGATTTGTGCAGAGCCAGAAGATCCCCTCTGATCCTCCATTTCTCCAGGCTGAGCCCCTTTCCCAGCTCCCTCAGCTGCTCCAGCCCCTTCCCTGATTCCATTCCCTTCCCTGGACACTCTTCAGCCCCTAAATGTCTTTCCTGTCATGAGGGGCCCAAAATTGGACACCAGATTTGAGTGCCAAGCACAAGGGGACAGGCACAGGGAACAAGCACTGCCCTGGGCATGTGGCCACACTGTGCTGCTTCAAGCCATTGACATTTTTCCCCATGAACCAATTGACACATGATGACCAAGAAAAAGAGACATATGAAAGCTCTCTCCCATCATATTTCACCCTGAAAATGAATATACATGGGTAAATGCTGCTTTTCCCTGTCCTGGGAAGAGAGCTGATATTTCTTTTGAGGTTGTGGGCTTTTTGTGGGTAGTTGTCAGGGAACCTGGGAGAAGGGGAAGTCCTTATAATAAGGGAAAAATGTGCAAGATTCTCTAAATTCAGTGTGAGAGAATCTGCATTCATTCATTGCACTCCCTGTGTTCTTCTCCATTAAATGCAAGGATGCAATGGCCCAAGGGCGCCAGAAGCCTTAACAGCATTCAGAGAAGGTACTAAAAGAGCATAAAATTCCTGCAGATTTTTATGAAGCTGGGATCAAAAAGCCCACACATCTTTCTATACATGCCCTGAACTCCATCATTATGTTCAAAGGAAAAAACCAAGCCCTTTTATCAATCTTCTTTACCTGAAACTGATGCTTCCCCTGCCTTTACATTTAGAATACAGGATCAAACCTTTATTCCAGGACATGGTTTTGAGCTCAGAGGTGGTGGGCTTCTGGATGTCTGGATATTTACTCAAGGCTCTGTGCAAATCTCTCCCACTCAGAGGCCTTTTTAGCCAGACTGGTGCTGCTGTTCATGACTCAAGGTTGACTCACTGAGCCTCTTGCTGTGCTGATGCTGCATGACCATTTACCCATTTACTGTGCCTTGATTCCCTCTTTGTCCTCTCCTCGTTTGCAAGAGAGGGGAGGGAGAGGCAGTGGGAAATGGGAAGTGTGGAATTCTCACTTGGGAATAAAAAGGAATAAATCAGGGAAGCATTTTACAAGGGGGGAAGGGGAAATTAAATATGAAGGCACCTTACTAGAAAAGTTCCCAGCCTTGATAAGGACTCAAAAGAAAAGCAAACGCAATGATTTTGAATCTGTTGGTCTTGATAATCCTGAGTTGTTACTGTTGGGAAACACTGTATCAGTAAAGGAAAAAAAACAACAGCGCCAGCAGAGGCAAAGCCCTGACAAAAACCAGTTGTCCTGGAGGTAGGAAAAGGAGGAGAATTTCTTGTTGTGGAAATCTAGACTTCCCAAGAGAATTCCTCTGCTGAATTTAGTACGTCCTGTCACTAAATACCCTGTAAAGGAAGGCATGCCTTTGCATATGCCTTTAGTTAGCTCAAAAAACCCCATACTAGCAAACCTATTGTTTCTCAAGCTGACTCAAAATACTTCTGGAGAGGGAGTATAAGCTCACTGATATGGTTTTAAGCAAGTCAGGATCACCCGGGAAGGGAGGCAGCTGAACTGTTCCCCTGCTGGAGGGCTCTCTACACCTAGGTCATATTTGATCAGCAAACATTTCCCTTTCATGCTGCTCTTACTAAATCTACTTACTGCAAGATGTGCTGCAGCCAACTTCTGTGCTTCAGCTCTTCCTCAGTTCAGCGAGAGCTTTGCTCAGGCCAGGGGAAATTTGTGGATTCAAATATTTTCCTAAGGCCAGAAAGGATCCATTTGCTTGTACATCTTCACCTCTTCCATCACCAAGACAGTGAACCGCTGTTAAAACTTCTCTGTGGGTGGGAAATAACGTTCTTTTCTACCTAAGCCACCACCAGCAGGCTCAATAGTTTGTGACTGACCCGGGACATAATTTTCAAGAAGAAATACTTGAACTTAGGGACGAACATGACCTGTGATTTTGCCAGAATGAGCAATGTTGGAAGGAAGGTCATCTAGTCCAAGCTTTCCTGCTCCGGCAGATCATGTTACTCAAGATTGTGTCCAAACAACTTTGGAGTATCTCCTAAGAAGGAGACTACAATGCCTCCTTCAAATGTGTATTTAATCTCATGAGTACAGAAAGAATGTGATAACACAATTCCTTTTTCCTGTTATCACCCTGCAAAACCCACAGGTCATTCAGACTCAGATTCCCTCCTAAACTGGTAAGAAACTCTGCTGATTTCACCTGGATTTTGTGAAGGGGAAGACTTCTGTATACAAGTATCAGCTTTATAGTCCTGTTCTTATACCCCATGACTGCTCAGGTAGCATCAACCTGACACAAAGGAAAATGGCCTCCTTTTTCTCCACCAATACCTTTATTTGCTCCATCCAGTGAAAAGTCACCCAAGGCATTTATTAGGCTGAGGTACGTGTTTGGTTTTCCTTGGTCATAAGCTCCTGAGAATGGTCAGAAGCATTTCCTGTTATTTCACCAGACTCCGCAGAGGTCTTCACAGAAATCCTGCAGAGTGGGAAGAAGAGAAGAGCCTGGCTCCTTCAGTTCTTGGTGAGCACTGGGGTGGACACACGCACGAGCTCAGCCACATGGGGCTGGGAAGAGGAGCTTGTGCTTCCTCTGTGCTTGAGGAAGGAGCCTTGGCAGCTCCACTGATTCATCTGTGGCTCACCTGGCCCTGCCACCAGAGCTAAATCCTCTCGGAGAGTGCTGGGACCCTGGTGGCTGAGAATTTTAGACTTTCTGTGCTGACAGGCACTGACCCCCAAGCAAACACTGCATTTGACCTGAGGCCCTGGAGAAGGCCTCCAAAATTGAGTGACAGAACTGGGATTATGGCTGTGTAGTTTGAATAGAAGTGTGTGACATCATATGGTGGAAAACTTAGAGTTTAAGGTTTTTGCCTACAGTAATAGATATATAAAGCAAGATGGAGGTTTTAGGGCAGAAGCTAGTCCTTCTTTTTCACCTTGTTCTTCATGAGTCTGGGCGATATTTTGTAATCGGGTAGAAAAGTCCACATTGCAGGCCATGGGTAATTGTTTATTGAGTTAAAAGTAAAAATAATTTAGGTGTCATTTCATAATTGGACAGTTTATCCTACAAAAGGCCTTGTGGAGAGAGAGATAAGGGGCCATTTTTAGGTTGTCAGCTAGAAGTGCTGTAGAACTCACAGTTTGTGAATCTGTAACATAGATAAGAATTAATAAACATCTGAGTCCGAACAAGAAACACCATCTCACACATTTAATCCTGACCCTGGCAAAAAAGAAGATAAAATGCAACAGGAGAGATGGTGGAATGGGGAGCAATCCTATGACTGCTGGGAATATTGGCCTCCATAGCAAAGGAGCCCTGCTCTCCCTTTATTCCTTGTGTAAAACACAAATATGTAGAAGCCAAGCAGGTATGAAGTTACTCATGGGAACACAAAATCACTGCCGGAAATGAGTAACACAGGTAAGGGGAGCCCTCAGACAGTCACAGCTGTACCCACAGATGCTCACAGTGCAAGAGAAATGTGTCCAAAAAATAGAGGCAGCTGCCTAGAATCCCTGTGTGCTTCTGGCCTCCCTGAGGCCAGTACCATCCCTGTGCCAGGCACGGCAGAATCACATCCCATGAAAGGATTCCTGGGCTGGCAGCAGTTCCAAAAACACTTCCCTGGTGCTGATGGCATCTGGGCATCTCTCAGAGTGTGTTGATTTATTGTCCTTGCAAACCTTTGAGGTGAGGAAACACTAGTGCCTGCACTTTGCACAGGGACATTCAGGCATGAAAAGGTCACCAAGTAGCCTTGTACCTCCCAGACAAGGCACTTATGCAGTAAAGCTTCCTTCCTCTTTCACTGGGAACATTCTGCTCCAGCTCCAGCTGACACAGGGGAAAAGGCTGCTCCTCCAGCCCTTTGCCACCCATCCAAGAGCTCTCCAGCATTAGAACAGTTATTTCCCAACAGCTCCAGACAAAATGACCCTGCTTGGCTTCACTGAATTCTTCTCTTCCCCACCCTGCCCCAGGTCATTCTGAGAATGGACTTCACGAGAAAAAAGAACTGAAAACCCAAGATGTGGCTTTGGCGTTTGAATATGGTTTGGGGAATTTCTTAAAAATGCCTAAAGATTTAAAGGCACGCTGAAGCCAAGAGACCTGCTCCAGTCATCTTTGGGAAGCACCAGGTCAGGCAGCCAAGCCCTGCTTCCACACCGTTTGTGCTCGCAGATTTTGCATCCAAAAAATCTCAAAGATAACACAACATAAATGCACTTTCTCCCCCCTTTTCTGCTTCCCCTTGCAGGGCCTCCTGTTTCTTTTGCAGTTCTGATGGGACTTTGACTGGAGGCTCTGGTGCAGGCATTAGTAATCCTAGAGCCTCTGTATCCTCCAGCAGGCAGGAGCTGGCAGGTAGGGAGAAGTTGTGAGGAAACTTTGCTAAAAGCCAGAGCGCTGGTTTTGTGCAGAGCCCCAGCTTTTCAGGCCCCCCTCCCGTCCCTGCTGACACTGTCTGTGCACAGCCATCCCTGTCAGGACAGCTGGGAGAACAGGGGGGAGGCCTGGGGGAACAGGGATTCATGTACAGACAGGGAGACACCGCCAAGGGCTTCTGCAGAGTCACCACATCAGCCTTGTACATAGGCCATGAAGGAATAAATTCTGCATGGATTTCCCACAAGAACATGATGCTAAATTCACTCCCTCGTAGTTGCTTTTTGTTGTTGTTGTTTTTTGCTTGGTTTTTTGGCGTGTTTTTTTGTTTGTTTGGGGTTTTTTGGGGTTTTTTTTGGGTTTTTGGTTTCTTGTGTGTGTTTTACACCTCCTGCATCTGTTAAACAAAATATCTTACAAGGACGCAGAAGTAAAAAGACTCATCAGTGCCCTCCCCCTTTAACATAACCAGCTGCTGCTTGAAGAATTATATAATAACATGCAGTAAAAGAAAGTCTCGCTTAAAATGAAAGTTTTTCATAAAACCCCTCTACTTTTGTTCAGTGGAAACTCATTTAAACTTGATTTATTGCACCTTGGAATTGAAAGCTTCAGATGAGATTAATGGGCTGTTTTCTGGTTACATCATCTTCATGGATTGTCAAGACAAGCCTACAGTGAATTCACAAAGGAAAGTTTGGTTAAAGTATCCTGTTAAAACACTGGAGAAATTGCTGTTTCTAAGTAACTCAATTGGATAACATAACAGATAGGCTTCATGAGAATAAATATGGAATTTCCACTGTATTAGAACAGCGAGCTGTGGCCATATTTTACATTACAGGAATAGGTCATATATTTTTAAATACATCAGACATGACTCATTATTCAGTCCACACTCTGATTGGCTGAGAAAACATATTTTTCCCCTTTTGGACTGTGTTTTTGGGGGATTTTGAGCTCTATGCTTACACTTTCTAGTGTGGTTGGGTTGGAAGTTGACTGCAGAGAGGCTGGAAAAGGAGGATTTTCAAAGGCAGAAAAGACCATCCTGTTCCCTGCTGCCATGATCTGAAGAAAGACTGTAGAGACAAGCAGCACTCATGGAGCAAAGGGTTTATAATATAGTAGCACCCACAGACTCCTTGGAATTTGGGTCCCATGGGTTCAAAGCAAGCAGCAAACCCATCCTGCCACCCTGCAAGGAAAACAGCATTTTTCATTGCTGCTGGGAAAAAAAAAAAAGAAGGTTCAGTCCACAACGATGTCCAGTAACTACAACTTTGACACGTTTCCTGCGGTTTCCTTAGGGAGAGAATGTGATTTCCATCAGATATCCACGTGAAGAAGAGTGAAAAGAGCTCCAAGTCACAGCTTCAGCCAGCAAAGCCATAGCACCAGATCACAAGTGGCAGATGAGGGCTCAAGCCCCCACCCAGAACTGCCGGATGGAATTCCCCCTGCACCAGCCTGCAAAGAGAAATTCCCAAGGGGCTACAGGACACCTTCAGGTGGGAGCCTTCCCCCAGCCCTCCAACAGGCTCCACGTGTTTCAACAGCTTGACAGGCTTCCAGGAATGCAGCCTGGAGCCAGTAAATAAAGGGCTTAGTAAATAGGAGATGCAAGGAGTGATACTGTTTGCTAACTTACATCCAACCAACACAGATAGCCAAGCAATTGGATTTGGCTTCGTTTCCTCACAGTCTCCATCCCTGGGGGTATCTAGTTTAGAAAGCAAATTTCTTTACAATGAAATGGATTTGGCAGCCCTGCTGCAAATGAAGTTCATGTTGAGGGCAAAGAAAAAAAAACCCACCACCACCCTCCCAACACTGCTAAGCAGTTACTGTATAATTTATGTCAAATTATTGGTTGCTAGGAGGAATAGATCCAGATTTGCCTACATTTGCTATAGGAAAGGATTATAGATCTTTCATTCAGCCCATCAGAAGCATTATCAGAGCTGCTACTTAGTCTGCCAAATGTCTGACAAATGACCTTTGGGGGATTTTGTCCTTGGAGGTTTCATTTCTTTAACAGCCTTGTTTAAACCATGGAGAAGGACATGAGCAGGCTGTCAGGCTGAGCCATACATGGAGCCTTTGGAGGACCAATAAAATCAGAGTATTTGAACTTATAAATATCTCAGATTCTTAAATCTCCAGAGGGGAAGTTGTGAGAAAGTGCAATAAAACCAGAAAAGTTGGTATTTTTCAAAGATACAAACTAAAGAGGGAAAAAAAAAAAAAAAAAGGAAATAAAAAAAAGGAAATTAAACTAGACTTTAAAATACAGTTTCATAGGAAAAAAGTAAGTTTTTAGATTTCTTTTGGGATTAATGGTGAACCAGCTTTACTTCCTACCCAGCTATAAAGAGCTTGTATTCAAAGAGAAGTTGGGTTTAATCAAAATTAGCAGCACAGCAATTTTGTTTACAATTTCACATCTACAGAAGTGCTCACATTTTGTTTGGTGTCAGATTTGATCTGAAGGAATTCTAGGATCCTACCAACAAAATGAAAGTCAGCTATCAACACAGGCATGACTGTTCAGAATTATTAAATACATATCCTTTCCCAAAAGGATGAATCTTTGTAGCACATGAGCAGCTGTTACATCCCGCTCTGATGTATTTTCTTTGCACATTGGAAGCACCCAGCAAGGCAGCACAGGATAATTAAGCCTGAAACGAAAAGCCAGCACATTTATGGGCCTTTGTAGACATTTCTCAGTAGCTCATAGGCTTACCATAAATTTCCATGTTTGTTTAACTTAACTGGGACTATTTGCTGGAGGGGGGTTTTCTTCTGCTTTTATAGATAATTTTTTTAATGTAAGAAATTATAATTCATGCGAAAGCAGCATGGTGCAGCACAGGATTCTGCAGCTGTGCTCTGGCACAAGTGCTGGGTCAGACAGAGATGAAATTGAGCTCCCCAGTGCCATTGGCCAAAGACATTTAGATTGTGGCCCATGACTCGACCTGTGCTTTGCAAAGCAGGAGCACACGATCAGGGCACAGGTGAGCCACAACAGGGTCCTTTTTCATGTCCTTTGTGGCCACCTGCTCCCTCCCACTAACCTGGGGCCAAACTGAGCTCAGCCCAGAGGTGTTTATTGGTCCTCGTAATGGTCAGACTGAAGGTTGTGGCTCCAGCTGCTGAACAGGGGCCATCAAATCACCCATGGAAGGGGAGCTGGTCTTGACCCTGTGAATTTACCTTGGGGCCACCTATGATTGAGGATGAGGCCTGTGGTAAAGTCAGGATAGAACAGCTAGAAGAGTTTGAAAAGTTGATATTCTGTAACTTCAGCTCTCATGGTTCAGCTCACCTGGTTCACCCTGCACTGGAGAACTCAACCCCTCTTTAGAGCAAGTTACCCTCCCAACTCCATGGTGCAAAGAGCAGTGGCATTGCTGTTGAATTAAAGGAAGTGCATCCATATATCCCATAAGAGTGGAAAATCAGTTTTCTGAACAGAAATTCCCTTAGTCTTAGCGCCTCCTCAATGATCCAATCATCAGAGCAGGAGCTGAGGAATCCCAAAAGGGTTTGCACATGCATTTTTTCTGGCCAGCAGCTGAGGCAACTCGTAGTTCTAGGCCTCCACCAGCCAGGCATAAAAGGTCACCTACCCTCCTCTACAGGTGGGCTACAGGACAATGTCCCATTCAGCAGGTGTGAGTTTGCTTTGGGGTAACCATTAACAGGAGCTCAGCGCACAGACAAACAGCTCCTCTTTTCCAGGTGCCACAAGGATGAACCCCAGCAGTGACCATTGTCACAGACCTGTGTGGGCTGGGGGTCCTTTACAATCCTTCCTTTGACCTTGTTTTGCCCTGGTCCAGCCTTAATAGGTCAGGAATTACTTAATACCCCATAATCTCACCCATTTTCTCATGGGGAGAACAAGCTGCACTTTGCATAATTCCTGAGCAGCTTTGAGTTGGAAAAGCACATGTATTTGACTAAAAGACAATAGAGGCTGTATGGACCAAGGATGTACTTGGAACCAACAAAACTGGTGAACATGTTGAATCAAGACCTTGAGTGCCCTGCTCTGGGTGCTAATCATTTCTTTATGTGGCTTTAGGATGCGTTTTTTTAACAATAAACCTTGAAGTTGTTCATAACTTCTTTGGGCTTCTGGAGCCTTCTGTCATATAATCTGCTGATAGGGGAGGGTGTGTAAATAGAGTTGGGTGAAACTGGAGAATCTTTGACCAATTATTTTGGTTAAGAAAAATGCAGCTAAGGCTATAGGTAGTTTAAACCAAAATCACTCTCAAAATGAATATGATGACACTGATTCGTCAGAATTTCTGGTCTTTGTGTGGTTAAAATATATGCTGTTAGCAGGAGGGTTTGTGAAGAAACCAGGTGCTGTTCACAGCACCTGAGTGAAAGGCAATTTAAAAGCCTCTCAGAAAAAATAATCTCTTTTCTATTCTATATATTCTTCATGCTTCCCTGCTCCTTTCATTGCAGGGGGTTGGACTACATGACCTTTGAACATCCCTTTGAACCCAAACCATTCTATCATTCTTCAATGCTACCACAAATCACCCAAAATATGCTTTCTGTAGCTTGTAAATGTTTATTCTCTTAATTACTGCAAATTAACTGATGTGAATGAAAACACAATCAAGAAACCTTCATGGTAGCCCATGACCAACTCCTTGATAACTTTCTAAGTGCACGTACGTGTGATTTGGTTATGTCATGTGTCCGTGCTGTTTGCAAAGTATTCCATAGAAACCAAGAGAATTTGGGGGCATGAATCACCTCAATACAGGTTCTGTCACAGGTCAGCAAAGGAAGAGGAGGGAATAGCCAACCTAAACAGCACAGGTAATTGATCTCACATTCTTCTGTTTATACACCCAGTGCCCTGAAGGCACACTGTGAGTCCCTCCAGATTGCTTGAAACGTCATTTCTTCCCCGTGTTTCCTTAGAGACAGAGGTGAATCAGCCTGGAGAAAAGCAGCTGGAGTCAATAAAAATTCCAGAGGGATAACCTGGCCCCTCCACCTCTTTGCCTAAGACTCTGAGAGCAGGACTCTGCTTTCTCCTGTTACTTCAGTCTCAGGGGCTTCTGTTTTGAGGGAGGAATGCAACACCCTGTCATTAAACTTGCAGGGATCTCCGGGGGGTTCCTCTGCCGTTTCAGCTGTTCCCCTGTTTTCCCATGCTCTGTTTACCCTCCAGTATCTGTTGGTAAGTGAATGGCTCAGGCAGCCCTGCCTGTTCCTGCAGCTCTGTTAATGCACAGACCGAACACCAACGAATTCATCTCCCCTGTCCCTCTGACACAGAGCTGTCAATCCCTTGGCGAGGCACTTAGGGACCAGTGATTCCAGGTGTCATTTGCAGCCCAAGGGATTGGAGGGGATCTCTCACTGGGTTGGATCAGGACCAGGTGCAGCAGAGCAGAAGCTTTATTCCACTTCCCAGCCTCTTCACCCTCAGCACACTGTAACTGGGAGGTTACTCAGGTGGTAAAAGACCTAAGGAAAGTCCTGTTCAAATCCTCTCTCTTCTAAGCTCATCACCTCTCTAGAGAAGCTGTGCTTGGTGGAAAATGCCCCAAATCAGCAATGAAGGACGTGAGCTGTGTCCACCCTTGAAAGGCTTAATGAAACATTCATCTGGAAGCTGCACAGCTCCTGAACCATTTTTGTAAATGCCACTCAAATTACCTAACTGCTTCATTTTATTCGGAAAGATGAGGAGTAATCACAGAAGGGTCAGGGCATGTTAATACAGTTAAAACAAAAAGAAACAGATGCCTTTAAAAGAAATGGCATGTTTGTTATCATTTACTTCTGGGGTTAGAGTTAATAGTCAGTGGCCAGAGAAATACTTCCAAATTTTCTCAGACAATTCTTTTAAATTGATTTCTTCCATGCTTAAATTTAGATCTTACCTTTATCTCTTTTATGAACTTAAACACAATCTACAGCCCCACTTTTTTTGTTCTAAATTCTAAGCTTTGAAGCTACTACCACACAGCTCCAGGCCTCGTGGGTGTATATTTAGCGTGTTAATGTGTAACAGGTTTCATTCATGAGTCTCAATATATGCTGAAGCATAACACAGCCAGAGTCAGATCTGCTGTGATCAGCAGAGGTTCCATTCAGGAAGAAGGAAACTCAGCCTCCTTGCCTCTCTCTTTCTGGGGAAAGCCTTTGAAATTCACAGCAGACCGGAAAAAATGAGAAGTTCCCTCCTACTCCTTCCAATTTCAACAAGTTGCCTTTTTTTTTTCTTTTTTTTTTTTCTTCATTCATGAGCGTAGAAGCAATTAATAAAAATCCCTGAATGAGAGTGGTTAACCCCCAAAAGTGACACATACCTTAGGCTTTGCAAGCCAACATGACAACAGTCAAAACAGAAATCAGCCTCTCAATATCTCAACACATAGCGCTGTCTGCACTTTAAAAAAATCCATCAGACGGCATCCTATCAGTTGCAGACAGATGAGTCACTAGAAAGCCTGAGACAAGCAGTCCCAGAGTCACCTCCAGCCTGGAAAACTCTTCCTGTCTTTAATAAAGAAGTGAAGCAAAACTCCTGGCAGGCAGGTGCCCTGTGCTTCCCGTCCCATCCTGGGGAAGGGGGAAGCAAAGGCAAAGAGGAGAAGAAAAGGAAAGGAAAGGAAAGGAAAGGAAAGGAAAGGAAAGGAAAGGAAAGGAAAGGAAAGGAAAGGAAAGGAAAGGAAAGGAAAGGAAAGGAAAGGAAAGGAAAGGAAAGGAAAGGAAAGTAAGGAAAGGAAAGGAAAACAAAAAATTAAAGGAAAGTAAAGGAAAGGAAAGGAAAGGAAAGGAAAGGAAAGGAAAGGAAAGGAAAGGAAAGGAAGAAAAGGAAAGGAAAGGAAAAAGAAAGGAAAGGAAAGGAAAGGAAAGGAAGGAAAGGAAAAGGAAAGGAAAGGAAAGGAAGGAAAGGAAAGGAAAGGAAAGGAAAGGAAAGGAAAGGAAAGGAAAGGAAAGGAAAGGAAAGAAAGGAAAGGAAAAGGAAAGGAAAGGAAAGGAAAGGAAAGGAAAGGAAAGGAAAGGAAAGGAAAAGGAAAGGAAAGGAAAGGAAAGGAAAGGAAAGGAAAGGAAAGGAAAGGAAAGGAAAGGAAAGGAAAGGAAAGGAAAGGTGAGGTTCTCTCCAGCAGGCCTGCAGCTGGTACAGCAACAAGGTTTGCCCATCAGCAAAGCAACATGGGAACAGCCCGCAAAGGAAAAACATGGGATGAGACACAGATGTTTTAGGCTGCAGGATAGCAAAAGTTTTGGCTGGTTGGATTTCTTATTCCTGCCTCATCCAGCAAACCTGGCATTTTGCTTTTCCTCTCCTAAAAGCACCTCTCCATGGCAAGGTTTAGTTTATTCCAGCAAGGAATAGTATCTATCCAGGGGACCATGTGCGTCCCAGCAGGCAGTGCTGGAGGGATTGCAGCAAGACAGGACATCTGTGTGAGGGCTCTCTGCCCTTAGCAGCATCGATTTGTGACTGCAAACGCCTTCTCTGTCCCCCAGGCACTCTGATAACAAACCAGCAAAAGCCCAAATTACCAGGGCATTCCCCTTTCCTGGTGCTGGAGACCTCCCAGGAGGGATTCATATCACAGCTTTCCTAAGGCAGTGTGGGGCTGCCCTCAGCACAAATGGCTTGGGGTAAAACCTACTTCTCCCGTGACTCATCAGCTTTATTTACAAGGTTCCTCTGTTACCAAAATCTCCACCAGTCCTACCCTTCCAGATTTTCATGAGAAACGCAAACAAAATTTCTTCAAACTGCTCTTAGTTCTTATTAAAAGAAATCATAAAAAACAACTCCTGTCACTACCTCTGCTTGTACTTCTCAGACCTCTCTTGCAAGTTTTGAAGAGAAAAGGGGCTGCACAACCTCAGACCCGTCCTTTGCTGTGGAGACTGTCAGACCCCACACCCACTCCTGTTATCTTCCCTTGGCAGCTCTGCCCCCCAGCACTGACCCTGCCACCAGAAACTTTCAGGGTGGAGCAGGTAGGGCACAGCTCCTGGAAAAACATCTCTGAAAGTTTGGCTTGCTCCATTTCCAATAAATCCACTAAATCCAGCACGGAGCAGTGCTGGAGGGCAACTGAGTGCTCAGCCCAGGAGGGAGCAGGAAAGGGGTGGCTGGGCTGAACCAGGGAACTTTGCTGGGCATGGAGAGAAACCATGCACCTGCTCTGCAGCCTGGTGAGCCCCTTGGAGATAAAGGGGCACAAGGACAGGACCTGTTTTTGATAAACAACACGGCCAAGGATGGCTCAGACAGAGGCCTTGATCTGATCCTGTCCAATTCTGAGGATGCCATCTGGAAAATGAAAATGCTCCTGATGAAAGGCTCCTGATAAGGATCCTGTCCCAGGATGGAGGGACAAGAGGAATAAAGTGCAAATGAGCAACAGTGAGGGATGGGGAAGAGAAATACTTGGAAATACTTAATACTTGGGAAGAGTAGTACAGCATCCATTTCTCTGCATGGGATAAATTAAATACCTCAGCTCTGAGCGATCATAATGCTTGAAACCTGAATATTTATGAGCTCTAGTTTGCTCTTTCTTGCCCCTATTTTTTCCCTCTGATTATTGCCTTACCAAGAGTCTGGTGTATTGGGCACAGTACAGGTCTACATCAGGATATAGCTCCTGAATATTGCAATGCTCAAAACAAGCCAAGAGGAGAGGAACGTGCACCAATAAACTACAGAAAATCTACAAGTTTTCCAGCCCTATGAAACTGGAGAGCATTTGTCTGGGAAAATACCTGCCTCAGGTACACCATAAAGTATATGGTCAATGTGGACTTTTTTCAAACCTGATTGTTTGGACCACAAACTATCCCCTGACAAAACAATTTCTAATAGGAAAACACAGCTTCCTAACCCTGTTTAGCTCCATGGGATAAAGCATCCCAGATCAATTTTCTACATGGACATCTGTAAAGTGTTTCACTTTGAGGACAGGGTAAGTGGCCAGTTGCCATCATTTGAGTGGAGCTGGGGGGGCTCCTCATTCCCAGGGAGGCTTCCCAACCACTGGCTAACCATTTCCCTGCCATATTCCAGCTGCTCGGGCTCTCAGCAGAGCTAGAAACAACATTTCATGTGCATTCAAAGCACTCCACAGATAGCAGTTAAATTTCTCAGCATGTAAAGCAGAGTTATTAGTGTTCTGCTCTTGGCTGGAGGGATTTCCCCACAAAACCCAGGTCCTGCATGAGGAAAGAGGGGAGTATCCACTGCTGTTCCCTTGGGAACACCTGGCCATGCAGCAGCACAGGCAAGAGCTCTGGGTAACACTCTGCAAAAGATGGGGAAAAAATTAATGAACATTATCTCCTATATGCACCACTGATCCCAAGCATCTCACTCTCCAACTAGTGAGTTCCAAAGAAAACAACATCCTTTTTTATCCTGTGAAAAACATTACCTCAAAAAATTGCATTTAGCCATAATCTCCAGGTTTCTGTCAAAAAATAATAATAAGAAGAAGCAAGTGCTGATTTTTTTAATCCCTAGGTGAAAAGGAGAAAAGATTGTCTTCCTTAGCTCCATCCTTTGCTGCCCTTTGGAATTAAGACAGGGAATAATTTCTGCACAGCAAAGGACCAGCCCATCCAAAACAAGAGCAGGCACACACACCACCCAACACCTCATTTTACCAACACAAGTGCCTGGAGTGCCAGAATGGTCATGTCCCTCTAACTCCAACAGCATCTGAAGAAAAACAATAGACAGGAAGAAAGGCAGGGAGCACAAATGGTGTAAAGTTTTAAGTGTGGCTACAAGTGCTTTATTAAATATTGTTTGCCAAGTGCTCTAATGCTGGAGGAACTTTGCCAAGCACATTTGGCTCTATGTGCTTCTTTTGTCCATTTATTTGGTTGCTTTAAGCTTTATCCCAGCTCTCAATTTAAAGTATTCTGGATGCACAAGTAGGTCTAAGACAGTGATGCTCCTCTTAAATTTTTATCATAGACTGGTCTTTTTTCAGGGAAACCCTCGAGCAGAATTTAACTTTTCAGTAAAGGTCCCACTGCTCCATGTGGTGGTTGCACTTAAACCTGTAATGAAGATTTTACAGATACTCTGCAAAGTCCCAGCTTTGCTTTCTGACAATCATGAATATAAAGAACATTGCTTCTTCCTTCATGCACTGACTGGTATTTACAGCAGCTGATTCTTTCCTTTCTACAGCCTCAAACCACAACATCTCTTTGTTTGACTAGATAATAAGTGAGCAGCAAGTGGTGTTTACATAAAGCATCTTCAAAGAGTCTCAGAGCTTGCAGGCCCCAAACAAAGTTACTCTGTACAATCCACTTGCTTGTTTACAAAACGGAAAAGCAAACCAGTGTTTTCATGTTTTATCTGAGATAAAACTCTTGTGGGAAAAGACTGGTCTGATAGGTTGGGTACTTTGAACAGTGCATATACCAATACCAGATATCTTAGTTAAAGCAAAACCAGAATTGTCAGCGTGAGTACAAGGAAGCTTTTGGTCTTTTTGCTCCTATTTGCCACTGGAGCTAAGGATTGATGCTGAATGTATGAAGTCATTAGAATCCTTTTTATGCCTCCCATGCCAAAGCCCTTGGGACCCCCTCTCATTTTTCCTCTCAAGCCATAAGAGGCAAGGCCACCACTCTGCTATAAGCCAGGCACAATCCCCATAAAGTGGTTTTCAACAGCAAATTTCAAGAAGCTGTAAAAATGCTCCGGGGTCAAAAAGACCTTTCTGGAGCAGGACAATCAATCACACACAGGTCAACAAGACTGAGCATAGCTGAAGGCTGGTATTGCCTATAATTAATAGCAAGTATTTAAGAATATAATTACCCCTCACTAACCAAGAGTGCAGAGTTGCACTTTTACATACTAAAGTTCAATCAGCCAACTTAGATGGACTGCTTCATCCCACCATCAAAATTTTAGCTTGTAAAATACAAAGCCAAAACCATCAGGAGATGGATGGGGATGATGTTCTGGGTTTGACTCACCTTGAGAGTACCTGACCAGCATGGGCACCCTTTGAGTGTGCTACAACCATAAATTCTTGGGTAGGGGCAATGCCACTGTTCCCCTGTGCCCCTGTGAGGTGTGGGAAGGTGCCCTAGTTTGAACCCTGTGCTTAAGGCAAACCAGAGCTAATTAATGGATGAAGGATGAAGCAAGTGCTGCAATGCCTGGCTGCCCAGACCACAGACATGCCTCACTGCAAGCAGGATTTTGGGTGGCTGGTGAAATCAGCCCCGGCTGGTCTCAGCAGCTACACCAGCTTAAACAGCTCCCACCTTTGCCTGTCTCCCATCAATCACTCCCTCTGCTCTGACAGCCCACTTGACCCCAGGGCTTGCCTGGACATAGAACTGATCAGGTTAGACTTCACTTCTAGGATTATTTTATAGCCTGGAGCAGTCCACTGATCCAATTTACCTGCTGGCTTACCAAATGCATGCCAGGCACTGGGTCACAACAAGCAGGTGAAGGAAGGGGACACAGGGCATTCTTTAGGCTGCTATTGTTCATAGGGAAAGGAACAGTGGATCTGCCCCTGGGAATGGGGAGCAGCTGCTGAGGATGTGGGAATCCTTTCTGGATTTAGGTGCCTTCAGTCTCTTCTGGGGCCATCTTGTCACTTTGAACTAAGGAGTCACTAGCAGACAGACACTCTTAAGTGTTGCTCAGTTAAGTCATTAGTAATTAAAATTTCAGCCTTCCCTGTGACAATGCCACTGTGCCAGCCTTCTAGACACTCTTTTCCCTAAAATCCCACTAATTTGCCAGTATCATGCTGCTGATGAGTCGCTCAAAACAGAACGCATGTTGCTAAGGGCCATAAACACAGGGCTGTTACCTCCTTGTCTCAGAACCCAGTGCTTGAGGGCACTGAGCCTACCATTTAATTAACAGCCATCGGAGCTGAGAATTACACGTGGTGCAGGGGCAGCCAGTGTAGAAACACCATCTGTGCAGATGAAAAGGGGATCTCTCATCCCTGCAGCCTGGGGAGCACAGAGGTGTCTGGGTTAGATCTCCATGCCTGGCTTAGCCACCACACTTGTAAATGCAAGGCTCGTGCCAGCACACAAAGTATTTGTGGTTTAAGGCTTCGAGGCAGCTCTAGGTAAACCATAAAGGTTTGTGTCCCAGGGCAAGCGTTTCCAGGGTGCCCAGACAATCCAGAAGAATGACTGTGATTGAGCTGTCAGGCAGATGCACAGACTCCTGTCTAGACATCCAGAGCACACGTCAGGCCAGGGCAGGTGGATGGACACGTATGGGAATGTGGGTGGCAGCAGGAGGCTGAAGTGAGCAGTGTTCCACAGCACAGCAGATGTCCTGGCTTCCCATCTGTCTAAGCAGGGCCAGATGCCCTTGCAGGGATTATCTGGCACATGTCCTCCTTGGTCTTCCTTGAGGCCACATCCTGTCACAAGCCCACAAGAGATTTGGTGTTTGCTATCATGTTTAAGAGTGCAGCACCATAACCATGGGCACATCAGGACAAATGGATTCGAGCAGCGAAAATAATTTAAGGGTAAATTCAGCTTTTAAACATAAATTTAAACAAATTATATTTAGTTTCCTTGAAGGGAAACTTACATACACAACTCTTAAAAATTGGAGCCTCAGCTCTTTGTTGGAGATTCACCTCTTGAGGAACTAAAGTGGAATTAGCAATTGGACTGCAATGCACTTTTCCCTCTTGCCCCAGATTTAAATGGGACAGATGATCCCAATCAAAACTAAAAGCTCAGGCTGGGCAGATTTCAAACCACTGCTGAGCAGGATTCACCAGTCAAGATATAACTTAGCAACAAAACTTTCCTTCCAGCAAAGTATCAATACATCCAGCTGGACATCTGCCCAGACCATAGAGCTGTTCAAACAGCCTTGCTGGAGAACTCAGTGCTCCAGAAGTCAGTCTCCAAGCCAGAGTCTCCCAATAACTTTAACAATAAAATCTCTGCACCCACTCATTTAAAGGAGGCAATGCTGTCAGTGGCTGAAGGAAATGGCAGGTCCCTTGCTAGTTCAACAAGTAATTACATACCCTGTTTGTGAAAATGTTCCCTGCCAATGGAAACATCATTTTTAATAATTTTTAAGAGGCTGGGTTTTTTAATAGCCACTCTATAAAGCAAGCTGGGAGTAAATACCCGTTAAAATCAGATCTAGGACTCAGTAATAAAGCAAAAAGCAAATGCAATGGGTTTCACTTGGTAAACTTTCTCTCCCGTGTTCCCAGGCCCCACAGAGCTGCCTTGCTGTGCTGTGCTCTCTGCAATCCTTTCAGCAGCTCCCCCATCTCCACTCAAACCCAAACTGGACAGGCCAAGCTCTCCAGTGATATCAAATCACATGGCTTTTTAAAAATTATCTGGATCTTTAGCCCTCAGTCCCCTTTCCTAATTTTTTCCCATCCTCCTCCTGTCTCATTTCTCTCTGCAAGGAACACAAACCAGTCCTGGTACACAAACTGGATCAAACAGGTGCCATCCATCGCTGCCCTTTGGACAGAACAGGCTGTGACAGAACCGCAAAGGAGAAAAATATCTTTTTTAAAACAAAGCATCTTTTTGCACTCAGATCAAGCAAATCCCTAAGCATGAGCATTAGAATACAGTCTGCCCTTGGGAATTCTGTTTTAAATAAGGCTGATCAGGTCCAGACAGAGCACAAGAAAGTTCTACCTTGCCACATGAGCAGTGCTCTCCTGAGGTTGCTGCTGCCCACATCCCTTGGGACACTGGCTCAAACTGGAGCCATGAGGAAACCAAAGGGACAAGCTAGTTAGATTATATAAACTTATTTTGCTAGTATAAAAATAAACAGAGATTGAATTTTTTTTCCTCTCTGAAAGCACTTAAAGCAGACATTGTTTTTTCAAGCCTTCCCAAGGTTTTTAAGGATGTTCCTCAAATTTTTAATGCAAACACCAAGAGTACATTTTGACTACCAGACATGAAAAATGTTTTGAAAAATAATTTTGCTGGAAGTTTTATAACTTAAAAAAAAAAGTCATCATAAAAAAAAATTACTTCACAGAGCTACCTTTCTGTGGAAAATTTTGTTTTTAAAAAGCCCATTGATTTTCACATAATTTTTTGGACTGCTGCTAACAGGAGAAAAGCTGCTCCCATTTATAAACAGGAATGTGGAGGCAGAGGTTTTGGGGGCTGTGCAGGTAAGTGCATCCTCACCTTGGCTTTAAACTCCACACAGCCTCGTCTGGCTGCATTTCCTGACAAAATAATGAAGCCATACCTGGAGTTTCCTGCTGTAAAACACAACCTATTGATCAGGATGCTACAGCCCTCAACTAAACAGCAGGGCAGTGGTCAGTCCTGCATTTCCATGGATGCAGAGCTCATGAGGGCTGGAATACCCTCTCCATGCACCTGGGACCCCAGGAAGAGTCATGGCTCTTTTGAAGTGTGATTACAGCTGTGCAAATGATTACAGTTTGGTTCCCTGGCTGGACTTGAAAACAGGCTATTCCGTTTCAGATCCATCCAAAATGATTTAAAAATTTTGAGTGCACCAAGAAATAGAAATCATCCGGCTCCCACCTGGGGTCAAATGAAACATTGCATTTCCAGAAGGAAAGAGATAAAATACCATTTAAAATGTGAATTGTTAGTCAGCAATGCTTCCTCTGCACCCAACAGCAATGAAACAGCTTTGAGGGGCTTGCAAATCAACACTGCATATCCACAGCCCCTCCAGAAGGCACAGAGATTGTCACAGCACGGATGAGACAGGCAGGAGGCATGACAAAGTGGCTGTAGGGCTCACGCCACCCTGGCACCTTCCCTTGCCCCTGCCCTTTTGTCCCAGAACAAGCAGAGCTGGGCTGAGGGGTGCAGAGGGTCATGCCCATGGCCCTGCCTCCTCTGGGGTTATTGCTCTTGTACCAACAGAACTCCATCCACACACTGACCCCTCACAGCAGCCCCAAGCTGCAAAGTTGGTTCTTGACTGGATTTGCATTTGGCTCCTCCTCTCCTTGCAGGAAGAGCCTGCAAAGGGGACTTCTATCAAGTGCCTGAAGTTTGTGGAAAGGGAAAGGCCATGCAAATGCTAAACAGCAAAATATTAGGTTCTAGATGTCCAACGTCAGCAAGTCCAACAGTATTGTGCCAAGGTGAGTGCTGATCCCAATCACACAGCATTCCCAAACACATTTGGAAAACAAAATTTGCTACTTATGTCTTTCCTGCCAGCATCATCTTAAATTAATCTGGAAAGTGATTTTGACTTATTAAAATTAGCTTTCTAAATCTGGCTCTTGTCTGCTCCCCAAAGGCTGAGGAAGCCACCAAGAGCACTGCCATCACTCTCTGTGTGACCCCACATGAGACACCAGCTGGGACACACATGGAACAGAGCAGCCAGTGCCCTGTGAGGCCTCAGGGCATGGATCTCCTCTTGGAGATCCTCATGCCAGAAAAGCCCCACAGAAGTCAGCAGGAATCCATATGGCTGAGATTTTGTGGCCTGATCTGGGCTTACGTAGGTGGCGTGGCCGAAAGATGACAAATGACATTTCCTGACACAGCAAATGCCAGTTCTCATCTCTTGGGATTGTTAGCCCAGCCTGGCTGTAGCAGCACATCTCCTGCTGTTATCCTGAATATAAATCTGCACTGAGCTCTCCTTCAAGTAGTTTGCATATAAAGTGAAGCTGGCATGCTTTGGCACATGAAAATGGATTTAATGAAGGCCTGGTTTAAAACTGCTTGGTACTTGCCAAGAATATTTCACCAAATCCGAGCAGGCACTGGGCCAGGCTCTTGCTGTTCCAGATGCATCAGGCTCCTATTCTGAGAGCATGGATGACTCACCAGGACAAACTCCAGGCTCAGAGTGGAGGACACAGGAAACAGCCTGGTCCAGCGTGAAGACACGGAGTCAGTGGGAGCCTGTGCATTGCTCCAGCAGCCTTGGGTCTCCACCTGGGAGTGTTTGTATTCCCAGCATGCATCCCCCTAAAAACATCCCAGCACTGGGATACCTTCTCCAATTCTCCCTCTCCCATCTCGTGAGATTTCAGTTTGATGCTCAGAAATCAAACTTTTCCTGCATTTTTCTATGTTCTTTTTCTGTCTCATAGCACAGAATAAACCCCAAAATCTCATCCAATGTTTTTCAAACCCTGCAGGCTCAAGTCCAACAGCGAGAATGAGATAGTTTAATTATTTTCCTTTTATTTAAATTAAAGCTGCCATATTATACTGAGGAGAACTTTTCCTCTATTAATTGTTAAATCAGATTCCTAACATAACATCAGTTATGATTAACTGATAGTTACCTACCTTGCATATACAACAGAAGGAAAAAGTGACAACATAAAATTCCATAATAAAAATCTTCAGGCACCACTGTTTGGAAATTTCTAATTCGAGGTTTAGATTTGCCTTCCAACTCCTGGCTGCAGCAGAGGATTGAACAAAAATGGTCTTGTATTCAACAGCTTTAACAAGATGTGAGAAAAGGGCTTGAGAAGAAGATGCTGGATTGGAGAAGGCACAAGGTGGAGGATCAGTCCCAGCAGAAAGGGGACCTGAGTGTTTGAGGATTGCTTGCACCCAATTCAGTCTGGAACTGAGGACAGAGAACCATGAAGACAACGTGCATGGAATGGGTCAGCTCCTCAGTTAATGCTCGTGGTCTGACATGATCATGCAGCAATAAATTGTTTTAGAAAACAAGTCAGTTCTTCCTTAGGCAGGACATACCCTGATTTCCATAGCCAGCAGCCCCTGAGGCCGAGTGCTGCATTGCCAAAGGGATGCAAGGCTCCTTTGCATCCCGTGGGTTTCCAGCCTTACAAACTGAATGTGCCATAATCACAATTTGCCACTGCAGTCTCTCCTTCACTCCTTGTGCTGATGCTCCAGGCAAAGTTTCACTGCAATGCACATACCCCCAAAAATGTGCCTGTGGTTCTTGGAAGCCTAAATTTGAACTTCTTAATAGCATAACAAAAACAACTGAGAAGTTACTCAGTGCATCATCCATGGCATTTATTAATATTAGATCACCCATGCTCACTGGCTGCTTTTCTGAGTAGCCATCAGCAGAGATTTGTTTCCTTCCAAATGATTTCTCCCTTCTTGAGTCAGAAGGGACCTATGTGAAAAAGTCATCCTTTGGAAAAATACAGTAAAGAAAAAAAAATCTGCCCTAAATTGCTCCTTTTCAACACAGTCTGCATTACAGTAGCTTGTAGCAGAATAACTCAGGAGACAAGGCTGCCTTTCTGCCACAGAGGAGGCTGAGAGAGACAGTTAACACTTAATGTTTACATCCTTCTCTAGACAGATGGTTGTTTTTCTTGCCCAACCAAATATGTATATCTGGCCTGTCTCCAGTGCCCCGGTGGTGCTGCTGTCATACTTTACTCTGTCTGAAAAAAAAGAAGAAATGCCTGATGCTTTTTCTAGCAAACCAAGCTAGACACTATTTCCCAAGTCCACCACTTGCGCAGTCACTGCTCACTCTCTGAAAATCCTGGAAATGCCATGACAGCAGCTGACTCATTACCAGCACTGTTGCTTGCTTCTTCTCATGGATTCAAATGCCTTCAGCAGCAAAACTGCTGCCGGTTAATCTTGTGCAGCTCCTTCTGCTAAACAGGGTAAAGGTGTCAAGTGCCCATTTACAGCTTTCTCCATAAATCTGGTTTTTTTCTCAGGGCTGAGAACTTTGCTGATGAAGAACTCCAGCAAAGGCCTTTCCCTTGACACCAGCAAGAGTTGGATCAGGCCTAGAGCAGCTATAAACATGAGACTTCTCTGCCTCTAACAAAACTTGTGAGCTCCTGCGCTTGGAATTTTGCACTTTTCAATCCAAGCTCGTCAGACTCTATTTCTGGAAGCTTTCAAAAACATCCCAGGGAGCGCCTTTCTTGGACTTGCAATCATATGATGTATCTTTACATCCAGCCACTGAAGAAGTGAAGGCAATAAATAAATAAATCCCTGAGTTCTCCTTCTCTTCAGCATGTCATTCATTTCTAAGTGGCTCACACAGCAGAAGGTTATAACCACAATTAAGTTGGACTTCCCTGAACCAAGAGGTTGCAGCTCTGATTTTTGTAATGGGTTGACTGAGCCATTTGTAAGGGATTTCATTTTAAACCAGAAAACCTGCCAGCATCAGAGTATGGCTGGGTTCATGCTCAGTCAAAGCATCACATCCGTGAGTTTCCTTGGGCTCTGGAGCATGTCCTAAGCCTGGTCAAGTACAAAAAGGAGCCTTTCCAAACTCCTCATGGACTGAGGCAAAAATACTACCATTAAGGTTGCTTTTGGAACATCTATTTCCTTCCCATTAGTCACAGAGTTACTTGGCCTAAGCCATCTGTATTTCTCCAGCTGAGGTTCATCACTGCCTTCCCAACAGCTTCCTTCCAAACTAGTAGTGATTACATGAACCTAATTAAGACACTGTAATCCTCTTAAGTTTAATTAACACCTCTTAAAGTAATGGTTCTCCACCACAGATCCCAAATCAAGGGGAACTTCATTCAAGAACCAAAATGAGTTTGGGCTGGTCTCCAAAAAGCTGATCCATGCACAATATTATGTATTTCCACAGGAGAAAAATAAACTAAAGCTATGGCTAATGCAGCATTTTCCTAGGGAATCCCCTAAGTCCTTTCTCCACCACCACAAAGGATGAATCATTTGTAAAATGAGACTATATAGTACAGACACAGGAAGACTTTTTGAAGATGAATGAAGGGATCTTATAAATACTGCACAGATAAAATGAGTGTGTATTAGTCAGATATATTTACCTTTCACAGGCAGCCAATTTCACCTCACTGTCACATAAAAGCCTGGCAAACTTTATGTGAAGAGTGGGCATGTGTATCAAAGGAAATATTGGCAGAACATGCTCCTAAATTTAGTATTTATATTAAGTGGAGCTATTTCAAAGAGCTATTTTTTTCCATTTTAAATTATTAATAAACCTCACCATAAGATCAAAAATCAGAACTTCAAATACTCTGAAATCAGGACTCCCACCTTCATTGAAAGACTGATTATGCAAGTGTTAGCAAGCAGAAGGATAAAAGGGGAGATATATAATTGGATCCATTGGTTATATATGGAAGAAAATGGCATATCAGTTCAGCCCTAAGACTGGACACTGAATTACAAGAGAAATAAAAAATCCAGTTGATATTTTTACTGAAGAACAGAGAAGATACCAAGGTGCATTCTCAGCTTCCCAATGACAAAAGAACTAAAAGAAAACTAAAATCTTTGAATTTGGCTGCCTGGCTTTGCCTCTAGACCTAAAGAACAGACACTGAACAGTCAAAAGGCAGCATCAGGCCGGAACTCACATTGAACATCAGGAACAGGAATGCAGAGTGGAAACAAAGATAAAGCTTAAGACATTAATTTGTACTGCCAGCAGAACACCAGAGAGTAACATATAAACTAACAGGAGTGTACATCACAGCCAACAAGTGCTATAACTCCCTTTACAGAGCCTTAATCCCTCCTTTTCCTGTTCCTGACAGCCCACAAAAGGATGGGAATACAGCGAAACCGGGAAGCCATCTTCAAGGATGAAGTCAAGCCACCTCTGCATTCCCAGGCAGCTTAACCACAGGTTTTTATGTTAACCACTCTGAGGGGTGCTAGAAAGGAAAATTTCAGGTGCCTCCATCAAACCTTAGAGCATGCCAGCCCTGGAGAGTGAGGGGATGAGATCCTTTAGGCTCTCCCATGGGGAGGATGCAGCACAGAGCGGCACCAGCCCGAGATAAGGAAGCTGTGTTATGATGTGGTGCCTCTGCAGAGGGAAGGTTGGAGCAGTCCTTTGGCTCCTCACTGTGCAGCAGCACATCCACTCCTTTCCAGTGTTCACACGACTATACCTACTATACCTGCTTGGCAGTTTCATGAAGACGTTTTCATAATGTTGGTAAAACTGCAGAAATTTCCAGTCTTTCTGTGAGCCATGGTTTCCTGCTGTCTCAGGAACCTCTGTGTACCTTTACCATTAAGCTTTAAACACAAAGTGATAGGAAGTGGATGTAAATCCTTGGAGGTGAAGCTAAACCATTCCCATCAAACAGATATTGTTCTTTCCCCTCATCAAGACCTCTGGGGCCAACTCTTCCCCAGTCTTCATAACAGCAGGAATCTGCATTCCTTGTTCGTAATTCCCATTTATCCCTGACACAGGTTACAGAACTCAGGATTTAGGATCCTTGTGCATGTATTTAAGTTAAAGACTGTCAACTTACAAGCAGCAGCTGAATCAAATAACTTTAGGCAGCTACTAGATGGGGACAAAGTGTGCACTGATGTACACACACGCTCTGTTAATCAGGATATCCCAAATGAGCTGCTGCCTTGATGACTGATAAGGAGGGACTCAAGGCCTCTTTTTCATCCCTAGATTCACAGACTTGCAGGATAATTGCATCTCTGCCTCCATAGGAGGCATATCTCAGAAGTGTTGCACATCAGGATATCCTGATAAGCAGGAGGGAATATTTTGGGGTGAGAATCGTAATTCTTTCCTGACTGCTAACAGCTGTTTGCTAAAGCCTACAGAACTTCCCTGGAGTTTTGAGGTTTAAAAACATTGCTTGAAGATGACATACTAAATATTATTAAAATGTGCCTCATAATCCACACCCAAAACCCCCCAAAGAACATTTCATATTTTCAGTCTTCGGTCAACAAAACTTTTTTGGACTGTTTTTAGCTCCTTAAATGATGGGTATTTAATTAGAAATGAGCCCATGTACCAATACTGAGAGGGAGCTAGACAGCCATAAACCCACAAGACCAACTTTGAACTAGGCTATGCTTGGAAAACAGTGGTTGCATCCAACATCATCACCTTACTGGGAACAGGGAGAATTTGCAAACACGCTCACTGAGACACCACGTGTAGGTAAACAAATGGTAGACGGATCTTTCCCATCTCAGACATCCTTGGAAGGGCTGCAGTGGTGCAGCATTACTCCAGGAAACTGAAGTCACCATTCAGGAGCCTCGTTGCTCTCTGGGCACAGCTGTGACTTGCCAGCACTCTGCTGACCTTCTGCAGCCACTGCTCCTCCTCCTGGATGCTGTGCATTGGTCTGTATTGAAATTGCTGGGCTTTTTCTCACTCTTCCCTTTCCCCTAAACCAATTCCATTCACATTTGTGATTTATGAAGCTTCTCCCTCACCATCCCTCATTTGCTTTGTGTCACTGAGTGAGTGACTCAGGTAGATGGACGAGACATTTTTAAGATCCCAGGCAGAAAAAACCTCCCATGTCTGGAAGCCCAGGAATGTGACGAATGTAGTGAAGAGAGACCTTTGCCAAGTAGCCAGAGAAAGGCACTCCTTTCTCCTGATAACACAGAGCATTAAAGAAATAGATGTACACCACTATTTAAACTAACTATTTTTTGGAAAACTTTCTGAAAACTCTAACTAGAAATTTAGCCTTTGATTTTTAAGTCATGAGTGACTACCCGTCCCCTGCTGATCTCCTCCCTGCAGGTCATGCAGATAAAGAAAGTTCTCTCTTGTACCTCTCTTCAAACTAAAACAAATAACACTTTCAGTCACCTCTTGCACAAAAGCTATTCTGCAACCTTGATCTATTTTTATCTTTCTCTGTATACTTTATTCTCTTTTTGGGTATCACATAGCGCACAAAATCCTTAAGGGAATGATGTGCTGAGGATCTATACCTTGCCACAAGTTTGGTTTATTGTGTTTTCTGTTTTGGTTCTTAAAATCATTTGATTTGCCTCTTACCTCAGCTGAGTGGCTGTTTTCATACAATCACCTACTGCAGCTTTACTGAAAAATGTGGGTTTCAAAACATTCCTACTCACTAGGAGTCAGAGTTGCACATGGATGATGAAATCCCAGGGTGGTCACACAGGGGACACAGCCATCCTGGTCAGGAGGATACAGCAGTCTAAAGTGACAGCTCTTTGAGCTCAGGAACCAACAGAGCATCCCAACCTGACCTGTCACCTCAACACCTGGATGTGCACACAGTTTTTACGATCTGACACCACCTCCAGCAGCAAAGGACAGGGCAGGACTTTATCCTTTAGGCAGGCAATGGGCAAACATCAGCCTGGCCATAATGCGTGTTTATGTATGTATAAATACGTGTGTTTATATAGGTACACATGTAGGGAGATTTTTAATAAAGTCACTTTGAACTTTATTTTTAGGCCAGCTGAAAGCCACAGATGAAGAGGCCTGCTTTTTGGCAGGGATCCAGCTGTGCACATTTTCAGCATCTGGAATGCTAATGAGGCCAGCTCTATTTAAATGAGCTCCTTAGCACGGCTTGTGCCAGCTTCCCGAAACAGCAGCCAAAGAGCACTTAGCCTAATGTGCTTCATAAAAGATGAAAGGACGGCTCAAATACCTGTTTAAGCCTTGAGTGGACTCCCTTTCTCCAACAAAAGTCAGGGTTTTGGACAAGGTCAAAGCCATTTCTGGTGTTCGTTTCCCTTGGATCTGTTAAAGTCTATGGAAACACATTGGACTGGCTCAAATCATCTTGGATGCTCCACGTGCAACTGATTGGACTGAAAAGCTGCTCCCCTTAAAGACTGCCCAGCACACAGCCACCTCTGGGGTTCCTCATCCCCGCTTTCCCACTTCAGTTAGGAGAAATCACTTTCAATCAGAGCAGCAGAAGGAATTTCCCTTGCCTGGGCATGCACTGAGTATTTGGAAGCTTCATCATCGTCGTACAGTGTAAAGCCTGGGGCCCAGCTTACACAGGTCACCTTCTGCCTTTATAGCTCTGAACAAACCATGCTATCCCCAAGATATAAAAGTCTTCCAGGTACAAATTAATCTACTGCCCTTCTCCATCTATCTGATACCTTTGACAATTTTGTTTTGGTTCAGGTTTATCTCAAGACCTGGCACGGTGAAGTCTTCGTTGTGTACAGATGGACCAAGATTTTCTCAAATATGGCAGCCTATGATGGGCCAAGTGCATTTGCTGTAATTCAGCTCCAGAAAAGAGGCAGTGAAAGGTTCTCTCTTTTCTACCCCCACAGAGAAAAGCAGTTTTCTTCCAGTAAGACACAGTGAAAGTCAAAGCCATTTACTAATGCCCTCCCAAACTCCATTTCCAGTCGAGCTGACAGTAATTCATGGAGCTTCATGCCAGCACCAAGACAGCCATCAAACATGATAAGTGTTAACTTTTTATATGAAATCTGAAAAACTAGCTCTGTCTAGACAGGAAAGGATGAGTAATCAAGCTTGCCAATCAATCCAGCTGCATAGGTTTGCAAGGATATTTGTTTTAGTCAGCATTTCACTTTGCACTGGCAAGTTCCACCTTCTGCTGATACTCCTAATATGCTCCAGTTTAATTTTCTAACCCCAGGCTCATGAGGCCTCTAATGAGAGGTGTCCCTTTACTTCCAACTGGCCATGCCTGCCAGCTTTGTGCAGCTCCTGTTTCTCCTGGCCTAGAGAGCAGAGAAAACCTTTTCTTATATGATTAAAATCCAATCTGATGAGTTAGTCTAATACAGGGGATATCTCAGCCAAGCCAACAGGGAAAGTCAGTGGGAATCCCACATTCTGCACATGGGACTGCACATATGAGATCAGCCACTCCACCCTATGCCATTAGTTGCTCTTCTTTTTGGTGTCACCTGATTTTTCAAAACTCAGAAGAAAGTATTAGTATTCTCTGGAGGAAAGGGGAACTTTGGACTTCAAAATATTTATGAGAATATCCTGAGTTTGTTTAATCAAGAGATTTTGATCTTTCCTTTGCTTTCCAGCAAAAGAGAAGAATCAAAGGTTTTCAGAAGCTGCTCCAGCCTTGAGATAATTGGTGACTTTAGGAATTTTAGGAGAGCTTAGGACTAACTACTGCTCTCAAGACATAGTGCTGAAGAGGTTTCATCCCGTGGGGCCCTGTTTGTCACCAGCTGCTTACAGATTCATCTATCTCTTACCCTGAACTTGGGAGGTGACCCCATTTGTGGCCATTCCTGTTGGCTCCCTGCAGACACATCCAGAGACATTGCTCTGAAAGAAGGAGGTCATGTTTCCAAGACTGCTAAAAGAGTTCCCCAACTTCCAAGAGCTTTGGTTCCCATAAGGGCACTGGCTTGGAGTGAGTGGCCAGTTGGAAGAACTGCTCTGGGATTTTTTTTTTCCCCACAAGTGTATATTGTAGAAGAGTACCTATGTTGTGGAAGTGTTTCAGGATTTTTCTTCTATTATTTGTGGAACATGAGTATTGAATATCTTCAGATACTGGACAACAGCCCAAATTCCCAAAGTTTCACTACAACAGAGCCTTTGTCTGAGATCTCATCCCAAAGTTTATTATTAAGTGCTTGATGCTGTCACTCAGAGGCGTCAGTCACTCAGCCAGGGCACAGACACAGCTCCTCATGGCAGAGGGAACTGCTTACAGCTCCTTCCCCTCTCACTTCCAGCCTGCCTCAGGAGAACCAAGAACAGCCACAAGCAAATTCACATTTGCCAACCCACCTGTGGGTGGGCTCAGCGCGACACGTCATATTTCATTTGCTCATGTCAGTGGTGGAAAATGACATGCTTGTGTAGACAGCAAGCAGCCAATAATCCATATTCTTCTTTCAGTTCCTTTCGATGAGTTCAACTTGTTAGAAGAGGGCTTTTGGCTCTGATAAGCAGAGGAAATGGAAAAGCCCAGCTTGGCCTTTATCTGAGATCTGCTTGTCTCAGTCTGCGGTAGGTTTGGACCTTGTGAGTTTTTTGGACAGCACAGTGGTTGCCTTCTGCAGCCATGGCAGGTTTAGGCTCAGCCTGAGTGAGATTCAAGATGAGAAGAGCTGATAGAAATGAATGGCCAGATAAAAAGCTTTCTCTGGAGAGTTTCCAATACTGCCACCTATGCAAACTTAACTCTGGCACAAAATCTGCAGAAATAGTTGGCTTGGGTTTGTTGAGTTTCGCTTGTACTGTGGGAAGCCTGTAACCATAGGCAGTATTATTATCACCTCTGCTTTAAATATAATACCTAGCCCAGCTTAGTTTTGTCTACAGTGATAAATGTCAGATGAAAATGTATATTTATACACTAAATTTTATCATAGAATCACAGAATGGTTTGGGTTGGAAGGAACCTTAAGCCCATCCAGTTCCACTCTGGCCATGGGCAGGGACACCTTCCACTATCCCAGGTTGCTCCAAGCAGCAGCCAACCTGGCCTTGGACACTGCCAGGGATGAGGCAGCCACAGCTTCTCTGGGCAACCTGTGCCAGGGCAAGGAGAAAGTTGGATGGGAGGGATCCTATGCCATTTGTTATTTTAGGATACAAACTGTATTAATACCAAAGAGAACTTTTCAAGGGCTTAAAGAGCTTACTTTGGGAATGGGACATGGCTCTCCCGGCTGTTGAACACACCAAGAATCTTCTTTTCCCAGGGAAACAGCAACAGAACAGACAGTCATATCAATAACTATATGAATGACTGCTGTCTGCATGACAGCATGGATGAATATGAAATTTAATAAAAACAAAGTGTTCAAAGACAGCAGCGGAGAGCAAAGTCACTGTGCTGCCACTACTGGCCCACCACTGTGGCCTGAAAATGGGCCAGGGAGGGAAGAACATAAAGCCATCCTCCCCTTAGCACGACATGGACATACAAGCAATACTGTTTAGACACTAGCATGAGAACTATGGAAAATGAAAGATGCCTAGAAGAGAGGCACAATTTCCAGCCCTTAAACAGCACATTTCAAAAGTGTATTTAAAACAGGCATTTCCCATCCACACAAATCTAACTAGGGATGAGTTTGGGACACGGGAAGTTGGAGGCTTTCAGTTCAGGCACATATTCAAGTGGATTGAGACTGTTGAAGAAGCCTATATTTCAGGCTGATTTGATTTATATTGATATTTATTTGATTTATATTAATATAAATCAGATACTATTTATACAAAGAGGTTTGGTTCAAGCACTCCCTCCCCAAATTTAAATGTGAAAAACTGAACTCCAGCTTAGACTACCAGCTCTTTGCATGGCACTGGCAGCATAAAAGGAATCTTTTCAGCAATCTTCCCCAAACTCATGCAGAAAGACTTCATACATCATTAAGCCTCAAAAGGTTTCAACACGTGCATGTCAGTAATATATTGATAGATTTTTACCAGGAATCTCAATGCCCCACGAAAAGACACCATAGACGTGATAAAAGATCATAAAATATTCCCATCGCCTCTCCAACAGCACAGTCATAGCCAACATTTTCATCTATACTGAGTTAGCATGTGCAGAACAAGACTCAGTGAGTAGGTTCTGGTGACTTGTGCAGAAGTGTTAACACAGCACCCCTTGGTTAGTGGAGAAAGCAGCCAAAACACACCAGTAAATGCCTTGCTAAGATTCTATTTAAAAATACCAAGCCTTGCTGAATAATAAAAGAATACTAATGATTAATAGAAAAAAGAGACCACAAATTAATGATTAGACAGGCAATCAAACCAACTACAAAATGGATCTGGTTCTAGATAAATCAAGTTATTTACTCTTGCTAGAAAAGACCCAATAGAATAAGCTTCTGGAGGTCAGCGGTTGGACCACTACGATTTCTTTTCCCCAGCTGGCTAAAAGGTTACATATGAGAAAACACCATTTGATTTCGGACTCTAGGTCTCATTTTCTTTTACACTGAATTAGGTCAGTGCAGACATCTAAACACTCTAAAGGCTCTTGGGCATGTGACCAAGTTAGGAGCTACTCCAGGCACACTAAGACACAGACTGACATTGATTAAAAAGTTTGTTGGGTTTTTTTTTTTTAACTCCTAGTGAAAGCATGGTCAAATTCTTTAGAATTTAAAATTCTTTAAAGAATCTCAGAGACTTGAAGGATTAAGTGATTTGTATTACCTCCAATGTATTTTAGTCTCTCTCTGAAGATGCATAAAGAACAGAACATTTAGTTTAGCTCACTCATTTTCACTTTTCTTCCAAACATGATTATTTTTGGATTCCCCATCTGAGCTAGCTTAAACTTTGGGGAATATTAGGCACAATTATGGCTAAAAACTTAGAATAAGTATGGTGCTGTATCCTTCCCTAAATCAGGACAAACACAAGATTAGAAAAACGAGCAATTCCTGGCTAATGAGACCTGATCACAACCCATACCTCAGAGAATTCCTAGTACATTTTAGCAGATACACACAATGACTGAAAATAATATTTGCAAAAACAAAAGGAAACCAAGACTGTTTCCATTTCCTGGCTCTTGTTTCACTCTCCAGTAGGAGCTGGTTATTTATCTGAGTTGCTGGTCATCAGGATTCATAGACATTTTACAGCTCCTTACTCTGTAAAAAGCTCGACAAGATGTGAAACAGGTGAAGGATTTATCAACTGCTTCTAGGGTAACCGTTCATCTACCTCTCAACTTCACACCTTTTTTATATATATTATACATATTTATATTTGGCTTGCAGCAAAATAGGTCATGTTTAGTAAAAAGCATATTCTGAGACAGTTTTGCCAAGTCAGTGATTGCACAGATTTCCACCCAAGCTGTAGTTCCCACACTGCTGTTCACTTGGAACAGGAACTCAGTGAGGGGACAGCTGTGCTGCTTGATGTAGATGAGGAGCCCTGTATTCACTCCCAGAGGTTTTAGAATGTTCAGCTGGATGGGGGGAGAGAAGCAGCCCCACACTCCTGGCACTTTCCAGGCAGAGACATGAGAGGTACAAAACCCACACTGAAACTCTTTCAACTCTATTAAAGTCACTGTTAGATGATATTGAAGGGCAAGAGTGACTCCAGCTCTATGCACCACCAGAAAAAGAGTGTGTTGAAACCTCCCAAGGCACTTTGACATCTTCTGCAGGTTTCAGTGTTCCTTGTCTTTCAAGGCGGAGACTCTGGCTGTGCCCTGCAGTGTCACTCAGGCAGGGAGTGGGTGGCAAAGGTTCTCACCTTGAACCCACATAAACAAAGCCACATCGCTGCAGCACAGGGAGGAAATGTCTGGAGCCTCCATGCTGAGATGGGGCATTTCAGCACTGCCACTGCAGATGAGGCATTCACAGCAGGCAACTACTGAGCCTGTGTATTTAAGGACTCAGTAAATAACTACTCAGGGGTTGGTTTTTTCAAACATACCAATGCTATTTTCATCAAAAGACCCTTTTTACAGAAACAGACGAAGAAGAAAAAAAATATTTATTCAGAGTGTGTTTCAGGAAAGCGTCACTGGCTGGTGTTCTATGGTAAATGATTACGGTGTTCTGGGACAAACAGACCTGGCAGACCAGACTTACTCCTGTCCTTGAACTGGGACAGGTGCAGGAGGAATAGCCTGTGCCTTGTGTGCTCAGGCCCTGCTGAAGGAGAAGGGATTTTTCCATCCAGTCTGCTCGAGAGTGGCACTTTAATGCCCAGAGTCACTACAGCTCAACATTGTCCCCATCGCTGTGATTCTCCCTTCGCCATTTCTTACTGAACATTCCCAAAGAGGTATCAGGAGTGATGGGCTCACCCTCACACCCTCCAGAATTTCTGAGCTGCTGGGTCACACAAACATTCAACTCTTCTTTTGGAAGAAAAGCTGCAGACACATCTGTGCCTGGGATTCAGTTACATGTTCTAGGCCCCAACAGAAGGATCTCTCAACAATATAGCCCAGAAAAGTTTCTGAAAAAGGAGAATAAAGTTCTTCTAAGGAGTAGGCAGTAACCTTTCTTCTCATCAACAGAAGGTTCTTCCCTAGTTACTATTTCTATCTTCAGACGGGGATTTTAGGTGGTCTCTCTTTTGAGAGCATTTAGCAAATATCCCTCTAGTTCTGCAGTCAGCTCCTCTTAAGTCTGCCTGCACATCAGATGCTGGGAAACAGCAGGGAAGGATGGATCCAGTTGGACCAACACTCTGAAAGCTGTTCCTCCCAGGACCTTTCTCACATTTGCTCAGGCAGCCTGGAGTTGTATTACTCTGAAGTGATTCATGTGATGGCATATAGTCAGTAAGGCTGGGGCCTCTTGTACAGGGATACAAGGCCATGCTGTGCCTCTGTTCAAAGCAGGGAGAGATGCCACACCTGTTCCACATCCAGTGAGCAAGAGGAGACACTGCCAATTGTGTGAAAAGGGGCACCTGAACCAGCCAGCAACTCACTCTGTTCTCAGGAACGCACAGTCAGCCAGCCTGACACTTGCAGAAGGTCTGGAAGCTGCAGTAATGCAAGGAATCCTCCACATACATATTTTTGGTTGGTCCCAAAAGCTGAATTTTGAGCTGTGCATTAGGATTGGAGACCAGACTCCTGCATTGTAACTTTCTGCATAAAACAGGGGCTCCAAAGAAGTCAGATACCCATAGAAATGTGTATGCTCTGGAGCTCAACATGCTGCTTGTGACCCATCCATTCTGGAGGTTTAACCTCTTGCAGTTCCCTCTGTCACTCCAAGGACAGAGGCAGTCTCTCTGTGTGACTCAGCCGAAGCGGGTCACCTCATTCGGTGGCAAACACCTCGTCTTGTAACAAGGCACAGAAATTCCACTGGGGACTAATAAAGAACACCAGTTCAAGGAAAATGCAATAACATGGGCCTGGCATCCCAGTTTGGCTCATGTCACTTGACAGAGTGCTTGGTGAGTTACACAACTTTACTATGAAGGATCACAAATGTTTATATTCAACAGGTTTCCCAGCACTGGCAGTTAAAGCGTGGCAAGACTCCTTTGCTCTACAAGTGTCCAACATCAGCAAATAATCATGCAAGACCCTCCCAGCTGACCTTTTCAGGCAGATTTAGACAAAGATCCCTCCAAATTGTCCATAATAGATTGTTACTTTTCCAAGAAGCATCCTGAAACCACTTACCTCAGTAAGAAAAACTCCATGAGGCAGTGGGCATCAGATTTTAGCCTACTCATTCTGTGATGGGATCTTTATAATGTACATACAAGTCTCTCATAGCTGAGCTGAAGTCAGCTACTGCACAGTGTTCACCTGCCCACAGGCCAGGTTTAAATCTAAAGTAAATCTGGGTGGGGAACTCAGACTACTTGATTTGGTCCTGGGATAGGTAAGAAGCTGGGTTATGCACTGAAGAGTTGCAGGGGGAAAAGAGATGTTCAGGTGGCAAACAAGACCAACAGATCCTTATATCGAGATTTTCTGAGGATAGAAGGTTACTACTGACTGTTTCATGCACTATACAACGCAAAGCCTTCAGTCCCATGGTACACTTTGCCACATGGTTCTTGCATTTACAAACTGCCCTGAATTAATGCACCAAATGGGGTTAGGGTTTCTCTGGGAAACAATGCAAATCTGCTCAGAAAAGCATTTCTGGGAAACGTAGACAAACACTGGGCTAAAGTCTCTGCTGGCCCAACTCCACTGAAATCAGAGCAGCAGCAGATAATTCAGCCATACATTCTTAGAGCGTCACTGCTCAAAAATCTCTCCCAGATGGGAACAAAGAAACAAACAAGAGATATTCTCATTAAGAAGAAATTAGAGAAATTTATTTAATCAGAGATAGAAACATTCGACTCTTACCTCTCACTATACCAAGAGTTTTCCAAATGACCATCACTTGACACTACAAAACCTCTGAACTTCAGAGGAACTAGGAAAGAAAAACAAACAGAAATAAAAGGGAGGTGCTGTTAAGGGGAAAACAATAAATTGTTTTCCTCAAAGCTAATATTCCTTTTTAGGAGAACAAATTGGTCATTGTTTCATTCAACTTAGCAAACATCAGATCTATAAGAAAGGATTTCAAAAGCTAGTAGAAATTGCTTAATGTACCCAAATTGGCATAACTGCAAGAAACAAAACGCTTTAAAATTAATGCTGCCAATTAGAACACCACAATCTTTCAGTCAAAGGGCAACAAATGACCACATCTGTCCTGCTAATCTTTCTGATACCATCAGAAAGAGGGGCTTCAACTCATCTTCTCTGCCTCAGCAGCTCCCCTCCTTCCAGAGAATGTGATGTCATTCATGGGAAGGGAAGCAGGACATTCCTGGCACCACCATGAGCATTTGCAAGAGTTGGCTCATGCCTCAAACAAGCGGTACCACAATTTTGTGGCTGATTTACACTTCTGTAATTAAGTCACAATTACCTCGAGGAGAAAGTGCATAATATTCAACCAGGAAAAGTTTCCCCAAGACCTGTTGTCTTAGTTTGGAAAGACAGGTTGTCTGCCAGGGAAAATATGGCGCTTCCCTTGGAATGGAGAATGTAAACCCCCTCCCTCTGAACTGTTATAATTTTGAAATTAAGGGGCTTTCAGGCAAAGATAAGGGAACAGGAATAACAGTTCTTTACTGGGTATATTAAAAATGTAGTAGTATTAAAAAAAACCCAAAAAGGCAAACAAACAAAAAAAACCCCTGACAGAGTCAGAACATGACCTGACCCCCTGTTGGTCAGGGTGTTGATGTCAGTCCAATCAAGTCCTCCTGGAGTGACAGATGTGGTTTTGTAGGAGCAGAGACAATCCTGTAGAAGGGTCCAGTGGTGGTGAGATGGGTCCAGCCTTCCTCTGGCAATCCAGTGCACACAGGCTGTGCTGGTGTTCTGAATCCCAGGTTTGATCCAGGTAGGAATGCTGGGCTCCTCCCCCTGGGTGGAGCATCTCCCAGTGGGATGATGTAATTGTCTCAGCCCTGCAGTGAGCCTGGATGGCCCATTGACAGCAGATATCCCCCAGAGGGAGGATGGGTCATGGCAGAGATAAGAACACTGCCCCACCTGGTTTGAACAGCTGCCCATGGACAGAAGGCACTCGCCCCCTACTCCCTGGAACCATGAGGAGTGGGTTATACAAGACATAAAGACAAAACCACCTCCCCAACCAGTTTCATAAGATGGGAATTGAATACATCTTGCACTGAGCCCAAGACACCTGTAAACTATTCACATCTCTGCCAAGTCCACTAGAGTAAACGCTCACAGCATCTAGGGGAAAGGAACCTGTCCCTCACCTCATGAAAATGTAGGGATGAAAACAGGAAATGTTCCAGCATCCTCTGCCTTCTCTGTCCACACAGGGCTCGTCTACTCCCAAACTGGCGTCCACAGAACATCCAACACTCTGACAACACTCTCCACATTAGAGGAAGCCAATTCCCTGCCCCTGGTACGTGATAAGACATGCCAGTAGCAACAAGGGTTAGGATGCTTTAGCAGGTTTGAAATGGCCAAAACATATCTTGAAGTTGTTAATCTTTATGTTTGCTGTATCACCAACGTCCAGAATATTGTCTCCTGTGGAGCAGTCCACCAGATGTGTTTAAACTGTGCATTGCTCCCATTTAAACAGAATCATCCTTGTACTTTGTGAGACATTGAACAGATCCAAGCGTATCTGAGCCTTGAGGTGTCCTGAGGTATCTCGGATTCCAAGCTGCACAATGGCTTCTGGCTGCAGCCATCTGCAGCGCTGCAGCCTCAAGGTTTTGCTGGAAGACCCATGGATTATGACACCTCATTCTTCAAATGAGGGATATCTTTCAAAGCAAAGGACTCCAGACACAGATGCAACTGGAAACAGAATGTCATCACAGGGAAGAGATGTAGGCTGAGAATATCCAGCCAAAAGGTTTGAGTTTTACTTCAACCTAAGTTCTGAACCCTTCAGTACCTTTCAAAGCTTCTACAATACCAAAGATGTTGGTACTGATTGGGTTTTGGTTACTTTGGTTTTTCAGTGCCTGAATTCAGTTCTGGTTATAGTATTATAGTATTACAGCCCTAAAAATTCCCCTTCAAGATACCACTAAATGATTTCTCAAAAAAAAAAAAAAAAAAAAAAAAAAAAAAAAAAAAAAAAAAAGCTGACCTCTAAAAAAAAATTAAAAATAAAAAAATATAGAGGTTTCATTAGCTATAGTGGTACCTTAGCACTGCAACAAGAGGGGGGCATTTGCCTTTCTGTAGTTCCTTCCTTCTCCCTCTGTATTTGATGAGACTGATCACCTTTTCCTCCCTTTTGGGCACAGAATTGCTGCCATAGAAATTAATCACCAGAGTCTCGCAGTGGTTATCAAGTTTATATATGAAGTGATGATGGAACTTGAATATTTTCAACCACCTGCTATTCATTGTGTGTTATTCTGCACCTTCTGATTTAATGAGCATTTGTGACAGCTCAATCAGCTCCTAATGAGACACTTGCACTGTCCCTCACTTCATGCAGCAGCTCTTGTGAGGCAGCAAAGCAGCTGGACATGGAAAAATATCCACTTGTCAGTCCTTGCATTTCTCAAGTGTTATGTGAGGCTTCATTATAAACCTTGGAGGTAATTAGAGTTAGAGATTTGATTAATTTGTCAAATATGAGCTACATGAGCGGTTCACACACTCTCTCTTGAAAATTATCCTTAAGTTCTTATTTTTCTATCAAGAAATATTTGGGAAGGACAAGTAGGGCAATCTATTCTGCTGGAATTATGAGACAAAAAAAGTTTGATTTGTACCTAAGATGGAAGAAGGAGGTATTAAAATAAACAAAACATTATTAAGGGTTAAGATTTTTACTGCTAAGTATGTTTGTTCTCATCCCAGTTGTGAAAAACAACAACTTGCCTCTTCTAGCAAGCAGTGAAATTCCAGTAATAAAAGCCAAAAGAAGTGCATGAATTCTAAGCCCTGACTCCCCAAAGCTGGTTTTGCTCCTCGTCTGTCTGGAGTTCTCAAGGAAGTCTCTGAGCCCACAACACTCCACAATATATCCAATACCATGCAATAACTTCCTTTCCCATTTTAAATTGGGAGCACTCATATTTGGACATAGGCTAAGCAAGGTGAGATTAAATTCCTCCATTCAAAGTTAAGCTATCTGATGGCACTTTTATGTATTTTTTTCTTATTCAAAATACTGCCTGCATCCTCTACCACATGAGAAAATCACTGTCACCTGCTGCAACATCTTTTACCTCTGAGGAGCAGCCTTCTATTTAAAATACAGGTAGAACAGGGTGCTAAATAGATTTATTCTCTTATTTTTCTCTTGGATAACTGGGGCCTTTTTAGAATTTTGTTGGTTGGGTTTGTTGTTACACAAGGTGCACCCACTCTGGAGAGATGTGTCAGGAAGTTTCACCCTGCTGACATCCTTTATTCTGACATTTGAACTGGAAACATCAAGATCTCCCAAGTAAGTTTTATTCCAAATCCATTTCACCTACCAATAAAAGTCTGGAGGTTTTAGCTGTTTGTCTGGTTTTTTTGGTTTTTTTTTTTTTTAATTAAAAAAAAAAAAAAAAAAAATTAGAATTCAGCTCAAAACCTGAAAAATAGGGAGAGCTAAAATCCCAAGCTCATTTTTAGGCTGGTATTGAAGTCTGTGACATTTGACATTACAAAGAACAGTCAAGCTGAACCCCAACTTCTCAGCCACATCTTATCACAACTGAAATCAAAAGTATTGGGAGCTGATGCCAGCCTGGAAACTTCTTCCCAAAAATGATGTGGTTTCAGAGACTCTAGCTCTGTCTTTAAAGTATTCTATTTATTTTTCTCCTATTGATTGCTTTGTTTGTCACATATGAAGCCAGTTCACATCTTGGGCACTCTGCAGCTGGGTTTTTTGTTGATAATCCATAACCCCAAGGCTTTGCAAGCAGATGGGTAGAAAGAAACAAGTTCCTGACAGCCAGATGAGATCATCCTATGTCATGTGTGATCTCTCACCCTCCCAGATTCAGACAATACCCTATAGACTTTGAATGTACCCATGTTATGCAAGTGTGTATCACAGCAGTTCTCAGAAATGGGGGAATCTGGATCATCTCCTCTTTTCTTGCACTCAGACTGTTGATATCTCATTGAAAAAAGAAATTGTGAGGAGAGACATGCTGCTCTGCAAGACAAGGGTGTAGGCAACAGCTGCATGGTATCCCTGCAAGTCCAAACATTTAGGAACAGCTTAACCTAAAGAAAGAAAGCCGTGGCTGTCAGTGCATTTAGAGATGCCCAAGGCAGAGCTGCCAGATTGGTGCAAAGTCTGTGTCATCCTCAGCCCGTTTTATCAACACCTGGTACAATTTGCTGTCAAATACTGAGCTGCCCATGCCAGGATGGTGTGGGAGGGGTGCAGCCCAGCAGTGCTACTTCTCCATGCCCCAGGCAGCAGAGCAGAACAGAGCTGTTCAGCCCACCCAGCCACTGCCACAGCTTTCTCTGCATGAAGTACAGCCCAGCAGCCACTCTGACAGCATCTACTGAAAAGGAATGCTAATTTACTCCTTAATTCAGAGCTCAGCATCACACAGGGATTTATTGGTACAGAAGTGCTGTAAATAAAGACTACAGGCTCCAAATATGGCACAATTTGTCTACCATGAGTGCTACAGAAAAAGGAGTCTTGTCTGTAATATACTGGTTAAATATATATGAACCCCACAAATATTAATACAAGAAGTGTAGTGCAGGAGAGGATTTGGAGCCAGCTCAGCTGAGAGTGCAGGAGCACAGGGAAATAACCCAGTAGATGCCCCAGGGTGTAGATCCATCAAACCATCTCTCTACAAGTTTGATTATTTAGCTATTAGTTAGGTGGATGCTAGTTTGGACATACCAGTGACCGCAGCATGGAACTGACCTTTATATTTGAGAGAAGCCAAGTGTTTTTAAGAGCATTCTAATACTAAAATAGTAAAGGCAGATTGGCATCCAGCATGAAACACTTCCACTGTCTCCAGGTATGCATAGAAGCATCTTCATGCCTGATTAGCCTGGAAATATAAAAATCTGATCTTCAGCTTTTCCTCGGCTTGGACCATTTACAAAAACTCTCCCCAGTGGGGAACTCCCAGGTATCCTCTGAGCAGGAGGTTACAGTTTACAGTTCAGCTGCTCCACATATGCTGAGTAATATTCAAAACTCATATTTAAAGAGTGATCAGATATCAGCAATTTGATTTTTTGATAATTATATAGAGTTTTAGAACAGAGCTTTCTTTTATGATTTAAGCACCTGATAAAAGAGATCGTGTATAATATCCACAGAGAAACACTTGGACCTTGGGGAAGAGAAACAAGAAGCTTAGAATGGGACAAGGATGGCTTTCTACAGAAAATCCAAGTGTTCAAGAGAAACACTGCCTGGCAGAAAGCAAGCAGAAGTGTGTGGAACAGATGAAACTACGTGTGGATTTACCAGTCTCCTAAGATCATCCCTACTGGAAATTCACTGCTCATCTGCAAGAACAAGGGATTATTTGACCATAGCTGGATAGAAATCAAAACCCTCAGGAACATGGTCTAAAAAGCAAGACAACATCATTGTTGATATTTTTCTCTTTTGCTCCTTACATAACAACAGTAGGAAGACTGGACCCACTGTGTCTTTGGACTTCTTATGGAACACACAGACTATTCTGCAAGTGTTTTGGGCTGGAGAAGAGCCTGTAACAGCTGGAATCATATTTAATGACAAGCTATGGAAGGAACACCCTGATCTATGAAATAAAGACGAGAAACAGCACAAGGTCTCAGACAAGGTCACTTCAAGGCTTGTGAGACACGACAAAAGGGAAGATCTCAGGAGAGATGCCCAGGTTAAGGTGCAGCCCTGGAAGCAGCAGGGTGGCAGGAGCTGGCTGCATTTGAAAGGAAGGTCTAGGAGAGGCTGGAGGTGGTGTGGGGTTTGCCTTCCACCAACACCTTTCTCACAGCTGCACAGGAAAAGAGGAAAACCCCAAAATTTCACTTAAAATGTCTCTAGCTCTTTATGAGGATCGTGCTTTTTTCTAACAAAGACAATCAGAATTTATGTTCTTTTCTTCATACCGAAGCAACAGTACAAGGCTTTACATAAGTGTTTAGATAAATGTTTATTAGTCTTACAGTCATAAGTGATGACTAAACCCGGATGAGAAGCTTTGGCAGAGAGCAGCAGTCAGGATTGAAAGAATGTTTTACCAAAAGACCATAATAAGCATTTTTGTTTGCTTAAGTTCAGTGGATAAGGCATTCAGGGATATTTGAAATCTTTATTCAGATCCCTGCCCTACTTTGCTGTGCCCCACACACTGGGCTCATCTACAGGATTGTCAGTTCTGATATAGATCTTGTTATAAGCTTCTAAAGAAGTACCTTAACTGAGGTGGTTTGGGATAAGCTTTTCATCAAAATATGTATGTTTGTGGGGAAGTTTTGTGTTGGGGAGGCTTTGCTCCAAAATTATATTTTATCCCTCCTAAAAGGAAAAGAGTCTCCACATTGATGATCACCCAGGAGCTAGAAAATAATTCTGTGCAAAGTGTAAATCATCTCATCCAAGGAATCAGATTATCTTCTTGATCATACAAATAGATCAAGAAGGTCCCTTTTCAATTTAAATCATAGGTTAAAAGTAGAAAATTACGGATATTTGACACCTAAGAAGTAACAAGGATGGCTGAGACCTGCATGGTTTTTCTTGCTGTGCCATAGGGCAGCAAGTCAGGACAGTTATTTTGATTTCTGTTTTTTCCAAAGTGTTCTTTCCTGGCAGGAAATGGATGATTTTTAGAAGTGAAAAGCTGAAAGTTCTTCAAATGCTTCATTTTAATTACAAAACTGCATCCTACCTGATCTGAACAAAAACCAGGTGAACCCAAATTGCTGATTTAGAATTCATATTGTCATAAATCTGTAGTGTCCATCACAGCATATTTGGGAGAAGAATTTCCTGCTGTTGTACATAATTTTTACAATGACTTTACAATGGTTTCCTTTTCTTGAAGATGCCCTCTCAGACCAAGTTTTCAGGGTTTCATGCTTTTAAGGCTTTTATTTTCTGAAAGTATAGGAATTTCAAAGCAGCAGGTATTTCCACATGAAAAGCCCTCACTGTTGACTGCCAAGATCTAACACTGAATCACATAAACCCCAGATAAAGCTATGGATAAGACAACATTCTCTCCAAGCCTTCACCACTGTCTAGTTGAAAAACCACAGCTTGCAGAGTAACTAAAGCCAGTGGGGTGGGTGTCTTGTTTTAAGTCTAAAATGCGCAATAAAAAAAGAAACAACCCTTTTACTTATGTTTATTTATAATGACATGAATCAGGCCAGCATTGGGGATATGTATAAATTCCACACTGTCATAGGTAAAATAGCATCCGAGATCAAATCATGAAACCTGGGATATGGTTTTGAACATAGAGAGTTGATTTAAAGCTGCACAACTCCACAGTCACCCCGTTTTCTGAGGCACATATTAAATTCTACAAACCCAATTTGTCATTGTCTTAAAGTGCATGCTTTTAATTATGCCCCTGTTCAAAAAATCTTATTAGTGCTTTGTGAAATGTGTGCATTGCAAATGGAAAAATTAAGTGAAAGAGACATTAAATAGAAGACCAAATAAAAGGTTTTCTCATGAATAGTTAAACTGACTGTATTTAGTTTGCTTTTCTGTTTGTGTGTTTTTCTCTTAGCAACAAGGGTAAAAACAGCCTTTTAACCATAAGAAAATGTAATTGTAAGAGCACAAAAATTGACATAGAAAATAGGATTTCTGAAACTACCTACAACAAATCACTTACACTGTTTAAGCTACAAATTGAAGATATTCCTCTAACTTTGAAGGAATGCAGATTTGTGTAACTACAAACATTTAGAATTGTATTTTATACAAAGACATTCTTCCAAAAAAAAAAAAAAAAAAAAGCTTTACATGTGGAACCCATTCAAATCCTAGGAAAACCCTGAAGACTTTTATTCAGACTATTTCCAACTCAGTGAGATTATTCATTTATTTAAAATTAGTCACCAGTTTATGTATTTACAGAAGTGAGTGTGCATGAAAAATTTCTTATATCCCACTGAAATGCAGACAAAGCTGTTCACCAGCTCTGCACCACAGAAGACACCACAGAAGAAATAAAGCCATCAGGTTCAAGGGAGGCAGAGCACAACCACCTAAGTTAAAACTTTGCCAGGACTAGACTTTACATCATTTCCCCAGGCAAAAAAGCACCACACAAGCTATTCAGCAATATGTTCACAAGTCAAAACTTTGCCTCTGCATCTCAGAGGTGTTTTGTCTTAATTTAGCAAACCCCAGAGGAGAGTGCCACTGATTTGAGTGCTATTAGCATCACCTGCATGGATTGAGATATTGCACAGCAAAGCTTGGAGGGGAACATGCTCAAACATTTCCCAACCCAGAGGCTGCAGAATTTCTGAGTAACTAGAGGAGGTAAGTTTTGCTAAAATATTAGCATACAGCTGACAGGAAAAAAAATAACCCTCTGAACCTGTTATCATCCTGTAAATCTCAGGCTGGGAATGACTGCCATGGCCTGATAGGCAGGTCTCACACAGCCTTTAAGTCTCCCTAACACCTCCCCACAGACTGGTGTGACGAGAAGCTCCAAGCCACTCCGGGGCTCTGCTTTCCACAAACATATTCCAAACAAATATTTGTTGTCAGTAAAACACCAAGGAAAACACCTTTGCACCTTCCAGCATGGCTTGGAAATGAATGACCTGTGAGTTGGCAGCACACCCCCTCTCCTTCCTTGAGGCTGGAATAACTCCAGCAAACCACGATAGCAAAGTGCAAAACAGGGTTTTAGCAAGAGATTTCCCAGAGAATGGAGATCTCCAGCAAATTCCTTTTTCTTAATCTCCATTACTGTATAACCAGCTGCTGTTTGTGAGCTTTCTGAGGAAACTCTTATCAGGTGGGGAAAATCAAGGGTCAGAGAAAGAGCTGGGCACTGCTTAAGCCTCTCCCAGGTTCTCTTCCCTCCATCACCATGCTAATCTCAGCCTGAACATTGCCCACAGGGAAGAGCCAAGCCCCCCTGCAGTTAGGAGAACAAAAAGGCAAAGCAGATTATGATCTTGAATCGAGAGGGGGGAAGCAGGTGGAATCTGCTGCAGTGGCTTGAGGGGTCAGTATGGCTTTAGCAGGACCAGTCATATGATCTAGCTGACAGCAGGGATGGGGTCTTCCTTCCCATTTTTGCTGTACAAACTTCAACAGGCTCTGGGAACCTTGCAGCATCACCAGGACTTGGGCTGCTCTTAAAAACCTTGACTGAGCGACACTTAAGGCTGTGTACATCCAGCATTAAGCAAGTTCTCCAGCATTCAGGACATACCTGCAGGAGCTATTTGCAGAGCCAGAAGAGACCAGCAGGTGCACCTGTACTGTCCCTGCTCCTGGGCAGCGTTTTATCAACAAGGCACCTTTTTTGCAGGATTTGTGGAACTTCTTCCTGCAGCCTATGGTAGCTTTGTCTAAGAAGTTCTGCACACTGAGCTACACTACCAGACTTGGAGGAGACACATTACCGTAGAAATATGTTCCCTTTTAGCAAACTCAATGTCTCTTGTCCAATTTCAGAGTGGAAATGGCTGCTTTCATTCTGGATTTTCAGTTTGACTGCAGCCCACAGTTAAACTGTATGTAGATTTGAGCTGCACGTGCTTTTTGGAAGTGGCAGGCTCTGAACAATTGGTGTGCCTCCAAGTTTGGGAAACAACCACTCCCACTGCATCCTGTCACATCCAGGGGACCTTGGAACCATGTCTCAGCAGCCCCTCTAACCCAAAGCACTGTCTTTGGGCAAGCCCAAACAATTAGTGGTACCTGTGGAGGTCAAGGGGACATCAGCAGACAGGATCAGCTGATCCAGAGGGCTGGAATTTCCTGGAGGGTTTTGCTCAACAAACTGGATGCATCTTTTGCTTAGATAAAACAACAGCCTGATCCCTGCTGATGTCCTGCTGCCTGTGGTACACCCACAGAGCAGCTGATTTTAGTCCTTTTGGAAACAGATCTGCCTCATTCCCTCTAATGCATCCTGGGAACAATCTTGTCAAGGAAGAATTCAAGACAGGGAGGCAAAGAGGTGACAGCATGAGGACAGGGTGTGTAGGCTTCAGCCACAATCTCTTTGGAGTTAATTTGTGACCTAGAGAATAGAGGGAATGGGATGTAACTCCTGGATGCCCTATGAAGGCGTCATCACCTGATGCAATGGAAGATGATACAAGGCTGCCTCATGAGTGCTGAGGCTTCCACCATTCAAAGCTTTGCCTGCAGCAGGACTGTATGGATGCTCTTTCAATGGGAATATAATGAAATTCATCACTAAATTATCTATAGTCTGAGGTTCTCACATAGCAAAGCCAAAAGCAGTTTAAGAAAAAGTCCTGAGCAAAAAGTATTTTGTTCAGTCAGACAGAGCACCAAAATAACCCTACTGCTGCTGACTAAACCTTTTCATTACAAAACATAAGCTCCAAGTACGTGCCAGAGAAGATTTTTAGCATGAAACATGGAACTCAAAAAAAAATCAACTGTTTATATGTGTAGTAGATATCGGAGAGAGAACTGGCAGGATGAATCAGAGGTGGTTTGAAAGACACTCCCAGGACTTGCCTTTAACAAGGCTGACAACATTTTGGGTTCTGAAAGACCTTTGAAGAAACAAAGAACACTGTAAAAACACATCACAGAGTAAAAAGTAAACACTCCACCCTAATAGGAAGTCTCTCCCCCCCCATTTTGATCAGACATTTTTGTGTTTTCAAGGCTGAATTTCAGATCCAACCTCAGAAGTTCCATTCTAATGGCTATTGGACAAATCCCCAGTACCATGCAGTGAGGAACCTTAATCCAAGCAGTGTCCTCACAACAAAAATAAATTCAGTACTCTGGTTTATGTTGGATTTCCTGAGTGACATATCTTGGTGTAAAGTTTAGACTCAAACTAGTTACAAATAACAACTTAAAAGCCATTAAAAACTCCAAACTTTAAACAAAACTTCAAAAGTCAGCATCAGACTTACACTGATTTTAATCCTGGAGCGTTTGTGACAAAGTTACATCAATACCATACATGATCAGCTGCTTCTAAAGCCTAGTGCAAAACACATCAGTTTTAGAACAACTAAATCATCCAGCCCCTTTGGATTACTCTTTATTTTGTATTAAAAGAAACTTATGCACGATGTGACATATTTTTGTTCCCTGAGATCCTCCTGGAATGCCAGGGAAGCTTTTTGCTTTCATACCATTAAATATTTCTTAGTGCTGTTTAAGCCCTTCTGCACATTTCTTCCCAGGATTGTGCCCACCACTTAATTCCACTGCCAGACTTGCACTGCATGTCCAAACCCAGAGTTAACTGCTCTAAAGTGAGAGAGGATCCACTTACAGCTACAATAGCCAGAGATATTTTTTGCCTTAAAAATGGTTAAGACACTTTAGTATAATTCCTACAGGGACAAGGAGCCACACTCCTGTAGCAGTCCTCAGATAACCTCCTCACCTCAAATATTACCCATGTCCAGACCAGAACATGAGCCAAAACATTTGGACATCAAAAGAGGACTGGATTGGAATGTTTTCTCCATTTGTGCATTTGGAATAGGCAAGATTACTTTTGGCTTATAGGGTGTGAGAAAGTTCCTGTTCAAAGCTTTCCCAAGAGAGAACAGGAGCAAAAAAGCACCTTCATGCAGGAAATATTTGCTTCCAGAACATTACAGCAATTTATTGGTAGAGGCTGTGAAAAGCCGGATGAGCATTAGTTCTCCTAAAAGCAAGAATAAACTCCAAGTTTTCTGAAAAGATCCATCCTCAATAATTAGTGCAATTGTTTTTTGTTCAGTTGCTTTTCAGTTATTGTATGATCTCAGTGCATATGCTTGAAAGTACAACCCTGAAGGCTTCAAAGATTGAAAAATTAGGAAGTGACTTTCCACTGGTTTAGCCAGGGGACCAGTATGAGCTGTCTGTACATTACCCTAACAAACCACCATTACACCACTTAAAAATAATATTTGCCCACTGAAGTTGTCTGTTACAAAGTCATCAACTTTGAGCAGTTTTAAAAAGGCACTAAATTATAGGGTGGAAGGGCTTAAACACGGTTTTGCTCTTTTATCAGGAGGTGGCAGATGAGGATTTCACATGTTTGTAAGATCTTGGCATGGAGGGGATTGTGGCTGATGTGACATTTATGGCCTGATCCAAACACTACCAAACTTTGCTGTTTACTGTCATTCAGTACACTCAGACATTCGCCTCTAATCTTGCAAGAGTGGTCCCATCAGGACTGGTCCCAGTAGGACTGGTTTGTTTTGGTGACCTAACACCCAGAGCCAGCCAAGTGCCATTAGTCTTGATGTGGGGAAATGTTTTATTGCAGGACTGGCATCAGCACCTACTCCACCCTCCTCACAGCACCCAGAGCCAGGGCAAAATGAGGTAGAAAATGCTGTTTCTAGGCAAGTATCACTAGGAATGCACCCAGATCTTATTTTCTCAGCCCAAACCCAGAGGTTTATGGCTGATAGGATGGACACTGACTTATAAAGCAAGATTTCTCAAGTCTATTCCTGGTTCATCACATACCTTGTGATCTAGAACAAATTATCTTTGCTCCCTCTGCCTCAGAATATTTCTCATCTACTTCCAGCTCCTTTGGAGAAGCCAGGGAAGCTCCTTTGGAGAAGCCAGGGACAGGGAAGGAAGGATACAGCTCATGGTTTATTCATATGACCCAAAGGTACAGGATTCCTCCCACGTTGTGACTAACATTGTAAGATGTATCAGTATTTCTCCCCCATTCTATCTGCAAAGCCCAACAGCATCAAGAAAGCAATGCTCATCTTCTGCTTTAAGTGATAAACTTCACTCCTCTCAGCATGTGCCATTCCCTGTGCAGCACAGAGCTCTCACATTAACTTGTCCAAAGAGGAAGAAGTTTTTCAGTGAAGACAAGCAGAGTCCAGAGCAGACAGCTGGCCGAAGAGAGAGACACATACTACAGAATATTTCAAGTAAGGGAATTAACTCCTCAGAGCTGACTGCAGTATTTCGAGGGCAGCAGAAGGCTGGCTTGCAAAGCCAGGCTCCCACCTCTCCTGCAATGCTCCAGCGATGTGTCAGCAGGCTGAGTTTTAGTCAACGCAGCTGAAATGTCTCTTCTTTGCTGTCCCCACTCATGATGCTCTGGAGCAGAGTCACAGTCAGCTGCTCTGGGATGAGGCAACTGCCAGCTCATCCTACAGCTGGAGAAGGGAGCAGTCACAGCTTCAGCTGGGGCATTCCCAACGGGCCTCAGGTTTGAGAGCACAGCTCCTGGGACAACAGGCCAGGGACACAAAAGGCACGTGGAGCTGTGCTCAGCAATCATGGACAGCAACAGCTCTTCAGCCTGGAGGGTTCTCCTCAAGTGCCTTCCCTTTCTGCTCACCTTTGTGGCTTCCCTCACAGCTCCCACACAGGCAGCCTTGGCTAAAAAAGCCCCCACGGCACCTCATAGCCCCATAACCCCACGGGAGCAGAAACTTAAACCAACTCCTTCTCTAGATGTTTTCTTCACAGTCTTCACCTGACAATTAAATAGCCCCCAGCTTCAGACACACAGGAGCTCAGCTGCAAGGCTGACCACAGCATTGGCACTTGGAACTGGCACTCATGGATCACAGGAGTTAATTCCTGGAAGCTACATCCTTGGGAGCAGATGTTTAACACAGGGTTTGGCATTTTCCCTACCCTGCCATTCAAAGTCTCCTTCCGTATGTTGAGCATGGTTAAAACTCCCATCTGGAGATTTCAATTTTACTGGAAACCTCCAAGTTAGTTTTCCTCACAAATTAGAGAAGTTTTCTGTTTCAACAATTAAATTACCATCTCAGGAAAATGTCTCCTAGAATAAAAAAAAAAAAAAAAAACCACAAAAACAAAACCAACAATCATTCTATTTCAATAAAATTGAGAAGGCTTGTTCAAACAATGGTGTTTTGAAGCTTGATAATACTGAAACTCAAGATATTCCCAGTGAAAGCATTATTGTGAAAAGAAATCCTTCATCTTTGTTTGCTTACATGACAGAGCTACACCGATGCCAGCATTTTACCATCAAAGATCTGTTAAAATAAATTTGTTTTGTGTGGAAGCTTTCTGTCAGAAGGCTTCCTACCACATGTGGTCTCCAGAGCTGCTTCCTGAGCTGCCAGCACAGGGCTCTGTGGGGCAGTGGGCTCTGGGAAGAGGAGTCAGGAGCTTGCCAGAGATCAGCACCTCCCCACTGCTGAGAGACCATTGCTTGTGTGTCAATAATTGTTCAGCAGCACAAGCTTTATATTCCTTACACTGATCCCAGCTTCCCTCTTATTACTTCAGCTCCATTTTTGCACCGTTTCCCCACCTCGCTGATTTCTGATCAATAAACCAGGAAGAAAAATATAACTCAAAGATATAAATACAACATTTATAAAGCTTTGCTTCTCAGTTTCTCCCAGCCATGTCTCAGGGTGGTGATTATCCAGGCAGCATCTCCGCTGAAGACACCAACTTGCTGCCCTGAAGGTTTCAGCCAGGTAGGAAGAATGCTCTGTGTATCCATAAATCACATTTATATCCAGGCTTTTGAGAGAGATACATAACATTTAATAAATGGTTGCCTTTTCGTAACTTAGGACTAGAACCTTAAAATATTTAAGTTCAAAGAAGTGATGGCAGGTACTGCTCTTGTACTCTTGTATTTATCATTAAATGCTTCAAAGAGGTAGGTCTCAGACATACATACAGGAATTAATTGCACTGATAACTTTCCAGTGAGTGGAATTTGTGTTTGTTCAAAAGTAGCCTTGATATTCCAGTTGCAGAATCAGCAATTAAGCCAGAAAAAAAAAAAAAGTCAAAGCAAAAAAATAAAGGGATGGCCAAGAAGGAAGAAATGAACAGATTTCAGAGCAGTAATACTAAGATTGGGATGATTCAAACAGTGGAAGGAAAATGAGGAATATTGGGCCACAGGCTGCAGCCTGTCTGCCTCTGCTGTGGGTGTGGTACAAGGACAATGCATTTCAGCCACAGTTTGGAAAATGAGAAATCTTCACCCAGGGTGTAAAGCCAGAGGCAGCTGTAGGGAGCAGGGCACTGACCATGGCCCCATCTCCCAATTAGCTCCTGACAGAGAGGTTTTAGTCTGCCATCACTGCAGAAATAGCACAAGCTCCAATTTCTGTTGTTTCAGCCAGCTACTGCCTGCACTCACAATACTCCAAACTGACTCTCAACACAGACTGGGCTCTCAGCTAGTAAAAAAAAGAAATAATACTTAATTCCATCAAGCTTGTAACCTCCCCACGCTGTGAGCTGAACGCTGCTTTCAAAAGCTTGAAGCTGATAACCCACCCCACCATCTGGCAGGAGGTCAAAGGATTCATCTCACCGTGGGGAGAGCTGCAGAGTGAAGCCCAAAGACACTGATGGCTGCAGCTGAGTGCAGCACAAGCATTTGGAATTGCCTGGGCTGGAATAAAAGTTCCAATAGAGCATTTCAGCCTAAACGGATGAAACTCAACATGACAATGGTTCACACTTCACTTCCCGTGGAGTCAGCCTTGCCACAGCTGTGGAAGCCAGGAGCAAGGCAGGGTGAGGCCAAAAATCTTCATGAGGGATCCCAGAATTCAAAATACATATGAGGTATTAGAACTGGCAATTTAGTTGATTTCTTGCCCCAAATCTATCCATTCTGGGATAAATTTGTCACCAGATTATACGACCATGACCACAGGCAAATACAATACCAGCAAACAGGAACTTGGAGAAGACTTTCCAGCACAGCTCCTTGTTCACAGATAACCCAGACAGGAATTACCCAGTTCATCTGTAAGAGATTATTTACAAATACTGCCCATCATCTATTTAATTTTACCATATATAGCCCCCCAAACAGGCAGTGAACAACAGGAACGAGAAGAAATAGTGGTTTACATTAGGACTTCCCTCAGCCTCTTCCCCAGGGACCAAAAGCATACAAGATAGGTGAGTCTGCGAGTGGAAGACAGAAGAAATAGGAGTCCTCTGACCCTTAATTTCTCCAGCTGCTCTCTGTGCCAGCCTCCATAAACAAGTCAGTCTTTGTCTCAGCCTGGACCTCGGTGCTTTGCTCAGAAAGGGAAGTATCACTCTGTCTAGACCTCCTTACAAAAGCACTTTCAGTGGTTTCTGTGGATATATTAACACTTCTCCATATAAGAAAACAAGACTTTCACCATTTGCCTACGAGAACAAAGGAGTGAATTTAATTATTTTTTTAAAACCACTAGAATTGGGATAATTAACAAAATATTGTAAGTTCCTATTTATACTCCACACTTGTTTTTCAAAGAAATTTGTTCCATTGTCATAGAGACCACAAACTGAAGAATTTTTTTTTATGGCAAAGAAATAAACTTTATTTTTCTTCCATTTAATAATAGGAAGTTTTCAAGCACTGCATGAAACGTGCAAAGAAAGCAACTCCATTACCTTGGCCATAGAAAAAGCCAGAAAAAAGCCCCAATATTTGTAAAGCTCTTTCTCAAGAAGATCATGGGCAATGTTTCTGGTGAATCAGTGTCTCCATGGTCAATCACTGACCATCCATTTGCTGATTTCCCACACACAGGGGACACGCTGTCTCCAGGCTTCTGTACCATGAATGTTCTCAGCTTCTTCACATTAAAACATGGAAAGCTGCTTCTGAATACCTGTATTTATACAGCTTTTTTTTTTTTTTTCCTTCTTCGCTCTTTTGCGCATCAACAACAAGAATAGTTGTATTAACTGTAGAACTCATGGAACTACACTGGAAAATCCCATAAGGACTACCCAAAACTTGATGAAAGGCATTGCCAGCCAAAAACTTTGAGGCTGCTCTCTTTGCTAAGTCACAGCTGCAGACGAGCACTTGCTGGTATCAAGTGCAAGTTTATGCACAGGAAGGCACCGAAAGAGAGCTCACAAAAAAACCACCTTTAAATCACTTTCATAATTGGTCTTCACAGGGGTTTTTAGCCAGTCTCACACTTCAGAAGTGCTCAAAGCAAGCAGGGCAAAAAGCAGTCCAAGGGTTTATCCAGTCACCCCTGGTTAGTACCAGCAGAAAACACAGGCAGCACTAAAAGCACAAAGAGGTTGAATATTCCCCATTCAAATACTCCTGGGCATAAAGGAGATTTAAATAGTCAGCTCAGCTCTCTGCAATACTTTTGAGTTTTTAGGGAGAGTGATGCATAATCAGAATGAAGCAAAATAGCATCTAAAAACGGCCTTTCAAACACAGACACAGCAGATTCTGCAACTCAGGTTGTTCTTCAGAAAAAAAAAATAGCTCATTGTAAGAAGTTTTCTCTTGCATATCTCTCCCTTTGGCTCTGCTGTCTAAGCCCCTATTATACACAGGGGTTTGTCCACCTAAGCCATGCCATGAAGGCTTGAGAAAGACCAACATTTTCCATCAAAACTCTGCCTTGACCAGATATCTCCAATCAGTTTTCCTTTACCCCGAATATATTGGAGGCAACAGGAAGGGGCTCTCTGTTTCAAATCACACTCCTCACCCAATTTATTTTTCATCCTGTTTATCCATTTATTTCTAATCACACCCTTTAGAACTATCAGTGTGCCTCTTATTAATCTTACAACCCATTTGATTGTAATGATCACTCATTCACAGGAAGGGCGTGGCCAAATTAAATCGTAATCTGTGAACTGACAACTCTCATTTGCGAAAGAAAACAGCTGTACAGCCAGATTTTCCACCATCTCCCACTAAGAAAGGCTGGGAAAGAAAAATCCAGCAAGGAAAATGTATGGCAAAGATATTTATTGGTTCTCCTGGACATTATTATCACCCTTTAAGCAGCATATCTAGCTCCGAGAGGGACGAACAGCAGAACTCTCCCTGTTTCAGCAGCACCAAGGATGATTGCATGGCTGGAAGGGAACCACAGCTGATATTTCCAGGTTATTGGTTCAGAAGCATCCCACATCATCTGCTGCACAGATGTGTCCAGATGTGGGGGTGGCAGCCTCCTGGTCTGAGGCAGGCACATTTTAGAGGAAGGCAGCTCCCAGGTAGGGCGGGGTATGGCAGCAGACCCTCTGAGCTTGGGAATACCAAGGACCACCCTCACCTCCATCAGCAGCTTTATCATGAACCTTTTACAGGTACAGCATAAGTAGCTGTAAATTTTCTAGGGCAATAAATCATGGAAGATACAGGGAGGGGTTTTTCTTGTTAATCTGCAGATAAAAATAACTCTCTACTAAAATGTGCTCTAGGAAGGGCCAAAGGAAGGCTGCACAAGGGGCCCATCCCATGGCTGCACAGACAAAAGGGCTTTGAGAGGGAAGTGCATCCACAGAGCAGCAGGAATGATTGCTTCCAGAAGAACGTAGGAAATCCTCACCAGAGGGAGGACTGAGGCCACTGACTCATCTGGTGCAAGGCAAAATTACTACTTCACAGTCATAAACCATTTGGGTTGGAAAAGATCTTGAAGATCATCAAGTCCAACCACTAACCCAGCAGCACTTCACATCAGTGAAATGATGCTGGATTTGCAGAAGCAGATTCTCCATGTCTACTGAAGTTGCACAGTCGAGTTTTCTCAGCCAGCATTTTTCCTCACAGTCTCCAAGAATTTGTGTGTCCCCCCCAGATTGGTTGGTGGGTTTATTATTTTAGTAACATTCCCCATCTCCCCATGGAGGAGAGTTGAAAATTATCTTGGAAATATGCATTTCCTCTCAGTTTCCTCTCAAAACATCAGAGGCTCTGCATCAGACAAAGAGACACTCTGGAACCAAATTTCTCACATTTCTCACAGACAGTCCTTGCCAGTAATGCTACCAAAAAATATCACCATTTCTTGCTATTTTAATGGTTCTTTCAACATCTGGTTATTTTCCTAAACACCCCAACTTCTGCATAACGTGGTAAAAGACTGCTCCTGCTGTTAAATTCATGTTTCTTTTTTTTTTCAGATACATAATAAAGCTGCAATCTAATCTAACACCTTTAAGGACATCACCTTGTAGGGAGGAAGAACAGGATTATCTAAGCCAGCAATGTCCCAAGAGTCAGAGCATCAGGCTCAGAGAAGCATCAGGCTCAGGCTGGTATGGATCAGGGGGGATCTCTGGAAGTTCTCTGGTGCAACCTGCCTCCTCTTCCAAGGAGGGACAGCTTTGCTCAGGTTCTTAGAGGCCTTTTCTAGGCAGGGTTTAACATCTCTAAAGCCACTTCAGCTAGTGCAGGAAGCACAGAGACACCCCAGAGTAAATCCAGGGAAGCAGGAGAGTAAGTGTATTGATGGGAAGGTATAGGAAAATGGATGCAATTGTATCTAAAAAGCATTATTTTTTTTCTATCAATCCTACCCAGAATAATAGCCATGAAATTGTTTTCTGAGAGTTCAGAGATTCATGGAGTTCCTGTGGCACATCACCTCTAGATCTATATACCATTATAATCCAGGATTCTCCAAAGACCTCTTCTGTGCCATCAACACCTCTAGTTTTACCATTAATCTCAATTTATTTGGCATTTTTCTTTAACAGCTCAGCTTCTAAAGACACAGAGTGCTAGAACAATGTCGACTTTCATGGTGAAAACCCCCCTAGATTGTGGAGGAAAGCAGAACAGAGAACCTTACAGATTCCAAGGCCACAAGTCAAAAGCACCCCCAATTAATTTTATTAGTTCAACATGCAGTGAAAGCTGGTTTGCTACCGAGCCACGTCGGATATGGGAATTCTCAATCATTTCCCCATTAGTGGAGCTTTCATAACATCTCTCCTGGGCACATTCAGACTTACTCACACCTGAGCTCACACTTCAATCTTTCCTTTCAGTCACAAGATCTCTCCTACTCAACAATTTATTGCTGACTCTTACAGTGACAAAATTATCCTTGACATTTCTGCCCTTCTGGTGCAATTGGTTGGCTTTAGTCAGCAGGTTCAGAAGTTGAGGGGAGAGGAGGATGGTCAAAGGAAACAAAGTGTAGGCGACACAGCTAAAAAGATCTCAACATCTGTAATCCAACCTCATCTTTTCTAGGGATATGACTCCCTCTTTAAATGACTGCTTGCAAGTAGCAAGACTCAAAGTAAGGCTGAAGCTGAGAGCAGAATTTATCACAAGGAGGCTGAAATGGGAAATGTGCTATGTTTGAGTATTATTGTATGGGTGCATAGACAGATAATAAAATGTTTTATCTTAGGAAGTGGGAGGCATGGGAAACATCTGCTGAGAGCATGACCACTTCTTTAATATATTAAATACAGGCATGCTATAAAGGCAGATCACCCCATGTATTATTGAATTAAAAAATAAATAGTGCAAAGATTTATATCCTGGTTTCCTGTTGCTCAAGAGACATTTGTGATGAGGTTTCCAAGGAAGCAGTGTTTCACAAGCAGCTATCTAATTCTAACTGCTGTGTCATGTTATAGAACTTTCTTCCAGTGCTTTCTTCAATGCTGAACTCACCACCCATTTGTCTCAACAAAATGTCCTACAAATCTTTCTCCTTTTTTTTCTCTCTGCTACCAATTCTGCCCTTTGTGTCTGAGTGATGTTTCTCTACAAAGAATGAAAAAACCCTGTCCTTTCTGTGATGGCTTCACTCTTTTTCTAATAAACGCCTACTGCTATTAATCACTAACTACCTAATAAGGCACTCTGCTTAATGTCCTATGGCTGGAAAGCAAAATATTATTGCCTGGGATTTTTTCCCTTCCATTATGAAACGTGTTTAGCTTTTGTCCTATCTTGACTCTGCCTTTTGCACTTATTTTTGCCAAAGAAAAGGCAAATTCCCAAATCCTTGTTCTCAGAAACTTCTAAGGGTCCCAAAGCCGTAAAGAGAAAAACATCTTGCTGCAGGAAAAGGGGTAAATCTCTCCCATTTTCAGACATATTGACTGGTTTTATACTTCCATCCATTCATCCAGCATTTAATCCAATTAAGACTCACTCCCTGGATTAAGATCTCCAGCGAGCTCATCTCATCCTACCTCTCTGATCTTATGTTATCTTGGTCCACCAGAGACTCAGTGTATTGCTTTCACTTGTAATTCTGCTCCGCCTAATTCACCCCAGTGGAGGACTGTTATTTCGTTTGTGTGGGTCCATCTCTTCTGGATCCTTCCTCCTGTTGCTGAATCACTTCCTCTACAACAAACTCTTTTTTTTTTTTTTTTTAAATCAGGCTATGTAAGAAGTGATGGTAAAGCATTTCACAACATGCTCTTAGAAAGACCCACAGGGGGAAAACTGTTGTATGACAGTATTTCTGAGTGCAAGTTGCTTGTCAGCAAGGACTCCATTTAAAACTCATGTTAATGTATCCACCCAACTTTATAAAGCCAGTTTTGGAGGCATTAAGTAGACCTTTGGTGGTCAAGACCAGCTGAATGTATTCCAGCCCCAGAATACTGAGTAGGCTGTGTAAATGGCCTCTGAACTGCTAAATTACATGGCATTGTTTTTACTGAATGATTAAAACACTCCAACACCCACAAAGAACTTCCAAAACAGCTGAGCAAATGCTTTCAGAGGGTGTCACCCTTTTTCCTTTCCATTTTTGAGACATGCTCTTTTCCAGTTTTATAACTGCTGTAAATAAAAATGGTTGGACAGATGTTTGGAGAAAGCAAAGGGGTCACAAAGCCAATTAAAGCAAAATCAGCCTGTTCAGAGCTGAAGATATGGCTCCCAGTTTCTCTTAAGAAATAAATACAGATTCATGTGTCTTTATTTCAGTGAGCACAACCCATGCTCGTTTTACAATGTCTTCTGAGCAGAATGAAGAGCAACGAGGCATCACCCAGAGAAGGAAGAGCACAGAGGAAAGAATAATAGCAGAGTGGAAAGGCCAGAAATCCTTCTAAAAACAAAGCACATCATTAAAGGAGAAAAAGCTCCATTAAACGTCATATCTGAGATAGCAACTGGTTTTTTTATATCTTATGCTAGCACCACGAGGCCTAAAACGATGATCAAGAACTCGAAAGCATGATGCTTTGTAAAACAAACTACAAGACAGTCTTTGCCTTGAAGTATTTACTGCTTCAGCATGGAAGGCAAGAGGCAGAGAAAAAGAAAATCCAGGCCCTGAAGAGTTGTAGGAGAGGGAATGGGAGCAGCACACTGATTCCCCTGACACCAGTTAAATGTTCAGTGCAACAACTCCCTAGACTGTTATTTTCTTTCAGGAAGAGTAGATCTCTGCCACTTACAAAGTGTTTTCAATTTAAAACTATTTTTACTCCAAAGACTGAAGTGCTGTTTTGTAAACCCATCAGGCCAGTCTCTCACCAGCGAAATTTTCATATCAATAAGGAAAATAAGAAAGGCAGCAGGAAGGAATTGATGAGAGGCTATCCCAGGACTCAGGAGTGGCCCAAGAAAGCTGCACTCCTGTGGTCACAGATCAAGGTTTTCCAAAATCAGTAGGTTCACAGACAGGATTGCCAGCTGGGCTATCCTGAGATGGGAATCAGTGTCATGGTGACATGACCGTGGTCATGTCACCACACGGTCACAGTTCTCAGCTGTCTTTCATCACCATCCACAAGCAGCCATCAGGGCAGGGCATTCTATCCCGGCCTGCTCCTGGAAACACTCGGCATTCCCGCAGCACTGAAAATAGGCTACAGAGGAGACAGAGGACATTTGGAAAAAAAACTTCTAGTCTTCATCAACTCCAACAAGTGCCCACCAGGACAGAGCTGAATGCGAACTGGCATCAGCTGGACCTCTTGACACTGAATATCAGGCTTTGAAGAAATAGAAGTGAAGGGAATTTTCATATCCACATGGCAAGCATGGAAAGAACTCCTCTTTGTACCTATATGCAGGAACAATGCCCCGCTCTAACAACTGGGACCAACACTGAGTTGTGTCAACAGATGACTCAGAAGAGGAGGAGAAGATGGAAAAACAGGCCAAAGAAAGGCAAGGCTGCTGGAAGAAAAGCAAACAAAAAGCAGCAGTGAAAGCAGCTGTGTTCTGAAGCGAGTGTGCTCGACTTGGAAATTGGTTAAATTATGAGGAAATTCACCTTTCATACTTCCTAACGCTCCCAACAAGCCTGCCTCACATTCTCACAGGGGGCAGGGGAATGAAAAACATACTTGGGGATAATTAAACAAACACAGGATGATTAAGAAGGTAAAGCTGTTCTCCTTTCGATCCAAACCACCATTCCCAGCACCCCAGCTCAGAGCACATTCCATCCTTATTTTCCAAATCAGCCCACTCCTGAACTGCCAGCTGCTTCCCTAAGCAGGGAATACAGCAGGTCGTGCAAGTGAGTGGGACAGAAGTCCAACTATGCAGGAAATCCATCAGGAGCTGATAAACCCCATACAGGTATGGGATTTCAAGGGAAGCAGGCCCATCCTACATGTTACAACTCCTATTTAATAGAGTAGGGCAAAAAATGACAGAGATCTCACTTTCCCACCGTTCGAAAGATCCAGAAAAAATAGAGAAAGTTGCTTTTTTTTGGTGGCTTCTCCGAGACTGTAACGCAGAAGCAGCATTTGACAGATTCAGGGACGTACCTGTGCAGAGAGTTAGCCCTAACTCATTGGAATTTCTTACGTGTCACCAAGGCTCAGTACAGACCTGTGTTTGAGGTAATAAACCAGCAATCTGACTTTCCAATCAGAGCAGACTCACATCCAAGGCATTTCAAAAGCCCTGCGATTTCAGCATTTATTTTCATTGCAAAACAAATGGGAATATTCTTTTCAAGATTCTGATCAAAACAGAAGCAATCGGATTTCATACCAGGTTTTAAAAGAAAATTTTCTTTAAAATTTTAAAATCAGCATAAATTTAAAGATCAGATTTTCTGCCTTTTTAGGGGTATTTGATACTATGAAAATGCTGGATCTAATTGTCTGTGAATTTTGTGGACAATTTGCTTACATTTCCAAAGCTCTGACTTTGAGGATACAGTACCTTCCAACAGTAAAATATTTCATAATGGCATTTGAGTCCCACAGATTCTTACCCAGGAGTGCACTCAACACCTTGAGTCATGTAAGGATTAGAAGTTATAGCTATTAAGCTCAGCAAAAAGAAATAATATTGATTCCTAAGAGACACACAGAGCGTTGCCCAGCACTTTTGATGTCACCTAATGACGAAGGCATAGGATAGAATCCAATGAGGAGGTAGGAAAAGTCAATTGAAGGGGATCTTCCTGCTTCTCCCAGGAGGCACCACTCTACATCAGCTGTGTCTCATCGTTAAAAAACCCATCCCATTTGCCACAAGTGTAGGAGTGAAAGCCCACAGCCCTGGTTTAGTTTCAAATGGGACTTTGCCTGCTTATAATTTTGCTTGTGGTTTCAACCAGAAAAAGTTGCTGTTCCCCTCTTGTTCCTGTAAATGCTGCTCTGCAGGGATGGTGTGTAGATGTGCTGCTTCATTCCTCCTGACGCTACTTTCTCCTGAGTGATTATTTCCTTTAAATAAGTGTTTCCACTAAATAATTTTTCTAGTGAATAACCATCCTCATGAATAAATAAAAGCACTTCAGGTCCTTACAGGGTGGAGCTGTGGAGCACCTCTCCCATCCCAACTGTGGAGCAGCTGGAATAGCTGTACCCTTGGCCTCTCTGCTGACCCCTTCATTTCAAGCCTCTTTCAGAGTTGCTCATGGTAAGAACAAAGCTCTGTAAGAGACATCTTATGAATAGCGAGGTCCTCAGTGCAAGCCTTTCTGAGGATTTCCACCCACTCTCTTTCAGGGAGAGTTGGCTCCTCTGGAATCAATTAAATGACTCCCAACTGCACCAGCTAAAGATCTGGTCAGGTTATTCTCATTCCTGCCTCTCGCCCCAGCTCTGCAGCAGAGGAGCTCATGCCTCCACAAACACCCTTGATCATTCTCTCCGTGAAATCTGTCTCTGACTGGTTTTCCCTGCTTTGTCTACACGACATGCTGGCTGCTGTAACATCAAGGTATTTGCATTACCAGGAAAGTTTTGGGTGTGAAAGGAAATTTTAATTTCCTCCTTAGCTGAGCACTTTACAATATGTGTTTTAATAAAACAGAGAGAGTCAAATTATTGCTTGTAAATGCCAATGCACAAGAGAATTAATTAGGGCAGCACCAGTCTGGCTGTGGAGCCTCTCTTGAGGGGTTCACATGCTCAGGACAGCCAGAGCATGGATTCCCTGAGTAAATGTCTCCTAAAATTGCAACCTTATGCATTTAATCTTGATGCAAAAAATCACTGCTTTTGAAATCAGACTCATGATACACCAAGAGCCAAGTTTATCTCTCTTCCTACAGTATCATCCATCAGCCCTGAAGGAAGTGGTGATCCTGATATGAGGGAGGTGTGTCTGCCAATGTGTCTGTAACCTGGAGGAGATTACAAAATATTTTTTTTATAGCTTCCAGTGAGAATAAATCTTGAGAGGTATTAGGCAAGATGGCATAATAGCCCTGCTAATCTTCTCCTCCAGAGATTGGGTTTAGGCCAGTACATAATGGTTTAGTCAAAATAACCCCCAAAAATGTAGAGGACAATCATCTGGAGCTTAGATCCAATAAACACCCTGGGTGCTTAATTGTGCATCATTTTACAGGCTGTAATCCCTCCACCAACACCTCAGTGCAGCTGAAAATGCTGTCAGTCATCTTAAGCTCTCACAAATCCTTCAGCTGACTGTAGCAGTGAGACACACTTTTTCTGTCTCTCGGAGGTCTGTAGAAAATCTGGCCCATCTACCACAACTAAAAGTTGGGATACAAGATTAGGTGGAAGTGCAGGATGGTGTGATAGGCAGGATGAGTGTGGCTCCAGAGAAGGGAACAGGAGTGAGCAGGACCTCATGCCCGAGGGTGGCTGGGCTGGGTCAGAGGATGGAGGATGCACCCCTGGGGGCAGTTTGGGTACATGAGAAGAGGTTGAGAGTGCCCAACAGGAGAAGCATCACCATATGGGACTGTAAAGTGAGGGGAAAACCCCCTCCTGATTCGTGTAAGTGAGAAAACTATTGCTATCCCTACCTGCCTGCAGGCAGGGGGCTTTGGTGTGAGCCTGCTGCTCCCGGCTCAGCCAAGGACACAGCCTGTGAAGCTCTTCCAACGTGATTCAGCCCCGCTTGTTTTGAAAAGCCCCACATGTACACAAACACAAGTACAGGAGGCACGTAAACTGCAGCTTGTGTTGGGAGCACGGTTTGCTGGGTTTGTACACTCCAGCCAGAAAGAAAGGAATTCTTGCTGAAACTTGTTCTGTCTGTTGCTCTGTATGTAAACTTCATATCTCATGGGATGATATGTCCAGAGAGAGTAATCAGAATGCATGGGAAAAAAAGGAAACATTTGCACATAGTCCAGTTTCCATTTCTGCTTTGCTGCTGCACATTATTAGCACATTGAACATAACAGCTAGCGCTCACTTACCAAGACTGTGAATAAATCACTCCTTTGATCTCTTTCAAAAATCAAGAGAAAGAAGAGATAGGGTAGGACAATGATTGCATTAAATCTGATAGTGTTTAGAATTTCTTCGGTCTTGAATGCTCTTTTTTCAGGGACCGGCATTAAGTTAAAAATTCAAATTATTCCCATTAAAACATGGTTTCCTGGTACAGCTATCAAGAACAAATAGACCAAAATGAGGGCATTTGTGTCTGGCCCCAAGTCACTAAAATTTCCAAGAATTCTCAAGGGGAACTCTCAAGGAGAGTGTCAGAATCCCAAATGACCTTGACATCACCTCTGAATCAATAACTTGACTTCTGATAGAGACTAGTGGAGAACACTAAGCAATAAAGGGAGATTATATGGTTCAGCAGCAGAACTCAGACAAAGAATTAAGGCATAAGGAAAACTCCAGACTATAAAAATCAATGAGATGCTGTTGCCAAAAATTAGAATTCTCACTTTGGGCTGAAGGAAGGGAGAAAAGCAGTAGAATAATGTAGGCAAGACTCAGAGGCTGATTCCCATCCTCTGCCTGATCAGCTCTGATGCCACTCCTGTTATTCTGAAGCCTTTCAACAAGTTGTCTAGGGACAAATTGTAAAGAGTCCTGAAGGGAGCAGTAGGAAAGGAATAAAAGATGATCAGACATGAAAGTGAGTTTCATCTGGGGAAAGAAGGAAGGAAATAGGAAAAGAAAGGGAAGGGAAGAAAAGAGGATGAGAATAGGAATGAGAGGAAGAGGAGAAGAGGGGAAGAGGGGAAGGAAGGCAGGAGGGAAGGCAGGAAGGAAGGCAGGAGGGCAGGAAGGAAGGAAGGAAGGAAGGAAGGGAGGAAGGAAGGCAGGAAATCAAGATCTGTCAGTGAGGCTGCTGGGGAACATCCACAAGGAGGATAATTTAGCACAGTTTTTATCTTTAGTGATTTAGGAAAAATTTTCTGTAGTACCAAAGTGCAGCCCTGATTACAGAGGCAGTCTCCTCCACAGGAGGTGCTCAGGTCAAGGTTAAGCAAACATCTTCTGGACCACTTTACACCTCTAAGGTGTGTGAGCCCCACATTGGAGCATGTGATTTTTTTGGATCCTCTAACTTTACTTTCCAACGAGTACAAGCACCTGCAGTAACCAGGTCTACATGCAATTCCTCTCTGCAGTCAAGATTAATAGCTGAAGTCTTGAACTTCTAAGAACTGAAGGAGTTCTGCACCAGACTTGAAAGTAGTCCTGATCTCAAACTTTGAATCCCAACAGGTTCACCGTGAAAATGGAGGCCAAAAACAGTGAATTTCGTGGGTTCAATTTTCTCTGTTGCAAAGGACTCACGTCCATCCTTTCACCAGTAAAGCTGAACATGTATAAAACTGGAGACAGAAATGACAGTTCTTGAAAAATAGTATGTTGCTTTTTGAAATGCAGAGGGGTTATTTTGAAGACTCAATTTGTCTTCTATATTTGTTCCCAAGAGTGAGTTTTTTTATAAATCTAAATACACTTGAGACACTGAATGTTCTTTCTACCTTGAAAACAGATCAGTGTGTATTTGCACTCACACAGACCCATTGGCAGATTGAATGGTTGATATGAGGATCTGCAGAGCAGAGATCTCCATCTTTTCTTTCATTTGTTGTACATTATGTAATTTCCACTTAAAACGTCCAAAATAGCTGAGCTTATACCCCTTTGCAGGAAACAATCCTTGCATCGACTTCTTTCCTCCCCTCAGCACTGTTTTCCAAGTGAGTATCAGGATACCTAGGAATTGTAATGGATATCAAACTGGTTTACTTTATTCAGTTATTGCTAAAATTTGCCATGACTTTGAAATTGAAGCATTTCTCTTTTTTTCTTTACACAAATGATACATTTTGTTTGTTCAACAGTATGATTTTTTTCCTACAAAGGTGGACCTGAAAACTGATTTTCTCCCTGTTAACTTTCAGTTTTTCAAAGGGGAGAGCTGCCGAATTTTGCTGATTTGAAAAGGACTTAAAATTGAATTTGAAAAGAATTTCAGAACTTGAAAAGAACATAGTTAGCATCATGTTATTCCATGTAACACCTGATCCTAGAGGAAAGTGACCCATGGCTCCCTGAGATGGGATTACTTCAGAAAGGCAGCAGGATTCCAGAAGATCTGGCCACATGCGAATTTCTATGGAACACAGGGGGAACAGTTCTTGCAATCCAAGTATTTCAGTTCTTTTAAAAAAGGAAACTTATTTCTTAATGCTGCAAGTTGGATAAGGGAAAATCTGCACAATAATGGAGGTGTGGTCAAGGGAGGATTCCTGGAAGAATGGGACAGGGATGGCTGAAAATACAAAACACACAAGGAGTCAAGGCATTTCACCCTAGCGGTAGGAGAGATTATTAAGACAGAGATGTGCACGCCAAGGTTTGACCATAAAAACCTTTGGTCCTTTAAACAAAATGAAAACAGGCTGTCACACCAGCATAAAAGATGGTTATTACTGTAGACATAACAGACCCACTATAAATTCACTTTTTGTCTGGCTTGGCCCTCTGCCATAAACGTGTTGCAAAACATTACAATGATGCCTCATAGCCTCCCTTGACATAGCATCCTAAATTTCTTCCTTAGAAAGTGTGCCTTCAAATTTCTACATGCGTACTGCTGCTTTAATTCCCCTGGTCATCGAGACAGAAAATAGCATTTTTCAGATGTGTAGGTGCAAAGAAGTAAGTATACACTAGATTAGGAGAAATCTGACTTGTTCTTAGGAAAGTTTTTCTGAGATCTTGGATATTAGATCCAAGCCATATTAGAACCTGTCCAACACAGCACCACAGAGCAAAATCACCACTCTTAGCAGATAAAATTAACACCTTCTGCCTGTGTTACTGCCTCCTCTTCTGAGCCCACTACAGCAAAAGGGAACGTTCACTAAAAATGTCACAATGTTAATTTAAAAAAAAGTTTTGTGGCCCAATGTTGCAACAATTTTATTTCAAGAAGCATCTGGATTTTATTAGATGCAAACACAGTTGGTAGAAGCTGAGGAGGGGGGAGAGATAAAAAATGTTCTCCCTGGAATATTTTAAACCAGAAGCATTAATCATGCACAGCATACCCTTATAATGTAACACAGGGCTTTAGGGTGACGCTGCAGTTCACTGCAAAGCTATTGCTACTGCAGTGAGTTATTGTATTTATACTTCCATTGCCTCTGGCAACTTGCAAATGGTGACAGGTGAAGAGTTTCCTTTCTTCTTTGCAGGATTCAGCGGTTGCTGGTGGCCTCATTCAGATTCCTTTGCAGCAGGAAAGACTGAGGACTGATTTCTGGTCCTTTCCAGACAGTTATGGACATTTGCTGAGCCTTTTCCTTACAAAAAAAACCCTTTATTTTTGGGAAGTCATCACTTACAGATGATGTTTGTGATGCTCTCCCTGGTGTTTGCTCTTCTGGCTTTTAACAAAGCCATGTCTTCTAGTCCCCACTCAATAAACATCATGTAATTTGTTCATTTAAACCGAATTTATGCTTAGTAGACACATGAATACAAATTTGAATATAAATCTAAATTTAAAATTCCCAAGTCAGAACACCCTGAAGTTAAGCTTGGACTTAAAATCAATATCAAAAATCAGTTTTGTAAAGGAAGTTTCTTCTTTCAATAAGGCAAAACAAATCAGTGACTGATAGCTAGTGTGGCATTTGAACACCAGAAAGTGTTACCTTTCGTGGAGGTGAATGTAGTTCAGTTTATTCATACTCTACAATTTAGGAGAGAATTTCACCTAAAAGATGTAAGCAGTCACCCTTAGCTGAGGCATGTCTGCAGTGTCCCTGTGCACTCATAAAAACAAATGGTGTGCATAGCACTGAACACACCATGGGACAGAGTTTTAAAATTAATTTTATCTCCATATGACCTTCGATTTAAAGTGCTGTGACTTGCAAAATGTTTGCAAGTGTATGCCCCACCAGCAAGGTGTAAGTGTGGGATGCTCTGGCATCTTCTGCCATCCCTAAAAAAAGGCAGTAATGTACGCAGCACCAATAAATAAACAGATTTCTGGAACAACTCAGTAGCACTGAAACCTGCTGTGTGGCACTCAAGGACACCCCCAAATTAATCATTTTAGGATTGTCCTGAGGATGGATTAAGCGCAGGCCATTTCCTCTTTCCTCCTGCAGCTTGGCTGTAACCAGCAGTGTTGGAAGGCACATTCTGTGTATCTGAGAGCCAGATCTAAAAAGCCATTTAGCGTCACTCATAAAACCCAGCTAAGAGCATAAGCATACAAATATTAACTCATGAGGTCTCACTGATTCATGGGATGAACCTACACAGCTCTCCAGGGAGGGGACTTTGCCCAATATGCTTAAATCATGGGAAGGATTTTTCTAGATGCCAAAAGGATTAGGATGCTCCATTTTCATTAATAACCAGGCACTGTGCAAGGACCCACAACGTCTTTGAAAATCTCCACTTGTTCGTTTCGGTATGAAATCATCTGGTGGGCTGCATCCTCCAGTGGGTGCATATCTGTTTGTTTCTTTTAAAAAGCTTGACTGCTTCCAAGAGCAGGAATAAACTCTTAGAAATACCTAATCAGTGTATTCAGATCATAACCAATACGGCATTACGGGTTTTTATTTCCTGTTCTGTGTTGATTTTTAATTAACGTTGACATTTATATATAAAATACTTGGTTTTCAACAGGCCAACTGGAAACCCTCTTGTGGATTACCTCATCCAAGCACAGATTTTTTGGTGTGCATATTTGTAATTGTTTGAAGGTTTTCCAAGCATATCTTAAAGTCACACCACAGCTTTCAAACACACTTATAAGAACATTATAAGTGTATTAAACTTCAAAGAAAAAAAATTAATTTTACACAGTAACGGTACTTAGAGTTTGTGATGGACACTGGACATGGAAAGAATATTTAGGCCCACATCCTGTGAAGGCTGGCACACAAATTTAGGGATATAGCTGTAGTCCATGGATTTGGAGATGGGCATGGACAGTATGTATGCTTTTGTGAGATTGCTCTGGCCTGCCTTCAAAATCAGTGGTACTTCATGGTTCTGAGTTTGGCTTTTCTATAAAGAAGGAAGAATTTCTAATGGTCTTAAAGCATCAATCCTTCCCTGAGAGTTGAGACAAAAAGAAAAACATTAAACAGAAATTAGGAGACTGATCCTGCTCCCAAAGAAACCGAGGTCAGAAGTGGTCTCATTTCAATGGAACAAAGTCTAGTAGTAAAATTTCTGCCTTCCTCTTAAATATTAGTCTTCCTTTGCTTCTCTCCTCATGTGTCTGCCACAGCTCTCATCTCTCCAGCAGCTGTGATCTGCTGCCAAGATTTGCTCTACTCTCCCTGTAATTTATGACCCTGTCACGCAGTTTATTCATACACACTTTCCCAGTGGCAAGGCTGAGGATACCAAGGTATCTAAACACCGCTGACAGAGCTGCTGGAGCCGGCTCTGGATAGACAAAGCACATGCCTGCCTTTATTCAGGTGACAGCTGAGGTAAAGCAAATAGCGCAATAACTACAACAGGTAAAGCTACACACTTCAATTGATCTTTGCAGGGTCAGAATGTGAACGTTTCAGCTGCAAACCCTCGTAGATCTCCAAGCCGAGAGCCCACAACAGCGAGGAATTCAGTGCACTGAGCTGCCTCTGACCTAACAGTGCTTTCTCCCCCCAGCTGATCTGCTCCCCACGGCAAGGCTTTCACCAGCCACTGTTTCTACAGGAGCCAGGGGCATAAATGACATGGCTGCATGGACTCAGGTACTAGGACACCAAAATTTACTGTCTTTCAAGGAGATTCAGGCTCGCAGGTCTCTGGGACCTGGCCTGTCAGACATTCTCAGGTCATAAGCACATGGTAGATGTCCTTAGGCTGGCCTGAGCCCCCTGCATTTCAGAGGGGTTTAAACACCAGCACTCCAGAGCCCAGAGCTCTACCACAGAGTCATCTTACTACAACCTTGGTAAAACACTACTGACTTCTCTGTGATCCTTAGGATTCTGTTGCCTTAAAGATTTATGCTCCATCTTCTATAAAAATTCCTATCAAAGTTTTGTGTCTCTCTTCCCCACTTTGTCTTCCCCATAAGAAATGTCCCAGGCTGCTTTATTTGACAGAGGAAAAAGAGTAATTTTTCAAACTTATATTTGAGGAAAAATTTTCTCCTAAGATATGAGACTTACACAGGCCTTTAGCAGCCTTCCATTTCTATGTCCCTATGCACCTCTGAAACAAAATTTGAAAAAAGGGAGAAGGAAGAGTCCATCGGGAGATAACTTCTTTGTGTAGCACTAATTTTCAATACTACATGTGACATTTTTGACTGTAAATTAATTGAAGAGATCTTCTGTCAAAACTTCCCCTTCATTTTATAAGCATGTAATCTTCAATTTATGCTAACACACTCTATGGAAAATGTGAATGTTGTTCCTGGAAAGTGAGCTACGACGTCTTTCCACATTGTACATAAATCTGGAGACTATAATCAGATGCAGAAGCAATGTATATCTCCAGACTCTGAAGCTTCTGCCTTCCTCTATAAATCTTTCAGATGTGGAATGGACAGCAAGTGGATTTATACAGTCCTGCCAGATTAATACCCCAATCTGATGATACGTATTTAGGTAATGTTTACTTCAGTTTCTGCATGACCTGGCTAAGCAAAAATGTGCCTCCAATAAATATAGCTGACTTGGGACATATTCAATCAGTACAAACACCAGATGCATCATCAAGAGCTTTGGGATATTTGTTTTTAGCGCATGACCACAAGATATGATGCATCTTTGAAACACTTCCTACTTCACTTAATAATGATGTTCAGCTTTTTTGGTGTTGCCAGAAGCTATCCTGGACAACATAAAGAGAAACTTTCCTCTTCAGACAATGTCAAACTATTCAGGAATTTTTGTTCCCATTAAAACAGCTTTTTTTCCCCTCTGTTTCCACACCTATGGGAATTATAATCATAACTAGATAATCCTGCTAGCAGGCTGAAATTCTGCTCCTTTTAAGAAAAATGTGAATTTTTTTGCTCAGTTCAAGGGGCTGGACTACAAGCACCTTATTGTAAGGTAAGAGATTTTGTTTTCTATCCATTACATGCCTAAGTTCCTGCCTGGCTACTGCTCCCATGGCATTACAGGGAAAGTGTAGCCAACAAAGTGTAGGCCAAACTATGAGGCAATCCCTCTGCCCAGCACTCAAAGGTGCTGGCTGGTCTTGAGAGGAGAATTCTGCAAGAGAAGAGATGTGCCTGAATCACCAGCTATCCTTCAAAACTCTTTGAAGCCTTAAATCAGTGTGTAAGCGTTTGGAAGCAGTGAAAACAGATTCCTGGAATATGGGCATGGCTCCTTGTTCCAGGCAAACTGACTTGTTTTCACTTGTGATGTCCCAGTGGAAAATCTCTTGCAGCATCTCCGGCTAAGCCAATCCCACACACACCATGGCTGAATCCCATCAGTGATAAAGCTTCCATTTCCACACAATCTCCTTTGGTGTGGCTGTATCAGGCGAGGTGGCAGAAAGAATTATGTAAAATGGCCCATGAAAACCATGTCTATTTATTGTTACTACACGAATTCATCATCTCATGAATGAGGACACTCTATAAATACTGCCAGAAAGGTAAATGAAGTGAGTAACAGCTGTTGGAAAGCTCCAAATCTGTATGATTTCGTGGATAAGTAGCTCAGTACAGACTGAAAATACAAGCTCCAATCCAGTCCACGATGCAAAGAAACTCCCAAACCAGAACAAGGACCAGAATAAAAAAAATAAGCAGACTATTATCAGTTTTGAGTGACAGAAAAAGAAGTTTACCCCACTATAATCAAGTAAAGAAGGAATTCAATGGATTAATGATGGAGCAGAAACTTTCTGAGTCAGTATAGGAAGCCCTTTGCCATGAGGCCCAGCTTTCAACCAAAATGAATCCGAGCACAACTGGAAGGTAACAGGAAGCCACCCCAGAAAAATTAAGTAATGAGACATTAGGATTAGGGTATCTCCATTGGCCAGCTTGACTCTCATTGGAGGTTTCCAGTGGAAGTGATGGGAGGAAAAAATCATTTCAATACTGATGCCTACGAAGAACCAGAAGTGTCCCTTGGCAAAGCTCCCCGGAGAAGAATCACACCTGTAAGAAGCCCTGGCTTCAGACTAATTATGAGTTGACACATTGACACAGAATGAAACTCCAGCCTGCTTTATTAAAATTTCTTGCTAGAAGCTCAGCCTCCACAGAGGGTTTGAATAAGTCAGAAACAGCCCTTCTGCCTTATTCTGGGCCTCTCTCTGGGCTGGATTCCCATCCACAGAAGAGAAAGAGTTGTGAAAATCCCACAGGAGAAGTGACACTATTGCTGGGCCATAGAAACAGCCAAGTTGAAATAAATAAATCAGAAACCAAGGAACATCTCGCTGGCCTGGACTACCGGAAGGCAGAGGGTGGAAAAGCAAGAAGAAGAAAGTGAGAATGAAAGAAGGGAGAAGACTCAAGTTCTACCCCAGAAGCTGGAAAGTATAGAGCAGGAGGCCAATGAGAACTTCTGGGCAGGGCTGAAAAACACGTGAAAGTGAGAGCTTCTCTCATCTCTGAGAATGCAGCCAAAAAATCAGATTACTTACAGTAAAAGAAGAAGAAGGAAACAGAAAAAAAAAAAAAAAAGAAAAAGAAAACCCCCTGAAAACTGGCAGCAAAGAACTATCCACAATTCTCCATGTAATGCTGGGTGGAAAGGGTAAGAAAGAAACAGGACAAACTGCAGCTTGGAGCCAAAACATTTCCCTCCTGGATGCTCCTGGCTCAGTTCAGCCCTTTGTGACTCTCAATTTCAACCCCTTATGCACTCCCCTATAATCATCATAATATGTGGCTGTTTGCTTGCTCAGTGTACTCAACTTCCTCACAGCAAGCCAAGCTCAACCCAGCTCTAGCATTTATTTCTGGATTTTAACCAGGCCTGCCTATAACCAAACAAGACTTGGTGTGGTTTGCCATATTCACTGGGAGAGAATAAAAGGAATTGCACTCAAACACCAGGGTTTGTGGCCAAGTTCACCTCGTGCTGCTGGTGGTGATATCACTGTTATTTCACTTCACTTCAGTGCTTTTAAAACTGCTGTGGAAAAAAGGAGGGTTTCAGCTCTGTCTCTGGACTTTGAGGGAGATGCAACAAAATGGACATAACTGACTGTTGCCCTTTCATTAAAAGAAAAACCCCTTTATTAGTCAAAAGTCAAATTATTGTTAGAAACCTGTAATGACTAAATAAAAACAGCCAACAGAATGTGAGAAGGGCAGACATTGACTGGGAGATGGAACAGTCCTCGAGACAAAATAGTTCCAACTCTGCCTAAAATAACATTTTTCAAGAGCTGGCCCCAGGTCCCACAGTCCCAATCGAGGGTGTTCGTGACACATCCTGAAATGCTGACTCAGACTTCCAGAGCTGTCCTGACAGTTCCCACAAGTGCTGCAGAACTCCTTGTAGGGGCATCAGGATGGAGTATCCAAAGGATTTAGGGCAACATGGGTAGGATTCAGGCATCTATGAAAGCCTCTGCCAGACAGCTCAAAATGTGATGAGGAACAGGCTTTCAGCTCTTTGAAGCTGGTGCTGCCCATCCAGATGCTTCACCTGGGAATGAGGGACTGTCCCATGCCACTTGCCTGCCAATTCCCACTGTCGTGGGTCTAACAAGAGTTCTCATTTTTGTCAGTGTTTTGGCAACAGGCAGCACGTCAGGATCTCAGTTTCTGTTCTTAAATCACCAGTATGAGATGCAAACACCTCATGGAAAGTCAGGAAAACAAACAGCCTGAAAGCCCCTGGAGGACTCCTCTACCTGGGAAAGAGTGGGAATCTCTTCCCCCTTGCTCTCCAAAGGTGCTCCGCTGATTTTGCAGGGAGTGGCTCATGAGGGCTAAATGCCTGGGGCTGACAGTACCGCAGCCTCGAATGCATCACAAGAGCTGTGGCTGCAAACTTCTCATCATTGGCAAACTACAACAATTTGGGATGACCAAACTAAATATCCTAATCCACGGACAGCTAGAGAAAGGAAATGCATTTTTCTGTGTTGATGACACCGAACAATTCCATTCGTTGGGAAGGACCCGGGAGAAGGGAGAAGAGAAGGAATTTCCACTGCGAGTGCCAAAGATGCAATTAATGTCCTGTCACGGAGCATTTATACCCAGTGAAATCCATTCCTGTGCTGAGAGCCGGCATAAAGTTACGTCCCCGTGAAGTTGCAGCTAACGGGCAGAAGGAGTGGATTTCATTTCCAGAGTGATGTTCCAGATTCCTGGAGGAGACACTCAGCACTGAATGAAGCACTGTGCAGCAGAGCCTCAGCAGCCTTGAAGTGAATTTTGCTGTGACCTAACAAAAACCACAGACTTGAAATTGTGATGATTCAGAAATTTTCAGGTCGCAACAGGGGTTCTTGCAAAATATTTGGGAACTGCAGGAAGCGTTTAATGGTCTCCCTATGTCAAGGAGAGAAATCCTGACCTTTTCACTTCATGATTCTTGTTCCTTATAAGCAACAATTTTAGCAGGAGATAATTAAGCCCGAGTGGCCTTTTTTTTTCTAAGGTTGTTTCTAGAATAACAAGTGACCTGGTCCTTTGTGTACTGATTCATCCTCTCTTTGCTGTTGGAATTTGCTACAGGGACAGACCGTGCTCCCAGTCACACGTGTGGCTCCCCACAAGTGTGTGCAGTAAAGGAAATCAGGTGGAGAGGTTTATCTGCAGAGCAATAGGATGGAGCAACAAAAGTCAGGAGAACCTTATATGGGTATGTGACTTTCCTAGCTGAGAGTCAAAAAGGTAGGATTTCAGTAGGAAAAAAAATTTTGAAAAGACCAAGAACATGAATCAGAATACCAATGGCTAAAGCAGAGGTTTGGGACATTCCTAATCCTTATTTGGATGCAGAACCCATGAACGGGTGGTTTATAAATTCAAACTGATGTTATTTGGATGCAGAACCCATGAACTGGTGGTTTATAAATTCAAGCTGATGTCATCTGAAGGAAGACTTCAGGTGAATCTTCCTTTCATTTCCTGTTAGCTTGAGGGAAAAACTGACAGAGGGACAGGCAAAGGAGCTACATCCATTTCCTGAAATAAAGAAGAGACGTCTCACCAAGTTTAACAGCAGGCGATATAATAATTACTACATGCTTGTGTTGTAATTACTGTCAGAGATTCCTTTAAAAAAAGAAACCAGGCTGTTCCAAATCATCTTGAAATACTACTTGTAAGACTATTTCTGCTGGCTTGTAAATGATGGCTATGCAAGAAACTAATTTGAGTATCACTGGAAATTATAATTTTGTTTTGTGTGCTTCCAGTAATGTTTTCTCAAACAAGGATCTTACATTTGTCTCTGTATTTGTGTAACTAATTCTGTGGAAAGCATGAAACACAAGCATTAGACAGCTTGCTGACACTGTCTTTTCTCATTCAAATTTCAGACAATACAATTTTCAGTTTGTGTAAATACTTATACTGCCCTTGAAGACCTAAGTGCAGAGCAAAATGATGTGAACTGGACTTTAAATAAACAGAAATTAGGTCAACGTCAATAACTTAACCTTCATGGGAATTATACCTGGTACATGAACCTTTTATATGCCACTTGCAAATAATTGCTAAAGTAGATATTTCTTCCTCATGTTGGCTTATTCCACTACATCCTGTTTCTCAGGTACTTAGCTCTTACATTTAAGCATATTTCCTTGAGCAAATTTGATATATCATAACCCTGCTGCCCTCGAAGACTTCTCATAACCCTTTCCTTTTCTGTGCCAATTGAGCTTAATTAGCAGCTTGTATCAGCAGCAGGATTTGCTCACAGATTCATTGGCTCTATACTCAGTAACTGGAAAAATGACCTCAAATTGCTTCCTCATTGCATGTATGTGTTTCCCAGGATGGAAACTCCTCTTTTCCACGGATTTCCACTCAGAAATTCCAGCTTGGGAGCAGGCTAGGTAAAGTACATCCAACGCTCAAACAGCAACATTTTCTGACGATGTGCTTTTCACCTGGCTTTTATCAGAGAATTCCAGACATAAGGTGGAATGTGAGATGGAATTTGAGGATGACCCATCATATCTTAGGTCTCAGAAATGCAGGAACAGTTTCTAAAAGCAGGTTCTCATTTCAAGAAACTGGATATTTGCTGGTTTATGATACTGTGTTCCGCTTCAAAAGCTAATACTCTCCCTTGCCGTGGCCACCTTAGTTCTATGAATACTGTGAGGAATAATGCGTGTCTGATGACTCAAAAAAAAAAAAATAGATAAATTTAAAAAAAAAGGCAGTGCAGTGAATCTAAAAATAAAAATTAGGAAAGGTGGGAATTAGCTCACCACAGCTCACCTCAATTGCCAGGTCAGGTTTCAATTTCCAGTAAGTTTTCAGTAGAGTAGCTTGTGTAAATGTGTCTGTGGGCACTCCTCATACAGGGGAAAAGAAATTTCCTTGAAAACAGATACCTGACATCACAGCTACGTGTTTTCCTGGAACAGAGCTCGAGCTGGACCAGTGCTCTGCCTACTGACAAAGTCCTCATCCCAAGAGTGATATTACTGCTTGCAGGGCAGTAAAGAGAGCACAGTGGGCTTGGAAGGGGAACCAGAGCGTGGTGCTCAACATGTTGTACAACTCTTCTGGAGAGCTGTGGATATTCACCTTAAAGGTGTCTGGAAACACCGTAGGCTACCTCACACTCGGGTTTGTCTGAAGAGTTGTTTTTATGCCCAAGGAACTTCTAAGATTAACAATCCCTTTGCCAAGACAAAATACGTGTGAGAAGCATAAAAGGGTTATCAACACAACCTTCCTGTGTGATCTGAACTCGGGTGCTGGTCCAGGCACTGTACCAGGATGAGGCATGCACTGTGCTTTGTTCACTGGCAGCCTGAGAGCCACACTCTCTGTGCACACTCTCTGCTTTGCAGTATTCCTTCAAACTAGGGAAATAAACCCCTCCAGAGCAGCAGAGATGCCCATGGGGAGAAGATGGACGGAAGAGGTTGACAAAATTTGTATACAGCAGGGTTACATTAGGGCATCACACCGAACAACCTTTCCACTTAATAAAGGTTCAACAGCCAGTATTTATTTTTTTCACTTTTCTTTTGTTTTCAGAGTTCATTTTGGACAGCAAGAAATAAAATCAGAGAAAGAGGGTGTTAAATTAATTTTGAATGGAATGCAACGGCACCGATTTTTCCACGTGAGGTGTGAAAGCTTTTGACCTCGAGTAGATAAAACATCACTCAGGGTTTCTATCTCCAACCCGTATGTTACACCTCACCTTCTCCCCTGTGCAGAACATTACTCCTCCTGAACGGAACGGTATCCGCTTACAGGCAGCGCTTGCTCCAAGGGGAAAAAAGAAAAGTTTGCCTCTCCCTTAAAAAAAAAACAAAAAAAGCCATTTTGTTCAGCCAGATGTTCTACAAAATGGCACGGCCGCTGTGCTTGCGGAGGGCCGGGCGTCCCAGCCCGGCGGAGCTCGGCGGGGCGGTGGCGGCCCCCGCCCGGCCCCCGGCGGCGCCGAGGCCAATGGGCGCTGGGGCGGCGGCGGCCGCCTCCCCCCGCCCAGCCCGCGCTATATAGCCGGGCAGCGGCGCCGTCCCGGCCGTCGGGCTGTCCGTGCCGAGCCGTGCCGAGCGCAGCCCAGCCGTGCCAGGATGCCGGACCGCAGCGTGTGGCGGCTGGCGCTGCTCGCCCTCTGCCTGGGGGCCGCGGCGGCGGGGGGACAACGCCGCGGAGCCGGCGGCAAGAGCCGGCGGCAGGCGCAGACACAAACCACCTCGCTGCCGCAGGGCACCGCCGCGCAGGGAAAGCGTGAGTACCGGCCGCGGGCAGGGCAGGGCGCGGGGCTGGGCACGGCCCCGCCGCTGGCCCCGGGGCGCTTTGTCTGAGCCCTCAGCCGCCCCTCGGCTCGGCGGGCCCGCACGCGTGTGCGCCCCGCGCCCCTTCCCTCCCGGCTGCTGCCCTCCGTAACGCCGAACTTTGCTTTCTCTTCCCCCTCTGCGTGCCCCGTCCTCCTCCTCTCCCCCCAGAGACCTGCTATGACAATGGACGGTACTATCAGATAAACCAGCAGTGGGAGCGCACTTACCTGGGGAACACTCTGGTCTGTACCTGCTACGGCGGGAGCCGAGGGTTCAACTGCGAGAGCAAGCCCGAACGTAAGTTGGTGGCCCCTTTTGTCTGCGTCGAGACCCCAGCGCGGCTTTTGGTGCCGAGTAAGCCGAGCCTTGTACGAGTTAGGGCTGGCGGCCCGGGTTTTCCACTGAAGTTTGGTACTTAGGGTCAGTAATGGGATCTACACTCAATTACACTGAAGATCTGGCTCGAGATTTTCAGAAATGCTTTTCATTAGCGATGGGCCTGCCACCAGAACCCTGAGCCAAACATCACTCATCTCTCTGGAGGATTGGATCTAAACATTAATTTTGGAGCCAACCTCTTCTTTATAATGAACTGAACTGACTCCTGGACTCACATAGGGAAGTTCAAATCTGGAGTCACTTTGCAGCTCTGGCTCTGCTCTGTTTGATTGCTTCACCCCAACTTTTCATAGCTGTGCAGTGTCGTCAGCTTGTTTAAAAATATTTCAACTTACAACTTTCCACAGCCTCCCGGCCGTGCTGTGAGCTTTCTATAATTGAGTGTAAAATGAGATTGTTTAGTCTGTGCAGAAAAAGTTTAGGGAAGAGAAAGAAGTTTAAATGCAAAGTCTGCTGGAGGATGCGTCTCTAAGATTCGGTGTAGTTCAGTTTATCAGCTGCAATTTATCTGTATTTATTGGTCTGAAGCCACTGGTTTGCCATGATTCCTTTATGTTGCTCTGGAGATAGAAGAGACAAAAAACTGGTTCCTGGCTGACAGTGTTCATGTAAGACAGATGTGAGCATCTCAGCCATCTGCTCTGCGAGGTTTGTGTGCTGCTTGCCTCACGGCTGGAATATTTTAAGGAGTACTCAGTCCCCTTTCTCCATAAAAGAGGGTTCAATCTACTCTTCCATCCCCTGCAGAGATTTCCAAGTTTTACTGTCTTGAAGTCCAGTAGGAAGTTTTCCTTATGACACAGTGAACTTTATCTGCCCAGCAGTGAAGAAAGCTGTTTTGCTTCACATCTTGATTCTGGTGGCAGCACTGATATTCTGTGATCGCTTACCTATGCACGAGTGTGAGCAATACACAAGTAGTGAACTTTGCTGTTGGCTTTGGTGGGACTGCTGCAGAATTTGGGATTAATCTACTCAATTTTTGCTGTGTCGGAGTGAGGAGGATTAGCATGACAAAGCACACAGTTTCCAGGGGTTGTCTGCTCCCTCCTGTCTTCTCTACTGTTGGCTTCAAACACCTGGGATTGATGCTTTCAGGCGTGCCTGCCATGTGCAACTTTTGGTTCCCTGAGAGAAAGAAGAAGAGGTTGTTGAGCATCACGGGGGCCTTGAGGGGTTAAATTTCACCTAGTTTCCTCTCTGCTGTTTCATCCCATGAGGAAAGAGGAGACTGATAGGCATTTTTTCCCAAGAAAAATGTGTGAGGAGGAAAGGAATGTGTTTCTGTTGACTGTACACGTTACTGGTGTGCTTACATGGAGCTGATTATTTAATTCCTTTTTTTTTCCTCCCTCATAGCTGAAGAGACCTGCTTTGACAAATACACTGGATCCACTTACCGAGTCGGGGAGACCTATGAGCGCCCCAAGGACTCCATGATCTGGGACTGTACTTGCATTGGAGCTGGACGTGGGAGAATCAGCTGCACCATTGCCAGTATGTAACTGAGAGCCTATTCCTAGAGCTATTGTTCCTTAGTGTCATATTTTCCAGAGCAATTTACACGATATTCCCAGTGCCTGTTAGCTCCAGTTGCATGGGGTTTAATCCAAAGCCCACTAAAGCTTTGGAATTAAAAGTCCTTGCCCCACATACATACATTTGCACAACTGTGGGAAAACAGGTAAGAAGCAAGGCTCAAAGTACTGCTGAACTCCTTGCAGAAATAGATGGGCTAGATTTAGTGGGCCACAAACCCTGGTAAGTCAAGGCAAGACCCTGAAAGGGGAAGAGATCAGGATGTATGTTTGTGTGCAAGACATTACAGGCCTGTACAGGTCTGTGCTAGCCCATAGTTTAGCAATGTCACTAAGAAACATAAGTATGATTGTTATTGCTTAAGGAAGTAGTTATTTTTAGCTCATGCTTGACAGGTATATAAACCAGCAGTGTGTCCAATAAAATTGGCTTCATGGTGCAAACCATGGGGACTCCATCTCTTCAATCACCTGACACACAACCAAACTCCTGTTTTATTTAAGAGGTCAAGTGCTGCATGAGAAAACATAGGCCAGATATTACTGTTAGTGTCCAGCCATACGGCTAGTAATTTATTATGTACAAGAATGTGTTACATCTTCACAGGTGCAGTTACAAAAGTAGTTTTTTGATTGGGAAAAAAAGTCTGCTCGGCAGCTGGTGGGTCACAGTAACACCATCAGTATTAATGGGACTACTCAGAATAAATGATAATGAATGAATGCCGCCTGAGAGCCAGTCCTTCAGCCTCCAAAAATGTTGTCTCTAAGGGAACTAGGATTTGATGTCCAGACAGCAGCTTAACATGTTTCTACGATTCCTTTTTCACTGGCCTGACCCATACTTTCTTCTTGCTCTTCGCTCTCTTCCCTTGGTCCTTTCTCCCCAGCTCCCCTTTCACGTCTCTGTCTGGAAATCCTTTCCTTATTGAGTCACTGAATTGTTCACAGTTTCCCTTTAGTTCATAATTGGACTTTCTGTGAGCACAGAGGAAGATTGCTGTGTGTCAGGATTTTTACACTGAGATTTCAAAGTCTCTGAGGCACCTTTTGAGAGAACTCTTGCTGTTAAAAGTATCCAGTTTCTTGTTTAAGACACACATGCAGATCCTAGTAGTGTTGCCACAGAGGCCTCGGAAACCAGCCATCATTGTAGCATGGGAAAAAAATAATGCATTAAATCTAACAAGTAAAGCTGGAGCCCTTCTGAATTTAATGGCATTTTATTGGGCAGGGATGATAAGTGTTGTAAGAAAAAGAGTCAGTAAGGAAATTGCGAATGTAAGAGCAGCCTTGTTTCCTCATCATCAGCCTGGTTTAGAGCTCACTGGAGAGTCTCCCTGGCTGCAACTGGCTTTGAATCAATCTTCAGAGCTCTGAGATTCTCTTCTTTCATAAATGAGCCCACAAAACATTTTACTGGCTCTTAATAAATGATGGGATGTGGGTGTTTTTTCTTGCCTTTTTTTTTTTTTTCTTTGGATTTTTCCAAAGAGACAAACCCTGTGTTTGCGAACTCTCCTGCGCTGTGCTACCCTCCCTCAGCCTGGGCTGCCTCAGAGCTGTGGGGCACAGATGGGCTGGAATCTGCCTTTCCAAACCCCAAAAGAGGTCTGATTTCCCACTGGGCTGTCACACCAAGCACCTCCTTATCCTCCACGTGCTGTCCTGGCCGCCGTGTCCCTCATGAATGGCCACAGAGAAGCCCAAGTGGCATTGCCTCAAGATGGAGGCAAACCCTCTCTCAGCAGCCCTCAGCCTGAGAGCAGGGTCTGAGGGAGAAACAGCACCTCATCTCTCCCTGGCATTCCCTTTTCACCAGCCAGGCTCTGGCTGTGGTTTGGAACACGGAGAAGTTAGCTGAGGGAAGGACAGGAGTCAGCTGAGGACTGGGCCTGGGAAGGGCAGAAAATGGCGGGCTTGGGAAGGGCAGAAAAGGGCCGGGGGAAATGTTCGGCGCCATTTTACTGAAGTCCTCCCTCATTGTCTTCGGTGTCCCACCTCCTTCATGCTGCCCCTTACCCCGGCTGTCCCCCTTTGCCCCTGGCCTGATGGCCCTTACCTTGTCACCTCCGTGCCGGCTCTGCTGCGTCCCTCACGCCGGCTCCGCTGTCTCCCACCACAGATCGCTGCCATGAGGGCGGCCAGTCCTACAAGATCGGCGACACGTGGCGCCGGCCCCACGAGACGGGCGGCTACATGCTGGAGTGTGTGTGCCTGGGCAACGGGAAGGGCGAGTGGACCTGCAAGCCTGTGGGTAGGTGGCTGCTCCTTCCTTCTCCCTCAGCGCAGTCGGGCTGTGTGGGCTTTTCCCCTTGTCTCCCGTGTGGGAATGCTCCGTGTGGGCTCTGATCCACTCTCCCCTCACAGCCGAGCGGTGCTACGACAACGCAGCCGGGACCTCCTATGTGGTGGGAGAGACGTGGGAGAAGCCCTACCAGGGCTGGATGATGGTGGACTGCACCTGCCTGGGTGAGGGCAGCGGCCGCATCACCTGCACCTCCAGAAGTAAGTGCCTGCTTTATTTGTGTTGCTTGTTTATTCGTTTATTTTCTTACTTTTCATCCTGCGTGGGGAAGTTATTCCTTTGCCTGCCCCGTGTGAGCAGCAGTAGTTTGAGAGGGACAAACTGAGAGGTGGTGGGAAGTGAAGAGGGGGCAGAGGCCTGCGTGGTGCCACAGTCGCCATTTGCAGTCTGGGAACACTCCCCAGAGCTGCCCAAGTTATTTGAGGATTTAATCTCCTGGAGAGAGAAAGGTTGAAGGCATCTCTGTGTCAGCTGAGCCACAGCCAGGCCTCTCCCAGGTAGTCAGGGAAATTGCTTGGCCCACAAAAAGGCAGGGAGTTTAGCCTAGGATGTCCATTTCTGTGCTTTCAAGGAGCCTTCTGAGGGACTGTTGAGTGGTTTTTAAGTTAAATACCCTTTCCAACAGCAAGATCTGCAAGATTAAAATATTTTCTTACTTCTTTCTCTCTGTTACTGTCTAATTTTTGCGTTAGCTCAGCCAGGGTTTGTTTTGCCTGCTCTGCCATCTCTTCTATCAATTTTCCCACCCCATTTCCTGCTCCAGCAGCACAGGTGATTTTTTAACAAAGTTTTTGCATCATTGGGGGACATTACCGTAAATACTCCATTTTATTTGTGTTTGCAGAGCAAACAGGACTTTTAAAACCCAAAATCTTGCTTGTTTATTGACCTTCTGTTACACTCCTGTGAGCTCCACCACAGAGCTTACTTCTGTCTCAGGTTTACACCAGTTGCCTCAAGAAAATTTAACTTTGTACCTTATGCCTTGGTTATGCAAGGTTTGAGAACCCTTCTGTAGCCTTTCAGTTGCCTCATATTCATTTGCCTTGGGGCACACAAATGATGGATTTTTGCTGATATAAACAGCAGACCTGTAAAGAATAAGACACTGAGGAGGGTGGAGATTAAAATGGAAGACCTGGAGAGACTTGGTCAAGAAATAAGCTATAAAAACCAACCCAGACTTGACAATATTAAGTCTGTTAAAGGCATATGGGGAAAAGTCATTAGCTGTCAAATGGGAATGAATAAAACAGAATGTGTTATTTGTGAATTTTGGAGGACTTATTATTACTAATAAAATGTATTTGGCAGTAGGTTTCTTTCCATAACTCAGGTCTGTGCTGTTGTGTCATGGGGGAAATTGCAATATAAGGACCTCTTCATTTTTCATTTTGTTTTCCAATTACATTTGAATAGAGAAATTGAAATTTATGTATATAAAATGATACCTCTAGGCCACGAAATGGCATTACACTTCAAGTGTGTGCTGCTGTTATGTATCTTTTATGGCCAGCATTTTCCAGAATCACAGCTGATTGCTTCAGTGACATTTCAGCTATTCATTGAGAAGAGTGTTCATAAGGCACATTTTTTTCACATTTACAAAATTGCATGATGAATACCTCACCAATTTACCATACATCTGGCAAATGCTCAATTTCTGGTCATTCTAGCAGTGTGAATCAGTAACATGTTTTCTTCATTCACATTCTTTCCTGTGTGCTCTCTCAGTGACAGTCTGGCTTAATGCACATGTCCTTCCACAGTTCTTCATAAATCCATGTTCATTGATCTGTGATTATATTTGAGCCACTGTATCAAGTTTCCCTTGAATAAGTAGGTAAAATGTTGTGATGGAAGAAGAACTAGCTAATCCATGTGGCTCTGGCATCCAGACAAAAGTAGTTTGTTGTGCTGTCCTTTGAACCCATTTGCTCAATTCATCGGGGGCTGTGGGTTATTAAAGAGATTTAGGAAGTCTGGTACTCCTGGTGTTACTTGAGCAGCTTGTATTAACTTCACTGCAGCTTCATGGAGGCTTCTTTTGGAAGAAAATGGGATTTTATGTGTTGCTCTCAAACAGGTTTTAGTCCCTTCCAGATGAGAGAGAGCCCTGAACTTGAACTGTGCCCTGTGTATAGTATGAAATGACTGAGCTGTGAAGACTCCTATTTTTTTGTTGTTTTTTTTTTTTGTTTCTTAAAAGAAAAACAAGAGTCATTAAAACAAGTTTAGCTTTAAGGGTGTGTGCTAGACAGAATGGGTTTAGATTGGCTTTAAAAAGTAGCTCATTTTGACAATGGCTGCAAAGTTGAAAGCACAGTTCTGGAAATGAGTGGAAATCTTTCCTTAGGCTAAAGCACCAGGATTTTGGGATGCTCTCAGCCTTTGCAGCTTAGGCTTTAGTGCATGTGGGAATTGCAATAGTGGGCTCCAGAGAATGAGGTGAGCCTTTAATTCAGACGAGCTTGGAGAGCTTGGGCACTGGCCAGTGGAGCCCCCCAGTGCAGGCCCAGCTGAGAGTCCCTTTGCTCACACAGATCGCTGCAATGACCACGACACCAAGACTTCCTACAGGATTGGAGACACCTGGAGCAAGAAGGATAACCGTGGGAACCTGCTGCAGTGTGTCTGCACTGGGAACGGCAGAGGAGAGTGGAAGTGTGAGAGGCACACCTCCCTGCACACCACCAGCACTGGTAAGTGGGACATCTTGCCGTGGAACATAGGCAAGGGGAGGAGGAATGGCACGTTTTGGCAGGTTAGGACTTGAAGTTGAGTTGTTCCATCCTAATTCAAGTATTTGAGTCTTGTCTGGGAAAAGACCAGCAGCAAAGAGGGTCGGAGTTCAGAAGAGGCTCCTGGTTTGTGTGTGTGGAGATAAGATTAATTGGTACCTTGTTTTCCTGCACAAATGGGGCTGGCACATACAGATGGGATTGCCTGCACAATCACAGGGCAGTAAATCACACCTAGGGCCCTGCATTCGCAGGAACTATCTTTGTCTTGGGAGCATGGCACTCCAGGTTAATGTTTGAACTTTATGTATTTGCCTCAGGGTAGCTTTCTTGAAATGTCCTTTATTTAAACCCCACTTGAGACCATCTGGTTTCTTTGACATGATAAATACACCTACTAATGGCTGAGCTTTAAAAACCCCAAAATGTCAAGGAATGTATACAGTGCTGTTTAATACATGTACCTGAGATAGCTTGCAATTTTGGTCTGAAATATTGCCTAGTTTACAGGTAGCATATTTTTTGTGCCCGAAGTTTAAATCTTCAGCTCCTAAATCCTTTTGTTTGTAATTTTAAGGATCTAGGTTTCTTATCAGTGAGTGCAATGTAGAACTTCTGTTTTCGTGTTGTGCCTGCACTAAATTTTACCTGGTAAATGACCTTTAACTCTTTGGTGCCATCAGGTTAACTTAAAACTCTCAGATGGTCTAAACTTCTAAATGTGTAACACTTCTAAGGTGTCAGTATTTTGTTTCCATTATTACTTCCCTGGAGGTTCCTGTGGGAATCATTAGCAAAAATGTATATGATGTAGACAACACCAAGCCTCTGTCTCTTAGTATTATTCCAAATGATAATGTGCCAAAAACTTTGATTCAAAATTTAAAAATTGCTGACTTAAAGGAGTACATTTTAAGTTTCTTTTTCTTGTTTTTCGATGAAAAATTCAAAATTAATTCTTTTTGCCTTATCTCTCTGCTTCCTTGCTAATTTTTATTCTCCTGTCACTCATCTTGATTTTTTTATTATACATTTCATTCAAAGATTTTTTTTGTTGCTCAAAAAGAACTGTTTTCTAAACAATTCATACGAAAAACGGTTTCTAAATCCTATCTAAAGCTACTCTGCAGGGTTGGAAACCAGAGGCTGTCATTAGCGGGGAGGGGGAGTTGTTCTTCTGATGTTGAAATTTGCTAAGTGGAATGAATTAAGCTGCATCCCGGGAAGCTTAAGGATGGGAGTGCCTGAGGTTTTATTATCTCAGCACTTAATGGCAGCCTTCTGCTGCTGAGCTCTGAGTGCCTTGTGTCCCCTCTGTCCCGCGTTGTGCTGCAGGCTCTGGTTCCCCCAGCATCACCAACGTGCAGACGGCGCTGTACCAGCCGCAGCCGCAGCAGCCGCAGCCCTACGGCCAGTGCATCACCGACAACGGCGTCGTCTACTCCGTGGGCATGCAGTGGCTCAAGACACAGGGCAGCCAGCAAATGCTCTGCACCTGCCTGGGCAACGGAGTCAGCTGCCAGGAGATAGGTATGAGCCGGCTGGACGTGTGCCCAGGTGGCCAAGAGGGCCAATGGCATCCTGGCCTGTAGCAGGAATGGTGTGGCCAGCAGGAGCAGGGAGGTCATTCTTCCCCTGGACTCAGCACTGGTCAGGCCACACCTCGAGTGGTGTGTCCAGCTCTGGCCCCTCAGTTTAGGAAGGATGTTGAGATGCTTTAACATGTCCAGAGGAGGGCGAAGAGGCTGGTGAAGGACTTGGGAAACAAGCCATATGAAGAATGACTTGGGAAGCTGGGGTTGTTTAGCCTGGAGAAAAGGAGACTCAGGGGTGACCTTGTCACTCTCTACAACTCCCTGAAAGATGGCTGTAGACAGCTGGGGGTTGGTCTCTTTCTCCAGGCAGCAACTGACAGAATGAGAGGACACAGTCTCAGGCTGCGTCAAGAGAAATATAGGTTGAATATTAGGAAGAAGTTTTTCATGGAAAGTGATTAAATACTGCCATTTAGAATAGTCTGCCTGGGGAGGTGGTGGAGTCACTGTCCCTGGATGTGTTTAAAAAGAGACTAGATGTGGCACTTGGTTGAGGTGTTGGGGCTGGGTTGGACTCGATGATCTTGAAGGTCTTTTCCAACCTACACATTCTGTGTGAGTTGATGTGGAGTGCTTGTTTGCTCCAGTGAGGTCTCTAGAACCCTTTGTGTGCGTGTCAGAAATGTCCCCTGAAGAAGACATGCTGGAGAAAGGGGGGAAGAAATGGTTTGGTTATTTGAAGCCTGGTTCTTTAGGGCAGGAACGTTTCCCAGTGAGCTATATATAACTTGGTGAGGGGAAACAGAGCCCTTGGGGAGCAGCATTAATAACTTTATTCAAATGGAGCTGCAATAATGCATGTTTGGAAAAGAATGTAAAAGAACACCACAGCTGTGGAGCTGTCTGTTGGTGTGTGTTGGCCTGGCTCCATGGCAGCCAGAGTGGGTTCCCAGCAGCCAACGACTTGGCCTGGAGGGGCTGTTGCAGTTTTAGAGCCTTGAGGTTTGGGGATTGCTTTAAACCACAGTCTAATGCTGTGATTTTCTTTCTAAAGCTGTGACCCAAACGTATGGTGGCAATTCTGATGGAGAGCCCTGTGTCCTGCCTTTCACCTACGATGGGAGGACTTTCTACTCCTGCACCACCGAGGGCCGCACAGATGGGCACTTCTGGTGCAGCACCACTTCCAACTTCGAGCAGGACAGGAGATACTCCTTCTGTACTGAGCAGAACGGTGAGTCCTTCCCAGAGGGTCTCCACGTGCACGTGACCCTGGTGTAGGGATGGAGCAAGGAGCAGAGAACACAGGAACAGGCTGCCTGACCAGTTCCAGCAGTCTGTTAGGACTCAAGGCAGTGCTGTGAATGGAGGGCTGCCTGATGACAGAGCATGTTTGTGCTCTTGGCATCTTTGGAGGGTGCTACAGGTGTACCCTTTGAGTCCTGTTCTGTTCTCTAAGATGGCCTTAGAATGGGAGTACCTGGTCATGGTGGAACTTTGGCCCAAAGGATGCTTATCTTTGGTTTTGCTTGGGTGAATTGCTTCAAGCAATGCCCATATTAGGCTGCAAAGAGGAGGATATTCATGGAGTACAGTTTGTGCAGTCCTGGCACTCCCTCTATCCTGGCTATCTAGCCAGGCTGCCATATATAGCCATGATCTTCATGTGATTTGTGGTGACTGATCAAGAGCTGGGGTATGACTAAGGCAGCAGCATTCCCTCTTGTCTGTGAATGGTCAGTGTTCCCTTAACAACACAGATCTATCTACCTGTTTGCTTGCGCTTCCTGGAATGCCTGTCAGACATCCATGGAGCAGTGTCCAGGCAGCTTCTTGGGATCTGACCTTGGAAAGAGTATTTCCTGTTGGGTTGGGCTTGATGATCTTGAAGGACTCTTCCAACCTTGTGATTCTCTATGTTCCCACATGAAAATACTGCTTCTTACACTGCATAGACACTTGTTTAAAAAATTATTTTCAACTGTGGTTGGTTTTTTTTTTTCCCCCTGATCAAAGTCAAGCCTTTCTCTGCAGGGCATGTAATACTTCCTTTTTAAAAAAAAAACACAAACTAACCCCCCCAAAAAAACCCCACCCAAATACTGTTTCTGTCCATGCACACATGCATGTTTTAGAGAGGTTTCTTGTGATACTCTGTGGAAAAGAGAAACGTGATATAGAAAAATCTCAGTAAATGTCTTCTCATTCCCCAATATTTGTAAAGCAGAGTTGCTCAAGAGGTGATTAGTTCAGGTAGATTGCAGCTCTCTTTCCACTGCTGCTTGCAAAACATGAAACTTCCAGCCTGCAGAGAGGTTTTGGCTTGTCCTGTTGTACATAGCTGAGCTGTAACCCTTTCCTGAGGCGGAAGGCTTCCCTTAGAGCTGGTGGGCACCACTGGGAAATAGCTTCAGTGAGATAATGCAGGTATGCTGAGAGCTGTGAGTTTATTTAATTCCCTAGGCTTTGGGAGAAGGATCTGCAAAGCTACTTCCCAAACACAGTAAGCTTTGGTTCCTGGGAATTCCCATGGCTGGCTCTGCTCGTTCCAGAGCAAAGCTTGAACTGAGCTGACCTTGTGCAAAGCTTATGTTTCCACATCTGAATTAATTGAAGCCGAGGAAAGAGGCCTGTGGATTGTATACAGAGGGCACACGTGGGAAAACTCAGTGCTAGTGGTTTGTTTTCCAAGCCCTTCCATGCAGGCTGCATTTGCATCTGTTTTCTTTCTATTTTTTGCACAGTTTTGGTCCAGACCCGTGGTGGCAATTCCAATGGCGCTCTGTGCCACTTCCCCTTCCTGTACAACAACCGCAACTACACCGACTGTACGTCCGAGGGGCGCAGGGACAACATGAAGTGGTGTGGGACCACTGAGAACTACGATGCTGACCAGAAGTTTGGGTTCTGCCCCATGGCTGGTAAGGATGAGAGCCATCAAGGGGTTGTGGAGCACCTCTGTGTGCACCTTTGAGCTGGAAAGTGAAGACCTCTCTGTTGTTGGTACTGATGGCTTCTAATGAGCTGCATCTCAGCCCAAAGGCCTTTCTTCATTTCTGAAGTTTTGTTTTGTCCTTTTTTCCCCAATTGACCACTTCTAGCAGAGATTTCGGCAGTTCCAGGAGAAGGCAGCTTTCATTACTTCTTTGCTACAAGACAGTGGTAGGCATGCTCTTCAGCTGGTGCAAACTGGTCTAGATCTGCTGGAGAACCTAAATTTGACTGTGTGCCTCAAATTTCTTTGTTTAGATGCAGAAACCTTTGCCTGGTATAAAAGGGCATTGCAAATTGTCTCAGTCCTCAAGATCTTGTAAATTCTGGCCTCCTAAACATCCTTTTGCTTTCTTCTCACCCAGCCCATGAAGAAATCTGCACAACCAATGATGGTGTCATGTATCGTGTTGGGGACCAGTGGGATAAGCAGCACGACATGGGCCACATGATGAGATGTACTTGTGTAGGAAATGGCCGTGGAGAGTGGACCTGCATTGCCTATTCACAGCTCAGAGGTACTGATTTTCATGTTGATATCACCACTTCGGTCTGAGTGGGAGGTGGGAGAAATTGGTATTCTTTTCTGTCAGTGTGGGCTTGAGAGCTGCAGTTTACTCTTTGGAGTAGGAAGTGGATTAGAGGAGCTGTGAAGTTCTTGTCTTGGTTATGAGCTGGAAAAGTATATTCCAGCCTTTACAGGCTCTAAAGCAGGGGCAAACCTTGATTATCTTGATCGTGGTATCTCTCCCTCCTTTGCCTACACTTAGGAATTGGCACCACTGTGACTTTACAGAGAGCTCAGTATAGGCACCTCCCCGCCTGAAGAACAGACAAAACTCCAGACTAGTCTGAAGTTTTAAAGCAGAGCTGTTCTGTTTTATTCTGCAGTGAAATTTTCAATTCCTCTGTGCTGGATTAGCCTTTTGCTAGCTAATCTATATGAAAAGCTGGCAGGAAAGCATGGTGATTACTCTTATTTATTTACTCATTTGTGTGAGTGGTCCAAGTGGAGAAGTACTTAGGCAATACCAAAAAAAGAAGACTTAAAAGCGCAGACATTTGATCATCCTGCAGCTAGCTCACAGGATTGGCTTCATGTCTGGAAAAGGCAGGGGGGTTGCTGTCAAGAGGCCAAGAAAGGACTCTTTAACACCACTGCTGAAATGGGATATAATTTATAGGGAAAGGCTCACTCAAGGGCTTTGGAAAGGCTTTTTTTTTTTTTCATGTGTTCCCTTCAAGAACAGCGTGAAAGGCACTGCTCAAAGTTCTGGTCTGTGCAAGTCCTGTTTCCACTTACACAGCTGAGTTCTCTGCAGTTCCATTCTGGAGTTGAAGTGATCCTTCTTGATGAGGAGAGGGTAGAGATCCTTTGCTTTTTCAAAAGGCAGAAGTTATCTGAGTAGAGCTGTTCAAACACAGCAGCCAGACCTTGGTGCCTGCAGGAGAGTCTGAGCACTCTTTGGTTTATCCTGATGCTCTGCCCATGGTGTGGGAAAATATCATGGGGAATGAAAGCCTAGACTCACTTCCCCAAGGACAGCTGGTCCAGGATTGACTCTCGGCTTGAACTTGGGTCTCTTGGGTCCCACTTAACAAAATAACTTGCTTCTGGGCTTGTTTTCATGTTTGTTTTGTCTTTCTGCTCCTTGCTGTGATTAGACTGGCTTTAGGAATTCTGGGCCAGATCCCAGATGGATGTTGAACCTAACAGAGTGATACCATTGTACTAAAGCATGGGGTCTGGTTACTGTGTTAGGAGGGAAGAGTGCACTGGTGGGCACCAGCAACATCTTGTGTGTGTGAAAGATTTGCCTCTGCCTTCAGATTGCTATAGAGGGTGACAGAGATACCCAGCAGAATGGCATAACATGAGGATGGCTGTACTTTTTCCCTGTATCTTTATTCATTTGGAGCAGCCCTCTTCTCCTTGTGTAGTTGCAGTGTTTTGAGGCTGAGGAGTTTCAGCTGAGATGTTCCTCAGAGGAGATGGTTGGAGAGTCAGTGTGGTGGTTTAGGTTTTTGTTCACACCTGGAATCTGTCTGAAAGAACAAGAAGGCAGTTGTTAGCTGGGTTGTCCTACAGACCTCTTTTCTACGAGGGTTGCTTATTTGTACAGTGCTGATAGATGAGCTTGGGAGCAGGGGTGTGTATACAGCACTGTGAGGGTCACAGATTACAGGAGGGCTCCTTCTGGCTTGGATGGAGCTGGTCATGGTCAGTCTGTGTGCTGATCAAGCAGAGGGAATGATGTTCCAGGCAGAAGGGTTCTGTCTTGATGTTTAGACCTATTGCTGATAAACTCCGCTCTCTCCCCAGACCAGTGCATTGTGGATGGCATCACCTACGACGTGAACCAGACCTTCCACAAGCGTCATGACGAGGGGCACATGCTGAACTGCACCTGCTTCGGCCAGGGCCGGGGGAGATGGAAGTGTGATCCTGTTGGTGAGTCACCCTGGGGGCTGGCCCCACTTGCCAGACACCCTTCGTGGCTCTGTGCAAACTGGCTGTGCTGTGGAGAAACTGGGGTGTGAGTTTGGGCCCAGTCTTCCTCCACTTTCTGTCCTGAATTGTACAAAAGCAAAAATAGAAACAGCAATGCATTTGCTGTAGGGTAAGTGAAAGGGCAGTTGTTAATTTAAGAACATATTCTTGGGTTATCACACCTGCCACAGGAGAACCCTGGACTGTGGCAAGCATGTGTTGTAAAATGTAGCAGGTTGTGGTAGCAGGGCAGTGAGCCCCAGGCTGTGGTGATTTGGCTGGATTCTGGTACCTGAGCTGTCAGCAGGGCTCTCAGCCTGAACACTAATAAAACATGCAGCTGGGCACTGATGCTAGGATCAGCTTTCTTGCCTTTCTCTACCCTAAAATCTTTCAGAGTTTTCTCCCTGAACTGAGGAAGGAGCACCAGTGCATGTTAACTTACCTTGGACTGAATTGATTTTTTGGCTGCCCTTTGTTCTAGCAAAGAGAGAAAGCTCAGGATGAGAACACGTGTTAATAGTGCTCTGGAGGTTAGCTAAAACCATCATAGTTCCCTGCAGGAATGAGATTTCATGTCTTGTGCCTCCCCCCTTCCCTAGCAAACCTTCATTGGAAGATAAGACCTGGCTGTTTGGTTTGCAGTTACCAAGTCCAAGAGAGCTTCAAACTATTGCCAAGAAAATCTATTAGAAATGACTAGTTGTGGAGCTCTGCTTTATTTACAGTAATATCTGTACGTGTTTACTCAAGGAACGTAGATTGTAAAGCTCCTGTAAAATTACTAGTTTGAAGGAAGGGGTGGGAGGGATGATTTCAGCTATCTGTATAGGTGCAATTAAAGTTTAATTTTGTTGGCTCTTTCTAAACAAAGCTCTTATTTATCCAAGCAAACATAATGCTGTTCTCACTGAAAATTTCTGTTGAGCCAGGTGTACATGCAGTTGTCAGAGTAGAAAGTGTACTGAAGTGCTGTACTGTGCTGTGTTTACACTAGTTAGGCTGATTTCAGGATCTGATCTGTCCCCCTTTCATTTATGCAGTGGTAAATCTGGAAAGATTCTGCTGAAAATAATAACATTTGGGGTACTTTTAAAGCATAAATTAATTCTGGTGAAGGCAGGAGGATGTTTTGCCTTTGATCCCCTTGAAAGCAGTGTGGTTTAGCTTTGAATGAGAGATGAACTGAGTTGGCCTGGTCAGAATTGAGCTCCAGAGTCAATGAAATTCTGGAAGTAGCACCCCACTGAAATGCATCACAGCTGAATTAGCCCCCTAATACCCAACTTTATACATGCAGTGCTATATTAAGAGCCTTGATTTGAGATTCAAATTCTGTTGCCACTTCATGAACCTGTATTTGCAAATAAACCCTGATGTTGCATTTCTTTGTGCAAAAGTCTTTTGAGATTTACTCTTTGTAGATATTTCACTGTGGTTTCAGTAACACAGAGTGATGAACTGTCTCTCTTGTGCCCTCAGACCAGTGCCAGGACTCGGAAACCCGCACCTTCTACCAGATTGGAGACTCCTGGGAGAAGTATGTCCATGGGGTCAGATACCAGTGCTACTGCTATGGCCGTGGGATTGGAGAATGGCACTGCCAGCCTCTGCAGACCTACCCAGGTAAGAGAACCCACAGAAAACAGGCTCATCTGCTGAGTAGGATGTGAGGACAGCCATCTTTCCACCCCTCACCTGTGCAGATTCCTGTACCTAATACCTTTTGGTTTCATTTGAAAACAGAACAGATTCTCCCTGTCCCTTGGCAGACACAAGCAGGTGTCAGGGGGTTATAAAGAAGGGCCCAAGCTGTTTGCATCTATTCCTGGGGCCAGAGTTGGTTCAGAGAATGACCCTCAGTGCATACAACTATTTGGGTTTACTGGCCTTACTGGTTTAATTGCCTCTTGGTGTTTAAATGATATCACACATACAATCTTCAGCTTATGTTGCCTGAAACTCACACGTGTAGGTCTTCCTTTTCCACTCATTACAGAGGCAAAAATCCATCATGGAATGAAAAGTTTTTCCTGATCAGTGCCCCAGAGAAATTCAATATTTGAGCTCTTGTTTGTCCAGGCAATTCCAGGAACTCTTTTATAGGGATGGGCAATGCCTGTTTGTTGAGCTTCAGTTCCCCAAACAGAACATAAGGGGAACCTCTCTACTTTCCTGTGTAAGGTTGGAACTTCCACTGTCTTAATCTGAATAAGATGAAGTATTAAGGCTTTCTGAGCTTCGTTTACTCCCGTTGGATTGCTTAAACAAACATCTCCCTGGGCTATGTGAAATATGCATGCCTCCAGCCTGGAGACCAGGGCTTTGGGCTGCTTTAGACACAAGAGTGACTGAAAATGTGTAAATAAACCAAATCTAAAGTTTCTGAATGTAGGTTTGGGGTTAGGTGAGCTTTGAAATTTTCTGCCTGTGGCCACAGGTTTGTTTTTCTAGTAATCCTGTTAAATGGGGAACAGGTATATATGTTACATGGTTGTCCAAATAAATTATTATTAGAAATGTTGGGAATGGGGTGAGGGTGCAGCTCTTTAATGGCTAAAACACTTTCCTGCAAATTCCAGGGATCTCTTTGCTGGGATTTTCTGAGAACTAACACGAGGACAGTGCTGCTGAGTGTTCAGTGAAACCTCCCCAGTGGGGCTGGGATGGACTGAAAGGAGAACCATGGGATCATAAAACCTCTCCTTCTCTGTTGGAGAGCTTGTTGGAGGAAATAGGCCTGAGCCTGACCTAGCTGAATGCAGTTCAGTAGTCTTAAGCATTAGAGTGCTGCAGAACTTGCATTTTCATCAGTTCCTGGGCCTGTTCTGTCTCAGGATTTCCACCAGCCCTTCTGGTGGTGTTTGTGTACAGGAGAAAAGTCTATCTGTCCTCCACAGAGTCATGAAAATTCAGTGTTTCAAATGAACTGATCAAGAAATGTAGTAAAACAGTAGAAGATTGGTGTCTTTTTTTCAGGGTGTATTCAGTGTCAGATCAGAAATTTTCCCTCACCATGCTGCATTATTAGACCTGGATTTGGCAGGTTGTTTTTACCAGCAAAGACTTCGCCTCACAGAGTTTTTCTGTACTAGACCTCTCCTGTTTTCCTTTTCATTGGTAGCTTACAGGAAATGGACCCAAGCAGTGCACATTAACTCCCCCACAGAATTTATTCTTATTCACTGGTTTGCTAGGTAGCAATGAAGCATTAAACTCATTATATGTGTACTCACATTATATGTGAGCCATGCAGCTTTCTTGCTTTTTGATGACTCCACAACATCCCCAGTATGTTAAAACTGGCCGTTCTGGGTTTTTTTCAGGCTCAACTGGACCTGTTCAGGTGATCATCACAGAGAGCACAAATCAGCCAAACTCCCACCCCATCCAGTGGAATGCTCCTGAACGATCTCACATCACCCAGTACATCTTGCGCTGGAGACCTGTGAGTGTCCCATTTGTCATCATTTGTTCAGCAAGAGTACTTTATTTGGCTTTTTCTGGTGTCTGAGAGAAGTGGCTGACACAATTTCAGCGAACTTGGGTTGCTTATTCAGTGCCTTTTTCCTGTTGAGGTCAACAGCTACTCTTGAGCATCAAGGAGAACCAGTGCTGTATAAACACTTCATGTTTTCTTGTCCAAACTTCGCTGGTTGCTGTGTTCATCAAGCATTTTGTTAAACAAAGCACTAGTACAGCAAGCAGACAAGTTTCTATCCTCCCTTACCTTAGGAATGTAAATCCTTGTGGAAGTTTCTTCATCCAAAGAAATGCTGTTTTAGTAACATGTGTGTATCTAGAGACTACTGGGATGCATTTTATTCTATTAATGAGGAGGTAAAAATGAGTAGAATATGAAGTCATAAACAGCTCAGTGTAGGATTAAATAAACACTCACTCCCATCTTCTCCAAAGTCTAAACCAGAACTGGTTAACCACTGCTTGTGGGCTGGTTCCTCTGTGAGGAAGGATTTTGTTTAACCAGCACAGATGAGCTGTGTTCCAGCTTCACAAAAGACCACTTAATGATTAAGAGCATTAGTACCTCAATGCTGCCTGTTATTAAGAGAACAATAAAGGCCCTGATCCAAAGCCATTCGAGGCACTCAAGTCTTTTTACTGACTTCAGTGTATCTTGGATGAAGGCCTGAATGAAACGGACTTTAAAGCACTGGAGTACAAACCTCAGAGGATGGAGCATTATTTTAAAGCTTCCCATAGAGTTCAAACACAGGGTAGAAGGGTGAACTTCTCTGTATATTGTTTTCAGATGATGGCTTAGAGAGTTGTTCTGAACAGCCTTCAAATCTATATTTTCTGGCCACTACTTCATGCCGTACCGTGCTTTTGATGAAGGAATGAGTTGAATTTATAACAAATAATGCTCCTTTTAAAGGGGTAAAGTTCATAGCTAGGTTGCTTTTAGTTTGGCCCTGTAAAACCTAATAACTCGGTGCCATTGGTCCTGCTTCTTGGCATACTTTTCCCATCTCCTTTGATTTGATTCTGTCTGTGGATTAAAGCCCTTCAGGTCCTTCCTTTGTTTGAATATTACAGTGAGCACTAAGCACACAGCAGGTTAGGTCACTAGGTTCCCCTGCTTGCAGCCTAGGCAGTCTCTCACTCTGAGTGTCCATTTTCTTGCAGAAAAACTCAGGAAGGCAGTGGAAGGAGGCCACCATCCCTGGCCACCGGAACTCCTACACCATCTCGGGCCTGAAGCCTGGTGTGATTTATGAGGGGCAGCTCATCAGTGTCCAGCAGTATGGCCACAAAGAGGTCACTCGCTTCGATTTCACCACAACCAGCACCACAGCAGTGACAAGTGAGTAGGGGGACATCCAGGAAAACCTGATCTCCTTCACCCACATCCTTGCTTTGTGCATCCCAGTTAACACAAAAGCGGTGATGCTTAATGCAGCCCCTCTCTTTCCTCTCTCTTGTAGGCAACACTGTTTCAGGAGAGACAACTCTTCTGCCTCCCGTGGTTGCTACTTCAGAGTCTGTCACTGAAATCACATCCAACAGCTTTGTTGTCTCCTGGGTCTCTGCCTCTGACACCATTAATGGATACCGTGTTGAGTATGAGCTGAGCGAGGAGGGTGATGAGCCACAGTACCTTGGTGAGACAGCACTGGAGGGTGCCAGACCAGAGCACTGCTCACAGTCACTGCCTTGTGGCACTCAGTAGAGCTGGTGTGGACAGCGAGCATCTCCCTGGCTTTCTGCAGGGCTCAATTAAGATATGAGAGTGGCAGGACCAGCTCAGATTAAAAACTCAGTTCGTTGTCTTTTCTCCAGTAATAGCTGTAAGAGAACAAGGCAAGTAAATAGCACTATCCCCTCAGAATACTGTCCCAGAATTCTGCAGAGGAAAGCTGCCTGAGTCAGGAGAGGTGGATGAGTAATAACTCTGGGTAGATACAATTTTCCTTTTCATCTCCGTGAATTTGCTCGATGTTTTTTTCCTTTTACAATCATATAAAGTTACTGGCTTCCACAGCATCCTGAAGTGAGCAGCAGTGCAGATGAGAAAAGAACCCAGTCTGTCTTTTTGAACCTGCCTCCTGGCTAATTTCCTTTGGCATACCTTTGTTCTTCCATCAGAATGGACAGAGAGAAATCTTTCCCAAATGCCCTCTCTTGGCTGCTTATTATCTCATGGATATCTCGTGTTCCAGTCTGCTCTGTCAGTTGTTTTATTTGGATCAGATCTTCCTCATCTTTGATAATACAGCAGTTTAGGTGAGCTGAGAAGCTGGTTAAAGGCACTGGACTCAGACACAGGAGTTGAAACTGGTTTTCTGACATTTACTATAGAACCCTGTGGTGGTTTAGCATGAATGTGAAAAGTTTTTGATACCACTACATGTAATTCATTTTAACAACTTCTTCCTAAATATCTCACCTCAAACAGTTGAGATTATAACAGTTATTGGGATGTGAGTGTGGTAGAAGAACGTGACACAAAAAACATCAGTCTCCTGACCTAATAGTTCTCCCTGCACTGTTGCTCCCCTGAACTCACAGGCTTGGACACTGAGCAGAAGTGGCTCTTGTGGGGACTACCAGCACTGTCACCACCTTTCTTTCTGCCCAGACAGCTGAGGTTTGTTGTGAAGCAGCTCCTGAGCTCATCTGTCTACAGACAGAGGTTTACATGCAGATTGAAAGGCAATTCCCAGTTTCCCCTAAGATGCTTGGCTTCAGTCTGGCCAGCAAAGAGCTGCTTCTTGGGGAATTTTCTACATCTGGCATGTAGGTGGACATCTGGGAGAAGGGAGAGAAGTTCACCGGCCTTCATAATGTCATTCTTCTTCACTCATGAGTCAGTGTTTCCACATAACCTACCCATGTGAAAGTTTTTCCATATATTTCTGGAAGTTCAGGTTATGAGATGAGTATTCAGCTGAGATGGCTGCAGTGTGCAGGGGGCTGCTGCTCAAGCTGCCCTGCAATATCCCACATCAATCCTTGCTGCCCTTGATTGCTGGCCCCAGCTCTCCACACAGCTCTTCTGAGGTGAACCAAAGACAGTGCAGAGAAACTGCTGTTTTATTGCAGGAAGACTGTGCTTCAGCCCAGATTAGAACAGACTTCTCAATGATTTAATTTGGAGAGAAAGCAGGAAGGTGGAATTGCTGAAACTAATTTTTCTCTCCTGCCTTCCTCAGATCTTCCAAGCACAGCCACTTCTGTCAACATCCCTGACTTGCTTCCTGGTCGCAAGTATATTGTTAATGTCTATCAGATCTCTGAAGAAGGGGAGCAGAATCTGATCCTGTCTACTTCACAGACTACAGGTATGTGTGGGTGGCTGTTGCTACACTTTGAAAGCTGCTGTTGCTGTTTGCTCAAGAATTTTTTGTTACCTCTTATCCTCACTCCTGCTGTCCTCCTCTGTTTATTCTCTTAAACAGCTCCTGATGCACCACCTGACCACTCAGTGGAAAGAGTGGATGACACATCCATTGTCATCAGGTGGAGCAGACCACAGGCTCCAATCACAGGTTTGTCCAACAAGATCCAGTTTGTAGAATATGAAATGGAGGTTAAAAGAAATATAACTCTGGGGCTAAGGTAGTGCAAAATCCTGTCTGGTGGGAGAGACCAGCTGGAAAGCACATGGGTAGTTTAGCATTTCCTTGGTTTCAGTGACTGAACCAAGCTATGCAGAATGCTGGATGCAAACCAGTTCCTTCTGGATTTGTGTGAAATAAAAACAAGCCCCAAGACCTTACATTTGTATCTGTGACAAAGACCATGCCATAGTGAGCATGAGAACAGTCCAGGCCTTGATCCACAAGTCAGGCCTCATTCTAACCCAGGTCAGATTGTGCTTTGGAAGGTGGTGTGAGTGTGTGGTCTGTAGATGGGACGTGAGCACAGGCAGGCCACAGGTCCTGCTGAGGTTCAGGCCTATTTTTATCAAAGCTCAGGAGGGAGAGGAGTTCAGCCCTCATTTCTAGCATTCTTTGTGCTTAGTGTTTGTGCTAAGGATTTACATACTTCTCTTGCTTCAGGCTACAGGATTGTCTACGTGCCCTCAGTGGAAGGCAGCAGCACGGAGCTCAACCTGCCTGACACTGCCACCTCTGTGACACTCAGTGACCTGATGCCGGGGGTTCGCTACAACATCAGCATCTACTCAGTGGAAGAGAACCAGGAGAGCACTCCTGTCTTCATCCAGCAGGAAACCACTGGGGTCCCACGCACAGGTAATGCTCATCTGCTGGGTTTCAGTCACTGAGATTCCTGTTGCTAGCTAAGTGGGTCCTTAAATGAACTCAGTTATGGTTTTGTGGGTTTGAGTTGTAAGTTTCACTGGTATTGAAGTTCTGTAGTAAAATCATACTTATTGACACCACTCTGCATTAAGAGAGTTGTAATGCCTAGGGATTGGACTGGAGAAGAGAGGTCAATTTCCCAAGTTATTTTAGGGGGATTTTGCTAAGAAATCCTCTGAAGTGCCTGGTGTATCATATTGCCCCAGCACTTGGCTCACAGATGTTCAGGGTTGTGTACTCAAGACACCACAACACACGTTGAGATTGTTCACCTGACTTTTCCCTCTCCCAGTCCTACCCATTATTTTCCTTTGCAGTCAGTGGAGATGAGAGGTGGCTCAGCATTGACTGATGTGCCAAAACGACACCATAGGATCTAAACTTGAGGCACTCAGTGTTTAAAAAACTTCTGGTTTCAGGGTTCTTTATCCAGTTGGACTAAATAACCAAACCAGAAGAGAGGATAGTGAAAGAATTGGGATTTGATGTGGTAAGCAGTGGAATTTCATGGTCCTGCAAGTTGCAAGCACATGTTTGCAAATGGGAATTTACCAGGAATGAACTCAGCTCAGTGATTTTATGGTTTGGCTTCTATATCTTCCAAAAATGTGCACTGGTTAACCTTAGGGCAGTATCAGTCCTAGTCTCAAGAAACTTAATTTAAACACAGGAATTCAAGGGTGCTGTACTGTGGCCCAGCACTGAGGGAACTGCATTTTGCATTTGACTAGAGTAAGGCCAGATCAGCCCCTGTACTTGTTTAATTATAAAAGGTGGATTTCAAGTTAATCACAGACATTTAGAACATGCTGTGGGTTTTGAGAACCCTCTCTTTTAATTTTAGGAGGAGGCTACTGTTTCCAGCCCCTGGAGTACTTTTTCTCCCCCCAGGCTTTGGTTCTGCGTATACTTGAAGTTCTGTAGCATATTACATCTGGTCTTTCAGTTCTCTTTCTGTCACAGCAAGGTATCTTCTGAAGACATAGTATGCTTTAAAGCAGATAGTGATGTTTGGAATTGTAGTCTGCTTGAATGTTGTCTGGGAATGTGCGTAGGCATGTTTACAGTGAGGTTACCCTGACTTTTTAATTTGGTAAATATTCTTGGGCCTAGCCATTGTTTAAGCAAAATTCACTTGTTGTTTTTTTTTTTTTTTTTCCTTCCTTGGAAACCTATAACCTTTCCTCCTGCTCAGGACTCCCTCTGACAGCTGTTGTACCCCTGTGCTTTCAGATGAAGTGCCTTCCCCCAGAGATCTGCAGTTTGTGGAGGTCTCTGACATCAAGATCACCATCATGTGGAGCCCACCGCAGAGCCAGGTGTCCGGCTATCGGGTGGAGGTGATCCCTGTCAACCGCCCTGGCCAGCACGGCCAGACACTGCCCGTCACCAGGAGCTCTTTTGCTGAAGTCATTGACCTCATCCCAGGAACAACCTATCTCTTCAAGATCTTTGCTGTAAACCAGGGCAGGGAGAGCAAACCTTTGACTGGAGAGCAAACCACCAGTAAGTCTCTTTCCTCTCTGCTTTTTTCAGCCTTTTGAAGCCTGTGTTTCTCTGTCGCTTGGAGAAATGTATAAACAGAGCACTTGAAGTGCAGCAGTTCCAGCCCAGGAGGTATCCCATCAGTAGGATGACAGGGCTGGGAATTCATTCATTCTAACAATGATCTCTTCAGCAGATTTATCCTCCTCCAGGGCTTTCCAATGGGAGTTTAAGTCTCATGGTGCTTTAAAACAATTTTATATGGCTGGAATTCAACTTTTTTATTACTGACTGAGAATTGATGGACCCTGCAGTTCTTTTACAGTACAGATCACAGCCTGTGATTTTTGTAATTTTAGGGGGGGGGCAGGGGGTGGTTTGCTGGTACCTTAGGGCAGATTTTAGTATGACTTAGAAGCCTTGCTGAGATTCCTCTGAAAATCCCCATCTCCCTTCTGACAGCTCCATACCTATCCGGCTCCCCTGGCAGCAGGAATAGTTGTGCCTGCACATGCAAGGAAGGATCATGCAGGATCCCTCAGAACCTGATTGCTAATGATCTAGTGGCAGTAAATGCACTTTGTCGGGCTTTTGTTTTGTTTTGTTTTTTTTTTTTTGTTTTTTTTTTTTTGCTTTGCAGCAGTGCAGAGAAGAGAGAGGAGCAGTGGCTGGGCAAGATGCAAGATGTAGTTTTCAGATGGAAGAGTAGGAGTTTTATCTGGGTTTGGGTGGTTATCTCCGCTTTTGATCCGAGAGGAGCAGATAGAACATGGGACATGGTTTGTTTGATCAGATCCTGTTTATTGGGCAATAGAAGGGTGAGTGGGTGTTTGTGATGTTCTTTGGCTGGGTGACTTCATTTAAAGGGACAAAATTCAGCCATATGCATCTGCTGCTCTTCTGATACTTTTCAGTATATGAGCAACTTCTGAGAAGCCAGCCCAGCTCTTAGTAATATGAGAGGGAAGGAAAGGAAATGGGATAATCTGTGAATATAGCCATGCTGTTCGAGAAGTATCCTTACTTCCATCCATAAAGTTATGAGCAATGAATAGTGCCTGTCCTTTGACTGTGCAGGGAGAATGGGATCCTTATGTCCATCCTTTGCCATAGGTGTCTAATTTGAGCACAGCTCAGATGGTGTGAGCACCCTCCCTCCTCTTTCAAGCGAGGCTTTCAAAAGCAAGGATGCGACTTAGGAATCTAAACTCTCTTGGAATTCTTCAGAACAAGAAGGGCTCAGTTCCCAGCTAGATCTGTAATTTTTTGTGGTTGTTTTGAGGAGCCTGGGCTAGGTGTAGGGTTCCTCTGAAACTCCACACAGAGGTGTACACTGGAGCATAGACATTCAATTCAGACAGCACAGTGCCAGTCACAAATGTCTGGAATCGTTTTCCATAGGCTGTGATCATCCGCTTAACTGCTTTGCCTAAACCACATTGCAGAAACTATTCACATAAATTGCATCCTGTAATCGAAAGTCCTGGGAAACAGAAATCATTCAGGGTTCCCAAGGAAAACCCTGCAGCAAAAGTCTCTTCCCACGGTGTAAATGTGATTCTCTTTTTGGCCTTCCGTTACAAAGCAGTCTACAAATAAACTCCGAGTGTGTGTGTGTGGCTTTTTAATCTTCCCCTTTTTCCTCCAGTATGGGGAGAGGAAGTGATAAAAGCCTAATAGAGTTGGCAAATTAAATTGTGCAGAAAGGAATTGACTTTAGGCTACACATTTTAGGAAGATACAATCTTTGTCAGATGAGACTTAGCCCAGATCTAAGTACCAGCAAGGGATAAAGTTGTCTTTCAGTGTGTGGGTTGGAGATGGGCCTAAGCAGGGCTGCACTCATCCTTTTTCTTCTTGAGTTCTCCCCAGTTTTTTCCAGTGGTGGAAGAAGGAAGACTTCACTTCCTTTTTCCTTCCTCCTCAAAAACAGAGAAAACAATTGGGGAGACAACAAAAAGGAGAAAAGCATCTTTGTGCTGAATCACTGGGAGAGTGCTTAAGGCATTATTTTTTTTCTCCCGAAAATGTTGCTTCTCCAGTAGGAGAAAAAAGCATTTGCCAACAAAAAGCATTGATGGCATCTTAATTTCTAATCTAATTTCTTGACTGCTCTTAATTTCAACGTGTAGAAGGCTAGAGCCTAGAAAAGGTGGGGAGACTTGCCATGTGAACACTGTGAGTTCCTTGCTGCAGCCAGTGCTACCTTGCCTGTGGTGGGGGCAAATTCCCTTCCAGAGCCTCACCTTGCCTCAGCCAAAGGCCGTGGCATCTCCACGGGTCACTGTGGCTCCAGTGAAGGAGCTGTGCTGCTTCAGCCTCTTGTTTGTGTAGCTATCTGGGTTATCAGCTTCAGCAGCTTCCCGGGGGCACTGATAAAAAGGGGAGGAAGCCTGGTAAGAGCTGTTGTTCCCTGAGTCCCAGGGGAGAGATGAGCATGCTTGGAATTGTTGTATGGTCAGTTCCATGGTGTGAATATTTTTAAGTAGGAACTGCTTTTCTGCGGAAAGTTGCTGACTATTACTTATTTTGACATTCAAATGACAAAGTAGGGATGGTTTATTTTGGGAAGGGATTTTGAGAGGACTGGGCAAGGATTTAAAGGAATAAATCTTTTTCATGGAAAAGGGCTAAAATTAGGTTTCCGTGCTTACACTGACAAGTCTAAACTGAGCTGGTTTTTGAAAAATGCTCAGTGCTCATGAGAAACTATTGAAATTCCTGAGTGTGTTGGGGGTCATCTGTCTTGTCTCAACCTTTAGGCTGCCTTCCCCATGGGATGCAGAGATGGCAGCAGCCCAAATCAGTGCAGCCCAGAGTGCTCAGGTCTGCCTGTCTCCGTGCCTTAATGGATCGTGCTGAGGCGTGGATGTATAAGTGGAGTAACTTCCCAGCTCTCTCATGGTCCCACCTTCTCTCTTCCCTCACACAATACATCAGAAACACAGGCCCAGTGCCCACCCAGTGGTTTGGGAGTGAGGGTGAAGTGGAGATTCAGCTGATGGGTGTTGTGCTTTGCCTCCCCAGAGCTCGATGCCCCCACCAACCTGCGGTTCCTCAACACCACGGAGCACTCGGTGCTGGTGCTGTGGACGCGGCCCCGCGCCGTCATCACGGGCTACAAGCTGACAGCAGGGCCCACCCGGGGAGGGCAGCCCCGCACCTACAACGTGGGACCCTCTGCCACCAAGTACCAGCTCAGGAACCTGCAGCCTGGCACCGAGTACACCGTGTACCTCGTGGCGGTTAAAGGCGACCTGCAGAGCAACAGAGAGACCGGGGTCTTCACCACTTGTGAGTGAGACACACCTCACACACTCCTCTGCCTTTGTACCCTGGCCCTTCCTCAGAACCTGTGCTGAAAGTGCCTATTGTGAGTTGATTTACAGGAGCAGCGTGCTTTTTGAAGTAGCATTCCAGCAGGACAGCTTGGGAAGTGCTCCTTGTTGTTCTTTCTGAACTCGTTGGCAGGAAAAAAAGTTATTTGCATCAAAAAGCTTTCAGTAAAATACATTTCTGCTTTCCTGATGATTAAAAACAAGAGGGGAAACTTACTACTGGTACCTCACTTTTTGCTTAACTGGATGTCAGAGAAATTTATTTTTACTTGATCTTCCTAATTGCTTGTTTTTGGCCTGACAAATCAAGGAAAGCATACAACTCCCTTAGAATGGGCAAGGAATAATTAGTCTGGTACTTGCATAAGGCTGAAAACAGTCATTTCTCAAGCCCAGCCATACCATCTAAGGCAGCTCAACTGCAGTTACCTAAACTGACACAAACATTGTATTTCATCTTTTTATTTTATTTTATATTTTTGCATTTCAGTCATCCCTATTAGCGATGCCAGTTTGGAAGAAGCATTAAGCAATTTTTGAAAGGAAAGGGAGTTCTGTAACAACCCCCACATACTTCTAAAAAGAACAAATAGATTCACTGTTTAAATAACGGTGATACCATCATATAAACTAGCAAAACTCAAAGCCACCCAAGCCCAGAACCACATCCTCTTTTCAAAAGAGAATGTGGTTTCTTTTAGAACAATGTGAAACTAAAATAAGGTTTCAAACTTTCAGTCAGAGTAACATTGTTGATATTGGCAAGGTGCTTTTTGCTGACAGTCTTATCTATAAATATTCCTCAATTAGAATATGATTTGGTATCTCAGATTTAATATTGCCTTCAAATTCTGGCTTGTCTGAATGAAACCAGTCCAGTTTGAGGCTATAGATTTGCTTAACCAAGCCTGTTCCTTAATAACATTACTAACGAGGCCATTTCAGATGAAACTCAGTGCTGTTATTTAGGCTGATTCTGGCATGCACAAAGGCTTTGGCTTGTATGTGGTGCTTCTGACAGATGTCAGTGAGACCACAGATGCCTCAGACTGATGTTGGCTCCTTTCTGCTGACTTCACAAGATGTTGATGAGGGATGAGATGGTCCTTGCTGGGACAGCTGGATGACAGACAGGATTGTGGTGTTCTGCTGAGTGGAAGGCATATGGTGGGTGAATCAAAAAAATCCGCTGAGTTTTGAGGAACACTTAAAATATCGTGCCAAAAAACAGGATTCCCCAAATTCTTGGGGCTGGATGCATAGAGGATCATGCATCCACTTGAGTTATTTTTGGGTTTTTTTGTTTTTTATTATTGAGTTATTTTTGTTTTCCTCAGGAACAAAAGCTCTGGCTATGATTAGACCACTTGTATACTGTGTCTGTCAAGCCCAGCAGCAGACAAAAATTGTCTGTCAGATCCTTCCCAAATCACTGGATTTTCACAAGTGATCTAGTTCAGCACTCACTTCATACCTCTGGCTATTTGTGCTGCTGTGGGTCAGGTTTTCAAACTGTTTGGAACCATCACAGCAAGTAGACTTGAACTCTGGTCAATTCACTCCACAGATCAGCCTGCTGGCTCTGTTCCTCCTTTCAACACGGAAGTGACTGAGACCTCTATTGTCATCACCTGGACACCTGCCCCAAGGATTGGTTTCAAGGTAGGAGGAACCTTGTTGGTTTTTCCTCTTGCTTCACTGTGGTGGGGAGGGCAGATTAAAGCCATTTCCTCTGTGGTGAAGATGGCAGCACAAAGGGTAGAGGTGTAAAGTGCGTGTTGCTTACAGGGAGCAGGCTTAGGTGGCAGAGGTCAGTGCAGTCCTGGGGGCTTCAGGACATCAAGTTACAGGACTAACAGCTGGATTTCAGCATAAGGGTCCCTAGTTGGATGATCAGTCAGGGTGCTGATAGCTTGTGACTGAACAGCAAACCTGACTCCCCTGCAGCTGGGAGTGCGCCCAAGCCAGGGCGGAGAGGCCCCTCGGGAGGTGATCTCGGACTCGGGCAGCATCGTCATCTCGGGGCTGACCCCCGGCGTGGAGTACACCTACAGCCTCACAGTGCTGATGGATGGCCAGGAGAGGGACACCCCCATCGTCAGGAGAGTCACCACACGTATGGCACCTGCTTTTCCACCATCATTCCTTCTTCCACTTCCCTCTGCCTTCTGGGAGGCAGTTCTGGCCCTCTCTCTCTGTCATGGTCTGGCTTTTCTTTTGGATGTGAAAGTGACAGTAGCGCTGCCTCATGCAGTGCAGGGCACAGCTTCAGGGGAGGTTTTTTTTTGGCTAATTCCAAAGGTTGAGGGTGTCATGGGGAGAGAGGGGTGCTGAGGCAGCCAGCATGATTCTCAGTGCCATCAGTGACCCATTTGTCTGAACACTTGCAGCACTTTCTCCACCAACCAGCCTGCGCCTGCAGTCCAATCCTGACACTGGCATCCTGATAGTCTCTTGGGAGAGAAGCACATCTCCAGGTAACCTTGTGAACTCACCCTGTGCTCAAACCTCCTCTTGTAGCAGAATGCCAACACTTCTGTGCTACCTTGCAGTTCGGTGGGAAATTTGCTGTTCGTTACTTTGAAGAAAAATGTACATGTTTCCAAATACATTTAAGGCTATAATTCACAGTTAACTACAGCTTGCCATAGGACTCTCAATGATTTATATTCTGTGTAAAATTCTATTTTGGAGCATGAATGTGTTAGAATATTCCAACTGTTTTAAGAATTTGAAGGGTTTCTTCAAGTATCTCCAGTGGTTAAAAAATTGTCTGAGGGAAGGAAGCAGTATGGACCACAAAGATTTCTGGAAGAGACAAATGAGTTTGTGCGGTGGAAAGTGAGCGTAGAAGTCCTGACAATGTTCAGGATGAACTCTTCTCCTAGAATAGCTGATGGGAGCTGCACAATTGACTCTCCTAAAAGATGGATTGAAAGTTTTTGAAAACCTCTGTTAGTAGCTGAATCTTTTTCTGATAGAGTCCTGAGAGAAGTTGTAAGATTTTCAGTTCTGGTGAGGTCTCAGAGGGAATGGAAATGACATGAGGGTGGCATGGGAAGCTCATTTCGGGGTGCTTGACAAAGCAACCTCTTTCCTGCTTGGCTCAGGGTGGCAAAATCTCTTGTAAAATGTCCTGTGTTTGCTTCAGCTTGAGGCCTGATGTAAATGGATGCAGCAGGAGACTCCTGACACTGTCCTCTGTATTTCAGGCATCACCGGGTACCGTGTGACCACTGCTCCCACCGATGGGCAGCAGGGCTCTACCCTGGAGGAGGTGGTGGGTGCAGATCAGACCACCTGCACCTTCGAGAACCTCAACCCTGGTGTGGAGTACAATGTCAGTGTCTATTCTGTCAAGGACGACCAGGAGAGTGTCCCCATCTCAGAAACCATCACACCAGGTAACGAAAGGATGAGCAGCAATTTCAGCTGCCCAGGCTCACATGGCTGAGCTCACCGAGAGCTTTACATTGCAGAACTTGTTTTAGTCTGATGGTAGAGGGCTTAGACTGCACATTTATCCTCAAGAAGCAGAACAGCCACATTCCAGCATGTGACAACTTACACCTGTGCATTTCTCTGCATGGGCAGCCTACGTGGTGTGTGACAGGCTGGTGGTCAGCACGTGGGTCTGCTGTATCAGTACACTGAGCTGGGCAGCAGGAGGGATTTGACTTAGCCCCAGAGTGCCCCAGCATCTGGAGCACAGCTGGTGGGGACAGGAAGTAGGTGCACAGAGGCATGAGTGGGAAGCGAGCACAGGAGAAATTGTGGCAGCAGTAGTGACAGAAGATCACTTGAGTGCAATGGAGAGGAAAACCAAGATGGAAAGGTCCGTCACTCTAGCATTTGAAACGCAGAGTGGTGTGTGCCACCTCACATGGCATCTGTGGGGACTGCAGAAACTGCCTTTGTAGCCACAGTAGCAAAATTAATGTGCATTTCCCCAAATGGTTGCATTTAATTTTCCTTTGTGAGGGCTTCGTTTGTTTTTGTTTCTGCTCTGAGATGATGCCAGCTACTGTGTTTGCTTGCTGTTATAACACTGCTTTAAGATTTCTGTGCTTCACTGAAGTGCTGTGTGCTCCCTAGGGTGAACTAATACTGAGATGCTGCATAGTTATGCAGTAATAACTTTAGCCCTTCACCACCTTCTGGTGAGGGAAAGCTAAGAATGTATGTGTCTGGCTTTTACAACTCTTTAAAGGTGATATGGTACATGCATTCCATGTGGATAAACAATTATTTTACAGAAAATTATTGGGGTTTTTTGCACCTATTCTGTAAAATAAGTATTTTCCAAGAGGGACATCAAAATAGAACATAACCACTATTATTGAAGCAATATTTCTGTCCCGTAATTTCTTTTCAAACTAACTTGTAATGAACAGAATGGATACAGAGTCCTGCATCTTTAACTCTCTGATCCTGAGTGAGGAAGAGCATCCATGAGTTCCCACTGATTCCAGGATCACCCTGATAAAGTTACACAGCCAAATCTTGTGGCTCGAATCAATACAAGCTTACTGACTTGAGCAACTGAAGGTTTGGCCACTGTCAATTAAAGATGCCTCAAAAATTCCCCATTCCCTGCCCAATTCTGCTGATCCTAACGTGCAGGAAATGAGCACCTTTGCTAATGGAATAATATCAATAGGGAAAACAGTCACAGCTGTGCTTTTTTCCCCTACAGAAATTCAGGCAGCATCTAAAAGGTCATTAAAGGGCATTCTTATTCAGTGGCTAAAACTTGAGATTTTGAACAATTTTAGCCACATTTGTCAGGCTCTTGGTCACATCATGTGCTGGGCATAACCTCTGAATTCGGGGATGTTGTCACTGACAGAATTAATACCATCTAAAGGTCATTTTTAACCATTTACCCTGTTTCCAAGGAAGTGTTCCATCACTTACTGTTCCATATCATCTGTTTTTAGCACATATATTGCAGCAGTTAGTTGGTAAGTAGAACTTGAGGAATTCTGGGCCAGATCCTCAAGCCATTGCAGGGATTTGAGGCTTTTTTCCAAGTGCAGTGTAAATAGTTCAGACAGTGGGTGATCTGCCCTGGAACTCTGTGAAGGTTCTCAGCTTCAAATTTGAAGGCTAGCCCCCTTCAAATGAGCTGATATTTTTGTGATCCCAGTGATAAAAGTTAGATTCACCATTTAACAAGGATTTTAGAGGGTCAATCAACAGACCTGTTGTTTTATTTAAACTTCAGTAAACTTTGCTCTCTTGTAAATTACCTGTAGAAAGGAAAAAGGGCTGTTTTCTCTGCTTCTGTGTTTGCCAGAACATGATGGGTCTTTGTGGCTTATCATTGCTCAGAGTAAATTTGCTGCAAGTAAAGTGCCTCTTGCCTCTTTGAAAATTACATGTCTAAAGAGGATTGGGGTTTTCAGCTTCTGAGGAGATCGGGATTTCAGCTTCTGCCTGCCTATGGAAGCAGCTGCAGACTGCATTGAAGGGTAAACATAAGAAAACGAACTGCAAACAGCAAAAGCACAATGAGAAACACCCCACCAAAATCCTTCCTTTTCCCCCAAACCCCAAGAGAAACTGTGCATATCACCGCAATTGCTTCCCGAGTTCTGTCGATGTTGATAGTGATGAACACTGCTTTTTTCTCCCTTGTCTTTCTTTTGCCTCCCGTGTGTCTCTGCCTCTCCCATTTGCCCTTTAACTCATTAGAGGTGCCCCAGCTCACTGACCTAAGCTTTGTTGACATAACTGACTCGAGCATCGGCCTGAGGTGGACCCCGTTAAATGCCTCCACCATTATTGGGTACCGCATCACAGTAGTTGCGGCAGGAGAAAGTGTCCCTATTTTTGAAGATTTTGTGGACTCCTCAGTAGGATACTACACAGTGACAGGCTTGGAGCCGGGCATTGATTACGACATCAGTGTAATCACACTCATTAATGGCGGAGAGAGCGCCCCTACCACTCTGACACAGCAAACGGGTGAATTTTGAAAACTTCTGCGTTTCGTGATGTGGGCGGTGTCACTGGCTGTCACTGGCTGTCAGGGTGCTGGGGCTTTGTCCAAAGAGGAATTGAGCTACTTGCTGTGGGGAAGCCAGACAGACCCAGCTCGCTCCTTTCCCCAGATGGCAGCTGGGAATGGATGTGGTGCTCCTTGTTTCTGAATTGGAGGCATTTTAATACCATGAATGACTGCAGACTTGCCAGGCTCATTCACCTTCTGCTATTCAGATTTCCAGGATCCAGTTGGAATCAAGAGCCTGAAACACGAGCCGTGCGTTCGCCAGACTTTAAAACTGTGATTCCCCAAAATAGGAGTGCGAAAGGGTGGAGCAGATCAGCAGACACCCTCCAGCCTTGACAGCTGTTTGAGCTTCCAGCAGCCCATTTCAGTGGTGGCCCCACTCTTTCCACAATGCCCCAAAGGATGCAGATGGACACCGCTCCCTGAGTACATGCCAGTGACAGCCATGCCACACTGTCAAGGGTCTCTATAGTGCATGAGCTGAGGGCGAGCTGGAAACTGGTTCTTGCATGAAATACTGTTGTGTTTAAAGTCCTGAGGCTGTAAATCCTTCGACACGAGTAGAAGTAGAGTCATAGGAAATTAGTGATATGCCCTCTCCTCTCCTGTTGTGTGCATGTATGGATTCTAGATGAGATTACTTTTCCATCTGTAAGCTGCTGTGTGGCAACTTTAAACCTCTCTTGGCACCGCATCTGTAATACAAAATCCAGCTGCTAGAAGCACATTACTGAAACTTGCTACCTTGTTTTTAAATTAGCCCCGAGGGGTCCATTTAACATATCAGGAGTAGCCAAGAGGTTAAAGCAGCCTGACAGTAGTGCAGATACGTTTTTCTCTTAACCGTAGTAGAACCAAGTGTAGTTTAGAAGTCTGTTTGCATGAGTCTGATGCCGTAGTCCGTTGTGCATGAGATACTTTTCTCTGGTGATTGATTCCCTGAACAGACACCTTGATCAATGTCAATCTGAGAACTGAGGTAGGTTTGTTCTTTGCTGTGTAGCTGTGCCTCCTCCCACTGACCTGCGCTTCACTAATGTGGGGCCTGACACCATGAGGGTGACCTGGACTGCCCCGACCTCCATCGTGCTGAGCGGCTTCCTGGTGCGCTACTCCCCCGCCAAGAAGGAGGATGATGTTGCAGAGGTGACAGTCTCACCCTCAGACAACATGGTCATCTTAACGAGTAAGTGTTTGACCTGCTTAGGTCCAACAAATAGAAGATGCCCCTCATCATAAAATCATAAGGTTGCTAAGAGAAAAGACCTCCAAGGTCATCGAGTTGAGCCATCAACCCAGTACCACCATGCTCACCACCAAGCCATATCCCCAGGTGCCACCACACGCCCCCTGAACACCTCCAGGGATGGTGACTCCACATCTGACCAACTTTTCAGTGAAGAAATTTTTCCTGAGAGCCAACCTCAACCTCCCCTAGTGCAGCTTGAGGGCTTTGCTTGTCCCATCGTTGTTACCTGGCAGAAGAGACTGACCCCCACTGTGCTACAGCCTCTTTTCAAGTAGTAGAGGGTGAGAAGGTCCACATAACACAAGATGAGGCAAAAAAAAAAATTCAGTGTAGCTGGCCAAATTCTCAGCTGATCTAAAGTGATGTTGCAAGTAGCCCCTTACAAACTCACACCAGATGGGGTTTGGCCTGTAGCTTTACCCAAGTTAAAGCCAAACCACAGGCAAGTTTTTTCCTATCAATCCAAGGACAGTGATGAATCAGGCTGTGAGGCAACTGCATTGATTTGCAGCCTGGTTAGGTATTAACAGTAAAGACGTGTTGTTCGCCTGGTTTGTCAGTACTGTCAAGGACTTGCAGTGCAGAGGTTCTGGGAGAGCATCAGAATATGCAAAAGGTCATTGTTCCTTTGACTTTGTATGCTCAGGCCAGAAAACACATCCTGTTCTGGAACCTTACAGGACATGGCGGTAAAATGTGGGCATTTTCCGAAAGCTGACATTAATTTTTGGGGCAAAGGCTGTGTTGTATTTATAGTTGGGGTTTTTTTTTCTCTATCCGCGAATCTGGTTGGTAAAAACCTAAATCCAGAGCTTGTCTGAGTTAAAACAGCTGTGTTGGAAATCCTTGGCCCTATTTCAATTATATTAGCTAAAGCTTTGGCCTGGTATATAACTAAACTGGTAAATAACTGGAAGGGACCCTGTAAAAAGCTAGTTGCTTCTAGTCTATCTCTGCAAACTAATGAAGCAATGATATAGGATATCGTGCTCCTTCAGGCTAAAGCACTGCAAGGAACCATAATGCCACAAAAAATAACTGATTTAAACTTTGATTGTCCTGGAGGCTCAGATCTTCCCATCGAGCAAAACCTGATTGTCTCCTAAGACGTGCAGTTAAAATTGAGCAAGTTGATTAGCTTCTTGATGTTAGCAAAGAAACATGTCCAAATTCCTGTTCTTCAACTCCACAGACCTGCTCCCTGGAACTGAATATCTGGTGAGAGTCTACAGCGTTTCTGAGCAGCATGAGAGTGCACCTTTGTATGGAGTCCAGAAAACAGGTACTTGGATGCACATGTGCTTAATGCCGTCCTTTAAGAATTCATTAATGGGACTTCATTACTTTTTTTCCCTATGATGATGCTAAGCTGTGGGATTATGCCTTTTTTGACCCAGAGATGGGGCAACTGAGAGGCACTTTAAAACTTTCATTCCATTTTTAGTCTCATGTGAAGGGTGAGACAGTACAGATGTTATAATTCGTGCCATCACAATCAGAAACTATTTCTTAATTACAATATGTTAAGAGCGTTTCTTGGCCTGTCAGCTCTTGCCACACAATGCTGTTGATGCCTTAAAGCCATTCATTTAAAATTACCCCTCGTGGGTCCTACTTTAATGCACCTTTTATAGTTGTAAGTATTAAGTCTTATTTGCAAGGCCATCAAGCATCAAGCAAGTTTGAAACTTGCTTCTAGTTCCATTTCTCTCTCAACAGTGTTTGCCCTATTCTGTAGCACTTCTAAGTCAGCATTTTCTATCTCAGAATTTGCATGGAGATAATTACAGGCATACTTTGTGAGCCTTCTGTCAGGCTTTGAGACTTCTCAACAGATCCATTTCCCACACCAAGCAGTTTGGGTTGAGCTCAGCCTTGTGTCTCGTGGAACCCGCAGGTCTCGATTCCCCCACCGGCCTGGACTTCTCGGACATCACGGCGAACTCCTTCACCGTGCACTGGATCGCTCCTCGTGCCGCCATCACGGGCTACAGGATCCGCTACCAGCCGGAGCAGGGCGGCGCCCGGCCCAAGGAGGAGCGTGTGCCCCCCTCCAGGAACTCCATCACCCTCACCAGCCTGCTGCCAGGCACCGAGTACGTGGTCAGCATCATCGCCGTCAGTGGGAGAGAGGAGAGCCTGCCCTTGGTTGGCCAGCAGACAACAGGTGAGCCTGGAGGGAATGCTGCTTTGGAGTGTCCTCCAGCAAGGCAAAGAATGCAAGATGTGACCACCAAAATCCTTTGGAGTGTCCTCCAGCAAGGCTGTTTTTGTTAAACCACAGCTCCCATACCAGCTTCACTCATGAGGAAAACCCTGTGTACTGAGGTGTAGGGCCTGATTTAGAAAAAGAAGAGAGGACCCATGCTGCTTTCAGATGTTTCTAGGGCCAGCAGAGGTGTTTTCATTAAATCCAGTCCTATGCCACGTGGTTTTTAACCAGGTACATCTCTTTGAAGAGGGCTGTCCCCCAAGCCAGAGGACAGGCAGGTGAATAGCAGAGGAGCATGGTATAAGTGGAGTATGTAGCTAATGTACAGTTGTGTTTAAACTCTCTTCTCAATTCTGTTTTTCTAGTGTCTGATGTTCCAAGGGACCTGGAAGTCACCCCTACCAGCCCTACCAGCCTCAGGATTTCCTGGGATGCTCCTGCAGTGACAGTCAGATACTACCGGATCACTTACGGTGAAACAGGTGAGGGCAGGCTGCTGCAGCTGGTCCCAGACCAGAAACTCTATTCTAAGGCCAGGAAAGCAAACAGCAAAGGCACCTTGGGCTGTAGCAGACATATAGGTGCCTTTTTTAAAAAGGAGCAAATTATATTTTGTCTACCCTAAAGCAAGAGATCTGGAGTATTCCAGATATTTTACAGGTGGTTGGTTCTGTGTGCATATTTCATTCCTTTCCTTGGAGTGATCGAAACAGCTTTGACCCAACAGCCACTGAAATCAACAGGGCCTTGTCTTCAGCTTGGTGCATGTAGGACTGTCCTGGTTTTTGTAGAGATTTTAAATGTATGCTTTACAGATCCATCACATTTCTTTCTTAACCTACTCTTCCTAGGTGGAAGCAGCCCAGTGCAGGAGTTCACAGTGCCTGGCACCGTGTCTACTGCCACCATCACTGGCATCAAGCCTGGTGTGGAATACACCATCACTGTGTATGCTGTAACTGGCCGTGGAGACAGCCCTGCCAGCAGCAAGCCAGTCACTGTCACCTACAGGACAGGTGAGACCTGATTAAACCAAACAAGACAAAAACCCTCACAGCTTTGTGTTGGCTTTTCCCCGTAAATGTGCATCACTGATCCCTGGTTTCTTTTAGAAGCCATGGGCTGTAAGGCCAGCAGTTCCAGTGGAGCTGTGTGTCTTGGTGGTCCAGCATGATAACTGACATGGCACAGGAGGGGACTGTGGACTTGAAGAAGGGAAAACCCTGTGGAGTCTAGATGGGGATAGAAGCAGTGCTCAGCTGCTCATTTCAGAGTGGAAATCCTGTTGGGCTCTCAAAATGTGGGGTCACTGCTGGCTTCACTGGTCACTCTAGTGCTTCACTGTCATATTATGTGGTCCTGAGGAGACCTGTTTTTGTAATGCCAAGACTGTAATCTCACTCCTGATTTGGATACAGTCTAATCCTACTCCTGCTGTAGTTGCAGATAAAGGCATTTAGTAGCCTTAAAAGCAACAAAAGTCCTCAACTAACATTGATACGAGATCACTCACCCACACATCATGGTTAAGGCTTTTTGCTCTGGGCTAGCATGAGAGACAAACGAATAGCAACATGGGTTTTCTCTTCCAAGCAGTGCAGAATAAAATTCAGCCAGGACACAACAGTGGAGGGAAGGTTTCCTGTACCAACATACTCAGAAAAATCTTACTTGTTCCTCAGAAATAGACACACCGTCCCAGATGCAAGTCACCGATGTCCAGGACAACAGTATCAGCATCAGATGGCTCCCTTCAACTTCCCCAGTCACAGGGTATCGGGTGACTGCTGTCCCCAAGAATGGACATGGGCCCACAAAAACGAAAAATGTCCCTGCAGGTAAGAGTCATCTCACCCTTCACTGGATCTGTAAAGAATGCAAGATGTGACCACTAAAATCCTGCTGCTGCTTGCACCGGTTTTTTGCCATCCTGCTGATTTTCAGTTCTGTCTCATCCAGGACAGATGAACTCAGGCAGATGTTTGTCCCAAATGCTTTCTTTGACACCACTGTACTGAAAAAGTTTGTTCTTGGCAGCCTCAGTGTGTATGAAAAACACCTGCATTTCAAAGAAATACCATTGGATTTTCTATCATCCTGCAAAACTTGCTCTGAAATCCTTCTGGAAGTCACATAACATGACCCTTGGTCACAGCAGGATTCAGTCACATACACTGTGCGGGTCTGCAGTGTAGTACCTGTGGGCCCTGCCATGTCAGCTCTCAGGAGAACTGCATTTTGTGGGACCAGCAGAGCACTGGGGATACTTGTGATGCAGCTGAGTTGATGGTCAGTCTTATCTTAAAGTGATGAAAGCTGCTGGTCTCCCTGTGCTTTGTTCTATCCACTGTGCCCTTTCAGGTGTGGAGCCTTGGAGCAGGTACAAATTGCAGTTGTGCACTGCCAGAGAAACATGGCGCAATTTAAAGGCAAATTTAATTTCTCAGTCCCACCTTGTTTTAATGACACTTATTCATGGTACGGCTTAGGCCATTCATTCAGGGCCAGCATTCTGCAGCTTTGTGCTCTTCTTTCTGACTGATGGTGTTCTTTCTTGCCAGATCAAACTCAAGTGACTATTGAAGGTCTGCAGCCCACGGTGGAGTACACGGTCAGTGTCATTGCTCAGAATCAGAACGGGGAGAGCCAGCCCTTGGTTGAGACAGCCATCACCAGTACGTATTTCACTTCATGGGAACAAACACGTGTTTTCTATTGATGTCTGAACCTACCAGCACATTCTCAGGGAAAGCAAAAGCCAGGGGCCTGGTCACCAGGAGAGTGTGAAGTGGTCTGCCCTGTGAGAAGTACCATGCACCTAAACTGCAGATTCCAGCAAAAATGCAGTCCCTCTGCCTCAAACGCTGCCAAAATGCAATTTCCTGCCCCCTCAAAGTGCTGCGCTTCTCATTTTCCTTCACTAAAGCCACAAAATCTTTTGGGGTTTCGTTTGCCATCAGCCAATCAGTGGATAAAATGTGCCAAGATCTCCTTTGTGTGGAGCTAGGTGGCAAAGGTGATTGCTGTCAAGTGACTGGACTGGGCTTAGGAGCACCTGCCCTGCACGAGGGAGTAAGGGAAACCACATGGGTTATACCAAGAACTTGGGATGAAGCACTGCAAAACAAAGAATAATTCCAGGACTGAGATGCTGTGTATAAAAAAGCAGTCCTGCTCTGGTCGCAGAGGGGGCAAAAGAGGGACCTTGTAACTCGGGTATGTTTGAGGTAGAGTGCTTTTGAGGGATACCTTTGGGGTAGGGATTTGTGTAATTCTCATTTCCCTGCTCAAGCTTGTATTCAAAACCATGACTGAGCCTCAAACACTACAGACAACAGGAGCTTCTCCAGAGCTTTGCAGAGATTAGTGAAGAGTCCACATTCAAACCAATGAATTCATGGACAAAAATCACCTTTGCCAACTAGAAAAGGTAGAAAATTGAGGACTAATACAATATGGCAAATGCAAAAAATGAAGCTTTTTAGAAAAGCATGATTTTGATCAAATACAAAAATTACATGCCAGATCCTCCCATTTTGTGTAACAGATGGGTGTATTTCTGTGATAGCCACTCCAGACTTCTGAGGAGCAAGGCTCACTTCCCCCACTCTGAGCTCCCACCTTGCCAGGAAAATCCCATGAACTGATTTAACTGGGAGGTGTGCGTATCACCCAGCTGCACCTGTGGGCATTCCATGTGCACTCAATGCAAAGCTGGAAAGTTTGTTTCTAACTGATTTTACAATATAATATGCTGAGTAATTCTGCTTTCTTGATGAGTGTGTTAATTGGACGTTAATTTATGAAAGAAAACAGCGGGATGGATTCTCCTTGGACTGGCACTTTGCACAGCAGCTCACAGTAGTGAACAGCAAGTGCAGCATGAGCTCAGGCTTACAGAGCCAGGTGGCTTCTCCAGCTGCCTGTGGCACTAGCAACCATTTACATGGAAGAAATGGGTCTTAACATTCCCATTTCATTTTTCTCTTGTCCACTTTTAAGGTAGCTTAATGCTACTAGAGTTGTGTGACAGGGGTTTTGGTGCTAAGAGGACTCAAAAATAGGTGAGAATTGGTGTCCTGGCTGCTTTGAAGATGGCAATGCAGTTCCTTTTGGTTCCAGCAAAGCAAAGATTGCCTTCCTGCTGCCTGGCACCTTAAAACTCAGGCTTAGGGGTGTAAAGCGTGCAAAGTGCAGCACAGAGGAGAATCCATTGCCTCCTTGCCATGCCAAACTGAAAACCGCTTTGCATGTAATCGAAATGCTTTTTATTTTCCTCACCCACAAACCTGCTTTTTATCACTTAACCTCTTACCGTTAATTTGCCTAACAGACATTGACCGCCCTAAAGGACTAACATTCACTGAGGTGGATGTTGATTCCATCAAAATTGCTTGGGAAAGCCCTCAGGGGCAAGTCACCAGGTACAGGGTGACCTACTCAAGCCCTGAGGATGGAATCCATGAGCTATTGCCGGCCCCAGGTGGCGAAGAAGACACTGCTGAGCTGCATGGCCTCAGGCCAGGTTCTGAGTACACTATCAATATCGTTGCCATTTACGATGACATGGAGAGCCTGCCCCTCACTGGGACCCAGTCCACAGGTACAGCTCCTACCACCCCCAGCAGGCCATGGCAGCAGCGGCTTCTGCCCCGAGGGGTAACGTGTGCTTCCATGTGCAACTGGTGCTCCGCGCCCGGGACGGCCCCAGGGGCAGCCCAGGGGATGGGATTGCTCCTGAGGGATGGCTTAGCTGGGGCCAGAGAGCTGCCTGCCAGCAGTCAGCCTGCGTACACTTCAGGGAAGGCAGGCAAGAGAGCAGGATTGCAGGAGCACCGCCTAGAGAAAGGAGGGAGGGGTTTCCAGTGGTGTCCTGTCCCTGGGCACAGAGCCTGATCCATGGTGAGCGCTCTCACAATGCTCGTCTTGCCTTCAAGGTATGGGACACCTGAAAGCACAGGTAGTGACCAAGAAGAGATCAGGGCAGCCTTCATGCCCCAGGGACCTTGCTGTTGGAGCCAAAGATCAGCAGGAAGGGCTAAGAGATTGCTGAACCCTCAGGTGTCACAGAGCCTGCAGATCCCTCACTGGCACTGCCCTAGGGACCACAGCCCACTGCATGCCCACACCCTGCTCCCTCATCACCTCCACAGGAGAGTGCCTTCTGTGCCAGGCTGATCCAGCTACAATTCCATGCATTGAAAATTCCTTGATGAAAAAGGAAAATTATTGCAAGGAATTAGCTTAACATTGCTTCCAGCAATATGGAATCTATTGCAAGCTTCCAGCATTACCAGATGTGACTTTATTACCAGGTAGCACCTATGTAATAAAGGTTCATTGATGGCTGAAAAGTTGGCACTTTAATTCCAGGGGTGGAATGACTTCAGTGGGTCCTAGTGTACAGATCTGCTGGGCTAAACTGAAGCCAAGTGATGTAATGACAGAACAGCTGGCTGACTACCTGCCAGAAATGCAAATACAATGCTTTTTCAAATGCACCGTCTGTGGTTTATCTTTTGTGGGCTGTTCAAAAGTAGATTTGAAGTCGTTCAAGACTTTCCATTGATTCTCATGGGCTTTAGATTGAGCTCTGAGCAAAGCCAGAAAGAAGAATTATCCTGTATTTCCACTTTGTAAAACTGGAAAGCTTTGATAGCCATGTGCCATAGTGGGCACTGTGCTCTGTGTTATATCTTTGCTCTGTTTACAGCCCCAGGCTTACCAACAGTAAGGCAAGAAAATATTTCAATGGACAGTCATTTTTTTAGGCAAGCATTTGTTAGTAAGGATAGTGGATGTGTTAGCTTGTGGACAGGCTCTTGTGTGATGAGCCTGATGGCCACCACAGCTCTGCTTTTCCATTGCCTTGCTCGCTGTGTAAGTGGCTGTAAAATGCTTCCCCTCTCCATTTGCAGTATTTTTATATCTTCTCTGCAATTCCTGAGCCTGCTTCCTACTTACTTTTGTAAATTGTCCATCGTATTTTGGAAATGAACAGACGGGGGCAAGTGGAGCACAGGACTAAACCGTGAGCTGTGTGATGAAAAGCAGAGACTGGTAGAATCATTAAAACAAACCAGCCTACTAGAGATTTAAGCACCTTCCCAAGGCTTTACCTTACATCACAGCAAATGTCATTGCTCGTTTTCCTTCAGGGTTGAAGCATCGATATCTCCTTATTTCTGCTGAAAAGCGGTACTGTAGATTTGAGAATCTCCTCCTGAACAACATGTCCCCTTACTTAGTGCTTTATGCCTGTGTTTGCACAGGGCACTCCACTTTCCTGGCCTAAACCTGTCTTGTGTTCAGGAGAGAATGCTGTCTTATCCAAGACGATGTTTTTTTTTAAAGTAACTGTGTGCCAATCTGGATTTTTGCAGCAATTCCACCTCCAACAAACCTGAAGTTTGCTCAGGTAACTCCCACCAGTCTCACCATCAACTGGAATGCACCCAACGTTCGCCTCACTGGCTACAGAGTCAGAGTGACCCCCAAAGAAAAGACTGGTCCTATGAAAGAGATCAACCTTTCCCCAGACAGCACATCTGCAGTCGTGTCTGGTTTGATGGTAACTTTTTTCTTTGTGTTGTGGGAAGGAGATTTTTTTTTAAGGAGTTTTAGATACCTGTGTCAGGAGCTTCAGTTGAAGTAGATCATTACAGCTCCTAAGGGTCTGGCTCTGAAGCTCGTGGCAAGTCAGACTGTAGCTACTCAGTACTGTAGTTTTCTTAAAAGGCAAGTAATTGGCCTGCTGGGGCTGCATTCTACCCCCTTCCTCATCTAGCACTGAGAGACTGGATGCCTAATCAAATGCAAATTACCGGGTTCACAATCAAAAGTAACCCAGCAAAATGCTTTTACTCATCTTTCACAAAAGAGGTCAGATAAAGTGATCTAACGCAGAGATTTCAAGCTGTGATATGGGAGCTCTGGCAGTCTATTGCATATTTTTAAGATATCTGCAAAATATAAGTTAAAAATGCAAGTCTTTTGTGAGTGAGCTTAAATTTGCTATATAGCCATCTTCTCCACTGGAAACATTTCAGGAGTTCCTGAACTGGAGAAGGCTGAAAATAACTGCTTTTATGGTTCCTGCAATCTTAAAAAGCTACTGATCTGTTTTTAAGGAGTTTTATGAATCATTTTCAAAAACGAGCCTTAAAAAACATTCTAGTCTACGTGCACCCATGGTCTGATGCAGCCAAGGACAAAATCCCCCATGCTGCTACTTACACAAGTCTCTTTTATTCACATTATTTGATTCCTTATCATAGCAAATGGCATCCATTAACCCTGGGAAAAATAGGAGGGAAATTAGAGTTCTTCTGAAGAATCAGCTTTGAAGCACAGATTCTAAAAGGAGGGGTGATAAATAAGCTGCTTCCAGGATTTCTTCTGCTCCTGAGTGTGCATAGTGTGCTAGGGTCCATGCCTACTCTTTTATTACAGCTGGAAATAATTAGAATGATCCCATCAATCCTTCCCCTGTGTATTTTAAAGTTTCATATTTCAGTAAGTGGTGGCAGAGAAACGTAGCTCCACCGAACACTGACTGAGAGCAGGAGTATCTTCCCCCGTGCTGGGTCCTTCTCATAACGTGATGTAACTCTGTCCATTCTAGGTGGCTACCAAGTATGAAGTGAGTGTGTATGCCCTGAAGGACTCCCTGACCAGCAGACCTGCCCAGGGGGTGGTCACAACCCTTGAAAGTAAGTGCTGGCCCTCCCCTGGTGACCACCTAGGGCTGTGTGGGTGCAGAGGCCGGGAGCCTCTCTGTGTCCGAGGTGGGGCTGTGTCCAAAGCTCCATCCCAGGCTTCACCAAGACTTGGCTGATGAGACTGCCAGTCCCCAGTGTACTGACAGGACCCCTTTCCCTTGTGGTGCAGACGTGAGTCCCCCTCGCAGGCCCCGGGTGACAGATGTCACCGAGACAACCATCACCATCACCTGGAGGACCAAGACTGAGACCATCACTGGCTTCCTGGTGGAGGCCGTCCCTGCAGGTGGCCAGACCCCCATTCAGAGGACCATCAGCCCTGAACTCAGGAGTTACACTATCACTGGTACGTGAGGGCTTCTGCAGCTGCACGGTCATGTCCGGAAGTAACACTGGCTTCTTGTTTTGGAATTGAATATCTTTGATGAGAAATACTATAGGGACAAAAGGTGGGAAAAATTTCTGAGGCATCAAGACTAGGCACCAATAAGAGGTTATTGAAAGATGTTCTGAAAGGCCATCTTAGGTGGCTTCCTCTCCTTAGCTAACGTTTATGTTTCAACTTCATTTTAGGCCTGCAGCCTGGCACTGACTACAAGATCTACCTGTACACTCTGAATGAGAACGCACGCAGCTCCCCAGTGGTACTGGATGCTTCCACTGGTAAGGATTTTGTCTGACCTTTTTACTCATGTTAGCACACAGTAATCACATATGGCCAGTTAGGAGTTGTCTATGTCTGATCACATTTGATACTCCCTGTGATTTACAGCAATAGGTTTGAGAAGGGGGTCAAACAGGTGTGGCTCATGTGAAGAATATGCTGGTCTTTCCTGCATTTGACTTGTTAAACTGTTTTGTTTCCACCCAGCTATCGATGCTCCTTCCAACCTGCGCTTCCTTACAACCACAAGCAACTCCCTGCTGGCCACCTGGCAGCCTCCCCGAGCCAAGATCACGGGCTACATCATCAGATACGAGAAGCCTGGCTCACCAGTCAGGGAGGTCCTGCCTCGGCCCCGGCCTGGCACCACTGAGGCCACCATTACTGGTAACTCTCTTTTGTCCGGGAGCTCTTCACCTGAAACTCTTGAATTTCAGAGGACAGAGAGGGGGCAGGTCTAATTATAAAATGCATTGATGGTTAGCTAATAGACAGAGAAAATTGTGTTCCTTTATTGTGGTTTCCAGTACTAGAAAATGGTCCTGTAAGCACACCTGTCCTACAAAGACATTCCACTCCACTGATCAGAACAACCACCACATTTGAACAGTCCAGTGCTTGTTTTCACTGTCACCACAGTTGTTGTCCTTTCAAGGACGAAAAGCCCTTGATTCTGGCACCCCACCAGTCCCATGTGCTAAAGATCCCTTATGTTTGGGTCCATGATCCCAGCTGACACAGATTGCAAACTTGCTCTGAGGAACAGGAGGCTGAATTCTCTGCGCTGTCCTGAGAATCTTGGGTGTGAAATGCACATACTCGATACTGTAGCCACGCCCACGTCTCATTCTGCCTTAGTTCTCACACATAATCATAAAAGAAAAGCAACTCGTAAGTCTAAAATTGTTCTGTGTCCTTCCTCTCTCCCTAGGTTTGGAACCTGGCACGGAATATATCATCTACATCATTGCTGTGAAGAACAATCAGAAGAGTGAACCGCTGATTGGCAGGAAAAGGACAGGTAAACAAAGCTCTGGATTGTTGTGTGCCAACAGGAGATATCTTCCACTTGGGGAATACAGTGTGAAAGGCGTTGAAGGACATTGGTGGAGGACTGAAATAATAATGCTTTTAAAAATATCCTGTTCACACCACTCAGCCACACCTTTTCTTTGAGTCAAATAGGCTTTGTAAGGAGGTTTTCCTTTCTAAGGATGCAGGAGGTATGCTTCCAAATTTATATTAACCACATTTACCTGTGTTTGGACACCAGCAGCAGAACAGTGGGCTTGATGCTGGATTCTTGCTTGGGTACCTAATGGATAATTAAATCAGAGTTAACATAACTGGCTAACACTTGATGGCATCAAACGCAGAATCCATTCAGTTTGTTGCCTGTTGCATTCCTCTTACTTTGCAACTTTCACAGTATGAGATTGAGATACCTATGGCAAGCAAAATACCAGCTGGACATCCAAATATGATCAAGGAGCAGGATTCTTCCTACTCACCAGTGATTCCTCTTAAAATGATAACCTGCAACTATCTCTTGTAATCATTTCTTCTCAGTCTGAGCAGTGGTTGGTGGTGGCTTCTTTGGGTTGCAGTGCTCAAAAGTGTCGCTCAGCTGTATGAAAATTTTATACCAACACACTTCTTATGCCTATGTGTGAAAGATACACAGAGAGGGAAATTACCTTTACAATCACTGCCACGTCATAAAAAGTGTGTTGCGTCTTGGGGCAATTGCTAACATTTGGTGCTTGGAGTGGTGTAACACAGCTGTTTGATTTGCCATGGTTGCTTTGCTTGATGGCCTCTAACCTTTCTTTGGCCAGATGAGCTTCCCACGCTGATTAGCAGACCACACCCCAACCAGCCCGACATCCTGGACGTGCCTTCCATTGACGAGGGGACCCCTTACCTCACCAACAATAGGTATGACAATGGCAACGGTATCCAACTTCCAGGCTCCTCTGGCCACCCTCAGACCGTGGGACACCAGGGGCAGCAAGTCTTCTTCGAGGAGCACGGCTACAGGCGGCCTGGCCCCACCACAGCCACTCCCCTGAGGCCGGGCTCGCGGCGGCCGCTGCCCAGCGTGGACGAAGCGCTGGAGATCCCGGGATTCCAGGTGCCCATCGTGGTGGAGCCCTCGTTCCCGCACTCCCGCGGGCCCCGGCGCAACGACAGCGCGGGCCAGGAGGCCCTGTCCCACACCACCATCTCCTGGAGGCCGCTGCTGGAGAGCTCCGAGTACATCATCTCCTGCCAGCCCGTCAGCCAGGACGAGGACACTCTGCAGGTAACCGCAGCGGAGCCTCGCCTCCCGCTCACCTCAGAGTCTCCCAGTGCCTTTGCTGTGCTGAGGGAGTGGCAGGAATTAGCCTAAAGGGGCTGCTTAACACATAGCTGAGCCAGGATGGATGAAAGCCTCCCTCATCTCCTTTATGGAAAAGGCTACAGGATAAAACCAGAAAACAAAAATGATGTCAGCAGTGACATTTTTACCAGGGAAGGGAGCAGCAAGCTGAGTGGGATTTTCAGATACTGAAGTGCTGCTTCTCCAAGCTACAGGACTCTTTCTGTGTCTCCCTCAGTTTCCTTGAAGTGGCAAAAACTAACCCCTTGTGATCCATAGTCCAGAGTAACCAAGTCTGACTTGGTTTCAAGTTAGAAGTTTGACGTTCTCAGAGTATCTAAGGGAAATGGTCTGGCTCTATCATGGTACAGAGCATAGGGGTCCTTCTAAACACCCTGTCTTTCCTGTGAGAGAGGGAACACCTAAAGGGGATTTCCCTCCCAGCTTTCTAGTGACCTTGCATTGTTTCTTGTTGCAGTTCAGGGTTCCTGGCACTTCCTCTAGTGCCACGCTCAAGGGTCTTACCAGAGGGGCCACCTACAACATCATAGTGGAAGCCCTGAAGGATCACCGGAGGCAGAAGGTGCTGGAGGAGGTGGTCACAGTTGGCAATACTGGTAAGGAATAGCCTTAGGCAGTCTGGCTGAACCTGTGCAGCCTTTTCCCTTACTCAGGGTAACCTGCCTGGTGCCCAAGCTCGACAGCGGTTCAGAAAGGAAACTTCTGACAAAGACAGTTCATAGCAGGACACTGGATTTGTGAGGTCCTCTGGTTTTGGATAACTGACACACACTGATGGTGGGATGAGAGGTGTCCTGAGCTGCTGTGTAAGCACAGAGAATGTACTTTGGAGCTCCAGACACGCCCCAAGAGAGATCTGGTATTTGCTGTGCTTAAAGGGAGTCAGAGTCACTGGTACCTTGTATCTGTCACAGACAGGACCATCAGCTCTTGACCCTGCTCATCACTCCCTGAACTGGTGGTTGTAAAGCTCCCTCCAGCCAAGGCACACACCTCAGGTGACAAATCACTCTGCCCAACAACAGGGTCTGCGCTCCTTCTCCCACCCCCTGCCATGACACAGAACCTGCAGCACCCCAAAAAAGTGCACATGCAGCTACCAATCCCCTGAAATGCTGCTCCTCAGTGTCTTCCAGCACATTTTCTCCTCAAAACAGTCAGGTTGTTGCTCACCAGCAGCAAATGCAGAAACTCACACTTGCTCGAAACTTGGCAAATCAAAATGAAAATAGCCTTCGTGTCAGTTTTTTTATCATTCAGCTGCTCTGACACATGCAAATGGAAAATAAATCACAGGGAGCTGGGCTGCTGACAACCATCAAGTGTATGCCCATGGGGTAGTTCCATTACCGCCAGGATATTACAAGAAGAAAAAAGCGTGTGTTCACTGAAAATCATTCTGTCTTTCAGCAGTTCCCATTGCTGTGTGTGATGCCTGTTTCTTCTCTTTTTTTGTTGCAGTGTCTGAAGGATTAAACCAGCCAGCTGACGACACCTGCTTTGATACTTACACTGGCTCCTCCTATTCCATTGGCGAGGAATGGGAGCGCTTATCTGAAACTGGCTTTAAGCTCTGGTGCCAGTGTTTAGGCTTTGGCAGTGGCCATTTCAGATGTGACTCTTCTAGTGAGTAGCTTGCTGTTAACCATCCCCATTCTCCCCCAGCACCAGTGCCATGTTTGACACCATCAGGCTGACCCAAACATGATGCAAATGCAGGCAGGGTCTGAAGTCCTCGAACCAAAGCGGTGTTTTGCATCATGAGAAGAAGTGATGGAAAACTTTGGTTGCCTCTGAGCTGTGCAGCTAATCTAGAATTGCCATCAGCAGCAATCGATATTGTACTGATAAGGGACTTTTTTTTACCTTGCCAGACATGTCTAGGTAATATGGGCAAGTGTGGATTTCAGTGGGTATTACAGCCAGTGCTGGTATTACAGTACAGCTGGTTTGCATTGCAGGCAGCCTTTGCAAAGCAGCTTGCAAAACCCGTTTTCTAATTTTCTAACACTTCTGCTCAGGGCATTAAGTTTTATTCTTTGCAGAACTGTGGTTTACATGGAAAAATACCCAACTTGACATAAGGGAATGGAACAAAAGTCTACGATTGAGCAGTTTAACACAACACATACCCAGCTAATTGAAATTAGGCTTTTAAATTGTGGAATAAGCTCAGCAAAGAGAGTATTTCTGCAATTTGCATAGATTCAGAGGAGTCTGTGTGAAGACACTTAATTTTACAAGAAAAGATGCTTATTTTACAGGATTAATATTTATATTTCATTATTTGATACACATGGCTTAGCCATTGTGTCTTAGTGAGATTGTGGTAAATTTTATGCTGGCTATTTGCACAAAAAAGAGCATTTACATTTTTTTTCTCTCTTTTCCTGCCCCACAGCTATTAAATTCCTTTTCATTTCTTTTCATCCCCTATGAACCAAACCTCCTCTCCCTACTCTTTGTCACATCCAACTTTTTTCCCCAAGAGCCTCGACACATTTCCCAGAGCTGAAACAGCCTTCAGCAGTTAAAAACTGCAGGAGCTGAACCCATTTCCTCCTTGGGACTTAGATGAGCTGAGAAGATTCTGTCTCCTGCCTTTCCTGAGACAATGCCAAGCTGTTTTCCTCCTGTTCATGTGTGATAACTCCCAATTCTTGTTCCTCTGCCTTCTCCAGAGTGGTGCCATGACAATGGAGTTAACTACAAGATTGGGGAGAAGTGGGACAGGCAAGGGGAGAATGGCCAGATGATGAGCTGCACCTGCCTTGGGAATGGAAAAGGAGAATTCAAGTGTGAACCTCGTAAGTGTCTTTTTGCTGTTTTAGTCTGAGCTCTCATTCAGGGCAGTCTCAGCATGTCAGCTCTGTCCTGCCAGGGGAACAAGCAGATTATCAGCTGAACTGGTGACAGCTTCAGTCTGCTCTCACAAGAGATGAAGGCATAAATCTCCCATTCCTGAGCTTGAAAAGAAGAAAACCTTTTGTTAGCTCAGGTCACAGCACACTGAGCACCTGTCTGCCTCTGGCCCTGGAGCTGCACACCGGGGACACATCACCGCTCTCAGAGGGGTGGGTTACCCCAGCTGGTCTTCCCTGCAGGGCCTGTCACCTCAAGGCCTTCACACTGTGACCTAAACTGCATTGCTCTTGTCAGGAAAACACCCCCCTGTAGCAGGTTACAGTGTCTGGAGAGCTGTGAGCATGTCTGGTGTTCCCCTGCCAGTCAGGGAGCCTCTGGTCAGACGAGGGGAGCACGTTTCCCCAGGAGCCCCCCTTCTGAGCACCAGGCTGCTTTGAGAATGCTTAAAGCCAAGCCAGGCCCTGCTCCTGAGCTCTGCTGTGCCTCCACAGATGAGACCACGTGCTATGACGACGGGAAGATGTACCACGTTGGGGAGCAGTGGCAGAAGGAGTACTTTGGGGCCATCTGCTCCTGCACTTGTTACGGAGGACAGCAGGTGAGCAAGAGGGATGTGTTGGCTTGGACATGGGATGGACAGGCTGTGCTGGGCTGCACGTCTCAGGCTGCTGGGTTTCAGGCTGTGGAAGGGCCCAAAACGTGTAAGAAGAAAAGTAATTAGGAGAGCTGAAGTACTTGCATCAGTGCCTGCGTGATGTAACACAGGAGCAGCCTCACTAGTGCTGGTGGCTCTAGCCTCATGTATGAACGCTCATGAATTAATGGCTATAAGCTGAAGGAGGATAGATTTAGAGGGGAGATTAGGAAGAAACTCTTCCCTGTGGGGGTGGGGAGGCCCTGGGACAGGGTGCCCAGAGAAGCTGTGGCTGCCCCTGGATTCGTGGAAGTGTCCAAGGCCAGGCTGGATGGGGTTGGAGCAGCCTGGGACAATGGAAGGTGTCCCTGCCCACAGGTGGGGAGTGGACTGGGATGAGCTTCAGGCTCCCTCCCAGCCCAGTGTGGGATTCTGTGAGGCCTGGCAGCCCGTGGCACTGACGGCCCGTTGTGTCCCCGCAGGGCTGGCGCTGTGACAACTGCCGCAGGCCCAGCGTGGAGGTGGCCCCCGAGGGCTCTGCTGGCCACACCTACACGCAGTTCACGCAGAGGTACCACCAGGCCACCAACACTGTGAGTACAGCTTCCCTTCTGTGCCCTGTCCTGCTGTGGTGATGGTGGCACAGGCGGCGGGGGCGCGGCAGGGCTCGGGACGTGTCACTGCATGACAGCCCCAGTGCACACACGGCCGCTTGAGCTCCCACACACACACACCGGCAGTGCCACAGGCCAGCAGGGCCTCGATGCATGCTCCGAGGCCACGAGTGCATGGAGTGATTTCCAGCTGTGTGTGCTTTGTGCTGGGAAGCAGCCCCAGGCGGGCTCCCAGCGCAAACCGCGCCCAGGACAGAGCTCTAACGGAGCTAACTCTAACTTTCCTTCCCTCCCGACAGAACGTCAACTGCCCCATTGAGTGTTTCATGCCCCTAGATGTACAGGCAGACACACAACATCCACGGGGAAAGTAACATCGAGCAAGACTTCTTGCGGCCATGGCAACAGACAAACCAAAGTATAAACCCCTATGTGCCACGATTACCATCCAAACTGGAGTGATGCTAGCAAAACTGCATCTAGTGAGAATGGCCCCCTGCTCTGGAGCCATTTTCCCAGCTTAAGCTCAACTCACAGCTTCTCCAAGCGCCACTCTTGGAGTGTTTCAGACTTTTCTCATGATTGGTAGCGATTGTCTTGGTTTTGCTCAAAGTGCTGAATTCCAGTCAATATTTTCAAATTTAAAGGGGGCCAAAAGAGGGAAAAAAAAAAAAAAACCACAAACGGGAAGAGAAGGAGAGGTGACAAATCACAAATTTGGTGGGGGATCAAAATACTGCGGGGGAGGGAGGGTGTATAAATTCAAGGTTCCCGTGCTATGCAAGAACATTTGAGTACAGCAATACTGAGGTTTAGAGATAGGAAAGTCCACCAAACACTTCTGCTTTCACATAAGCATGCAGCCAGCAATAAGATAGGAACAGCAAATCCAATCACTGTGATATTTAAAATATGCACAGTCCTAATTCTTTCTTGATGATTCTAGTATTTTTCTAGCTGTATCTTTATATCTCATACTGTTATTTATCAGTTTTGTTCCCCTGACCTTCAAGTGTTTTTATATGGGAATAAAATGTATGGAAGACACTTAGTATGCAGTTGACAAAAGAGGAATTTGGTGTAATTATGATCAGTGATTATTTTTATACTGTAAGTGCCAAAGCTTTACTACTGTGGAAAAGAAAAAAAAACCCAACTCTTTTAATAAAAAGATTTACAAACCAGACGTATAGTTTAAGCGATTCTCTTTGCTGCCATGGAATTTAGGATGAAGATGATTATTCTCAGCTGGATTATTCTGAGGTGGATAATACTGAGCGGGATGATTCAGAGCTGGAGTAACATTGCCTTGACACGAGATGGAACAAACAGCCCAGAGAAGAGTGAAGTAAACCTGGAGAGAATATTGGTAGAGCAGTTTGTTAATTAAAGGCTTCCAGCTGCACCCCTGCCCCCGTAGAGCGCAGACAGTGGGTAGGTATGGCACGGGCAGGAGGCACAGGCTTGCTTTGGGGCAGCAGGGGAAGGGAGGGAAAGGCAAACAGCCCCTGCTTTGCACGTGAGCTCAGCTGGTGCTGGTTCCAGACCTAGAATTAAATAAGCTTCCAGTGGCTCAGAAGTAGCGAGACCGTCCAAACCTGTGAAGTTGGGTGTGTTCAAAGCTTTGACACCCAGCAGAGGAGCCGGGCCCCAGCGGGGTCTGAGCCTGGCCTCCTGTGCTTCTACCTCATGGTGGGGAGGGAAGGAAACAAAATGCTCCTCACAACGCTTTTGCAGACAAAGCCAGTCTTGTTTAGAGTGAGCCAAGCCAGCAGTGAGTCCCTTTGCTTGTGCTGCCAGGACCTGTACAGCCTTTGCAGAGGCAGGACAGGACAGGTCCTGTCAGGATTGCTCAGCCCCCTCCCCTCTGCTGCACACGCACTGTACTGCTCCATCTCTGGGATTCTCTGGACCCAATAAAGCATCACACAAAAACACCACTTTGCTTCTTGACATATGTTAGATAGCAATCCCTATAATAGAGAGAAACAGGACACCCAGAACCTCTGTGAAGAGTGGGGTGGTTGCAGCAGCAGTCAGTTCTACCCCACCACTGTTCAAAAGCCAAACATCTCCCTAAAAAACCTGAGAACTAAAACTGGCCTAAACATGGACACAGAGGAGCAATTTCCCATTAAACCAGATTGATTTTCCCAAGTGAGGGCTTGCATATTTTGCATCAGAGAACATCTCTGCAAGGATCCTTTCACAGTCACTTTGTCATTAAATAATTCACCAAGACACTGAAGAGGAGTTGTAGCCCACTTCCTCTCCTCTCTCACATCTCTTGTACCAGCAGCAAACATCTCCCCTGCCCTCAGGGAGCATTTCAAGATAAAATGATGTAAACAGCACTTTTCCCCAAGCTCCCTGTAGAGGTTTGTCTGTGTCCTAAAGCACAGGGTGCCCACAGCTTATGCCAGGCCCTGCAAAATTTAAGCCCTTGGCAGCTTTTTCCAGAAGAGGAGGCACATCCCCACAGGGCTTGTCTGATCAGCTTTGGGTAGAGCCCAGAACAACCAGAGTCAGGGCTCTCTACTCCAGGGGGAAGCCTTTTGGTGGCTGAAGAAAAAAAATCAAACCCTTCTGTTACTGCCTGCCAAGGCCCAGGATGATTCCTCCCTGCTCTCTGTTCACTTCCATGTTTTGGGAAGCCTGCACAGGGCCTGCCAGGGGCACGGTGCCACAGGGTGACAGTGCCAATCCCAGCCTGGCAGCAGCTGCTCCTCAGAACACCTCAGCTCAAGGGACATCCCTACAGTCCCTTCATTCTGGGAAACAGACACCAAGCAGAGCTCACAGTCTGATTTAATGCCTGCAAACATCCAGGGCAGGAACAGGTCAGCAGGCTTCAGGAGGGACACCCTGAGACCACCACAGCCCTTTCCTACAACCACTCCCGCAGCTTCAGGGGAAGCTTCCTTCTGGGGGAAGGTGCCAGGCTAGCTTCAGTCACTGCAGCCCAGGGGACAAGCCATTCCCTGAGACACTCCTGTGAAGTCACCTGACACCTGGAACCAGACCAGAGATTTTTGTCAACCTTTATCCACTCAAGTGAGGGCAGGATGGTCAAGAACTCTTGTTTGGGACATTAATCCAATTTCCCCCTCTGAGAACTCCTGCCTGTCCTTTAACCTTACCACAGGCCCAGCAGGTGGCAAAACCATCCCTCTGCAGGTGCTGAGATGTTGTGTACAAGTCCTGCAGCACAAGGTAGACAGCAGGCAGGTCCTAGAGAGGGATAAGCTGAGGTGGACATTTCTTATCTCACCTGGAAGATCAGTACCTATTAACTTCCTTTGTAAAACAAACAGTGCCCCAGGGCCAGCAAACACAGGATCAGGGGAATACACAGAACAGGAGCTGCCAGGTTCTTACTGCCAGTCTCTGTTTGAGCCAATGCTGTAGAAGATGCAGGTAAAAAATGGACAGACATTCCTCAGGGACTCTCACAGCAGGTGATTCTTCTCTGTGGAAGAGTCCCAGACCCCAACTTTTAAAGTAAAACTCCAGGCAACGACGATTCATGGGAATGAACAGCACAGAAAAGTCAGAGGCCAGGGTTTGGGTTAGCAAAGGGACCATTCAGAAAGAAATTGACAATTTTTATTTTGGATTGCTGTCTTCATCTGAGCCAAAAAAGTAGAATGCTTTCTACCCTGTCCTGTCTAATCCAGTCCCTTGGAAATAATCCACTGTAGAGATCAAAAAAGACAATATAATCCACTGTAGAGATTAGAGAATAGAGGAGTCTGCTCCCTTTCAGGCTGGAGCAGGGGCAAGTGGAATGACAGTGTTTAAGGAAAGCCACTGTGTGTGTTATGGTATCTCAAATAACTCACCTAGGAAGTTTCTCTTTGCTTTGCTCCATCTGAACAGGCAATCAGGTAAAACAAAAGATACAGGCAGCAGCAGAGGCAGCAGCACACCCCAAATTCTCCCTCTTCCAGATCCATCTCCACCCGGGCAGCTCTTGAGCCAAGGGCACACGTGCACACTCCCTGCTCTGCACCAGCTGAGAGCTGAGCCCACAGAAGCGTTTATTGAAAAACTCTGGGCTGCTTCTGGGCAAAACTCAACAGATTTTATAAAATGGAACCAAAGAGAAAACCCCTTTGGAACAGGCACAGTGATTGCCAGCAAAAATGTGTCTGGGCTCATCCTTCACTTCTCTCACTGTGCTCCAGATTTTCACTTTGCTTTTTCCCAAACTTAAGTTCAAGTCTGCTTAATGCAAAGTGCAGAGAGCAGAGAAGGGAAGGGGCTGCAGACACTTCCCCCGTTCCAGCCTGTGAACTCTGCTCTGCTCCCAGCATGGGGACAGGCCTGGCAATGGCTCTTCTACCCTGGAGAAAGCAACACAGTCCTGCCAAAGCAGAGTGTAGGGCAGGATTCAGAGCACCAAACCCCAGAGTGCCTCCTGCAAAGGACATTTCCCCTCTCCTCCCAGGGAAGAGGATAATGGATTAGAAGTACCTGCTGACTGAAAAAAACCCCACCAACCTGACTTAGTTCAGGACAATGCAGATCTCTAAGAGTTTCAGGAGAAGCTGAGCAGAAGCCAGGCTTTCACACCATTCCACAGGCCATCTAATAGATTAGCAGAGTCTGGACCATAAAACCCACCTCAAAAATAAACCTTTTTCCTGAGGACACAGGAACTGGGTGACAGGGACCACACAGACAGCACAGAGCTATCAACTGTACGTTTATTTGCAAAAAGACACTGATTTTCTACACTGGAAGCCAACTTGTACCGCGTCCTTCTCCCTGAACACGGGGAGAGGCCTCTTCAGAGGGACCAGCTCTTGCTGAGCACAGGCTGCAGGAGCCTCCCAGTCACACCAGTGGCATTCAGGTCCTGGCTGCTGGCGAGGCTGTGCCCAGAGAGGCTCAGTGGTGGAACAGACGGAGGTTGGTGTGGATCAGGGTGATCCCCAGCTCGTTGCAGGCCTCGATGACAACGTCGTCAGCAGCCGAGCCCGAGGGGGCGGCGATGAACTGCACTCCACTCTGCACAGACAGGAGTGCAAGGATCAGGGACGGAAACACAAAATCCCCCTCAGAAGAAGCTGGCAGTCCCAGTCCTTCATCCACATCCCACTGAACAAAGGCATCCATCCCCAAGGCTGATCCTTAAGGGAGCAAGAATTTCTCTCTGCTGCTCAGAAATAACCCTAAAACGGTTCCTCTGGAAGCAACAGGACTTGGGTTGATACTCCTAAATGGTTTAATAGACTTTAATCCTCTCTATTCATCCCAAATCAACAAACTGAGCAATGGCTGGATTATTACTGTCCATGTGAGAGCAGTAACCACCAGGAACATCCTTCACTGCTATGCCAGTGCAGGGATTTTGCTCAGCAGTGCACACAAAATGCAAAGGAAGAGCTCAGGCTGCACAGCCACTCCCCTGGAGCCGCCCCAGCCCCCTGGCCCTGCCGTGGCCTTACCCGCTTGGCTCTGTCCACGTTATCCCTGAAAGGGAAGAAGGCATCCGAGCTGAGGGACACAGCAGACAGCTTGGCAATCCACTGCTTCTTCTCTGCTTCTGTCAGCTGCTTGGGCACCTCCTCAAACAGGGCCTGCCACTTCGCCAGGTCCTCATCCTGCAGGCACGAGAAGCCAGCTCAGCCCCAGAGCACACGGCAGTTCCCTGCCAGGGGGATGAGTGACGGCCTCCCTCTGATCCCAGGCTTTCTGCTCCATGGCTCTGCTGCTGGAAACTTCATACCAGGGGGTGTAAAACACACCACCACCATCAGCTCTTCCTGCATCCTTTTAACTCTTTCCCTCTCCTAACCACAGGACCTGAGGGGTTGCTTCTCTCCCTCTCGAATTCCAAGAGGCTCTGCCTGCAGTGTGCTGCTCCATAGATGCCAGCAGGCATCTGGTGGATGACTTAACCCATAACCAACGGCAGCTGAGTTTATGATTCACCTTCTGAAACAGCAACTGATCCAGTTCTTACCCCTTTAAACAAGCAACTGCTCACAAGGTGATTCACAAGCTCCCTAATCCAGCTCTCGGCTTTTGATACTTAAAAAGGACATAGTATTTTGTTGTCTCACTGTGGCCTGTAACAGGGAGGTCAGAGGGATTCAGAGAATCTGAAGCACCACACAAACAGCTCTGTGTGAGAAGGTGCCACTGACAGGGCAGGAGCATCAGCAGGAGCTTTAACCCATCCTCACTGCTGGCAAGAACCAAGAGCTGAAGCCAAGCTGCTCACTGAGGCACAGGGCAGGCTCCAGCTCCGGGACGGTGGAGGGAGAGGCAAATCAGGGAGGGGCAATCAGGCCACTTCACGGGGCAGTAAAGGACCTGGTGGATCACCGCGGCGGGCCCAGGATGCCCCATCCCAACAGCGCGGGGCCGGGTCCCGCAGCGGGGGCGCTCACCTCCCCGATGGTGTCGGTGACGTACTGGTCGATGGCGTTGGAGATCTCGGCCCTCTTGACGCCGGCGCGGAAGCGCATGGCCAGCACCCGCGGGTGGTGCCGCAGCCACCAGTTGTTGGCCTTGTCCCCGGCCAGGCGTGTGCAGTGGATCCGCGACTGCTGCCCCGCGCCCATCCCGATCACCTGTGACACACACACACGGCCATCGGGGGGCTGCTGCGCCACACACAGCCCGGCAGGGAGCACCTCACCCCGCGTCAGCTGCCCCTCACCCAAGCAGAGAAAGTGTAGG